>NC_141691.1:838398943-839610193 GCF_964263255.1 Lissotriton vulgaris | reverse complement strand
ACTCCGGTGCTCCCGTGGGTAATAACTATCCAAGTGTCCTAGTTTAACTGGGTTTTCCCGTAGTCCACCCGGAAGTGTCCGAAATCAACTACTTTGTAACTTTTACGTTCCCATTGAAAGTCTATGGTAACCCGTGTGTGTGTTTAGACACTGCACACGCATCCTGTGGGACTCCAACCTCCTAACCTTTGTTGATCAGTGTTGCCCCAGCGATTTCCTAGGCCTACTCACCTTTCCTGAAGTGGTTCTTATAACACTTAGTTAGTATATGGTTCGTGAGGCCCCTAGGGCAGAATTGTATTTGTCAAGTCAAGTCAAGTCAAAGGCATTTGTAACGCGCACATATCACATCCAAAGAGTCTCATGGCGCTTGCAGACGGCTCTGACGATATGCGGACAACTAGTTTACAAAAAGCCAGGTCTTCAGCCTCTTGCGAAAGCAGATGTGTTCTGAGGTCGTGCACAGGTTCAGGGGCATCTTATTCCAAAGGGAAGGGGCAAGAAAGGAAAAAGCACGACCCCCATTTCTGGCGGTTTGTATTCTCAGCGGGGCAAGCAGTGACTCAGTGCTAGATCTGAGTTGCCTTTTGAAAACATACCAAGTGAGTTTTTTTGGGACCAATATTTAGGGCTGTTACCATACATATGTTTGTGAACGAGACATAATGTTTTAAACATAATTCGCTTCTTCACAGGGAGCCAATGAAGGCTTCTGAGGCATGGGGCGGACGGCAATCTTCGGGGAAGGTCTAAGACCAACCCCGCTGCAGTGTTCTGAAGAACTTGTAATCTTTTCAGGTGGTGCTCATTTATTGCTAGTAGGAGCGAATTCCCGTAGTCTAGCCTATTTAGAATTAGACCGTGCACTAAGGGTTTCCGCGCCTCTGCTGGAATCCACTTGAAAACTTTGCGCAAACTGCGCATATGTCCAAAACAGGTTCCTACAATATGGTTGGTTTGGGTCTTCATGGATAGTTTATTATCCATGTGGAAGCCCAAGTTCTGCACTGATTCTTTGGGAGTCGGACAGTCGCCCAGCTGTACTGGCCACCAGTCCTGAGCCCAATGATCAGCAGCTTTGCCAAACAGCATGATCTGTTTTATTGCCGTTAAGCTGCAGATGGTTGATACCCTTCCAATTCTTGACCTCGGTCATACTGTTTGTAAAGCGGAGTTTTGTCTTGTGGAGGTCAGGGCCTAGAGTGACCAGAATCTGGGTATCGTCGGTGTAGGATAGGACCTCAAAGCCGAACGCTCTAATCATTTTGGCCAAAGGTGTCATATAGACATTGAAGAGTGTAGGGCTCAAGATGCAGCCTTGCGGAACACCCATCTTGACAGGCCGAGTGCTTGCTCTGTTCTGGCCGACTTGGACGGTAGTTGTACGGTCGGATAGATAGCTGGTATACCATTCCAGGACCTTCCCTCTGACACCAATCTCCCACAGCCGTTGAATAAGAATGCGGTGGGAGATGGTGTCGAAGGCCGCAGACAAATCCAGGAGGATTAGGATTATTGATTGATGTTTATCCAGGGCCAACCTGATATTGTCTGCGACCTCAACCAGTGCTGTCTTTGTGCTGTGAGCAGCACGAAAGCCCGACTGGGAAGGATCTAACAGTCCCTTATTCTCAAGATGGTTCACCAACTGTCCATTAACAAAGGATTCCAGTATCTTTCCGAAGTACGGCAACCAAGAGATTGGTCTGTACTTTAGAAGAATGTTAGGGTCTGCTCCGGGCTTCTTCAGTATTGGTCTAATTCTAGCTGCCTTCCATACTATGGGAAAGTCTGCCTCTAGAATAGATTTATTGAGGAGGCTGGTTAGGCATTCTACCAGGGCAGGGGCCAGTGTAGTAAACAATTTGAGTAACTTGTGCTGTATCTCGAACTCTGACCTCATAAAGAGTGCAGAGGGGTTGTGTTAGTAATAAATACATACAATGGCGGCTGGTGACATTTGAAAGAGGTGGGGCGTAACTGTTTGGGATGTGTGCCCTATGGCGAGTGAGCGTAGGGAGCAAAGCTGATAGTCATAGGAGGCACATGGAGCTTAAGCCTCAGGTAGCTCCTGCTCTGCCCTTCAAAGATCCTAACAGCACCTGGGCAGCATCCTTGGAGACCCCTGCGCACCCTGTGAGCATGTCTGTACCCCAGTGTGTTCTGATACCCAGACAGCTCATGAGGGGTCAGAAAGAACTCATAAAGCGACAACTCTGATGTGAACACAAAGATTTCCCTGGGTTCCTAATGTTGACCCCTGTGCCCAAGATAGATTCGATACTCAGGGCAGTTTTTCACCACGGAACAACTGTGGACCACGTGGAATTAAGGGCATTCATTGCAGCAGCCAGTGCACACTGTTGAGTTGAAAAATTATCCCTGGGTGGACAACACAGCAGCACACTTGCCAAAAATAAAATATTCAAAATCCTAATAAAAGTCTAAGCACAAGATCTACATGGTGTGCCCACCATTGGTCCTCGAAGGAGAGATCCACGAATGATTTAAGAATATTCATATGAGGCAATACATGCCCTGACAATGTACATCACAATGGGCGCGCTGCAGCGGAGAGTCTGTGCATAAACTGTAAGAGAGCCGGCCGCCCTATCTCTTTACAATGCCACCCCCACCACTTTGAAATAAAATGTGCTCACTCACCCTTCTTGGAAGTGATGCAGGTATGCACATGCCCTCACCGGCCACACAATACACATACGCTCACATATAAACACATTACACAACATACACATCCACAAACATATACAGCCGCACACACTCTCTCAAAACGCACGAGAGCAATCAGAGGCGGAAAGGGAACTAAAGACATTTCCTGAATAACCTCTGGGCGGGAGAGGGAATAATACACCAATTTACATCGACGACCAGCCAGGTCGCCCTTGATAAAAACCTCATGTAAAACCCGAAAAGCACACTTCAAAGACAACTCCGATAGCACCGCTTTCCTCCTTATTATCTATAAGGGATTATAATTTAATTTTCAAAGCAGAAGAGCCGGCGAGGCGAGCCGCTGCCTAACGCCTAAGAAGCGATGACCATGCGCCGCCAGCACAGCCCCATGTTACTAACATGATGTTAGAGAATTATAAAATATAAAACACTTACCTTGGCTTCCGTCCCGCGCTGACTCCCGACTCGATGTCCTGTCCCAAGACTGCAGACTCCCGCCATCCTTGATTTTGAATGCCTCGTCGTCACCAGAGTCGTCACTGGAGGCTGCAGGCAGCCTCCCTCCCCTACATGGCAGCCGGCGCTGATTGGTTCGGCCGGCTGCCCTAAATACGTCATTCCTCTTGCTCTGCATGCTGCAGAACAGAGAGTGGGAGGAGGCTTGGGGGAGCGGCTTGCCCACTGTTGCTAATACTGTCTGTTTGGACAGCCTCTCAGGCTGTCCAAACAGTCCGTATTCACAACATTGGGCAAGCCACTCCCCCAAGCCACTCCCCCATGCCCTGAGGCTCGAGCAAGTTTGCTGACTAATTTCTCGCCGTGCGAGAAGGGCAGGCAGAAACAAATGGTAGTTATAAATAAATAACTACCATTTGTTTCTGCCTTCTTCTCGCACGGCGAGAAAACAGGGGGGGCGGCGCCCAAACGCCCCCACGGTAAAACCGCCACTGAATACATATATATTTGATATATACCTGGTGTGGTGTCCTTTCATTTGGTATTCAAGGGATTATAATTGGTAAAACAACATACTGCTAGCTTCATGTTAGCCATGGGTTGAGGCCCTGAACTTTCTATGTCACAAATTCTAGTTTGGAAAGATTGTCGATTAGTGGGCGCCATAAATGGGTGAATTGCTGTCTGTGAGAGTGAGAAGATATGGGTCATGCTTTCCATAGCTAATGTTTGTCACAGTCTCTGGATCCACGACAAGTGTGTGTGTTGGGGTGGTGGTGCAGCAGCCTTTTTTCAGGAAAGTGCAATTAGTTGTTTCTCTGCTCCAGGCAGGAGTCTGATCACTGTCCAGTCAGCGTGGGTCATGTCTTCAAGGGTTGCAGGTCTCCGCCAAAGGTCGAGGTCAGCCAGAATGGGGTATTCCAAAGTGCCTTTAAGGTACCCCAGAATCTTGTTCCTGTATGTTTAGATTACGGTGCAGGACCTCCAAATATGGAGTAACATCCCGTTCCTTGGTTACAGTGCCAGCATGTTGAGGGGGAGTTGGGGGAAGATGCGGGGAAGTCTAGCTGGTCTCCTGTACTGTTGGAACATAACATTCATAGAAATTTCTCTGTGGGGGATGCTATTGTGCATTTTGGGTATCTTCCCCCTGAAACACTGCAACTGTTTAACCAAGATTATTAGTCACAGGTCGTTCTCCAGTCGTGATTGATATGGGTCTCAGGAGTGCAGCTTTAATTCTTAAATAGGGGTGTAGGTTCTTGAGATTTTTCCCTTGGTGCCCTCGAAAAACCTGATCTGGGATTCAAACAGGGTATGGGTATGTATTGCTGCGATATTGAAAGCAGGAGATCTATGAGAGTCTGTGTTTGCGCTCACATTGCTCAAAAGATATGATGGTAGGGCCTTGAAAGAGGTCGTTCAGAGCTCCACAGTCTCTCTTGAACCACTTGGAGAAGGTTTTGGGGTCAAGAGCCGGTGAAATGTCTGGTTTGCATACCAGGAGGGTATAAGGCAAGGGGAAAATAGTAAACATCCTCTTGATGGCAATGGGGTCCCAAATATCTAAGACCGTCCTTGAGGGTGTTGCTATTTGTGCACTTTTAGGGCGGTTGTGTTTGGGGAGCCAAGACAGGTCCCACAGTGACCTGCATCCCACCACTCAACCAATATGAAGCCACAACGTTTTGCTCTGACTGGCAACCCACTCCAAAATATAGCATAGGTGCGCTGACCAATAGTATTTCATCATGTCTGGGCGGGCCTTACAAAGAGCGCTGCAGCATCAGAAGCTTGTTGCCTATATGAGACTTCACATGCCCAATTGCCCCCTCCCCTCCAAAAGAAAAAGATGTGTAGTTTGATTTGAAGGGACTTAAAGGTTTGAAAGAAATAAAGGAGTCTGGAATATATTCATTCTCACGACATTAATGTGTCCTAGCCAAGACTGATAGAGGGGTCTCCATCTCTGTAGGTCTTCCAGGATTTTGTGGTGAGGAGTTAGCCTTAGTCCAGCTTTCCATGTGTTGACTTATGGTAAGGCCCAGATATCGGAGGGAGCGAGGGGCCCAACGGAAGGGTGCAAGAGATTTGAGGCGACGGACCAGGTCTTCAGATGTTGAGGTTAAGGGCCTGGGATTTGTCCTTGTTGACCTTGAAACCTGATACCCGTTCAAACTGGTCTAGTAGTGTAACCGCTTCTGATACGGAGTCTGAGGGAGTGATGATGTAATCGGCAAACTGGTTCACCTTATGTGTGTGTTCCCCAAAGGGGGCCCCTGCAATCCCAGTTGAGAGTCCGATGCGGAAAGCTAATAGTTCCATCGCCAGAGTGAAGAGGAGGATGGGGGTGGGCAGGTGGTGCAAAGGCCATTGAGGCATTAAAAGGTTGCTTCACAATAATTTTCGAGCTGTTGCTATCTTACCCAGTAGCTCCCTATGGAATGCTCAACTGACCCTGTCCAAGACCTTCTCTGCATCCAACGAGAGGAACATAGGAATTCCACTTTTGCAGATGGTGGGGGTGAGTTTCATCTCTGAAGTGAAGGAATTTAATAGTGTGGTGAGTTGATCTAGAAACAGCGGCAAGTAAATCACATAGAAAGTGATCATTAGGCTTTCCTGTCCTGGCAATTTCCCAGTGTGCATTGCCCCAAGTGCTTTCTGAATTTTTATGGGTTTGATCAGGGCCTCCAGCGGTGTGCGATATGCTGATGAGAGGGGTGCCCATTCACATGAGTGTAGGTTTGCCTCAATGTCAGTTGTGTGTTCATCACCCTGTTTCTATAGGGCTTGGCCAAACGTGTGGAATGTTATTTATTTCTTTGATTCCTTTGCTGCCCATGCGCATCCTGAAACTTAACTTAAGGGATAGATATCTTAACCCGCTGGAGTCTAATTTTACGTGCCAGTAGTGTACCCACCTTGTTCCCCTTATCGTAAAAGCTCTGCTTCAGGTATAGCAATGAGTGTTGAGCACGATTTGTCCTGTGTGATTGGATCCTGCTGCGTAAAGATGGCCTGCATCCTCTGGGTGGTTTTGGAGGGGTTCATTTTGTCCTGAAATTGCAGTGCCTTTATTTCAGTAATGTGTGTGTTGGATATGGTACTATTCTCCCGCTCTGTCTAACTCCAGGTAGGTGAGGGAACCCCTGATTGTGGCCTTAAATGTTTTGCCTAGTGTGTTCAGTGGTGTGTCACGCAGGGCTGTAATCATGAGGTATTCCTTGATGGCAGTTGCTGTAGTTTGTCAAAAATCACACTCTGGATCCAAGGGAGACCATCCCAGAAGAGAATGTATCACTCCCTGTCTATGAATGAAACTCACAAAAAAAACCTCTCTTGTGAACCGGAAGGTGCGTATTAAAGGAAAAAGAAGACCGAAAGTGATCCTTTTTAAGGACGAGAACCCTTACTCACCCGAAAGTGACATGCTTCATCATTGGGCTCCCTCCTCACAACGGGCCTGCAAGGTCCCAGATGTGGGCTACGACTCTCCACCAAAGAGGTTAGATGGAGAGGAGCTGAGGTGTTTTAGAATGGGGCATGGCCCTAAGCAAGTGGGTGAGTGAGCAAATTTATATATACGGTCAATTTCATGAGGTCCTTCCTCTAGCCAGGATCCTGTCTAACGCAGTTAACTAGGAGTGCTGTGTATCAAAAGTCGATTGTGACCAAGGGGTACCTTGTGGTAGTAGAGAGGTGAAAACTTATCTCCTCCATAAGCTGGAGATGGTGTATTATCCACTCATCATTTCTGTGACAACATTTGGACACGGCCAATATAGCCATTTGATTGATTGATTTTCATGTTAATGTGTATGCAGAGTGACTTGAATTGTTTTCTGGTACTGATGAATGCCTAAGAACTCCTGTTGGAGTCTAACACAGGCAGAAACATGTTGACCATTATGGGGGTATTTTTGCTCTGAACCCCTAGTCCTCTCTTTTTAACCCCATCCAAGGGGGTGCTGCAAATCTTCCGAAGGGGCTACTCCCTCCCCTTCGAGACTGCCCTTCCAGCCATGCCACCTCAGTACCACCGCATGTCGAGGGACCATTTTGCGCTCCTCCAGCAGGAAGTCACGGCCCTCTTGGCCAAAGGGGCCATTGAGCGCGTTCCTGGGCTAGAAGTAGGACATGGTTGTTGTTCCCACTACTTTCAGGTCCCTAAGAAAGAGAAGGGGGCCTGCGTCCCGTCTTGGACCTCAGGAACGTCAACCGCTTCCTCCGGAATGGGAAGTTTCACATGTTGACTCTAGCTCAGGTCTTGGCTGCCCTTGACTCTGGAGACTGGATGGTAGCGTTGGACTTGCAGGACGCATATTTTCATATCCCCGGCCCACCGGCGTTACCTGCTGTTCACGGTAGGCCAAGAGCACTCTCAGTTTGAGGTGCTCCCCTTTGGTTTTACTAGTGCCCCTCGGGTGTTCACGAAAGGGATGTCGGTGGTCGCAGCTCATCTGCGCAGGTCAGGGGATCCAGTCTTCCCCTATCTCGATGACTGGTTGTTGAAGGCAGGCTCGCCCCAGGCAGTCGTCTCCCACCTCCAGACTACGACCTACCTCCTACATTTACGGGGGTTCTCCATCAACGTGCCGGAGTCGCACCTAAGTCCCTCTCAGAAGCTCCTTTTCATCGGAGCGGTTCGTGATTGAACGCAGTTTTGGGTTTATCCTCCCGAGCAGCGAGTCCGAGATATTCAGGCTAGGATTCCGATCTTTCAGCCTCTATCCTGGGTTTCAGTCAGGATGACCCTCAGGCTCCTGGGCCTAATGGCCTCCTGCTAGTGCAACATGCCAGATGGCATATGGCGGCTCTGCAGTGGGACCTGAAGTTCCAGTGGGCACAGCATCAGGACAACCTGTCTGATCACGTCCAGATCTCGGAGGGTGCTGCACGATAATTGCATTGGTGGCTCACGTATCGCAATTGGGTCAATGGCAGATCCCTCTCCTTTCCCCAACCGGAGCACACAGTGGTAACGGATGCATCCCTCCTTGGATGGGGCGGCCACATGGGAGAGGCGGAGTGTCGAGGCCTCTGGTCTCTGGTGGAGTCCTGGCTCCATATCAACCTTTTGGAGCTTCGGGCAATCCGACTTTCACTGAAAGCATTCCTTCCCTCTGTCCGGGGAAGTGTATTGCAGGTGTTCACGGACAACACCACCGCCATGTGGTACTGCAACAAACAGGGCGGCTTTGGGTCGTGGACCCTATGTCAGGAGGCTCTCTGCCTCTGGACATGGCTGGAACATCAAGGCATTTTCTTGGTGGTTCAACACCTGGCAGGTTCTTTGAACGTCAGGGCGGATGAACTCCACCGCCGGTGCTTGTTGGATCATGAATGACGTCTGAACTCTGATGTGGCGCAAGGTCTCTTTCTGCAGTGGGGAGAGCCTTGGTTAGATCTATTCGTCACCGAAGAGAACGCGCAGTGTCCTCAGTTCTGCTCGTTGGAACTTCAAGGCGGCGCTCGCTCAGGTACGCTTTTCGTCACGAGTGGAGCTGCGGTTTGTTGTACGCCTTTCTGCCTATACCACTTCTGCCATAGTGCTGAAGAAGATCCGGCGCGACCGGGCCCAAGTCATTCTTGTGGCTCCAGATTGGGCAGGAAG
Source organism: Lissotriton vulgaris (assembly GCF_964263255.1). Classification (NCBI taxonomy): domain Eukaryota; kingdom Metazoa; phylum Chordata; class Amphibia; order Caudata; family Salamandridae; genus Lissotriton; species Lissotriton vulgaris. Next base: position 839,601,426 of record NC_141691.1, on the reverse strand, counting down.
ATACTGGCACCCTGAGCTACTCAGCATGGCGATTGATCCCCTGATCCGACTGCCTCTGCAGGAGGATATTCTGTCGCAGCAGCAGGGGACGGTCCTCCACCCGAAGCTGTCCAGCCTCCACCTCCATGCGTGCAGATTGAGCGGCGACAGTTGACAGCTTTCGACCTTCCTTCCGAAGTCTTTGATATTACTCTGGCAGCCAGGTGTCCCTCCACTAAGACGGTATACACCTGCAGGTGGAACAAGTTTGTGGCATGGTGCACAGCAAAGGCTGTGGATGCCCTTTCGGCCCTTCTTTCTGAGGTTCTTCTGTTCCTTCTCTCTTTGGTCTCTTTGGCCCAGCAGGGCTCTGCTCTGGGCACTATCTAGGGTTATCTCTTGGCCATTTCCGCCTTTCTACGGCTTCCAGATCAGCCTTCTCTTTTTTAAGTCCCCAGTTGTTAATCGCTTCCTGAAAGGCATTACACACATGTTTCCTCCCGTGCCTTCAATAATGCCTCAATGGGACTTAAAGCTTGTCTAGACCTATCTGATGTGCGCTCCCTTTGAGCCGCTTCATAAATGTCCATTACGTCTTCTCACTCTAAAGACCGCTTTCCTGGTAGCTATCCCCTCTGCCAGAAGACTAGGCGAGCTGCAGGCTCTGTCTTCTAATCCTCCTTTTCTCTCCGTTCATCCGGGCCAAGGTTGTTTTATGGACTTGTCCTTCTTCCTTGCCAAAGGTTGTCACACCCTTCCACATCGGGCAGTCCATCACTTAGCCCACCTTCTTTCCCCTCCTTCAAAACAGAAAGCGAGGCTCCACCGTCTGGACCCAAAACGTGCGCGCTTGTTCCATCTGAAGCGCAGACAATAGTTCCAGGTGGATGACCAACTTTTTGTTCGCTACATGGGTGCCAAGAAAAGCCGGCTGGGCACAAATGGACCATCTCTCTGTGGGTCGTTCTGTGCATCAAAGCCTGTTACTTGTTGGCTAAGAAGGAGCCTCCTGTGGGGCTGTGTGCCCATGCTACCAGGGCAATGGCAGCCACTACTGCCTTGGGACGCAGCGTTCCCTTGCAGGACATCTGGCCGGCAGCTACGTGGGCCTCACTGCGTACTTTTACCAAGCACTACTGCCTGGACAGCCAAGTCCGGAGAGACGGCTTCTTTGGCTGTTCTGTTCTCCGAGACTTTCTGGTGTGATCTTGATTTGCAGACCCACCACCGGGGTTGGTATTGCTTGGGTATCTATTCTAAGGTAAGGACTCTATCACTAACGTGTTTCTTTCAGATGCACAAGTTACTTAGCTTAGGTAACGATATGTCTGTAAGAAACATTAGTTAGTGATAGATTCTTTACTGCCCCAACCATCCTCTCCGTTCTGTGAACTGATTTCTAGGGTTAAGGTCATCCCTTTCAGGGCCATAGTTACAAGGCACCAGTGGTCAGTTTCTTGCATAGCTCTGCGTTTCTGGCACGGAAAGTTATGTACAGAACTGACGTCAGTGTGCTTGGGTGGCGCCTAAGTAGTCTCCGTGACGTCATCTCGGCGCCTACGACGCCAGCAACGGACGCGGAACCGCACAATGCCACCTTACGACGCGCAGGGGTACTGCTGATGTAAACTTTCAAGATCCAGTCTGACGCCTAGGGATATTCTAAGGTAAGAAATCTATCACTAACTAATGTTTCTTACAGATATATTGTTACCGTAAGTAACTTGTGCTACGCTGGGGCATGGCTGAGAGTTATTTATGCCTTGTGAAGAGAGGAGTAATGTGGCTTACGTAAACAACCTATAACAATGGTGTAGGATGACTTACTGGAACAAATTAAGTCCAAGGATGCTGATACATACTGAACACTACCCGACTGGTAGTATCAGTGCCTCCATGACTCTATCACCTGGTCTACTCCATTACTCCATTACTGTGCAAACGGATCATATGGCATCCTATTTAATCATTTATTGTAACCGGTTAAAAGCATCCCCTATACTATGGTTTTCTCAGAGACTGGGACCTGGAATGGCAGATTGTGTTGGGGGTGGGTGGGAGTGTGTTGGATCTTCAATGTGTTTTTGTTTTTCTGTTTTTTCACTTATTTCTTTTCTTTATGTGCACATGTTCATTATGTAACCTATGATATGTATCACACACTGTGGACCAGCTATCACTGCTTTGATTTATTGTTTAGTTTTCCAAATACTTAGTAATTAGAACACATTGTACGACTTGACTATATTTGTATATGCATTTCTTTGTTGTCGTAAACACAATGAAATGTATTTAGAAAAACAAACAGTGGACCATCAGCAACCTGCCACCCCACACCTCCTTAGACCCTCTCTATAAAGTTACCCTTGGATATGGTTCAGAACCACAAATGAAAAAAGAGAACACATTAGGCCAACAGGGCCAAACTCGACTTCTCTAACCTACACACATGGGGACTGAGTCCAGAGCATCCATCCGTAGGTGTGACCTGTGCAGAAAGAGGAATGTCGTGCAGGGGTTATAGATCCGGCTGAAAGAGGTAGTTTGGAGTCAGGAGTGTGAAGGAATAAAAATCTCGCCCAGACTCGATCGCTCAACCTGACCTGGGCCAAAATCCCAATTGAGAAAGATCTAGTGTGATCACAGGAGCTGGTCTAGAGACTCTGTGGTCCCTCAGATGTGGGCATCTGTGAGCCAGCCGCTTGTTCAGTCTTCATGCTCTTGAGGTGAGCGATAACTTCTGCCTTGACCTCATCAGATGACCTGGATGTGGGTGAGTAGGATCTAGGACTGCGATGTACTGTTTTCCATACAGGGTGCAGTTCAGTGTGCTTGGTTGGGTTGTTCAGTGCTTGATCATTTGAGACAGTAACCTGAAGGGGTCCTACAAGTGATTTGGGCTCTGCTAGAGAACGAATTGGTCTGGTTTTTCTGTTCCAGGAGAAGATGAGGCTGAAGGGATGACCTCATTGGTATTTCACATTGTGCTCTCTTAGGTAGTCTGTGACGTGTGATGTCTCTATGCTTTTTAAGAGTTATGGACGATAGGCCATGGAATAGTCAAATGGTTGTGCCTTGTAAAATAAGGTTGATCTTTGCTCTGGCATTGTGCATTATCAGTTCCGTGTCCTCTTAGAAATGGACCAGAGTGAGGCTGTCCTGGGCACTCTTGGTGTGGATTGTGCTGATTGTACGTCTCTTAGCGCCGCCAAGACTCAAAGGGGAGCGTCCAGTTGGACCCTAATCATTTGCAGTTGTTTGTGTGAGAAGGTCAGGGTGTCATTCATCTCATTCTGCCCTTCTAGGTAGGCCTCTAATGCGAATGTTGTTGAGGCGGCTCCAGATTTCTAGTTCTTCCTGCTTGAGTTGGAGGCTGATGTGCTGTTCTTCGAGTGTTTGAATCCTGCGCCAGTTCAACTTCTGTTCCTCGGACCGGACCACCATAGAGCGTTCTGCGTCGTTTACTCAATATTTTAGTTTAGTGACCTGATTGGGTTGTTTTTGAATGCAGAAAGGCTTGGGTGTTTTTGAATGCAGAAAGGCTGGGGTGGAGCAAAGCAAAAGCTTTGACCTACTCCGCTCCCGGCTAGGCCTCACCCCAGTCGTTCTAGTTTTAACACATTACCAAATTGCAATTTGGTTTTGTGACAATATTTTTTGGGAGGGGTGTGATTAAAACATCCCTTCCAAATGCAGTTTCGGAATGGGATGTATTAATGCGAGACTGAAATCCAGTCTCAAAACATTAATATTTTACAAACTCCACAAATGTAGTAGTAACCCATCTGCAAATTTCACGTGGTCCCCAAGGGCTCCTCTTCCCTTTGTGAACGTTGACAAAAGTATTTTTAAGAGAAGGCAGTGGTCTTTTGGATTACTGCCTACTCTTTAAAAATGTTACTTTAACTTTTCTTTTTTTCTTTTTTAATAATACAGGTTCAGATTGGCTGAGGGTATCTTATTGTGCTTGGCTTCATGTGATCATGCTGATATTGCAGGCAGTCTTCTGCCATCTACAGGTCACAAGTTTCGGCAAGACCAGCCTAGCTTTCCGTCCTTTGAAGTGCAGTAAATTGAATACCATTTAATGTGCTAACAGTTGTATCTGGTATTTGTGTTGCTTACAAACTACAGTTGTGTGGTATGTCAAGCTTTATAAATAACAAAACTTTAATATATGGGGGCAGAAACGTTACGTTAACATGCTTGGCTTAGCTGCTTTTCTTTTTCTCACCGACCTAGAGTTTGTGTCTCTGGCAAACACAAAACTGTTCATGCTTTAGTTGATTGATGTCAACAAGCAAGGTATGCTCACTCCTAGCCCGCGTCAACTAGCCTTAGTTACTATGGTTTCAGAGATTGGATGAGCGCTTCGGTCTCACTCATCCTCCTCAGACTGGAAGGTGGTGTTATGTTGGTAGCCCTTTGTCCCTACATACTTTCTACTTATGCTTCCGAAGTCCTACACCCATCCAGCTTAATCACTGTACTTTCAGTTTTTTGTCTCTTTAGAATCCACGACCTTCAGTGGCACATTTAATTTACAACATGGCCTGTTTTCCATAACTTCAGATTGCTGGAGTGAGCGAAGTTCAGACATGTATTCTTGAAGACCCTTTTCTTTTTTTTATTTGCTAATGTTCTGTATGATTTTGGCTCGTAAATGGTATTGTTTGTAACTGCCTTTTTCTAATTCCTCCTTCATAATTGTGAATGCTAATAGGCGCTGAAGTATTACCTGGCATTCAAATTCCTATACTTCTTTAAGCTTCCCCATAGCGCGAACACTGAAAATCTCACTTCAAAGACATTTGTGGCCAGTGGAGTGTTCTATGTATCCTAAAGTGTTATCAGTCAATGTCTGGCATCCAACCTTCTGAATTTCTTCATTCACATGCCATTGTGATCATGGCAGTGGCCTTTGTTATTCAAATGCATGTTGTGACTTTGATCTGCAAGCAACAACGCGGCCCACTCCGGGCACCTTCTGAAGAACTGTGTTGAATATGAGATCCAAAGCCACTGCTTACCTTTGTTCAGCCAATGGCCACGAACATATTTGGCTAAGCACTTGCTGTCATAGTTATCAGTGTAAATGGAACTTCTGTTTTAAGTACGGTTGTTAATTTATCAAAAAATGTCATAATGAAATCCTAACTCTCCACGTATATTTTATATGTTGATTAGATTGCGCTTGTATGATGCATAATCTGCTATTATATTGTAATTGTAGTGCTGTTAGGTAATTCGGAGCGTGACTTTCCCAACTTTTCCACTGCAACTCGGGACTTGGCAGTCTGACCCAGCTTTCGGTGCTAAAGTCGCTTTGCAAATGAGATCTAGGAATGCTGCATTTATCCATTTTGTGCACCACTCCTACTAGAATCCTTGTCAACTAAACCACTCTTTGCAGTAAAATTGAAAATAATATAGTCCGTTGTCTCTTTTCCCCTTCACTTCTGTTAAACAAAAGAAAACGACATTCTCCCTGCTCTGTCATGTCTCCCTGCCCTTGCTCGCCTCACTTTTTCTCAGCCAATCTACGGCTCCCGTTTGTTGCTATGTAGATCTGAGGCGGGCAGTTCTGACTTCCTCTAAATCCCTTGCCTGCTATGCTGCTCTGTTGCTATGGAGACTGCTGGCCACTTAACCGTGCTCTTCCTATCAGTACCTGGTGCCTTGCAGCTTTTCTCGTACATACTGATGTCACACTCTGAACACATTTCTTTACTATCCACCGTACTGCGGTCGAAGCAAACCGTAACGATTTCAGACTCGTAGCAAATGCTGCGAGTCAGTTAGTGGATACTGCACACTGCCTAGATATTAGTAACAAAACACTCAGGGCCGTCTCTAGGGCGATGCGATGGGTGCCATCGCATAGGGCGCTGACTTGGGGTGGGGGCGCTATATTTATTGTTTTAAAAGCACCTGATGCTGCGTCCCTTTGTCCCAGCAATAGAAATGTCAAGATGACTCCTTTGATAAATGTTCTTCCTGGAGAGATACCGGAGCTTTGTCTTAGAAATTATGACTCGTTGTGGCGCAGAGGGTTAATGTGCCTGCTGCTAAGAACGTGTCCCTTTCATATCACAAAGTGCATATAATATAAATTGGTCAATGGGATACGCCAAGTTAAAATCCTAATATAGAGCAATGAGCTGTTAACTGTCATCAAAGAGCTGCATGCAAACGGCAAGGAATGTATTAGAGCTATGTGTTTTTGCCCTGTCTTTCGCTATCCTGCTATTGCAATAAGGGTTCATTTAGGTAGAGATGTATTCTTATTAAAGAAACCCCCTAAGAATGGTGTTACATTTTAAATTCCGAATTTGTGCTTTTCCAGACCAAGTACTCCACTGCCTACCAGAATGGATGAGATGTGACTCCTATACCTTGTAAGCCTTCGTCTTCTGTAACATTGCCTATACACTTATTCACTCACATATGATTGCATCTGTGCAATGTTTGAGTCCTGTAAAATGTCCTGACACCTCAAACTGACATGAGTAGTGCTATACAACTAAATTAAAATAAGAGTGGTTATGGAGACTCGAGGGGCACTGTCAAATGGTGGAATCTGTGGCGGAAGTAGTCATTGGAGGGGGTGGGGTAACAGACATTGTCGTGCAGGGCACCACCAGTGTAGTGCAAACGCCGTCCCTGAAAACACTCATAAGTCATAACCAGGCCTGGGACAATCATGGACCAGTTTGACTCATGAGAAAGAAGACAAATGCTTTTTGCTTTCAAAGAGTAGTCTCTGAGCAATTGTTTGGCTCGGTTAGGCCCAGTAAATGGATAAAGCCAAACTTGTTGTTTAAGGTGTTTGCTTTAACAGTTATTACGACTCCACACAATTTGTATGCTAAATGAAATGCTAGATGGCAGAATGTATGCAAGTGAAACTGCACTGCCTTGGCTTTGTACTTTTCAATTGTGCGAAGTCCTAGACATGCAGACCTAGCTCATGTTCGAATGTAGGGGATGTTTAGGATAATTTAGACATCTTAGTGAATTTCTCACCGCCTGATTGGTAGAGGTGATGTAAGGGGCACAGGCATGCACAATAGCTTAGCCCCAGCACGGTGTCATTTACGAAGCAGTTGCAGCACATGAGCATGGCAATCTTTCCGCTATTTGTAATTGCTGTATTTTGAATGGAAAAGAGCCCATCAATTCTTTTTTATAGCTTCTCATTTTTTCTTCTGGGACCTTTAAAAATCCAACCCGTGTTTTTTAGCAGGAAAGTTATTTGAAATAAAGGGTGCATTGGGGTTTTGTGGAGCCGCGACCAGAGGGAGGTCTGACCCCCAGGTGAGTTTGGGGAATGGATAACTCCAGCGACTGGTGGTATTTGGGATTTTTTTTTTTTTGGCTACATTCATAACCCAAGAGTGGATAGACAGCCATTTTCAAGGTCCAGGCACCATTTTATTGGTAACATTGTGGCTGGTAGGAGTTTGGCTGTAGGATTTTTTTTTCCCACCCACTTTCCTTGGCGGGTTGCTTTGCTGTGGGTCTTTTCTTTCTGCGGAGTCTCTTCTTTCAGCTGGCTTTAGTGCAACATGTGCTCAGAGGGACAGAGACGTTTGTGGGTTGTCTCTCGAAGCAGGTACATGAGCGGTTGGCTGAGAAGTTGGCATGTTAGTCAAGTTTATTGTTGTCAGCGGCAAACCAGACTGAAAGGGAATGAGTGGACAAGATCACACCTGGATGAGGCAGGAAGTTTAAGGTTCATTAGGAAGTTAAGTTAGTGGTTAATAGTTGCAGTAAAACTGGATGGGATGTTAAATGTGTTTAGTGCTGAAGATCAGCCCAGGAGACTTGCAGGTTTAAAATGTTGTGGTGGGTGATGGACATGTGGGGCGGAGGGTGGTTTAACGTAGTTAATTGATGTGTATAGTGAGATTTCAGTTTTGTAAGGCGAAGGCCCAGGGTTCATAAATGTTATGCGCCCCAGTTTCGATCAAGCGGCCTTTTTCACACAAATATGGTGTTGTCTGTTTCTGAATCCTGGCTTGTGGAAAAGGTCACCTTTAGCAGTTACCATGCGTAGCCTTCAGGCTGGAAGTTTTCATGTGAGAGTCCCTTTACGAAATGTCACTGCAGTAGCGACACGTCGGTACTGCGCCCTGCATCGGAGCAGGGCGGGTTTTTAAAGATAAGTTTTCGATCCAGGGGAAAACACAAGCATGCTTGTGGTAATTACGTGCGCAGGCCCCAGGTGGACTTTAAATGCTCCCTGGACTACGTTTTGCTCATTTGTCAGTGTTCAGATCCTTTGCCTGCACAATTCCGTTTCTAATCTGGGTTTAGGCAAACTTCTTACGCCTGTGAAGGCCATCTACCTTAAAAGTCTGTTTTTACTTTGCCTTTGCTCTGCGTCATGTATCACGCTAAGTCTCGGGAATGCCGTGTTCCATGCCCCGCCTGTTAGTCCTCTTCCCTTTTGAAGGTCTGCCAAGTAAAGCGAGTCGCCACTGTCCCATGAGTCTTGCCAGCATTTTGAGCGCATCCACTTCTTTTCATCAAGACATTTGTATAGCTTAACTGGGCCTGAATCCCTCGCTGCCCTCGAGTTACCGTGACATTAGCCTTCTAACGCATCCCTTATGTTCATTTAATTGGTAGAATCGCAGTGGGGAGGCACTTTTCAGGAAACAGTCTTTGATTTCATATCAAGAAAATATTCTGCTTTTAAGTGGACATAATGCCTCCTCCTTTGAACTCTTTTGTACTTCTTGGACAAAAATGTGCTATTAGTCGCAGGAACATTCACGTGTAGGGGGGGGGGGGGGCGACCTATTCGTCTCTTTTAAAGTAGAAAATATTGACGTTTTGATCCAGTAGATGGTATTTGAATGTCTTTTAGTTAAACTGCGGGTTGAACCTTCTTAGCTTGACGTGTTCCTTGCCTGAAATAGACGCTGACTTGCATAGCCGTGTGCCCTGCCTGTAAACCGTGACCACTGCCTTCTCTGCTTCGCTGAAGCAGCGCTGTTCCCGGCAGTTTGTCTGGGTTTAACGTTTTTCTCATCAAATAAACCGAATGTGTGCCGGATGTGAGGTTTGCAGCTTCGGCTCGCCAAGTGCACCCAGATCGCGAAGGCACATACCTCGCCACCAGAGGAGGTAATGTCCTCAATCCCTCGAGATTAATCTCCAGTGTAATTGAAAACCGAGTCTTTCCTTCAAAGCGCTGTTTCTATTTCTGCGACTTGATTGCCTCGATGCTTCAGTCGCTGCCTGGTACAGAGGGGAAGAGAGCCCAGGAAAGGACTTCTTCGGGAAAAGGGCAGATGATGAAAGGATGAGCTGATGGGTTTAAGCGGTGACTAGTAATTCAAAGGGGTTTATCTTTGACACTGGGCAGGAGAAAACTGATGTAGATTTTGGTAAAAGGGGCAGGGTAGATTTTTGTTTGTAAGTCGTAGTGCTGCAACCAGAAAAGACCCAAAATTAAAAGTTAGACCCATACAAATTATTTACTAGACGTGGGTGAACCAAAATATTAACAGGAGAGCCGAGTCAGACCGTGCCAAGAGCCCGGCTCGGATCTCGGAGCCCGTGCACGCCCCTAGCCCTAAAAATGTGGAATGTAAATAATAGGACAATTGTTGCGTAAAATATGTCAAAGCCTCTTCAAAATTAAAAAAAAGTGTATTTCTTTAACATGTGGAAGCTTTGCCATTAGTAGGTCACCTTATAGCACTGCAGTGAGAACGACTTATTAAAGTAATCGTTTTGTACAACTGGTAGTCTGAACTCCCATTTGAAAATGCTTTCATATGCAATAATGAAGAAAAGAGTTTTGATGACACAAAATATTTGCCTAAGATCACACAATTCAAGCGGAAAGCTGCGATTTTTTCCTGGTTTTCTGGTTTAATTTTGTACAGGTGGGCCATTAAATGATATCTATTTGTCACTCTTATGTTAATGCTTTTTTTTTTTAACTTTTTAGATTATAGTTCGGTAAATTTTGTATATATAGTGCAAAAAATCGACCAAAAGTATTTGGAGCGCTTTGCATGAGTACCATTTACATTACAAAAGGTCACACGTGCTGTTTATAGGCATGGGGAGATTAAGTGATCTGCCCAGAATCACAGAAGGTTGACCTGATAAAGAGACCCGAACCCGGTTCCCCTAGTTCTAGAGTCTGCAGCTCCTGCCCTCAGGCCACATCCTGGGCATTTGGAGGAAGACAGTTAAAAGCCATGTGAAAGCTCATCTCATGATAAGCTTGAGGTTCCAACAGCTGAGCCAGAGCCAGGCTTCAGGCTCAAGCTTGGCTCAAGCTTTTCAGTGGCTCACCCACAGTTTATGCAGTATGCCTTCACAATTCTGCAACCCCCAGACCATTCACTTGTCCATCGCAGAACACGTGGCCACATCACCCTCACTCCAAGGTGAAAGAAAAGGCCATGTTCGAGGCATATGAGCTGCAGATTGTACACTATGCATAGATCACCATCTGGTGTTGGGCTCCGATGTTTGCATGTTGTTTTTGTTTTCGAAGAAGTCTTGTAGTCACGAGGTTGATGATGACTCCTTCGGTCCAAAGTGTGCATGGGCTTCGGCTCCATCGTTAGATTGTTTTTTTCCGGCATCAGGTTCGTATGTGACTTGCTGCGCTCCGGATCGTTATCGACCCCCCCTTTGACGCGCAATCACACTTAATCGACGGTATTGTCTTGATAGTGTGCCTTGGACGTGCACCCTCGACAACTTTCGATTAAACTTCGACGCCTGCGAGCCTCTACGCAGGCCATTGGGCCTACCCACGCCGATAGAGACGGACGTCGATGGGACGGACTCCATTTAAGAAATGTCCACAGTGTGGTGCTACGTTTCCACACTCTGACCTCCATCCAGTTTGCAATCTGTGTCTCTCTCCGGAACATCGAGAGGAAGATTCTGAAGCTTGCCTATCATTCAAGTCCAAAAAGACCATCCGGGATCGTCGAGCTCGATGCCAGGACATGCAGCGAGGCACAGGTTCCATTCCGGACATCTTCCATCCAGGTCCCAATAACCTTCCGGAGCCAGAACAAGAAGAGATTCCGGACTACGAAGTAGACTTCTCCGACGCCGAAGATGACATCACCCTTGCTCAAAGGGACGTGATTACCGAGACCCCAGCCCCAAACAAGCCAACTGGTCACATAGTCACCAAGCCACCTACAAAGAGGAAACCAGAACATTTGCCACAAGCTCCAGTTCCTCCAATGAAGATTCATATAGCTACTAACACTTCACCACCACCAGTTAACTCTAATTTAATAATTTCCCCACCACTCTCCACAGCAGAGGATAGTGAGAATTGTCATGGGGATGGGCATACGTCTTCACAGGAATCAGACCCATGGCATGATTATAATACTGATCCTGATCTAACCAATGATCTGGATTTATATCCCTCAAAACCATCCCCACCAGATGACAATGTGGGTTTTGCACAGCTAATAAATAGGGCGGCTACATACCACAAGGTCAAATTTCATTCAGACCCTGTAGAAGATTTTTTATTGGAGACTTTTGCCCAACCACAAACATCTACTTCTGATTACCCATGTTACAAGGCCTTCTTAGACTCTCTCCTGAGGTATTCAAAGACCCACTTAGAGCTAGGGTTCGTAACCCCAGAGTACACAAAAAATACATAGCAGCTCCCACTGACCCTATATACATCAAGTGCCAACTTCCCTTAGATTCACTAGTGGTTGCCAATGCATGCAAAAGTGCAAACTCCCAAGGGTCAAGTGACATACCACCTCCTGACAAAGAATCTAAATTATTAGATGCGTCTGGTAAACGTATGGCGTCTCAAGCTGCAAATTCATAGAAAATAGCAAACACACAAGCCCTTCTAGCAAGATAAGATGGGGCCCACTATGATGAGCTAGAAAAGCTAATTCAACATCTACCTCGAGTATAAGGACAAAGCCAATGACCTTATACAAGAAGGGAAACTCATAACCAAAACTTCCATCAAATGTGCGCTTGACGCAGCAGACACCCCGTCACGTGCAATAAATACCAGTGTTTCGCTACGCCGACACGCCTGGCTCAGGGTATCTGGGTTTAAACAAGAGGTGCAAAATACCATTGTAAATCAACCATTTTATCAAGAGCACCTCTTTGGCCCTGCAGTCGACGCATCTTTAGAAAAAATTAAGACACGGAAACCGCAAAGTCTATGGGAGCCTTACAGACACCATCTACCAGAGGCTCCTTTCGTTGCTCCTTTTATAGAGCAGGTTCCAAAACAAATACATCAGAACACCCGCCCTCATCCTATAAAAGTCCCAACCAGGGCTCCTTTTCTAGGGGATACAATAGAGGAGGATACAGAGGTAACAACAATTAGGGTAGAGGCAGAGGTAATAACACCCGCAACTCCCCTAATAAACTGTGACTTCCCTACGCTTCCCCCCGATCATCCCACTCCTGTCGGGGGACGCCTCTCGCAGTTTCTACCGGTCTGGAATTCCATCACAACAGACAAGTGGGTAAGACAGATTATCCAGTATGGTTATTGCCTGGAACTGACTTCTAGACCCCCAACATTCCTCCAAGACCGCGTCCAATGTCATTCGAACACCTGACGCTCCTCAAACAGGAAGTCTTAGCAATGTTACAAAAAGAAGCAATAGAGCTAGCTCCTCTGCTTCATCAAGGCACAGGAGTCTATTCCCTTTATTTTTTACCCCCAAGAAAGGACGGCTCTCTCAGGCCAATACTGGACCTCAGACCGCTCAACTTTTATATTCAATCAGACCACTTCCACATGGCCACTTTACAACAAGTGCTTCCAGTACTACAGCAAGGCGACTTTCTCTCCACTCTGGATTTAAAGGACGCCTACTTCCGCATTCCCATACATTCCGCTCACAGGAAATATCTCAGGTTTGTGGTAGATGGTCAACAATACAAGTTCAAAGTGCTCCCATTCGGAGTCACTACAGCACCCAGGGTTTTCACCAAATGCCTCGCAGTGGTTGCAGCCCTTCTCAGAAGACAACAAATTCATGTCTTCCCTTACCTAGACGATTGGCTCATAAAAGCAAACTCCCACAAAAACTGTGTTCAACACACACTTTGGACAATACAGTTGGTTCACGTCTGAGATTCACAATAAATCTAAGCAAATCCCATCTCCAACCGTCCACAGAGCAACAATATCTAGGGGCTACAATGAATACTTCCATAGCCCTAGCAAATCCCAGTCCCGTCAGGATAAATGCTATACAAATGCTAGTTCAAAAATTTCCGCCACAACACTCAATACCTGCGAGAGTGTTCATGCAGCTGATAGGAATGATGGCCTCTTGCATTTTTATCGTCCCTCATGCAAGATTGCCAATGCGCCAATTGCTATAGTGTCTAGCTCGTCAGTGGAACCGGGCTCAAGGTCAACTGACGGATGTGGTATTGGTGGACGACGCACTCTCTGCAGCGGTGGACCACAAAAAACCTTTCCATAGGGGCAGTCGTTCCTCGAGCCAGTTCCACAAATGGTGCTAACAGACGCATCGCTCACCGGCTGGGGAGCACATCTCCAAAACCATACCGTTCAAGGTTTATGGACCTCTCAACAAAAATAATTCCACATTAACTATCTGGAATTATTGGCAATCTCGATAGAGTTCGTCTTTTTAACCACATCTGCTAGGCAAAGCTGTCCTAATACGTACAGACAACATGACAGCAATGTATTTTACAAAAACAGGGGGGTGCACACTCTCTCTAGTTATCCCGTCTAGCACAGAGCATCTGGAGGTGGGCTATTCCACGGAATATATACCTCCTAGCAGAACACTTACCAGGAGAACACAATCAAATAGCGGATCTGCTCAGCCGTCAAACACAACAGATCCATGAATGGGAACTTCATCCTCAAGTTCTTCTTCCATTTTTTCACATGTGGCGACATCCAGACATAGATCTGTTCGCCACACACCAAAACACAAAATGCCCAAGCTTCAAATCCAGGTATCCACATCCATTGTCCAAAGGCAATGCTCTATGGATGAATTGGTCAGGCAAATTTGCTTAGCTTTCCTCCTCTCCCACTCATTCTATTTTTAATGAGGAAACTCCAACAGCATTCCCTCACAATAATCCTAGTTGCTCCAACATGGCCAAGGCAACCATGGTTCACAACTCTCCTGGAACTATCAGTAGTGCCACATCAATAACTATACCTCTCACCCAAGCTTCTCACTCAGAACCATGGAGAGATAAGACACCCAGATCCCAATCAGCTCAACCTTGCGATCTGGCATCTGAAATCCTAGAGTTTGGCTACCTTAATCTTCCACCGGACTGTATGAACGTTCTCAAAGAAGCTAGGCATCCTACAACAAGGGCATGCTATGCAGCAAAATATAAAGGTTAGTCATTTATTGCTCACACAACAAAATTAACCCACTAGATGCTTCCATTCCAAACTCCATCTGTTACCTTTTGCATCTACAATAATGTAACCTAGGGAATACATCTATACAATTACATCTAGCTGCCATAGAGGCCTACCTACAAAACAGACAACATTTGTCTTTGTTTAGAGTTCCCGCGATCAAGGCTTTTACGGAAGGACTAAAAGAATAATTCCACCAAGAGCTCCACCCTCTCCCGTCTGGAATCTCCATATAGTCCTTACCAGAGTAATGGATCCTACATTTGAACCTTTACACAAATGTGAACTACAATACCTTACTTGGAAAGTAGCATTTTTATTCGCCATCACATCTCGCAGAAGAGTGAGTGAAATCCAGGCATTAACCATACGAGAACCATTTTTGCAAATCCATCATAGCAGAATGGTTCTTAGAACAAACCCAACATTTTTACCCAAAGTAGTATCTGCCTTCCATCTAAACCAGTCTGTTGAACTACCAGTATTCTTCCCTCAACCAGACTCAGTGTCAGAAAGAGCTCTACACACCCTAGATGTTAAAAGAGCATTACTTTACTACATTGAAAGAACGAAATCCTTTGGGAAAACAAGACAACTTTTCATAGCTTTCTCCCCACCTCATAAAGGCAATCCTATATTCAAATCAGGAATTGCAAGGTGGATTGTAAAATGCATAGAAATGTTACCTTAAAGCCAAACACACGTTAACCATTCCCCCTAGAGCTCATTCTACACGTAAACTAGGGGCATCTATGGCATTCTTAGGGAACATCCTCCTAGATCAATTAGCACTAGTCTTTCCGGGAGAACAGAAATACAAATTCAATCAACACCCCCTACTTGTGCTCAAGAAAATGACTGCACCTTATTTAGAGCGTCTGCAAACCTTATACATCTTAACCGACCTTTCACATATAGTTATTACGATTTCGAAATCCTTGCTCACCCATCCCCTCCAAAAGGACCCCCAAGAATCTGCTGAAAATATAAGCGCTTTACGACACTCTAAGAGTTATGAACAGCTATATAAATTCTACAAGTTGTGCTGCCTTCTCGGCAAGGGGAGGTGTGCATTTTATAGGGTGGAAGCGATCAGTGGAGTAGAGAGCGGTCAAAATGTATTTAAAACAAGCATTTGCAATGCAATCCTTCTTGCTTTTGGGGACTTATATGTATTTAGCTATGCAGCACATTAGTCTGGGTGCTAAACATCCACGGTTCTTTAACATGGGTGGAGTGGTGTGGCTCACTGGTTAGAGGCGGCAGACCCGTAAGCCGAAGACGGCCCGGGAGCAGAGTTCGATTCCCGACGCGGC
This sequence comes from Lissotriton vulgaris, assembly GCF_964263255.1. Lineage (NCBI taxonomy): Eukaryota > Metazoa > Chordata > Amphibia > Caudata > Salamandridae > Lissotriton > Lissotriton vulgaris. The sequence goes on along the minus strand of NC_141691.1, from coordinate 839,585,703 downwards.
AGGGTCGTGGACCAGGGTCAGCGGGCTCGATAATTCTCGCCTCGGTGCCTACTCTAGTCAGGGACCACACTCGGCAACTCTGGGCATTAGCTTGCCTCTTCTTCACAACTGCCCCCCCAGACCGCCGGGGATGCTTGGTCGCACCTTAGAGATACCCATTAGGGACCATCTCTCAGGGTGAGCCAGGACGGGTTCCCCAACGGTCGAAGCGCGGAGATACTCCTCCGGGAGTCGATTCTAGCGCTATATAAACCCACAATTAAATTAAATTAAATTAAAGTAACCCCCAAACTGCGTGACAAGCCAGGTATGGGAACACATGGAGAGAAATATTGCCTTTCAATGGGAAATGGTATAGTCCAAAGTTCTGTTTTTAATATAAAATCAGGGCATTTTGATGGTCATATCACACAAGATTTGAAAAAATATTGTCTACGGGTGCTCGTGGAAGACCATTTCTATGGACTGGAATCTAGAGAATGCTAAAGTGATTCTGGTATTTTACTGACCTTTTCTGGGCGTTTTCTATCAAGAAAGTTCAATAGAGGCAGTTGCCCAAAAATTAAAAAAAAGAAAGTCCCTCAACAAAGTAATTCTGGTATTTTACGGACTTATACTGGTCGTTTTCTATCAAGACAGTTAAATAGAGGCAGTTGAACAAGCAGAAAGCAATTCTGGTATTTTACTGACCTCTACTGGTCGTTTTCCATCAAGACAGTTAAATTGAGGTGGTTGAACAGAAAAAAAGTCCCTAAGCGGAAGCAGGCAAGTCCTAGGGCTGATCTCCAGAGCCCACAAAGTACATACACATTTAAGTATATACAAAAGTATATACAAGAGGTCTCGAATGCTCCACCTAAAAACTGTGATGCTTTTTGCAGTATGGCCTGGAGTCCATGAGCATGAGAGCAGGGTCAAAGCAGTGGCTTCAAAAATATTGTGCAACTTTTTTGGTCTTTCACTTTCAGATAACTACGAAGAAAAGAACGCAGAGCTTAAATGATAAATAAATAAAAGTTAACTTATTCAATGGAAAATGTACTACAGTACATTATAAGACCTCTATTAGTAAATGTACTGCAGAGAGGGGGAGGTGTGTTGCCTGTGTGTTTCGTGCGTGTGTTCAGAGAGCCACAGAATTGAATCCTGGTTGGTTCAGTGGAGAATAGTGACTTGGGTATGTTTAGTGCTACATGCTGTGAGCCTGTGATAGGAAGCACTGCGGATATGCAAGTAATTTTTTTAAACTTGCATTACACACAGTATTAGATGTGCTGCTACAAAATGTGCAAAAAGGTTTAAGATAAACAAAAGTGTTACCAAAATATGTATTTTAGTCAAGTCGAGACTGTACGCCCATAGTGCAAATAGTTTTTTATTACTGTCTATTAAAAACACACTTCACAGCTCAGCAGCGAACGCCTTTGCAGTACCACTCGAAAAGAATACATCTGTGTCATCGGGAAGCTTCAAGTGATTCTATCATTTTAGCCAATACCGGATTCCAGGCACCCTTTACAATTGCCGATTAACCAGTCGCGCACATGTAAAGATTTTTCAGCCAAGCAGGCCCCTGGCAAGAAGGCTTGTTTAGCGTCTGCCTCCCTTCGGTTTCACAGCAGAGGAGCGACCCTTCCCTCCAGTCTACTTTGACTGAAACATGTCAACTGTCAAGGGACCAGTGCTTTAAATGGGCCGGTACTCACTGGTACTGAGTACCGACACTTCCACATTTTCTAGCCGTCAGTGCCAACACTTTTTATAGTCCGGTAGAGTACCAGTACCCTGATTGATGGCATGGCTGACTAAGGTTGGTATCGCCTCCAGTGCGGGACAAATGCTGCTCTGCTTTTGGATCTCGCAGTCGCACAGAGCCCCTGAACGAGCCTTTTGCAGAGATGCTGCTAACGTTCATTAGTGCCCATTAGAATTTCCCCACATTGCAGAGGTTGGGGAGGGCTTGCTTAAAACTGTGATTGACAGGACAGACCCTGCACTGTTGATTGGGTGTGCAACGACCATTATGCTGAAAGTGCTTTTGCAAACCCCCCCTCACCTCCCCACGTCCCGCCTCTGTTAGGTGTGTGAAATAGTCTGGCCTGGGGCTGCTGGTCAGTAATCCATTCCATCTTTCCCAAAGCCTATTTTCTTACGTTTCTTTTTTTTCAGCACCGGAGCTTCATTCCTTTGTGTGCCTGAATTTACATAACAGCAAGGGATCACTAAGGTGTGAAGGCAGCCCTGCCCAAAGAGCAATGAATAGCAGAGAACGCTGCAGCACTCCAGAAATGAGCTCCAGTGACAACCCGAGACGAACATAGAAGGAAGGGGGAGGGAGGATTGTAAAAAGTGAGGTGACCACTTAAGTTAGAAATGCCACTTTTTTCAGATAACAATACCAGATGTTCGTTTAGTTTTTAAATGGGTGCTTAGGAATTCTATTTTAATACAAATTCAAATCTGCTGTATTTTTTGAAGTAATTGGGTTACCTATTGATGAACTACATGCCTGAAATTCAGTTTAAAATGCTGCCCTGCAAAATTTACAGGGCGCGGCGGAGCGTGCACTCAGTCACACACGCACACACACGGTGTCAGTCAAGCACACAAGCGCGCACACACACACTTTCACAGCTTGGAAATAGTTTTGTGCGTTTGAAGTGCATACATGATTTATGCTTTTATTTACTGGAAAAAATATTTAAAAATACATGCCTCAACAGAAAGCTTGTCTATCAACACAAACAATGAAATATAGGGCAACAAATTACAGGACAGGTGGCAAACTTAAGGTATGGTTACATCATGGAGGGGAGAAGAGGAGGCAAGTGGGGGAAAAACAATAACCAAATGTAAGAGACTTGTGGAGAAAGTAAGTGAGAGGTGGCAGTAAGAGGGGCAGAACCAGGTAGAGAGGGTTAGAGGCTGGGTAGAAATGAGAGGGTAATCATGAATGGAGAGTAGATGTGGATGTAAAGACACTGAACCAGAAAGACAGGAAGACCCTGGCTGTGGGGAAAAGTACTGAGGCAGTGCTTCAAATGGGAAGGTAGTCACAGGTACTGAATACTAGCACTTCCTATTTTTATCACTGTTAATACCGGCCCTTCGCCACTGCCTAGGAAAATACCAGTACTCCTGAAAGGTAAGCTCATTGGCTGCTGGTGCTGGTGAGTACTAGGCTGTCCGAGAAGAAGCTGTCTCTAACAGCCAAGGCACTTCTGTAGCCCTTAGCTCAGCCGCTTTTGTGTACGTGTCTGCTTATTTCTTTGTGTGTGCACGCTTGAGGATATATAGCATTGCCCCAAACAACAACAAATAACGGTGTGACATTAAGAAGTTGCAAATATTACAAAACAAGGACATTTTTTATATATTATCCTGCCTGCCTTTCATTTTGTGTAATGATTTAACCTGTTTTGTTAACATAAATGCATTTCTGTTGTGTTTTGATATGTGCTGCAAATGGTATAGAAGTAATTATGTATCCTCATATCTTGGCCTTACCCCGCCCACTTGCCACACCTCTAGCTCATTTTAATGAGTACCTGTACTTATTTTTTCCCATTTAAAACACTACAAGGGACGGTTATCTTTTAACAAAAAAAGGAGGGGAGCCGTGTTTCTTAAAAAAAAAAATTCTAAAGTATGGGCACGTGGTGCCCCTCAGACCCCGCCCACTTCGTTCTCTAGGATTTGTAGTGGCCTGCAGTCCTCCTCCGTTCGCTCTAGCCTATTTAAGCCATTAAGGACCTTGTCTCGGACATGCACCAGTAGTCTACAAGGCAATATCCTGTTTCTACAGATGAGCGCGAGCAAAGCTGCTGACTCGTGCTTGTACGCAGCAGCCATTCAGCATTAATCATCAGTGTGCTTATTTTTGGTGCCGGCGGAAGGAGCCTGCGAGATCATCACATTTTAATCCTCGTTTCCTTGGACAGTGGAAATGTTGTGATTTATGGATTGGGATAGCATTGATTGTGGACCAATATGAATTTGTCCTTAAGTCTAAGTGTGTTGGTTTGCTATGCACCATTCTCGTAGTTCGTAGTTCCGTGTTATGCAGCAGTTCAACAGGCGCTCACCTTTTCTGTTGCTAAAATAGGATTTTGAAAATAGGAACACCACCAGATCTTTAAGAACTGCGGTCGGCTCAAGGATAAGTGGTGCCTCTTACTCATGTCATGAATGTTCATACACTGGACGAAATCTGATGTAGCACCCCCCCCCCCACCCCCCCCCCCCCCAACACACACACCTAACACACGGGTGGTGGGGGGAATACTGCACAAAATCAACACATTGCTTCCTTTGCTCGATGTCCCTAGGGTTTTATGTGATAGATCTGTGCGTAACTAACCCGTTTCTCTATAACTGTACTTTAAGGCTGCCAGGCCGTTGTTTTTTTTAAGCTTAGCAAGAAAGTCCAGATTTGTAATAAAGACACCTACGGAACTATTATGCTATGCATTCTTACTTTACCTCGTCAGCAGCCAGAAGGTTTCTAAAATAAAGTAAGAATTGCGTAAAAAATGTAAAATTCCCAGCAATCTCTGGCACATGACTGCAACAGTGATAATACAGGTGACTAAATTGCTCAATTACTTATTATACATAGCCCAATAAATAGTAGCCCCTCGTTATTGATGCAAGCCTTTATGGAAACCTGCGCAGAAATGGAAACATTAAACACATACACTTTGTAAAGATGAGGAGGACGGCAGTCCATTCTTTGTCTTCTGTATTTAACTAGGAAGACTGACACATTGACTATGGCAACACTGAAAAACGAAACTAGGATTTTGTATACTGACATAGTGACCTTGAATGAAAAGGTATACAGAAAGTTATTGTGTGGTTATACAGAAGAAGAAAAATTAGAAGAAAAACAGAAGAAAAATTAATCCGCATCAGAATTCCGATATTACGGGATCCTTTTGGATAAAGTACTTAATCACGGTATTCAATGAAGCGACACAGCATAGCACATCAACAAGACCAGCAAAACGGTGAAGGGCACAACCAGCGCCAAACTCCAGAGAGGACTAAAAGGTTAAATTGAGGGGCTCAATCCCTTTAACAAAACCAAGCATCTCTCATCCTTCATCAATCGTCAACAATGCAGCGGATCAAGCTAGCTCATACAGATAGTGAAGTAAACCCAAGCAGGCCTCCAATAAAGAGAGCAATCCCTAAGGACGACAGCCCACAGCTCGCTCACAAGCAGGTCATGCACATCATAAAGAAACTCCGATTTGAGGGGGCACCGGGGCCAAACGGCCTACCCAATGCCCTATTCAAAAGGGACCCAAGTTTCTTATCTACAAAACTAACTCCCCTGTTTACACATGCACTGGTAACTGGCATCATTCCAGACTCACGACGAGGCAGCGTACTTCAACCAATATACAGAACAGGGGAGCGTTCCAATCCTAACAACTGTAGATTAATCACACTAATGAATGTGGAGGCTTAGAGATATGCCTCAAACCTGTTGTTCGAACTAAAGGACTGGATGACCACCATTAACCTAGATCCCAAAACGCAAACAGGTTTTCGTGCAGGAATGAGTACCATAACCAATTTATCAGCAGTAACTCTTTTGACTGAGCAAGCTATCTCAAAATCAAGCTAACTTTACGCATGCTTTATGGACCTTAAAGCAGTCTTCGACAAGGGCCAAGTTATGGGGGGAAATGGAAAGGTGGGGTGTCCCGGCAAAACTGCTTGCGACAATTACAGATCTTTATTGAAACACGTGGGTCCAAATTAAACTACTAGACAGCCGATGTGTAACTAACAAAATCTTCACCAACAACGGCCTAAAGCAGGGGTGCGTCTTGGCACCCTGCCTGTTCAACATCTACACAGCAGACTTCAAGAACCATCTACTCCAAGTACAGGGAGACCCCCCCCCCCGCCCTCCCCCGAAATTGGGCAATGAAAAATTAAAATGTTTGCAACACGCAGACGAAATAGTGTTGCTCAGCAAAACCCCAGGAGGCCTTCAGCGGCTGATTTCCCAATAGGTGGACCACACAAAAGCAGCACATTTGGACCTTAACTACAAAAAACTAAAATCCTGTGCTTCTTGAGCATATACAAAAGACAATTCAAATTCAACTGGAAGGCAAATAGTAACATCTTGGAGCAGGACTCAACTTACAAATACCTTGGGGTACATCTAGATTGCAATCTGAATTACAAACAGCATATGTTATCCAGGCAAGCAAAAGCAAACAAATTGTTATTTGCATTCAAAATCTTGCAACAAAAGCTACAAGCCTGCTCAACAAATCCTCTTTTGAAGGTCATTGAAGCTAAATTCTTGCCTTAGATTTCCTTTGGATCGGAATTACTCAAAACTAAAGACTTAGTAAGTCTGAACACCTTTCAATCCAGCCGCTTTAAAAAACTGTTCAGGATTCCGCGACAGATACCTGAAACACATACCAGGCTGGAGTTTGCATAATGCAACCAGACCCCGTCAGACAAGGCAGTTCAATAAAATATTATTGGAGAATGAGGGCAGCCAAAAACTCACTGGCACATCGGTGTTGGCTAGAAATCGAAAAACAAGCCAGTGCAAAGAACTCAGTCTACACCTCACTACATCAGTCAATCAAAGCCCTAAGAATAGAAGATGCCTGGTATACAACAACAGAACACCATAAGTTCAAACAGGCAATCAACAAAGCTACCAGACTGCAATCATTCTCATCTGACAAAGTCGCTCTGGCGGACAAAAAACAAGCGTGGGTGGTCATGCCAACGTACAGCGTTTTAAAATCCCAACCATATTTTTCAGAAAGTGTCAGAATCAAAAAAGTACAGCTTGATGCTTCTTAGGCTGGAAGTTTTCCCATCCAAAGACTTAACACTGGAATGGAAACAGCCTTGACCAACCATGGAGTGTCGTCTTTGTGGATATAGTACTGAATCACTACTCCATTTAATATTAATCTGTCTGGCGCTCCTATCACTCTCGAAGAACTTAAAATGGCCATCACTAAAACAGATGCAAATAAGAACATGCCAATTGGCAGTAATAAAGCTACTAGGAGATTACTCAGTTCAACTAGCATGCAAGGCAGTAAAGTTCCTGGCCCTAGCAACCCAGGAGTTAAGGAAAGGTCACAAATCATTCTAGTTTGCTTATTGGTGCTTTTCGTTACCCTCCTCTCCCCTCTAGTCCGAAGCATCTTGCGCTCTTGCCACAGGCTGTGTACACAAGGACGCAGACATTTACAGCACACAGAGAGGACAACTTATCATAGTCTGGTAGGAGCATCCGCAAGCATGCAGCTGCACAAAAGGATAAGGTTTTACACGTGCACGCACTCTGAGCAGTCTGATCATGCAATTGCTGCTTATTTGTGTCCTGCTCTAGCACTTTGAGCCATCACACATCACGGCATAAAAACGATTGTCTTGGCTACCATCAGGTTGTTTAACCTGACTGTGCACTATCCGAAGACTCAAGAATTGTTCAACCCGCAGTCGTTTAGTTTGACTAACTGTAGAAACTAGCCACCCCAGGTCTTTATTAATTGGTTTTATGTTGTAAATCGACAAGCACTCAGGACGGACCTTTTGGTTTTATTCTGTTAATAGAGAAGTATGTAACACATATTTAAACAAATATTTCTGATAAACATGTTGATTTTCTTAGGATTTTAAATTGTATGATTTTAGTTAATCAAACAAACAACTAATATCTCCCCCCCCCCCCCCCCACCCAAAAAAAAGAAAAAAACAGATTAACCCGTTGGAGGTTGATTAATACTTTCTTTCTGGGTCTTATAGCTTCTGCATTTTCCTTCATGAAACCTAAGAAAATCCATATTTGTGGCAAGGTATCAGACTCCTGTTCTACCAGTTTAAAGCTTATTGAAAGCGGTCAAAGAGGCACGAAGAACTGATTTCCAATAAAATGTAGGATTATTGAAGCAATCAGTTGCTTTTAGAATCTCTTCAATATGAGCACATGCCTGAAAAGCTTTAGATGCAGTGGTGGCTGGTGACATTTCAAAATGATCGGGCATAAAAGTTGGGATGAGTAGCAAGCAAAGTGAGCTAGCCCTCCTGAGGTAAGTTATTCTGGATGAAACCACCCCGTCCCCCCGGAGAAAATGGGGTGAAAATAGTGGCAAAGGCTGCATTTTAAAGCAAAATGCAAAAATGAATTTAGTAGGAAGGTATACAAAGAATGTGTAGTCTTGTTGTTCAATAGGTTTTTACTAATTGAGCTGTGATATTTTTTCCTCATGGCATATTGTCAAGTTTACCATGAACACAACTCTCTCTAATAGAAACTTCTCAGAATAGTGTGGTGGTTTGATTTTACTAAACAAATGCTGCTGCTAATTAAGGGGGAATGCATTGCAATCCTTCTCTCTAATACAATGCGTTTTTTCTTGGGGGTCAGTCTCATCTTTGTCAATTTTAAGTCTTTAGTTTGCTTTGCACAACGACTCTTTTCCTCTTGCTACCATTTGATTCAGTGTCATCTGATAATTATCCAGTATTAGGGGTGTCTTTCATAGATTCACATGCCTGAATCATTCCCCGTCGTCGAGACGGGAGCCTCCGGTAAATAAAAAAGTAATGTCCATAGACATACATGGAGAGAAAGGGTCCCAGGGTCTCCCCTTAGTAGCCTTTCCTTGTCCTTATGTAAAAAGGACCAAACTGACCTAGTCAGCCAATCAGCTCCGACCTCCCTCTAGAACCTTCCTGGGAGGAGCCTCAGTCCCTCAGATTTTCTACCGCACGTTGTGCTAGGGAGTCTCCAGCCTGAGCTCTCCTCAGGATTATTCTAAATTCTACAAACTCTCTTGGAAGTTTTCTCTGAGCCTAAAAACTCTTCAAGGACTTCTTCAACACACTATCCCTGAAGTAAGTGTGTATTTATACTGCCTTTTTCATGTCTGACTCGGGGAAGAAAGCCCTGTTCAGGGCCTGTTCTTCCTGCAGCAAGAAAAGGATTCATGTGGATGATAAACACGACCTGTGCATCTATTGCCTTTACCCGGATCATAATTCGGAAAAATGCGCAATCTGTCGGTCTTTCCCCAAAAAGACTGTGAGAGACAGAGAAGGTCGCCTTCTGATCTGGTTGGACAGGCTTAAGAACAGGGACAATCTGGAGTCCTCTGTGAGCAGCGTTTCCAGAACTTCTGCTGTCTCGAGCAAGAGGCCAAGGGACGCTTCCCCGGGCCCCTCAGACACTCCTCCTGCGAAGACCCACAAAAAGTCTTCTGAGGCGAGATCGGAGTCCTCCTCAGTGTCTGTTAAGGAGGATAAAACCTTCAAAATGCCTGCTCCGTCCTCCAGACAAAGCCAGAGGACTACTTCAGTCAAAACCACAGTATCTACCACATCAGCATCGTCACCCTCCGCTTCGACGACGATGACTACTTCCTCTTCATCTACAGGTAGGCCTGTTTCTTCAATTATTCTCCTGACGTCAAAACCGACGACGGCGAGAGTGTCGACGAGGGACTCGTCGACGAGACCATCGTCTACGAAGGCACCGTCGATGACGACGACGACTGCGCAGTCGTTGACGACCAAGATCCCTTCGTCCACCCCTCCGTCGACGAAGACCTCTTCGACGAAGACTTCGTCGACGACCCCGTCGACGAGAGGCTCGTCGGCGACGAGCCCGTCGACGAAGACACCGTCGACGAAGACACCGTCGACGAAGACACCGTCGACGAAGACACCGTCGACGAAGATACCGTCGACGACGACGGACTCGACGACGACACCGTCGACGGGCGATTCGTCGTCGAATGAAACATGGAAAAAATCAAAGCTGGTGGAGACGCCGTACATGATGCTACCACCGTCGACGGTCCCCTCGACGACTACAAGCGCTACCATTCAGTCTACCAAACAGGGCAAGTCAATAATTACCCCGGAAACAACGTCTCCTAGCAAGGTGGAAAAGCAACCACCTCAAGAAATTTTCCAAAGCGAGGAATCCGAAGAGGATGACCATCTGAATCCCGCTACTTCACTCTCAGACCTTCACATAAAATGCCAGAGCACTGATGAGGAACAAGAAGAATTCACATATCAAGAACACTCTGTCCAAACCAGTGCCCACACCGAAATCACCCCCATGATATGCCTACCGGCGACCCTGGTAGATGACTTGAAACTTCTTGTGCAAGACTACAAGCGGCGCTTTCCGGAGCCTAGCAGAGGCGGTCAAGCGCCTGAGAGTCCCGCACCTGGGGACAAGGGAGATCAGACACCTCCAGCGCATGTTCAGGTGTCCGCACCGGAACGCCCTCATCCTCACCATCAACCCCACCAAGAAGTCCATCCGCAAGTGGTGGTCTCTTCGGACGAAGAAGAGGAAGAGGAAGAACTGGAGGAAGGAGAGGTCCAGGAGGTTCACTCGGACCACTCGGACCAGGTTGATGAAGACGAATATATTACATCATCCCCAGCTTCGCCACAACCACGCCAAGCGGACTCCCCACCGGTGGACATTGCGGGTTTCCACAAGCTGGTGGAGAGAGCGGCGAAGAGATTCCACATGGCGGTGGAATCCACGGAAACGGACTGTTTCCTCCACGACTTCAAGGAACAGCCTCAAAAATCTGCGAAAGCTGTTCCAATCATAGACTTTCTGTGGGAACAGGGAAAGAAGCTAATGCTCACTCCTGCTTCTGTGCCAGCGGTGGTCCCACGCCTTGATAAAAAATACAGGGCACCACTCACTGCAGCGGCTTGCCTAAATGGTCACCCCAAACCTGACTCGGTAGTGACGCAGGCGGCCCAGAAAAACTCCCGCAACCCTTCATCACCACTGTCAGCTCCCCCGGACAAAGAGGGCAGGAAACTGGACACGATAGGCAAGCGCTTCACTTCCACATCGGCCATGTCCATCAAGGTGGCCAACTCAATTGCCTTGCTGGGGCGTTACAATCGACAGCTATGGGAGGACATTGCCCCTTACATAAAGGAACTACCTGACGACGTTCAGGGCGAGGTGAAAGCGCTCCTCGTTGAGGGTCAATCTTCTGCAGCAGAACTCATAGACTGTGCTATCGACGCAGCCATGACAGGCTTCCGTCAACTTGCAGGAGCTGCCGTACTGAGACGCCAGGGATGGCTCAAAGCCACTTCATTCCGCCAAGAAGTTCAGGCGAAGGTTCTAGACATGCCCTTCGACGGCCAGCACCTGTTTGGAGCACAGGTCGACGAGGCCCTACAGGCCATTAAAAAGGACACAGACACGGCAAGGGCACTGGGCTCTCTACAGTCTAGAAACCAGTCCTTTCGGGGCAACAAGCCCAGGGGTCAATCCTCCTATCAGGGCTCATATCAAAACAGGTCCTCGTCCTCATTCTCGTACAATCAAAAAGGCCAGTACCAAAATAAGCAACAGCAGGGCAGACAATCTTCATTCGGAAGATCGTCATACAGAGGTAAAAATACCAAGAGGGGCGCTGGCGGCCGCCAGTGACCACCTACTCCAGCCAGTCCGAACACCATCTCCGTCCTTTCAAATTGGAGGAAAGCTGACCCATTTCCTTCACAATTGGCAGTACATCACCACGGACCGGTGGGTTCTTCAAATTATTCGATTTGGCCACTCTCTCGAGTTCACCTCCATCCCTCCCAATACCCCTCCACGCAGACGGACACACAAACATCCACGCCTGCTTCTAAAGGAGCTTTCGGCAATGCTACAAAAAGGAGCAATCGAAAGGGTTCCGGCATCCTCGAAGGGGAAAGGATTTTACTCCCACTTCTTCCTTGTACAACAAAAAGAAAACAAGTGGAGGCCCATCCTGGATCTCCGGGGACTCAACACCTTCCTACGAAGCCAATCGTTCAGGATGGTGACGATTCAGGAAATCCTGGGCATTCTAGAGAAAGGAGATTTCATGGTGTCACTGGATCTCCAGGATGCATACTACCACATCCCTATCCTCAAAACTCACCGGAAGTTCCTAAGATTCGAGGTGGCGGACCGTCACTATCAGTTCAAAGTCCTGCCGTTCGGCCTCAAGTCCGCGCCGCGCATATTCACGAAATGCCTTGCGCCTGTGGCAGCATTCCTGCGCCAACTGGGCCACCAGATCTTCCCCTACCTAGACGACTGGCTGGTGAAAGCACCCTCGCCTGGGGACGCGGTCACGTCCTCCAACGCCTGCACCAATCTCTTTCAAAATCTGGGATTGACGCTCAATATCAAGAAATCTTGCATGATTCCCGCAACAAAAATTACCTTCCTAGGGGCCATGTTGGACACAGGCTGCACGAAGGCCTTCCCCTCAAAAGAAAGAACAGACAAAATCTTATCTCTGGCCACGGCTGTGGCAAAGAAAAAGCACCTGAAAGTTCGGACTTACACCTCCCTCCTGGGGATGATGTCTTCCTGCATACTCCTCGTCCCGCACTGCAGGCTCAGAATGCGACCCTTGCAGGAGGCACTCGCGAGCCAATGGACCCAAAGCACTGGCTCATTCGAAGACATCCTTCGGATCACACCGAAGATCTCAAAAGCTCTACAATGGTGGACAAGTCGTCACAATCTCACGGTGGGCTTACCGTTTCTCCTCCCAGCATCACCGCTGGTGGTAACAGACGCCTCCCTAGAGGGATGGGGCGCGGTGCTACAGGATCTACAGATCAGCGGCAAATGGGACTCTCAAGAGCAATTGCTCCATATCAACCTCTTGGAGCTGAGAGCAGTGTTTCTGGCTCTACAAGCCTTCCTACCCCGCATCCAGAAATCCCCAGTGCTCGTCAGGACGGACAACACCACGACGATGCACTATTTGAACAAACAAGGGGGAACGCGTTCACTCTCGCTCTCACGCGAATCACAGACGATCTGGAACTGGCTAGTGCTACACGACATCCAACTCAAAGCGGAATATGTTCCGGGAAGGGACAATACCATCGCGGACGCCCTGAGCAGGCAAAAGTCCCTCTCCCACGAGTGGGAACTATCGGACAGCGCCCTCACTCACATCTTCTCTCTTTGGGGAGTCCCAAACATCGACCTCTTTGCCACCAAGAGGAACGCCAAATGCCCGTGCTACGCAAGTTGGCATCCCCAACCAGGATCACTAGGAAATGCGTTCTCCATCGGATGGTACAGCGTCTTTGCATACGCCTTTCCTCCATTCCCGATGATTCCACGGCTCCTCAGAAAGATGAAAGCGGAACCATGCACCCTGATCCTGATCGCCCCGTCCTGGCCGAGGCAACACTGGTTCTCGGATCTGCTTCGACTATCCATCAAATCACCGATCCGCCTGAACCAACACCCAGCCCTACTGACGATGTCCAACGGGCAAGTGCAACACCCGAACCTCCAATCGCTCAAATTATCAGCCTGGCTCCTGAGCACAGAGAGTTCGGTGGCCTGAATATCCCACAAGACTGCAAGGATGTGCTAGCCAAAGCAAGAGCGGACAGTACGAACAAGACCTACTGTCTCAAATGGAAGAGGTTCTGCATATGGTGCTCAGAACAGGGCTTACGGCCACTCACCATCACACCAGAACAAATATTACCATACCTCCTGCATTTGGCCCAGTCGGGACTGGCGCATGCGTCCATCAAAGTCCACCTGGCAGCAATCTCGAGGTTCACCAGAACGGTCACAGGACCTTCTCTGTGGTCTAGTCGGCTAGTCAAACAATTCCTCAAAGGACTATACAGATCCTTCCCGAGGCCTCGGAAGGTACCCCCCACATGGCAGCTTAACCTGGTACTCAACCAGCTCATGCGTCACCCGTTTGAACCCATTCACAGGGCATCGCTTCAACACCTCTCATGGAAGACTGCGCTCTTGCTGGCTCTAACATCGGCTAGAAGGGTTAGCGAGCTGCAAGCCTTGTCCATTCAAGACCCTTACCTGCAATTCAGACATGATAGGGTAATACTGCGACCAAACCCTAAGTTCATTCCAAAGGTACCGTCGGACTTCCATCTCAACGAACCTTTGGTCCTTAGGTCATTCTTCGCCAACCCCTCCACAGCAGCGGAAAGGTCGCTGCATTCTTTGGACCTTATGAGGTGCCTGAAGTTCTACCTAGAGAAGACTAAGGATCTCAGGAAATCCTCACAGCTGTTCGTGGCATACAGCAGGCCAAGAATGGGCCTACCCCTCACGAAGCAAAGCATATCCAGATGGATCTCCTCGGCGATTTCCTTCTGCCACGAAAAGGCCGGCCGGCCTTTGAATGACCGTGTTCTGGCTCACTCAACCAGAGCGATGTCTACATCGGCAGCACTGTTTGCGGGGGTACCTATCCTGGACATCTGTAGAGCGGCGACTTGGAAGTCACCGCACACTTTCTCCAGACACTACTGCCTGGATATCGAACTCCAGAAGGATGCGGCAGTGGGCCAGGCGGTGCTTCGCCATCTCTTTCAGTAAGGTGAGCCTTCCTCCATCCCGCCTTCCAGGTATGCACATTATTGCTCTGATGTGATTATGTCTAAGCTGTCTCTTTGTTGTATGATATTATATGCATTATCTACTATGACGGCAGAGCAATGCTGTTTTACAAATGTGCTACTGTGATTGCTAGCTACTCTGATTCAGGCATGTGAATCTATGAAAGACACCCCTAATACTGGATAAGAAATGCGTTACTTACCTGTAACAGCAGTTATCCAGTATTGGTGTCTTTCATAGATTCACATGCAACCCTCCCGCCTCCCCTGGAAGGACTCACTTCCCTCTCGGAACTATACTACGCCAAACCTAGCTAGGTGCGTACGAAAATCTGAGGGACTGAGGCTCCTCCCAGGAAGGTTCTAGAGGGAGGTCGGAGCTGATTGGCTGACTAGGTCAGTTTGGTCCTTTTTACATAAGGACAAGGAAAGGCTACTAAGGGGAGACCCTGGGACCCTTTCTCTCCATGTATGTCTATGGACATTACTTTTTTATTTACCGGAGGCTCCCGTCTCGACGACGGGGAATGATTCAGGCATGTGAATCTATGAAAGACACCAATACTGGATAACTGCTGTTACAGGTAAGTAACGCATTTCTTAGGATTGTGATATAAATGCATAGAGAGGTCTGTTGGAGGGCATAACCATGCATCTCGGCAAGAGAGCATTACAATGACTGTCTGTGTCCTCTTGAGAGCTGACCATGACACTCCGGGTTCATCACACTGCCTCCTGCATCTCGGAACTTAGAGGCTCTGCCACTTCCCAGGATTCACCCTGCTATCCCCATAAGGTAAAACTAGGACTGGATGAACAAGACACACATAAAGAAAACATATTTTATAACATTATGCAGTCACTGGTGGTCTATCCTGTATTTTCAGTAGTACACCCTCTTAATTTAAGACTTTCTTAGTGGGCATGTGGCTTCTCTCCTAAAGAGGTTTCCCCAATGCCTTCTCTGTAAACATATGTACCTAAGATGCTGTACAAAAACACTGAAAATATAAAATTGTGAAATGAGTATTCGGGATTCGAGCGACTCTTATAGATGTGCATATTGAGAGCCAGCGGGTAAGACCGCTTTCCTGCCGCCCTGCACTGTCCAGGGAATGTCGCTTTGTCCCTCCCCTATCCAGTTGGTAATAGATGGCTTGACTTTCTTGCA
Source organism: Lissotriton vulgaris (assembly GCF_964263255.1). Lineage (NCBI taxonomy): Eukaryota > Metazoa > Chordata > Amphibia > Caudata > Salamandridae > Lissotriton > Lissotriton vulgaris. Next base: position 839,570,093 of record NC_141691.1, on the reverse strand, counting down.
AAATAGGTCACCCCGATCCAGTGGGCTCCTGCTCTTTGTTCATTGTCTTCCTTTAGTCCAAAAGTATTGTGTTTGAACACAGCAGTCTAAAAGAAAACGTTTCAAATGGAATCCAGAAACGGCTGTGCACTTTTCTGTCTCTGTGCTCATCTTTCTTGCTTTCAGTCAATATCTGAAGAAAGATGCATCAGATTGAAAACTGCCCACTGGTCCCTTACCCCTTCCTTTGTGATAACCTGTTCCATTTGAAAGATGAACAAATTGTGAAAAAGCCTCCCAGATATTTAATACTTAGCTTCCCTTACCTGACCAGCCACTTCTGCCTACAGCTACAAGACACAGATGTAGATGTCCATACAGACATAAGTTACATACGAACACACCGCTATGTATTGCAGACACGTAACAATAAAGCTACACAGTGAACACACACGAAATATACATTGTGATATGACTCATGATCTACTAAGTATGCAGGTAGACGTACGTACAGCTACAGAGAACGGGGTTGCGTAAAAATATGCAGTTAGACACGCGCACACATGTTCTTACAGTTGTAGGACACGGTTTGATACAGGCGTGCAGAATGGAGCTTGTGCGGTCTATACTACTACATGAAGGCCCCCTTTGCACTCCATGCTACAGTGCAGGGGTGGTTGTAATTAGACACATGCCCTCACAGATGTGATCTCAAACAGGCGTACACAGTGGGAGTTAGGGCAGGGGTGTTGTTTCTTCATTAAGTCTCCCCTCCCTAACCCAGCTGCAGTGCAGACTTTAATTGGAGATTCATGCACATAGTGCATGGGTCAGAGTGTGTTCATAATGCACAGGGCAGTGTTTTGTTCATAGGGAAGAGCGTAATGTGAGGACCTTGCGCAGTGGATTTTAGACAGGAAAGCCAGCCCAGTACTGTGGTCGATGGTATAAGTCAGCCCTGGGAACTGTGCACGAGCGCAGAGGCTTACACCAGAGTTACAGGTCTGAAATCTCCAGCCGCATACTTACTGCTGCCGCGCTCCCCTCCTTTACTCTACATGCAATCATGCAGTAATGGTCCAACACACGAACACCATCAACAGGCCTCTGATGGCTCACATAAAAGCAATAAGCGCTTTATGCATGCATTACCCAAGGAGCGAGAGCAGTGCTAGGCGATCGCCGTAAGGCACTTGCATAGTTGCTGAAGCTGGCATTGCCCTCTCTCCCATCAAAGCCCCCACTCTCCTCCCCAGCCTCTACTTTTAGTCCTTAACAAGTGAAGCAGCCTGGAGCGTACTCACTCGTGCCTTGAGTGTGTGCCTGCAACTACAACATATGGCAAGACTGCTAATCTGCACTACTCTCCGGCCCAATGCGGTACCTGATGCTGTGCGTTAAGGGACAAAGCAGTGCCATTATATAAACATAACCAGTAACTGTGTGGCTTTGAAATAAAGGCATATAGCCATTGGTCATGCATTTAACTATCCCTCCCCTGGGCTTTCTTGAAAGCATGGGCCCATGAGGAGAAGCTGGAGTGCTTTTTATTCTTAAAACTGCATGAGAGCAGATCAAGCATTGACTGGTGTGGGTGATCCCATCTCGCCAAGGAGATCAGGAGAACACTGCTGAGTTCCCCTGACTCCCTAATAGAGCACTGGTATGAGTCCTGAAGAGTGCATGTCAAGTTGGCCGCAATCAGAGACCTGTCCAGCCCAACATACTCCCCAGACTTCAGCTGATGCTATTCATTTAAGTCACACAGTTTAACCCTCCCTCTCTACCTTGTTACAACCCCCCACAACTCACATCATTTAAATTCAGGCAGAACAAACTCAGGACTTTAATGTTCGAGGCATGTGGGCTGCTGAATTCATATCTGTGCATAGATCGCCGCCGCCTAGTGTTGGGTCCGGATGATTGCACATTGTTGTCCTGGAAGAGTCTTCGAAATATCACGAGATAGGTGGCTCCTCCCCTGGACTACAGTGCGCATGGGCATCCTCTCCATCCTCAGATTGTTTTTTTCCGCCATTGGGTTCGGATGTACTTTCTTAACTCAAGTTCGGAATCAATATAAAACACTTTTTCACAAGGCCTAACTGCCTTCGGGGCGTCGGTATTGTCTTTTCGTTCGGTGCCACGTACTTGTTCCAGTTCCTCGAGCTGGACGTCGAAGTCCGCTTGCCTTTTTTCGACACCAAAGGCCCCGTCCGCGATCGACAATGGAACGGAGCCCGTTCAAACAATGCCCCGTTTGCAACTCTAAATACCCTCACATCGATGTGCACCCGGTGTGCAATAAATGCCTATCCCCGGACCATGACGAGGCCAGCTGCATGGCCTGTTCTCGGTTCCGGTCAAAGAAAACACTTCGGCGCGCCGCGAGACAGTCGGCGCAGAAAACGGCGCCCGACCTGGAGAACATCTTCGAGGCTGAAGATGACGAGGGCGTGGATGAGGAGGATCCTGAACAACAGTCGGATCCTGCGTCGGAGCAGAACTCGTAACTACGATAAGGACAATGAAGAAGACTACGTCCATGATGAAGACGTCGTCGAGGTAGGAGACGACGCACAAGCCATCGGAGCCGTCGATGACAACTCGAGCGATGAGCAAGGCCCAACCGCAGTCGCGGGGGCCGATAATGACACTACTTTCAAAGGCTCAGGTCGAGGCATCGCCGGAAGGCCTTAGCCAAGATCTTCAACTACATTCTATAGCCCCGCGTCAAGGCCCGGCTAAGAATATTTCTAAGGAGCCATCGGTCAATCAACCACAGTCCGTGGTAAAATCGAAACCAAAAGACGCTAAATCGAAACCGAAACTGCTAAAGACAGTCCTCGGATCGACGACTTCGGATCCATCGGATCCAATCAAATTGAAGAGTGTCATCGACCCTTTGGGGTCACAAGGGGGTGTCGGCCCGGAGATCGGGGCGCCGAAGCCTGTAACTAAGGTCAAGCACGTCGCACTGACGCCGTCAATGTCAAAAGATGGCGACACTAACACGGGACTCGAGGCTCAGAAGACTCTCGATCCGAAGCTTCCAGCCTCCAAGCCACTGGTGGTCAAGGCCTTTCAGTCGAAGACCAAAATCGGCCCGAAAGAGCATGTCAAGTCTAAGCAGAAGAGCGTGCCTGCTGCGCACCAAGAGCTCGAGTCGACGCAAGGCCAAAAACAAACTGGTGATAAGACTAAGTCGGTCGGATCGAAGACTGCGCCACCCTCGAAGAAGGTCAGTCCGTCTCCAATGCTTACGCCACCGATAAAGTACGGACTGCCCCCGACCGCACGACCTAAGGCGTTCGAGCCACAACAAAGCACCGAAACGACCAAAAAGGTGACTGTAGTATCGAGGAATCAGCCCATAGAAGAGGACATTGTGTTCCAAGCGCCCTCCTATGACAATCAGTCGAAACTGTTCATCGGCTCGGATTCTGGCAGACTCACTATTTATAAAAGAAAGATAATTCCAGAAAATCCTATGGAGTCATACAAGATCCCACTCAAAAAGAAAAGGGACTCTGCCACCTCTCCTGTTCTTTTTGAGCCTGTAGAATCCTATGGACGGGAATATACCTATTCTCCCACACGTACTAATGAGGATGTGGGGGAAGGATACAATGAGGAAGAATTTAACTATCCTATTGACACAGACCAAGAGAAATCTCAACCCTGGACTGACCCCGTTGGCCTGGGTGAGCCACACACCACGCCTGACACTCAGTCCTATACTGTCAAAACCTCGCCCACTGAAGATACAGCTGCGTTTAACGCGTTAATTGAAAGGGCAGCCAATAATCATGATGTAGAAATGCACGCTGACCCGGTAGAGGAAGACTTTTTGTTTGACACTTTCTCAACTTCAAAAAGATCAGTAAAGACATTGCCTATGCTAAAGGGTGTCCTTAAACACGCTGGTGACATTTTCAAAGAAACCACAATGGCAAGGGTTGTGAACCCAAGAATTGAAAGGAAATACCGGCCTGCGCCTGTAGACCCTACGTATATCAAGGGCCAGCTGCCATTGGACTACTTAGTAGTGGCTAATGCTCGTAAGAGAGCGAACTCTCAAACAAGTGGTGATGCTCCTCCTCCGGACAAAGAATCCAAAATCTTGGAAGCTTCTGGCAAACAAGTAGCGGCTCAAGCGGCGAATATTTGGAGAATCTCAAATACACAGGCCCTATTAGCCAGATATGATAGGGCTCATTACGACACGTTAGAGCAGCTACTATAACACCTGCCTGATGCTTATAAGGAGGGAGCAGAAATGCTAATACAGGAGGGGAAGCTGATATCAAATGCATCCATTAAATGTGCGCTAGATGCAGCAGACACAGCAGCTAGGGCCATCGACACAAGTGTGATGCTCAGAAGGCATGCCTGGCTACGCATCTCTGGTTTCAAGCCAGAGATCCAAACCACATTACTCAATCAGCCGGTTAACCTTGACTTTCTATTTGGTCCTGATGTGGACACAACCCTAGAAAAAATTAAGAAAGACACTGAGACAGCCAAATCCATGGGAGCTCTGCAGTCACAACAGTTCAGAGGAGGTTCCTTTCGTCGCTCCGGTAACCGGGGAGCCTCTAGAGGTCAAGCATCACAGCAAGCCCAGTACAACAAAGGAGGCACACAGACCACCTATAACAAAAACAATAGGGGTGGATACCGTGGCAACAGCACCAAAGGCAGAGGACGAGGAAATAATAATGCCAGATCCTCCGCCACCAATAAACAGTGACGTCTTGTCACTGCCCCCAGATCATATTACACCGGTCGGGGGAAGACTTCAGCAGTTCCTGCCAGTCTGGGTAGGCATTACCACAGACAGGTGGGTAAGACAACTTATCCAATACGGCTATTGTCTAGAACTAACCTCCACTCCACCCAACATACCCCCAAGGCACCGTCCTATGTCCGCAGAGCACATGCAATTATTGCAGCAAGAGGTCATCTGCATGCTGCAAAAAGGGGCCATAGAACTTGTGCCTTTAGAACAGCACGGTACAGGGGTGTACTCGCTGTACTTCTTAATCCCCAAAAAAGGACGGGTCTCTCAGGCCCATACTAGACCTCAGACCCCTGAACCAATACATCTTTTTAGAATATTTTCACATGCTCACTTTGCAGCAAGTTCTACCATTACTCAGTCAGGGAGATTTCCCAGCAACACTAGACCTGAAGGACGCATATTTCCACATTTCGATTCACCCGGGACACAGGAAATATCTCAGGTTCACCATAAACAACCAGCATTACCAGTTCAAGGTCCTACCTTTCGGGGTCACAACAGCCCCCATAGTGTTTACCTAGTGCTTGGCGACAGTAGCTGCGCACCTTCGGAGACAACACATCCATGTCTATCCTTATCTGGACGACTGGCTTATCCAAGCAAAGTCAGCCCAGCAATGTGCCAGCCACATGTCCTGCTCAATTCACCTCCTACACAGTCTAGGATTTTCACTGAATTACCCAAAGTCTCATCTTCAACCCGCACATGTACAACAGTACCTAGGAGCGACAATAGACACTCTGGCAGCAACAGCAAAGCCAAACTCAGCAAGAATTAACAGCATGCAATTGCTGATTCAGAGATTCAGACCCCAACACTCACTCCCAGTGCAAGTATTTATGCAGCTGATAGGTATGATGGCCTCCTGCATCTTCATAGTCCCTCATGCGAGGCTACACATGCGCCCGCTTCAGGAGTGCTTAGCACGACAGTGGAACCAGGCTCAAGGACAGCTAAAAGATCTAGTGTTGGTGACCGGTCATGCATACAACTCTCTGCATTGGTGGAACACACAAAACCTTTGGAGGGGACGACCGTTCCAAGAGCCTGTACCACAGATAGTGCTGACGATGGACGCATCTCTCCAGGGCTGGGGAGCGCATGTCCTCCATTATACAGTGCTGGGACTATGGACGACACAGCAAATATATCTCGTGATACTTCGAAGACTCTTCCAGGACAACAATGTGCAATCATCCGGACCCAACAGTAGGCGGCGGCGATATATGCACAGATATAAATGTCAGCAGCCCTACATGCCAAGAACAGATGCATACTGGTAAGTAGCATATTCCTTCTAAAATGATCATGCACTGGTGCTTTACACTGGTTGAATGGCGGGTCAGCATCCCAACGCTCTAGAGAAGGAGCAGCCCCTGCCTAGATACCATGTTACCCTGGTCCATGTGTTCTCAGGCTTTGGAAATAGGTATTCCTGCCTATTTCATGATCCTTTTAACCAGGTTAGCTATAGTGGGAACAAAATAGAACCATTGGCTTTTCTGGATGAAATTAGTAACTAATTTGAAAACATTTTAAGAGGGACTGCTTCCATGTTTTCTTGTACAATTTGCAGCCAAAAGCCCTGGATGTTCATGAAGTATAGAAGAGTTTGTGCTTTAAAAGGTGGAATGGAAAACACCAGAGAGAGTAAATTGTTGTGAAGATCAGTCCATTGCTGTAACATCGAAACTCTGTTAAGATACAAACTCACAATAACATTGTAAGATTTGCTGGCAGAGCTTTGAGAGAAAGTACGGTCATTCCAAAAATTATACATTTTTAACATATATTTTACTTCCCATACAGAAGCGTATTTTGGGTAAGGGAATTTGTTTTGATTCAATTATGTCTATAAAACAAGTAAGCTCCCATGGGCTTCTCATTATGAAGAGTGTGTTCCAGAGAAATAGCATATCTGTAATAAACATAACAATAATAGTTGTTTGTATTGTTATTTTTAAGCACATTGGCAGCAACAGGATTTCTTATGCCACACAGGGGAAGAAACATTGACTGACAACTCAAAGTGCTTGTCTATTTACAACACAAAGGAGACGTAAGACATCCACACCTGCCTTCATTAACCTTTATAGAAAATATAGGATTTCATTCTAGTATGGAAATGTAGAAAATACTCCTATACTGTTGCCTCATGGAGAAAATTCCATAGATAGTGATCCAAAAACAGAAGCAGTGCCCTTCTGTTTGTTCCCATTTGGGGCAGTGGCATATTTTCAGTATGATGAGAATGGCCGAGATTGTTAGGTCTTTATACTTTGGCAATTTCTCCTGGACATACCTAGAGCAGATGTCTGCAACCAGTTGATCATCAGTTACCAGTATCTCACAGACCCCTACAGAGTAGCTCACACGGTCTTGAATTCATTTTTAAATAAACACAGGGTCGAATTTCCATTTAAAGTTAGGAGAAGGCTGTGTTATTTTACATTGTTATCTTCAGGTTGCAGATAGAAGGTCCTGATAATGAGCAGTCCTAGAGTCTGATTTATGGCCCAGGGCACAGAGATGGAGAACTGAAGCATTGTTTCATTTAATTCTTAAATAAAAGTCCTTCCCAATGCATTATTGGCTCATGAGACCAAAATTGTGTTGAGTGAAGAATTCTGCATTCTTTGTAGCTTAGGACACTGGAATGGAGGCAAGCTGAAAAACAGAGTGTGATGATAGTCTTGTTTGGATAAAAAAACATGCTTTGCAGCCACTTAGCAGGGATTATTGCAGGAGAATTGTTCGGGGAAACCAAAGAACCAACCAAAAAAAGTTGCAATATGTGTAACATCCGGCAAACTGGATTCGGTTTAACATACCAGTAAGAGCAAATTCTTAATACTGATTAGGAGACTTTTTGTGGTCCCTGGTGCCCAGGACCATTAATGAGTCCGATGAACGAATTTGGGAAATAACCTCCAATCCATCAGTTCCAGAAGCCCTGATCGGGCTAGATTGTGGGTAACCCAGTCTTTGTATAGGAAGTAATAAGAAGAATCAGTGTCTCTGAATAGTTCTAGGAGATCCCCAAACCTTGTGCAGGAATTAGAGTAGAAAGTTATAATTGCAACTGGATCCTTTTTCCTATCTCACTTGCGACAACCACGAATATAGAATTATGAAAAGTGGAAAGACCCATTTTAAGTCTGAAGACAAACTTAGAAAAAAGGCTTCTGTGATGAGAGCCACAAATGAGCTACTGCTGGTCATAAGTTTGTGAAGCACCTTGGTGCTGATGAAAGACCACATTTAAAATCTGTATTTGATGCACATTTCCCTGCCATGGAAATAATAGAAATGATCACAGATGCTGAAGATGGGAGCGGAGGTGTTGGCATCTTTGAACTCCAGATTGACTATCCAGTCATGGGCTAGACTACAGACAGTTTGAGATGTATGAGGTCTCGATTTTGAAATTACAGAGAATAAAGAAAGTGAATGTTTGTAGGGTTTCTGTTTGTTTTTACTAGAAAAATATTGCACAGTCGTTTTGAGTGAAACGGGGCAATTTCACTGCACATTTCAGGAGTTTTGAGATTTCCTGATTGACCAGTGGTTCCTCTTATTGAGAAAGATGATGAGCGAGAGGAAAGAGTTTTAACAAGGCTGCAGTAAAATTATATGTGAAAAGCATTGTGTATGAAAAGTGATTCTTCCACGAGTAGTCAAAGGAGTGGTTTGAAGAATCACCATTGTTTTAATCCGTCTGCTTTTGGCCTCTTTGGCAATGTTGCCTAAAAGATTGAGGACTTTGAGAGAAGAGCTTTGTCTCATATATTGATAATAATAAAATGATCTATTGTTTTGTGTCCATCGACCAGTTTCCCTGTGCACAACTAATCTGGGGGAAAACAACATTAGTCAAAAACTCTTTAAAAGGTGGATTGTTCTACTTCAGAAATACTCAATAAAGCTATTGAAACTAAATTGGAAATAAAAGCATGTGTCCTATGAGAGATATGTATACATTTCAGAGAAAGGTTGTCGTCGATTGGCAGGCTCAAGTGAACAAAGTTAGAGGCTACTGCTGAGGAGCTGGTCATATGGAAGCTGAGAGCATGTACTATAGAGTTAGCCAGATCCACAGTGCAAAGGAGAGGAAGTAGTGCAATCACAATGCGAGCAATGATGAGGTACACACAAGTAATGATAAATGAAATCCGCGGTTTATAAACTTTTTTATGAAAAACGCATGCGATTACAAAGGTCAGCAAACCATGACTCTCATCTGACTAAACGAGGGGCAAGAAAGAGGGAATGCTACTTTTGATTGAGCGTTATATAAGAAGTCGAGGACTAATTAAGTCACCAGTGTTCTGACTGTATGTAGTATCCAGTTCAGGAATTGTGGAGTATTTTATTGTTTTTGTTTGTCATGATTTTACTTGTCTTTTCTAATCTTTCCTTCAATTGAAGTAAAGCAGGATAGTAATCATTGGAGCCTCCGGTCTTGCAATAACATTCTGCTATGGGTTTGTAGACCGCTGCAATTATTGAAGTGTGCCGCTATTTTCTCTTTTTTAGGCCTAGACTGCAAGCACAACGGAAATTTGCTCAGTCCCAGCCCAATAGCCCCAGCACAACTCCAATAAAGTTAGCGGACCAGTTGTTACCTGCTCCAGTAACCCCCATCTCCGACCTTTGCAAGAAGAAGCCCAAGACCGAAGATTTCCTCACGTTTCTCTGCCTTCGAGGTAAGGACATGTGCTGCTAAGGAAGGCGCTCATTACATTGCTCTTTTGCATCTTGTTACTACTCCATGTTCGTATATCCCAGTCATGCAGTTGTTTCTTTTGATCGAAGAACTTCCTCTATCCAGTGTCCTGATAGCAGAGAAACACCAGGGAAACACCACATGCCCTTCTTTGTGTTTCTGCCTACAGTGCCTTTAACCGTCCTCTACTTCTTCTCTAGTGGCAGCTGATGACTTTTTAAGTGTGAAATGTAAATACATGCCCTGATTTTGGCTAAGCGAGCCTGACTTCTACAAAGAGGGAGTGGGGTTCCTTCCCTGAGAAAAGTTCGAAATAGTTTTTTCAAATGGAACATTTTACAATAACCCACTACTTCAGTGTGCCAAGCCCCCTTGCCTGCCACAGTGTTTGCAAATTGGAAGGGGCGGAGGCTTCTTCATCCTCCCAAAACAAACTATTGAAGAAAAAAAAACCATGGCAAAAAGTTCATGAATTCTTGTGTCAGGCATAATTGTACAGTTTCACTATAAAGTGACTAGAGAAGCTGTAGATATTGGAGGCTGTTAAAAAAATATATTTTTAAGAAAGCATCGTATTGTTTACCGTGAAACCATTTGTAGGAGATGTGTGCCGAAGTGTAACACTGGCATTGGGCCCCCTAGGTTCTAGCATTATAGCAGGACTTCTATTACTAACTTTGTAGCCCTTGGGAAGTTGTGAAATTTCACACTGAATGATAAGGCCCCTGGTCCATGATCCTCTGCCCCCAAGGTGATGTAAGCATCTTACTACAAGTACATCCCAGTAGCTTGAGTCAGCTATGTCTCCTACTTGTTGGTTAGTTTAGTTAGTATAGGTGAAATGTCACTGTGATCTGGGATAAAAGGCGTTACATACCAAAAGTTGAGAGACAGATATCCTTTATCTGCAAAATCTTGTCTTACTGATCTCAGAAGTTCAGTCAGTCAAATACTTTTATTCGATAAATCAATATCATAAAAAGACATCGGTACAATTAAAAATATAATACACAATATATAAACAATATTATACAAAATATACAGTAATGTTATACAAAAATATAACTAGTATATGGCCATTAAAATTTGATAAAATGAGAATTAAAAAATGGCAATCTGCTATTTTGGTTTACATTGTTACATCTCTTTGAATGTCTAAAATAAATTCATACTAATTAGGATCAACCAAGTTCATAGGGACGGAATTAATCCTATTCCTGATCCGGACAGCGGCTACTAAAAAGCTAGCAACATGAAAAAGTATACGGTGAGTATTTAGTAATTGTAAGTACAGGAGAGCTGGCTTTACTTGTAGGAACCCTGCCTCCCTCAATATAGGAAGCAGAAACTTCTTCCTGATATCCGCATAATGTTCACAGAACATTAAAAAATGTGTTGTGTCCTGTATGGAAAAGTTGTCACAGTTGCATGGGCCAGCCTTTTCCGGTTTGCACCATTTTGGGAAGCAGCCTAAGGTCAAATGAATCAAATTAAAACGAAAACAAGTTAAAAGATGCCTATGGTAGGGACGGTTAGCCACAGTGAGATAAAGTTCGGGACCAGGTGAATTAACTAAGATAAGATTAGCTCTAACAGTGGGTTTCCTTAATTTTACCTCCTCTCTCTCCAATGACAACAACTGCAGCATAGCATTTTTAGTTGATAAGATGTCCTTAGATGTAATGGACTCAGGGGAAGAGAAGAGCTCAGGTCGCCCTATTTTATGGAGACTGGTTTTAATGTATGTTAGCCAGGGGAGTTTGCTAGCATTTTCCAGCAGGAGACAATCTTTCAGGATGTGGTTCAGGGAAATTTCCTGATCTAGCCAGGTCTTTAACCAACAGGTTAGAGGGGCTATTTTTATTATATCAGAAACGTGCCTAACCCCCAGCTCAGTATGGATGGTATAAGTAGGTGTGCACTGTTAGAACTGATCTCAGGAATTTGTTTTCAGTCACCTGAATTCTGTCTTGGGGGCAGTAACCCCATATTGTGCTACCATAAGTGGCAACTGCAAGACATTTGGCTGTATACACCTTCAATATTGCTTCTACTGGTCTAGCCCCTAATTTTTTGGTGAAGCCCAAGAGTGCAGAGGTTGTTCTTGCAAATGCAACGTTTCTGTTTTTTTGTTGCGGGCCCCAATTCCCCTTGTCATCAAAAAGAACTCCCAAATAGGGAAATATAGGCACTCTTCTAACTTCTTCACCAATGCAGGCTCCAGGGCGTTAATATATCATGTAAAAAGAAAGGGGGCCAGAATGCACCCCTGTCTGACCGCCCTCTCTGAATTAAAGTGCTTAGTACAGCGTCCCTCAGAAGTAACCCTTACAGAGGCTAGGAGACCAGAGAGCAAGTCAGCCAAAAGGTTAACAAGGGCATGGTCAAAGCCCATTTCTAATAAGATTTGCCATAGCTTTGACCTATTAACTAGGTCAAATGCAGAGGAGAGGTCCATGAACCCCAGGTACATCGACCCCTCCTTGGCTTTGGTGTATCTGTCAATTAAAAGTTGCAGATTGAGGCATTGGTCTAGGGTACTCCTTTTGGCTCTAAAGCCGTATTGCACATTCAACAAGACCCCTCTGTCATCTAGCCACTCCGTTAGTTTATGTAAGATAACACGTCCCAGTATTTTGACTGAGGAGTCTATCAGGGAGATAGGCCTATAACATGAGGGGTCCTGCCTGTCCCCCTTTTTAAAAACCGGGAGGATAATTGATTTCTTCCATGATACTGAGATGTTATTTGGGTTGAAAGCATTAAACACGTTACACAGAATTTTAGACCAAAATTTCGGGGCATATTTAATTATGTCTGCAGGGACCCCATCAGGGCCTGGTGCCTTGTTTTTTAACATCTGGTCTATCGCTTTTTCCACTTCTATTACTTCGAAGACCGCAGGAGTAGCCACGTTTCCGGAAAATTCAATAGCTGTGGAATTCTCGATACCTGGAGAACCGTATATTTTTCCAAAGTGAGCTATCCAAACGTCGTCTGCTGTGTTAGATTCAAGTGGCGAGTTCTCATCCTTTGAGAACAGTGGTTGGTTTATGATTGCCCAAAATTTCCCACTGTCTCTCAGGACCTCCGGGGCTAAAAGTTGAGTCCAAGCCTCCTCTTTCAGCTCGTGTTTTCTCGCTTGTATAGCTTGTTTATATGCTGTCCTTGTACTAGCTATTTGTGCCCTGTCTTTAGGGTTGGCCTTCAGAGCCTTGAGTAGGGCTGAGTGTGCCTTAGAGCTACTTCTATTGAACCATCTTTTGCCTACATGCCTGGTCTGTTTACTTCCGGACGATAAACTATGATTAATTTGTGTACAGATAGTATCAAAGGCATCGACCACCTGGAAACCCAGGGATTCTTTATTTAAGGATATAGCTACCTCAGGTTCGACCCTGGATAGCACTTCCTGCGAAAAAGTTTCAGGAACCACTTTGGACCATTTTAATCTTCGTCCCTGATCTTTGAGTATCACGTCCTTAGCACCCTTGTGTTTTGCAATCTTAAAACCAAAAAGAACCCCTGACACCATCTCTATTATAACAGGGTTATGATCGCTAAAAACAGATACCTCAGTCTTATATCTTAAAACCTTCGGGAGAATTAAAGAAGTCCTAAAAATATAATCAATAATTGTACCCGCGTCTATCCCTTTAAACATGGGGGCCCTGAAGCCACCTTCCCCGCAAACTGACTCATAGAGGTTCCAGGAGGCCAAGAAGTTTTCAAGTGCCTCCCCCCGCTTTGAGTGTTCGAAATGTGTGGGGATCGAATATAGGGGGCCCTCATCCACTGTACTGGCACAGGATAAGTCATAGGGATGAGTATTAAAGTCCCCCATAAATATAATCTCAAAAGCATTTGCGGTTATACTATATACTGACAAGAATTTCTCCACTAAATCCAAATTCTGATTAGTGTCATCATTGACACATGAGTTATAAAAGTTCATAAATAAAATGTTGGGAGAGTCAGGGCAAGACAGTTCCACTATTAGACAGTCTGGGCTTCCTGAGTCGCATTGTATCAAGGAGCCCTTCAGATCTAATTTAAATAGACTAATTAAGCTCCCCTTAGCTCTACCTACTTTACTGCGTGTTGCTGGGATACAAAAATGACTATAACCATCCAGGGAAAAGCTGTTTATATGGTCCCATGTCTCTTGGAGGGCTATTATATCGAAGGTTTTTAACATGTTTACCCAGTTTTCATTTCCAGTTTTTGCATTGATGCCAGCAACATTCCAGCTCATAATCCTACAAGTGGGGACCTGGGGCTGTGTAGCTGTCCGTGAGTTGTCATTTAGTCAGTCGTTGTCCTCCAATGTCATTAATGGGTTGAAGCGATTGACCAACATCAAACCAGAGTCAATTTGTCTATCCGTCGTCAAGGGTGCATCCCATACCCCTAATGTACTCTGTGTGTGGGGGGAATTTTCTGACGATGAGTAGACAATTTCCTTGTCCGAACAGCAGGATACCATGGATTTTTGGTAGGAGGGGGATAAAAATACCCCAAAGGAAGTGGCCTTATACCAGAGTTTGGGAGGTCAGACCCATCCAAGAATAGGTAGTCTGCAACATTCTGTTTGTCAAAATTTAAGACAATGCAGTCCCCTTCCAGATTCTTTTGAGACGGTCCCACCAATCTTACTCTTCTCGCCATGTTAATACTATTAGATATGTCTAAGCCCCCACAAGAGTATTGTCTACATCACTTTTTAGATTTTTCCATAAGAATGGCTGCAATGGGTGGGAGATGTAGCTTAGTTTGGCATAAGACATGGGTCGGCTTATTGGTAGAGTAAGGCTTTGGGCAGGTATTTGTGTTGTTACCTTTACTTTTGGGTTATCCAAACAGGTGGGGGGCCCTAGGAGTTATATCCAAAGTGTCTGCAACTGGAGGTGAATCAACAGTGGGTTGTATGTTACTAGTTGTAACAATTGAGCCCTTGCTCGCAATTTGCCCCACATTATTTGATTGTAAAATCTGAGGGGCTGTCCCTGTTGCAGGAAACCCACGGTACTCTTGTATAAAGGCGTCAATAGTCTCACATCTCTTAAGTAGTCCTGCAACACAGGTGTTTAAAGTGTCTATGATGTCCTTTGCGGTGGCTACCAAAGCAGGTTCTAGGTGGGAAATAAACATCTACTCCATTTTAGCACTGAGTTTGTTCATGATTATATCTTCCATGTTAGCTGCATCATTCATCAGATGTTTGGTCTTTCTCTGGCACTTTTTATTTGGCCGACCCCCCCCCTCTCACTTCTTGGCCCGTGATTTTAGAGTTAATTCTTGAACAGAGGACAGCGTCACCAAAGTTTCTGACCCAACTTCAAGGACTGATGATGTAACACTGCTTAATCCACCACTAGGCAGTGATTGTGAGTAATTGATATCTTGTTTCCCTCCTTCCACAACGGCGTCAGATGGACACTGATTAGCTGACAAAGTCGCCATGGTGGGAATACCCAGCTCTTTTTCGGCATCAGCGATTTCTTTATTAATGGCACCCACAGCTGAGGTCAAATGTGAAATAATTGAGTCAGCTTTCCTTGGTACTTTGGCTTTCTTACCCCCCTGACCCTGGTTACCCAATTGTTTTCTCTTACCCATTTTGTGATATTCAGGGGGGTAGCCCGGCCTGGCCTCGCCTGGCCCCGGACGGCCACAGACCGCCCGCCCTTTGCCCGGGCTTCTCCCGGACGCTCCTGCGCGTGTCTCGCGGGGCGAGAGGCGTTCCGCGCTCTTACAGGGCCTCCAGGCGCGTCTGCTACGTCAGGGTATGTGCGCCGGTCCCCGGGGGAGCTGGGTAGTGTAGTTCACTTGGTCTGAACTACGGCCTTTGCCCTCACGGCGGATGGTGGATGGCCGTTCCCCTCACAGCGGTAAGGCTGTAAGTAGCGTGCCGTTTCCCTCACGGCTGGATTAATGCACCCAGGAGCGCTCTGCGCTCCACGCTCTTACAGGGCCTCCGGGCGCGTCTGCTACGTCAGGGTATGTGCACCGGTCCCCGGGGGAGCTGGGTAGTGTAGTTCACTTGGTCTGAACTACGGCCGTTGCCCTCACGGTGGATGGTGGATGGCTGTTCCCCTCACGGTGGTAAGGCTATAAGTAGCGTGCTGTTTCCCTCACGGCTGGATTAATGCCCCCCTCTCACAAGTTGTTATTGATAGGATTGGGTCAGCCCTGCCAAGATCCCCTCATCTGGGTTCAAACTAACGCATTTTAAGGTGATTTACTGCATTGTCACAATAACACCAAGTGGTCTCATGATACCTCTCTGATTCACTGTGTTTTTGAGTCAGCATGATGCTGAGCGCCCACAGCCACCTAATATCACACTGATTTAGAGTGAACCCAGTCTGCTCCATTAGCACCGACTGGTTTCACTTGCTCTCCGCTTAGAGTCATAACTTTGCCCCCTGAGCACCGATCCAATTGGGAAAGGTGCAGCTAGAAATGGGATAATGTCAGTTTTGTGATCCCCAAGTAGGGACCCATCAACTAGATACCAGAAGAGGGGGCAGGGTAGGGGCCAGTCTGTCTTGACATCATGCCTCACTCCCCCACACACACCCAAAACCCCGATCAGTCTTTCTGCCCCCTTGGGGCCTAGCACCATCCCCATACTCGCTTTCCAAGTGAGAGGAAATTTGTATTAGTTTGGGTGTAAGTTTTACATATGGGCTGGCAAAGAGGAGGTAAATCCGAATATTCTCTCACTTGCCTAGGTAAATGGCTGCACTGTTCAGGATGTGGATGTTGTGTGCTGTTTTTATTGGGAGAAGTCACAGCCGTTGGATGGTCGGAATTTTGTGACTCCCCTCAAATTCCAGAACTTTCACTCACAGAAATGTGAGGAAAAGGTGTGGGCATTCGGGTTGGTAAAAAATTGTGAGACTCGTACAAATCTCACCACCCTGGACTCTCCAGTGTCTAGTTTTCATAAATGTTTTAGTTTAGTTGGTTTGCCTGGGTTGCAGCTGAGCGTAGGTCCAAATTCTGCAGCTACCTACATTGCCAAAATGAATCAATTTTCCTGACAAAAAATTGAAGTCTCCACGTTGTGTTTTGGAGCACATCGTGTTGCAGGAAATAGACACCTTCTACACAAATGGCGCCCTGGGAGATGTGTGACAGTACAGACCAGTAGAACATTTGCTATCAATCGAATTTCTTTTTAATTGTTGGCTTTTAATATTAAGCCACTTTGCAAGAAAAAACATATCTCACATTTTTTTCTAAATCACAATATTATTGCCAGCCCTAAATTCAGAGATGTACAAACAACCACTGTTCGTAAACTCTGGGTATCTTAGTCACATAAAATAAAGTACACTGGTTTCCTTTCTACCCATTTTTATTTCATTAGATATTACCATATTGCGGCATGATTGTTGCACAATGATAAAGCAATATAAGCATCAAATTATCTGTTGGCCCTGGCTATTGCGGGGTTTTGGACAACCAACAAGTACTATGTATCCCTGTGACCAGAAAGGTCTGATGGATTTTGCGTTACAATATGTTTGTAAATATTCTGAGCACAACATTAGATAAAAACATATCACCTATTTCTTCTACTTATTTTCTTTTTTTTAATTCGAGGATTAGTTGCTTTTGTAAAAACATGAGTGATCTACACAAATGACCCCTTGCTGAATTTGCAATTTTGTCTAATTTTTTTAGAAATGTATAATGGGTTTTAGGGGTGCGGATGTTTGTAAGGAAATGAGGTAGCCTCAACTGGTAAGGAGGTGAAGCCTGCAGGATGTGAAAGTTACAGCTTGCCATAAGTATTGCCATGAGGTGCAGCCAAACACTTTCTAGGCATCATTTATGGTCACTGCCAGAAGAGGTTT
The DNA here is from genome assembly GCF_964263255.1 of Lissotriton vulgaris. NCBI lineage: Eukaryota > Metazoa > Chordata > Amphibia > Caudata > Salamandridae > Lissotriton > Lissotriton vulgaris. The sequence goes on along the minus strand of NC_141691.1, from coordinate 839,552,716 downwards.
GTATTAACCCAGACACAATCTATACAGGCCAGAAATTCTGAAAGATTTTTGTTTAGGTGGCATCAGTGTATAAAGCTCTGCTAATCTTCATGGTTGGTACTGTTTAGAACTCAGATTGTAAATCTTTTTTGACGTGGCTGTGTGAATGGATGGATCTAGTCCATTAGCACATGCTAATCCTCTTCATGTAAATCTATCAGGGCCTGTGGACTATCCTATCTTTGAACTCATGAGTGGCTTTGATCTCATATTTTTAAATGCACTAGAATTGTGTGTTGACTCTGAATGTAGAATGAAAATAATGGATTCCTGCTAACATTTTTCAAATGTCCTTTTAGTTTTACAGCATTATCCTCACTACTTATGTAAATAGACTTATTAAAATATTTCTGGGTTTGCTGGGGTCTTTGTTCAGTGTTCATACCAGGATGAATCTTGAAGGGCTGAATTTTAATTTGGCATTGCTTACGTTAACATTTGTAGTAGCTACTGTCCTAAATCTGCATTTGTAGGTGGATCTTCCGGCACCCCCAATCAGTTGAATAATGTTACCTTGATAATGATTTTCACATTTTTTCAAGATAAACAATACGATTTCCTTTATTTGCTGTAGAGCTGTAACCTGTGATCAGTGAGATAGTGACTTAAAAATTCTTTGCTTGTCTAGTAAGTCCCTCATTTATTATTTTCTTCAATTGTTGTTAGACTCGTTTCTTGGATTTTTAATTTTCATCGAATGCACTTTCAGCCTCAGTGCTTATGAGTGCATCAGAGCCCATTTTGCCAAGGATCTGTAGGGTTGTATCCATTAACTGACTGTTTTTTTCTTGTAACTTGCAGTTGTACTAAACACTTTGGCCGAACTTACTTCTCTAAGTTTCATTTTGTGATGTGAGATGTCTATTACGGATCACTGTGGTTCACATCTAGTACTAGTGAAAGTGACCCCTCATTAAAACCCTTAACCAAATCAATCTGGTGATTCTCACTTGAAAGATGTGAATACATGTAATTAGAGCACCACATCAGTTTGTCATGATTAGAATTTGGGAAGAGGTTCAGTCAAAGATCTGATCTTTGGTCCTGCTTCCATGTCAAGCCTACCTTTACAGATACCCCTACTTCAGTTTGTGCTACAGCAAGAGTTTTAACAGTTGGAATGTCTTCTGAGGGTAGATTATAATTGTTAACTTCCACTACAATGGTATCTTTTTTGTTTTTGAGAATCAACTTTATTGATTTTTAAGATCAAACAATTAACAGCACAAGACGTTTGTTCAGTGGTTCATGGCATTACCGCATGTGTTGGCTTTGATTGCAAACAGGTAATTGGTTCAAATCACAACCACAGCACATAAACATTACATTTGTGTACATTGGCAAACTTTGGTCCGGTTAGTCCAGTTGATTCGTCCTTTTGCCCTAGGCAATGTGAGGTTGCAATCTGTGTTGCTCAAAATAAGGGGTAGCACACCTGCCGATCTACCGCAGTCTAAAGTTCCATGAGCATGAATTATCCACAGAAATTGAGAACTTTGAATGGTCTTGAGCTCAGCGTCTGGCAACGTCCGCTAATGCCATCTTCGCTCTTATCTCTAACCAAGGCTGTTGAAAACCCTGGCATCGCAAATTCTCGCAACATATACCGTATCAAAAGTGTGGGGAATTTAGCCCCACACTTGCATTTTTTAATGGAGTTCTTTCCATATGCTGGTTGATGGCGCCAATCGGCCTAATGGCCCGCATCGACGACCGGACTCGAAAATCTCTTTGGAACTGGACACGGGTCGAGAGATCGCGATCGAAACAATACTGTCGAGCGGTGAGAGCTTTGCTCATCGAAGGGGAATCGTAATGACACTGACCCGGACCACAGCAAATCACATCTGAACCCGATGGCGGAAAAAAACGATCTGGACATGGAGTCTATGCCCATGCGCACTACTAACCAAAGAAGGAGTCACCTATCTCTCGTGACTACAAAGACTTCCACAATAACAAAGTGCAAACATTCAAGCACAACACCAGATGGCGATCTATGCAAAAGTATGCAATCAACAGTTCATATGCCTCGAACAAAGGGAACTCCCTTGGGTATACCCCAAGACATTTAAAAAAAAAAAAATTCTGAGGCCCTACTTTAAATCCAGTAATGATTTATATAAGAGCTCCCAACTTTAGTTGAGCCCACCTTGGTGGCACCATCCTACCAGGGTGTGGTAGGCGCCAATCAAGAAGCAGGTCACTATCTAGTAAGTGAAGCGTCTACTCCAAAATCTTTGGATTTCACCCAGGACCTCACTCTAACAATCCAGCCTAGTTGCTTATATGTGTATAAAAAAAGAGCCTCATGTCAGCTGCTACTGGTGCTTAACGCCGGCAATAAATTGTTTCCGTGAGGACGATAATGTCTAGATCATTTGCAAGGCTGAGGTTGAAAATATCCGGGACATGTTTGCTGGCGGATCTGCAATTGATGAGTGCACATTTCATTTTGCTACTCGTGTGGGAGATGGCAGTCTGCACTAAGTTGATATTTGTGAGGTTTTCTCTAATATATCTGTAGTTGTGAGTGGGTTCTCTGACGGAGTTGATTTGAATGGATTGGATAGTGTCGCATGGTGGACTAATGTGATCAGTCGGACTGGTATAGGATATGTGGAGATATGCCAATGCTTGTTTATTATTTGCCTCTTGCGTTGTCTGCATGCATGTACCCACCCCCCCCCCTTAGTTGCCCACCCACCGGTGCATTTATGTGCCAGTCGCCCCTGTACGAAGTAATTCTCAAAAACTAAGGAAGAAGAAAAGATTATTCGAACAAACTCACATTCACATACCAAGCATCTGAGCATGCAAGTCACAGAAGTCTATAAATCTTTGACACTCAAGGGCTTGATTATGAGCTGAATGATAATTATGACATCAATAAAATCCCAACTCCGAGGTGTTCAGAGTGTATTGGATGGGATCAGTATCACCTATTAGACTTTCTGGAGGAGAATTGGGAGAATTGCTGCACAAAATCTGCATGGGTATAATCAGTGCTTTAAATGGAAATACAGAAGTGCAGGTACTCACTATACTGAGTACCTATTTTATCCTGAGATGTGGAGGTACTTCCCAATTAAATGTATTGCAGCGGTTCTGAGAGGTGCTGGTACTCCTCTTCCAAATTAAGGAAGTGCAGGTATTCTGTACCCAACAGTACCTGCCCATTTAAAGCACTGGGTATAATGTGTAATACTAGGCCTTTTCCCAGTGTTCTATTCAGGCAGGTTTGGCAGACCACATTCAACGAAGGGTGCGATTTTTCGTGTGCCTGCTAATTATCCGCCCTTGATAAACATCGCACTGCTTGTAATTGCGACTGCGCATGGGTCACACTCTTAAGGGCTACTTGGAATTATGACGTTTATTGAATGAAGTTCCGTTTCTATGCACGAGTCCAGCCAGGAGGATCTTAATAATAATGACAATGTGTCTAATTTTAAAGAATTCCGATTCTTTGCCCTTCCGATAGTTTTTTTTTTTTTTTTTTTTTTTTTTTTTGCAGTTTTAGATAGCGGGAACTCGACCCGGAGGTATTGGAACGCTTTACATGAGCTCCAGCCACATTACATATAGGCACTTTCCTTTTTGCTAGGCACAGGGAGATCGAGTGATTTGTAGTGTAGTTCCTAGTTTCCCACTAGGCCCTGCGCATTGGAATAACAAACAGTAGTATCGACGTGGAACTGCGGATATTCCAGGCCTCCACTGACTATGCTAAACTTAATTGGGTGTGTTACCAACTAGCTCAGAGGTCACTGGAAACTTTCTTCTCTGCATAGGAAGTGATCAGCTTCCTTGGCACAGACAAGAAGGGATTCAGTTTTCCAACAACCGTGCAACATGACAACTTTGCTCCTCAGATCAAGAGTCAATCTCTAGGGTCGTGTGAAACAATAGACATGTATTTCACTCAGTCAGTCTAGTGCAGTTTACTTTCACGGTATGTAGAGAATAGAGAGACGGGCGTTTGTCAATAAAAGGTTAACATTTATTGAACAGTCTTTCTTCTCGTACAAGAGAAATGTATTGCCACAATTGCAAGACTTGTTGTGATAAAAAGTACGTACAGTAAGATAAGTATTGCGAAATAGAACTGTAAAAGCATTGATATGGTTTCTTAGCCATACAATGGTTTAAAAGTAATAAAACATATATACAGTCATATATACATTAGGCTAACATACTCAACTGGTGCTTCTAACTAAGCCTACCCCAGTGTGCCTGACCTAAGCCTAACACGTGGAAGGGGAGTAAGTAAGTAGCTTTAAGTTAAGTTGGTTTTGCCAAGGTTTGTTTCAAGAATTCTCGTCTAAGGGTTTAGTCAACACCATACCTCTGAATAGAATGATGGAGGATTGGTATCTCCTTCAGGGGTCACTCTCGATATCCCAGTCACCCGCGAGGGTAGACCGGAAACGCCGGAGCTGGATTTCTCTGCACGAGAAAGGCAGCGGGTCTCTTCAGCGCGTCGAGGAAGGAGGGGGGACAGCGTCCGCGGGCAGCTGGAATCTGCTGGATGTCTTCGCAGAGGGACGGCTGTTCAGCTCCTAAGCGTACTGTACAATAGTTCGCGCTTTAGCAGCGATAATGGTATCAGTAGCTTCACCACCACAGGGACAGCAGGCTGCAGCGACAGAGTGCTAGATTTACCAACACGGGGTCTTGCAGGCAGCTGGCATCAGCAACAGTAGCTCGCATTGCTTAAGGCAACGTTGGTAATATTTATACCTGACAGGTGCCGGGTTTGATGCAAGTTTGCTGGACATAAGACGTCAATTAAAGATGTCACTAGGAAGTGATAGTTATCAGTTGCTCATTAGAGTTCCATTACTAATCAAAACACAGCAAGCGGGGATTTCCAGGTTTGCTGAGTTTTTATCTTGTTGAAGAACTCGGAGTGTTAATCTAGGAATATCAGATAGTGACTTCTGCTCTGTCATTGCACTAATTGGTCGCAAAGGAAGTGGCAGAGAACTATGCTGGAATGTGGCTCCGTTCGTGTGAGGCCAGAGATGACTTTTCTGAAAATCGCACTTGAACGGTTATGCCAATATAGGGAATAAATGGATTTATAGCCGAATAGGGGCATAAGGTCACAGTATCGATCAGGAACCTAGATAAACACGCAACACCCACTCCACGTTTTCATGTCCATCAAATTACTAAAACTAAAGCAATTAGATGCATGTGTAACATTGCCCACCCCAAAATACATAAATGCATTCGAAATAGGCGTACTTGAAATACATGAAATTTAGGTACTGTACGTTTTTTTTGAAGCATCGAATCATTCAAAAAATTATTGCATATGAAATCATCGAACGATTATGCATAAAGAATTACACATGAAGTATCTCTGACAGAAGAAGGGCGAGATAAATCATCACATAAAAATGCATTGTAATAACATGTGCTAGAGGCTGGTGTAATGTTGTTATGTCTCTAGATGTGTTTAGAAATAGAAGTGTGAAGCTTCTGTTCTCTAAGAATAGTTTTTACGTTAAGCAAAGAATTGTTCGTGCCAAAAAAAGGTGAATATTAGAAAAATTGTCCAATTCAAAGAATTATTGCTTGAACGGGGAAAAATACATTTCCAAAGCTCTTGGCAGTTTTTGTTGATCAAAACTGAAGGCCGAATTCAGAGTTCATGGGAACGCTGTGTGTCGGAAAAGCTTCTAAAAGTTATTGTTTCTGTATGGGTGAGAACATCGTATCAGACAGGCTCTCAAAGAATTGGTCTACAAATTCAGGTGATAGTTCAACCAAATTAGATAGCGCTGTAACGTGGCAGGTGTGAGAATGATTGCTGTCATCATAGTCGGGAGCAGCAATGCTCACAGAACGTTGTACCTGGATGATGTTGCTTTTGTCACTCGCTCCACTGTTACCACTTGGCTGTAGTACAGGAGTCTCCACGAATGCCGTCATCAGGATTGGTAGCCGCTGGGGACAACACAATGCGTGAGCCGTTATTGGACTGAGCAAAGTATCGACGTCCATTGGTACTGCTGATGGAAGTGAAAGACAGATGTCCAACACGCATTCATCGCCGCAAAGCATACACCGTAGCACAGGTAAAATGCAATTTTGCCATATCGGTCTGAATGAAAGGAACCAGGTCATGTTTAGATCTCTCAGCCTGGCCAATCCAAGGACGCTAGTTATCCTGTCCCGGTAGCGCATTGCTAGGATTGTCTCTTCCATTCCCATGGGAGCTATGTCTGAGCCGAGGCTTGCCATAACGAAGCAGGAGGGTCAAAAATAGAATCCCTGCGACGAGTCCCAAAAATAATGGTATGCCGCCAAAAACAGAGTGTACAAAATTAGGAACGATTCCCAAAATTGCCTGGAAGGGTGTTAGCAGTCCCGTAAAGACTGTCTTAAATATGCCTGGGATGCTTGTTGCACTAGACATGTTAAGGAGTTGGCTGAACATTTCTACGAAATGCACGGGGCAATTTGTTGATAAAAGGTCATGAACTTCAGTAGCTGTCCTTGCAACTAGAAGATCATACGTCTCTTTTGATGACGTTATAGGCACTGTTGTCTGTAAAAGTACAGATTTCATTTTGCTTAATGTATCAATTCGTATAGAATAGAGATTCAGACGAGGCCAGATGGGAGTCACTGTGTCTGCAGGCCCACTCGGAAACAATGCTTGCATACAGCATTTGACCATGGATGTTACTTCTACTAGATAACTTGTCCCTGGCACGAGGCCACAACATCTGTGATCCGTTCTAAGAATGTAACTCCCGTTCGAAAGTTGCATAAAGAAAGGCTCTATCTGAGTTGCAGGTGTGACTAGCTGGTGGCATGAAAGGTTGTTTGAATTTCCATCACATGCTCCGTGTAAATTAATACCCTGACACAAAAGTATACCGCTTAGTGAATGTTTACAATTTTCACCACTAAGAAATACATTTTTGTCACTGTCACTATAGCAAGAATGAGTGTATGGTAATTTCCATTCAGATTTTACATATCCTTTACCCAATTGTTCATACTGGCCAGCAGGTATGTACTCAAGGCACTTTTTAAATCGGAAAGTTGTTATCGGAATTGTGATAATTCCGTGTATTATCCATTCAATGACAGGACTCTCTGACATTGTCAATGGTAATCTCTCGAGTTTTTCGATGCTCAGGATTGTATAGTCTGCTCCTTTCTGTGCCAAACAGATCTGTTTATCAGTAAGGTTAAAACTGGAAAATAATGACGTTGTGTTGATTAAACGCCAAGGCACATAGCCTGAACGAAGATTTTGCAGCGTCCAGCCTAGTTCTATAATAGAGCGTAATTGAGACTGGCCATGTTGTAACATTAGCAAGTCTCTGTCTATCACATCAAAGGCAGAGGATACAATATTGTCCAACGAATATATTCTGGAAGACAGAGTCATTAACCCATTGTCTACTACAGAAAGTGATTTCTCCAAATTAATACGATCAATTTCTCGTATTTTTTCAGCAGTTTCAATTTGCTTTACTTTCCAAGCCTCGTTGTAAGCAGCATAGATACTGGGCGCTATGAAACGCTTTTGACGCTGTTTGCGTGGTCCAAGAATGAAATCGCGCAAATCAGCACCATCTTTTAGTAAAGACAAGTGTTGCTTAATTTCAGCCAGTGTGGACGAAGTTAGCCATTCAAGGCAGAGTTTCCCTACACTGTATGTTGTTATAATCCCTGGATGTTGTCTCTGGGAATATCTTGAGTCTAATCTGGTCATTTTTAACCCCTGTGTTTTATTCAGGAATCTATCTTGACAGCTATTTGTGTCTGTAGGCCAGATTAACCACTTTTTCCAATCAGGATGTGTTCTGTTGAAATGTAAAATTTGTGACACGTCTAACTCAATATCTGTGGTTGCATTCTCAGGTATTGGCTTTGGTATAGACGGTGTTTTAAGGTCTTTGATCTTAGCTAGGCCAAGACAAGATGTTTGGTGTATTGTGTCATTTAAAAACAACATTTGTTCTGGTATCATGCAGGTTCTAAAGAGTGCTTCAATGCCTTGTACCTGCCAATCTTTTGTACCCCAAATTGTTTTCGTTTCAATATTATTTTTCCAATAATCAAAACCAAATGTCATCATTTTATCATAAAATGCTTCTGAATATATCAATTTAGAATTTGTCAGCATTGTTTTCATTCCTGTTTTATCTAACAGTTTGTAATAAAACGTTTCTGCATCACTGGTGTTAAACCCTGAGAAGTATTTGAATTTCTCAAAAAATGCTTTAGAACTGCTTTTAGGTGGTGTAGCACAATGTTCCCATTGATTATACATAAAAACATTTCTAGGCTGTGCAGATTTATGCAAGTAATGATCCCCATAGTGGGTGTAACAGAATAACTGCTCATAACTAGATGAACCTTGTAAATAATCATGATCTGTGAATCTAGCTGACATTACTAAATCAGACATCATGTCATTAATACTGTTAAAGTCCCAATCATCAGAGAATGTACTAGGTTTTACAAAGTCACTTAAGGAAACCTTTAGTTGATGAGGATACTTCAGGATTTCGACCGGACCATAGATCTCATAGTCTGTTTTCTCCCATACTACCCCACCAGGTATTGGAATTGCTGTGACATTTACTGTTGACAGTTCTCTTTTCTTCACGTGGGATGATCTGTGTGGTTTCAGGACTAGGTTGATGTTCTGACTTGCTGTGTCCATTGTAATATATTTTCCTTCAATGAATTTTCCCAAACATAGTACCATGATGAGCCAAAGCAGGAGGAAAAATACACCTAGACCGAACCAGAACTCTAGCCAAGGGGAAATAAGGTAGATTTCCTTTAGTTGATGAAAGAGTTCTGTTGCTTTTTCTTTAAAAGTCTTTTTTGTTTCTGGCATCACTTCCGGGTCGTTTAAATCTTCAGAGAAGTTGTCGAAGTTGATGAAATAACCAGAGGCAGTTCTGTCAATTGATGGATTGTTCTTTCAATCTGTCTTTCGGTAGCATTTTCTGATGCCACATTAGTGTAGACTGGTGTTGTTTCTTGACAAACTGTTTCAATCTGTGTTTCAAGAGGCACGAGTTCCATGGCATTATTGCATAGTCCTTCATTGTGCACTGCAGGCTGATCGAATGTGATTAGTCTTTCAGTTTGAACCTCTTGGATTGTTGCAAGTTTGGGTATTCTGTTGTTTCTTGGGAGTCCACTGGGCCTACTGTTGATTATAGGCCACATGCTTGTGGTTTCACCAGATCGATAGGCACGACTCTGTTCTCCTTTTTACCAGCAAGGGGCGGTAGCACAACTGATCTTGTTCCGGTGACTGCCAAGACAGGTACTGCTTTTCTGTAAGAAGGCCCAAATTCCTTCTTAACCGCGACCTTTTCTCTGACTAGATCCCCAATCTTTGGAATCCAGACAGGCCTTGCTGGGGCTGTTGCTGGTGGTGCCTCGTCAGTGGTACTTGGCTGTTGCTTTAACTTTATGTTGCTTAAGGATTTTCTTGTTTCATTCAGTTCCTGTAAAACAGCCAAACGATCCTTTACATCAAAGTGCGTTGTTTCTTCTTGTACCACTGACATCTGACTATCGAGGTCCTGAACACGCATTCTAATTCCGAACAATAGTTCGTATGGGCTGAAACCTTTTAGAGAATTTCTTGGCATGTTATTAAGACTAGTCTGGACACTTATTAAATGTTTGACCCACCCAGCGCCTGAACCTAATACCTTCGCTGTTATAGATTGCTTTATGTCACGGTTTTTTCTTTCTACCACACTGTTCCCTTCGGGGTGCGACGGACAAGAATACCGCAACCCAATTCCCATGCTAGCCATGGCCTCCTTATAAGCTCGAGAGCTGAAAGCAGGACCCTGGTCAGAATGGAACGTGGTAATTGCGTATGTGTAGATAAAGACTCGCAAATCTTTTATAACCGTTCTAGCGTCAGCCGAGCGCTGGGGGCCTCATTTTTTAAGTGCTTTTCGTCTTAATGGTGTACACTGGGACGCGCTTCTCTTCTTTGATTGCGCAGATAGACCGCCTTATGCTGTCTAGAAGGGATCCTGAAACTACACTGGCCTGTTCATTACTGCGATCTCGGTTGCAGTTTTCACAATTTTGAGCAAAACATTGAATGTCTATACTCATTCCTGGCCACCAGTACTCTGATTGTAATTCTTTCAGAGAAACCTTGATTGTTTGGTGTCTCAGACCCAACCCCATGTGTGCTTCCAGTAAGAGGAAGCCCCTCCTGTTCCTGTTTGGAATTACTCTGTCCCCCACTCCAGGGATTCGAGCAAAAGGAACGGAGTTTGCATCGATTATGTATGCATAATTGAGTGGATAGTTTACGGGTAGTGCTGCACAGTCGTCTTTTACGGTCGTTTTTACTGCCAGCATGGTTTCCCCGTCTATGTATTTATCTGTACGCTTTTTTGTGGCTACGGAAGCCGGTTTAGTTGCTTCCGCTATGGCTGTATTAGCCAATGAATTCCCTGCAACGTGAACGCCATCACGTCGAAGACTCTGTGCGTGAATCACGTGAGTCTTTTGTAGTTCTTTACTTAAAAGAGCTACCTCGTTCCAGAGCAATTTATGCTTTATTGTGGCACCTGTGTCATCTTTGTAGTCGTTTTCGATCCAACTCTGCAGTTTATTGTTGTAAGAGTTGACGCAAAAATGAGAATCGCACACTATAAGTGTCGGGAATTCACGTTCTGCATTTTCGAGCGCCATCTTTAAAGATCTGATTTCAGTTCTCTGAACCGAACAGTTTCTTACAGATTCAGTTTTTGTTACTTTCGGTCTGAATTTACCGCACAGCCAACGACCTTTAATGATCGCACATGCTGCATCGTAGGATTTTCTCTCTACGTTGAAATGCTGTACAGAGCTATCTGTATAGATTATACAGGCGTATTGTGGGAGAGGTAGAATTTCGATCGGCAGAGGATATTCTTCTTCATATTCTAAATCATTCAGTTCTTCGTATTGCGGGGCGAAATAGTATTTCACATCTTCCGCTCCTAGAGAATCTATACACTGTATCCATTTCGGATCCAGTGACAATGTAGGCAGGTTTACTGGGCTGAATAGCGCCTCGAAGGCGGATTCCGCTGTAAGGATATTAATCCGTTTGCCGTGTGCTAGTTCTCGTTCATTTGCTAATGCGATTTGCACTGCGTTTACAGTTCTTTCTGTGTGACTGAATGTTTTTTCTGCTTGTGTGTACAAGTGAGATTTAATTGAAATTGGTACCTTTTCTCCCTCATTAGAGGTTAGGTACGTGAATCCGCATCTTCCTGGGATGACTCGGATTACAAGATCGATCGTGTTGTCACGTGTATCTAATTTTGTTTTTGCTAACATGTCTGTTTGCAGTGATCTCAAAATTTCTGTGTGTTTTTGGGTCCAATTGATTTGTTTAAAATCAGGTTTAATTAGTTCGTAGAGAGGTTTAACCCTCTCTGCGTAATTTAGAATGTAAGTTCTTTCGAAATTCAGAAAACCTAGTATGGATTGTAAATTCTTCAGCGTTTTTGGAGCTTGGAGTACAGCGCACTTCTCTAAGAAGTTGTCCGCTAGGCTTTTCCCTTCACTTGATAATTCGTACCCTAAGAACAGTACTGTCAGATGTGCAATTCGGGACTTTTTAAAGTTGAATTTGTAAACCCTCTGCTGCGAACCCAAGTATAATGGTGTTCACTCTTTTCAAGTGAGTATCCAAGTCGTCGTCTGTGAGATAAATATCATCTACGTAAGATAATGCTTCATCATCATAGATTTGTAGTAACTCTGTTACCCTAGCTGAGAATAGTCCTGGGCTGTTCTTGAACCCCTGTGGGAGTCGACAGAATTTTTTCTGTGACCCAAATGCAGAGAAAGCGGTCAAATATCTGCTTTCTGGTGCAATGTTTTGACAAAAGAAACCATTAGATATGTCTAATGTCGTTTTATATTTTTTCCTAACTATGTTATTCATTAGGGCTGCACTATGCGAGTTTTGTACTGCAAAAGTTTTGCAACATGTATTAAGATGTCTGTAGTCCAAAACTAGACGATATGAATTGTCTGGCTTGGAGACAGGAAACAAAGGATTGTTCATTTCAGAGGTGCATGTTTCAATCACCCCCTGGTACTCCAGTTGATCTAAGATCTCCCTGACCTGTTTTTTAGCTTCTTGCTTTATGGGATACTGCCGTTGGGCAGTCGGTTCACTTTTTAATTGGATTTTGTGAGGAGGTGAATCCTCATCCCATCCTACATGATTTTTATATAATGCAGGTGCCTGGGCTACTGCCCATTTCCTTGCATAGGTATATTTTTTGTGAATCGGAATGTGATTCGAGAAGGCAGGCATAATCACTTCTTCGCCACGAGGGCACTCCCTGACAAACTCCGGGGGCCAATCTTTTTCAGCTAACAGAATATCATAGCCTTTTGAGAGCTTATCCCAAAATAGACCTCTTATTTTCCTAGTCTTATCACCCTCTATACGCAATGTTATTTCGTATATTTTATGGGGCTCGCTAAGTCTGGCGTCGGCAGTTTCAACCTGAATGTATTCATTCGTGTCCACTGTCTCCAGATGACTCATCAAGATCTTGCGCGCTATACTGATTTCTGCTGCACTGTCCAACATTGTCAATGCCCACTCCCCGTTTTTCAACTGTGTCCTCAGTATTCTCGGCATGGTTGATTACTCTAATACTGGCTACCTTCTTTTTCTGAAATTGAGATTTTTTATTTTGAGCAGGTTCCTTGTCTTTGGACTTGGTGTGCTCTCCTGGGTCTGACCGTCCTCTTCTTTCCGAATTCTGTGGAAAAGATCGAGAGGGACGTGTATCAATACTTTGATATCTATCAGGTTTTTTCAGATTATCCCTATTTCTAAGGTTATATCTTTTCTCAGAGGGCTCCCTCTGGGGAGACTGGCGTTCTCGAGTCGGAGTTCTTTCCCTCCGTCGAGGAGACCTTCCTCTGGACTGGAAAACTTTTTCCTTGGGAGTGGATTGTTTATTTCCATCCCAGCTCTTTTTAGGAGTGTTTAAATTATTTTTAATAAATAATTTTTCTGGATTTTCGAGCAGTTGGGGCTTAACTGGTTTTCCACCCAAGCTGTCTCGACCTAATTCTTCATAGCATTTTTCTATGATTTTTGCAAGCTCAACAGGATCTTTTATATCTGTTTCCTTCAACTTCTGGCGAATCGCCACAGATGCTGCTTCTCCTTTTATGTTGGCTAATAATATAGCCGAGACCTGCTTGAAGTCTTTCAGTAATTTCATACCTAGATTTAAAGCGGGCTCTGGACCGAATTCATTTTGAATCTGTTTTAGCACTTCTGGTATTACTGCCATAGACGGAACACCGTGTGTTTTTGTGTAAATGGAAGCAAAGACTGTACCCCAAGTGTCACAGTCCTCCACGTGTGGTGCGATTCCCATAGGAAGGCAGATGGTCAAGATTCTGTGTTTCTCTATAGGGGTAGTATCAGGAAATACTGCCTCTATTTGAGTGATTTTCTGTGCTAACCAGAAAGGAATTTGTTCCCGTTTTAAGGGTGTTTTACCAAGACATGACTGTATGTTCTGTGGTGTAATTTTATTTGTGTTCCCCTGATGAGGGGTCAGCTGTGGTGTATTAACAGCTGGTTGGACTGTTGCAGTCCGCATTACATATTGGACTAATTGCCTATGTATTTTAATTAGTGTTTTTAGCTGTACTAACAGCTCTTCCTTAGACATTTTTACAATGTCAGGATGTGGTGTGTAGCTGGCTAGAACCGGCCACGTGGCTCCTGGTCTACCTAGTGGACCGAGCCTGGTAATGTGATCATTGTGTTTTAGGGCGCCATTAAACCAGAGCAGGTGCTCTTGAAATTTAAGTGGAATTTCAATCTCCTCGAAAGGAGCGTACTCTTCCGGAGGTTTCTCTATTTTGTAATAGTGAAACTCTTTTGTTATAGCGTTTACCGCTGGAAAGTTTATCCATGAATAGAATACCTCTGTCTGCCGATACTCGTGAGCCTCTATCACGAAAATTACTGTACCACCTTGAGGTGTCAGTCCGTTTTCTATAAGTTTTAAAGTTATAGATCTTCTTAAGTGGACCGGGATGTCGATAGCATCCTGGTCAATCTGTAGGAGACTCGAGTCTTCCTCTATTAGTTGGGCTGCCAGTCTAACTGCTTCCCTTTCTTCTTCACGGTCTGTCATTTTTTAGAAATGCAGGCTTTGCAGAGTAGGTCTCCAAGGAGACAAAGATTAGGTGCACAATATTTTGGAACACTGTATCCTTCAACGTTGAATAAACCAGAGCTTTACATAGGAATCTCTTCCTACTAAGGTCGGGCGGATTTTAACCTTTCACCCACTCCAGACGTCTATTGGAGTATTTACGGGAGAAAGGGGTCTGTGTGAAATATGCACGACTGAGTTACTCTACCGTCTTGCGTTAGTTTATCGCCTTACCAAACGTTGGGCGCCATGTAGTGTAGTTCCTAGTTTCCCACTAGGCCCTGCGCATTGGAATAACATAAACAGTAGTATCGACGTGGAACTGCGGATATTCCAGGCCTCCACTGACTATGCTAAACTTAATTGGGTGTGTTACCAACTAGCTCAGAGGTCACTGGAAACTTTCTTCTCTGCATAGGAAGTGATCAGCTTCCTTGGCACAGACAAGAAGGGATTCAGTTTTCCAACAACCGTGCAACATGACAACTTTGCTCCTCAGATCAAGAGTCAATCTCTAGGGTCGTGTGAAACAATAGACATGTATTTCACTCAGTCAGTCTAGTGCAGTTTACTTTCACGGTATGTAGAGAATAGAGAGACGGGCGTTTGTCAATAAAAGGTTAACATTTATTGAACAGTCTTTCTTCTCGTACAAGAGAAATGTATTGCCACAATTGCAAGACTTGTTATGATAAAAAGTACGTACAGTAAGATAAGTATTGCGAAATAGAACTGTAAAAGCATTGATATGGTTTCTTAGCCATACAATGGTTTAAAAGTAATAAAACATATATACAGTCATATATACATTAGGCTAACATACTCAACTGGTGCTTCTAACTAAGCCTACCCCAGTGTGCCTGACCTAAGCCTAACACGTGGAAGGGGAGTAAGTAAGTAGCTTTAAGTTAAGTTGGTTTTGCCAAGGTTTGTTTCAAGAATTCTGGTCTAAGGGTTTAGTCAACACCATACCTCTGAATAGAATGATGGAGGATTGGTATCTCCTTCAGGGGTCACTCTCGATATCCCAGTCACCCGCGAGGGTAGACCGGAAACGCCGGAGCTGGATTTCTCTGCACGAGAAAGGCAGCGGGTCTCTTCAGCGCGTCGAGGAAGGAGGGGGGACAGCGTCCGCGGGCAGCTGGAATCTGCTGGATGTCTTCGCAGAGGGACGGCTGTTCAGCTCCTAAGCGTACTGTACCATAGTTCGCGCTTTAGCAGCGATAATGGTATCAGTAGCTTCACCACCACAGGGACAGCAGGCTGCAGCGACAGAGTGCTAGATTTACCAACACGGGGTCTTGCAGGCAGCTGGCATCAGCAACAGTAGCTCGCATTGCTTAAGGCAACGTTGGTAATATTTATACCTGACAGGTGCCGGGTTTGACGCAAGTTTGCTGGACATAAGACGTCAATTAAAGATGTCACTAGGAAGTGATAGTTATCAGTTGCTCATTAGAGTTCCATTACTAATCAAAACACAGCAAGCGGGGATTTCCAGGTTTGCTGAGTTTTTATCTTGTTGAAGAACTCGGAGTGTTAATCTAGGAATATCAGATAGTGACTTCTGCTCTGTCATTGCACTAATTGGTCGCAAAGGAAGTGGCAGAGAACTATGCTGGAATGTGGCTCCGTTCGTGTGAGGCCAGAGATGACTTTTCTGAAAATCGCACTTGAACGGTTATGCCAATATAGGGAATAAATGGATTTATAGCCGAATAGGGGCATAAGGTCACAGTATCGATCAGGAACCTAGATAAACACGCAACAGATTTAGTCCAGAATCACAAGATATTGTACCGACGCGAAGAGACTCGAATCTGGTTCCCCATTGCAAAAGTCGGCATCTCTGGCTGTTAGGCCACAACCAGATTTTCTGATGGAAGAAACTTTCAAACCCATCTTCAAGGCTAATGGAATTAACGACCAAACTATTTCATGATAACAGTGATAACCATGAGGGAACAAGAAAGGTTGGGGGACATGCCAAGGGTTAGATGCGTTGGAGACGTAGATAAAATAGGGTAAACATGAGAAGAAGGGAGAGATCAGAAAGGAGGGTGAAGAAAAATGTTCAAGTAGGGGGAAGGGAACAGTAAAGGGAACGAATGTGAGAGAAAAATAATAAAGGTGGGAAGAGGCGTAGAGCTAAGTGGGGTGTCCCACAGATGTCGGTAATCGGAGAATAATTAGCAGGCCCAGGCACCCCAGAAGTATTCGGCGTCACTGCAGCCCTTGGAAGAGCTAGGCCGGAGTATGGACGTGATGACATTCTCTGAGTCACACTAAGTCTGAGGGGGAGTCATGAGGGGAGGGATGAGAGCCGAGGGCACAGCATATTTCAGGTTTTGCAGCGTGAATCTTTCTGGATTCACTATGCTGTGCATTATTCCGCGATCTGGTGGTTGGGTCCGGATTCGTAGTCTTTTTTCTCTTTTTTTTTTCTTCTTTTTTTTTGTAGCCCAGGTGGGCGTCGACGTCCCACCATTTGGTGCACCTTCCTGACGTCGGCACGCTTCCTGCAGAAGCTCCCACCCTTGGGCGCCATCTTCAGATTCTTTTTTCCGCCGTTGGGTCTGGATCGTCGCATGAAGCTCCGGCGAAGTTTCAGGAGAAAAGAAGGAAATACACCAAGTTTTTGAGGAAAAAGGACCGAGGGAAGTCGGAGAAGAAGACCTCCTAGAGCCAGAACGAAGAAAGAGGAGAAAACCTCGTGATACTCGACGGCCAAGGAGAAAGCGCGCGCAGGGGGCCCCCTGAGCGAGCACATGGACAACACCCCATTCAAGTTCTGCCGTAATTGCCACCACAAGTACGCGCAGAAGGACCAGCATCCGGTCTGCAACCTCTGCCTGCCGATCGACCACTCCAGCGAGGATTGCAACGCCTGTTCAATCTTCACGCCGAAGACTCTGAGAGTTCGAGAGAGACAGAGGGTGGCCCACCACACGATGCAGGGGAAAGGGACCACGCCGAGCCTCTACCAGCTGGGTGCCTCCTCCGACGAAGAGGAGAACATCGCCGAGGGACCAGATGACTTCACGGTCGTAGAGACCGATGTGAGACCTTCAAAAAAGGTAGGAGAGTCTACGACCCCGAAAACCCAGACAGGGCCGAGAAAGCCTGAGGGAGAACCCCGAAAAGCAGAGGCGCAGTCCTTGAAAGGAGTGCCGGCGACGAAAGTTTCGACGTCCGAAGCCGCATCCTCCGAAAGGCCCAGCGGATCCTTCGAAAAGGACTCCCAGATGGCAAAGACCAGCGAAAAGCAAAGGTCGTCGAGGCAGGCCCTCGAGAAGGGACCCTCGAGCGAGAAGACGCTCAGAACGGCCTCGACGTCGAAGGTACCGTCGAAGAGACCTGCCGAAAAGCTCGACGCCGAGCAAGCGGCAGAGATGGAAAAAAAGAGAAGAAGGCTCGAGGCCGAAATGGAGAGTATGCTCCAGAGGAAGAGAGCCTTCGAGGAAACCATGAAGAACTATACGATCCCCTCGAAGACCTACTCGACTCCCTCGAAGACCGCTGCGACCGCCGAAGAGGTAGAGGTGCAGGAGGACTTCGAAGCCGAGGAGCCACCGAAAACTCCAAACCCCACAGATGAGGGAGAAGAGGAGGATTTCTACCGCTCGGAAGGAGATTACCTCCGCGAGAGCTACTACTCGGAATCCTCGGCGTCGCTAGAGGAAGAATGGCAGGATCTCGAGGCCGATAACCCCGAGGAACCTGTGGAGACATACCCTTCGAGGCCTTCGCCCCCAGACGACATCGGGGCTTACTATGAGGTCGTTAAGAAGGCTGCAGCAGTCTACAATGTGAAGTTGGAGGAGGAACAGACAAAGGCTGACTTCCTGCTAGAGACTTTGCTCCCCTCACAGACGAAAAGCAGCTTCCTGCCCATTCTGAAGAGCGTCACGGCCCAAGGGACTGAAGCCTTCAAGGAACCGGCCACATGCAGGTCAGTGACCCCGAGGACGGAGAAGAAATAAAAGTTCTCAGAGGACCCCCCTTATATCCAGGGCACCGTGGCAGCTGACTCCATAATCGCGGCAGCGGCCAGAAGAAGGGCCAACGTGCCAACCACATCTGGGCCACCACCTGATAAGGAAAGCAGGAGGATGGACCTCACTGGAAGGAAAATTGAAAGAAATGCCGCTATGCATTGGAGGATGGCAAACTCCAATGCACTCCTGAATAGACACCAATATCAGCACTGGGATGAGATGAGCCAGTTGCTGAAACACATGCCTGAGGAGTACAGGCAGAGGGCAGCCCACCTCGTGGAGGGGGGAAAGGACATAGCAAACGCATGCCTGAAGACAGCCCTAGATGGGGCAGAAACATCTAGCAGGCAGATGGCCATAGGCATCACTGAGAGAAGGCAAGCCTAGCTCAGAATATCAGGCTTCAAGGCAGAAGTGCAAAATAACATCCTGAACACCCCCCTTCAACGGGGAGACGCTGTTCGGGCCATCAGTAGATGACAAACTGGCTCAGCTGAAGAAGGACAATGAGACAGCTAAATCGATGGGAGCCCTACAATTCAGGGGGATGCGGAGAGGCACCCCCACAAGGAGACCAAATGGTAGAGGGGGAAACCAGCAATCACATTCGCAACAGTCGCACCACCATGGTCAACAGAGTGACAACCAATGGCACCAGGGTCAACAGAGGCAGAATTGGAACTCCCAGAATAGGGGCCAGTCCTTTCGAGGGAGAGGAAACGGACGGGGCCAGAGACGGAGAGGTGGTGATCAACCCCCCCAAAAGTGACTCCGTGAAGAAGGAGGCGCTCACCCACCCAAAGCCTCAGGGGGGAGAGCACCAACAGCTAAGGGGAGGCTCACACGGACACGGCTCAAGAGAACACACAACACCAGTAGGGGGAAGGTTGAGATTTTTTCTACACGAATGGAGAAAAATAACCACAGACAAGTGGATACTAAACATTATACAGCACGGATACTGCATAGAGTTGGAAAAATATCCACCAAGCAGAAAACCAAAGAGAAGGGGTCACAAGGGCAAAGAACTGCAGTTGCTCCAAGAGGAAGCTCAAGAACTGCTCCTCAAAGAGGCCATAGAACAAGTCCCGCACAGAGAACGGAACAAGGGGGTGTACTCAAACTACTTCCTAGTACCAAAGGCGGACGAAAGCCTAAGACCCATCTTGGACCTACGGTTCCTGAACACCTACGTAAAAACTCAAAAGTTCAAGATGACTTCCCTGCAAGAGGTCATCCCACAAATAAGGCCCGGGGACTACTTGTCCACGATAGACCTAAAAGACGCATACCTGCACATCCCCATGAACAGGAAACACAAACACATGTTAAGATTCAAGGTGAACAAAGACCACTACCAGTTCACAACCCTGGCTTTCGGGCTCAAGTCAGCGCCAAGGGTCTTTACCAAATGCCTCGCGGCGGTGGCCGCACACCTACGAAGGGAGGGTATACACGTGTACCCCTACCTGGACGACTGGCTCGTGAAAGCAAGCTCTTACACGAGATGCAAAGCTCACGCAGAACAGGTCACAAAAACGCTCACGAACCTGGGCTTCTCCATCCACTGGAGAAAGTGCTCCATGGACCCAGAACAAGTGAAAATCTTCCTGGGAGCCCTGATCAACACGGTCGAATGCAGAGTGACACCCAGCGAGAAGAGAACACTCAGCCTGCTGAGGGAGAAACGTCACTACCAGAAGGGGCAAGTTCTGACAGTGAGGACGGTGAGCAAGATCTTGGGGATGATGGCGTCATGCATCCACCTGGTCCCCAATGTTCGGCTAAAGATGAGACCACTACAGGAGTGGCTGCAACAGCAATGGTCACAAGCAGAAGGAATTTGGGAAGATCTAGTGGTTGTTACGCACAATGTGCAGGAGGAGATGAAATGGTGGACGAAGGAGAATATAACGATGGGGAAGCCTCTAACGCCACCGGACCCAACTGTGACCATCACCACAGACGCATCCCAGAAAGGATGGGGTGCACACATGAACAGGCTCAGAGTGAGGGGTCTGTGGAACCCAGGAGATGCAGTCAAGCACATCAACTACCTGGAACTGAAAACAGTGTTGCTGGCCCTCAAGGCCTTCCAAAAGCACCTTTACAACAAAAGGGTGATGATACAGACAGACAACACCACAACGATGTTTTACATCAACAAGCAAGGGGGGATTCAGTCATTCCCTCTGTCGAGCTTGGCTCAAGAAATATGGAGATGGGCGATCCCACTCAGGATAGACCTGCTTGCCATACACCTGCCAGGGAAGGACAATGTGGAAGCGGATTGGCTCAGCAGGCAAGCATCGGTGTCCCACGAATGGGAACTGAACAACCAAGAGACAGAGAACCTGTTCAGGAGGTGGGGCACACCAACAATAGACCTGTTTGCAACACGCCAGAATGCAAAATGCCAACACTTTGCATCGAGGGAACAGGAACCAATGTCCCATGGGAAGGCCCTATGGATAAGCTGGTCAAAGAAATGTGCCTACGCTTTTCCACCGACGCCACTGATCCCCAGAGTCCTGAACAAGTGCAGGTCGAGCAACATGACTCTCATCCTGGTGGCTCCCCAATGGGCAAGGCAGACTTGGTACTCTCCGATTATGGAGATGTCGCAGGGCAGAGCACACAAGTTCCCAAAAAGAAGAGACCTTCTCTCCATGGAAGGGGGACAAGTTCTACACCCAGAACCAGAAAGCCTCTGCCTGTCAGCGTGGCTCCTGAGGACTTAGAGTTCGCACATCTAAAACTACCAGAGAGCACACTTCGGGTGCTGAGAGAAGCAAGGAGACCCAGCACGCGGAAGTGCTATGGGGAGAAATGGAAGAGGTTCACGCAGTGGTGCCACAGGAAAAACCTGGAGAGAAAACTGACTAGAGTCTACAGTACTCAGATACCTCACGCACCTGATCAAAGCTAAACTAAGCTCGTCCTCGCTGAGGGTTCACCTGGCAGCGATTGTGGCATACACAAGAGGAGAAACAGGAAGAAGTTTCTTCACTTCCAGAGTAGTGAAAAGGTTCTTGGAAGGAGCGAAGATAATAGCGCCACCCAAGAGGATGCCGCCGCCGGCCTGGAACTTGAACGTGGTACTGACGGAACTCATGAAGCCACCGTTTGAACCCATCCATAAAGCGTCACTACAAAAGCTGACAATGAAGACAGCCTTTCTAGTAGCAATAACATCGCTACGCAGAGTGAGCGAGCTACAAGCTTTGACGCTGCAAGAACCGTACATACAAATACACAGTGACAGGGTCGTGATGAGGACAGACCCGCATTTCATGCCCAAGGTAGTATCTAAATTCCACATGAACCAAAGTATCCAGATACCTAGCTTCTTCCAGAAGCCCACGTCAAACGCGGAGAGGGCGCTCCACACTCTGGACGCAAGGCGGGCAGTAATGCACTATATAGAAAGGACGAAAGAACACAGGAAGACGAAACAATTCTTTGTGTCCTTCGCAAGGAGTCTCCTGGGTAAACCAGTGACTAAGAACACCATAGCAAGATGGATTGCCAAAACAATACAGCTCTGCCACATGCAAGCGGGTGAAGAGCTCACGGAGGGGCCACGAGCCCACTCAACCAGAAAGAAAGGGTCAACGATCGCCTTCCTGGCAAACACGCCCATCCAAGACATATGCCTGGCAGCAACATGGGCTTCAGTGCACACTTTCACTAAACACTATTGCGTAGATGTGCAGATGAACAAGGAAGCACAAGTGGGCCAAAGAGTGCTTCAACATATCTTTAACAACCAACGCTCATCTTCTACCCAGCCGCCACATGAGTGACAAAACCGCTACGAAATCTATGCACAGCATAGTGAATCCAGAAAGATTCACGCTGCAAAACGAATAGTTTCTTACCTGTCGGTGTAGTTTTGCAGCTTGAAGATCTTTCTGGATTCACTAGCGAACCCACCCACCTCCGCCAGAAAGATGAGGCTGGAGAAGGACATGGAGTAAGATAGGAACGTTTAACAAAGACAAATATACGTGAAGAAATTTACGTTGAAGGAAAGTTTAATACACATAGCCATGGATTCACCACAAAAGAGAAAAGAAAAAAAGAATCCGAAGATGGCGCCCAAGGGTGGGAGCTTCCGCAGGAAGCGTGCCGACGTCACGAAGGTGCACCAAATGGTGGGACGTCGACGCCCACCTGGGCTACAAAAAAAAAAAGAGAGAAAAAAGACTACGAATCCGGAGCCAACCACCAGATCGCGGAATAATGCACAGCATAGTGAATCCAGAAAGATCTTCAAGCTGCAAAACTACACCGACAGGTAAGAAACTATTCGTTTCCTGTTTGTAAATGTCAGGAAGAGGTCGTCACCAGGGAAACTGCAAGCAGCAATCTGAAACCACCTAAAAATAAAATTGCGACCAGAGTCATCCAGCTCTCCTCGCTCCCCTGTCC
Source organism: Lissotriton vulgaris (assembly GCF_964263255.1). Classification (NCBI taxonomy): domain Eukaryota; kingdom Metazoa; phylum Chordata; class Amphibia; order Caudata; family Salamandridae; genus Lissotriton; species Lissotriton vulgaris. The sequence goes on along the minus strand of NC_141691.1, from coordinate 839,530,020 downwards.
CCTGCTCAGAGGCAGAAAAGTTCCCGAGACGTGCACAACGTCATTCACAACTCAAGACACCAGTTCCCTCATCTGCTGGCTTAACCTAAACGACGAGTGGTGCGCACGCTGCTCGACTGTGAAAGATAAAGCTCATTAGAAAAAAACAGATGGCCCCGGCACGCACCGCTGCAACAAGCACGAAAGTGAAAGCTCATTACAAAACAGATGGCCCCTGCGCACGCTGCTGCTCGCTCCCTCAAGGTGGATGCCGCCACATGCACAAGTGTTTGGAAAAGAGCAGACCCATTCCTAAAGAGCATTTTTAGAGGAGCGCATGTCGCTGCCTAGGCGAGACCTAAAAAGCAGTAGAGTGACCCATCCAGAGATACGTGTGAATGTACATTAGGTGTTTGTGTCATGGCAATGCATCCGGTATTTATTTTGGAGGGTAAGCTATGATCTTCCGTTGTTCCAGAAGTAAGGGTATGTGCTGCACATATTGCCAGTTACCCCAGTATTGGAACTTTCATAGATTCCCATGCTTTGTATCATTCCCCGTCGTCGGAATGGGAGTCTCGGTAACAAAAATACCATAGCTGTAGGTACAAAAGACAATGGAAAAAGGCCTAGGCCTCATTACCTTTTGTAGCATATCACCCTCTTTGTGTAAAAGAGACCAAACTTTTGGCCTCAGCCAATCAGAAGTGCCTCACCACTTAGAACCTTCCTGAAGGAACCTCAGAGCCTCAGATTTTCTACCGCACGTTGTGCTAGGGAGTCTCCATTGAGCTCTGCTCAACTTCTACTCTTCTACAGGTTTTTTCAACAGTTTTTTCTTCAGGATTTTTGGGATTCTTCTCAGGATTGTTGCTGCCTGACAGTATGTCGGAGATTGAGAAGAAAAAAGCACTTTTCAAGCCTTGTTCCTCCTGTGGCAAGAAAAGGCTGTTTGTGGAGGATAAGCATGAGGACTGCATCTATTGCCTCTATCCTGACCACCAGGTAGCTAAATGTGCAATCTGTCGCTCCTTTTCTGCCAAAACCCTCCGGGACCGTGAGGGTAGGCTCCTGACATGGCTGCAGAGGCTTAAATCGAGGAAGGATACTGTCTCCAGTGACAGTGAAGATGCTGGATCGATGGCTTCTACTAGAAGGTCAGTGAAAAGGGGTAGGGGTTCCCCTTCTTCTTCTGTAAGTTGATCTTCTAAGGCCTCAAAAAAGACCCCCAGTGAGTCTGAGAGCCAAGGTCCCAGCAAATCTCCTCACGGAAGTGTAAAGGAGAGGGATGGACCTTCTACGCAGTCTGCTGGCGCGAAGACTTCCACAGCCTTCAAAACGCCTCAAAGCCAGTCTTCTGAGAGGACTTCTAGGTCCTCGGCGACGAAGACGTCGACAGCGGGAGTCCCGTCGACTAAATCATCTAAGGCTCCGTCGACTGGAGGTTCGTCGACGACGAGACCGTCGACGGCGGAGAAGGCGCCGACGACGAAGGTACCGGCTTCACAAGTGTCGACGAAGGAGCCGTCGACGAAGGAGCCGTCGACGATGAGAGCCCCGTCGACGCCCAAGATCCAGTCGACGGCGAAGGACCCGTCGACGACGAAGGCCCCGTCGACGACGAAGGCCCCGTCGACGACGAAGGCCCCGTCGACGAAAGCCCCGTCGACGATGATACCAACGAGGGCGACGACGACAGCGTCGACGACGAGAGTCCCGTCGACGACAATGACGACGGTGTCGTCGACGACTGTCTCGTCGACGAGGGCGTCGACGACGACTACGATGACTATGACGACGGCTGGTGTGTCCACAGTCTCGTCGACGACAACGTCCACGACGCCTATCTCGACGGCGTATGTACAACCGTCGACGACGGAACCCACGATCTTGGCTACAGAAAAGCGTATCACCATTTCTGTGACGCGGATTACACCTGAGATGACTTCTCCAAGGGCAGTGTCCCCTCTGCTACCAACAATGCTCTTGCAAGAGGGTCAATCAGAGGAAGATGACCAAGACGCATATAGTTATGCCAATAGTCCTTCGCAACTATTTGTCAAATGCCAGGACACCGACTCAGAGGGCGAATACACCCACGAGGAGCATGATCATGGTCAACATCAACAACAGCACTCTGACCAGGGAATGGTTTCAGTGCCAACATCTTTCCTGCAGGATCTACATAGGATGCTACAGGACTATAAGTCTAAGGCCAGTAGACCTTTGCCAAATACGTCAACACCTGCTACGCCTTCCACGACTCAGGCGTCATTGGTGCCACCTACGCTCTCGGCTCCAACCTCTCCACAGCCTCAAACAGCCGTCCCTCAGGATTCCTTTGGGGTACCAAGATCACATGATGTTGATGAATCCTCGGATGAGGATCAACATTCGGATCACGTCTCTATTCCCGACACGGAATATGATGAGTACATTATTGACAATCCCGCATCGCCAAATCCGGACCCGGCGGACTCCCCGCCAGTGGATATTGGAGGTTTCCATCAGCTAATGGAGAGGGCGGCGGCAAGATTTAAGTTAGCAATGCCTAAAGTCACCACGGATTGCTTCTTATATGACTTTAAAGAACCTTTCCAGAAAAATGCCAGATCTATTCCGATTGTGGATCATGTATGGAAAGAGGGCCTAAAGACCATGACACACCCGGCGACGGTGGTGCCGGTGCTACCGCGTCTGGAAAAGAAATATAGAGCAACCGATGATGCCCCAGCGGCCTTGACAGGTCATCCGAAACCAGACTCTGTAATCTCGCAGGCAGCGCAGAGGAAATCGCGCAACCCTTCAGCACCGCTGACAACTCCTCCGGACAAGGAAGGACGGAGGTTAGATAATGTGGGGAAAAGATTCTCAGCGATGGCGAGTTTGCTGGTGCGAGCAGCTAATGCCTTAGCCATCCTGGGTAGGTACGACCGTCAACTCTGGTGCGATGTCTCCCCGTACCTTGACCAGCTACCTCCTGAATCTATGTCGGAGGCAAAGAAAGTTTTGAAAGAGGGAGAAGCGACGTCGATGGAAATAATCGATTGTGCAATGGACATTGCGACTACGGCATTTCGTTCACTAGCTGGAGCGGCAGTGCTCCGTCGCCAAGGGTGGCTTAAAGCTACTTGGTTCCGACCAGAGGTCCAGAACAAAGTGTTGGATCTTCCCTTTGATGGTGAGGCTCTATTCGGCAAACTTATTGACGACACCCTGCAAGATATTAAAAAAGACACAGAGACCGCTAGGTCTTTAGGAACACTTCAGTACAGGAAGTCCCCCTTCAAGGGAGCCAGAGGCAGGGGTGGTACGTATAGAGGATCCTTCCAACAACAACGGTATTCCAACACAGGATCCGGTTCCCAACAGCACCGCCAATCTTACCAACAGCGGCAAGGCCAGTCTACCAACTACTCCAGGCCTTACAGTAAAGGAAAGCAGGGTGCGCGAGGACGAGATTCGTCCAAGCGCCAATAGCGGCCTCCTGGCTCTTCCTACTGGACCCTCCTCCAGGAAATCATCAGTTGGAGGCAGGGTCAACAAATACCTTCACAACTGGTCCCTAATAACATCGGACCGTTGGGTGCTCAACATCATTCGGAAAGGGCATACCTTAGAGTTCACTCAAGTTCCGCCACCCAAGCCCCCGATAGCCACTCCTTCAAAACACCAGCGTCTCCTTCGGCTCGAGGTTCAACAAATGCTCCGAAAAGGGGCGATAGAGCCAGTTCCATCGAACCAAAGAAACCAGGGATTTTATTCCAGGTTCTTCCTGGTGAAGAAAACGCTTGACAAGTGGCGTCCCATTTTAGACCTCAGGGGGCTAAACACCTATCTCATCTCTCTGTCCTTCAGGATGGTGTCCCTCCAGGACATCTTGAAACTAATCAACCCGGGAGATTACATGGCCACACTCGATCTCGAAGATGCCTATTTTCATGTTCCGATTCACCCAGCACACAGAAGGTTTCTGCGATTCACAGTAGCCAAGAGCCATTACCAATTCAGGGTTTTACCCTTTGGACTCCGTTCAGCCCCAAGGATATTCACGAAAGTGTTGGCTCCAGTAGCGGCTTTCCTGCGGAGGCACAAGTTTCAAGTCTTCCCCTATCTGGACGACTGGCTGCTGAAGGCTCCGTCCAGAGAGGCAGCGCTACAGGCGGTTCAAGCGTGTACCAATTTATTCCGAAACCTGGGTCTCACTCTAAACGACGAGAAATCTTGCCAGATCCCGTCCAGAAGAGCCCGGTTTCTGGGAGCCATATTGGACTCAAAGCTTCCACGAGCTTTTCCTACTCTGGAAAGGAGGCACAAGTTACAGACGATGGCCCAAGACTTACAAACAAAAAAGTCTCTTTCAGTTCGCCGCTACAAGTCTCTGCTGGGAGTAATATCGTCGTGCATTCCACTGATTCCCCATTGCAGACTGAGGATGCGTCCCTTGCAGGAACAACTGGACAATCAATGGCGGCAAGTCCACGGTTCCTTCGACGACAAAGTGGCGATCACTCCGGAAATGAAGAATGCGGCCCTATGGTGGACAGACCTAGACAACTTGTCCCAAGGCCTATCCTTCGCAAGCGACCCGTCTCCACAAGTGATAACGACGGATGCGTCGTTGGAAGGCTGGGGAGCAGTGCTGCAGGACCTTCATGTCAGTGGTCATTGGTCACCCCAGGAGAAATGCCTCCACATCAACCTGTTAGAACTCAGGGCGATACGTCTGGCTCTGCAATCGTTTCTTCCTCTCCTGGAGGGTTCACAAGTGCTTATCAGGACGGACAACACCACGGCCATGCACTATGTGAACAAGGAAGGAGGGACCAGATCGCGCCCATTGTCACAAGAAGCCCAGCAGATTTGGGAATGGGCTATCCGACACAACATGTCTCTGATGGCGGAACACTTGCCGGGCGTCCTCAACGAAAACGCCGACAAACTGAGCAGGTCATCCTCGGTCACCCACGAATGGGAGTTGAATCAAGACACTTTGGAACAAATCTTCAGCCGGTGGGGAAGACCGGACATCGACCTGTTTGCCACCCCGACCAACAACAAATGCCGGTCTTACGCAAGCAGGCTTCCCCATCTAAATTCTCTGGGAAATGCCCTTTTGATACCCTGGTCGAAGACATTTGTCTACGCTTTTCCTCCCATTCCTCTAATACCACGACTAATCAAGAAATTCAAGATGGAACCGTGCAGGATGATCCTGATAGCCCCGGCTTGGCCGAGGCAGTTCTGGTTCACGGAGCTCCATCTGCTGTCGATCGCTCCTCCTTTACCTCTCCAAATTCTACCGGACCTTCTCACGATGTCCGAAGGACAGATTCTACATCCAGACCCTCAGTCGTTACACCTGACTGCATGGCTCCTGAGCAGCGAGAATTTATGAACCTGCCATTGTCTAAGGAAGTTAGGGAGGTTTTGTCCCAAGCAAGGGCCCCTTCCACTAACAAAACTTACCGCCTTAAGTGGAAAAGATTCTGTTGTTGGTGTCGACAGCAACACATTGATCCATTCAATTCCAAACCTCATCAGGTCCTCCCATACCTACTGTCCTTGGCCAAGTCTGGTCTGGCCCACTCATTAATTAAAGTCCATTTGGCTGCTTTGTCACGATTCAGGAGGACTGACTCTGGACCTTCATTATGGTCTTCACGGATAATCAAACAGTTTCTTAAAGGTCTGTTCAGGGTCTATCCACCGGTGAGACCACCTCCACCAATGTGGCATTTGAATCTGGTCCTTTCTCAACTCATGAAGGGCCCATTCGAACCAGTCCATCGTTCTGACATCAAATACCTTTCGTGGAAATTGGCTCTTCTCCTCGCTCTCACGTCGGCTCGGCGTGTAGGGGAGTTACAGGCCTTGACCATTCAGGAACCTTTCCTTCAATTCAAAAGGAACACTGTCATCATGAGGACTAACCCTAGGTTCATGCCAAAGGTCCCCTCGGACTTCCATTTGAATGAACCGGTCATTCTGAAAACGTTTTTTCCTCAGCCTTCCACACCGGCGGAAAAAGCCTTGCATTCACTGGATGTACAGCGATGCTTGAAGTTTTACTTACAGCGTACTAAGGATTTTCGAAAATCTACCCAACTGTTTGTGGCCTTCGGGGGACCAAGTAAAGGCCTTCCACTCTCCAAACAGGGTGTTTCAAGGTGGATCACAAGTGCTATATTACATTGTCACAGGGCTGCTGGTAAGCCTCTGACTGGAAAGATACGAGCGCATTCCACAAGATCTGTGGCTTCCTCCACAGCACTCTTCGCAGGGGTGCAAATTAAGGACATCTGCAGAGCTGCAACCTGGAGCAGCGTCCACACTTTTACCAAGCACTACTGCTTGGAATCTCTGCAGCAGGAGGATGCAGCAGTTGGACAGGCTGTCCTGAGGAACCTCTTCCACTAATGGTGAGCTTTCCTATCTTCCCACCTTCCATTTTTTCACATTTTGTATCTAATGTCATGTTGTCTACTGCTATTATTTACGATGCAAAATGTAATTATCTTGCTACTGCTTACTACTCTGATACAAAGCATGGGAATCTATGAAAGTTCCAATACTGGGGTAAGAAAACAAGTTACTTACCTGTAACTTTAGTTCCCCAGTATTGGTAACTTTCATAGATTCCCATGCGCCCACCCACCTCCCCGGGGAAAGCTCAGCCTACAGCACAGAAGGTGTCTCAGTACACAACGGCTACGAAAATCTGAGGCTCTGAGGTTCCTTCAGGAAGGTTCTAAGTGGTGAGGCACTTCTGATTGGCTGAGGCCAAAAGTTTGGTCTCTTTTACACAAAGAGGGTGATATGCTACAAAAGGTAATGAGGCCTAGGCCTTTTTCCATTGTCTTTTGTACCTACAGCTATGGTATTTTTGTTACCGAGACTCCCATTCCGACGACGGGGAATGATACAAAGCATGGGAATCTATGAAAGTTACCAATACTGGGGAACTAAAGTTACAGGTAAGTAACTTGTTTTCTTATCTCCTCGCAAACGCTGTCTGATCGAGAAGTCTTCAAAGTTACATCAATTAGGCCTAATTACTTAACTTCAAATACCCAGCTCAGAGCAGCACCTACTAGGGCATGGTCCAACAAGGTTCCTCCCGGTAGGTTAACTTGTAGCTCTTGTGTGTAGATTATAAGTAAAGGAGTAAATTCAGTGCCCACTCTTCACATATATTATGAGCAGTATTCTAGTGCATGAAGGAAAGAAAATGGGGGGAGCCTAGTAGAGATCCTAGAGCACTCATTCTGTTCCATTCTTCAAGCTTCCCAATCCGACCATTGCTGCAGACCGGCTCAAAACCATATCAAGAAGTACATGGAAGAAAGACAGCCTCTTGTGAGGCTGTACTTTGTGGAAATCAAACCTCTAGTCACTGTGAAACTGCATGTGGTGTCTGCCATCAAGCAGTGCTGGCCCACCTGATAAAGTATAATAATTCAACACATTTAACAATGTATTGCATGCTTGTTTCTCTTTTCCAGGGAAAAACAAGCCCATTTTTTATAAAGCAGATTATTTTCTCTGCAAGTCTATAAGCTGTATCTGCTCTTGAAAAAGAAGTACCATCTTTTCTGAAAAAGCTTGAACCTCTAGGCCATCTCGAACTGCCATTTATCCCCTTAAACCTTTCTTTTGTCGTTTGAATATGAATATTAGTACTAATGCCTGAAACTGATAATATGCTGGCAGCTGCTGAAAGATATTGAAAACTTTCCAAGGCTGGACATCTGCGCTGAGCATTGGTCTTTAAATATGCCTTTTCAGCGTGAAGTGACTTGGACCCTGTGAAAGAAACACCATAAATCTAACAAGACAGTTTAGTCTGCGTAGAAACGCATTTTTTTTAGAAATCAACATGGCACATCGTTGAATCCACTCTGGACTAAAAAGACAGCATGCCCACTGTTCTCCAAACAGTCCATGAAGGCTCCTTCTGTATGTTGCTTATATAAAAGACATTTCCTTATGCTTTTTCATATCCTTGAATATTCCCCCTGGTCATCTCTGATACTCAGGTGTGGAATGTGAAACCGTTTTGACATGCTTGGCTATATGATTTAAACTTTTCAGCAGTCTATTTCCTATTTGTGTTGGCAGCCTGTGTTGCGCTCGAGTCTGCGAAATGCAGTCCAGTATTTCAGTGGTTTCCATAGGCCTAAGATCCCGTTTTAGACCATCCTTAAAGCTGCAGAAAACCCCCCATCAGAGTGGTTTAGAGTCTGTTTTAAGTAGGGTCTTGGAAAGCGTTTACTAACAGTGCAAAGTATGGTCTACACCCCAATTTCCGGCCTAGCAGAAACTGAATATTCAGATTTTCTAAGTTTAGACCCTGGTATAGTGACACCTGAAACTAACACTGTGTAATATTATGACTTTTTCACAAAGCTTTCGAGTAATTGTAAATATGACGGTGCAAATTTGGCAACACTTTGAAGAGGAATTGCCAATAATTATGTGATTACACCCGCTCATTCAATTAAGTGTAATTTTAGGGGGATATGGGGAGGGGGAATAAGCACAGAAAAAGTGCATGTAGTGAGCGGCTGCTTATTATTTATTTATTTGATAGTTTTATAGAGCGCGAACCAGTCCCGTGAGGGTATCGGAGCGCTTTATAGATTTTTTGGGGAAGGAATACAAAACATAAGGATGTTTGTTCTGCTATGTGTGCTGTTTTGTATTTAAGCTGTTTTTTAGTGCAAAATTCATCCCACGTCCATTTTGGACGCCATGATGCATTTTGCGCAAAGAAAATAGCTCTAAATGCTGCTGTTAGTGTTCTGTTGCATTTAGCACTATTTCTTAGCGCTAAATACATCCTCTGGTCCATTTTGGCTGCAAGGGGGCATTGTTTCGTCTAAGAAAATAGCAACAAGTGGCAAATTACTTTTCTTGCTTAACTATGTGAAATCATGCATAATTTTGCTGTCATTCTATGTAATTATACTACAGGAAATTACGTGAGTTACTCCCACCCCTAGTCTTCACGCAAGTTAACTTAAACTGTTTTTCTTTTGATTTTTGAAAAAGGGAGGATGTTGTTTTTAAAAAAAACAAAAGAATTTAAGCTCAACCTCTTAAAAGGGGCATTAATGTCCTGATATTAACATAAAAAGCCACCTGCAGAAAGCATTATGCTGTTGGTAGTAATTACAGTGTTTGTAAGAATTTCAATAAGTTTGCAAGCAAAAGCTCTGGTTCAGTTAAAGACTCCTAGGTTTTAGAGACTTTCTGAATCGTCTTTTTGTGCTGCCATCTAAGGTAAAGAGGAAGGCAAGATGAGAAGTATGTGAGCAGGCAATATCTGTTCTCAAGATCCACTCGTTTTCAGAATATTGTTTTTTAAAACCGTCCTGAAGCAAGAGTGACAATTTGATTGCTGTTTACATCTGGTCTAGAGACCGCTTTATTTATTTTTTTTAAATAATTTAATCTTAAAATCCTAAAAAAAAAAAACACTCTACTCTCCCTCCTTCTGCGAGTGAATCCAACCCCTGTTGCTTACACTGAGGGCCTCGTTATGATGGTGCTCATCGTTTCAGGCTCGAGACCATCCGATAAGGAGTCGGTGGTCCCAACACCCAATTATGATACAACCGCCTGGCAGGCAGTTGTAAAAAAGCCTTTGCCTACTACGGCTTGTGCTGTGGCCCGGGAAAGGGCTGCAGTAGAAAATTGCCTGCTTTTAAACATCCATGCACCCTGTGCCAGGCACCATGTGTGCATGGCACAGGGTGCATGAATGTATTTGGGGAGGGAGCACCACATGTGTCCCCCGGGCCATATAGCAGAGCTCCATGGGTGACTGGGACCCTGCTGAGGGCTCCCAAAGTTACTGTCTGACCGGACCGCCATGAAAAGGCTGTCTGAAACTGGCATCTTAATCCCTATGGTAGTGCCTCCGCAGGCACCTGCTCCATTGTAGGGATTAGGTCTGACCCCCCTCCTCAACAAACTCCTTGAGCCTGTCTGAGGTGGCAGGCTTTCCCCTGCCTGATGCGCTCTGACCACTAATATCCTTATCCTCCGGTTGGAACGCTACCTCGGAAGTCAGACGGACCAAAGGGCTTTTCTTGTCTAACCGCTATAAAAAGGTAATTGTGTACACATTAACAACTTTTGTTGAAATCGTGAGCAGTTATTCCATTAAATAAATGCAGTTTAGGCCAGGCTCGTGCATTGCTGGTGTGATTTGACTTCTTTTCTGGAATGGTGACCTAGAATTTACAAAGTAGGATAAGCTCTTAAGTTGCTTATGTGGAGGGGCATCATTGGAGAGGTCTGAGCATGACAGCATTTCTGTTGACTCTGTATCCCCTGCGTAGAGTTGTGCTAGTTTTGTACGGCAGTGCTGCCACTATATTTTCGTATGTGAAATTACTTTTGTTAGGTCTCGCCCTGGCGAAAGCGCGTTCTCGCTGCGAGAACTATAGTCGTCGGCTCAGCTTCCAACGAGCCAAAGTGGAGACAAGAGATGGGCACGCGCAGCATTGTAGAATGGGATTTGGTCGCACGCGTGATCTTCTACCGTGGACAGCATGGCAGAATCAGGCACACAGACACAGACACGCACACACACACACACACACACACACACACACACACACACACCCTCACCCCCCCCCCACTCACCAGGCTCTTTCCACGTGTTCTTCTCCCTCCGTAGCGGGTCAGTCTCTCAGCAGCAGGCTCTTCAGACTCCGAGGTCGGCGTGTGTAAAATAATAGTCAGAGACTTGATTGAAGTTGTTGCGTAGCTTTATTCTCATGCATATGCAATTATATAACAGCGTGTCTTCTCCAGCGATCTTTAGCTTGCGCCGGGACAGCAGATGTGCACGTTCACGCCAACGGCGTCTCGTGCGCTCCCACCGCGCTTTTTCGCGCCCCAGTACACTGAACTCAGTGGGCTGGTTTTAACTACGCTGATCGCAGAGATCCTGACTTTTTTCTATGGGACCGTGTTGTGAGCGAGCTTGAATGCTGCGCAGCACCAGATAAACCTGTCTATGGCATCTGATTCCAGGTCAGAGGTCAGCAGAGGACCCAGTTACATTTTTCCAATGGGACCCGTACTGGTGAGTTGGTTAATGAGGGCTGGCTTTAGCTTGTTCTTACATGAGGCGGGCACAGGGCAGCTAAAACAGTGACTATGGCAGCCTTTAGAAAGCGGTGGTTTATTTATAGGGCACTCAAGACATGTGGCCCTTGTCCGCTGGACGCCCGTAACGCGAGTCTGTGGCCTGTACACGAAGAAGGCAGCTAATGGGCCAGATGTGAGTGTTGGCATGGACCCCCAGGTGTGGCGAGAGCCAGCGGCGCCCTCTGTGCCCCGTCGGTGCGCGCTGTGTCTGCCTTGGCACTGGCCCTGCTCTTGCTTTCCGTGTCGACGACATGCTCACACTTTAGAAATCGCTGCAGGGGTTACGCCGCGGAGGTGTGGAGCCGCGGGGGCACACTGCCGCAGATTCATCACACTCTCCTCAAACAGTGTCTGTGGGCACAGGCCTCCGAGCGGACGTCATGGTGGGGCGTTTATGTGGGTGATGTAGTCTTGGTTTGATCCAATTAAATTAAGATGCCTGATAGCAATAATTTGTAGGCGGTAGTCCCAAACTGGAAAAGGCGGCTGTGGTGGGTTCGAGCTGTCATTGCAGTGTCAGAAAGGGCATTTGGGCTGGCATAGAGTCAGTCAGAGCTCGGGTCTGGTAAAAACCAGCCCTCCCTTCACTTACGTGGGCAGAAAAGAAATGTAGTGTCTGTCGAAGACCTCCAGGCTTATAATCTTACCTTCTGCCTCCCCCATAAACATGCAGAACTCCACCCCCGTCCCACTTTGAAGGATTAAACCCCAGAATAGACCCCACCCTGTCTTCGCGTTCCCTTGATACATGATTCCAGTTCTGGCTTTCCTTTCTCAGTGTCTTTGCTCTGTCATGTGATGTTAATGGCATGTGCATAGCGCACAGTCTGTCCCTGGTACAGCATTGCAGCGCTTTCAAGTCTTTCTAAGCAGGTGTCAGGGTTTCGTCTCAGACTGGAGTCTATTGTGGCTTGTGAAGTTGTGAATCCAGCAGTGTAAATGTTTGTGTGTGTGTTTGTTCTGTGACTCTGTCCACCACAGTGGGTAATATGTGGGTGAAAGACCTGGGTGTTTGATGGGGGAGAGGGGGGAGAGCAGACCAGACCACCAGAGTGCACCCCCAAAACGGGCCCGAGAGCCCCTGCCTCAAGGCTTTAACTTTAGTACCAACCTTTATAAGATTAGGAATGGTTTAATCAAATGAAATATGCCATTATTTCTCCTTGTTCCTGTCCCCCTCCCCTCGTTCCTTTTCCCCTACTCCTTTCTGTTCCCCCTCTCCTACCCCCTCAGTCCCCTCCGTTTCCAAATATCCCAGCCAGTAATCTCATGCTCCAACTGCTAGTCCAGGAGGTGCCTGGCCCCCCGCAGCCCTCTAGTTTGTGCTCCAAGTCTGGAATCCAGTGCAAATCGATTCATAGAGCAGGACTGCTAGGGAACTAATGCTGCCAGCAGGTACTTTTACCTACCTCACTTGGCCCTGCTGCCCCCTAACTATCTGCACTCCGTGCTATCTCAGGGGTCAACTGTGGACACTGCCAACACTCAAACAGCTGCCATTAATACATAAACAGTGAACACTACCAGCACAGCATGAACTAGGAGCAGCGTGCTACTGTAACCGCACAGCTGTCTACCGCAGTGATAACACATTGCAAGCTGCATTAATAATGGACACTAACAGCACTGCACGTTCACTGACAGCTGCCATTCCATATTGGGTGGGCACAAGTATCCGCTTGCGACACCGTAATATGTACTCATTAGCTTGGCATATTTCTTTGTGACCTGAGCTAGGTTGCTGCAGGTTGGCGTCTGCATTTTTTCCTAAATAGTTCCCATATGTACAATTAATAAGGCAGAGTGTTTTAAGTGCTTCATTCCGGTTACACCAGTCTCTTAAAGTTTGCAATGCAATAGGTCTCGCATTTAAGCTATTAGCACTGTAAATGACAATGCCTTTTCTTTATGTTTTAAAAACCAAAAACATAAATAAAAGGCATTGCCATTTACAATGCCAATAGCTCAAACTTGCGTAAATGCGAGACCTATTGCATTGCAAATGCTTGTTGCATTAGATCTATCCTGGCAAAATCAAGACACCAGCGACCAGAAGACCATCTATGAAGTAATTTGAGGGGCATGGGTCAAACAATGAGCTTTAGATTAAACTGATGGGGCCACCTGCAAAGGGCAATTGTGGAGCGTGTGTATGTGCACATTTGTCTATATATACATATATATAATACACCTCTGCTTAAAATGTGTGTATATCACTTTCTATGTATGTGTATACCTATATTGAAAGATGCACACTTACACAAAGTCATACTTCTACATTTTAAGTAGACATGTAGGCTCATGTATTCCCGAGAACAATCGCTGCGGTGCAGTGAAAGATAGTTGCATGTAATGCGTTTGGCTAGGTTCGGTGTCTGAGTTGGATTGCAATACAGGTGACCTTCATGAGCTTTGATGGTGAGGGCCAAGATAAATGTAGCTGGGACACGGGGCCCGTCTGGCTCCCCTCTATTTTCGCCAGTGCAGGGAGGCATCGTATAAGGGCCCTTTTTGTAAAGTAACTGGTGATCTTCCTTATCGACTGAACCTTGGACTGCTTTCTGGGAAAAGGGTGAGTGTAGCATTAAGCTGTCCTACTTTCGTGAATTCTTTTATTTATAGTTGCGTGCTCAGAGCTTGGTAAAACACCTGCAAGGTTTAATACCATGGTTTTAATTTGTAGCCTAACGTGATAAGGCTTAATTGAATTGATCAAACTTGTGAGCAAAGTGAATGTCACGGAAGGCTGAGATATGCCTCAAACACCCGAGGCTTTGGGATTCGTGTGCGACTGGCTAACATTTAAAAAAATAGTAAATCTATCACCCATCTACATACCCAAACAACAAACTATTAGGACCTAACTCTTGATTTATGTTTGAGGTTTTCTGATCTTGACAGTCAATTCTGCATGCAGCGAATAAAGCAGGACGCTGCTCTAAATGTGGCAAGTCAAGTGAGCGAGTGTAGTTTCGATTTCATGGGATGAGCTTACATGCCCAATGCTGCTTGCCACTCTAATGTGGACCTCCTGAAAAGAAAATTCAGTTGGAGCTCTGGCTTGCAGGCTCACCTGTCTACAAGACTTATAGCTACCAACTATTTAAAATATACACCAGACCTGCTAGCTCACAGGGTGCCACCGTGTCATACAATATTGTCTCCCTTCACACGGTCACCTGATGAGTAGCTGATATCACACTGTGGCAGGAAAACGAGCTGGAAAGAGTGGATTTCCTGCTCGTTTTTTTGTGCTCATAGCGCAAACTCGACCCAAAGATATTGGAGCGCTTTTTATGAGCACCAGTTGAGGACAGGTTCCTTTTTTCTAGGAACGGGGAGATAACATGATATCCCCAGAATCACAGGATGTTGAGCCTACTACGCTGAGACTCGAACCTGGTTCTCCAGCTTCAAAGTCTGCAGCACTGGCTGTTACGCCACTTGTAGGCTTTCATGGTTAGTAGTTAGTTCTGTTATAGGCAGCGCTAATAGGAGCAATGAGCTAGTGCAAGCTGCCTCCTGACAAGAGCTCCGCCACTTATTTTTTCACAAATTAACCACTGATGGGGTGTAAAAACACCCCAGGACCTCTGCATCAGCAGGCTTGTTTTTAGGAGGAGGGGATTTAATGGGGGAGGGTGCAGAAGTACCTCCTTGGTAGTTCTGGGCACAATTTCTGCCCCCTCCAAGGCCATGCCCCCTCCTCACATGATGATTTTTGTTTCTTAAGGATGGCATGTCTGTACACACATTTCTTTTTCTCCTCATCTATTGGTTGTTTGGTGTACATTCAAAGTGCCTACATTGCTGATCATGAGGAATGGTGGTATATTTATTGTAATGTCGTCAGTTGCTCCTCCTTCCTCACGTGTTATCCTGTGCAGTTCCCGCCCTCTAACACATCGTGCTCACCCCTTAGGAAGCAGGGTCCAGAAAACTAGGGAGTGCAACATCCAGCAATACCAGCGACATCGAGCGATTTCCCAGACGGCTAAAGGGTTTAAGAGAAAAGGTTAAAGACTCTTGCAAGGTGCCGATTTTGATAGTTCTCTGACTCTGCTACTGGGGCAGTGTAGTTTCCTACTGAGCTTCTATCAAGCTCTGAACAAAGCCCTTGCATAGCTGCGGATCACAGCGCACCACCCTCTGGTTCGCAGGATCTTTTCTCTGACTCTTCTTTGTTCTGAGTCCTCCCTCCCTGTGGAGTCAAGAGGGGCTGGTCACGCGGCAGAGCGGGCGGGCCCGGCACAGCCCAGTGCCTGGTGGAGTCGGGGGACTTGGCACCATACTTGTTTTTGCCTGGCGTTTGTTGATGAAGAAAAGTTTGAGGGAAGCTTCTAAATTGCAGTGATTGAGAAGTGTGATGAATTCCTTACATTAAGCAAACATGATTTGTCTTGCGCCCTTCAAGGGAAGTAGTAGTAAGACCTGGATTTGATAGTTAACCAGAAACGGTTAGAAGTGAGTGAATAGGTGAATAGCTGCCTTATCTTGGAAAGAATTCCTGTCAATTTAGAGTCAGTCTGTGGACAATATAGCAGCAGTGAAACACCATTGGAGGATACTGGTCTGCTTATCAAGCAATACAGAAGACATTAGCCCCTTACCTCCTCCCTCTACTTCCAGTAGAAGCTCAGCTGCTGCCTCCACCCTCGTACCTGTGCAATGAACTGTTGATACTGCTTATACTTTAATGGTTTTAACCGCTTGAGCAGGATCCTTGCAAAAAAAAAAAGAACCGGCAGCACAATACTCCAGGTCTAAGTCTGCCAATTCAATTCATTCTTTAAAAGCTATTAGCAGTGCCTCAAATGCTAGCGGGGCATATGACTCAATAACTGTTAACTCTAGTTCACAGAAAATAACACAATTCTTTGACTTCACTCCAAGTACATATAGTCCTGGTCCTCTGGAATAGAAATTAATCTTTCTTAAATACCTACACGCCAGTTATCACATCTGCACAGATTCACCACAGTGCAAAAGAAAGTCTTGATTTGCCAATAATTGAATAATCATCTTCACTTCATCTCCTTGATGCATTCCTCCCGATCTGCCAGGATCCCTTAATCTAGATGAATCTGGAAGCTTTGCCTTGGAAAAAGAAGATGCCCAACAATTGTATGTCCTACTCAAAAGTAACCCATAACCAGCTAATGGTTCAGTAGACGTCTCAACTAAGATCAATTGTGGTATCTTCAGTTCAATTAACACTTGTCTGACAACTGTCATTAAGGCTTTAAATTGGCGGTCTCATAAGGTAGAGGGGCGTAGCTCTGGGGGGGGCATTTTTGAGGGTGTGCACCCCCCCTAATAAATGGATTCTAGTGTGTGTAGTTTGTTCCGGGGGCGTCCAGTCGGGGTAGCAGTGTTTGTGGTTGGGGTTCCATTCGGATTAGCAGCCCTCCGGGCACAGAAACACTTCTTTGTAACTTTCCAGGGTTTGCATACACCCACCACCTCTTCCCTCACACAAAACCAATCAAGAAAAAACAAAGGACTGGATGACTCGTGTTGCAGAGAAGCATTTTAAATGTACGTTTATTTTCATCCATTTTGCCATTTCCATGGCCGTGATGGTTGGGACATTTCTGCTATGCACCAGGGGGGTTAGGAAGCAACTGAGTTGCGGGGCGAAGCCAAGCTTTGAATAAGAGTTGACATAGAAGCTCCAGCCATGGTTGAGGTCCGTGTTTCGATAGAAACCTCCCCGATCTCACATTTTCCAACTATCCTTACAATACCAGAGTGTCTTTACCTTCAAGAGTATTGTTTAATACTAATGTAACCAATAAAGTGAACCAGGGCTCAAATACAGATTACCCATTTGCAGAGGCTTGACAGTTCCAACACAAGATAGAGCACAATTTTAAAGGAGAAACCGGAGGGGACCTTACATCTGATGCTTCTCCTTTAATCTTCCTACCAGGATATAAGTCAATAGGAAGACACGATGTTTTAAATAGCGGCATGAGGACTATTTTACATCACAAAGGGACACCTGGTTATGACACATTACATTATGTATGTAATAGATGCGTTGTATATGGAGTCATTTTTTTGTCATGTTTCACTGCACTAGGCGTTTATTTTAAAAGATTTAGGCAGGACTGAAGATGTAGGCTAGATCTTTTGGCTTTCTTGTGCATTTTCAGATCTGGGTTTGCTTTAGTGGTGATGTACCTGTTACATATTTCTGAAAGCTTTTATTTTATACATCATTTTTAGCGAAACGGAATTTCAGGAACACAAATGCATCAATCAGAATAAGACTTGCTTGGTACGGACGGGCATTCGTACATGCCATGGTTCTCACTGACGGGTGGGCATGCACAGACATGGTACAGTCGGGGTGGACTGTAAAGCATGTGCAGATGGTATGAGGATAGTCGTACAAGGACGGCAAAGATCACATGCAAGATACACCTCAGTCGCGGACACAGACAAAGTCACAGACCGTTTCGTACACACATACAGATGAACTGATCCAGACAGGCACACACAGCTGGCGTCCTTACCCCACCCCCTAAGAGTATATTTTGCGGTGTCTGAACGTAAAGCAAACCACTGCTCAAGCCCCATTTTGTCATTCCAAAATTTTTGCTTAGGAAGCAAAACATTGAACAATTCGCACACAATAAAAATGCAAAACATTCGTCGATTTTGCTTGGAAGCAAAACCCTGGTAACATATTTAACTAAAGCTAAACAAATGCAAATAATTTAAGCAAAGTCTTGGTTTTACTGAAAATACCGCAGCCCAAATTAGAGGGAAGGGCTAATGGAGAGAATTATTCCTGTTGTGGCGGTAACATACCACACCATAGCTTGGTTTCTGTCCAGATGGAAACACTTAGTTTGACTAAAGTAATCGTGCAGAAGGCTGCCAACTCATGCTGTCATGAAAAACTGCTTGGCTAACAGACATTTTCCACACTCGTGATTGCAGTGCTCCTGTCCAGTTTACAGTGTGTCAGATTTGTAGATGTCCTTGGATAATCCTTCAGCAGAGGGTTTTCTTTAGCACACGCAGTTTCAAAAGATGGTGTTCATTTGATAGGCCCAGAACTTGCTTGTCTACTTACTCGGCTGCTCTTGCTTTCTTTGTTTCTTCGCCCATCAGGTTGGGGGTGCCAGGAAAAAGTCCCCTTCAAAAGACAGTCATTTAAAAGCTTTGTAAAAAAAAAAAAAACACTGCAAGATTCTCCTACTTGTGCACAGACCCTCCCTTACTTGTGCATCACCTCCCACCCTAGTTGAGTCCCTTTTTTTCCCCTCTAAAAGAACGACACAAAATAATGCTTCATTTGTTTCCACAGTTGTTTTACACATTGATTCTGCATTTGCAGTCTCCTCTTCCTAATAATCTTGAAAGGGGTGTTTTTTTTGTTTGTTTTAGTTTGTTTTTAGCTCTTGCCTACAGAGTTTTTAGGTACCTCATGTTAAAGAAAAAGTGTGCTTTGGATTAGTCTGTTGCTTATCATTGGTTAGCTTCATTGTCTATCTCAATTCTATGCTTATTCAATGGCTTCCCTTCCTCTTCTTGTGCTTGTCTCTCCTCTTTGGGCATAGCGCATTACCATCCTTCTAATTGAATGACTTGTTTCATTCCACAGCTCACATCTGGGAACTATTTTTCCTTTTTCTTGGAGTACTCCATGTGATTGCTTGTTTCTTGCCTTCTATCCCATATACTGCTTCCCCTCTCATATCATTCCCTCCCCCACCCACTCTCTCACTCCTCTTAGTGTAAAGTTAAGGTCTTCTCACTCAAAGGGCATTCATGGTGGTGGGGGTGTGGCAGGCTTCTGCACTCCCTCCACTGGTATTTAAGTAAAGGGTGTACTTGGTGTGACTGGAAAGGAGGTCCATAAATCTACTTCCTGGACTTATGCAAGAGTACCAAGTGGCCGGAGCATTTGTTTCAGTTCCAAGTTGTGTGAAGTATAGTAAGCCTTGCCAAATGTTGTCCTGTTGTAGGGTTGGTATAATTGAAGATCATTGACTTTTTGACAGAATTATATATTAACACGGAAATAAGATTATGGATCGGAAGCGCCACCCATGGGTACCAGCATGATGGCCACCCCTTTGGTTCAGGACCTTAAGCTCCTCAAGGGTCTCCTCATACTCCTTACCTGCCTTTCCTCCAGATGATTTAGGCTTAGTATCAGTTCACCCCCTCTTTCACCACAAACCTTCAACCTATTTTATTTTCTAATTCCTGGACCACTAGTGCTTAATGTATACAATAACACTTATGTTATTTACTTTTATAAAGTGCAAACCAATCACCCCAAGAGGGTCTCTCGGCGACATTGCAAGTTTACAGGTATAAGAGATCAGAGGAGTCAGAAGAGCCAGGTTTTGAGAATGTATTTGAATAGTGCTAGGTCTTGGCAGGACCTTATACCGTAAGGGTAACATGTTTTAAGGGGAGGGGGCTGATGCATTGTATTGTAATTGCATTTATATAGCGCTTACTACCCCTGATGAGATGTTGAAGAGCTTTTTCAGTGAGTAGCATGCTACTCTGGAACCTATAGGATTATTGGTAAATTAGTATAGTGAAATTTGAAATTAATTTGAGAAGTGGACTTGTTGGTCTGTTATGTGGATTGAAAAGGATAGTGGAAGGTTAGGAGAGGGAAGGAATTCGATTTTTAAAAAAAATTTATTTGGATGTTATAGCAATAAGAGGAGGCTTTAGATGAGTGAACGGGATGTGGAGGGGAAGAGTCAGAGGGAAGGGTTTAGAAGGCTTGTTTTGGGGATTGGTATTGTAAAAGGTATAAGATACAAGGGGGTAGAGTAGGGAGGAGTCTAGAAAGGGTTATTTTGGGGATCATAGTATGGGGTTTGGGATGAATGAGTGTTGAGGTGGAAGATATATTGAGAGGTATAGGGTGAGAAATAGGGTAGTGCGCTGGATAAGCTGAGTTAGAAGAAAAGTAATAAATATATATATCCATAAGTACATGGAAAAGTATAAAGGAAGTACGTATATGTAGATTCATTTTATTGATGGAGGAATAGGGCGAGAAATAGGGTAGTGCATTGGAAAGAGTAGTTAAGAGTTGAGGTAGAGGATATGTTGAGAGTGGTTTAGGGTGAGAAATAGGGTAGTGCTTTGGATTTAGCAGAAAAGTAATAAATATATAGATCCAAGTAGAAGGTATATAGATGCATAAAGGAAGGAAGTATATGTAGATTAAAGATGCATTAAATAAACTCCGTCTTTCAAGTGTTGTACTTAAAAATGTATTTTATTTATTTGTTTAAAACATAATAATTCTACACGTTTATACAAAGCAATAAACATAGGTACGTATCTATAGTACAAATAAATGCTTATATACAGTGGGATATGCTGTTTATTTCTGTTTGCTGTATGGTGCTTCTGTGGGGAAAAGCCAATTCTGGAGTAGTTTTCTGAAGATAAGGTGTTTGTCTGTAGATCTTATATTGGGGGTAAAGAGTTCAATAGTTTGGCTGCTTGAACAGAGAAGGATGTGCCACCTATGTTTTTTTTTCTTGTATCTTGAGATTTTGAAGCGAGGTGCAACTCGAGCGGAAGTTCCTTTGAATTTGTTTGGTTATTTTATTCCTGATGAATAGCGGTCCCGTTCCATTTATTGCTTTGTGGGTGATAAGGAGTAGGTTGAATGTGGATCTTCTGACAACAGGCAACCAATACAGGGCTTTCAAGGCGGGGAGATATGGACTCTCGGTTTGATATGTAAGAGTAGTCCGGCAGCCGAGTTCTGAATCTGTTGTAGTCTTTTCATGGTCCTTAAATGTGATCTGTGGTGGAGGCTACTGGCGTAATCGAGTTTGACAAAACAAGGGAGATGGTAGCTTGGACCCTGTCTGGAAATCCCAAATGGGGGAAGATTAGTCACAGAGTTTTTATAGTAACAAAGCTTGATCTTGCTCGTTTTTCCACTTGGGCATTCATCGATCACTGGGAGTCCATGGTCTTTCCGAGGTTTCTTGTGGAAATTAGCTACCTCCATATTTGGCTGTACGTATGTGGCGAGGGTGTAGTACAGCTTGCCTACTGGACCTAAGGTTGCGCGTTGTCAGGTAAGGCTGCAGGTAAAGAGGGTAGTTTCCAAATAAGGACTTGTGAACTAGCAGACGAGTTTGAAGAGGGAAAACTTTTATAGAAGTAGCATGCAGGAATTGGAGTGTGGGCTCAGTGGGGGGGGGGGAGCAGGTTATTAACCAGGCAGGGAGCTGTGTTTTGTACTACCTGAAGTTTAGCTAGGAGAGCTTTATTTTCTGCTACCATAATAGTGATGTCATAGTGCTGGCAACTTACAATAAGTAATAACACACACGGAGAGAGTAGGGTCCAAGGGAAATATTTAAAGACCAAAACACAGTTATAACCCCTTAAGCAGAACACTATATATATTAATAATAACTGTGGGTCTAGAGAAACTCAGGTCTCTTTGTTCAAAATGTGTCTAGTCCACTACAAGATACATCTGGACCCATCACTGTGTGATATGGATTCCCATCAGTTACACCCTCTGGACCGCCCTTCTTGTCATCATTTGGGCCAGTCACACCAAGTGGTATGTCCACAACGTACATATAGTACACTAAGATAGTGGTAACCGAAAAGCAGGGCACAAAAGAATGAGTGAAAGTGGTGTAGTTAAAAATGGATAGTGGGTGCACAAATGACTTTAATGAAAGGCAATCCACTTCCAAGATTAAAAAACGTGAAGTGCAAAATAACAGTAGTTTTAAACAAATATCTATCTACTGCATGTATGGAAAGGTCGACATGTTTCTGCAGTTGACAGATACTGAGTGTATCACCTGCTTTTTCAGGACCAAGAATTTATTTTGCTACTGCTTAAAAGGTGCGTGCGTGCGTGCATAATAGAAATTATATAAATATTTGGATATCACCTGAGTAGGCCCTCTCAATGCTCCTGTTGAGGAGAAGCTGATTTATACAAACGAGAGGAATCATGTGCAGACTACACATATAAAAGAAAACAGAGAAAATGGGACAACATATTAATGGAAGTTATCACTCCTGAGTTTCAACAGTTGAAATTACTTGTATACATGTGTATCTCAAGTGCATTACCCAACCATTTATTATTTGGATATGCCTCTCACTCACCTAGAGTTTGAGGGACCGGCGCCGCTCCTCACCTGGCCACAGCTCAGGAAATAGGGGCACCGCTCTATTTAAAACCACAAAAACGATAGTGAGAAACCCTCACAGCAACTGCCAAATCACATTAACTGATCCGTCAACTTATTACAATTACCATGGAGTCAATGGTAATGAACTTATCATATTGCGCATTAGTCTCATTCTGTTTTATCAGAACGGTCACTAAATGTGTTCCAACTAACAGGAAAACAATTCTATCTACTGAGGGTGGAATAGTTGTATTTAAGATGTCAAAACACCCCGTTCTGACGGCAAATGCCGAAAAGGTATCTTAGAACGTCCATTTTACAGAGACGCTATAAAGGTCCGCTCAAGCGCACAATACCATAGAGGATTAGCGCGCAATCTAGTGTAAACAAAGTCGATTTGGAGCATACCTTTCCGTCGGTGCTCCAGTCAGGCACCTGCGCTGTTCGGGGAGGCAACGGGAAATGTTTACGCGTCATATTTCTAGCTGGGGGAAACCAATCCGTAGCGTACAAGATCCGAAGCGCATGCGCCGGTGCACACCGGCGAGGGCTGCGTGCGTCATCTCAGTGCGTCAGATGGACTCATGGGAAATGTAGTTGGAAAGCCACATGGCGGAATAAAACCAGATTCCAACCGAGCTGTAAATAATAAAGAGTATTTAAAGCGAGTGTTAATAATGTGCAAAGCCAGCAAAAGTATTTGATCTTTAATATACTGGCATTTCGATTTTAGATTTTAGAAAGACGAGGAAGCCATACTTAGCGTCACGGACACTACCTCCCGGGATGTGGATGAGTTGTAGGTTCGAACCCCACTCTCGCCACTGTATTGTTTGGAAGCGCTTTAGCCAGTTGTAGTTTGTACAGGCTAAGAGACCTGGTATCATCAAACAGTACTGCTTATCGAAGTTTAAACCAATAGATGTTCATTGTCTACGGGATTTGCCACCGGTCGAGGGCCATTACCCATGTGGGAATTGTGCTGCATGTCCTCAGACATCCCACTCTACAAGCATCGACATAGGGACATCGAGACGTTGGGAACAAAAACTATTTACTAATTGTAATAGTGGATTCCTCATCTTTAGAATATCCGAGGCACCAGACTGGATCTGGAAATTGTTAATCAGCAACACTTCTGTACGCCATGTGGCTCCTTGATGATTCCCTACCACTCTAAAAGTGGACCCGCATACAGGCGCCACCCTGCATGCTGAAATCAGTTCCTTTGGGCACCCTTCAATGCAGATCCAAAGATACACTTCCAACTTTGTTGGTTGTCCAACTTCTACGTTACATCAGACGGTGTGTGTGCCAGAGATGTAACCCCCATAAATGATTCAATCTGTGCTGTGACTGGAGGAAGCAAATGTTGATCATAAGCCTGTATAACATGTGCCTCTGGTGCATGGGCTCTGTCACGACAGTTGAGCCTCTGGTGCATGGGCTTTGTCACGATAGTTGTGCGATAGATGCGCACCCTCATGCACCAAAAAGTGATTCAGGAGTGGAAGTGAGATGTTATGTTTTGCCACATGTAGGTCACAGTTGAAACCTGGATCTCGATCCTGCTCAGAATGATGGTGCTCATTCGTGAACCTGCTCAAGGAGTTTGTCTCGAGTACAGTCTTGTTCCCGCTCCGAGTATTCCAGTAAGTTGAAGACTCACTAAAAGACAAAGCGGGACTCAACCCTATGTCGCTACTTGACGGGCCGGAAGACGCACTGCTGTCAGTTGCTGGGTTATACCCCTCTAGCATTTTCTGACTATCTTCTCGTCACACGGTTGTCACTGGCTGGCCCCGAATTCTTTGTGCCATCGTTGACCCCGCAAAGTATCTTGTAGCCTTTGAGGCAGCAATACTGCAGCTCTTTCCATTGCTGGCTTCTGGGTCCCTCTGGCACCTCCCGGGGCCCCACTTGAAGCGCATAAATCTCCATTCTGACAGTGGGTTCTCCCTATATGCCCACTGGTACTTGCTCTTGGCCCTGTTCCAATGCCGGTTTATACTTCCATTCCAGCCTCAGGGTCCGTGCCGATCCCTTCCATACCAACACTGACTCAAGATGCTGGCCTCAGACCCCTGATCCATTGTCTGCTCACTCCAGGCCTGTCTTGATCTGAAATTGCTTAGGTGCAGTCAGACTTGAATCCTCGACCTCTGCCTCAATCAATGCCAATGCCGTCAAAGGTTAGAGGCCTTTTTTTGGCTCCGACAAGGAGGTGGACAACATGCTCCCTCCTCACTGTATTGATGGGTTATTTTTAGATTTATAAAATGCCATTGTGCTGAATATTTCCCCAGAATCTGAGATCGAATTGCCACCTGGGCTACCAATAGAAGAAAGTGCCTCTTTCACAATGGTTGTAAGAAGGAAAACTGAAACACTTGATTTATATTTGCCTATTGTGGTAACCTTGGGAGCTGAGAACCTTCAACAAGGCCCAACGTCTTCTGTGCCACTCTGCACGAGGGGTGCCTCTGACTCTTTACAGATCTCACAGAAGACTGCCTAAGATCCTGAGTGGTGGCAGACATGTGTTAACCTGACGTGCAATAGCTCACACTTGCTTTCCCACCAAGATGTTGTGAAAGACACCTGCTTAGGTGTGTTTGGGGGAGGTGAGTTATCTCGGGGATCTACAGATCGGAGTTCTCTGGTGGATAGCAAACTCACATCAACCGTGTGAACCTGTGGGAGATCAGTTTCGTCCTGAAAGCCTTTGTGCTATCCATCAAGGGCAGGCTGTTGCAGGCCCTCCTAGTTAAGACACTGAGCAGATTCCATGGTCGATCACAAGCAACATCCACTCCTTGAGGTGGCAAAGGATATCTTCAAATAGTGGAGCGTGCACTGGTTAGAGCTATTTTCCACCAGTGAGAAAATACAGTGTCAAAAGTACTGTGAACTGGACTTTCCTCCTGGAAAGTAGTTCGGAGACACATTTAGGTTGCCTTGGGACCAAGTCTTATTTACATGTTCCTACCTCTCCTGTCTCAATTTCTGAGGAAAGTACAAACAGATCATGCCCAAGTCATCTTAATAGCCCAAGCCATCTTAATAGCCCCAGACTGGGCTAGCAAAATGAAATGTGAAACCCAGAATTCCTGAGCATGAGTATCTTTCTACCGATCAAACTACCACTTAAGAAGGATCTCCTGTCTCGACAATAGGGAAGGGTCATTCACCCCAGTCTTGCACCTCAGTCTTCACAACCTACACCACAAGGCCTGGAGATTGAACGGCAGCCGTTAAACACATTTGATATGCTGACCGCAGTAAGTGATGTTTTCCTTGCAGCCTGCCACTCTTTGTAGTCAATCTATGCTGGGTGCTGGAAGGAATTTGTGTCCTGGTTCTGCACTTTTAATGGCAGCCACTGCAGGACAAACTCATGTGAGTTAGTTTTTTTTATTGTTGGCCCAGCAGGAGCTTGCTGTGGATACCGCTAAGGATTATCTGTCATCCCTTTCGACCTTTCTCTGTTTACCTGCTCAACCCTCTCTATTTAAAACACAGATTGTGGTGTGTCTTCTAAAAGGTTTGATACGCATGTTTCTCCAAACCATTTGTCCAGCGGCAATATGACTTGACATTTCTTATGTGCATACCTTTTGAGCCAAATCACAGCTGTTCACTGAGACTGCTGACACTTCAAATAGTTGTCCTAATTGCCATTACCCGTGTGTGCCGCAGCAATGAACTGCAGGCGCTACCCGCACAATGACTCTACACACCTGCCAATTTTTTTGTGTGGATGATCACGTCTTTGTAAGGTTCCCTTGAGCAAAGAAGGGAAAGGCGGTGCAGAAAGAGACCATGTGAAGGTGGATAGTCCTCTTCATTAACATCTGCGTTGTGCTGCCCAATAAACAACCTCATCGCATCTAGGCCGTTACGGAGTAATTGCGGAGCCACATGGTGCCACTTATCAGTGCACAGCAGCATTGCTGAGAACATTCTCCAGATCCTGTATGACGCTTGGAGATGTACTTAAAGCAAGAAATCTGTGTTAAGCGTCTTCCAGAAATAGCTTTAAAGAAGAGGACTTGTTCTTCTAGATAATGAAACACTCCAGCCCTGAGAGTTACCCAAGGAACTTCATTGTCAGTAAAAGACTAGGGTTATCAGGCCGTTTGCATAACGTTTGTATATGAACTAATTTCTGATTGTGGACAATTTCCACATGTTAAGTGACACAAACTCTGTGGACGTTGGACTAAGCTGATAAGTCAGTAGTTTGCAATACAAATTATGGTTGTATGAACACAGTAGCAAGTATTGTTGACAAATTGCACCCTAGTTTGGGTATGTTTTTGCATTGGCACAGGGAATTTAATTATCTATTGATCTAGTGCAGTAGTCTTCAATTTTTCCAATGATGGTTCCTCCAAGTGCAAAAACAAAAAATCACACACCCCCTCCTCAAAAGTCTTCACATTTATTCTATTAAGCAGACCATGTTTAAATTTGTCTAGACTTATTTAAACATTGCGGGTAGTTCTGTTACGGTTTTAAAAATGCAGTCAAATTTATGAATGCCAAACACATGCTATTCTGGTCAGACAGGCCTCACTAATGTGTAAACGCATCCACAGTATTAGAAATGGAGGAGGGAGTTGATAAACATATTTGGAGTCCCTTCCAGCGAAAGACCTTCTCCCAGCCAGGATATAAATGATAAAAGATGTCAGTGATGGCCCATTGCGGAGTGGCTTACTGCCACTCGTTTTTTCCCCCTGCTGAAAACAAAGCACTGATATCAGCATAATGTTTCTTTTGGCTAGAGTCTGCTCCCCCCCCCCCCCCCCTCCCCCTAAGGTTGAGGACCTCCGATCTAGAGCATAATAGGTCATCCATATATATATACTCTCGGTTGGTCTAGTTAAGACCTAGCTTCCATAGGAAAATAATTTTTTGTTTTTCTAATAACTTTGGCGCTGTTTGACGAATCTCCACCCAAAAATTCAAAACTAGTGTGCCAGTCACTTCAGCTGCTTTCTGGAAAGTTTCAGGGTGATTCATCAAGCGGGGCTGAGAAAAAGGGGGTGGTCCCAAAATGCGTTTTGCTCATGCAGTTTCCCATAGGGATTTTAGGCACCACTACAGCCCAAACCACTTAACAAAATTTTTCTAAATTTGGCAGAAAGCTAGATCTTGTTCCAGAAACAGTTCTTTTTGTAATTTGGTGTAGATCTAATCAGTAATTTGAAAATATCTAGACGCAGATCCCTTTGGTGGATCCACGCTCCCACAGCAATTCTGTGATTGACTGGCCGCAACCTGAGATGAAATTTGCGCCTGCCATTTTGTTAATCGGGACACATTTCCCAGGGGTGGTGGGAATAAAGTATAAATGGGATATAATGAGACTGATTGAAGAGTCAGTTAGGGACCTTTAAAGGCAAGAAACTGCCAAAAACCTTTTTATTTTTAGCGCCCCCCCCCCCATGTGATTCTCTGACGGATCTGTGGATCCAGACCAAAATAAAAAAAAAAAAACCCTCTCACACAATCACTCATACACCCAGTCACACATCCATACAGCCACTCACCCATACACTCACTGATGCATCCACTCGGGGACCACTTGCACACCCACTCAGACCCACACAGGCACTTACACACCCTCATATACACTCACACACCCGCTTACATACCCACATAACTTGCATACCCACTCAACTACTTACATGGCCACTCACACCTACTCAGAGACCCAGACAACCACTCACACACCCATTTACATACTTATACATACACTCACACACCCGCTTAGACTCATGGAACCAGACATCTACTCAGCTCCTCAAAACCACTTACACTCCCAGCACTTACCACACACACACACACACACACACACGTTTCAGCCACTAACACACCAATTCAAAGACCCAGTTGCACGCCCATTTACACCCCCATATAGCCACGCACACACCCACTTACCCCGAGACTCACTTACACACCCAACACACACTCACTTACACACTCATACAACCACTTACACAACCACATAGCCAGTCACACACAAATTCAGAGACACAGAAAATCTGCTGCACACCCATTCAGCCACGTAATAATTAGGAAATAGCATTAAAAAACAATAGAAAATCGCTGGAAAAAAACCCAAGGTTACAGGGACGTTATAGTTGGGTTCAGATTTTACACACACAAAACCATAGAAATTCACCAGTTACAGTTATCTCAAGTAACTATAACTCGTGCCTCAAGGTAACTATAACTTGCGCCTTCACCCTGTACTGCTAATTATCCCACATGTCACATCTGACATGACCTCTTCTATGACATCATTGATAATATTACTGCAACATTTGCAGTGAAATTATTCAGAAGAAAACTGTGCTCGGCAGGGGCACAAGTTATAGTTACCTCGGGCATGCAGGCTGCATTTGCAAAAGAGAACATTTAAATTGAGTACGCAAGTAGTCACCATTGTGAAGAACTAATATGGGTTGAAAGGAAGGAGTCACTATGAAATTATTAGACTCCCATCTTGGGGTATGACAAGGAAAGTCTTTCTGGAACTAACTTCAAAGTAAAAGACAAAGACCATGAATGGCTCAGTGGGTCTAAACCTAGTCTTCTGTTTCATCTGCAACTAATAAAGTGAAATGTTGAGATTTTCTCAGTCTGAGAAGGATCCTTGATGCACGGTTTTGAATCCCTCCTGCTCCTGCCATACCTTGGGTTTGTAGACCTGCATACGCGACATTCCCAAAGTCTTATGTAGATAATCCAGAAGCATCCATTGCTGTTAATCTGTGACGAGATTCTGTAGGTCGGATGATAGAGTAACCGCTCAGAGTTTCATTAATGTGCCAAGTGTTGTTATTGGTTAAGGACACCTTGCAAAATTTCGATGCCTGTTGTGTATCAAAGTTTTACTTGGATAGAACAACCCCCCCTATCATTTGAGCATTAATAATTAGTGGTTGTTCTATTCACAGCAAAGCAACTAAAGTCATTATTGATAAGAGGTCACTGTCTTGCGATTCGATATGCTACGTTATTAAAGATTGGAATCCTGACTTTTTTTTACCCTAGGCCTTTTTAAGACGGACATTTGCAAGGCAGTAATGGGGAGATTCCCACATTCTTTTCAAACATTACTTTTTGGATGAGTCTTCCTGAAAAGATGAACTGTTCGGTCATGAAATTCTGTGCATCCTGTTTGCATGAAGCCTGATTAGACAAATGCTGTATTCTTCCCTCCTATTGTAAAAAAGTGAGATTAGAATTCAGCCAATTTGTAAGAAGTGAGAGCACGAAAATAGCATGAGGAAATCTGCTTTCATGGAGTTTCCGATACTCTAGCCTTCCTCTCTATCTATCGCCACTGCCAGGCAGCCGTCCTCTTCTTTAAAGTACATTGTGGACCTATTACCTTACACATTTGAGAAAAAGCTTACAGGAACTGGGTGAGGCAGTTGATAGTGCTTGGATAGGAATGGAAAACACCACTGGGTCTGGGCTCCCAACAGCATGGCCAAGCCACTGACCAAGAGTTAACAAAAGAATGCCAATACTGTGTACTTTTTTTACTTTGATTTTGTAAAAATCAAAGTAAAAAAATCAAAGTAAAAAAAAGTACACAGTATTGGCATTCTTTTGTTAACTCTTGGATAGGAATGGGGCAGCTTTTGAGTATAAGGTGCTCCAATATTCTTTTAAAGTGACAACATTTCTTAGATGAAATTTCACTGTTCTGTCTTCGAACCAGGCATTTCCCAACCAAATGTGTGGGTAGCGGACAAAGGCAAGAATACCAAAATATCTGAAATGGTAATTGTTTTCCTGTTTGTGGTGACATGGCAAGTAGGAAAGTTGGTTTATCCAGTGTTTCCAATCTGTACGTTTTTCTTGCAACGTTTTCCACCTACACTGTACATTTGAAACTTCAGCACCAACTAAATATGCTTAAATGTTAAGAGGGAGTTTTAATAAACTTTCTGTTTCAACCTGTTTAGGTTCTCCAGCCTTGCCCAACTCCATTGCATGTTTTGGAACCTCGCTAGATGAAGACGACGTAGAGGAGGAGGATGAAGAAACAGAGGATACAAAGTCAACCACAACAACCACCCCATCGTCATGCCATTCAACCCCACGAAAAGGAAAAACACACAAACATGTTCTCAACGGACATGGTACGTTACTGTGTCTAATAATTTTTTTTGATTCAGTGAACAAAATTTTCAAAAGAGAACTTCTAAAAGGGCTGAAATCCCTTGTTAAGTTGTGCATTAAATTGAGGGAGCATTAGTGGAAGGTAACACTTGAGAAATAGTTTCACAAAAAACTATTGAAGAAAAGATCAAAGATAAAAAAAATTCTGCAAACCCATAATTCCTTTACCAAATTCTGTGTTTATTTATTATTATAACTGCGTTTTTGTTAGTAGTCATTGGTATTTTTTACTCAATGTGACAGCATCTACTTGCAAATATGTCATGTTTATTCTCCTGTTTGATTGGATGGATAAAGAAGTTCAGCTTTCTGGGCCTAGGAAAGTGAAATTCCATTCACTAGCATTTGTACAGATTGCGAATGGGTCTCGGAGAATATTTTCATTAGAAAAGCCCATCCTAGAGAAAGGTTTGTATCTTGAATATAAATAGGTATGCCCTTTTATTGGTAGCAGTAGGTATTAATGATAGTTGCTGTTAAAATGTTAATAGTTGCTATTATCTTAAACAATGAG
Organism: Lissotriton vulgaris; assembly: GCF_964263255.1. Lineage (NCBI taxonomy): Eukaryota > Metazoa > Chordata > Amphibia > Caudata > Salamandridae > Lissotriton > Lissotriton vulgaris. The sequence goes on along the minus strand of NC_141691.1, from coordinate 839,498,979 downwards.
GTCTTTGAGCTCTTGCAATAGGCCTCATTCACAGCATGTGTTTGCTTATGTGAATGAAGGAATCCATGTTTGACAGAAATGTTCAAGTTACTGAGTGATTACTCCACTATTGCACTGAAGCATCTATTCCACTTTCACCAATATTAACTGTACTGCTGCTCCAGTACATAATGCCCTGCTGCTGACAAGGTGTCAAGTTCGTTTCTAGACTTTTAACTCCCATACACTGAAAACGGGGTTTTCCAAACTAATGGTCCAGTACAGAGTAACTAATCATACTGAAACATAAACAGTGGTACAGGCACAGATAATGTTGAACCCCCCTTACCAAATGTTAATTATGGGCTTACATTTGATCCTGACAACCATAAACAGCCGAATATGTCAGACTCTCCAGGAAAGGAACCTACTGTTCTCAAACCTTTTGCTAGTTTTCACAGAGCTAAAAGACATATGCCTGGTCGTACTTAATGGACACATACAAAAGCAAACTGAGTTGCAAGCTATGAGACAGAACCCACTATTTGCTTTGAGGGAGCAAATTGTTCATGAGTGGCAGAACTTGACACTAAAATATTCTACTCTCAAGAATACTGTTAATTATTTAGAACAGAAGAATGGACATTAATATTAGTATGCTAATCTAATGTAATGGCTTTTGATATAGCTTATGGGAGGCTGAGCCCCCAAAGCTTTCTTGCACAATTGCTTAGAACTGCGTTCCTGAAACCCAAGTCGTTCATATGGCAGAATCGAAATTTGCCTAGCTTAGTAACGGTAAGTTTCAATTCTATTAAGGACACGGAGGCGAGGATTATGCTTTTTCTCTTCTTCGCTGTTTATTAACAAAACAATCAGCAGCCAAAAAAGCATCAATGTAAGCCTTATACCTCAGAACAAAGGATATAAAGGCTATCACAACTTTAAAAAATTCAGAAAAAACTACAAGTCCCATGGTCTGCAGCAGAACAGTCTGCAATATAGTCCTTCATTAGTGTCCATGGCATCTAGATAGGACGTCCCTCCTATGACCACTTCCTCTTTCTTCGCGCGAGTCACGCTTCAATTTCACTGGTCTTGCTTTGCACCATCGTTACCTAACAAAAAACATACAACCGCATCAGCGGTTTGTAAACCCAAACGGTCCAGATCAGGCAGTTAATCACCAGTATTATAACAACACGTCTCATCAAATACCACTGGAAAACCTGCGTACTTACTGCATTACGGGAGGGATCGCCTCCATCGGTGGCCGTGAGGGATAATCCTCGCCTCCATGTCCTTAATAGAATTGAAACTTACCGTTACTAAGCTAGGCAAATTTCGATTCTATGTCAGGACCGGAGGCTTCAGATTATGCTAGTTTAACCCCTTCCATGCTCATGACGAGCTCAGCTCGTCATGAGGCACGGTTGAGCTGTGCTGATGACGAGCTGAGCTCGTCATAGTACAATGATGATCAAAAAAAGTCAGCACAGGAGGGGAAAACACCTAGCAGCCAAGGTGTTAAAGCGTACTTACCACCAAATGCGCTATATCCACCACTGGCTTGAAATAAAACCGCTTAAAAGTGGAGTCAGAGGACCAATCCGTCGCACGCATCAGGTCCTCCAGACGGGCTCCCAAAGAGAAAGCCTTAGAAGCCATGGCCCCTCTAGCGGAGTGGGCACCAAACTGCTTCGTGTCGATACCTGCTTCCTGCATGATCCACCGAACCCATCTGGCGATGGTGGGTGATGAGACAGCCTTGTGTGGCTTCCGCAGTGCAATCAACAGCTGTCGTTCGCCCGGAGGACGAAGTTCTAGGGTTAAATCTTCATACGCCTTCAGGCATTGTACCACACAGAGTTTGGGGACGTCCACGAAACACGGATAAGAAATTGACCTTGACCCACATTTCGTGCGGCGCCCCAACGTGAAGACCACCCCATCCGGGGAAAAAACCCTTGCAGAGATATCCAAGGCGCGCACATCAGACACCCGCCTGCATGAGACCAGACACAAGAGCATTGCCAATTTTGCCGATAACTCTTTCAAAGAAAGATACTTGTTTGCTTGCCAAGACAAAAAAAGATTCAGAACAAGATTGACGTCCCAGAGAACCGAGTAACGCGGTTCTGGCGGCAAGGAGAGGCAAATCCCTCTCAAGAGCCTACAAACGAAAGGGTGCTCCCCTATCGGTGCGCCTGTCACAGGATTATGGCCTGCCGAGATCGCAGAGCGCATCGCGTTGACAGTGCGGTAGGCCAGTCCTGTTGAAGCCGATTCTGCTAAAAAAAATTAAACTGGTACGACGCCTGCGACCAGGGGATCCAGGTCTCGTCGAAGATACCAGCAGGACCATTTATTCCAGGCGGAGCGATACCGCTTCGCTGTGCTACCTGCCCTGGCCTTTGAGAGGAAACTCTCAGCCGGTCCCGAAAGGCCTGGGAGCGACCAGCGTCGTCTGAAAGCCTCCATGCCATGAGGCGGAGAGAGCTCTGCATGATCAGATGGTGGGGATTCCCGTCCGCGTTGAGAAGAAGACGCGGAAACCGGGGGAGTACGATTGGAGAATCCCAAGAAAGTTCCAGTAGAACCGGAAACCAGACTTGAGATCTCCACCAGGGAGTCACCATAACCACGTCCGCTTGCTGGCGGCGAAGATGGGCCGCCGCTCTTAGCACCATCGAAAACGGCGGGAAGGCAAATGACTGCTCCTGACTCCAATCCTGGAGAAAGGCATCCGTGGCCTCTGCGAGTGGGTCCGGCCTCCAGCTGTAAAAACGCGGGGACTGGTGGTCCAGACGGGACGCAAAGAGGTCCACTGAAAACGGGCCGCACAGCGTGTTCAGCCACCTGAAAACCTGCGAGTCCAGCTTCCACTGACTGGAATCCCGCAAGTGCTGGGAGTGCCAATCCGCAACTTGGTTGTGTTTACCCAGCAAGTACTCCGCTGTGACCGAGATATGGCGAGTCAGGCAGTAATCCCAAAAGACCTTCGCTAAGTCCGCCAAGGCTTTGGAACGAGGGCAGCCCAGGTGGTTGACATAGCGGACTGCGGAGATGTTGTCCATCCGAAGTAGGACGCAGGAGCGGGCCGAATCCTTTGTCCAGCAACGCACCGCGAAGGACCCCGCCAACAGTTCTAAGCAGTTGATATGCAACTCCTGCTCTTCGGACGACCAGGCGCCGCCTGTGGAGAGTTCTCCACAACGGGCGCCCCAGCGGGCCCTGCTGGCGTCTGAATCTATGACTAAGTCCGGCACCGGCCCGAAGATCTCCCGGCCGTTCCAAGCTTCCATATGGGTCAGCCACCAGGCCATTTCCTCCTTCACCTCGACTGAGAGGGGAACCACCTGATCGTACGTTAGTCCCAGACGAAGATGATGCGCCTTGAGGCGCTGAAGGGCCCTGTAGTGAAGGGGACCCGGAAAGATTGCCTGAATGGATGAGGAAAGCAATCCTACCACTCGGGCAATCTGCCGGAGCGATGTGTGGGATTTCGAGATCGTCTGACGCAGAAGGTGGCGAATCTTTCCCATCTTCCTGGAAGGAAGGCTCAGGGTGCACTGCACCGAGTCCACAGTAAAGCCGAGGAACACCACTGTCTGAGTAGGGGAGAGAACTGACTTCACGCCGTTTATCATAAATCCCAGCCCCTGGAGCAAGGATACGGTCTGTTGAAGTTGAAGGCTCAACTTCTTGGGACACTGTGCCATCAACAGAATGTCGTCTAAATAGACAATCATCCGAATTCCTTGGCCCTGCAAGAGTTCCACAGCCGGATGGAGTAGCTTGGTGAAGCACCAAGGCGCCGATGAAAGACCGAATGGAAGGGCGTTAAACTAAAAAATTTGACCCATCCACTGGAATTGAAGAAAACGACGATGCGGTGGGTGAATAGGAACCACCATGTACGCATCCTTGAGGTCCAGACGGACCATCCAGTCGTTGGGGAGGAGCACATCCCGCAAGAGATGGATCCCCTCCATCTTGAAATGCCGGTAAACCAACCACCCGTTGAACTCTTTGAGGTTGATTACCGGACGCTTTCCCCCATCCACTTTGTCCACCAGGAACAAGTTGCTCAAAAACCCGGCCGGATGTCAAGTTGAACGACACATGGCCCCTTTGCGCAACAGGTCGGCGACCTCTTCGTCGACCAGTTGCGCATCCACTTGAGAGAAAACGATAGGGTGTGGAGGTCTGTCTTGGCATGGCCGATCGCAAAACTCTATGTGAAAGCCGCGGACGGTCTGTAAGACCCAAGCGTCTGACGTTATTCCGGCCCATGCCTCTGGGAACAGGGCTAACCTCCCCCCAATGCGGACACTGTCTGCCGATATAACACTCACCGTTTGAATTGTTTCCAACCGCATTCTTGAATCCACCGCGCCCTCGGAAGCGCTGTCCTCTGGTTGGATAGAAGGTATTGTAGGTTGCTGAGGCATTAAATTGTCCTCTTCCGGAGCCTTGATTTCTGTTGGCAGGTTGTTGACCACCACGGCCGGTCGCGCGGCCCCCACCGCGACCGGCCCCCCTGGAGAAACGCTGTTGGAAAACCCTCTTCATACTTGACTGCGCCCTATCAAGGGACATAAAGGTAGAGACAAACTTTCCTAATTCTTTGATAAAGGGGTCCCCGAAGAGGCCCCCTTGGGCCACCGCCCCCGCTTCCGAGGAGGCCAAGTCTCCCAGTTTCGGGTCAAGCTTAATGAGGAGAGACCTCTGGCGCTCGGTGGAAAGGGCGCAATTGGCGTTCCCCAGAAAAACCACTACTCTCTGTGCCCAGTTGGACAGGACATCTGGAGAAATGGCCGCACCTGACACTTTCGCTTCCTCCGCCATGTCCAGGATCTTAGATATGGGACCTATGGCATCCAGAAGCTTGTCCTGACAGGAGCGCCAGGAACGATCAATCCCCTTGCGAGGATCCTTAACGAACTTCACCAAAAAAGTGGCCATTTTAGGGTCTAGCTCGGGAGTAAGGGCCACTTTGCCCTCCAATGTGGGCCTAGGACACTCCCCGCGCAGACAGCTCCTTGCGTCCTTCTCAAGGGGCTTGCGTAGGTGCCCTGCGACGAACTTCGCCACTTTCTCCCCCGGTGTCCAGGCAGCCGACCGCAGATGCATTATTTCATCTGTGTCCAGCATGCCTGAACTATCCTGGGGTAGTTCAGTGGCAGAGCCCGAGGGCCGCCAAGAACGGACCGACCCATCCTCATCGTCAGTGTCTGCCGGGGAAAGACCTCCAGGGGACGAGGGTGCCGTCCCTAAGGACCCCGAAGGGCCCGGGGCCGGTGGAGGCATAGGGGTAGTCGCGGTCGCCTTGGCTAAAAATGCGTCACGCAGACGCTCGAAGGAGTCACTGTCTACACCCTGCGACGCGCCAGCAACCCCTTCCTTACACTTTTTCTTAGGGGCTGGGGGGGACCTTCCCCCAGGGACGGCATAGAGCCAGAGGCCCCCAAATGTGCCTGAGTCACTCTCTCGCACTCCTGAATAATGCGTGCAGAGAGACGATCTTCCATAGGTCCTACGATCTCTTGCACGCAGCGGTAAATGGAACTATCCACCGCTGTATAAAACTCCTCATCATTTAAATACTGATGAGATTCCTCCTCTTCGTAATATTCGTCCTGGTCCATCTCCCTGTAAAGCGCAACCCAAGCACCTCTTAATTGTAAGGAGAGAGGGGGGAAGGCGCAGGAGCAGGACAACAGGTAGTAGCCTGTTAAACTTATGTGTGACAGAGGAACTCTGTCGTATTTTTGGGCCCAGTGGTACCGGGATGTAAAGGGGGGCACCCAACCCACAGCGCGCTGACCCTCAATAGGACCGGGTCTCTGCTGCCTCCCTGCGCGCTGCTGAAATGATAAGATGCAGGAAAACAAGGTGCCCAAACAGGAGAAACGCCCGTAGGCGGCAACGCGGCAAAGCCGCTGTACAGACCCCCAGCGGGGCGTATTTAAAGAGGAAATCTGGGGCAGTACAGACTCCGACGAGCTGAGCGTCACGGTGAGGCAGCGGGGCGGGCTCCGTCGGTTCGTTCACCTCAGCGCGGTCTCCCTGAAGAGAAAGCCGCGCTGAGGCGAACGAGACGCTCTGGCTCCCCCTAGCGGTCAGAGGCGGCCGCCAAACACAGGGAAAGGCGCGTGAAGAGCAGCAAATGCTCCCGCGACCTAAAGGGGCTCTGAAAAGCAAAGAGCAATAACCCCTAACAAAGCGTACAAGCTTTCAATACACAAACCATTCAAATTACCCCACAAAGAGAAACCTCAGGAAGATATTCTGTTTTGAGTTTATGTGGCTAATCAACTTCTCTCTGATGGATACTTTTTCCTGTAGACTCCTCACCTCTGAACCTCCTGGATGCAATAGCTCCTCCACACCGGTAGCTGCCACTGACACCATTATGACATCATCATCCAAACACCTGGTGACATAACAGGAGATATAAGGTGCCCAACTGACATTAACTGACAGGCCGTTTCCTTTTTTCCATGTCACCAAAGCTGATCAGGACACGGTTCCTCATAAAAAACCAGGTCTCTAACCCAAGTAGAGATTGTGAAAGCCAGATGTCTATAGTGTACCATAGCGATGGCTGCTTGTGGTGTTTAGAATCTGATCATGACACAAATTGCTATGGTTCCTGCAAGATTATACATCTCAAAGCCATAAAGGAGATGCCTGCAAACGGTTTATGGAGAGGGCTACGGAAGGTAGGGGGAGGTCTCATCCTTGTTCCAGATCTCCTGCTTCACAACATCCTAATTTTTCCAGGAAACACCAACAGAAGGAGAAAGGAAGACATGGAGAGAAACCAGGTAGTTCTTCCTGGTCTCCTTTTCCAACAGATTCATCTTTAGAGCTTGAGTTGTTTACAGTTCCTTTAGGAACCGACTCAGTTGGCGCTGACTGATTTAGACCCCACTGCAAGACATAGGCCCCATAATCTGACTCCGTTATTAGGTGGACCTTAACCCTACCCTGATTTCCCTGCTGCTGGAGTGTATACATTCTTTTTGAATGCAATGTTGAAGGTCTTTAGGAGAGCTGTGGTCCCCTCTGAAGCCTTTGGACCCCAGAGGACAGGAAGGAGTGCCATTTGGACTCCCACCCAAGTGACTCCCGTTGGCATAATTTGCTCCCTTCTTGTCTATGTCTACAGCTCCTTCAGCACTTCGTAGACCCAGAAGAGAATTTCAAAGGCTTTTGAAGATAAACAGTACAGGAGAACTGAAATTCTCCATGACCTATTTGGAAAGTCCTCCCATCCCATAGAAGACTGTCTTTCTAATGGAGAGACCAATCATCTTCCTTTCTTTTCTTCTGATCCTGATAATTTTCAGGAATTAAGATATGCAAGTAGTTTAGACACTTCAAATGGACTTGATATGATAGGTCCTCTAGTGCTTAAATTCAGGAGTTTGCATCTTATTATTGGGTTCGGACTTCCTGTTCTTCTAGGTTCTCACCTGGAGCCTTCCTAGTAGCCCCTGCTGATGGGGAATCTAAGAATCTAGAGAAAGTTAAGAAGAATGTGTTCTCTGTTGGCTGCTTAGCACTAAAATCACGTAAGGTCACTTTCATGTTGGAATGGTACAACTATGCTATATGGGATATAGCCAAGTCAGTAGCCCCCAATCGTCCAGATCATCTGTGAAGTAATTTTACTGAACTAGAAATGGGATCAAGAGGCTGTCTCTTAACAAATCGTCCAGTCCTGTTTAGGTACTGTGGATTCGATGGCAAGGAAAATGGTGTGCTCAATTTCTTAAAGACCACATGCTTGGCTGAAGAACTTTGGTTTCTCTACAGATGTACAAAACACTCTTAGGAATCTGCCATTTGTTGGGATTAAATTGTTTCCCGAAAAAGCTGACCCTTTAGAGCGAATTAAGTGTAGTAGAGCTGCTGGTCTAGCTTTAGGCCTCCAGGCTCCCTTAAATTACTTTTGTCAGTTTTGTAGACTTAGAGGTTTCCCTGGATGTTTTGGATTTTGTCAGAGGCAGACTCCTCAGCCACAGCAAAAGTTTAGGGGTGCCGTTAAATTCAGAGGCCAGTCCTCAGATTAGCCAACAGATTAGCCCATGCCTTCCTCCTCCCCCATACTCCAACAAGCAAAGAATTTCTAGTCCGGTCTTGTTGGTTTCTGGAAGACAAGTTTGAGGCAGAGTATGTTTTTTTGTTTCGTTAAGGATATTCCTTCGGACCGGTAGGTCCTTCAAATAGTAGCAAAGGGTAAGATTCTCCCTTTCCTTCAGTTCATAGTGGGTTTCTTTCACTACTAATTTGCAGTTCTCTCTTTTGGTCTAACTTCTATACTTCATCTCTTTACAAAGATGATGGCAGTAGTAGCAACTCATTTCAGAAGATGGGAAATCCTAGTATTGTGGCATTTAGATGATTTGCTGCTGGCAGCTGTCGCCAGATATGGTGCCTCGCTTCTTGCAGTCCACAGCATTCCTGTTGTTTAACCTTGACTTTTCTATAGAAAAACCCAAATCTCACTATTGGCCCTCTTAGCATCTCCTGTTCAAAAGCACAGTACTGGGTACGCGAGCTCTGTAAGCTTTTTGACTCGAGGATTTGAGATATTCAGTCTGGTGTTCTGTACTTTTCGAGGAGGACCTCAAATCCCAGTTTTGAAGATCTTACGCCTGTTAGACCAGTGGTTTCAACATGGAGAATTATCTCTGATACCATAGCAATTTCGCCAGAGGCTGCAGTGGATCTATATCAGTGGGAAGAGGAAGGCAACATAAGTGCAGAGTTATCTTTCCATCCTCCCGCGAAAGTGACCACTATAGTGACAAACTTCTCCCTTCTGGGCTGTAGTGCTGATCTGGCGGTCAAAGTCCACTAGTCTCTAGAAAAGCAGGTTCTTCATATCAAACTGCTAGAACCCAAGGCAGTACAGCTAGGCCTAGAGTCCTGCCTCTCCACCATTCTTGTTTGATACACCCCATTGAAATCTCGCCATCTGTCTGAGGCATTGACTGATGTCTTGGGTATGGTGTTTGGCTGTTAACAAACTATCTGGCGGGTTCTCTCTCTGCCAGCCTCAATGTTCTGCACCTTGCCGATCACAAGTGTTGTTGCCACAGGTTCAGTACTTCGCCCAATGTGGCATCCCCAGGTGGTCTTGTTTGCCTCTCACATTGTTTGAGTTCTGTGCTCTCCCATATCCACTTCAAGGAGCCTTGGAGGATGTCTTCCAAATGAAGGAAGTGGAATTTTCAATATAAATACTCCTTTCCTCCCATGCACATGGTACTCTGGCTCTGTGGAAAAATGTGCCAAGACTAGGCCCAAGTAATCTTCATTGCCACAGATCTGTCTTCCTGTCCGGTTGTGGATCTTCTTTACCAGTTGGAGGAACAGTTTCAACATTTCAGCCTTCAGGGTCTGCACCTTCATGCCTTGGGATTGAGCGGAAACGTTAAGTTTAATTTCAGTTGACATCTAAAGTGGTAAATATAATTCTATTTGCTCACCTAGGCACTACCAAATGGTGCATTGTGAATACGTTTGTAGCTTTGTGTTTCGGTAACACAGTGGACCCTGTATGAGCCTGTCTCTCGGATATTCTATGCTGTGCCCTTTTTGAGAACACAATGTTGTGCTATTGGAGGGCCAAGGATCCTTGGCTGCCTTGCTGGCATTGCTCGGTTTTCCTGACCAGCCACCCATTTTTCAACTATTGTTTTAAGTTTCTGATAAAGATGATAAAGAACAATCAAACATTTGAGCCTTTGCATAGTTGCCTTTTAAGATTGATAACTTTAAAGATTCCGTTTGTACTACCATTACTTCAGCAAGACAGGTCAGTGAGTTGCAAGCTCTGAGTGTCTGTCTATCTTTTATGTCTCTTTCCTGTCAAGTTGGTACTAAGGACCAGCACTGCTATCCTACCTAGGGTTGTAACCCCATTTCAGGTAGGACAGTCTTTTACCCTGGCCTCTTTTATCCTCCCCTCACCCTTCGAAGAAGGAGGCTCCACAGGCTGTATCCAAAAAGAGTGGTTCGTTTTTACATTGATAGGGCTGAAGACTTTGGTATCAACCAGCTTTTTGTGGTCTTTGTAGGTAGAAAAAAAAATCAGTTAAAAAATGGACATAGATTATTTAATGCTTATAGATCTGATATTCCTAAACTCATAAACAACCATCTGGGGGCATATATGCTCATTTTGCTAGAGTAAATTCTTGAACTTCTGTTTTGTTAAATGGAGATTCATAAAAAGAAATATGTAGAGTGGTGAGCTGCACTTCTCTGCACACTTTTGCCAAGCATTGCTGTTTTTATAGAGAGGTACCTAGTGACAGTCACTTTGCCTGATCAGTCCTGCTAGACCTTTTATGTTACCTATTCAAGTCCCTCCTCCAAATATTGTTATATCTTGGGACTCTCTCTCACAAGGTGAGGAATCTGCAGGTAGAAGTATCCATCCGAAAAAGTCACTTTACTTTGATAACCATCTTTTGGATGGATACTCTGTATGCCTGTAGATTTGTCACCTACCCTACTTACTAACCCGTCTTGTAGTATGGTTATTTAGTAGGTTTCCCTTATTTTTTTAATAGATAGTTTGACCTTTTTAGGTTTCGCTGGGGGGCGGAGCCGTTAGGCTCCTCCTCCAGAGAAATCTGTAGTTTCTAGTATGGGTGACTTGAACACGCCCCTCTGCTTCATTGGCTAGCTCCATAAATGGAGGCTAGCCATTGGAACAGAGAGGCGTCCGTCAATGCCGGACCAGACACGGGGGCGTTCCCGAGATTCTTTGGCTTTTGCCGACGTCACGCGACGCCGGGAACGCCCCCGAGTCTGTTCCGGCATTGCCGGCACCTCCCTTGCTCCCCCTCCCGCTTGTTTGGTGCCCGTCTTCTGCTCCGGCCGGCCGTCGTCAGCTCTCTCCTCCCCCTTTCCCGCCCCCTCCCGCTTCTCTCTAATGCCCGCCTTCCTGCTCCGGCCTCTCCTTTCCCGCCCCCTCCCGCTTGTTTTGGTGCCCGTCTTCTGCTCCGGCCGGCCGTCGTCAGCTCTCTCCTCCCCCTTTCCCGCCCCCTCCCTTTTAATTAGTAACCAGTCCGCTCCTGGTCTCTCCCTGGAGTATGTAACCCCCGACCTCGGAGGGACGAGCAGGTGCCAACTGGGAACGTGGGGGGTTGCCACCTGTCCTTTATTTTAAGAGAGAATAAATCATAGTATAAAACATATATATTATTTATTGCCATTCAGTGCATTTCAGTAAGATGTGTGGTCTCAGGTTCAGCACGCGCACACTTGACAGGGACGTCTGAAATCATGAGGCCTAGAGGCAGCCGCCGCTGACCTCAGACCTCGTGATATATCGTGACAGTCGATAAGGCTGTGACTCTCCGTCCACTGGCGGCTGCGAGGTGCTGTCTTCGTAGACAGGGCTTTGAGTGCGCCCCGCGCACCACTTGGCACTTGTTCCATTCGTGAGGGAGGACCCCGACACTTCTTAGCCGGGCTGTAGTGCTTTAAATAGGAGAGTACCTGCACTTCCAGGCTGTAAACAGCTGTACTGGAGCGGTGAGTCTGTACTGCCAGTTCAAGCACTGTTCGTGTCGCACGGCGTCCACTTTACAAGAGCCCCGCACCAAAAGACGCATCTCCCCACCCGTGCTCTACCTCACCCCAAAGCCACCCCCTCTCCTCAGTCTCACCACAGCTCCTGAAATGTTTGAGCTGCCCCCAAGCACTACATCTCACCCAAGCCCCCATCCATTGCCCTCTAACCACCTTATACCCAAGATTCACATCTCAATACCAACCCTTCCACCTCATCCAAGGCCCCCCGACCTCATACCCGTACCCGAGGGTTCCCACCTCACACCAAGTCCTATACCTCCTGTAGTGCCTCGTCGCCATCTCGTCCATCCAGCCATTTGCCTTCCCCCAGCATTCCATGTTATTCCTCCCATCCCCCCCCCTTCACGCCACCCAATGAATACCCAGCTCCCCGCCTCACCTCGTGTCAGTCATTCAAAGTGTATTATTGCGCATTTTAGCGCCAAGACGCCCCCTCTGGAGATGTCGCGCCTGCCATTCGTGCATGCATTCATTCACTCGCCTTGCACTGAAATGTCTCCAAACTCGACACCTTGCAGGGGCCGGGTACTTGATGTGAGGGACTGATCTCTGCCCAGAGGCCTCACAAAATGCTGCCTACGAGGTTTAAAAGCCCACTGAGGCCCACAGAGCAGTGGAAGTTTGCGCATGTGTGTCGACCTGTGCGCTCTTCTGCCCGCGTGCGTGCGCGCGCAGGCCTCAGGTAGGCGGCGAAGGTGCGTAGGTCAACGTGACAGGATTATCCGGGATTGGCAGATTAAGAGACAGCCCTGAGTTGAGCGGGGTCACGGACAGAAATAAAGTTCCCAGAACTAGGCGAGGCCGGGCGGTCCTGCATCGGAGGGCGCCTCGGTGGTGAGATGCTGCGGTGAGGAGCGCGGGATGGGACAGGCTCCAAGGCGAAGCGCGGACCTCAACCCCTGTCCAGGAGCCTCTGGCCGCTGCTGTGGATATGATGATTTATCGAGCACCCCTGATAGGGCTTTGATGTGTTATTATTGCCCAACAGGTGGTCCTATTTTTATTTCATTTTTATCTCAGGAGGATGAAAGGATGAGTCAAACCTGTTGAGATAGGGACCCATGTGAAGATCTCTGCAGAGGCGGCATCGGCCAATTGCAACAGATGTTAATACCGCGTGTATTAACCCCCTGAGATACGTTTCGTGGATTGGAAGCCATGGCCTGCTGACTGCAAGTGGATCTACGCTGCTGGTACATTAACGCACCGAGCTATCTTACTGGTAGGGAACCAGCGACCTGCTGGCTGCACTGATCGCTACACTTGGCAAAATATCACACACACACAGATGTTTTTCATGGACTGCATGTGTCTTACACATCTGTATAGGAATTGACATGACGTATAGAGCTGTTTTACTTGGATTGGACCACATACACTGGAAATTACTCGGGGATCTCTCCTACGAAGATATTAATGGCCTGGCAGTGTTTCATAGATGGAACTCGGGGACTTGCAGCCTGCACAGAGTCCTGCATAAGGAGTAGTAACCGCAGAGCTTTCCAGCCGGGATCCTGGGTTGCTGCCTGTAGGCCTCAGACACGAGCATCTCTACAGCAGGTGCATGAACAGCCTGAGCTGTTTTACATGGATTGAGCCCTCGTTACAGAATGGTGCAATTCTGTGGAAGGAGCAGTGAACGCACATCTACATAACTGGGATTGTGGCTGCGCTAGCGCATTGATAGACTGAGCAGTCTTGTTGGATTGAAACTCGACCCCGGACCACTTACCGTGATTGCAGTACGAGTAGGGACAGCGGAGCTCTCAACCTGGGATTGGTACTTGTGACCTACTGTGGGGCGCGGTGAGCACACACACATTCTTCCCAGCAGGCATATTTACCGCCTGAGATGGATTGGAACCGATGACACGCAGGATGCGTGAGCATCTGCAGGAGGTCCGGTGACTGCCGAGCTATTGACCTGGGATGGGCACTTGGTGATATGCAGATCACACAGTCACACTCTTTCTCTCCAGTAGGAGCATTGACCGTCTAAGTTGTCCTGCACGGATTGCACCTGGTAGCTTCCAGGCTACACACGGATCCGCAGTCGGACCAGCGACCCCAGATTTATTTTCCCGGAGCTAGTACTTTGGAGCTGTAGATGCTATTCACACACGCTGCAGCAGGCGCGTTAGCACTCTGAGCTGCCTTGCGTGCACCGGCTGCGCTCACTTGCAGGGCTCTCGGTCCGGGCCTCATTCTCCGCCCAGCCCTGGTCAGCTCCTGGTCCTGTGGGGATGGCTCGGCCCCTCCCCTCGCTGCTCACCAGCCCCTGGGGTCTGTGAGGGTCTCCCCGCTCTCACAATGATCGCATACGTGCACTGCCTGCGGGCCGAGCCGGTGGTGGGCTGCCTGCACGCCGCCCCCTGGCAGCCAGCCTACGGCGATGACGAGGAGGAGCTGCTCCCGCTGCAGCACCGCAGGATGGGGAACACGCACCCCAGGACCCGCAGCTCGAAGCGGGCCTCTGCCGAGGATCACACGCTGTGGACAGGTGAGAGCGGCGCCGTGCGCTCTGGGGGCCAGTGTGTCCCACTGGTCCCCAACTGAAGGGCCCACACTGTCCTTTTGTATTGCACTTCGGCACTGTAGTCTTGGCTCAGTTCACGTGTTCTCAAGTACAAGAAACAATGGCCTGGGTAAACACTTTTTGGCACGGTGTCTGATAACAAACCGAGCAGACACAGTATTCTACAGTCTCGGCCTGGTGCTTGCAGCAGGGTGCGTTTCAGCTGTGTGGGGCTTTGTGCGTTGACCTTTGACCTCCTGGACGGGTGCGGGGGTCTCAGCTGCTCCGTCCTGCTGTGTGGGAGGGGCAGAGGGTACAGCTTGGCTTGACAGAAGAATGCATGGGCGGAGTGAGGCCGGGCAGTATGGATTTTCTTTGCGCCCGCCTCGTGTTTATCGATCAGCTGTGGGGTGGGGCAGGGGTGCGTAAGGGCGCTTTCAGAAATGAAAAGAACACATCTAATCTGCGGCTGCGCTGGGATCTCTGTGCGAGCTGCATGGGGCCACGAGAAAAGCATAACTGTAGGAACCTTGAAAATGTAAGAAGATGTAATATCCCCATGCCAGCAAGTGATAAAACTACTAGTTTCTGCAAAACTGGCACATTAAACAACATATATGATCATTGGACGCTCTGAGACGTCAGCAGGGGCGTGGCTTGGTATATAAGATTGTTGGGGGGGGGGGGGGGAGGGGGTGGTGTAAGCTTCAGAATTTCCGACAGTTTGGTTTTTAATATTTAGATACATTATGCAAGCACAGTACCTGAGAGGGGCCTAAGGGCAGTGAAAGGGAGAAGAATGCAAACTAGTAGGAATAGTAAGAGAGAAAACACAATCATTTGTAAAACGGCCAATATTTTTGAGGTCTTTCAAAACAGCGAGGGAGAGTGTGTGTGTTTTTCTTTTCTGTGTGTTTGTAAAAATTACTGGTGAAATCCGACTGGCATCTCGCAATACCCTACTGAAAGCACCTGTACCCAACTATTTATCAGAAAATGCATTTATTAGGGGAGTGTAATACCCCAAACACCCCCCTGAAGCTATGCCCCTGAACATCCGTTGAAGAGCTGCGCCAACTGCTGGAGATGAGGGGGGTTTGAAGTTTTAGCAGCAGCAAGAATTCCCCTGAGATGTGTTGTAGAAAAAAGAAGCGTTGCTAGAAATATTGTGTATAACATAACAATGACATTGTTAGGGGAGAGGATGTGGCCTAACGGCTCAGTCGTCAATCTCAAATCTGGGGAACCGGGTTCGAGTCTCCGCAATGATGCTCAACATCCTGTGATTCTGGAAAAATCACTTAATCTCCCCATGCCTAACACAAAAAAGTGTCCTTGTGTATTGCAACTGGTGCTCGTGTAAAGCTCCCTGATACCTTCGGGTCAAGTTTGCGCTATATAAAACAGAAAAAAATGCCCCGGGAAGCTTGCCAGGCCCAAGCGATGCCACCTCTGTGCCTGCACCCCAGAGGCAGGGTGGCATCGGTGCTCCTGCTGCTAGTACCTTTTACACTGCCACCCTCTGTGTCTGTGGTTACAGGGCTGTGTTGCTGCAAAAACGTCCCTGTAACAAAATCGGCCGAAAACCGGCCCTGGCAGAGAGCGCGGCCGTCCCCCCTCCCCCGGGAGGTGGGGAGGGGGGGCCGGTCGAGCACTTTGCCAGGGCCGGTTTTGGTTCCCTGGTCACATGATGTCTGTACCCCTGGGGCAGAGGTATACTGCCTTGTCTGTTTACGTGCACCGGCGCCAATAGGTAGTGCTGGTACTGTGTAACTGAAACATTCTGTACATCTGCAGTAGGTATCTCTCCTGACATCACAGGCAGTGGAAGCCTCGTGCAAGGGCTGGCGTTGTCACCCTGGGGTCTCAGAACTGATATAACAATGATTCGCTACACTTTGTTCATGTAGTACTGCGGCTGTGGCACGGTTTCACACCTGTGCACTTATTACCACTACTGTTGCACTGCTTGAGCGCGCCATGTGCAATTATTAGTCCTCACAACATATTGTTTCGCGAGACCTGGTGTCGGAGGCGTTACCACTGTTTCTGTCCAATTGTTACAGGTAGGCCTGCTCCTGTCACGCTGGTCCATCACACCTGGTGTACTAACTGGGGTTGTTGCTGTCTCTCTGTCAGCGCACCTGCTGCAACCAGAACTCCTTCTTTTAAGCAGTTTCCACTCTGAGTTCAGTTGGCATCGCTTCTGTCACGCTGGCACAAGGCTTCCTGTCTTGATCTGTTATCGGGAGCACGCGGGATAACTTATTACAGTGGGCTCCTCATGCCGCGTCATCACAGGCGGTGTTTCCAGGCCTGGGCTTCTCTCCTACAGATCATGGCTAGAAGTTGCATTACTCTAATCAGTTCAAGGGAAGACAACCAAGACTACATCACCCAGAAAGCATTTTTATGTACCTACATAGTCGCCGCAAAAACGCCCGCCATAGAAAGAGCGCAAGGGACAGGAAACGAATAAACAAGGGAAGGAAAGACACACAACCAAGAGTGGAACACTTAAAGCTGCTCCAGAGAGGGGGAGCCGAGCAGGTCCGCCTGGAAATGTACATGTGTAGAGACACTTCCTCGGGAAGGTCCCCCCTCCCCCCGATCAGACCCTTTCAATTATTCAATAGCTAGAGCAGACCAAGTGACTGCCAGGTGCAATACATCAGGCTTAGGAAGGGCTTTCATTAGATTCAGAGAGATTCACGCTGCTCTCTCCCTCCATCCCTCCGCCCTCACTCCTGTGTGGGTGGCTCTGTGTGTGTGTGGGTGGCTCTGTGTGGGTGGCTCTGTGTGTGTGTGCGTGTGGGTGCAAATGCAATAGGTCTCACATTTGCGAAAGATTAAGCTATTGGCATTGTAAATGACAATGCCATTTATTTATCTGTATTCAAAACCAACACATAAATAAAAAAATTTGTCATTTACAATGACAATAGCTCTAACTTTTACAAAGGCGAAACCGTTGCATTGTAAATGCTTGTTGATTATTATTTCTGTAAAATAGACCTAGATTTATCCTTTGCAAGATCCCTGTCCTTTCGCCTTGTTGGTGCAAAAAAAATGAATGGGAAACTGCCTTTGGAAAGTTGGTTGGGACACCTTATATCTCCTGTGACGTAACCAGGTGTTTGAATGCTGAAGTCGTAAATAACTCTGTGCCCTCTACCTGCATGGAGGAGCTAATGCAGAAGAGTTTCCGTTCCACACTTTTGTCAGGAGATGTTGTCAAGGTGAGGAATCTGCAGGAAGAGAATCCATACAAACGATTGTTACCAAAGGTAAGGAACTTTTTTTAGCAGCTTTAGTCTGATGACTGAAAATTGGCACCATTCTTTAATTGTGATGATTATTGTTTTGTTAGAATATACAGTCTGTGTTGAAAAGTGACCCCCCTGTACCTGCCGGGACTGCACCTAATAGAAATAGTTCCTTCTGGAAGAGGTAGCTAGATGCCGATGGGCATGGAGGGTTAGGGTGGAAAATCTGTAAGTGCCAAGATACATATAGGGTACCCAAGACTGAGTCGGAAAGTTGTTTCATTTAAATGTTTCAACTATATTCTAGTGCATGCACAACCTTCTGTTTGTGTGTAGTATAGTCAGTGTTCCGTGCTCCTGGGAATCACTCACTGAACCCGAGTGAATGAAATATAGGTAGGCTGCATCTCCACTGACGTGGGGTATGTCCCCTGGGCACTGGTTTGTTGACCTCTTGTTTAGAGGTTACTCATTTTAATCTCCGTTGGTGAATGAATTAACTTAAACCAGTGATTCATAGTTATTTAGTTTATTCTTGATGTTTTTTTTTGTAATCTTAATTTAAATTTTGTTCTGTAGTTCCATCACTACATATCCCAACATTCATCTCGTAGGTCCCGATACATTTCGGTCCAACAGACCTTCATCTGGGGACAGAATGATAACCGTGGCTCAATATACTGGGGAACAACCGCTATTTAAATATAAATTCTGTTTAAAGGAGTGACCAAGTCCCTTCAATAAAGGGTGAAGTATCACATGCTTAGTGAACCATAGGACACTAAGCATGTGATTTATATCTTCTATATGTATAGTTGTGACTCTGGTGCTCTTTAGTTTGTGTACCCTTAATATATTACTCGTCTAAATATTACCGCATTGTGAGCGTGAATTTAACCAGTAGTTAGGTTGTGGTATGAAATTAAAGTGTAATTACATTCTGTGAAATGGTATTGTCTTTGTCTCGGCGGCTGCGTGCTAACGCTTAACTTTCTAATTATGTATAACGGCTCAATTATACTATGCATGTACACTTTTGCACCAAGTTAGATACTTGTTTGTGGAGCGCGGCGGACCTGCTGCCCAGCGGACCTTTCCTTCCTGACATCGGATCCACGACTCGCCGGACCCGCTTCGCGGGTCCCGCAGCGCGTCATCTGCCTGGGGGCTGCACCGAGGAGCTGAGGAGGAGCGCGGGGTCAGGCAAGTGATCCAGCGGGGCTGCGAGCAAGGCAGGGGACTCCAGTGACCAGGAGCCCCTGCGCGCCCAACCAGCAACACCTGGGCTGCTCTCCCCGCTGGCCACGCCCCCCGCTAACGGAGCCATAAGCTGCCTCAACCCCAGCGCCTGTGGGACACTTTTGCACCGAGTTAGATACTTGTTTGTGGAGCGCGGCGGACCTGCTGCCCAGCGGACCTTTCCTTCCTGACATCGGATCCACGACTCGCCGGACCCGCTTCGCGGGTCCCGCAGCGCGTCATCTGCCTGGGGGCTGCACCGAGGAGCTGAGGAGGAGCGCGGGGTCAGGCAAGTGATCCAGCGGGGCTGCGAGCAAGGCAGGGGACTCCAGTGACCAGGAGCCCCTGCGCGCCCAACCAGCAACACCTGGGCTGCTCTCCCCGCTGGCCACGCCCCCCGCTAACGGAGCCATAAGCTGCCTCAACCCCAGCGCCTGTGGGACACTTTTGCACCGAGTTAGATACTTGTTTGTGGAGCGCGGCGGACCTGCTGCCCAGCGGACCTTTCCTTCCTGACATCGGATCCACGACTCGCCGGACCCGCTTCGCGGGTCCCGCAGCGCGTCATCTGCCTGGGGGCTGCACCGAGGAGCTGAGGAGGAGCGCGGGGTCAGGCAAGTGATCCAGCGGGGCTGCGAGCAAGGCAGGGGACTCCAGTGACCAGGAGCCCCTGCGCGCCCAACCAGCAACACCTGGGCTGCTCTCCCCGCTGGCCACGCCCCCCGCTAACGGAGCCATAAGCTGCCTCAACCCCAGCGCCTGTGGGACACTTTTGCACCGAGTTAGATACTTGTTTGTGGAGCGCGGCGGACCTGCTGCCCAGCGGACCTTTCCTTCCTGACATCGGATCCACGACTCGCCGGACCCGCTTCGCGGGTCCCGCAGCGCGTCATCTGCCTGGGGGCTGCACCGAGGAGCTGAGGAGGAGCGCGGGGTCAGGCAAGTGATCCAGCGGGGCTGCGAGCAAGGCAGGGGACTCCAGTGACCAGGAGCCCCTGCGCGCCCAACCAGCAACACCTGGGCTGCTCTCCCCGCTGGCCACGCCCCCCGCTAACGGAGCCATAAGCTGCCTCAACCCCAGCGCCTGTGGGACACTTTTGCACCGAGTTAGATACTTGTTTGTGGAGCGCGGCGGACCTGCTGCCCAGCGGACCTTTCCTTCCTGACATCGGATCCACGACTCGCCGGACCCGCTTCGCGGGTCCCGCAGCGCGTCATCTGCCTGGGGGCTGCACCGAGGAGCTGAGGAGGAGCGCGGGGTCAGGCAAGTGATCCAGCGGGGCTGCGAGCAAGGCAGGGGACTCCAGTGACCAGGAGCCCCTGCGCGCCCAACCAGCAACACCTGGGCTGCTCTCCCCTCTGGCCACGCCCCCCCCGCCTATCACCCAATGAACACATAGCTGCAGTATTTTAAGGAGTGCAGGATCTCCGCTTCGCGGGAGCGAGCGGGAGTGACCGGGAGAAGCCCGGGACAAGGGCGGGACCGTTTTAGGCCGTTCGAGGCCTAAGAGGCCTGGGCTGGGCCACGTTATTTGGCCCCACGGCTAGTTACTGCACGTGAGTCTGTTTCCATTACTCTGCGGCTAGCCCCTCACTGACCATCATGTGCACACGAACCACACGAAGTAAAACTGCAAGGGGACTTGGTGGACCTAGTGGGACCTTGGATGACTTTTTATTTAAGACTAACTTGGCGATTGACCACGAAATTAACAAAATGCAACACAGAGTCTTTCTTGAACTTGATGCTGCCCGTAAATTGTCTCTTAATATTGCCTCTTCGAAAAAATCGTCACTTGGTAACCTTGCACTAGCACTTACCCCTGAGCGGACAACAGGTCCTCGCCCCTTGCTCACATAAGCTGATATACATCATTGCCCCTCTCAGCCCCTAAGTGACCTGGATAGGGAACCTCCATCTAACCCGGCGGAGGAGGCAGCGCCAGTTAAACCTGTAGTCAGTACAAGCTCAAAGGCGAAGAGCAAATCACCTAGGGCTGCAACAAGGGCTAACACCATTGCGAATAAAAAGGCGCTACAGCAAAAAAAGAGCTTGGCCAGATCTGCCTTTGCTCGCAAGAAGGCAAAAATAGCGAGAGCCCAGTTCTTTAATTGCCGACGCCCGTTGATTGCCTCAGCACATGGTGAACTAAATGATAACACCCATACTGACAGCATCGCTTGTGCCACCACCTATGCTCCGGAGGGAGCTTCGAATGTCACCCAGGTGGTAGCATCTCCTGGCTCGTGTGTAGAGGGGTCAAGGGAGGGAAGTTTGGGTGGGGTGGAGAGGGACAATAGGGGTGATGAGGAATTTGTACATACTGTTTGGGTCACTCTTAAGAAATTACTCACCCCCTTGGAACTCAAACTTACTAGAATAGAAAACCATTTGCTTGAGATGGATAAGACAATAGTTACACTGGCCAGCCTTAGTCTCAAGCAAATGGAAGCTAGACTTTCACAGGGGGGGGGGCTTATCTTCACATTGCATAGAAGTAGATGCACCAGCTGCTCCTATCGAGCGTCCCAAACCTGTACCCAAACCACGTACAATAATAGGAAATAGTATCCCCACCATCCCAATTGCAAGAGCAGGCCCCTCAAACGTGCCCCCAGCACCACCTAAATCCAAGCCCAGTGCCCCACGAGCAGGGGCTGAATTACACACTGCACGACCAAAACCTAAACCACCAGTTGATCGGCAAACTATTCAGCCAGCCCTCAATGTTCAGCCACCCCTCGAACCCAGTAGACCAAACTTCCGTGGGGGCTATATAGATTTACCACCGGAAGCTAGTCCATATGTCGCCGTTTTAGCCGGTGTACCGACCCTTGATCCACCAACAAAAGAGGACCATTGGTCCCTCAAAAACAAGGTCATACACTGGCTAAATACAAACAGACAGCTCCCTAGCCATCAAAGAAGCCGGGTCCTAATGGTCCGAAGAGTACCGTGGATTGGACCAAGCCATAAATCCATCTTGGGTGATTGTATAGTGGTGACGTTTGCTGATCCTAATACTGCACACCACCTCTGCTCATGGGCCCCTTGCATAAATGACAAGTCAGTTGTCGTTAGACCCCTCACCTTTTTCTATCCTCCTAGAAATTTGGACAGGACAGGTGGGACTTGGTCAACAATCCAAAAGTCTAGAAATAGGGGTTATAGGTATGAGGGACCTAGCCAGAGTAGTTGGTGGCAGGGAGCTCCAACTTCTAACATGTTTGGCTGCCTGGAGGAGGTTGACTGACTCGGGGGGGCAAACATAAAAGGGGAGCTGGCAGTCCCTAGTACGAACACCACAAGAGATGATAGCACAGGTTGCCAAATGTCGCCTTCATCCGAACTAACATGTGTTCCCACTGGCCACTATTCTTTTCAGGCTGATACAGGAACCCCGGCCCACCTTGTTTCCCCTTGTACTAACAGCCTAGATAGCCAACTTAAAATAATATCCTGGAACATTGCGGGTCTTAGGGGTCGCTTGGACAATGATGACTGGGTTGATTACATTTCCTCCCACGATGTCATCCTGTTCCAAGAAACCTGGTCAGTGGCCCCACTCTTTAGACAAGGTTATCTTAACTTCTATAAACCGGCAACTCAGGGCATGAAGGGCAGGGCCTCGGGTGGTCTCCATCTGGATAAAAATTAGCTTGGGTTTTAATATTAGAGAAATAGTAGGGACAAATCCCGACCTGCTTTGCATATCCCTAAGTAAGGTGAACTGCAAAGAAATACTCCTCATTAATATTTATGCTAGAGGTTGCCAGGGCGGCAAGAAGCAACCGATCCTTAATGATCTGGAAGCCCTCTTGAATGAGCACAAAAGTGACCAACTTACCATAGTGGCCGGGGACTTGAACTGTTCATTTGAGCCCATCCTGAATCTTGCCGAAGATGTTGGCTTAGACGAGGACTCTGCATGGAACATCCCCCCGTTAACAATCACTAAGGCTGTTAGGGGAACGGAGGCTGCTTTCCATTGGTTTGGGCTGTGTCTGGAATGGGGGTTCCGAGCCGTAAATGGCCGCAGCTCATCTGATAAGGAGGGGAAGCCAACATTCGACAATGGGTCTTGCGCAAGTCGCATTGACTACATACTCATTAACATCGAATCTTGGGCATCCATGTCTGACATGATTATAGATAGCCGGCCGGAGAGTGATCACAACCCCCTCTCTCTAGTACTTAAGGTCCCAGGGTTAGCGCCACCTCAGGAGGAATCAGACTGTATCACATCTGACCTCGTCTTGTGTGATAACAGAAGACGGGTCAAATGGTCCAAGGTGATAGCTGACCCTGAGCTTGTCAGTCAGATAGAAGAATTGGCTCTTACCACCAAAGAAAAGATGTTGGCACCTTCTCCTAGTGACCTGCCCACGACTAACAATGTTGACCTTCACGAGGCATGCTTTGTGGCAATTAAAGATCTTCTTACCAGACCATGCCGGAAATTGAAGGTTAAGCAAGGTAAAGGCTGGTACAACAAAAACTGTAGAGAAGCTCACGGCACACTCATTGCTGCAGTCAAATCTAGAAACTCCCCCGCCATTAGAACAGCGAGACAGATTTACAAACGTACTATCTGGGATGCAAAAAGGGACTGGGATGACTCATATTGGCATGACCTTCTTCATGCATGTGAGTCTTCCAATCAAATCAGATTCTGGGAGATAGTCAGGCGGGGAAGGGGTTCGGATACATTATCCCCTGAAAATCATGTTTCAGTGGGAGATTGGGTGGAATTTTTTTCTGCTCAATTTACCATCCAGAATGTTCCCCAGTCGGCCGAAGTGCACCCACCAGGGACCCAATCAGCCTCACATGAGAATAGACTTATCTTTAGCTGCTCTGACACCAAACACGCTCTAGGATCCATCCAGTCCGGGAAAGCCCCAGGTATTGACGCTGTACCTGCTGACCTTTTCAAATTAAACCTAGATCTGTGGGTCCCTTATATCACTATCTTAGCCAACTCGATAGCAGCCGGGGAAAGAATACCGCAGTCTTGGAAAGGGGCTGAAATAATACCGGTTTTTAAAAAGGGGGATCGATCTTTACCAAAAAATTACCGCCCAATCAGCCTGATCGACACCATCCAAAAAGTGGTAGCACGAATGGCCCTAGCTAGAATACAGGGGTGGATTGAGCAAAACAACATACTCTCCCCCCTGCAGGCAGGGTTTAGATCAGGCACCAGCACCCTAGACCAGGTGTTTCGGTTAACCTTGTTATACTGGAAGGTGGTCTTTTTGGGCGGGGGGGTCATATATGCGGCCTTTGTCGACCTTCGGTCGGCATTTGATATGGTTCCCAGAGCCAAACTTTGGGATGCCCTAAAAAGTATGGAATTTCCCTCAGACCTATTAGACCTGGTCAGACGCCTTCATGAGGACAACTTTGCGCGTGTAAGATGGGGCAACCAGGGACAGGTGACTGCTAGCTTCCCTGTACAACGAGGAGTTCGGCAGGGCTGCGTGTTAGCCCCTACCTTGTTCCTCTTGTATATTAACCGGGTGGTTGCTTTCTTTAATGGAATCCACACAGATGCACCCACCCTGGGGAACTCAAAATATCCTTTGCTAATATTTGCTGATGACACCCTGCTCCTCTCAAGGACCCGTAGTGGCCTGCAGGCGGCCTTAAACAGATTTTCTGAGTTTTGTACACAAAATGACCTCCAAACTAATACAGACCAAACCAAATTTATGATTTTTAACAAAAACAAGCCCATCACCAGCTCATTTTCTTTAGAGGGTGTTCCGATAGAACAAGTTAAAGTGATGTCCTATTTGGGCGTAACCTTGGGCCACCAACTCACTTGGAAACCCCAGCTGGAAGTGCTAGCCCTTAAGTTTATTCGCCTTTCAGGGTGTCTGTTAAAGGAACAGAAAAAATCACTAACGAAGCGTATTACACCTGCTCTAAAAATATACGACGCAAAAGTGAATGGAGCTACACTGTATGGTGCGGATATCTGGGGGTATATAGGTTTGTCTGCCCTTACCAACGCTCAGAACAAGTTCCTCAGGATGTTAGTGGGTCTCCCCCAATCTTCCCCCATTACTCCTCTGCTTTTAGACTTAGGTTGTAAACCGCTGGGTGAGATGGCCCAGTACCGTATTGTCGCTCTTTGGCGTCGCCTTTGGACGACCGAAGAACTTAGCTTATTCGCCCAAGAACTTGGTGAGGTCAGAGCATTGTGGGGTGCTCAGAAAATTCCTTGGCTTAGGGAGGTAAAGCAGACATTGTATCTGATGGGCCTCCCAGAGCTATGGCTACATCCAGAATGTTCAAACTTCCCATCAAAAGCTGAATTCAAAGAGCTCTTCTGGGCTGCAAAAAAATCCGTTCTGGTCTCCCTCTCAGCTGCTAACAACCTAACAGGACAGTTTCTTATGCACAAAATATCCCCTTTTCTGGAACCATACTGGGACTTGATTTGTAAGACGCTTGATCGTAAGCTGTACCATCAGTTCCGAGTGGGAACCTTACCGATCAAGTCCTTTACTGCAAAGTGGGCATTAAATTCTAGCGATAAATGCCCCTTTTGCCCTGAACACGTAGAAAGTCTGGGCCATGTATTTTTTGCATGTCCTGCCTATCGACAGCCCAGACTAAAATGGTTGAGACCAATTTGTAAAACCTTAAATTGTGGGGGTAGCCACACAGCCCTTCTTAAATTAAGAGATCTACGCACTGCCAAATCTGTGATTTGTGTAGCAAAATTTTTGGGTTGGATGTGGCTTATCCGTGTAAAGAATCTGTAAACTGTTTTATCAATTTTAATGTTATATACCATATTTAATGTAATGGGGGTCTTTTTGTATAATGTTGTTTATTGGAAATGTTTTTATTTGTTGTCTTTTATGAATTTTTTATTCGAAATAAAGACTAATTGACTATGACTATGACTATGACTACTATGCATGTATGTGCCCGAACGTCATATCTGGTTAATGTGCTCAGTGAACAATAAATAAATCACTATATGCGCTACAACTTACTTTAGTTGGTGTGTAGCCGTATCTCAAATCGCGTGTGGCGGTCTGTCCGGTGGTGCTGTCTGTAGTGAGACCCAGTGTTTCCTAAAATAATAAATGGCACACTACTCCCCGCTACCTCCGACGAGTGTTAAACATAGATAGGTGGACTGTGGGTGTAGAATACCATTGAACACCATAGGTGTATCTAGTGCGTCACAAATCATGATCGAGTTTACAGGAGGTGGCACATATTCAATAAGCAAACATAAAATTGGAACGTTACTCGTAATTACCACATGTGTCCTATCTTCACAATATTGTAATGTTACCAGAGTACTGGGAACCCATGTTCAAAATAAAGTGCAATCCATAAAGTACAAACAATAAAGGTAAAACAAAATGAAATGCTGGAAATATCAGAGTCCTGGCAAGTCTAAAAATAGCATTGGAATTCCATTCGGTCTTTTAACCCATTGGGTAGCAGGGGGGGGGAGGGGTCCGGTTGTCTCTACCATCTCTCCTTTCAATAGTTTCCAGGACACAAAATTTCAATTGCCATATGTTGTCTTTTGCTTCAATAAAATGCTGTGCTATTATTGACTTCTGGTGTTTCGTCCTTATATTACTTTTATGTTCATTTACTCGTGCCTTGAGCTTTCTTTCCGTTTGTCCCAGGTATACCTTCCCTCAAGGGCATTTCAGTAGGTAAATGTTAGTGGAGTCACAAGCCGTATTCACTTTTAATTTGTTGTTGTGGCCTTTCATGGGATGTCGTATATTTGATCCTGTAACCACATTGTTGCAGTTGTTGCAATTCCAGCAGGGCACTGTACCTTTATAATTGGTTAAACTTGTATTGTGGCGCTGAATAGAAAGAATACTGTGAGGGATTGCCAGACATCTGACAAGCCAACATCAGATGACCTTCTAACTCCCTTGAGTGATAGGGCCCCAGTTTGGCTGACTCAAGGCTGATCTATCTAGTATTGGGATGATGACTAAGTTAAAGTCTCCTCTTACCAGAATGTCTTTATCGGGAGAGGCCAACTCCGGGGACAGGGCTTCGCATATAAACTGCTCTTGCTGTTCATTCGGGGCATATTTAATGGCTAGGGTATTGGTACACTTACTTATGGAGATCTGTAGGCATAGCAGTGTTCCCGGTATCGCTAAGATTCTGTTTAATACCAACTCTCTCAATTTATTGGCCAAGATTATGGCAACCCTTGCTAGGGCCTGTGGAGAAATATTTTCTGAAGAACTATCAATATATTGGTTGCCCTTAGTCCTTCTTGAGGGGATGGGTCCCCTGGAGGAGCAGATATCGCAGTCAATCGCATAGCATCTCCAGCACGGTCAAGTATTTGGTTGAGGGGCATTAAGGTCTCTTACATTCAAGTTAAGTATTGTAAACATATGGTAGTGTTTAGTTGAGAGCTTGCAGGACTACCTATTGGTGTTATAAAGGTTTCAAACGCATGCCTGAAGAAATACCTGCTGGCATGTGTAATGTCTCTAGGAGCCCTAGTGGTGGGGAGGGATTAGTAAACTGGGAATAGGATAACTAGAAAACAGCTGTCTGCATGGGAGTAAACTAAGTACACTGGAATGTTATGTTATTCGGATTTGTATAGCGCACAGCTGCCCCAGCAACGGGGCGTCCTGGCGCTGCCAGCATCAAATAACAAACCAGACACCAGAGCAGAAAAACGCTGAGAGACGAAAGGGGGTGGAAAACCGAGCCTAACAAGAGGGGAAGATAAGGTTTTAATGGCTTTCCTAAATTCCAACAAGCTTTCCATACTGCGAATCTGAGCAGGTAACGAATTCCAAAGTCTGGCCGTTAGATAGCGGAAGGACCGACCACCGGAGCGGAGACTTTTCACTCGAGGGACAGTAACCAAGGGCTGCCCCCGAGAACGCAACTGGCAGGAGGGAGCATAAGGGTCAATGAAGCCAGCAGTACCGAAGATTTGGCCCTTCAGCTTCACCCTGACCCAGATAGGCAAGGAGGTTAGCGATAGGCCAACCCTGGCATAGATTCAAACCTGTTCCTCTTAGCTTCGATCAGAAGCCACATCAGGGAGCACCTCAGAGGGTGCTCTCTGTTTTCTAAAGGATCAGGACTCTGGTTCACCCTCTGTGTCCATATCAAGATTCTGTTCAGCCTTTTGACGTTGAAATTGGTTGATCACAGCGGTTCTTCTGCAGCATCTCTCCTGAAAGGTGAAGCCGTGGGAGACATTCCTGGCCGAATGCCTAGTCCAGCGACAGGATGTTATGTTAGATTGCCTATGGTCTCTTGCAGGTGATAAAAGGTCATCTGAAATCTCTTCCAATTCCATTATGCTGTATGCCTTCTATGTGGTTTAAACTGGTCGCGTTTTTATTAATCCAAGTAAAGGTGAGGTGAAAGGGATGGACCATCTTATATTTTATTCCTTTGTCTTGAAGGAACGCAGTAGTTTGCTTTAACAGGCATCTTTTTTTAAAGTTTCATGGGTAATAAGTCTTTCTTAAAGCCCTGATTTCCCTCCTTCGAATGTGATTGAGCCAGCGTCTCTTGCCCCAGCCATATAATCTTCCTTTCGCCTATAATGATGGATGCATATTAGAATGTCTAATATGCTTTTGGAACGTCTGGCCATTTGACTCGCTCTGTGTTTTCTATTCAAGTTCACATTGGTTTCTGCCAGTGCTGGGAGGATGTGTCTGAAGAGCTGTGTTAAATATCTCTCAATGTCCTCTTAGCATCTCATGAGGCACCTCTGATCTCGATGTTAGAGCGGCGTGATCTATTCTCAAGGTCTTCCAGATGGGATTTCACCACAGATGGGTGTCATGGCTGGTCCTCTTAGTCGCTCAACATGTGTTGATTGGCTTATTGATTGTCATCTGCTCAACGGGTCTTCCACGACCCACACCTCTAAGGTTTGTGTCACATGAGAGGTCCGGGGTGGGGCTCATTCCCCAAAGCCAACCAATGCCAAAGGAATCCAAGAGGGCAAGCTGGCGACATAATCTGTGTTTTGTGCTGGGGGTACTTGTGGTTGTTGAACCATCTCAGGGTGCTAACTTAGTATGGGAAGGGGTGGGGGCAAGAGTCTTGTGCGTTTAGGGGCTCTGCATGGGTTATATTCCTCTTTGGGATCACCTGCCCCTCTTTTACGTGCCTCTAGGCTTCCAGGAACTCCCCGGTCCCAAGGTAGTAGCGTTGTTTCAGGATGTGCTCATACCTCTTGGCCACTGCCTGGCAGTGTCCAGGAGATGTGCTTGCTTCAGTCTGAGCCCAGGCCATGCGTTGTCCCTCACGGTCTTCGCCCTCTCTAGGCCTCTTCCTCTATATGAACCGGTTCTGTCACTCTGGAGCTCCGAGCTGGGCTGCTGGGGCTGGAGAGGGGAACCTACTCTCTGCTCCTCCACAGTCACCTTCTCAGACATGGGAAAGTGGCTGTCCCCGGATCTGATTGCATGAAGTAGCTCCCTCACTTTCGAGAGAAGCACAGTTCTACCTAAATGGCAGCCACATCGATTATAGCAGCGTGGTCACCGAGCACTTCGGCCGTCCGCTCTGATGGTGCCTCTTGGTCCTTGGTAAATTCGAGACAGCCCTCTAGCTTGGGGGTCATTCCCATGTCTGGTGGACCAGGATGGAATCCTTGCTGAGTTTGGTTACGGAGCCTGTGGAAAAGGCTCCGAGTGGGCTGCCATCTTGGCCACGCCAACTCTGACCCAAATTTGACTTTAGTCATGTGGGTCCTAACCGCGCAGATCTACTTAAAGCTAGAATACTTTGACTATAGAGAGTAAAATTGACCACTAACGTGTTTAATTCAAATGAGAGAGGCAGTTGATAATTGAGTAGCACTGAGCGGATTCTTGCTTAACATTTGAAAGTGAAGAAGTTTTCTAATATGATTCCTGGCACTCTGGACACATCAGGACGGTTGGTTTGTGAAGATTCGGAAATTATGCTCGGATGTTGGGATATTTCTTAACCCTGTATCGTTGTACTATATTATCGTCTAATATCAGTTTGGCTAGCTGAACCTAAGCACCTTCACCAACGAAGATTTCCAGTTTTAGCTCGAATCTAATCCAGCCCCTGCTACGTCATGGAATAGACCAGACTAAGAATTTAAGTTATTAACTGATCAGCATAAATTCTCGAGGATTGTGTGTACAGGTAACCAGGGGAAGTTGAGAAAACTCATATTTTATTTATTGATCCTGAGAGGAGCGTTTCAACAAGAAATGCTGTACATTGCAACCTAACAAAAGTGCATACGCTCACAAGCAGCAATTTGGGTGATACGCAGTTAAAACAAATGCTGGTCACCAGTCTTTTGTCTTGAGAAGCAGTGTGCTGCTGCGAATGCCACCAGTGATGGCATCGGGTGAATGGTTACTGTGGGGAGGAGGCTGACCCATAATGCTTTTAGTCCTCACTCATCAACTGCATACGATACACCCAGTTTCCTTAGTCCAGTAACTCTCACGATTTGCTATAAATTAATGTTACGGTGGCATTTCCAAAGCCAAACCTGCAAATTGGGTAAGGCTGAGCTTCCAAGCTGTAAACAGACCCACAAGAGGGAACCATAAACATGCTTAAACAATTTAAATGCATGTAGACTGGAAGGGGATGGACCCGACCCTTTCTTCAAAGAGAAACAGCTATAAAGATGGCACTGACTGACCCAAATGCTACCCTTACCGCGTACAACTGTCAAGATTGAACAGTAAAGAAAAATTGAATGCGGTGTGGTATTGCTGTATGCCATCTTGTTGTTATTAGGGCGTCGAATGGGGGAAATAAGACCATACAGGTTAGCGGTCATGTGAGACCAGTCATTCTGCTGTCAGTGACAAGTGTCTGGGAGAATATGGATGTTCTAAGGAAGAAATAATCATCTACAGATAAGAAGCTAGAGAGAACAGCAACTTGAGAGTGAAAACAATGTGTAATTTTGCGGTCCCTATTGATGCTACAGAAAATTATCTTCACATTTCTGTAGTGTTGGGTGCACAAACCTGCCACCCCCCTCCTGAAGCCCTGCCGTACTGACTACGTGTGGGCCCCACGTACTCCGTGTGTGCACCACGTACTCGACGCGTGGCTCACGTACTTGGTGCCATTAAACAAAGCTCAGGAGATGTGATTTTGGCAGCAGTTCTAAGTGGAAGAGCACTCGAAATCATGGCGAGAACTTCCGATACTTTTATTTCTGAATTCAAACCGAGATGGAGGCTAAAAAGAAAACAGCGAGCAAACTTGAAATGTTGGAATTAAAAGTTCCCTTCTGCAAAGTTAAAGAAAATTTTTAATGGTAAAAAAAAAAAAATTGGGATCCATGGAGTCACGGCTATAGCAGTGGCTGTAGGGCGGAATGGACCGGATGCAATTGAGACGCTTAAAGGGGGGTTTCTCCACCCATAACCTGAATGGAATTTGAAACGGCAACAACACCAAGAGAAGCCATGAACAACGGGACTGTAACGAAAACCGTATCCAGGCCCGACGTACATGTGATTCTTTCAAATAAACTTATAGATTGAGTGGTATTCTACAAATCCATACCCCCAAACATGTTCTTCACATTTGGGTACGCAAAAAGAATGGACATTATGTGCAGAAAGAACACGGTCGTATACGTATCTGATTTTATGTTATTACATTCGTTGTCTACCTTATAGTGAAATTTAGTGGAACCAAATATCTAGTATGCCTTCTGCATGGCTATGTTAGTCTTGGGGTTGAAACTGGGGGAGGGGCGTGGAAGCCGAAGTTGTGTGAAGGTTATCTGTTGAATGTTAATCGAATTAAGATGTAGCCGATGTTTGGCTGTTTCAACTACTACTGCAGTAGTAGATGCATCTTTATAGCTTTATTAATTCCATGTGTCTTACAACCAGGTGTTTTTTCCTTCAAATTACCCTAAACAGTAGTGGCATGCTTGAAATGTCTGGCTCCTCGTACAAACTGGGGTGGCGTAGTGAGCAAAAGAATGATGGATTTAACCTTGATCTCTTGACTGGTGGGTGATTGTTTGATTCAATCAGCATACTGTCCATCTTTTTTTGCTGAAACACTTTTCATCCCAAGTGGGATGGATATCCTCAGAAGTGAGTCCCTTGCTCACCGTGCCCCTGGATTCAAGGTAGCGTGGCTGATGAGGAGTGTTACCCCGAACCCAGTCCTACAACGCTTTTTTCCGGTCCAGGAAGGACCCAGCTTGGCAGTTTGGGCTGGACTGCTCCCATGAGGAGCAGGGTCAATACTGATATGCATATGGCTGGGTCCTTACTGGGGTGGTGTAGTGAGCAACAGAACAATGGGTTTAACCCGGATCTCTCCACTGGGGGTGAATGATTGATTCATTCAGTATTCTGTCCATTTGTTGCTGAAATACCCCTTGTCCAAAAGCAGAGCTCCTTCTGTATAAAGAGGCTGTGGGGCATTGCTTTGAGAACCCTGGCACAATCCTATCACTGATGGGGGGGGGGACAAAGGGAGAAGGTGGCATTGAAGGAAAACCGAATTAAACGCTTTTTAGAAATAATAATGTTTTGAAAAACATCTTCAAGTTGTAAAGAACCGCTTAATGTCTCTGCTTATTTCTTTGCACTACATCATATTAGCAGCTCCATTATAGTAGTTTCAGTTCTGAAACCACAATTACACTATTGTTAATATAACTTGGGTACGAAAAGTGACTAGGACGGAAGAGAGGGCAATAGCAACTCAAAGAAATTAAAAAAAACCTCATCATTGATGTTTCAGTGTTCTGCGTTTCCTTCCTCCATTTCTTGGTCTTGTCTGAATGGAAACATGTAGGTCTGTGCAGGGAGGGAAGTTGGAGGCTAAGCGGCAATGACTACATACTGTGTCAATAGATTACATTAGGCAGAAATTTGAACACTGAGTTTGTGGTCCAACAGTCATCTTGACATCCTTTCACTGCCACGGGCAACATTGAGTTGCCAACCTCAAAAGCTGGTCTCGGTAGTTCTTGTGCGCTATTGCATCTGATTAGCTCAAGAAGCCAGCTGATGCTAAACACATTTCATTAATTTAATCCGGTTGCTTGGCCTAGGAAGCGGAAGGCCACTGGCCTCCTCACATTACTGAGCTGCTAGCAGTCTGATATTCATGAAAGCAGGCCCCTTGGTTATCCTGTGAGTAGAAACCTGCTTTCATTGTCCTGGAGGAGGCAGGATATTTGAGCTGTTGTCCTTTGTGATAAGATTCTATGCACTCCTAGGGGATGACATTGCGATGAGTGGTTTACAAATGTGATGGGAATTAGATTTTGAATATCCAGACTAGATAAGGGTGAGACTGATGCCTTTTTTGTGCGTGATGTAGACGAGGGCTACGGGTGAGCAGGCCTTTTCTTAGTTTCTTGCACGATCTTGATGCAATACCTCTGCCAATGGGGATTTAAATTGGGGAGGGCGTATTTGCCCTACAAGGGGGGCTCCTCTAATGGCGGAGGAGCTTCGCCCCACTGGTCCGAGTCAGTCGCCGAAAAATCAATTGATATTAAAGCAATAATATTTTATTATTTTCTGTGAGGGGCTCTGGCTGACTGTGCGTGCAAAGCGGGTCCGGTCCATAACAGGCAGGGGTGGTGTACACTTACAAGTGCACATGTACATTTGGACGGCAGTCTCAGGCTGGGCAAACAGACAGGCACATTACTATTTGTCCATCCCAGCTGTGTTCACTCTATTACCCCCTCACCCCCCAATGGATTTGTTGAGCTTTGCAAATATGATTGCATTCAAATTCATTTTGCACACGCATTCACAAGTGACTGTTAGGTCACTGCCGCTTCTACAGAGGCAAGAACTCGGCGAACGTCTGGCACCAACACTAGTTTTGGATCTCTGCGGAGTCCTGGACCTCCTAGAGGGATTTCACAATTAGCAGTGTTCTCAAACATGGTACTTCACTTGAATGATACCATTCCAATTGGAAGGGGGCTTTATTAAGTTATGGTATTTTTTTTATTGTTCTGATGGATAATTCTGCCTGCAGATTCTTCCGCTCTTTAATCCACTCCAGGCACCAGACTGCATTTGGAAAGTTGAAATAGCTGCTAGGTGGCATCCTAGCTCTGACTTATCCCTGGGCTCCACAAGGATAGGACATGACTAGACTGTATAAGGTACCACCGCAACAACTATTTATTTTTCCTGTGCCTCTCATCCCGGATGTGGAGTTGGTCTTGGCACATTTTCCTCGAGTTGTTTTACTAAAGCAGGGGTTCAGAGATTTCTCACCCCAAGATTTCAGGAATTAAATGGTTCGGTTTCTGCAATAAATAGATGTTGGTCTTGGAGCTGCATGATGGCTGTCTCTGGTGTCCAGTTAAACTCCAAATTCATGTGAATATTGCGGCTGCATTCACGTCAATTCCATCAAAGAGTGGAGGCCAAGCTCTTTATGGTGCAAGCTCTAAATGAATACTAAGGAAAACTGCATTGGCCTGTGTAGCACTCAGACTCTACTTCGAACTGTAAGTCCTCAATGCGGGCCTCCCCTAAAAGAAAATGTAAAGTCAGGAAGAGGCACATACAGCCGCAGAGAAGGGACTCTGGCTTCCCGGCTATGCTCCTGCTCCAGGTGACTTCATCCTCCCGGGACCCGACAGCCACTTCAGAGTCGATTTGGTGATTACCTTGGTGCCAGTTTCGTCCCTGGTGCCCCTGTTGGTCCCAAAGTCCCCTGCGCCACTCCCATACTTTCCAGCTCTGCCACTAAACCTGCACCGATTGCGGCTTTCATCCTGGAGATGGTTTGCTCCACTCCAACTTGCGCTGATTAGCTGGTGGGACTCGAGAAGCTTCCATGGCATCCTAGCAGCCACTCCATCCAGGTCGCTGATTGACCCACCTCCTCTGCTGATGGCATTCTGGTGGCTTCGCCATCAACACCGGCTTCAGGTCTGTTCCATGGATTAGCAAACTTTCTGAAAATAAGTACATTTTATTCCTGTCTTAACATAAAGTACAACAGTTGATAGGAGGAGTCTCCTAATAAACCTCTGCCTCATGATAATAATAATAAATAATAATAATAATACACATTTGTAAAGTGCACACTCACCTGTAAGGGTCTCTAGGCGCTGGGGGCCGTCGGGAAGATTAAGCAAGCTATCGCCCAGAGTCACATGGTGCTGGGCTAATCTGCCGCCGGTGCCGGGGATCGAACCGTGATCCCCAGATTCCAGAGTCAATCGCCCTAGCCGAGGCGCCACACCTCTAAATAAATATTAGGCCCCTGATGCTGACCCTATTCAGGTGCCCAATTTTGTGTACCCTGAGGAGGATGATGAGAGCAGTGAGGCTGACCACTCCCATACACTACCTCACTGCTAAGGATACAGATGACTGTCTGGGCATCCATGTCCTGGATCACTCGAAGAAGATGGAAATGTATTTCTGGGTCCCCAAGTGAGAAGGTTGTTTCAATTATGGCTGTGTTGCCCAAAGCGGCAGAAGTGCTTGAACTGTTATTGCTTGTGTACGAGAATATTGCTAATGTCCTCACTGAGATTCTACAGTTGGCTTCCTTGTCCATTGAAGCTCTACTCTCATTCAACAAGGTGCTGATCTCCCCCTAACTTGGTCTATGCAGCAAGCCAACTTCTGCTCCAGCCCAGAACCACACTTTTCCCTGGCACCCATCACCCAATGCTTAGGGACCCAAAATATCTAACAGCTTATCCTACCTGAGAGAGCCCTCTGCTTTTGGCTTCTTCCTCATCTAAGCAATACCCTGATATGTTTTTCACCTCTGCTCCCTTATAGCGAGCGTCAGGATTGAAGCCATGGGGAAGAAAATCTAACCAGGAAGCCTTGCTGTTCGAGGCATTTGAGCTGCAGATCTTACACTGTGCAGTAGATTGCCACCTGGTGTTGGGCTCGGATGATTGCATGTTGTTGTAGTCTTGGAAGAAGTCTTTGTAGTCACGAGATAGGTGACTCCTCCCTTGGACGATAGTGCGCATGGGCATCGGCTCCATCCTTAGATTGTTTTTTTCCACCACTGGGTTCGGATGAAACTTTTCCGCTCCGGTTTGAAATCTACTT
The DNA here is from genome assembly GCF_964263255.1 of Lissotriton vulgaris. Classification (NCBI taxonomy): domain Eukaryota; kingdom Metazoa; phylum Chordata; class Amphibia; order Caudata; family Salamandridae; genus Lissotriton; species Lissotriton vulgaris. Next base: position 839,463,261 of record NC_141691.1, on the reverse strand, counting down.
TTCAAGTACTTCGACGCGAAAACATTTTCTTCAAACATCTTTCAATCTCGATAAACATCGACTCGACTTCATTAGCTCGATTCCGGTCATCGACGCGGGCCGTTGGGCCTACCCACGCCGTGAGGCCTACACCTCATGGAAAGGACGCCATTCAAAAGATGGCCAGAGTGTGGAGCAAAATTTCCACACAGTGACCATCACGAGGTCTGTAACCTCTGCTTATCGCCAGAACACGACGAATCCAGCTGCACAGCCCGTGCATCCTTTCGATCGAAAAAGACAATTCGAGATCGGAGGGCCCGTTGACGCAATATGCAGAGATCAGCTCCGGAACCGGTGGATATCTTCAATGAAGGTCCATGCGTCCCAGAAGAAGATTCCGATGATCTCCAGATCATATCCAAGGCAGATGACTCCGATGACTCCATACCTTCGGGTCAACGCGTGAGTACCACTGCCCCTACCCCTGCCCAAACACCAAAATCGAAGGCAAAGATCAACACTCCGCCTGCGGGGCGTAGTCGAGACCGAAAAAACACTTTGAAAGCCCCGCCATCGAGCCCAGCTCTGAAGAAAATAATGAAGCCTTCCGGTAGCTCCATACCGAGCAGACCGCATGTGCCGATACCACCTGCTCCTTCGGCACCGAAACAAAAAGAAGTCCCGGTTCCGAAAGCCACTCCGAAATCGTCAACTCCGAGAGACAAAGTGGCTCCAAAAATAACGAAGCCTGTTTCCGATGCCCCAAAAAGAGCTTCCACTCCGAAGCTTATAACCTTGATGCCGAAACAGACAAAGCCTGCTTCTGATGCTTCTAAGTCCACGAAACAGGCTTCGGCTCCAAAAACAATATCTAATAACTAACACACAGGCCCTCCTCACAAGATACGACAGGACTCACTATGATCAGTTAGAGAAGCTCTTACAACACCTACCTGACCAATATAAGGCACAATCAAATGACCTCATACAAGAGGGTAAGCCTATATCAAATGCCTCTATTAAATGCGCACTTGATGTAGCACACACTGCATCCAGAGCAATAAACGCCAGTGTCTTCCTTGGACGTCACACGTGGCTACGGGTTTCAGGATTTAAGCAAGAAGTGCAAACTACTATCTTAAATCAACCATTCAACCAACGACAATTGTTTGGTCTAGAGGTAGACACAGCACTTGAAAAAATGAAGAAAGACACTGATACAACAATGTCATTGGGAGCTCTGCAGTCCACCCAAGCACGAGGCTCCTTTCGTCGCTCCTTCTACAGAGGAGGCTCCAAACAAGTTAGAGCAGAGAATTCAGCTTCCTTTAAGACATATACACAAACATCCTCCAATAGAGGATACTTTAGAGAAGGCTACAGAGGCAACAACAACAAGGGAAGAGGTCGAGGTAATAACAATTGAACCTCCTTCACCACTAAACAGTGACTTCCTTCAGCTCCCCCAACAGCATTCCACTCCTGTAGGGGGGAGATTAACACAGTTCCTACCTGTCTGGAATTCCATTACAACAGACAACAGACAAGTGGGTAAGACAAATTATCCAGTATGGTTACTGCCTAGAGCTTACAGCTACACGTCCACATATACCACCCAGACAGCGTCCAATGTCCACAGAACGTCTAACACTGCTCCAACAAGAGGTTCTCTCATTGCTACAAAAAGACGCAAATGGAGTTAGTTCCATTGCAACATCAAGGAACAGGGGTTTACTCACTCTATTTCCTAATACCCAAGAAGGAGGGGACACTAAGACCAATTCTAGACCTAAGGCCTCTCAATGTGTCTATACACTCAGATCATTTTCACATGATCACTTTACAACAAGTGCTCCCACTCCTGCAACAAGGCGATTTCCTCACCACACTAGACCTCAAAGACGCCTACTTCCACATTCTTCTCACAGGAAGTATCTCAGATTTGTACAAGGAAAACACTATCAGTTCAAAGTCATTCCATTCGGGGTCACAACTGCACCACAAGTGTTTACGAAGTGCCTAGCAGTAGTAGCAGCACATCTCAGAAGACAACATATCCACGTCTTCCCGTACTTGGACGATTGGCTCATAAAAGCCAAGTCAGTCAAGCAGTGTGCCCTAAACACACACCTAAAACAATTCAAACATTGCACAACTTGGGGTTTACAATCAACTACACCATGTCACATCTTCAGCCCTCTCATGTACATCAATACCTAGGGGCTACCATAAACACCAATACAGCTCTAGCTTATCCCAGTCCAGCCAGGATACAGAGCATTCAAGCCTTAGTTACAAAGTTTCAAAACCAACACTCTCTCCCAGCCAGAGTGTTCATGCAACTAGTAGGCATGATGGCATCTTGCATTTTTATTGTACCATTTGCAAGACTGCAAATACGCCCATTGCAGGAATGCCTAGCACATCAGTGGAATCAGGCTCAAGGACAACTTACAGACACAGTGTTGGTGGACAGCCGCACACATCACTCTCTGCAGTGGTGGAACACCAAAAACTTGTCCAGAGGGCGGCCGTTCCTCGAACCTGTTCCACAAATAGTACTGACAACAGACGCATCCCTCACAGGATGGGGAGCCCATCTGCTCCACCATACAACTCAACGAAAATGGACTGCTCAACAAAAAGTGCTTCACATCAATCACCTAGAGCTGCTAGCAGTATTCCTAGCACTGAAATCCTTTCTAGTACACGTACAGAACAAAGCTGTCTTGATCGGCACAGGCAACATGACAGCCATGTACTACATTCAAAATCAAGGAGGCACACATTCCCTGCAACTGTCCCAGCTTGCGCAGAACATTTGGAGATGGGCCATTCCACAAAACATATACCTGTTAGCAGAACACCTTCCAGGAGTTCACAATCAGATAGCAGATCTGTTAATTCGACAGACACAACAGATTCACGAATGGGAACTACATCTGCAAGTTCTTCTAACATTCTTTCACAAGTTAGGGTCATCCAGACATAGATCTGTTTGCCACAAACGAAAACGCAAAATGCCCAACCTTCGCCGCCAGGTTTCCACACCGGCTGTCCAAAGGCAATGCGATATGGATGAACTGGTCAGGCAGATTTGCCTACGCTTTTCCGCCAATCCCACTAATACCACCAGTAGTACCCATGCTGAGACAACAGTCTCTCAAACTCATCGTAGTAGCTCCCACATGGGCACGCCAACCATGGTTCACCACACTGCTGGAACTCTCTCTAGTTCCACACCAAAGACTGTGTCTGACACCATCCATGCTAACGCAGAACCACATAGACATCAGATATCCAGATCCAAGTCAACTGAATCTGGCGATATGGCTCCTGAAGTCTTGGTTACCTTAACCTGCCACTAGACTGCATGAATTCAAACATTGCACAACTTGTGGTTTACAATCAACTACACCAAGTCACATCTTCAGCCCTCTCATGTACATCAATACCTAGGGGCTACCATAAACACCAATACAGCTCTAGCTTATCCCAGTCCAGCCAGGATACAGAGCATTCAAGCCTTAGTTACAAAGTTTCAAAACCAACACTCTCTCCCAGCCAGAGTGTTCATGCAACTAGTAGGCATGATGGCATCTTGCATTTTTATTGTACCATTTGCAAGACTGCAAATGCGCCCATTGCAGGAATGCCTAGCACATCAGTGGAATCAAGCTCAAGGACAACTTACAGACCTGGTGTTGGTGGACAGCCGCACACATCACTCTCTGCAGTGGTGGAACACCAAAAACTTGTCCAGAGGGCGGCCGTTCCTCGAACCTGTTCCACAAATAGTACTGACAAGACGCATCCCTCACAGGATGGGGAGCCCATCTGCTCCACCATACAACTCAACGAAAATGGACCGCTCAACAAAAAGTGCTTCACATCAATCGCCTAGAGCTGCTAGCAGTATTCCTAGCACTGAAATCCTTCCAAGTACACGTACAGAAGAAAGCTGTCTTGATCGGCTCTTCGTAGTAGCTCTCACATGGGCACGCCAACCATGGTTCACCACACTGCTGGAACTCTCTCTAGTTCCACCCCAAAGACTGTGAGTTTGGTTACCTTAACCTGCCACCAGACTGGATGAATTCAAACATTGCACAACTTGTGGTTTACAATCAACTACACCAAGTCAAATCTTCAACCATCTCATGTACATCATTACCTAGGGGATACCATAAACACCAATACATGGCTCCTGAAGTCTTAGAGTTTGGTTACCTTAACCTGCCACCAGACTGGATGAATATCATTAACCCCTTCCAGGCTCATGACGAGCTGGGCTCGTCATGGTGTAGCCTCCTCAAACACTGATGACGAGCCCAGCTCGTCATGAACAATGGGTTTTACAAAATATCAGCATGGGTGCAGAATTCCACTAGCACGCATGTGGTTAAAGAAGCTGGAAGACCTATTACTAGAGCTTGCTATGCTGCAAAATGGAAGAGATTTGCCATTTACTGCACAATAGATCCTCTAGATGCTTCCGTCCAGAATATCATCTGCTACCTTCCCCATCTACAAAAATGTAATCTAGCATATTCATCTATACGTTTACATCTTGCAGCCATTGCAGCATATCTACAAAACAGACAACAAATGTAGTTATTTAGAGTACCTGCAATCAAAGCTTTTATGGAAGGATTAAAGAGAATCATTCCTCCTAGATTACCACCCTCTCCAGTGTGGAACCTAAACATTGTCCTTACAAGGCTCATGGGGCTCCCCTTTTGAACCTTAACATAAGTGTGAACTGCAATTTCTCACTTGGAAAACAGCTTTCCTTATTGATATTACCTCTCTTAGAAGAGTTAGTGAGATTCAAACTTTCACTTACAAGAACCATTTTTACAATTACACCGTAACAAAGTGGTTCTACGTACTAACCCTAAATTCCTTCCTAAAGTAATTACTCATTTTCATTTAAATCAATCCGTAGAGTTGCTAGTGTCTATTCAAAACCCAGACTCAGTAGCAGAAAAAGCTCTACACACACTATATGTAAAAATAGCTGTTCTCTATTGCATTGATAGGACCAAATCCTTTCATAAAACAAAGCAACTGTTTGTAGCTTTCTCTCCACCACATAAAGGCAACCCCATCTCTAAAGCAGGAATTGCAAGGTGGTTTGTAAAATGTATACAAATATGCTATCACAAAGCATGACGTACATTAACAGTTCCTCCTAGAGCGCATTCCACACGCAAACTAGTAGCCTCCGTGGCTTTCTTAGGGAACATTCCCCTAGAAGACATCTGCAAGGCAGCAACATGGTCTACAACACACACCTTCACTAAACACTATTGTGTTGATGTGCCAACCAAGCAACACGCTGAAGTAGGCCAAGCTGTACTCAAAACTTTTTCAAACTACTGCAACAGATACAGGTGACCACCGCTAGGGGAGACACTGCTGTACAATCGATGCACAGTGTAAGATCTGTAGCTCCTATCCCTCGCACGGAAAATGCTACTTACCAGCATGCATCTGTTCTTGGCATGTAGAGCTGCAGATTCTTACACACCCTCCCGCCTCCCCGGGGCCTGTATCTGTTCCAGATCTACCTTAATTAGATATACATGCATAGACATCCCTTCTTTATTTTCTACTAACTCCATCATTTCCCATCATGGCGAAAAACAATCCAAGGATGGAGCCGATGCACATGCGCACTATCGTCCAAGGGAGGAGTCACCTATCTCGTGATTATAAAGACTTCTTCCAAGACAACAACATGCAATCATCCAAGCCCAACACCAGGTGGCGATCTAATGCGCAGTGTAAGAATCTGCACCTCTACATGCCAAGAACAGATGCATACTGGTAAGAAGCATTTTCCTTTCACTTCACAAACAGCTTGCCATCTGGCTTATTATTCCCCCTCCTTGAGTGACCTGGTGGAAATGGTTATCCTGATTATCCCTTGTCACCTCTGTGACCATTTTAAAGATGTTGTATGCAGGCAGAGTGCTCCAAAGAAAATCTGCACTGTGGCTTGGACATCGCAGGTTTGGAGGCAAAGTCAATGGGCTCTTCCATTGCCAACCACTTCCATGCTTGGATGAGCTTCACTCTGTTCTCAGAAGATGTCCAAGGGAACCTTCTGGACATGCTGTTCACCCTAGAGTACTTCAAGCAGCGATGAAACACGATCCTTGGGACTCGCTGCCCTGCACCCAGTTCCACCAAAGTACTAGAAGATCACTAAATACTTGTGAGGTCTGCCCATTTGGCAACATCAACCCTGTGCAGTAGGTCATTAAGATATTTCGGAGCTGTTCGGGGTGAAGGGATTCAAGAGAACATCATGGGCACCCATATTCCTACTCTTCCTCCCCACCATCCCACAAAACTACTTTAGTCTGCCATTGAGGGGGCATGTGTGGCATGTGGGGGTGAGGAGGTCCTATCACTTGAAACACTGTCAGTCCATATCACTACGAACCATTGTGTCTTGCAAATAGTCTAGCAAGTCTAGGCCCTTCCCATCCAAGAAATGCCTCCTTTTGTTCCCCATCCTCGATCATGTCGTACATCCATGCTGACATTCTGCAGCAGAAGGTTCTTGCCCTATTGAGAAAAGGTGGTGTGGAGTTGGTTTCAGAGAAGAAGATATGGCTGGGATGCCATTCCATTTTTTTTTTGTACTTGAGAAAGGTTTTTGTGTTCATCCCTTTCTGTACCTTCGTGTTTTGAGTGTGTTTCTCATCAAGAAAAACTTCAAGATGCTTTCTCTGCTGTAGGTTCTCTTCATTAGATGAAAAGCCTGGATGATGCTTGTCGACTAGCAGGACACTTTTTTTGTATACTGATTCTGCAGATGCACTGGAAGTATGGGGTAGGTTCCACTCGCTATGCATTTTCAGTGGTACTATTGGTTTAAGTTAAGCCCGCCAGGCTTTAGGAATGTTATCAGTGGTTTCAGCTTATTTTTGTAGTTTGAGAATTTCTGTACTCTTGTTACTCTGACGCTAAAGTTGAACTTGTCGCAGCTCAATCAATCAATCAGGTGCACTACTCACCCAAGAGGGTTTTAAGGCGCGGGGGATTCGGGCAGCGCCGGTCATATGAAAAGCCAGGTCCTGAGGCTCTTCCTGAATGCTTGCTGTGTGGGTCTTTGTCTGATGCTGATAGGGGAATTTGTTCCAGGTCTTGGCCACGATGTAGGAGGAGGATCTGCCTCTTTTTCCGGCTCTATGGATGTAGGGGATTTCGGCCAAGGCCTGGTCAGCGGAGCAGAGGTTTTTTCTTGGGGGCATAGAAGGAGATTCTTTCATTAAAGTTTTGGGGTCAGGTGTCGTGTAGGGCTTTGTAGGTGAGTGTGAGCAGCTTCAAAGTAACTCTTTTTTTGACGGGAAGCCAGTGGAGGTCTTGTATGTGCTGGATAATGTGGTCTCGTCATGGGATGCTGAGGACGAGTCTTACTGCACCATTCTGGGTGGTCTGGTGTTTGTGCAGTAGAGATTTGTTGATTCCGGCGTTGAGGGCGTTCCGGTAGTCCAACATGCTGGTGATGAGTGTGTGGATGACTCTCTTCCTGGATTCGGGGGGGATCCATTTGAAGGTCTGGCGGAGGGTGTTGAAGCATGTGGATCTGTTGGTTCATGGTGAGGGAGGAGTAGAGTATGATGCCGAGGTTACGGGCGTGGTCCATGGGGGTGGGGTGCTGGAGGCAACCAGGTGCCATCCCACGCAGAGGGGGTGGATCTGAGGATGAGGACTCCCGTTTTTTCTGAGTTGAGCTTCAGACAGCTGTTGCTCATCTAGGTTGCAATGTCCTTCATTCCTTCCTGGAAGTGGCTCCAGGTGATATCCGTTCCTTGGTGAGGATGAGCTGGGTGTCGTTGGCGTAGGATACTATGCGGAGTTCATGTTTTCTGACAATGGTTGCGAGGGGGGCCATGTAGATATTGAAGAGCATGGGGTTGAGGGAGGATCCTTGGGGTACTCCGCATCTGATCTCTGTGGGTTTGGAGAGGAAGGGCGGGAGTCTGATTCTTTGAGTTCAGCCGGCGTGGAAGGAGCGGATCCACTCTAGGGCAGTTCCCTGTATGGCTGCGTTGTGGAGTCTGGCGGCTAGTGTGCGGTGGGAGACTGTGTCGAAGGCAGCTGAGAGGTGGAGTAGAATGAGGGCTGCAGTGTGGTCTTGGTCGAGGAGTGTACGAATGTTGTACATGGCAGCTAGGAGGGTGGTCTTGGTGCTTTGGTTGCTGCGGAAGCCTGATTGGGAGGTGAGAAGGATTTCGGTGGATTTTATGAAGTTCGTTAGCTGGATGTTGACTATCTTCTCTGTGACTTTGGCGGCGAAGGGGAGGGGGGAGATGGACCTGTAGTTCTTGAGTTGTTGGTTCTTGGAGGGAACATGCCTGTTTCAGGAGTGCAGTTGATTATCCGTCGTAGTTCTGGTGCGATGGCAGGGGTGGCCCTGTGGCAGATGTACGCTGGGTAGGGGTTTATGGGTGCTCCGGAGTGTGTGCAGCTGGTGTCTGATAACCTGCAGTCCAATATCTTCCTGCTGTTTGATCTGGGGCTCTCCATCAACTTTCCCAAGTTTCACCTCCAGACTTCGCAGTATCTTCTGTTCATCAGGGCAGTGCTGGAGTCTGTCTATCTGAAGGTCTTCTGGCCTCCCCAGCAGGTTCACTGTTATCCTGATGTTTTGGTAGGGAATTTTTCATTGGGTCCTGACAGTCCACAGTGTTTTGGGTCTGCTTGCCTCATGCATTTAACTGGTTCCTCTATTTCTAGTAAGCTGGGGGAATTCCTCAAGAGACATTTGGATTTCCCTGGAGATTGCTCTGGGCCTGCGATGGTGGCTGGTCCCCTCACAGGCGGAAAGCACCACTAGCAGTGGCCCCAGTGGTGACCGATTCCTGAACCCACTGTAGGGGTGGTCATCTTATTGCACTGGAGATCAGAAGCCTTTTGTATCCCTTGGAGAAGAAGTTTCGTATCAACCTATTCGAGCTTTGTGCGATCTGGGCTCTCATGGTGTTCGTGCTCTCCATCTGCAGCAAGTCAGTTCAGGTACCGAAAGACAACATGACTGTGATGTGGTTTGCAAACAAGCGGGGAATCGCTAGATCACGCCTCATGTGCCTGTAGACAATGAAGCTGTGGTCCAACGCTCAGGTTCACTGTTTGTGGCTGGCTCTGAGCTATGTGGTGCGATTCCTAATCATGTGAGCCAGCTAGCTCAGTCGGCACCATCTTGTTGACCTTGACGGACCTTCACCCAGATGTTTTTTGACCCATTTTTGCCCCTCAGGAAGCGGTTTCAGGACAGTGCCCGGATAATCATGATTGCGCCAGAATTGCCGCAATGTGTTTAGTAATCGGATCTGCTTCGCCTGCCCATGTTTCTTCTTTTCCGCTTTTGCTCAAGATGGATTCCCTTTCGAAGTGGGAGGGGCAGGTTCTGTATCTGAACCTCCACCTTGACACCTGGAATTACGAGTGAGGCTTTCTGATTTCTTTTGGCCTGTGTGCAGAATTAGTTGACTTAATTTTGTCAACTCAATGTCCCTCTACCCAATTGATTTTAGTCCGTGGTCTTGTTGCATCGCTTAGTGCGCCCAGGAGGAAATCGATATGTTCAAGGTGTGCGTAACAGAAGTTTTGTGCTTTGCCCCATCTATTGCCTGGTACGACTTTGCTGTGAGCACTGTTAAAGCTTCTTTGTCAGCAATTGCAGCCTTTCTTAGTTCAGTGGTTCATCGTTCTCTGTTACGAGATTTTTAAAGGGGTTGACCCATTTGCTTCCCCTTTCTCCATTCTTTATGGCACAGTGGGATCTCAATTTGGAGTTCACTTTACTGATGTACTTGCCCTTCGAGCCCATGCATGGTTATCCTATGATGCTGCGGACTTTGAAAAGTCTCTTCCCGATCAGTTACCTGTGCTCAGTGTGTCAGCGAGCTGCAAGCATTGTCTGTCCGGTCTACCTTCATTGCATGTTTTACAGGCAAGCTGTCTGCAGAGAAAAGCTTCATTCAACTCTTCCTAAGGTAGTCTTTCCATTTCACGTGTTGCAGTGTTACGTTATGTTTTGTTAATTGCATTTATTAAGCACACAAATGCTCCCGAAGGGATCTCTCCACTTGTGAAGCCTACACAGGTCGGAGTTCAGGTTAAAGTTAGCAGTGAAACAATCATGTTTTTAGATATTTTTTAAATGAAAGAAGGTCCGACACTCGGCCCACATTGTGTCCGATTTCTCATCCCACTAAGGAGGAAATGCTGAACTGTCTGGATCCTTATAGGGTTCTCCATTCTTATGAGTGACCTGCATGTTTCATGGCCAATTACCAACTTTTCCTGTGCTATGGTGACAACAAGAAGGGCAAGACGATTCAGAATCAGGTAATTTCCCGCTGGAGCTTCGGGTCTACAAAGATCCACCATGCTATCTCCAAGAAGGACCCTTTGAAGGAGCCCATTTCACCATGGCACAAAAGCAACTTCAGCGCTAACCCTAGGTGTTTCCATGTTGGGTATTTGCTTATGCTGCAGCATGGTTTTCGGTCCATGTTTTCACCATATAGAGGGCTGTCGCTCTCCCCCGCCCTGACGACAATTTCATTCGTGAGGTAAGAAGGTAAGCGACAAATCACTTGTCACGTGTACCCTGTATTTGCCCTGGATTCTTATGATTTATGAAGCAACATTATAGTCTATGAAATACATAAACTCAAGGGCTTAGTCTATCCAGCATCCTGAAGTAATGTATTTTAAGGTGCTCTCATGTCTGATCATTTAGAAAAAGGAGACCGTGACATACAAATATTTACCTGGGATCCCACCATTTAAGCATGGAATCTGGGGTCCTTCCAACGTTTTCTGGTTTCATGTTGTGCGATTCAACCACTAGATCAGTATGTCTGTCCTTTTTTTTCTTTTCATTTAAGGTTAATGCTTTGTCTTTAATTCTTGACACATTGGGTTGGTGCTTAGGCGGCGGGCAGATGCCACATGATGAAAGCTTTGCTTGTTTTGGGTTCAAGGGTCTAAAAGGACCTCAATTAGAGCTAGGCATCTGGTTTGACCTTTCAGTGGCTTGCTCACCTCTACTTGGGTATTGATTTAAGAGCTCAGGACTCTGTAGGTAGAAGTATTTATTGCAGGAGAAAGTTACGGGTCTTTGCTAACTATATTTCCGGTGGATACTTTTCATCTGTCTGTTGATTCCATACTGACTCTGTCCGCCTCCATGTTCTTTTGAGTGTCGTACAACTGCTAAGATCCAAGTTAGTCGTGATAGACTAAAATTCCTTCAGTCTTGTCAGCCTTATCACGGCCTAGGAGGGATGGAAAAAAAGCTGGAAACCTGACGTCATTGTGGTGGGGGTGGATGACAGAGCTTGATTAGAGCATAGACGCCACCTAGCGGTGCAGAAGAGCCATTTCAGGTTTCTGGATCCAGTTTTGCCCCGGAATGAGATTAAAGAGGAGTGAGAAATCTGCAGGTAGATCGAGTATCTACCAGAAAAATTGTTATTGACTGTAAGCAACTTGTTCATTGCGTGCTTCCAACCAAAGGTGAACCAAAATGGGTGTTATGTTCAAAATTAATATATTAAGTATTGACCAATTAAATATCTTGTTTCTTTTTTGCAATTCTCTTGTTAAGGTGACTTTTACAAATCACTCCTCCTTCGTGGTTATGATATTTTATGGCAGAAGAGCCTCATCCTAGATTATAGGACTAAAATGTATGATTACCAAACATTAATCCTATATGTATATATCATGTATATAGCCAGTATTTTTTATTTTATTGATTTTATTTTTATTGTAAAAAGTTTTATTTTTTGGTAGCTTGACAAAGTCCACAGCTGACTGTCTTTGGTTACATCTTCCGGAGTTATTGGAGCCAAAAGATGCAAGATTCCAAACGAATTGCTTTTCCCAAAAATAAAGCTTATTTATTCTGTAACTAAAGCAGTTAACATACTTCAGTTCGAGAATTCTACCAGGCATCTTTGAGGCGATTGAAAAACCTGCCTCCGCTACGGAGATGTGGCTATGGACCATGCAACGGCGATCTAGAAATCCCACAGCTGTGCCTCGTGCCAGTTGATCTTTCTTTCGAATTGAAAGAGGAGACTTACTTTCTCTGCACATTTCCTCTGCAGTCAGTGGTGGGATATACATCACTGTGGAAGAAATAATGGCTGCTTCTTTGGCTCCATGACATGACTCAAACAAGCATTGGCTTAGCCTATACGTCTCGAGACGCCTAAGTGTTTAGCCATGCAACAGTTGATGTTGTTGCACCAAGGATATGGATGTGCTGTTTAACTAAACACTTATAAGGCCCCAAAGGCGAGACATATTGGCTATGCCAATGCTTGGTTCTTATGTGCCTCTTTGCCATTTAACCTGAGGCACCCCTTCTCGGTTTTTACGGCTTGCCCTCCGACCAGTAAGCGCCCTCCGACCAGTAAGCGCTGCCATCAGCTTAGTTATGTAAGAAGTGCGAACTTGAGTGAGTACAAAAGAGTCCCAGAAATTACTGGGAGCACATAAATATTGCACAAACAAAACCCTGAAAAACAAAGAAGCCGACACTGTGGGGCTAATGTGTAGAACACACTTTATTTTGAAGCGGAAAAAAAAATAAAGGCAAGGGTTTTTGTTCCAATTGCTTTTTGGCTTCAAATGTATTTTTCATTTCCCTCCGTACATCGAGAGACAGTCCCCCTAGGAGGCCAGCCCCACTGCGAGCCCTCAAAATACAACAACCCAATATATATACAAGGCCTTTTCTGCAGAGCTCCACACTTTACGGGCGGATTTATTGCGCCACGTGGTGCGGCTTTACTGAGAGCTTGTGCGCTTGTAATGGGGTAGAGGCACCCAGGGACAGGAACCGCATGTCCATAAGGCCGGTTTGCGCCTGTTTGTGCCTACCCACTGGAGGAGACATTATGTATTCGGGGAAAGAGTGAGGAGCGCGGGTGTGTTAAAATAACGGAGGCATGAATGCACTGAAAGAGAAGCGGACACAAGGGTACAAGGAACGTGTGTGTATGCATACATACGTTCCTCTACTGTCAACACCCCCCCCCCCCCCCCCCCCCAAGCATCACATATAGGCCCATATAGCATGATGTGTGTGCGTGTCCTGGAAGGGGGCGAAGGGAAAGGCACTAAAAGGATGAGGGACATGTCATAGAGAGATGAAAATAGGGGAAGGAAATGGAGGGAGAGATGGAAGCAGGGGGTGAGAGCCAGAAGGATGGGAAGAAGTAAGGGTGGAGAGAATTGGGTTGGACGAAAGAAGCGAGGGGAAGAATATTTTATGAAGGGTGAACGGTAGCAAGGAAAGAGGGGAGTGAGAGAGTGAAGCAAGTCAAGTAATTTAAGGTTTGAGTAAATTGATGGGGAAATGATGTAAAAACAAACAAAGATAGGAATATAAGAAGGAAAGAATAGGCAAATAAGAAAGAGAGCAAGCTCGAGAGTCAGGTCTGTAGGGAACTATGCTATATTTATATAGCGTGAATCCAGCCGAACTGCAGCAGAGCGCAGGGTCGAAGCCACAGTCGCTGTGTGATGGGGGGGAGGAGGAGGGGGGGGGCGGGCTGATTTGTGGACTTTTCCTCCATCACGAAGCAGTAAAAAAAGGCTGATATACATAAAACATACAGTCGAATGAATCCGGAAACACAGGAATGGGGGGAAAGGGGGAAGTGTAGAAGGGAGGACAGGGAAAGCAAGGATGGAAGAAATGAAATTAAATGGAATCAGGATACATAAAAAACAAGATCTGTTTCCTCCGCTGAAAGACACTGCTGCGAGGCCACGAAAGTGAAAGAAAACAAGCACGTGATAACGCGAGTTGTGTGTGCGCGGCAAAGGTGAAACCATGCTGGGGAGTGGTGTGCAATGTGCACGCACCGTGATGAGAGAGGAAAGCTAGATGGCGACTCTGCTCGTCATTGTGCGCATAACCGCACGCTCAATGCCACCCTGTCGTCTTTTGAAAGCCCACTCATTAATGTCTCGCTAGGGCAACGCATTTACTGGCTCAGGCGAGACCTAATACTATTCTCTTAAAGAGGAGGACCAGAAGAGCATGGTCAGCCTTCAGTTCAGTGGCATACATTGTTACCACAGGTAAGGTCCTCCAACAGTCCGAAATAGAAGCTCCCAGTGCAGTAGTGGTTTCTGCCACTTACATGCTTAGCCCTTCCTAAACCTTTCACGTCTAGGACGTTGTTTGAAATAAATAAATCCAATTCGAAAGGCAGATTTTTATTGAAATCAGTCCCTTTCTAATGTTGGATAGGATTGTCTTGCGGTCAGTTTGACTTTGAGGGAATGAAATCTCCTGCCTTTCCTGGGTGTTACTATATTATTAGTGTACCTGATTTACTTGCTCTACCCTTGTGATTGTGCCAACTGACTTTTATCGCTTAATCTCAATGTTCCAGAATACTGCTCCAAAAGCAGCCCCACATAGTTTTGAAAAGCCTGAATACGAGCCTTGACGTTAGCATTTCGGATTGCAGAAATCTGGAATTCCTATTGCTCCTGCATTAGAAAAAACAGCATTTTTCTTGCTTTCCCTGGCCAATTTATTCCCAGGTACATTATTGCCACTATAGCAGTGAACATCCTGGACTATGTATCCCTTTCAAACGTTTCTTTAACATGCGTATGTGGCAACATCTCATCTAACACCTTAGCAGCTGCTTCATACCTGTTGTACTGTGATCACAGGACATCTCCGCCCACCTTGTATGATACCTAAAGATCCACTTCGGGGCCACATCCATGTTCTTGCTCTTCGTATGAACTTCCATGTGGACTCTGCCTGTACCTACTTAACAACACGCACATCTCAACGCTTTTTCCCCAGTCATGCTCCTTGCCTATGCTGTATGCTGCATCTCGTGCACTGCGACTCAACTGGAGCACTCATCTGATCCACACACACATCAAAACCAATATTTGGGTCAGGCTGCCTTTGAGACAGACACTCTCCTAAGCCACTCATGCTTGTGGCTGGTTGCGGTTATATAAGTGATCATGACATGCAAAACCCTGATGCAACTGAAGATGCTACCTCTTAGGTAAGTGTGTTGTTATGGTTGCTAACTCTTGCGTGTCATTTGTCGAGTCTCTGCTGGTCTTCCACTCACTGTCACCAGCTGAGCTGCACAGAGTGCCCGTGCCCCTGGTGCTGTTGAGAAGAGAGGCAAATATCACGAAGAAAAACATTTCCACTGGGAGACTCTTAACAAGTATTACAACTACTTTACATCAACACAACAATGCCAAATTGTTCAGTGCTATCTTCAAATGAAATCTTTAATCAGCTTGCGCTTGCAGACTATATTTTTTCTTGCTGGGTAGATTTGTTTTGTTGGGTTTAATATTTTTAGGTTATGCAGAGGTATGATTTTTAGATAAAAAGTTCAGTTGGCTTCCAAAGACTGTTAGAAATCTAGCATAGACTGTCATGTTTCAATATTTCACTTTTCCTTTGCAGCGGACTTAGTTCTTTTTATTTCGGACTATCAGTGTGATCCTGCATATCCTACTGATATCCATTCTGTTGCGTTCAATTACATGTTTTGTTTAGAAATTCCTTTGTAAACTCTGTGTGCTTGTGTTAGAATTCATTCGGTTTTTGTGTCGTGGGTCTCCATTTTGCTACATGAGTAAGTGTTTCATATGCAGTGGTTGGTGCAGCCAATGTCTGATTTGTTTCAGTCGAATCTTGTACACCTATTTTCTCTAATTGTAACCTCTCAATGCTTTACTTGAACACAGTTTTCTCGTTTTTTCTTCAGTGTTTAATGGGTACAGCAAATCACCAAGGGAAAAAGAATCCGCTCAAAAACACAAAAGTAAAGAAGTCACACCAGGGAAGGAGCGGAGTGCTGAACAGAGGGTTGAGAGGCGAAGAGAGCGGGCCGCTGCTGCTGCTAACCACACTCCTGCTCCACATACTGTCTCCTCCGCCAAAGGTCTCGCTGCTAGCCACCATACGCTTCACAGATCGGCTCAGGACTTAAGGAAACAGGTAAACGGGGTGGCAATCCTCCGGGTCGGTTCAGGCAGTGCTCCAGTTAGAATTTCAAACCATCTCAGCAGTTTAGTCTTGTGGTATTCTTACATGGCAGCAGTCAATGTGTGCGTAAATGTACTATGCCTAAAAGGTGTAAAATATTCTTCAAGTTTTCGATCAGGCATGTATGTTGGGCTGTATGTTTTTCATCCTTTCAGAAAGGACTTTGTGTGGTCTTTGAATTTAGGCTTACTTGCTGCCTATAAAATCCATAGAAAATGGCAAATGTGAACCATATCTTTATAAAAAGTGCCCCTTAAATTACATAAACGTGCTGCAAAAAACAAATTGTAAAATCAAAACGTTTTTGACAAAAACACATGGTCCAACTTAAAAAAAACCTAAGTCAATAGGGATAAGTTCTAATAATTTGCAAGAAAGCTAATTTCTTATAAGGTAGACACTTGAATGCATTGGTTCAAAACACGTTTTGATACATGTAAAGACCCGTTGCCTTGTACCTGAGGATATGCATTTAGAGTTAACTGAAAATAGCCTGTCCAGTTCTCCGAGTCTATGGATATTTACTATTTTGTGAAGTCTGTTATTGTCCGTAGTAGAATCCAGGATATCTTTGACAACTCCCCTTTAGCCTTTGCCTCTTGTAAGGAACTGGTCAGCAGTATCTGGCAACTTTGAATATAAAGTACAACTACTTTAAACAAGATCATGTACAGAAATCTCTTAAGACCACAACAGAAGGTGTGTAAAGAAACGCGTACCTTGCCTGCAGCACCACATACTCACCTGCATATACCTGCATGCTTCAACTTCTGGGTTAACATTTAACAGCTAGTGAGATTTTAAACAAGTTTTAATGTTTCGGGTATTTATTTATTTTCTTCAGTTCACATTCTCTATCACTTTTTTTTACTTTAACTATTCTATCTGGGAATAACAATGGTGAACCTAGAAGGTGACCATGTCTTAGAGTAGTTTTGTGCAAGTTTGTAATTAGAGGCTCAACTTTCACATATTCAAAACGCTCAGCAAAGATACATACATCTAATAATTGAAAACTACTTGCTCACCAGATTACCAATGAATAGACACTGTAGACTTGTTTTTGCAGAAGATAAATTAGAGTTTTTTTGCCTGACGTAGTCATGCTTAGTGGGTGGCCAAATGCTACAATTATTTTGCCTGCCCCCTTTCAACTTTGACCTAGGTTTTGTGGCTTGTATAGCTCCTTGAGTATATTGGTGATTGGTCTGTACTGACCGGAGAAAATTACAGTTTTTTGAGTTTGCACCTTCCTAGGAGTAATTACTTCACCTCCACCCTCTTCCAGATACTGTCTAATTTAGTAAATTCCTTAGTGACTTATTACTTTGCCTTGCCAACAGGGTTCCCTGTTATTGAATTAGGCTGCTGTGGAAGGTTTGTTGATTTCCTATCATTGGTTTCATTTGACAGAGAAAGCTGCGGTCTTATTCCTACTTAGTTGAAACCAGGTTTTGCATAATATTAGACACACAACACCTGGTTGCAGTTTTACTAATCGTTAGATATGTGGGAGTTGGTTACAAATGCCCCCAACATGGAGTTCTTTTGACACTAAAGGGACATTAAGCATAGCTTTGCTGTCCCAAACATCTTACTGATGTGAAAATATGTTGCTCTCAAAGAATAAAGTGTAATAACATGCGCTTTATAAATATACATGTTATGTTATGTTCTATCTAGCAGTCTGTCTGAACAAAATCTGTGTTTTGATTCTTATTTTGAATGTCTGCACAGCTGGAATACTAGGGTCTGCCTCATACAATGACCAGTTTGTTATTCCTACAAGATACAACCGGTTTGGTGAAAGATCCCTCCATTCACAAGTTTGTTACTTTATATCCACCTTCCCTTGGCTAGAAAGCCGGCTTCAGGGAAATGCCAGAAAGGGCAAAGCTTTCTTCTTGTAACAAGTTTTAATGTTGTTCACCAACTAACTCTTTTGTTTATCATTGTGCAAGTGGTCAGAAACAACCCTGATGAAGGGGAGCCCCATACAACATAAAACATACAATTTCTGTGTGCCACTATCAAGTACAGTTTTCAAAACTTTAAAGTTCTACCACATTTTCCCATCCCGATTCTCAGAAGATGACTCATTTTGGCCTAACTTTGACTTTACTGCTGTGGTACATATATAAAATAAAGATGCGGTGGAAGCAACTCCTGGAATACCAGATTTTTTCTAAGGACTGTTTGGCAAAAAGATTGTGCGTTTCCTGGAATTGCCGGTTTGGCACACCTGCCTTGCGAGCATTGGGTGGTCTTTCATGTTGCTACTGCCTCTTTTGCCTGTACTGCATGGTTGGTTTGCTGCCTTTGCCCTCCATTCCTCTGCCCTCTATGGTCCGTTGTGCTAGCTCCCTTATTTTCTCATTTACTGCAGTATCCTCCATATAAAATGTTTTCAGTTTTGTACTTTCATTCTATCAAAGTAACGTCCAGTTTTGCAGCGTGAATCTTTCTGGATTCACTATGCTGTGCATTATTCCGCAGTCTTGTGGTTGGGTCTGGAATCGTAGTCCCTTTTTTTTTTTTTTTCGTCGCACAGGTGGGCGTCGACGTCCCACCTTTTGGTGTATTTCCGGTGATGTCGGCACGCTTCCTGTGGAAGCTCCCACTCTTGGGCGCCATCTTCAGATTCTTTTTTCCGCGGTTGGGCCTGGATCGTTCCCGAAAGGGCTCCAGACTTTTTTGGAGAAAAGAAAAAGAAGAAAAATACGCATTTTTGGACGAAAAGATATTGGGAAAGACTACAGGAGACTACATCATCGAAGAGTACGACGAAGGAAAAGAAGAACTTCAAGAACTTCGACGTCCATCGGGGAGTGCACGCTCAGGGGGCCCCCTGAATGCATGAGATGGACAGCAACTCCTTTCAAATTCTGCCGTAACTGCCACCACAAGTACGTGCAGAAGGACCAGCACACCGTTTGCAACCTTTGCCTACCGGTCGGCCACGAGAGCGAGGACTCCAACGCCTGCTCCGCCTTCACGCCGAAGACTCTTCGAGTTAAAGCGAGACAGAGGGTAGCCAACGCCAACATGCAGGGCAAGGCACCGTCCTTTCGAGACCTGGGGCTATCATCAGACGAAGAGGACAACGCCGCCGCCGAAGACGACGGCTACACAGTCGTAGAGACCGATAATACGAAGACTCCGAAGAAGGTAGGAGACTCTACGGCCCTAGACCCCCGAGAGACCCTGAGTCTCAAAAAAAGCGCTGACGCCGAAGACTTCGGCGTCTGCGGCTACTCCCAGGCCCAGTGGATCCTCTGAGAAGGACTCCCCGGCGGCAAGAGCTGGAGAATAGCAAAAGACGGCGAAAAACGTCCCCGAAAAGGAGCGTTCGACGAAGAGGGAAAAAGACCAGAAGAGCACTTCGGCGCCGGCAAAGGAACCGAAAGTCAGCTCGTCACCGAAACTTTCGACGCCGAAGGTCGGCTTGGTGCCGACCTGTCCGCCGAAAAGACCGGCCGAACCATTCGACGCAGACCACGCTGCCAAAATGGAGAAAAAGAAGAGACGGCTCGAGGCCGAGATGGAGACCATCCTGCAGCGAAAGAAAGAATTCGACGCCAGGATGAAAGACTTCATGATCCCGACAAAACCTAAGACACAGGTGGTCGAGATAACGGAGGAGGAGGACGACTATGTCGAAGGACAGTCGGAGAGCGTCCAGGCCTTCGATGAACCAGAAGAAGAGGAGGCCTCCTACTACGACTATGAAGGGGACGATGACCGCAGGACGCTCCTCGGGTCTGCATCCTCAGAGACTCAGGAAATAGATTGGCAAGACGTGGACACCGAGAGCCCGGAAGAAAGCGTCGCCACGCATCCTTCGAGGCCCTCGCCGCCTGATGACATTGGGATTTACAACAGTCATCAGAAATGCAGCTGCAGTTTTCAAGGTAAAACTCGACGAAGAGAAGCAGAAGGCAGACTTCCTTCTAGAGACACTGCTCCCCACATAAACCAGGAGCCTGTACCTGCCCATGCTCGAAAGCGTCATGGCACAGGGGAAAGAGGCTTTTAAGGAGCCTGCAACCTGCAAAGCCATCACTCCCAGGACGGAGAAAAAGTATAAACATTCCTCCAAGGACCCACCCTACATTCAGGGCTCGGTCTCGGCAGACTCCATCATCGCGGCCACGGCAAGGAAGAGGGCCAATGTGCCTACTACTTCAGGGCTACCTCCAGACAAAGAAAGCAGGAGAATAGACCTCGTGGGGAGAAGAATTGAACGGAATTCCGCAATGCACTGGCGCATGGCAAATTCCAACGCGCTGCTCAACAGGCACCAGTACCAGATCCTGGAAGAGCTGGGCCAGTTAATAAAGAACATGCCTCAGGAATTCAGGCAAAGAGCTTAAAACCTTGTCGAAGAGGGGAAGAATGTGGCAAATTCGTGCCTCAAACTGCCCTGGACGGAGCAGACACCTCCAGCAGACTCATGATGATGGGCATCACGGAAAGGAGACAAGCCTGGCTCAAAATTTCAGGCTTCAAGCCAGAAGTGCAACACAGCATCCTGAACACCCCGTTCAACGGAGAGACGTTGTTCGGTGCCCCAGTAGATGAGAAGCTCAGGCAACTGAAGAAGGATAACGAGACTGCAAGATACATGGGGGCATTGCAGTTCAGAGGTATTAAGAGAGGCACCGCATCACGAAGACCTAACTGGAGGGGAGTAAACCAGCCAGGAACATCGCACCAGGCATTCCATCAAGCCCACCAGGCAGACACCCAGACACAGTAAGGGCAACAAAAGCAGTCCTGGCAGTACCAGCAAAGAGGCCAGTCCTTTCGCAGGAGAGGGAATGAACGTGGAAAGAATAGGAGAGGGGGACAACAGCCCCCCTCTAAGTGACTTAATCAAGCTCCATGTGCCCACCCAAGCAAAAACTCCCAGGGTGGAGCACAAGCACAACGGACTGGAGTTACGCAAATAAACACCTGCGAGCATGTAAGACCAGTGGGAGGAAGACTAAAGCACTTCTTCCAGGAGTGGAAGAGAATAACTGGAGACAAATGGGTACTCAACATCATTCATTTCGGGTACTGCATAGAGTTGGAAGGGAAACCAACAAGCAGAAAGCCGAAAAGAAGGGCGCTAGCAAGGAAAGAGCTAGAGCTCCTTCAAGAGGAAGCAAAAGAGCTCCTGCAAAAGCAGGCCATAGAACCAGTGACTTACAGAGAAAGGAACAAGGGCGTGTACTCCACATACTTCCTGGTACCAAAGGTAGAGAAAACGATTAGACCCATCCTGGACCTAAGATTCTTAAACAGATTCATAAGAACGCAAAAGTTCGAAATGGCCTCCCTACAAGAGGTACTTCCTCAATTGCAAGGCGGGGACTTCATGGTCACCATAGACCTCAAGGAAGCCTACCTGCACATCCCAATGAACAGTGGGCACAAGCATCTGCCCAGATTCATCATCTGAGAAGTCCACTACCAGTTCACAACCCTGGCGTTCGGCCTCAAATCGTCACCAAGGGTCTTCACAAAGTGCCTCGCAACAGTCGCAGCATACCTACGAAGAGAGGGAATACACGTATACCCTTACCTGGACGACTGGCTAATAAAAGCAAGCTCATACAAAACGTGCAAGCAGCACGCACAGAGAGTGACATGCACACTGATGAACCTGGGATTCTCCATCCACTGGGGGAAATCCTCAATGGAACCAGAACAAATAAAAATCTTCCTGGGAGCACAGATCGACACCTTACAAAGCAAGGTGTTCCCGAGCGAGAAGAGAAAGGTAGCAATGGTGAAGGAGACGCAGCTCTACCAGAAGGGGCAAGCTCGGACAGTGAGGACAGCGAGCAAAATCATGGGCATGATGGCATCATGCATACACCTAGTGCCAAATGTACGGCTACACATGAGACCCTTACAGGAATGGCTACAGGAGCAAGGGTCACAAGCTACAGGTCGTTGGGAGGATCTAGTGGTTGTAACGCACTCAGTGCAGAAAGAGATGGCATGGTGGAACATGGGGAACATAACAAGGGGGAAGCCTCGGACGCCGCCAATGCCAACAGTGACCATCACCACAGACTCATCCCAGAAAGGATGGGGAGCTCACATGGAGAAACTCCGAGTGAGGGGTCTGTGGACACCAGCAGATGCGGTCAGACACCTCAATTACCTGGAGTTGAAGACAGTTTTGCTCGCTATAAAAGCATTCCAGACAAAGCTGTACAACCAGAGAGTGTTCATCCAGACAGACAACACAACAGCGATGTTCTACATCAACAAGCAGGGGGGGACACAATCAGCCCTGCTTTCGAAGCTAGCGCAGGAGATATGGAGATGGGCCATCCCACTCAAGATAGACCTACTAGCCATACATCTACCAGGGAAGGACAATGTAGAAGCAGATTGGCTCAGCAGACAGACATCGGCATCCCACGAGTGGGAGCTCAATGCACAAGAAACAAGGAGGCTGTTCGACAGGTGGGGGACACCGTCGGTGGACCTATTTGCAACACGCCAAAATGCAAAATGCCAAAACTTCGCATCCAGGCTGCCCCGGGAGGGTTCCCTGGGGAATGCCCTATAGATGGATTGGTCTAGGACATTTGCTTACGCTTTTTCCCCGATGACGCTGATGCACAGGGTACTCAGCAATTGCAGAACGAGCAACATGACCATGATACTGGTCGCACCGCAGTGGGCCAGGCAGACATGGTACTCGCAGATCATGGTGCTGCACCCAGAGCCAGAGAGCCTGAGCCTAGTAGCGTGGCTCCTGAGGACATAGAGTTTGCGCATCTGAAACTGCCAGAAAGCACCCCGAGGGTACTTCGGGAGGCACGAAAGGCCCAGCACACGAAAGCGCTACGTATCAAAATGGAAGAGATTTACACTGTGGTGCAGAAGGGAAAAGCTACACAAAAAGATGCAGAAGGACTCAACGGTGCTAAAATACCTCACGCCCCTGCTCGACAAAAACCTAAGCTCATCCTCATTAAGAGTTCACTTGGTAGCGATAGTCGCTTACACAAGAGGAGAAACATGTGAGTTTCTTCACATCACAGGTTGTTAAGAGATTCCAAAGAGGGTGCCGCCACCTGCATGGAACCTTAACCTAGTCCTAACGGAGCTCATGAAAAAACCTTTCGAACCAATTCACAAGGCCTCCCTAGAAATGCGGACCATGAAAACGGCCTTTGTGGTAGCAATCACCTCGCTGCGCAGGGTGAGCGAGCTACAGGCGCTAACGCGACTAGAACCCTACATCCAGATACACAACGATAGGGTGGTGATGAGAACGGACCCACACTTCATGCCAAAGGTGGTGTCAAGATTCCACATGAACCAGACTATACAAATACCAAGTTTCTTTCAGAAACCGGCCACAAGCGCTGAACGGGCTCTGCACACCCTAGACGCCAGAAGGAACACAGGAAAACAAAGCAGTTCTTTGTGTCCTTCGCTAACAGTTTCATGGGGAAACCAGTAACTAAAGGAACAATTGCGCGATGGATCGCCCAAACAATACAGTTCTGCTACAAGCGGGCAGGACAGGAACTAGCAGTGGGGACACGTGCCCACTCTACCAGGAAAAAGGGAGCTACAATAGCCTTCCTAGCTAACACACCCATTCAGAACATATGCCGTGCGGCAACATGAGCTTTCGTGCACACGTTCACGAAGCACTACTGTGTGGATATACAGATGAACAAGGAAGCACAAGTCGGACAGAAGGTGCTTCAACACATATTCAATAACCAACGCTCATCTTCCACCCAGCTGCCACAAACATGAGAAACCGCTACAAAGTCTATGCACAGCATAGTGAATCCAGAAAGATTCACGCTGCAAAACGAATAGTTTCTTACCTGTCGGTGTAGTTTTGCAGCTTGAAGATCTTTCTGGATTCACTAGCGAACCCACCCACCTCCGCCAGAAAGATGAGGCTGGAGAGAAAAGGGGGGTTGAAACAGAGACAATACTTGGAAAAGAAACCTTAGAGGTTAAAGCGGTGACTGACTTAGTTGAACATTGTCATAACTTAGGTAACAGAACGAACAGGAGAAAAAAGAATCCGAAGATGGCGCCCAAGAGTGGGAGCTTCCGCCGGAAGCGTGCTGACGTCACCGGAAATACACCAAAAGGTAGGACGTCGACGCCCACCTGGGCGACAAAAAAAGAAAGGACTACGGTTCCGGACCCAACCACAAGACCGCGGAATCATGCACAGCATAGTGAATCCAGAAAGATCTTCAAGCTGCAAAACTACACCGAAATGTAAGCAACTATTCGATGTGCCACACTTTTGGCATGAATTCAGAATGTTAGCACTCTAGTTGCTCATTAGAACACTATAGTAAAGCTGCTGATCACCAGAGAGTTAACTGGCAATCTGCTGCTGGTGTTAAAAGTGTACGTTTCAGTCTGCATGTCAGAATTTTTTCATGAAATAGAAGAGGAAGATATCGAGAACTCAAAATGTGTCAGAATTTTTCTTTCTACAGCACTAACCATAATCTCTACGAGAAACTGAACCCCCTCAATATGTTCCTTACTAAATTAAATGTTTTAAGTTCTACCAGTTTGATTCAGTGAACATGGCGTCAAGTGTACCGTATTTCTATCATTAGTAACATTGTTAGCGCTCTAGTTGTTCTTTAGAATACTCTGGGAGGCTCCAGTAGAACACAAGGGAATCAACTGACCAGCTGCTCCTGTTGGAAGTACATGATTTACTCAGAATGTCAGACTTCATTTTCATATGGCTGAAAGAGAGTGTGAATCTACAGAAAATATACTCTGCATTTTAGCTTCTGGAGCACCTTCCATAACCTCTATGGGAAAATCATGAGAAAACAGTTTTCTCTCAAACATGATTCATGAAATCCCAGCAGGAGGCCTTGTCATTAGGTTTCATATATTTCCTTAAGTAGGAGAGAAAGTCCGGTTACGAGCAATATCTCCCTCAGGAGAGCGCGCTCACCAGAAAGGAAGGTTCCCTTCACAAGCCTTTCCGCTCTCAGATGCACTTCTAGTCTGAGACTAAATTGGTGCTCCTCTCCACGGCCAAGGGTAGCCGTGCAATTTAAGTGATCGAACTAAAAGCCCTCACTGCTCTTGGGACTGCATATACCAGCATGCTGCTGGGTGTCAAGACTGTGCCATGCCCACTAAGGGCGGTATTTCTTTTAATAAATGGTCGAATGGAGCGAGTGGTGATTTGTCTTTTCCCCCTGTGCTGAGTCCATGATGAAGGGGCGTACCAGCCTTGAAACATGTCGGACAATGAAAGTAATGCTATGAAGGCCAATATATGAAAGCTAATAATAGAGGGGGACTGAGCCTACTCAAGGTTGTAATGTACTCAACTCTCTTGAGACTGCATATACCAGCATGACTTTTTAATCAAATATCCTAAATTTTCATTGCACCTGCATTTTTCCACAGTTGGTTCAATATACAGAGTGAGAAACCATGGGAAGAGTGCGCAGACCATTGTAGTTCCTCTTTGAATTTCTAATACTTATGAGAGCTCTCCATTTAAGCCAAGCCTGGCTATTGGATGGTGTTGAAATGAAAGTCCCCTCCATGGCTTTGCCATCCTGCCCTGAAAACAGGGTACTCTGTGGCGGGCACCTCATGGTGCCTGCCACATTGTGCATGGTTGCACAGACTGGTCCCATGAGTACCCCCACAGGCCCCAAACAGAGGCCTCCGGGTGAATGTGGGCCGGCTATGAGCACCCAAAGTCAGTTTCCGACAGCCGATCCATGTCTGACAAACTGAGTCTGAAAGGCTGTCCGAATCCGACATTATAATAAGTCAGACGGAAACATGGCCCATAGACTATTCGCCCCCGACAGACTCTGTTCCTCCGAATGTCGGTCGGAACCGAGTCGGAAGGACCGAACGGTTACCTAACATCATAATCAGTTGATCAGAAATGCTTCTGAGTTGGTCAGAAACGCGAGTTCCGACACAGATTCGGACAAACCAAATGCCGTTCGGAGCCTTTCCGACCGACATTGTAATGAGGCCCTAATTGTTTGCTGGTTGTTAAACTGCAAGAGATAAACAGAATTCTAAAGGTGCACAGCCCATGCTTGCCTTTAAGATCCCATTAAACGACTTGGGGGAAAATATGGGTGTGAAGTGATGTTTAGGCTCCTAACCTTCCACATAAAAAAAGGCTTCTGGCACAGATTTCTGACATGTTGAACTGAGGCTCTGTTTTTGACGCACATTCCTGGAATTTTTTAACACCATTTGATACCTGAAATAATTTAACAGGTTCTCTATCAAAAGGTTCCAGAGTTTTAATAGTTTCACTTGTCTGGTAAATTGTTTTGGTTGAGAATTTCTGGTCTGTTCACTTGTCATTTTATGCCATTTGCTGATCATCCAAGAATGCATTGTTACTGTAATAGTCAACGAATCAGGAGAAGCCTTTGTGCTAGCTGTTTGGAGGCGGCTTTGCTTTTAGGCTGTTCACTTTACTTTTTTTGTAGTTATTTGTATAGCACATATTGTGCATTTAGAACGCTCTTGCAGCACTAATATAGTGCATCGTTTTCTAGTTTAAGCAACATCAACTACTGGACTAATTAGTGCAAGAATAACTGTGTTAACACTTTAAAGAGGCATGCCAATAGTTGCATTGAAATCCTACAGTTGTATGTCCAAAAATCCCACTTGGAAAATGCAGCAAACGCCAAAAACATAGAACATCTACCCCGACTGGTCTAGAAACTATATATAGGTTAGCATTGTAAATGGTGAATTTCGGCAGTATTAGATTTTTAGTTGAACAGACTTGGGTGTATGCTGTATTCTTTTTGGGTTGAACTAGCACGTAACTTAACGCTTTTCGAAGTATCTGCCAATAACGCGTTGCAGAATCAGCCCGAAAATACAGTAGCCTCATGTTATGGGAAGCTGTGTGTTTTTCAAGCTAATTGAAACTGACTAGCGAACTCACCTTTTAAGGCAGGCATTGGATACCTGCCTACTTTTGCTCTCAACCGCGCTTTTTGTTTCACGTTTAAGACGGTGATTGAACTGCCAAAACGTCCTTCGCTTTATGTCATGAAGATCTTTCCCTCTACTGTTGTAAATATACCGACAGACCTCTCCTATTCCCGTTAAAAAATTGCAGAACCAATCATTGTCTCTTTTCGGTTTGTGTGCGCGTCTAAAGCTAAAAATATTTGTAATGCCTGTTTTTTTCCCTCCAAGATTTCATTATGGAAATAGCATAATTCTGTGTTCCCTTGGAACCCATTTATTTGAATCAAATCAAGTTTATACTTTCAGCTTCCTGCTTTGTAGTTTTTTTTTTACGTACGTTTTTGGTGACACTTACGAAAAAACATCGCAAATTTATCACATGAAAATAGGATAGTGATAGTGATAGTCAGATAGAAGTCCATAACAACCTCCCACCTCCCTCCCCGATTGTCCTCGCGGCTCTATTAGTTCACATCTCGTATCACATACTGCAGAAAAAACCTGCCACATTGTTAATTGTTATTCGGGTGTATAGCTGTACAGTTACAGAAATCGTCAACTCTCTCCAATCACCACGCCGTTTGTAGTTGTAGGTGTTTTCTTGCATGTGCAAAAGGCTGAAATGTTATGTGGTTTTCATCAACTAAACAGACATCATAGTTTGGATGTACATGTGAAGATGGTTTTCTTTTACAAACTAATTGCATTTGTCCTTTTATCCTCAGGTGTCTAAATTGAATGGAATCACTCGGATGTCCTCTACAAGCTCCAATGCAGCCAGTGCCAAAAAGACGAGAGATGCGAGACCTTCACCACCCAAAACTGTGAAGTACACTGCAACGGTGACTAGGGGAACGGTCACATACACCAAAGCCAAGAGAGAACTGGTCAAGGAAACCAAACCCAACCACATGAAACCCAGTTCCACTGTTAAACACATAATCTCAGGGAAAATCGAAAGTAGCAATGCAAAAACCCGCAAACAGGTGCTATCTCTTGCAGCGTCCAGGGTGATCTGTGCCGCTGTAAACTGTGTTAGGGTCAATGGTAAGTTCAATAAAAAGACCAACCCTGTGGAGGAGGGTAGGCAGTTAAGGGAGGGACTACGCAACTCTAAGCGACGACTGGAAGAGGCTACTTCCCCAGAAAAACAATCACCCCCCAAAAAAATGAAATCAGCTGTTGTCATGCCCGAGGTGAAAAGCAAGCCACTGGCAGCTGAAAAACTGGTAGTGAATGGCCACGTAAAAAAGGAAGGGTCCGAAAAAGTTTTGGAGAGGATTAGGCCGAAGAGGACAGTTGTAACGGAAAAGACCACACCTGTTAAAGAAGCACATGGCAAGACGGAAACCGAGGCCTGTGAAAATCACTCTACCTCACAGACAGATTCCTCGCACAAGACACACGACTCCACAGTAAAGCAGGAAAAGAGCGGCAAATGTGGGTGGCCCGTCATGTGTGAAATACCCGTCCTGCGGCCTACCTCCAAGGAGTTTCACGACCCAGTAACTTTTATCGAGTCCATCCGATCTCAGTATGAAAAGTATGGTATGTGCAGGGTGATCCCCCCTTCCGACTGGAGGCCCGAGTGTAAACTGAACGATGAAATGCGCTTTGTGACACAGATTCAGCACATCCACAAGCTAGGCAGACGCTGGGGACCGAACGTGCAACTGCTGGCGTGTATCAAGAAACACCTCAAATCTCAGGGCATTACGATGGAGGAGCTTCCAATGATAGGTGAGGTGATCGTGCGAGTGGTGGTATTTGCATTCCATGACGACCCTTGCGCGTCCTCAAGGCTGCAGTTTTAGGGTATAAATTGCTGATCAATGGATGCTACTGTTTTGCTCATGTCTTTATATGGGCCTGGTGCTGTACAGGTGAATTTTAGTACAAGTTGACTCGAAGCAGATCATTTTTTTTTGTACAAAATAAGTTCTGTTGTGTGGTCCTTTTCTTTGAAGGTTGTCTCTTATGTGCCATAAAATATTGTTTAAGTATGGTGTTTCACCATTTTTCTCAATGATTGTATTTATACCAAGATTATAGCCACAAATCCTTCGATTACAATTTTCAACCATGCCAGACTGGATTAACCTGATGTTAGGTAAGACTTGGTACGGGTATGCAGATATAAAACATCCATTATTTTTCTCAGCAGGCATCAGTGCTGGGGTAAGTTGCTCAGTGAATTATTAATATATTGCAGTGCCTTTTAATGTCCCAAGGGGAATCTATTCATTCTTGTGGTAGGGCTGGGCCTGACTGTAACTGGCTTTTGAAAAGGTGCTACTTTATGTTCTCCGTTACTCGTACTCTGGCCTTTAGGTGTATTAGGCCGCAGGCTTTCTAGGTAGAACGATACTCGTTGACTTCTCTTTTTAAGCCATACAGTTTATCAATATGTATTTTGGAAAAGTGAAGTGTCATAAATCCGATTTCCTACAACAAAATGTTTGCATTCAGAGTAGGCAAGGCTTCAGTATGAGATGGTGATGGTAAAAATGGAATTTAAACCTCTGCTGGCGTTTCCGTGCTATCTGACAGTTTCTCAAGTTGACTGTCTATAAGATTTGTTAGACCCCATGAACCCAGAGCTATTAGACTCTCTCCTGATTTTCTGGATCAGTTAATTAGCAGTTATGTTCCCTAAAACTATTTTGGCATTACAATTGTGATTGGCAAGCAAGGCTTGACACTGCCGCAGAAATTTTAGTAAACTTACCAAGCATAGTCTGCGTTGTATGCAAAGGCCACATGTAACAAAAGGACAGAATTTTAGGAATGTCAAAGCTGTACCCATTGCTTTACTAAATTATGACTTTCTGGGGCTCCAAGTTGTTGAACAGATCAGGTCATGAAGACCTGTAACGTATTGTAAACTAAGTGTTTATTTGCAATGGTACTTGAAAGTCTACAGTAAATTGAACTCCTTAATGCCATGCTTTTAGTGTGGTAGAAAAATCTTAAGCTCTATTAATGACTTTAGTGGGCTAAAGTGCATGGTCCATTTGCACTGCACTTGCCTAATAAATATGGGGCTTTGTACAGCAAATTAACTGCCCCTTTAAGTTGCAATGTCTGTAAGATTACAGAAAATGGTTAGCCTTGAGACATTCAGTAAATGTGGAATTAATTTAGTGAGAATTGGGCTTACAATATGCACTTGCCATTGGGTATGGAGATGCTCCTTACTAAAAACTGGAACTAGAAGAGGGGGACCTCAATTTACTAGCTCTCAATAAATAGCAAAGGCCTACTCTGCTAAAATAGGCTGTTAAAATCTTACATTTTTATTAAATTTTACCTGTCTATGGGCTAGTGGTTTTGGTGAAAAGTATGCATTTGTACAGTTGGGTCCCTAAAAACATATAGCGTCTAGTCCTGTGGCACCATCGTTTTTAATCATGAAATTGATATATGAGCTTTGTACGCCTGTTCTAGCTAAAATTTCAAGTTACATAGATGGCCTGTCCCTGAAAGTCTGACATACAGTTGAAGTTATATTTTTTTGTGGTTTGGCAACACCAGCTCTGCCATTAGTCTGAACAAAAAACGTTTCTGATTTCGTGCTTGTTTTTTTTTTATAATCAATAAGTATCTGTTTGGTTTTGGAATCAAAACACTGACAAGGAAATCAAAATAGCTGCGAAAATGTTTATGAAATCAGATGCTTAGAGTCTTGAGGTGGACGGGAAGGTTTCAGTTTTACATCTGCTCTGCCAAAATGACTAACTTTATTCTACAGATCCAAGTGAGAGAGCGAATCAGAGGCTGTGGATTAGAATATTGTTAAGTTGACACCTTAACGTTACACCAATGTAGATATCAAATTTAAAAGAAAAAATATTCTAGTTAATCAAAACAAAGAGGCCTCTATCCTGAAACTAGATCCGCTCCATCTCTTTTAGTCTCCTGGTGACTTGGGTTTCTGAGCATGAGATGCATACCTTCGAAGTTGCCTTTAAATCCTGACTGAGAGGCTCTGCTCTTACTGTTCCCATCATATACCCTCAAGATGACTTCTCTAGGGCGCAAGGCTGCTTTTTTCTATTCTCTCATGTATAATTATTAAAGGGAGGTAATGGCGCTTTCTGACAAGAGTAGGCCCTGTGGGGCAAAAGGTGGTGCTTTCCAAGCAGTACATGCTGAAATGTGTGATTGTGTTTAAGGCTCCTGTAAGAAATAACCAACTGCTGCTTTATGTTGAAGCTTTAGTTTTGTTCATCCTGTCGGAACTAGTTCCCTCAAGGTGGAATCAAGCAGTCTTCCTGTCTCCACAAGGTATACCGTAGGAGTCCGTCACCCCTATGGATCTGAGGTTACCTCAGTGTGCCTATTTAGGAACTCTTTAGTTTAATTACTTGCATGCTTTGTGTATTGCTTGATAAAGCAAAAAGTTAAAGCTGCTAAGTTGTGATGAGAGAGCATGTTTGCTTGCTCAATGTCAATTCTGCATGCTTTTCATAGCCATGCTGATGCTTACCACGCAAATGACACAAAAAGGGGGACAAAGGGAATCGGGACATGCACAGGGTTATGTCCTCTAGGACGGGCAATATCCCAGACCTTGAGCCCCATGTCCATATGTTGAGTACAGTTTTGTGGGACTTACTGTCAATAGGACAGTTAGAAGGTTGCCTGCTTTATCACCAGGCCCAATAGGAAGTGGGGAGTATGAATCCAATAAAGAATCAAAATCAGAACAAAAAACAACAAATAATATCAAATACTTTCTATTGCATTTACTTGTATTCTCAGCAGTCTTGGGAAGTCATGCAAAACTTGAAACATGTTGTGATGTACACCATTATATTTCTTCCCAAATCATCATTGAACATAGTCATCACTATAATTGTTACGAAAATATCGTACTACGCATGTAAAACCTGAGGAAATTATCTCAACTTCCATTAATGTTGTGTTTTATACAGGTAATATACCAATTGCTTGAAACCATATACTTGGCAAATCATTCCTGCAAATGTCACAATGCTGCAAATGCCTGCCAGTGCCAACACGTGTTTCACGGTTGTTCTGCTGCTTCTTTAGGGCTGCAGGAAATACTATCACGAGTTATTTTTTATCACTTGATAATATAGCGCTACAACAGTAGTATATAATGTTATACATCTTGTACTAATTTGTCCTATTTACATGTCCTCGTTATTAAAACATAAAAAAGCAAGCTATTGATGAGATAAACATTCTAATGAATGCTCCAGAGTTGTAATTAATGAATGCTCCAAAGTTGTAATACAGTATAATATACTCTGGTAATAGAAAAGTATGAGATAATAAACAAATAGTGGTACATATGATCCAAACTCGATAGCCATAGAGATGTGTTTAGAGGAGGGGTGATAGGTAGACAGAGCGTCCTAGTTAGAATTTATTAGAAAAAATCTGTAAAATGCCATCAAACTTAAAATTACTTCAAAATTCCCCACGAGTCTTACCAAACTCCAGTCCAATCTCACTTTTTAAAAAACAAGAATACCATCCACATGTTGCTTTTCAGTAGATACATGGACTTCCGTCCAACCTGGTACTGGTCTGATAGATCCAGGTGCAAGCTACAACCTTGGAAGTGAGTTAACAAAATTGTGAATATATGATCCTGTTTGTGGATGCACGTATTTCCAGTGTCTCTTAACTGTCTGTATATGTTGCTTGTTTTGTATTTTATTATGTTTTATTTTATTTTATTCTTGAAGATTATATGCATTGCTTATATGGTTTTATATTACACCCGAATAAAAGCGTATGAAACAAACTGGAAGTGAGCTCAAAAGATGTTTTTTTTTTTTACTATTCGAATAGTCACGAGTGCTTCTTAATAGATTAAGAGGCAGTGGTGGTATGTGACTGGATGAGCATAGGGGGATGGTAGATGAGTATAAAACTACCTCTTGGTATATGTCAGAAATCTTTATCCCAGCACCTCAAAGGGTAGGACAAAAATCAGTGGTGGGTAATTCGACCAAATTTAAGAGATGGGAGTGAAATCAAGGCAGGGAACAAAACTGACCACTCAGCTCGGCTCCTTAAAAACCTCAATAGTAAGATTACGCACAAGATAAACTACATCTGGGATGACTAGCTGACTTGCCTTCGAAGACAGTAGCTACTGGATCTACAGTTCTTGATTTTTCTCACTTTAGTTTAGTTTTACTACTTCAATGCAGAGAGTGTCACTGACCTTGAAGAAAGCCCCTACCTACACCTCCTTAGAGAGTATTATAGGGCCGAAACATGTTGGCCTCTCACAAAGCATCAAATTAACCCCCATTTAATTTAAGCCTACCATTTGAGGACTAGAATAAAGTTTTCTGATGTCTACCAAGCAGTAGTTTATACTTGCCCACATCTTGTCTGCTCATCCAGGCGCTCCCCACCACAGTCTCTTCTATTCAGAGGCACCCTTGACTAGCCTGGCATAAAAAATGCACCTCTTGAGCTCCCTTCTATAAGGTTGTAGCTCACATCTAACAGACTTGTGCTAGGAGGGGTCTATTGATAAGCCTGCCACCGTCTATGTGGGTGGGGGATTTCCTTCCTGTTGACAGACCGTTCCACTATACTGACACATGGTCATTGAGGGCTCAAGATCTGGGATATCATATGTTTGATGTTAACTGCAGCACAAAGAATCTTTTGGCAAGACTTCACAAAGGAATCAAGACCATATTTGCCGTCATCCATCACCATAGTATACTGCATTGAATGTATTCACAGCAACTACTAGAAATTAAATAGCCCATTTCTGTGTCATGGATATTATTTTATCCTAGCTCTGTACATATTGGTTGTGCAAAGTAGATGAAATATAGTCACAAACCCTTCACAGCATGGTGTCGATTTCTAGCCACTAAAATGTTGCAGTGAATTTATTCCACACTATTTGCAAACACGAAGAGCAAACTGCTTGTTCCTGGTGAATTTTCTCTCTGTCCTCTGTTTTGAGATGTGAAGGGAAGTATGAGTACTAACCTTTTTATACGCTTCACTGCTCCAGTCACGGCTTTATGAAGACTACATCGGAGGAGACCAGCCAAATGGCTTGCATCAAAATGTTTAATAGAAATTTCCCTCCCTCCTCCTCCGGCTTTCTATTTCTGCATATACCAGATTGTTTGCTTAACGTTCAAGTCAATGACAGTTTATTGGATACATTAGTATTCTTAACAATCTCGATTCAAGTTTGATTCACTTCTGGATTAGTCATACGTTATATCGCAGCAGGGATTTGCCCCAGTTTTGGAACTTTCATAGATTCCCATGCTTTGTATCATTCCCCGTCGTCGGAATGGGAGCCTCGGTAGTATAATAACCATAGAAACAAAAGAGAAACATAGGCCTAAGCCTCATCTCATTTTGTATCCTATCACTCTCGTTGTGTAAAAGAGACCAAACTTTTGCTAGGACCAATCAGAGCAGCCTCACCCTCTAGAACCTTCTTGAGAGAGCTCAGAGCCTCAGATTTTTCTACCGCACGTTGTGCTAGGGAGTCTCCACTGAGCTCTGCTCAGTTTTTCTTCTACAACTTATTGGATTTATTGGATTTTTGGATTGTTACTACTTCAAAAGATGTCTGACAAGGAGAAGGCCCTGTTCAGGTCCTGTGCCTCTTGTGGGAAAAAACGACTTTTTGTTGAAGATAAGCATGATAACTGTATTTACTGCTTATACTCAGACCACAAGGCCACCGACTGCAAGATCTGCAGGACATTCACTGCCAAGACTCTCTGTGACAGAGAGGGTCGACTTTTGACCTGGCTTCAACAGATGAAGACTCGGAAGGGGCTGGTGTCTTCTGATGAGGAGGATTCAACATCTATGGCATCCTCTCATAAGTCCAGGAAGAGGGGTAGGTCTCCTCCTGGTTCTTCTTCTTCAAATGAGTCCCCTCTTAAGGCCCCTCACAAGATCTCTGAGAGGGCTGGTCTCCTTCAATCTCCTCACGGAAGTGAAAAGGAGAGGCAGGGACAGGCTTCTGGATTACTTATCACTTCAAAGGACAAAAAGGAGGTTTCCATTACTTCTCCTCCGTCCAAAAAAGAGAAGCCTGGTGACAAACACTCTTCTGTCTTTTCTGGGACCGGTTCGGAGAAGAAATCGCGTTCGTCGACGACGAAGACGTCCGGTATGTCGACGACGGTTGCTGCTGCTAAAGTTCCAGCTGTTTCCGTCGACGGTAGCTATCTCCACGTCGACGACGTCGTCTTCTTTCAAGATGCCAGGTTCGCCGACGGTTTCTGTTTCCACGTCAACGTCGATGAGCTCCGACAGGGTGATGTCGACGGGCTTGTCGACGACGAAGACCACGTCGACGACCACGACTACTTCAACGTCTGCAGTGATGGTTATGACGACGAGTTCGTCTACGAAGCCGTCGACTATCATTCCGTCGACGACTAAGGCTGCGTCGACGAAGGTGAATATACCGTCGACGACTGCGGCTCCGTTGACAAAGGCGGTTACGCCGTCGACGACGACTGCTCCGCCGACGACTGCTCCGTCGACGACGTGATCGTCGACCAGTCAAAAACAGCATTCTTCTCTGAAAAAGATGAAAATCACGCCGGAAATGACATCTCCAAGACGAGTGTCGTCGCATCCACCAAATATGCTTCTAGAGGAGGAGTCGGAAGAAGAAGAGGAGTTTGGTCATTATGGATATGCCTACAGTCCTTCAAACTTGAATGTAAAGATGCAGGACACTGACACTGAGGACTATTTCGAACAGGCACGTGAACAACAGGTGCACTATGTGTCTGAGGAGCGGCGTCCTACTGCTTTAGGACAGGACATGGTGGCCATGCCTGTCTCTTTGCTCTCTGATCTTCAACTGATGTTGCAGGATTATAGACACTGGTTCCCGTCTGAACTTTCTGCGCAGTCTACACAACCTCCTCCTCAGGGATTGCCACAAGCAGTTGCTACTCCGCATTCTTCACAGGGGGTGCCCCATCCCCCAGTTCAGGTGATGCCTCTGGTCCGACCTCGCACTCCGGATCCTCTGGTCCGACTCGAACACCGGATCCGGAACCAACCGATCCTGTCAATCTGGATTCCTCTTCGGACGAAGAGGGGCTTCATGTGGATCCCTTATCTGATCCATTACAAGACCCAGATCTGGATCAGGATGATAGTGGCCTACAAGACCCGGACGCCACTGGTCGTGATACATCTGTCTCCCCTCCTGTGGACATAGGAGGGTTCCATCACCTGATGGAGAGCGCGGCAAAAAGATTTGGACTGCCGATTACAAGAGAGGAGTCTGAATGCTTCCTCTACGATTTCAAAGAGCAATACAGAAGATCCGTCAAATCTATTCCGATCATCGAACATGTATGGGATGAGGGCATAAAGATCATGCAGAATCCAGCCACGGTGATTCCAGTACTCCCCAGACTGGAAAAAAAAGTACAAGGCTCCGGAAGGCAGTCCAGCTTGTCTTCTTGGTCAACCGAAACCTGATTCAGTCATCTCTCAGGCCGCCCAAAGCAAGTCGAAGAATCCGACGACGCCTTTGACTACGCCTCCAGACAAGGATGGTAGACGTCTGGATAATGTGGGGAAGAGGTTTCACCATGGCCAGCTTGCTGGTTAGAGCTGCCAATTCTCTCGCCATTCTCTGCAGATACGATCGCCAGATGTGGTGCGACATGGCACCGTTTGTAGAACAATTGCCAGACGTGGAACGAGAGGAAGCCAAGAGAGTGCTGACGGAAGGGGAAAAATCATCTTCCGAGGTAATCGACTGTGCGATGGACATCGCCTCCACGGCTTTTCGAGCCTTAGCGAGTTCAGCGGTGCTTCGTCGCCAGGGCTGGTTAAAGGCCACCTGGTTTCGGCAGGAGGTCCAAAATAGGATCCTGGACCTCCCTTTTGATGGCAAAATGCTTTTCGGAAAGCATGTGGATGATGCCCTGCAGAACATAAAGAAAGATACCGACACGGCGAAGTCGCTGAGATCTCTCAACTATCGCAAGGTCCCATTTAAGGGCGTTCGAGGCAGGGGTTTCTCTTCATATAGAGGCAACGCCCAGCAGAGATATTCATCACAACTGTCCCAATCTTACAAGACCCAGTGCAGGAGGTCCAAAATAGGATCCTGGACCTCCCTTTTGATGGCGAAATGCTTTTCGGAAAGCATGGGGATGATGCCCTGCAGAACATAAAGAAAGATACCGACACGGCGAAGTCGCTGAGATCTCTCAACTATCGCAAGGTCCCATTTAAGGGCGTTCGAGGCAGGGGTTTCTCTTCATATAGAGGCAACGCCCAGCAGAGATATTCATCACAACTGTCCCAATCTTACAAGACCCAGTACTCTAATCAGCGACAGGGACAGTCAGCGTCTTACTCTCGCCAGACACCGCGAGGACGTCAGAACCGTCAAGGACGTGACGGTGGCAAGCGACAATAGCGGCCTCCTGGCTCTACCTGCTGTTCCTTCCCTCCCAGTCACATCAGTGGGGGGCAGGACTTCCTTTTGTCTGAACAGCTCGAGGTGTATAACATCGGATCAGTGGGTTCTGAATATTGTACAGAGGGGCCATACGTTGGAATTCCAAGATCTTCCTCCAACGCGAGCTCCGGGGGCCATCTGCACGAAACATCTGGGTCTACTCCATCTAGAAGCCCATCAATTGTTCCTCAAGGGAGCAATAGAACCGGTACCTCTTTCTCAGAGGGGCAGAGGTTTTTATTCCAGGTTCTTCCTGGTGCGGAAGAGGACAGAGACTTGGCGCCCCATTCTAGACCTAAGAGAGCTCAACGCTTATCTCATAAAACTCTTTCAGGATGGTCACTCTGCAGGAAATCCTTCCTCTTTTAAACCCAGGCGACTACTTGGCTTCCCTGGATTTGGAAGATGCGTATTTCCACATTCCGATACACCCAGCTCACAGGCAATATCTGCGGTTCACATTGGGCAAGAGCCATTTCCAATTCAAGGTGATTCCGTTTGGCCTGCGTTCTGCACCTCGGGTGTTCACCAAAGTGTTAGCACCTGTGGCAGCTTTTCTGAGGACACAGTCCCTGGAGGTGTTCCCGTACTTGGACGACTGGCTAGTCAAGGCTCCATCTTTCGAGGAAACCTCTCAGGCTGTTTCGACTTGCATTCAGTTATTCAGACACCTAGGCCTTCAATTAATCAGCAGCAAGTCAGTTCTTCTTCCCTCCAAGACTGCACGGTTTCTGGGGGCGATTTTGGACACCACACAGTGCACGGCGCGTCCTTCGGAGGACCATCAACGGAAGTTGATGATCTCAGCTCGCCAACTGTTCCAAAAAAAAATGCTTGTCAGTCCGTCAATACAAGTCCCTTCTAGGGTCGATGTCATCCTGCATACCATTAATACCTCATTGCAGGCTGCGAATGCGCCCTTTGCAGGAAGAACTAGACAGGCAATGGCGCCAGGCAGACGGATCATTCAACGGCAAGGTATTGGTGACTTCGGCAATGAGAAAGGCTTGCGAATGGTGGCTGGTACAAACCAATATCGCGCAAGGTCTGTCGTTCAGAGTTTCGCCATCTCCCCCTCATCATAACCACGGATGCCTCGTTGGAAGGCTGGGGAGCGGTGCTCCGCGAACTTCAAGTCAGCGGACACTGGAGCGTGGTTCAGCGCCAGTGCCATATCAATTTTTTGGAGCTGAGGGCCATTCGGTTAGCTTTACTGGCTTTCCTTCCCAAGGTTCGCAACCGTTCCGTGCTGGTCCGGACAGACAATACGACGGCCATGCACTATGTCAACAAGCAAGGGGGAACGAGATCACAGACTCTATCCACAGAAGCTCAGAAACTCTGGGATTATGCCATCCTTCACAACATCAGTCTGAGAGCCGAACACCTGGCAGGTTCTCTCAATGTCAAGGCAGACGCCCTGAGTCGACAAACAGAGGTGACACACGAATGGGAATTGAATCAGTCCATTCTGGAGAGAGTGTTCTCGGTTTGGGGGACACCTACCATCGACCTGTTTGCCTCCCCAGTGAACGCCAAATGCCGGTTTTACGCAAGCAAGGTTCACCATCAGGGGTCCCTGGGGAATGCCCTTTCGATGGCCTGGTACAGCGCATTCTTTTACGCTTTTCCTCCAATTCCCCTCATTCCTCGAGTACTCAGGAAAATGAAGGCGGAACCGTGCAAAATGATTCTCATTGCACCAGCGTGGCCCCGGCAATTTTGGTACACGGAGCTCCTGCGTCCCTCCCAAGCTCCTCCGATCCGCTTGCAGTCCATTCCATCCCTGTTGTCCAGGAATCAGGGTCAGGTTTACCATCCGGATCCGAATTCGCTCCTCTTGACAGCGTGGCTCCTGAACACAGAGAGTTCCGTCATTTAAATCTTTCCCAGGAATGTCGAGACGTTTTGTCACAGGCTCGAGCACCGAGCACAAATAAGACTTACAAGGCAAAATGGAGAAGGTTCTGCCTATGGTGTCAAAGACAAGGTCTCCATCCTTATAAATCTCTGCCTCACCAACTCTTGCCATACATTCTCTCATTGGCTAAATCTGGGTTGGCACATTAGTCTGTGAAAGTCCATCTTGCTGCCATTTTAAGGTTTAGGCGTACTTCTTCAGGCCCTTCCTTATGGTCCTCTCGGATTGTGAGGCAGTTCTTGAAGGGTCTCTTCCGGATGTTCCCTCCAGTTCGACCGCCTCCTCCAGTATGGCAGCTCAATCTTGTCCTGGCTCAACTCATGAAACCTCCAGGCGGATTTGAAGTTCCTCTCTTGGAAACTTGATCTCCTTCTAGCTCTGACTTCAGCGAGAAGAGTTAGTGAACTTCAAGCCCTCTCAATAGTCCATCCTTTCCTTCAATTCAAAAAGGATGTTCTTATTCTTCGCACCAATCCAAAGTTCATTCCGAAAGTACCATCCGAGTTTCACTTGAATGAGCCCTTGATTTTAAAGTCTTTCCGCGTCCTTCTACACCTGCGGAACGCACTCTACATTCTTTGGACGTTCAGAGATGCTTAAAATTCTACCTGGAACGTACAAGGCCCTTTCGGAAATCATCCCAGTTGTTCGTCTCCTACAGCGCACCACGGAAGGGTTTTCCTTTAGCAAAGAGTGGCATTTCCCGCTGGATCTCAAGTGCCATTCAATTTTGCCATCAGGAGGCTGGTAAGCCTTTGAACAATAAGGTTTGTGCCCATTCTACAAGGTCTGTGGCATCATCTGTGGCTCTTTTCTCTGGAGTCGCCATTAAGGATATTTGCAGGGCAGCAACGTGGAGCAGTACTCATACCTTCACGAAACATTACTGCCTAGAATCTGCGGGACGAGACGGCGCGGCTGTTGGTCAAGCAGTTCTGCAGAATCTCTTCCATTGAGAGGTGAGCTTTCCCTACGAACCCTCCATCCTGGTGAGCACATTTTGTTCTTGTTTACTATGCTATAAGTGTATATACTTTATGGTTATGTGAGGCCATGTATCTGCAAAATGTGTCTTGGTTATTACTGCTAGCTACTCTGATACAAAGCATGGGAATCTATGAAAGTTCCAATACTGGGGCAAGAAAACAAGTTACTTACCTGTAACTTTGGTTCCCCAGTATTGGTAACTTTCATAGATTCCCATGCGCCCACCCTCCTCCCCTGGGAAAGCTCAGCCTTTTCACATGAGATAGTGGCGGTTTGCACAACGGCTACGAAAATCTGAGGCTCTGAGCTCTCTCAGGAAGGTTCTAGAGGGTGAGGCTGCTCTGATTGGTCTTAGCAAAAGTTTGGTCTCTTTTACACAAAGAGAGTGATAGGATACAAAATGAGATGAGGCTTAGGCCTATGTTTCTCTTTTGTTTCTATGGTTATTATACTACCGAGGCTCCCATTCCGGCTACGGGGAATGATACAAAGCATGGGAATCTATGAAAGTTACCAATACTGGGGAACCAAAGTTACAGGTAAGTAACTTGTTTTCTTCTTTCTATAGATGCCTTCATCAGCCAAAAAGGCTTAGTGTGCACGTAGTTAGGGCTGTCGGATTGAAGGTGTACCTGGTGTACTGAGCTAGCTACTGAGTCAGAAAGGCATACAAGATTTACTGTGACCAACTCAGATATTTGAGTGTTCCGTTAAAGTTTAACTCCCCTTCCCTTCCAGAATGACTAAAGCTGAAAGCAATCTCAAAGCAAAATAAGAGGTGAAATGTGGTGCAAGCAACCAGTTATCTAACAACTAAGGATAAGTGTATGAAGAAATGAAAGACCTGAGCGTACCTTTCTTCTTGTAGAAACCTACCACTGAAACCCTGATTAGATCAGAATCTTCAGGGCTCGGGCTTCTGACACAAGCTTTATAAACCTTCATCACAAGCGACAAACCACTGAACTAATTGGATGTTAAACACATGAAAACTCTTCCTGATAGGAACCTTTAGGTACTGCTTTCCCTCCCTTGTAAGGTTCCAGCTCTTTCAGCGAAGTATATATCTACCACATTTATTATGCATGGTTGAAAGAATTATTATCTATGAGAAACTTGTATTAGTGTTGTGCTTCATGATTGGAAATGCCCTTCTGTCATATTGCTGGGTAGAGGTGCATGTTGCAGTGGCAAATTACTCGAGTTCTGTAGCAAAAGAGCAGAAACTATGCTCACAGTTTGCATGTATAGACGAGTAGATCTTGTAAATTGCTCCTTGTCCTATTCTGTTTTAGGAAGTAGCCAGATGTTGATTGAATTATAGATGATTTACGGTTATTCTTACTTTCATCTAATGCATTTTCCAGATCGTGCATGTCGTTACAAGAAGACTCTCCCACCCAGTCATGTTATTTTAAAATGAGGTCAAGGAAGTGACCAGTATGGTGACCATTCTGGATCAGAGGTTCATCCTTTGACAGAGCCTGCATTTGCATAGTACAAATATCGCTCCTATCCTTTTGATCGCCTGGGAGTGATGCAGAGCCCTTTGAATAAGATTCTTCAAGCACCTGGAAGCCAGAACAGGGTCAGCTTAGGTTTAGCACTCTGGATTATTTGTAATGCATGTGAGGTAGAATGCAAAGAGCCTAATTTTAAACCATGACAATAACTAAATTAAAACGGATGTTCCGTTTAGTAGTCCATAATAGATCTGGTGTTACTTCTATTATTTTTCACATGATTTGGTTGGTAACAAAATTCCTATTTCTGTTCAAAACAGCAACAGCCAACACACTTTTTGCACAGTGGCTTACAGGCCTGGAGATTTTTCATGGCGTAAACGTATTATAGTAATAGTAAGAAGGAGGATTGGACAAATGCAGAGTTATCTAAAAATTTGCAGAAGAGTATGCCAGGATGTTCAGTGATAAGCTGGTGGAGGTCGAGAGCTTTGTTATTGGTGAGCAGTGCTGGAACCAGGTCTTGAGATTATCAAGGCTACGTAGATTTGGGTGCTGAAGAGAAATTTCTAAAATAAAATCCTTAAGAGCATCAGGGAAAGCAGTGTTGTGTGTGGATGGTGCTAGATGAGCTGGAATGTCGCTAAGAAATTCAGCCTAGATGAAACACATACAAATGAAGTTGCTGCGTTGTTGATTAATCTTTGACCACAGTTGTATGTGATTGGTTTTGTTATAACACTGCTCACCCCGAGCAGAGGTGACTAGAGTTAGGTAGCCCTAAGTTATGGTCTCATGTAGCTTGGATGGAAGTAACCTTTCCCAGTAAAGTTTCTGTGCGGCAGAGTATGTTCTGTTTTAAAGTGAGTTAGGTTATATATGTGTATTCTGTTATTACTTAAAGATCTTGTGGAGAGGGTTTAGGTGTGGAGGTGACCAGAA
The DNA here is from genome assembly GCF_964263255.1 of Lissotriton vulgaris. NCBI lineage: Eukaryota > Metazoa > Chordata > Amphibia > Caudata > Salamandridae > Lissotriton > Lissotriton vulgaris. The sequence goes on along the minus strand of NC_141691.1, from coordinate 839,420,401 downwards.
GATGCAGTATCCCCCAGACCCCCTCTTGTGCTAGGATACCAGTTTTGCTGCTCTTAGAAAGAAGCTTATCAGTTGCTTTCTCTTAAACTTTTTTGGGAAGATTTGGTAGTTTGCTGCTCGCCATATTGCATGGATGTATTCCTTCCTTACCAGATATGCATACCTTCAGATGTAAATGAACAAAGCTTGATCGCCAGTCAACAAATTTATTCAGAAAGATAGGCTCCCTGATGCACGGCGGATTGAGATGGGACTGCCGGCACACTTGCGCACTGAAATCCAACAAACACCATGGGTTGGGGGTACCAGGTTTCCTGGAACAAGAAAACAGCATAACTTCCTACAAAGAGCTGCCAGTCAGTGAGGTGTGCCTTAGAGCTGAGACCCCCCATATTCCAACTTAATATTTTCAAAAGAGGTACATATGGGAGGTGAAACACTGGGTTTGCGATAAAGCCATGGCCTGATTGAACGGCGACATTTGACTTAGTCACATGACACCCCACCCAGTCAGTATCAGTGAGGTAAGACTGGGCCGCAAATCTATTCCTGTACTCCAAGACTGACTGAGTGGCTGGGGCTGAGGATGGCTAAGCTTAGAAGGGAGAGCTGAACTCACATTTTCTAATAGAAATATCCCAAAGGTAATGTGACAGTCCTAGAGCCAACATGATAAGCCTTCACATTTAGAACATTTCTCAGACTAGCCGGTTGTCTAGGATTTACCACAATACAGTCACCCTCTGTTTTTACTTGAGGGCCCCACCTATCCAGCTCTATGTATTCATATAATCTCATTGAGTTCCATTAAATTAAAGCTTTTATATATCTGCAGAGCCAGTGAGTGGTTGTGTTCCGCAGCTGTTCCCATGATTCGGATTGATTACATCTTAAAAGGGAAACACCTGCTTACACCAACATATACCAACATATATTACCATGCTGCCGGAGTTAGATTTAATGTCACTTTATTAGGGGCATACTCCATTCCTATGTTGTCTGTGTTCGTAGGGCTGCATGGGACACAATCGCCCCTTAGATTGTAGGTTCAGTCACCATTGGCACCAAGACAAAGGGTGCCTCCTGGTGCCTTAGAAGGTGGAAACACACTGGCCCCGTCCGGTACAGCTATCATCTGCTCAGCTGTTTCTGAAGAATGGTTATCCCCTACCTTACATTGAGTATAAACATTAGTATTTTGCTGGGAACAGCTCTTGAGTGGGTAGTAAGTTATTAACTCGTAAACACTTGTTGAAGCATAGTGCATTCTCTTGTGTGGTCTGCAGCTGTATCCATCATGGAGGCTTTGATTTTGGAATAGTTGGTGCTGTTTTACAACTGCCCCATTTAGATTATGAACAAGTCTCCTCCTAAAATTACCAGCCACATTAAAGGTAATGTTTAGGTATTTGTGTTGAGTTGAGGTTAACAGATTTGTGAATACTGTCAAGTGGTTCATGCTCAAATGAGAGCCAGAGGAGAGGTTAACGTTTCTTTTAATTTTTTTAAGATGGGGCTATGATTGCTAGTCTCCAAACAGATCGATGCAGCCTCACAGAGTACTAGCTGTAGCATTGAAGTGGTTTTCCCGGCTGATGACCGCAGCATGTTTAATGGCATCAGGGTCACAGTTGCTGTCGTAGTATTGCTGCACTGTATGATTAGTGCATCTGCCGAACACTTTTGTGCTTTCTAACTCGCAGTATACCTTGAAAATCCGAATACCACTTCTTGGAGGCAGCCAAGGAAATTGGAAGGTTTTCATTCACAAATTAAATTTGCTTTACAGTGTCATTTGAAAGTTCAATTTAAGAAACTGTGCTGTATGTGTACGGTTAACAACTTCTTCCCAGTTCTCTAGTTTGTCTTCTTGCAAGGGTTGCGCATAAAGCTCCTTTGGCTTGCAAGTTTGTCTCTGCTTTCCATTTATCTGCATGTTTAATTCTCCGTTATTTTCCATTTATCTCTGCACTCAAATCCACCCCTTTCACCTCAGACATCCTCCTGCAGACAGGTTTGGTCACTCGTTGCGCCCACCCACAGGAGGTGCTTTGTTCCTCCCCCTTTAAAGTACAGACCAGTTTCTGCACCAAGTGCACAAAAAGGTTTGAGAGTTATGAGCCCAATGTATTCTTTTGCTCTGATTAACAACCCCATCATGCATGTTTCTGCTGTTTGAACATTCCCTGTATATGTCACGGCGTTTGTGTGCTTTTATTTTTCATGCAGCTGTGATGTGTATACCCGCGCTAACTTTCCTCATCCGAAATGTTTACGTCTTCTGTAATGCACATTGACTTAAAGTTTGCTAATTTTATTTTTTGTTAAGGCTGCCCAGCACTGCTGCCCTGCCTCCTTACTGCCCCCATTTATGTGTCCATCTTCTGATATTGTTGCAATGGAAAAACCTTCAGGTTTTGCAGGGATCATCTCACCATCTAATATATATATCCTCATTTGTCTTCAGTCAGCAAACATCCTGTTGCAATGTCGCCATATATTTTCAAAAAACCCTTCCTCAGTCTGGTATTTTTCTCACTAGTTCGAAGCTCATACATTTCCCTGTCCTTTTGACCTTCATATTCCTGTCCCCAGCCCCGGTTACATCCTGGTTCCCATTCCTGCTTTAGTCAGCCTTCTGTCATGTTGTGTATCAACCTTGCTTCCCCTGCACCATTTGATTGATCTGGCTGGTGTCTGCTTCCTGTGCGCTTCTTCGTTTTCCACCTTGCTCAGCTTTATGCCCTTTCTGATTGCTGTTTGAATGCACTTTCTTGTTTTATGCCACTGCAGCTTACACTCCCTATCAATTCCCAAGATGCTGCTCTCTAGAAATGACCGCTTCTTCTCGATAGCCTTTTTCCGTAAAATCGAAAAATATTTGAGCAAATGATGAAAAACTGAGAAAATATTTTACGACTGCATCAAAATGATCTTTTACTCCTGAAACGGTCTTTATGTTTCCAACAATTGTTCACTGTTTGTTCTTTTTTTTTTTCTTCATTATGGTATCTAGTTCTTTATTATATTAGGTGTCCGTGTTGATCTATGTATATAAACACTTCATTCTTCACTCAGTGATTCGTTACGTTAGTATTCCCTTTAATTTATTTATTATTGCCTTTTTCTTAGAACAACCAATATTCTGTGCCCCAAAAAGTACATTTTTATCACTTTCTCGCAAATACTAGATCTGTCCCCCAGGGATATGTTTGCTGTGTGTGGTAGTTCGGTGTGTAAGGTTCTTTGAGTGTGAAACGCAGGTTATAGTGGATTCACACAAATAAGATTATTTTGTCGTACAAATAAAATTATTTTACCATCACTTAGGAAACTTCCTCCGCTACTATATCTTCCAAATTTACTGTAAAGATGCTGTGCCGTGAACGTATGCTTGTCCTGTCCATGATGCTTACTATTGGAATCCACACTGTTCATTCTTCTGCCCTAGGCTTCTGAAACCCTTCAATTGGATTTGCAATCTGTAATTGATATAGTGCATTTTTCTTTCTCTGCATGATGCTTTCTGTGTAGTTCTTTATATGCAAAATTTCTGTGGGCATTTAACAACGGCCTTCTGAAACATCCCGCTCCTCCATGCAGTCATGTGGCTGATAACGAACAGCTTGTTGCCAGCCCTTTTGAGGATCTTGCAAGTCCTAACTCTGGTTTAAGTATTTAGATTGGTAAGCTAACATTGTGATGTAGGTTGCTTTCTCTGAATTCAGATCTGTGGTTTCCAGTCAATGAGCTTGGTAATGGCCTAGCTAAATATCACTAATCAAACGGGCTTAGATACTGATGGAACCCTTGTGAAGTTTGACAAGTGGTTATGATCATCTGCACTGACTAGCATGATTCTTGCCCTCACTTAAACAAGGTAGGGTAATGGCATGACATTGCTTTGAAGATTATGTCCGTACACCAAAACAATGTTGTCCTCGGTATGCATCCAGTTATAATCTGAAGTTTTTTCATTCGAACCAGGAGCCCCTTTTGTCAATTTTCCCTCGGCCTTGTATGTCTCCTCTGCTTAAAAGAAAAAAAAGCTTTAACGGCTCAGGGCACTCTAGAAAGCGAGCTCAACAAATACTTTAGGAATGGTGAAAAAAACTGAGCTGTGAAGCATATTGCTGCCCAGATGCTGTTCACTTGCTAGTTCTACTGACAAATGGAAACCAACCCATTCCTGAAAGCATCTGAATGTTATTTAGTAGGAGGTTTGATTGTGGTGTTGTACTGGGGATCTGAAGAAATGTTAAATTGCCACCACAATCTTTCCAAACATTGATATCCTGTCAGCGGCGGCAGTACTGCACATCCCTTTTGGCAAGTTCTGTTATGAAACCTCTTTGATTAGCTGATATATGCGCATATTCTTTCTAATGTTGCCCAGTCCCCTTGGGGCCACATAATAACTATTATACACTGTTCTCTATGCTGGGGGAGTACAGATTTTCTTCCATAGCTAGAATTCAGAAATGGTGTTTTTTGTAGAATGACCCTGGGCCTTGCTTTGCACTATTTGAGCATGCCTAATACTTGTTTTTTTTTAATATCACTTTACAAAATTCCTGTCAGTAAAGGGCAGTAATTAGTGAGGATTCCTTCAATATCCATCATGAAGAGAATAGGCACTACTCTTACATGCTGCCGAGCTCTTATGTCCTGTAATGTAGCTGCTAAAGGGTTATGCTGTCATGAAATTCACTTAAATAACATGTCAACACTAGGGGAACATTAGTTCTGTCTCAAAATCATGAAAGCTCTGGTACCTTTGCATTACCATGTTGCTTAACATGTTCAAATGTTTGTGATTTTAAGAGACATGCTTAAAGTTACCTTAACCTAGATGTTTTGTTTAAAGTGAATTTATTACTCATGTTCATGGCATATAACACCGTTTTTACTGATGTTTTTCTTTGTGTTTCTGTTTGTGGCGGTATTCCTCCCAGGAATTAGACCATGGGCTTGCGCACTCCGCGCTTGGTGACCTAAGGCCAGATTCCAGAGGATCTACGCTACCCTTCTTCTCTGAAGGGGCCAACATATGTGCTGCTATGTTGCCAAGTTACTATGTTCACACTGCACTCACCACAAATAGTAATTAAAATGGTGAAACACATGTGCGTACCACAGTGCATGCAGAGCACTTCATTGAAGAAGTCCTTTATCCCCAAACCCAAGTCCCACCCTCAGGTGTCCTTCCCTCCTTAATTTGCCCTGCACTATCCTAGCCCAATGGTGGGAGGAATCCCAAGAGCTTCTGTACCCTGGTCACCAGTACCGCACCGCCGTCACCATGCCTAAAGGCCAGCGGACATTTTGTTCTTCCCCTATTAGTCCTCAGGACTTTATCCCTGGTGCTGGTAAGTACACCACTGCTTGTTATTCCTAGGATTTGTAAACCTCTGAAAAAGTAAACTTTATTTATGTTTTGATGTATTGAATACCGAACCACCGATCATTTGCATCATGAATTAAAGGAGAACTCCTGGCCCCCTTTTCCATTATCATCACAACATAATTCGATTTTCAGTTCACCAAAATATTTCAGCAGGACCACAGTAGACCTTTTTATTCACTGTTATGTGTTGGTGCAGCTGGGTTGCACTCATTGGTGTGACAGGAAATGTGTGTTTGGTGGATATCCCAGATCTTATAACGACTTCTAGCTGCCGATTCCTTACCTTAGAATTATCTCTAGGCGTCAGACTGGATCCAGAAATGTTTCATGAGCTGTACCCCCTGCATGCTGAAATGTGCCATTGTTCGGCTCCACGTTCCGTCATCCGTGCCAAAAGTGACATGCTAGGTGTCTATATAAGCTACAGCCCAGGGCACGGACATCTTCTTTTCTTTCGGTACCAGTCAGTGTAGATCTGGAGAGCGCTACCCCTTCAGTTACTTTGAGCTTTTTTTGACGTTTTTTCGAGGTTTTTTCAGAGATATTCTCCTGGTGTGGCAGGGATATCCTAGGCAGACTGGCTTCCAGCCCTGTGGTGCTAGTCATCGACAGATGCCTGTGACTGACATGCTTCTGGTGCCTGGAACGAGACGGCAAGGCAAAGACCTGCACCAAGTGCGACACCATGCATTCTAAAGCATTGAGGGAGTAGCCCCTCAAACTCCTTGCTGCCCAACGAGCTACGCTGCGACGGTCTTGATTCCGGTCGAGAGGAAGATCACGGAGTCGGTAGCTGTGTGCAAGATCTTAGTTGCTTCCCAAGTCATCAGGCCACTCGGCTGAGTCCCACAAAAACAAAAAATTAAGAAGTCTAAACAGTCTCCACTTTCGCCTCATCGATTGGCTGACGAGACATGGGAGCATTGACATTCAAAGTCTGGATCCGCGGTTGAGCCAGTGCCTCAGTTGGCTCCACGCTACTTGAAGTTTCTGGGAGCCGGAGTTAACCCTGCTCAACTCCAGGAGTTTTATGAGGCTATGTACCTCATATTAGAGCATCCTATCTCCGCCGGAGCACTTTCAGGCCCCTCAGGTCCAGGGGGGGTGGGGGGGGGGGCCTACCGGTTCCTCGCCGGTGGCTCTGAGCCTGGCGCCACAGATGGATCCCAACTGGCACAGGTCATACTACCTTGACCTTCCCTGGCGCTGTTACTCATGCAGATGCACCCGGTGCAGTCTGCCCCATTCTGATCCCCGGCTCTGACACGAAGGGCCATCGTCTGTCTGGCGCCATGCCTACTAAGCTGGAGCCTGAGCTCTGTTCCTATGACTAAGACTCTGGGAGGATTGGGACGGGTCCCTGGACACTGAGGAATATCAGTCCTTAGATGGCAGAAGCCAGTGGACTAGACACTTCTCCAGATACTGGTGCGCTTTCTCCCCCTAACGTTGGGGGGAATGTCCTTCCCAATGGTGGTAAGAAGGGTGGCTGAGGTCCTGGACCTTACTGGCCCACCCATCCTCCCTGCCCTGCGAGCGGATTTCTTGGTGCAGCGTTTTTCCCCTTTCAGGACCCTAGTTTTCCACAACAGTGGTCAGTACTGTTTACATGGCTCTGTGCTTCTGATGTGGAATGTCATCAAAAGAAACTGACGTCGGCACGCTGGGCGTGACACCGTCATAGATACCGTAAATGTGAATATAAATGTATTTGAGCTTATATAGCGCACAGCTACCCTCAGTGGGTTTCCCGGCGCTTGCTTAGGGAACCCATCCTGGTATTCCCCTGTGAGATATCCCGGCAGGGTATCCACAAGGTGAAAACCAGGCATCCCGCCGCGAGGGGCCGTTGTGGAGATTAAGCAAGCTATTGCCCAGAGTCGCAGAGTGTAAACCCTTGAGTCGAGAAGGCACCGGAGCGAGAATTATCGAGTCCGTGGAATTTTTAGCTCAAGACCCGCCGAGGCGGGGAATTGAACCCTGATCCAGGGCCGATCTCAGCTTCCGGGTCTGCCGCCTCTAACCCCTGAGCCACACTTCTCCACACTTCTCCACACTCCGTACACGTCACGTTTGGTGCAAACTAACCACGCAAAGCTGATAGACTCCACATACCGGTGTGCAAGGGTACTGCTTACGAAAAATTTCCAGATCCAGTCTGATGGCTGGGCATAATTCTAAGGTAAGAAATCTGCAGCTAGATAGTCTCTACCAGATAAGAAGTTGCCAAAGGTAAGTAACTTGTTCTTTACGCACTGTACTTTTTTGTTTGATTTTCAGAGGTACAATTTCATGTTTGATTTGAAAGCCATTAAAATTGATTTTTTTTACATGTTTGGGTTCCTCATTAACAAATATGGCTCAATGTCTTTCCCATTTCTAATACTTTTCTCAAGAAACGGGCCTTCCAGCCCATTACAATCTAACATTTGCGTGTGAGTTTTTAATGTTTTTATTTTTATTGCTTGTTTGTCTGTAGATTCAGCCTGTGTATAGCGTTTAAATAAACACGGGCAAATCAAAGCCCTATGAGCCACATATTATTGTGTAACTGTGAATTGATATCCTGTAACACTTCTGTAATTCTTCCTTTTTAGACATTGTCTTAAAGTTTGTTTAGTGTACCCAAGTTCATGGCAGGCCAAACAGTGCCCCAGAGAGGAGGGAATCTAGTGCTTCTACTAGGGGGGCCCAAAGAGCTTGTATTGTCATTTTTCATTGTCTCCTTTTTCACCTCATTCTCACTTCTCATTTCTGTCCGTAGCAACATTAACACTGCAGGTACATTGAAGGTTCAATGTCATCACTTACCCTCTTGCATCAGTCTGATGTACAGCTAGCTGTGGCATGATAGACTTAAATGGTCAATTCATTCTCGCAGGCGTGTCAAGTTTCTCTGGACTTTCTATTGTGTCCTGAAAATATGCATAGAACAGTTGCCCCCTCTTTTAATTTTCAGACCATTGGAATGAATGATTGAAAGCAATGTCCAAAGAAATAGGCAATTAGCCATAGGTGCTGCGACCTGAGAGCATCGGATTACCAAGAGCCCAGAGTTTTGCAGCGTGAATCTTTCTGGATTCACTATGCTGTGCATTATTCCACTGTCTAGTGGTTGGGTCCGGAATCGTAGTCTTTTCTTTGTGGTTTTTTTTTTTTTTCCGTACCCCCGGTGGGCGTCGACGTCCCACCTTTTGGTGTCCTTCCTGTGACGTCGGCACACTTCCTGCGGAAGCTCCCACCCTTAGGCGCCATCTTCAGATTCTTTTTTCCACGGTTGGGTCTGGATTGTTCCCGAGAGGGCTCCAGACATTTTTGGAGAAAGAAGACACCAAAAACCTTTTTGGGACGAAAAAAGATTGGGAAAGACGACAACACCATCGAAGGGGACGACGAAGGAACCGGAGAACTTCCAGAACTTCGACGTCCATCGGAGAATGCGTGCTCAGGGGGCCTCCTGAACGCAGGAGATGGGCAACACACCATTCAAATCCTGCCGTAACTGCCACCACAAGTATGCGCAGAAGGACCAGCACCTGGTTTGCAACCTCTGCCTACCGGTCGACCACGAGAGCAAGGACTGCAACGCCTGCTAAGCCTTCACGCCGAAAACTCTTCGAGTTAGAGCGAGGCCGAGGATGGCCAACGACAGCATGCAGAGCAAAGGCCAGCCACTATCCCTTCGAGACCTGGGGCTCTCAACAGACGAAGAGAACAACGTCGCCGGAGAAGACGACTACTACACGGTCGTAGAGACCGATAAGAAAACTCCTAAAAAGGTAGGAGACACGACGGCCCCTAAAGCCCCGAAGGACACTCGACAGTCTGACCCAGACTCTCGAAAAAACGAGGGCAAGTCCTCGAAAGCGCCAACGCCGAAAGCTTCGGCGTCTGCGGCTACATACAGGCCCAGTGGACCTTCAGGGAGGGACTCCCAGGCGCCGAAAGCTGGAGAACAGCAAAAGTCTTCGAAAAACATCCCCGAAAGAAAAGGACCCGAAGAGCACTTCGGCGCCATTAAAAGACCCGAAAGCCAGCTCGGTGCCGAAGCCCGGCTCGGCGCCAAAAGTCGCCTCGATGCCGACCATAGACCTCAAGGATGCCTACCTGCACATCCCAATGAACAGGGGGCACAAGCATCTACTCCGATTTATCATCAACAAAGACCACTACCAGTTCAGAACCCTGGCGTTCGGACTAAAATCGGCGCCAAGGGTCTTCACAAAGTGCCTCGCAGCAGTCGCAGCACACCTAAGAAGGGAGGGCATACACGTATACCCTTACCTAGACGACTGGCTAGTAAAAGCAAGTTCATACAAAACGTGCAAGCTGCACGCATAAAGAGTGACAGACACACTGATGGGCATAGGATTCTCCATCCACTGGGGGAAATCCTCAATGAAACCGGAACAAATAAAAATCTTTTTGGGAGCACAGATCAACACCTTACAGAACAAGGTGTTCCCCAGCGAGAAGAGAACGCTAGCGCTGCTGAAGGAGACACAACTCTACTAGAAGGGGCGAGCTCTGACAGTGAGGATGGCGAGCAAAGTCATGGGCATGATGGCGTCATGCATACATCTAGTGCCAAATGTACGTTGCACATGAGACCTTTCCAAGAATGGCTACAGGATCAATGGTCACAAGCTACAGGTCGTTGGGAAGATCTAGTGGTTGTAACACACTCAGTGCAAGAAGAGATAGCATGGTGGAACATGGGGAACATGAGAAGGGGGAAGCCTCTGACACCCCCAACGGTGACCATCACCACAGACGCATCCCAGAAGGGATGGGGCGCTCACGTGGAAAAACTCAGAGTGAGGGGTCTGTGGACACCATCAGATGCGGTAAAACACATCAACTACCTAGAATTAAAGACCGTCTTCCTCGCAATAAAGGCTTTCCAGACGAATTTGTACAACCAGAAAGTGTTGATCCAGACAGACAACACAACAGCGATGTTCTACATAAACAAGCAGGGAGGGACACAATCAGCCCGCTTTCAAAATTAGCGCAAGAAATGTGGAGATGGGCCATCCCACTCAAGATAGACCTGCTAGCCATACATCTACCAGGGAAGGACAATGTAGAAGCAGACTGGCTCAGCAGACAGACATCGGCATCCCACGAGTGGGAGCTCAATGCACAGGAAACAGAGAAGCTGTTCGGCAAGTGGGGAACACCGCCAATAGACCTGTTTGCAACACCCCAGAATGCAAAATGCCAAAACTTCGCATCCAGGCAACCAGGGGAAGGGTCCCTGGGGAATGCCCTATGGATAAGCTGGTCGAAGACATTTGCTTACGCTTTTCCGCCGATCCCTCTGATACAGAAAGTACTCAACAAGTGCAGAACCAGCAAAATGACTCTGATACTGGTCGCACCGCAGTGGGCCAGGCAGACCTGGTATTCTCAGATAATGGAGATGACACAGAGTGCACCCCACAGATTCGGGAGATGAAAGACCTACTCTCCATGCAAGACGGAGAGGTGCTACACCCAGAGCCAGAGAGCCTCAGCCTAGTAGCATGGCTCCTGAGGACATAGTTAGCTCATCTGAAATTACCAGAGAGCACCCTGAGGGTACTACGGGAAGCAAGAAGACCCAGCACACGGAAGTGCTATGTGTCAAAGTGGAAGAGGTTCACACTATGGTGCAGAAAGGAAAAGCTGCACAAGAGGATGCAGAAGGACTCAACGGTGCTTAAGTACCTCACGCACCTGCTCGAGGAAAACCTGAGCTCATCCTCACTAAGGGTACACCTGGCAGCGATAGTCGCTTACACAAGAGGAGAAACAGGCAAGAGCTTTTTCACATCACAGATAGTAAAGAGATTCCTGGAAGGAGCGAAAAAGATCGCACCACCAAAGAGGTTGCCACCACCGGCATGGAACCTTAATTTAGTCCTGACGGAACTGATGAAGGAGCCTTTTGAACCAATTCATAAGGCCTCCCTACAAATGCTAACGATGAAAACAGCATTCTTAGTGGCAATCACCTCGCTGCGCAGGGTGAGTGAACTACAGGCGCTAACGCTGCAAGAACCCTACATCCAGATACATAATGATAGGGTGGTGATGAGAATGGACCCACACTTTATGCCAAAGGTGGTCTCAAGGTTCCACATCAGTCAGACAATACAAATACCAAGTTTCTTCCAGAAACAAGCAACAGAAAGAGCTCTGCACACTCTGGACGCCAGAAGGGCAGTCTTGCACTACATAGAGAGAACTAAGGGACACAGGAAAACAAAGCAGTTCTTTGTGTCCTTCACAAACAGTTTCATGGCGAAACCAGTAACTAAAGGAACCATTGCACGGTGGATCGCACAAACAATACAGTTGTGCCACAAGCAAGCAGGACAGGAACTGGCAGAGGGGACACGAGCCCACTCTACCAGGAAGAAAGGAGCTACGATAGCATTCCTGGCTAACACACCCATTCAAGACATATGCCTGGCGGCAACATGGGCTTCAGTGCACACGTTCACGAAGCACTACTGTGTGGACATACAAATGAACAAGGAAGCACAAGTGGGACAGAAAGTGCTTCAACACATATTCAACAACCAACGCTCATCTTCCACCCGGCCGCCACAAATATAACAAACCGCTACGAAGTCTATGCACAGCATAGTGAATCCAGGAAGATTCACGCTGCAAAATGAATAGTTTCTTACCTGTCTGTGTAGTTTTGCAGCTTGAAGATCTTTCTGGGTTCACTAGCGAACCCACCTGCCTCCGCCAGAAAGATGAGGCTGGAGAGGAAGGTGGTAAAAACAAAGACAAGACTGAAACAGACACCTTGGAGGTTAAAGCTGTGAATCACTTACTTGAACATTGTCATAGATTCGGACACGAAACACAAAACGAGAAAAAAGAATCCGAACATGGCGCCCAAGGGTGGGAGCTTCCGCGGGAAGCGTGCCGACGTCACAGGAAGGACACCAAAAGTTGGGACGTCGACGCCCACCTGGGCTACGAAAAAAAAAAAAAGAAATAAGACTACGATTCCGGACCCAACCACTAGACCGCGGAATAATGCACAGCATAGTGAATCAAGAAAGATCTTCAAGCTGCAAAACTACACCGACAGGTAAACTATTAGTTTCTTTCATCAGTGGATGCTTAGTTACTAATTTTTTTTAGACCTCAAATTTGAAAGGTACACAGGGATGCAAATACGCATTATGTTTTTATACAGATAATGCTACATTACCAGGTATTCCATTGATTGACTTGAAGAGTGCAAGTTTTCGAACATAAATATCTCTCAACCTGTTCACAAATTGACCTTCTACTGCAATGATGTTACTATTTTTAATGAATTTGCGGCAGTTGTGAGTGAATTTACCAAATGCTGTAATTGCTTGGCAACATGCTATGGCTGACTTAAGTATGGCCACTAAAGAGGATTACCTGTAAGTTAGCTGTAGTGTAATCTTCTTGTACCTGGTCCACTGTTCTATTGAGAAAATGAATTTCTGTATAATGGGGTTCCATCCACAGCATTTGTTAGTAAGAGTTCACCCAAACTTAAGAATACCCTAGCATTTTTTAAAGATTTCTTTAGACATGTGTACCAGCCCATTAAATACATTGAAATGCCACTTTAGGTTGCAGGGGAAAATAAATTAAGTATCTGTGAAAAAAAGGCCTATGAATTAGATATTCAAAGTAGTTCGGCTCCTGTTCATTAGCAGCAGCAGAAATAATGGGCAGTATTGGCAGCAGCCTTCCTGACTGTTCGCCTGGGACATCATTTAGGGATCACAAGGAAACTCTGGCACTCAGAGAAGACTGGCTTCTCCTGTACCGTAAGGGCCGAGAGGGATTTTCTGGTGGGAGTACGTCCTCCCGAACTAGACACTATTCCACAAAAAGTACCCCACAATTTTGTAAACCACGTTTACAAGCTCTCTGAAACTAACCCTGGTTAGTTAGACATGGGAAGGTTCTTCTGAAGCATCCTAGTTGTTACCCACTAGATTGTGGGGAAGGACACAATTCCTTTTGTTAATATTACCCTCGCACACTCTAGTAGTGTCATGCTTCATCCTCGGGTCACCCTGACCCCTAAAAATTATGGGGTACTTTTTGTGGAATAATATCATTTAGGGATCGCCAGGAAAACCAGAGGTAATTGCTGCTACCTTTGACTTTCCCTTGAAAATGCCAGTAACTGCCTTTCTACATCTGACAGTAAGCAAATTGAACTCTTAAGAGTTCTGTTTATTGTATGTAATGTGCACTGCATGTCCTTCCCCTAACCCCTCAACTGCAGTTAAGTCTGTTAAGGGAGTACAAAGGGTATGGGGCAACCCTGTGATGTCATCTGCGCTCAGAGGTGAACTGACCTCATGATGGACTTTTGAGCCCAGTAAATAAAATGTCTCAAAAATGCCTCAAATACATGCACTACAGATTGTGTCTGCCTACCTCCAAACTAGCTTTTTGTATTGTTATGCATTCTGTATTTTCACAGTTTGATATTTACAAGCAATCAGCTTTCCCTTGTTTCTTTGAAAAGTTGGTCCTTAGGGTTAAATGCTACATGTGCATTCCAATTGTGATTGTCTAAACCACAAGAGTAATGGGCCTGTTTACTGCAATTGTGATAAGAGCCATAATTGTTCACTTGCAAGCATAATATTTCAGCAATATAGTCTACATCCACTGCGTGCCATTAACTGCAGTGGTGTTGTAAGAAACACCCTTAACACAATAGAATAAAGAAGATAAGCTTATGTTTTTTGATGCAACTCTTATAATCCGGTTAAGGCGTGAAGACATTCGTGATTAGGCATGAAGCCACCTTTTAGGTGCAGGAGGTACGTATTTTGGCAGTGAAGCAACACCACTAAAGCTTTCATCCCCGTCACACTTTTCGCATTGTCATTCTTCCCTAACATGCCACAAACTAACCACCACAATGTCAACCTCCCAAGCCTTTCTGAGTCCACTTGAACTACTGTGTAACAATCTGGACTCTGTGGCCACACCTCCACACCCGATAGAGAATGTGATACTTTAAACCTAAGCTTACACTATTTCATCCTCACCTACATCCAGCTTCCCAACCTGTCTACATACACTTTTCACACCTCTAAATCCATTGGAGCTGTTACTCTTTGATTTCACTGAAAGAATACATTTCTCAAAAAATCTGCAGTAATAATTACTATCTCGGGCTTACAGAAGTTCTATTAGTTTGCCAGGATTTCTTCTGTCTTACAATCCCACATTCCATTTGTAGGAAGGTGGCTACCTGACTATGGTTACCCCAGATTTTTTGCCTTGTGTTTAGCTGGTTTTCGACTTAGTTGGCCTGGTTCCCTGCTAATCAGGGCCCCAGGCTATCTGCTCTCTCTGTAAAATGGATTCCATGTACCCTAGGTGCATAACTAGATTGGCTTGGGTCACCTTATCAGCCCCTGTACAGAGCACTATAGGTGCTCAGGGCATAGGTGCATCCAAGGCCTACCAGGGGCTGCAGCATATCTTTTGCCACCCCTGGCTGGCTATCTAAAATTGACACAACTGGCTGATCACTCAGCTGGGGCAAGGTGGTGTAATCACCCCTTGCTTAGATATAGTATGCCTATATCTAAACCTATCTGGACACATATAAACCTGTGAGCCACTCCTATGGCAGGCCTTAAAAATCCTGAAGGCAGAGTGCGTGGTTTAATGTGAGATGGTGCTCTAGCATGAGCTGAGCCTGTCTGCAGCTGTCGGGAACAACTCCCTAAGCTGATCCGGGATAAGGCCATACCATATACTCTTAAGTGCCTTATAATCCTCGCGGTTATATAGCAACTTTGTTTTGGCTTTATCAAAACATGTCGTGTAAGGTGTCATACGAATTGGAATACTACCCCCTCGCCAGTTCTGGCGACGGGGGTAGCATTCCACCCTTCTAGAGGGATAAGACATGTTACTTTGCTGAAACGCGGTTGATTTAAAAATGAGCCTCAGATCCACAAAATGGATGCCTCTGCCACAGACACGGGTCTGGCCTCCTGCTGCTGACCGAAACTCAGCAAATGGTGGCCTGGACAAAGGGTTTCCTGTCGAAGGGCGGTGTTAACACCCCCCAGACAGGAGATAGTGGATTGTAGCAGGGAGGTTTCAAAGAAACCAGACACTGCCTGGGGAGCACAAGGCTGCCCCTTGCATAATCCGGCCAAACCGGTTCTGGGGCCTTCCAGCCCCAGTCCCAGCGCGGCCTGGATCAAAGGAAAGGGGTGTAACCACCCCCTTCCTGGGTCCCACCCATAGGAGGGGACCTAGCAGGATGTCCAGCCCACCAGATTCGAATAAGAGTGGGAGCAGTGCCAATGCAACTCAGATCATCCTGAAGAAACATAAGAAACGAATTCTGGACCCTTCGACATTCTACTCAACCTAGAAGACTGAAGAATCTCCCTTGTGGTCAAGGAGTGACCACCCTGTGCAAACAGGCACCATCCAGCCCTCGACCCTTGCTTTGTTGCAGTTCCCGCCGGAACTCGAGCGACAGAGATCGACGAGATCAAGCTTGCCTGCCTTCTCCCTGCCCGATCCACAGTCCCTGCAGAGCTGAGACCAGTGGAGGCGACCGGAAGCGTGGGGCACGCCATCTTGAAAAGGCCACGAGACGCTGACCGTGCACCCCTCGGGGTTTGAGAAGCCCCCACCCCGAGCTACACTTGCACCAAAGCTACCCCCTCCACACTCGACGAGTGCTGCGTGGGGCCCTTCTGCTTGTGGCGGCTCGACGCGTTGGCCCGGTCACTTGCCAGCTGGCTTGTGGCCCCTGTGCCGACAAACTTGAATACGACTTGCTTTTCTGGTTGCTCCAGATCTGCACCAGCTCCTGTGAAAAGGAGCCCCCACTCTGACCCTCCTGGTTCGAGTGATAAGCAATCTCCCGGTTCCGCATGGATTGCTTTTGCCAAGTGCTGTTTGCTGCAATCTTGAAGCCGACGGTGCTGACGGCGAGAGCCTACGTGGGACAGATCGTGACCTGCTCCTGGACGTCGCAGATGCCCCAGAGCCCACGTGACAGCTGAGAGAAGCCTATCGACAACCACCTGATTGCGCCCGACATTGCCTGGTTCCGTCCTGGTTCCACCCTGGTCACTGCTGAGTGACCCAGACTCTGTCCCCTCTGCTTTCAGGTACTTTTCTACTTCGATCCACCCTTGGATCGCACCGGACACTTCTGCTTCACATCGCCTGCAGCTGCAACAGCTTCAAGCACCAAGAGCCTGCGTGTCAAAACCCGACGCCACTTCGACCCTGTGCACCCACGGCCTGTGGGTGAGGTAACATTGCAACGCCGGTGTTCCCACACTGGTACACACCTCTAGGGTCTGTGTCTTAAGTTTTGTTCCTCTAGGTTCAGCGGAAGTATCTTTTAACTCACTTTGTGTAACTTTTACGCACCATTGACATTGCATTGGTGCAAGCCGCACTTTCCGTGCTGCACCCGAATTCCGTGGGCTACTCCCGACTTCAGCATTGCTAGTCCTGACTGCTCCCAGCGATTCTCTAGGCCCTAGGCCTAACCACTGTTCGAGTGGTATCTCTTATACCATTTTTTTAGTATATGGTTTGAGTGGCCACCGGCCCTCATCCAAAATTGTGCAACTTTGTATGTTATACTGTGCTTTTGATTTAACGCTTGTGCCCCTTTTATCATAAAGAGTACTGGGGAGTAATTTAGAAATAAATACATATATTTTTACAATATATACTTGTGTGGTGTCCTTTCATTTGATTACAGGATTGTATGTGGTAAAACAGCTCGCTTAACACGACCTCTTAAGTTAAGCCTTTTAAGGCTGCTTAGTCCATGCTTACCACTAGGATAGCTTGTCTAACAAGGTTGACTTACAACCAGACATCTTTGGGGTTTGTTTGGACTGATACCAAGTGGTTCCAGAATTGGAAACACTACATATCAGGCCAACTTCTCACACCATTTTCATTTCTTTCACTGTTATTTCATATTAGTTACTTTAAAACTACCTGTAAAGACCCCGCGTAAAATGCTTGATTCTCTATTCTAACTATTCTCTTGTTTCCATCCTCCCCTCACACCGCTACTGCAGGAGGCTGTGAGTTAGATCTGGCCTGCTTTTTTCGACTAATCAATGAAATGGGTGGGATGCAGCAAGTAACGGACCTCAAGAAATGGAACAAGCTAGCAGACTTGCTTCGCATTCCCAAGACTGCCCAGGACAGGCTAGCAAAGCTGCAGGAGGCCTACTGCCAGTACTTGTTGTCCTATGACTCCCTTTCCCCCGAGGAGCACAAGAAAGTGGAGAAGGAGGTCCTGCTGGAGAAGGAGATACTAGAGAAGAGGAAAGGACCTTTGGAAGGCCACTCTGAGAATGGTTACAAGTTTCATTCACTTCCCAGGTTTGAACCCAAAAATGGGCTCATTAATGGAATAGTCCACAAAAATGGCTTTCACAGCAAACTGAAAGAAATGGAAAACCAGTTGAAAAATGGCAGGCGGCGACTTTTCACTCAGGAAAAAGAAATTGTTGAAGAGGAGCCCATGGTAAACGGTGTCTTGAGTGATCTCCATAAGTGCGTATATAAAGTAAGTGGTTTGATTTCTGATGTCTCGCATGTAGGCATGATGCATTGTATAATACTTTCCAACCCAACCCCCTTGTTTCACTGCATGTTAAACCAGCCCAGTTATACTTGTGTGCAATGTTAGACTGGTCTTCAAGGTGCAGTTGTTATTAAGAAGGGAATCTTTTGCAGACTATATTCAAATTTCAAATGGTGTTTCCACTATAGTTTAGAAGTT
Source organism: Lissotriton vulgaris (assembly GCF_964263255.1). NCBI lineage: Eukaryota > Metazoa > Chordata > Amphibia > Caudata > Salamandridae > Lissotriton > Lissotriton vulgaris. The sequence goes on along the minus strand of NC_141691.1, from coordinate 839,402,183 downwards.
GTTGCAGTGGCTGCCTAATAGGTTCATTTTCGACCAGATTGTGTAATTCTTTTATCAGTTTTATATTAATATCGGTCTGTAAGCCTGTTCCCCCAGTACCTTTGGCTATTATAATTGATCTGTGTTGGGCAGTACCAGTCCTTGCATATTTTTAACCCAAAAAGCAGATCTGGTAATTTCAACTATTTACACATTAAGTAACTTAATCTAAACTTGATAAACTTGAACCTTAGTTCTCTATTTTACTGTTGTATTTCAGGTCGGTCTTGTTTTTGTCTGTCTGCACTTTTGGGAAGTTGGAATTATTGGTTTACCTTGATCTTATGCCCGTATTGTATTGGAAAACAATTGCTGCTAAGGAGTCTCCTTGTAGGTCCTCAATATTTGTTTGGAAGGTTTTTAGGAAAATGATTAATTGGTTTATAAGTATTTTGTATAGGAGCTCCTCCTGCTGATGACACTGATTATATTGTAACCATTTTATTACACCGAAACTGTAATTTTGATATATGTGTTAATCCACATCCTGTGATAAGTTCAAGTTCTCTTGGTTCACTTTCATTTTCTTATTTTGAAGTTGTACATTTTATTTGTGTTGAAAAGCGTATAAATAGCAGTTTGTGATAGAGGAATGCACGGTTTAAATGTTCCTCACTGTGCAAAGATCCAAAAGTTTTGTGTACATTATTGCTTGTTCAGTACAGTCGTACCCCCTCCCATTTCTCCTGACCACAGTGATCCTAGTATTTGTACTTCCATCTACTGCTTATGCAAACAAAGAAGAAAAGCATTTGTAATTGTGCTACCGTGAGACTATAATGGCAAAAACATACCTAGATCCAGGAAATGCCTGCCTATTGGAATTGAATCCAGCACATTTGAGGGACCTGGATCAATTTGGTGTCTGACCATAACTGTGTGCTCAATTTTTGTCTCATTGATTTTAATTTAGCGAGAGTTGATCTGTGTTTTGAACTTGGTGAGATTCCATAGGCTTGTTTCATTGGGTAGTTTTGTGGGGATTGAGTGTGAACAGGGAGGTCAGTCTGCCAGGTAAGTATCCATTTGCTTTGGTACAGAATTTCTGTGTAAGTGCTGAACATTGTACCAGGATCAGATTGGGAAACGATTGTTGGTGTGGACTGGGTTTGGTACCCAACTTAGACTGATCTCCTCTTTAGTGTAGCAGATGGTTGGAGCCTAGGTTGAGAGGTTAGTAAGGGTCTGCTTCTTGCACCTTTTTTGCAAATATCCTAATTCCTCCACCCATCTAAATTCCTCATATCTTGAAAAATTCCATACAATACCTTTCAATAAAGAATGCCAGATCATGAGAGGACGATCTCTGCAAAAGATTCAAGCCTCTTACATCTAGGGTATTTGTAATTTTAATGTGTGGATGATTCCCTGAAGTTGTGCATAATTTCCTTGGGTTACAATTCCAGGGACATGATCCCCTAAGGAATATTACTTAATTCCTTTAGCAGTCCCCTAAGGGATATGACTTAATTTCTTCAACAGTACTCATGAATGACTCACTTTTGCTATCTTGGACATGACTTTCCACTGCTCTTAGTGGTCAAAAGAATGAAACTGAAAGAGGGTAAGAAAACCTGGTGCAGATGGCCCAGTAGAGCATATTTAGTTTTCATCTCGAAGTTTGTTTGGCACTTTTGTGGTAGTTCTTAGGTCGTGAATGCCTAAGCCCCTTCCTCAGTTTACTGATGACTTAATTTTCTTTCTGCATACCTTGTGTTCAAATTGCCTACTATGGTCATGGACTTTTAGAGGCATAGTGCTCTTCTGTATTCTCTTAAATTGGCATGTGGAACATTTGCATCTAACAACTGTGTTAATTCCAGATAATGACTTGCACTGTATGCCTAAATGTATCCACAGGGAAAGTCTGTTTCTTTGACGACCTTTTATCGGACAGCGAGAAACATCATGAACATGTGCTTTAACAAGGAGCCTTCAGTATCTGAAATAGAGGTGAGAAAATCAGAGACCCACCATTGTGTGTTTTTATGTTGTACAGGATCTTGTCTTCACTTTAAACCTTAGGGGTAAGGAAAAAATACCTGCACCCGTTTTTAGCTTTCCGAACATCCATCAGCTTGCTTTCAAAATAGTGGTAAAGTAGCATTGTCCGACCTCTTTAATAAACATGGTTTCTGATCGACAACATTACATGTGGACCTAACTTAGAATGGTACTTCCGGTCTCTAATAGTAGTTAGAAGTCTCTGCTGTTGTATCCGGTCTGTTGTAATCCTCAGGGTATTCATTGATGCATTATTTATTTAAAACATTTAGGGCCAGATGTAGGTAATTCATATTTACCGACTCTTAAATACCGAATTTTACCGATTCGGTATTTAAGAGTCGGTAAATATGAAGGGGGGAGATGTAGGTAATTCCAAATTGAGAATTACCGAATCGGTAGGATTCGGTATTTACCGATATCGGTAAATACCGAATCCTGCAAGGGTGCAGGGGGTGTCACTTTGACACCCTCTAGCACCCCAATTCCGGACTTGTGTGCCATGTTGCACACAGACATGCCCTAAGGGCATGTCTGTGTGTCACATTGCACAGGTGTGCATGCACAGATGTACATGCACACCTGAATTCGGTATTTTACCACCCAATTGGATTGGGTGGTAAAATACCGAATCTGTAAGGCCTTTGGGACTCAGAAGAGTCCCACCTACATCTGGGTTTTACCGAATCGGTAAAATTACCGATTTAGTATTTTACAGAATCGGTAAATTTACCGATTCGGTAAATTTACCGAATCTGTAAAATGATGCCCCTACATCCCAATCACCAAATACCGGTCGGTAACAGCCGAATTCGGCCGTTACCGACCGGTATTTGGGCTCCTACATCTAGCCCTTAGCCTCAAACTTTGTGGAACGTATTTTAGAACTGAAACCCAAAACAACAAACTAAATGTAATAACATTTACTATAACATAATCATGCATGATCTGGCCATACACATCCATTTCTTCAGAACTTTCTCTTTTATTTCTTCTGCTGTGCACTCTCTCTTGAAGCGTTTTTTTTTCTTTCGATCTAGTAGTTAAATGTTCACGTTCTACATCAGGTGAATCTACATCAGGTGAAGCGGAGGTTCTGTCTTGGGGTTGGTAGAGGATTTATGATGAATACTTCTGCCTGCAGAATCCTCACCGTAGAATGCTGCGATATGGAGCTTTGCTCCTAGTTGTGTTAGTCTTCTGATGACTCATTAATCTAGTTACAGCGTTTTAGGGCATGATGTCTACCCCACAAGCCATGACTCAAAGTTGTGCGATAAATGTGCTGTCATGCATCTGACTTAGTCATATTCGCTCAAGGCCAATCCCGCTAGCGGCCAACTTCATGCTTGAAGTGCTCTGGTAAGTCCAAGTCTAAGCACAAATAAGAGTGAAGCAGGACTTGATCCCCGTCTGACACTCTGAGCCAAAAGAGGTGCGAGAACATCTTGATGAGTCGTTCACCCTAGAGTTCCTCCTTCATGGAGCAGATTCCTCAGCTGTTTCTGGTGCCCCCCAATTTCTCCAGCCATTTGAGACACTGCTGCAGATTGACACCTTTAAGGCTTTGCAGGCTGCTAATTTGTTATTTACTTCTTGTTGCCTCTGGTGTGCCTTGTAGCTCTAAGGAAACAAAGATGCCCCAAGTCTGGGTACCATCAGAGGATCCTTCCTCTGTGCTGTTGGACCACTTTGGACTCCAGTACAAGCTTCTTCTCCTACACCAAGACCTACGAAGGGTTCTTTTATGTCGGTGCCAGTACCAGTGCAACCAGTGTGGGTGGAGGATCCAAGGCTGATTCAGATGTCATACACCAAACAGACTTTGGCTCAACCTCTACTCATGTTGTGCAACCTATTTACAAAAGCTTATTCCGTCATTACACATCCTGCCTCTCACCTGGTGGCTTTACCACAGCGGATGCACCAGCAGAGTTATCATTATCTTTTTGGCTCAGACTCTGAACAAGACATTCCAGGATGGGAAAGAGGATGATGATGGGACAGGAGATGTTTTCTCCCCCTCATTACACTGATGATACATTGTACTTGGGTTTAAAAGAGGCCAGTGATCTTGACCACTCCCTTGAAGCAGGGTTTGACTAACTATTTGGACTACTAACTGAATTAAATGCCTCCTTTGGTGGTCCGGTGGGCAGGTGAAGTACTAGTTGTACAGCTGCCCTCATTTGAGACCAATATTAACACCCTCAAATATATTTTTCAGCCTCGGTCTGGCATAGTTGAGCTTTTTGCTCCCTTTTAAGGAAAATCTCACCAATACCTTGATGGCCACTTGGTCAAATCCCTGCCCACTGGTTAATAGGCGGGTGGCCATACATTTCCGAATAGATTATGGCAATCATGATTTTCTTTCTAAACATCTTACTTTCAAGATTCTTGCGGCTCTGTCTTCAACCAGTAAAGTGAATCCCAGTTCACTTGCCTTAACTCCTCTGGCTAGAGAGTCCAAGAGGATTGAGGCTTTTGGCAAGCGTATGTTTTGCAGCATGATACTTTCCTAGATTTACATGCTTTATTCTGCCTCATAGAAGCTGGGTCCGGAGTTGTCTGTTTGTAGTTTTTCTTTTTTTATTCCTTTTTGAGTGGGATTTACCATTTGGTGCTATATCTCTCTTTGAAAAACGTCAGACCCATGCCCTGGAAATCCTTCAATGTAGTTGCCATCTTGAGATAATTTTTTCTGAAGTTGAGTCTGAAATCACAAGAAAGCTCCATAGTCGAGGTGGAAAAATGTGTCCTGAGGAAAATAGTTTTTTAATGAAAAACACCGAAGAGCATGTCGAAGATAACAGAGCACAAGATGGACGCTGTGGTAGACGTGGAAACCGAAAGCAACTGAACACGGAAGTGTGGCGAAGACCGAAACCCTCCACGACCACATGAGTCCCAGATTAAAAGAGGGGTATGGAGCACATCCCTTTTAGATTTTGCCCCAAGTGGCACCAGAAGTATGCACAAAAAGCCAGCCACGAAGTCTGTAACCTTTGCCTCCCGAAGGACCATTGTTTGGAAAGGTGCGCAGAATTCTATCCCAAAACCATGAGTCTGAGACAGAAGCAGTGGTGAGCGCTTTTCACATAGTCTCATCTCTATGAAGACTAAAATCCTTGAAAGATCTGGGGCTGTCGAGCAAAGAAAAGGGCACACTGAGGTACACTGAGTTGGCACGTGGAAACACTCCTTCGTTTAAGAGGTAGTCAAGGGGCAGCCAGAGAGGAAACAAAAGTGGAAGACAATGGCATCTAAACTAAGTGCAAGGTAACACCACAGGAGCTGTCAGCAGCCAGGCTGAAAATCCCACACTCTAAGCACGCACGCATAACAATTATTGATGCTAAAATGTTGAGTCTGGAACGCAAAAAGGAGCCAGAATGCCCCACAGGTCCAAATGAAAGGATGACACGGCTGGAGCTAGATCCTCAAGCCAGCTTTAACCTCAAAAGAGTATCTGGAGCGTGGTAAGGACTAGACCCTCTGGGGAAAAATGGCTCGACATCAACTCTGAAGAAAAGGGGAGAAACAACCAATGCTGAACAAAAATCTCTTGACATCGAGAAAGAGTGGACGCATGGAGGCTGACATGGAAGCCCTTTTGCGAAAGAGTTTGACGACATTAAAGAAGTTAAAAAAAAAAAAAAACCTGAAACCTAAGCAATGAAAACGGCAACTAGGAGGTTACTGAAATTGAATCACCACTCACTACAGAACCTCAGGAGGTGACTGTAAAGCAGCTCTTCTGTCTTGAGGAAGAAGAGCAGTTCCTCAAATATGACCCGTCATATGCAGGGAAGTCTAGAGCGTAGCAAGACCTGTATACTGACTCACCAGAAGAAAGCGTAGACTCCTACCTTCTGAGACTTTTACCTCCAGGTAACATCAGCGCATACATTGTCAGAGGGGCCAATATGTGTTGTCTACAAAAGACTAAAACAAACAGGAAGGACAAACCGTTCTTTGTAGCTTTTGCCCACGCGAGCAGGGGCTCCCCAGTCACTAAGGGTGCAATTGCAAGACAGATTGTACAAAGAATTGAGTAGTGTCACAAGATAGCAGAAGTAATACTGAAAGAAAGACCATAAGTGCACTCAACAAGCAGGCAACTACGGCTTTTCTGGGAAACGTGGCAGTGGATGACATCTGCCCTTCATCCACATCGTCTTCAGTAAACACGTTCACTAAACATTGCTGTGTGGACATCCACGACAAAAGGGAGGCTCAATTGGGAAAAAGAGTGCTGAAACACTTGTTTGCAAACACACACTTGGAGGAACCTAGCCTCAATATAGAAGAAAAGACCAGCATATAAGCAGTGCACCGCATGTAACTCGAGAAATGATTGATGTTGCAAAATCGAGGGTTACTTACCGGTGGAAGTAGTTTTGCAGCTGAAGAATTGTCTGGATTCACATGCAACCCCACCTCCACAAGGTGAGCTGTATTTGCAAAGATGATTCTCCAGACAATGGACAACAAGAAAAAACACAAATTAAAGTTACCAAGGGGTAAAAAGAATCAGAAGATAGCGACTACATTGAAGGATTTCCAGGATGTGCGTCTGACATTATTCAAGGAAGGACGCAGCACCAAATGGTCGACTCGACAACGCCACTCCAAAAAAAAAAAAAGTGGGGTGGAACCACTACTAAGTTACCTTTTTGTTTTCCTCCACCAGCCTAGCATTGCTGTCGGTTAATGCTGTCTACTTATTCGGCTGCTACATGCATTCCTTTAGAGACATGCTTGGACAGAGATTTTACCAGCGGTGTTGGAAGACCTCAGGGCCTCGTGGATCAGACAATTCATGATGGACAAAATGTCATCAAATAGGTTGTCCTAGCTAGCCTAGATACTACTAATTGCCTGGGAGGGCTGCTGGCACCAGTTTTGTGCTTCGCCAACGCTCATAGGTGCCCTCCACAAGAATTTCTGGTGATATGCAAGCCTCTCTAATGGATATGCCTTTTGAGAACTCACACCTTTTTGGTGAAAAGACAGGTTCTGTGTTGGAGTGCTTGAAGGAAAGTAGAGCCATGGCTTGCTCCCAATGTCTCTTAACCCCTGCCTAGCAGTTTACACCCCAATTTGGAAAGTACATAGAGCTATGCCAGTGGGTTGGTGTATAGGGCAAGACAGCCTCCCAAACCTGTACTCACCCTAGTCCTTTCATTGACATGGGTCTTGCAGGAAGCTTGCAGGCCACCAGGGGCATCATTGCTCCCTTTCTCCCTCCCCTGCCGCAACAAGCACCAAACCTCTTTTGTTTGCCCTTATTGGTGCATGCCTATCCAGTAGGGTGAAGGGTCCAGCACTTCTCTGGGGTGGACGATCCATCACGTCCAACAGATGAATCTTACAGATTGTTCAGCAGGGCTACATCCTCCCTCTCCTTTGTGCCCTGTAAAACAATCCTATCCCTCTACTCCCCTATTAAAGACAATGTCAAAAGCTCAGTTACTGTCCAAGTGGGCTATCAAAAGGGCACTGTACACTGAGAGGATTGTTACATTCGTTATTTCTTTGTGCTGAGAAAGGACAGGGAGGGGAGTATCGGGCCTATTTGGAACCATCAACCTCTGAATACCTTCCTTCTGAAGGACAATTGCAAAATGCTTATGCTGGCCTACGGCATGTCTCAAATGGACCCTCGTGACTGTAAGGTATCCTGAGTATCCCACAGACGTTACCAGCAGTTCAATGTAGGCCATGAGCATTTTCAGTCTGCTGTGCTTCCTTTCAGCCTCACCAGTGCCCCTTGGTTGCTCACAAAAGTGGTGGTGGTAGTTGCTGCCCACCATCCGAGATTGAGGACACAAGTTGTCGTCCTTCCTTGAGAACTGGCTGTCGAAGGTTGGCTTTGCACAGTCATCTCTGTGTATAGTCATAATCTTGTGAATAGTCCTGTAGTGTAGTTCCTATATTCCCAATAGGCTCTCGCATTGGAATAATATATACTACTAGCTTACGCGTTGCTGCGATCTCAGAAGAAAGGAAATCTAAGAAAACTTGTTATGATAACATTCAATTAACATTGTGTCATTTTTATTGAAACTTATTCATTTAAATACGGAAAACATTTTAAAGTGTTTTAATTCTGTGTATTTATTCGAGTGCTTGTGGATACACTGTATTTTTTGTTTTTCCGTCTGGTGCGAGTAAATCAGAAGGTTTTCTGACGCGTGAGCTGGCCACATACAGTTGTCCATGTGAGAAGCACGGATTCTCCAAATGTAGTCCACACACTTGCATCGATTGTCCTTGTGCTTTGTTGATGGTCATTGCAAAAGCGAGTTGCACTGTAAACGTTCAGTATTGGAAAGATTATGTCGGCCCTGGAGGCATGAACTGGGGGCCGATATTTAACAAATCTTTTTTTTTTTTTTTTTGCCTGAAACCTTTGTGGGAGTGTACTCAACAGCTTCCCAAAGTTTCATGGCAATCGGAGGAATGGTGTAGTAATGTAAGGACAAACAGACATACTTTCGTTTTTATATATATATAGATAGATTTGACGTAGGACTGAGGTCTACTAGGTCTCTATCGAATATATTAGACTTAATTGTGAGTGCCAGCTAGCTCGGAGGTCACTAGAAAGTTTCTTGAATGAACAAGAAGAGATTAGTTTCTGACAACTGCATAAACATGACAACTTTGTTTCCTAAGAATAAGAAATGTATCTCTAGAGTCGCGAAACAAAAGATAGTTATTTCACTCAGTCAATCGTGCATGCTTCGTTTCACCAGAGGTGCAGAGAAATAGAGAGACGGGCGTTTTCAATAAAAAGGTATTTATTGAACAGTCTTCTTTCTCATGCAGAGGAAATAAACTGCTACAATCGTAATACTGGTTGCAAAGTACAATGCGTACAGTACGAAGAGTATTATGAAATAATACTGTAAAAGCATGATATGGTTTCTAAGCTGTAAAATATATAGAATACATACATTATTAAAGACTAAAAATACTCAACTGGGGCTTCTAAAATACGCCTACCCGGTGTACCTCAACTAAGTAGGAGGGAAGAAGTAAGTGAGGTGTAGCTTAGTTTCAGTATTCTTTTGCCAAGAATTCTCTAAGGGTCTAATCAGCTCCGTACCCTGGTTTTAAAATGAAGGAGGTCTAGTATCTCTCTCTCAGGACTTGATTTCCCAACAACCCGCAAGGGTAGCTTGGAAACACTGGAGCTGGATTTCTCTGCAAGAGAAAAGACAGCGTCTCTCTCAGTGCGTCTGCTGGAGGGTCGGCTTCCCTCCGCACTTGCTGCGGGGAGCTGTGTCGTGTAGGTAGATAGTCGAACTACTGCTCCAAACCACCGTTTGTTTGCCTGGGCAAGTGTGGGCATTTTTATACCTTGAAGGTGCCGAGTTTGACGTAAGGTTGGACATAATAACGTCTTCAAAGACTCAGTTCTTTGAAAACTCCATGAGTTCTTGGTTAAATCAATATTCATATAAGGAGTAGTCCCCGACTGCTGAAAGCGGGTTTTTCCAAGAAATCGTTGTGGATTTTCAGAACTAGTGGAAGTAGCCATGCCGTATTTGGACTGCATAGGCTAAGTCTAAATATGGTTATGATTTCTATGCCTATATAAGGATAGGGTGATTTATACCTATATATGGGTTTGAATCGGGAAAATTACACTGAGGTCCTAAATTCATATACAACAGTACCGCCCATTTGCGTGGACCCCGGAGCAATCAAAATAGTCTCTTAAGTTGTCTTCTTCTACAGTCCTGCATGGACACTTAAGAGAAATTCAAAGACAAATAATGCAGCCTAAAACTACAAGGCTACATTGGCCAGCACTTCATCTCGAAGTTAAAAAGATAGCCAAATAATATTCAATTTTACACACTTTGTAAAGTTTCACACCTAGAGAAACTCCCCTTCACAAAAATCCTTTGTCACGATAGAGAGGATTGGTTGGACAGACAAGCCCCATAGGCTGCCATTGTGTGTCTGGAAAAGGGATACCGTGCCTTTAAGGAACTCTCCAGAGACCCTCGTTTTCCCAGGATGCACAGCCAAAGGCCTTTTACTTTCAGTTCTTTTTTTCCGGCTCCTGCTAGCAGGACCCTGGAGCATTGAGCTCTACCTTTTTGGGTATATCTTCAATATTTGGAGCTTTTCCAGTTATTTGAGTGTTTCACTCGACGTCTGGGGTCTTCCTCTTCCAGATGCTGTTTTTTTTACCAGTTTTACCACCTCTATATTGTTGAAATGCCAGCTTTATTCGACAAGTGTCCTGAGTGTGGTAGGAAGAAGCCTAAATCATACCCCCCACAGAGTATGCATACTCTGTCTCCCTTCTTCCCATGTCCCTGATTCCTGTGATCTGTCACTCTATCTCCAGGAAGACCCTGCGTGACAGGGAGAAGATTCGTCTCCAAGGCCTGGAGCAGAGGAGACATTAAATACCAGGAGGGACTTCTGGGCATGGAGGGACTCTATCATCTTCCTCTGCATCGGCCTCTGGGGGGCTCCCCAGTCAAGAAAAGGCCCAGGAAAGGCACCAGTCCCAGTCGGCATCGATGGCTTAGACGTCCGCGTCGAGAGGTAGGACGTTGAGACCTCAGACAAGGTCGAGGACTTCACCGGCGTCGACACACCATCGGCGTTGTGATGAATCCCAAAGAGGCAGGCGCTCGCTGTCGAGGCGACACTGCCGTTCGCCGTCGACGCGAAGATTGACATCGAGGAGAGCAAGATCGCCGTCGAGGCGAAGACACTTTAGGTCGGGGAGTTCGTCGACGTCTAGAAGGACGACGTCGAGAAGAGACGTCGAAGAGGTAGACGTCGAGGAGGGACAAGTCGACGTCTAAGAGTAAGTCGAGGCCCAGAACGGTGTCTAGTGCCTCTTTGGTTAGCGTTTCCTCATCATCGGCGAGTCACATGTTGCGGTGACGGCGGCCCTCGTCCTCTGAGAGATCTACCTCCAGAGCATCCTCTAGGCCTGCTCGTAAGAAGAGGAGAGTTCTTAGGTCACCGGACTCTGATTATTCCCGGACCTATTCGCCCTCAAGGCCCAGGACGCCTACGCCTCCTGCTCTTCCACTACTTCCTCCGCCTCCTCCACTTCTACCTCCTCCTCCTCCTCCTCCTCCACCGCCTCCTCGGCCTCCACAACCAAAGCCTTTGGTTCCGGCTCAGCCTCTTCCGATTCTGCAGGCTCCTGGGCCGGTGGTTCCTGCAAGGCCCAGAAAGCCAGGGTCAAGATCCAGAGGAAGGCATCTCTCTCGCAGTGAGCGTAGATAATCGAAGTCACGTCGGCGGAGGGAAAGGTCACGGTCCATATACACAGACTCATCCAGTGACAGGAGGTATTCTCCCACCTTGTCGGACTCTTCTCCAACGAGAGTGTCGCCAGTGGATGACATCGTGACATTCCAGGATGTGCTGCTGAGGGGGGCAGCAAAGTTGGAGATCACACTGACAGTGCCCACTCCTTCCACCTCTGTGATATTTGAAATGTTGCAACGCAGGCACCTCTCTCGCCCTTTGCTGCCTATGGTGCCAGGACTGGAGGAACCGGCCATGGAGCTGTTTCTGACGCCGGCTTCTGTGAAGTCTGCGCCTTCTCTGCTTCAAAAGAAGTTCAAGCCCCCGGATGTGGATCCAGCGTTCATAAGATCAGATCCGGTTCCGGATTCGGTCACTGACAGCGGCCAAGAAGCAGCTTTCTACTGCCCCTTCTTCTATGGTCCCTCCCGACAAGGAGAGCTGTCAAATGTATTCGGCAGGGAGAAAAGTCTGCAGTACCGCTGCAACCTTGATGAAAGCGGTGAGTGCATCACCGCTTTTGGGTCGGTATGACCGCTCCTTGTGGGATTCCCTGCAACAATTGAGCTCCTCCCGAGGGACAGGAGAGAAGACTTTCAGGAGATCTTGAACGAGGGCATGATGGTCTCGAATCAGGTCATCAGTTCAGCGGCAGACGCCTCTCTCCTGGCTGCTCATGGGTACTACCATGGCATAAACCTGAGACGTCACTCCTGGTTCCGCCTTACTCTCTTAAACGAGAGGCGCAACAGCGGATTGCTAACTTGCCTTTTTCAGGATCTACCCTCTTCGGGACTCATGCAGATGAAGAGATGGCCCGCATGAAGGCAGAAGTGGAAACGCTGAAAGCTGTAGGTTTGGAGAAACCTAAGGAACAGAGGAAGTCCTTCCAGAGGTGTTACTCTTCCCAGAGATTTCAGCGAGGTCAAGGTCACCAAGCTGGCCAACAGTAGCAGTAACAACAGCAATACCAGCGACAACCCTTCCAGAAGCGTCAGAGGGGCAGAGGTGGCCAGCAATCCTCCTCTGTGAATAAGGGCCCGGCTGGGTTTAAGCCCTGAGGTGTTACTTCACCTCGTCCGTTACCCGCTCCGGTGAAGGGAAGCATGCAGAATTACTTGGCAGAGTGGAGAAAAATCTCTCAGGACAAGTGGGTGCTGAATATTGTTTGCAATGGATACAGTCTTTGTTTTTTCAGCCCTCCAGCTATTTCGCCGGTTCGTTCGCAATACCCGCTGCGCGAACTTCAAGCGGAGGCCGATACCCTGTTAAGAAAAAGGGCGATCGAAGATGTCCCTCTGTCTCAAAGGGGAAAGGGTTATACTCCAGGTTCTTTCTGGTACGCAAAAAGGACAAAAATGAGTTCAGGCCCGTTCTGGATTTGCAACAAGCAAACCAATGGATTCTCAAGGAGAAATTTCGCATGCTGTCCTTGCACCAGATCTATCCTCATCTGCAACGAGGGACCTGGCTTTGCGTAATAGATCTGCAGCATGCGTACTTCCATGTGCCCATTGCAAGGAAACACCGGAAGTTCCTGCGCTTCCTGGTCGGCACTAATCACTATCAGTACACCGTACTACCGTTTGGTCTGAAGTCTGCACCCAGGACTTTTTCAAAATGCATGGCAGTGGTGGCAGCGCACCAGAGAAAGAACAAGGTGTTTGTCTACCCGTACCTGGACGACTGGTTGATCAAAGCCTCCACCTTCCAGGAAGCGCAATTGCATTTCAACAGGACGGCCGTTCTGTTGAACCAACTGGGTTTGCACATCAACATGTCCAAGTCCGTTCCGACTCCTGTTCAGTGCTTGCAGTACTTGGGAGCCTCCATCAATACTCTCAGGGCAAGCCTGTCTCCTTTGGAGGAGTGACGCTTATCGATCCTTCGGAAGGTTCAGACTCATGTCCGTTCCATCAACGACAGTGAGGACTGTGTCTTCTCTTCTGGGATCGATGGCCTCTTGCATCTTCCTCACACTATATGCACAACTCCACATGAGACCGCTGCAGGAATGTCTGGAGTAACAATGGGACCAGAAACTAAGGAGCTGGGACGACAGGATCCAACTGTCTCTACATGCTTGACAGTCCCTAAGATGGTGGTGTTCGGCAGAGAATCTCCTCAAGGAGGTTCCGTTCCACAAGGATATTCCCATACAGACTATAGTGACGGATGCTTCTCCCCACGGTTGGGGAGCGCATTCAGACCATCTGCAGATCCAAGGAATGTTGTGCCAGGCTGAAGCCACGTATCACTTCAATTTTCTGGAACTCTAGAGCTGTTTATTTGGCGCTGAAAGCCTTTCATTCGTCCTTCTAGACCTACTCCTTGCTTGTACAGACGGACAATACGACCACAAGCAGCGGGGTTCGCGATTGCGCATACTGTCACAGGAAGCGCAGGCGATCTGGCACTGGCTGCTAGCCAGAGGACTGACGATAACGGCTACCCATCTACCAGGTGTGCAGAATGCTCAGGCGGAAGCACTCAGCAAGCTGATCCAGGAAAATCACGAGTGGGTCCTAAACGACGAGGTGCTAGAAACCATCTTCGAAAGATGGGGCACTCCAGAAATAGATCTGTTCGCCACCGCCGAAAACAGAAAATGCAGAGACTTCGCCTCCAGGTTTTACCAACCGGGGACTCTGGGGAATGCGCTATGGATCAGCTGGTCAAACCGCTTTCTGTACTTTTTTCACCCATTCCCCTTTTTCCGGCAGTACTCATCAAGCTGTCTCAATCCAGAGCACGAATGATCCTCATTGCTCCGGAATGGCCTCGACAATGGTGGTTCAGGGACCTGCTCCACCGGTCTCTCCAACCCCACCTGCGGCTTCCATGTCGGCCGGACGTTCTAACGAAGTTCGTGGGGCAGATGGTGCACCCCATTGTGGAGTTTGGCGGCATGGCTCTGAGATAGTACAGTATGGACACTTGAACTTGCCTGACAACTGCATGGAAATACTTAAGGAGGCCAAGAGACCTTCCACCAGGACTTCCTATGCCTACCATTGGAAAAGGTTCTGCATATGGTGCACGTCCAAGAACGCTGATCCTACCTCCTGCAAGGAAGATGTCATCCTTCCATATCTCTTGCATTTGGCTCATTCTGGCCTTAATTTCCATTCTATTAAGGTTCACCTCGCAGCTTTAACTGCGTATAGGAAGTGCCCTTCACAATCCTCCTTCTTACAGATCCCTGTAATGAAAGATTTTTTGGAGGGACTGAATAAAGTATTTCCCCCTGTTAGCGTCCATCGCCTTCATGGAAGCTAAATGTGGTGCTGTCACGGTTGATGAAGGAACCTTTTGAACCTATTCATAAGGCTTCTCTACAGCATCTATCCTGGAAGGCGGACTTTCTTGTGGCTATAACATCAGCCCGCAGGGTGAGTGAGATCCAGACCTTGTGTTGCCAAGAGCCTTATACTGTGTTTCATGCTTCTAAGGTTGTCATGGGGACTCACCCTAATTGCCTACCTAAAGTGATTTCTGATTTTCATGTCAATCAAACGATAACTTTACCTACCTTTTTCAACATCCTTCCTCTCCGGGGTAGAGGTCTCTACATTCCCTAGATGTAAGAAGGGTGTTGATGTTCTATTTAGATAAGACCAAGGACATTCGTAGGTCAGACAAATTGTTTGTCAATTATGGTTCGGTCAGGACTGGCCTTCTCACATCTAAACAGTCCATCTCTAGATGGATTGTATCCTGTATCCAGTTATGTTACCAAAAGGCTAACAAGACATTAGGGGGTAAGCCTAAGGCTCATTCCACCAGGGGCAAAGCGGCTACAACGGCTTTGCTACGTAATGTTCCCATTGCAGATATCTGTAGCACTGCCACTTGGAAGTCGGTCCATACCTTCGCCAAACACTACTGCCTGGACTCTGATGCCAGGGCAGACTCAGGTTGGGCAGGCTTCGTTGAGAAATCTGTTTGCACAGTAGTGGTTTTGTCTGTTTCCTCCACCGCTGGTTTGGTTTGTTGGGATGGGCTTGCCATTCTATTCACAAAATTATGACTATACACAGAGATCCCCGACTACAGAAGGAGTAGTTTCTTACCTGTAACTCCAGTTCTGTAGTAGGGGTATCTCTGTTATAGTCATAAGCGCCCGCCCTCCTCCCTGTGGATGAAACGATAATGTACTGAATGCTACAGGCCTGGCTTTATAAACCTTCAAAAAAAACTGAAAGTAAAAGGCCTTTGGCTGTGCATCCTGTGATACAGAGGGCCTCTGGAGAGTTCCTAAAGGCACTGTATCCCTTTTCCAGACACATAATGGCAGCCTATGGGGCTTGTCTGTCCAACCCTTCCTCTCTATCATGACAAAGGATTTTTGTGAAGGGGAGTTTCTCTAGGTGTGAAACTTTACAAAGTGTGTAAAATGTAATATTATTTGGCTATCTTTTTCACTTCGAGATGAAGTGCTGGCCAATGTAGTCTTGTAGTTTTAGGCTGCATTATTTGTCTTTGATTTTCTCTGAAGTGTCTATGCAGGACTGCAGAAGAAGACAACTTAAGAGACTATTTTGATTGCTCCGGGGTCCACGCACCTGGGCGGGAATATTCACAAGATTATGACTATAACAGAGATACCCCTCCTACAGAACTAGAGTTACAGGTAAGAAACTACTCCTTACTTAACGTTGGTGACACACTTTCTGGTGGATATTTTGTCTAACTGCAGATTCCTCACCACCCTCCCTATTTTCTCGAGTTGGCTTTTTGAAAAATATCTAAAGAGCTCCCAAGTTAAGAGATCTTCACACTGGTACCAACAACTGTTACACTCTGCGTCTGAGGATACAGAAAGAGAAATGAGAAATTAATGGCAGCGCCCGAGGGTCGCGCTTATGTGCTGCTTAGATCTGTCAGTTCTGGGGTGGTACAAAACTAACGTGGAGCTGCATTGTGTCACCTAGTGGAGGGAGCACTGTTAAAGAAAAAATTTTGATTTCAGTCTGACATCTGGGGAGTATTTTAAGGTGAGGAATGTATGGTCCAATAGAGTATCAACCAGAAATAGCGTTAACAAAGATAATTATTGTTTCTGTACACAAAATAGTCAGGAAACCTGGATACATTCTGATGTCAAGAAATCTATCTAGTGGCCGCACTACTAAGCTCAAGAATCCAATTCCAATGGGCACGCAACCTTATGAGTTGCTTGTTAAGAGCAGGCAGTATTCAGACAACCACCCGGTATGTTACACCTAGTGCTTGGGTCTCAATTCTGTAATTAGTCATGGTATCAGGCTTTAAAGCAATTTCCTATGTTTTCTCTTAACATATGCATTCTAAAATTCTCTGCAATATCTATGAATGTTTCTGCTTTCCAACATATGGGTTTCTACATTCTTTTGGCTGCAAAATAGTCTTGACATGTTTATTCAATCTTGAAAAAAAAGTAGCCTCATGAGAAATAAGTTTTAGGTGCTGTGCTTGTTAGCAGGGGAAGGTTGTAACTCATTCTTTGGACTAGACTGATTTTCAGGGCAAATGTCTCTGAAAAGTAATCAGGAAATAAGTATATATCATGTATGCATATTCTATTTTAACTATTTGCATCCTAACTATGTAGAAAGAAATATTGATGCTTCAAAAAATATGGCTGTGAGAGTTGCCAAACATTCATAGTTTCTCTGCATATACCTCCCAGGAACTAACCTAGGTAGTAGTATCTGGTGGTTTACTTTATATTAAAATCTAGTAATATTCAAATAATATAAGGACTTTAAAAGCAAAATGTCATTGACTGCAAATATGTACATTTAAATTTACATTTAAAAAAATTGTAAACCTGATTTTAATTAATGTGTATTCACACAAGTGCCTCTTGTCATATATTGACATGGTTAGAAGAAGGGCTTAAAAGTAGGTGTGCAAATAACTTAATGATTTGTACAGGTGAATTTAATATGAAATTGAATCAGTCCACCACCAACCACTTCTTTTAAGATAAATTGAAAGTGTGTAAAATGTGTTCACTGAGGTAGTTTTTCTAAAGTCCCTCCCCTCAAAGTAAGCAGTGTATTAAAGATCCTTGTCAGGAATGGTCTGGTGTATCTGAATGTTTTCAATTAATTTGACTCTTTCACTACTCAGACTTTTAAGATCGATCAACAGCAATGCCCAATTGAGTACATATTTATTTCTAAACATGATCATTTTATCTTTGGATGTTTTCCTACTTGGGTATCGACAGGAGTGACCATTGGCCTCAAAAGGTGTCCATCAATTTAAAATTATAAGAAGGGCTATGGAAATTCTCCCCTTCTCAGTGGATTATCCACATAGACCTTCGGAAACAATAGGAACCTTTTGTTAACAAACCTCAATCTATCTCAGTTCAAAAGATAAAATTGACAAGTTTTACAACTGCACTGAACCGTATAAAGAGAAAATCAAGAAGGTTGTTGATCAGCTGAAAATTAAACGTATGTCAAGGAAGGAAAAGAATGGAGGATAAGTATTCCAAATGATTTGAAAAATCATGTCTGGTACTAAAAAGCCAAATTAGTAAACTTCATAGACTTAACATGATTCCAGTGCCACACGTGATATAAGCAGTCTAAAGAAAGTATATGAAACGTTAATAAGGAATAAAAAGGTAACTCACTACCAAATAAATTGGAAAGTTGTGAAAGAAGCGATTGCCTTTCGAGTTATGAATTATGATTCCTAAAGAAGATTGACTGATCTATTCGAATAACCTCGTGGACCAGCAAATATGTAGGCCTTTTCTACAATCTTCACAAAGATTATCAATAGTTGGATTATTTTCTCTACCCTTTGTGAAAAAAGCTTTACATTAGTTGTAGTTAAGTTTGTGCTGCAGGTCCAGCTAATCTGCATGCAATTACGTTTAAAAAGCAAATACTGACTAGTGGGCAGAGCATATACCCTCTTTTTAGATAAATGTCTGAAATGAGTGAAATTCAATACTCATTGATGGGTGTCGTCATTAACCCATTCATAAGAAAGAGTGGTCGTAATCGCCTCACTACTGCCTCATGAGTCTAACCGATATCGTGTCTACATTTTACCCCAAAATAATATTAGAACATCTGCAGCAACTGGTGCTGAAGAGCAATCTATTTCTGATTTAAACAAGGGGTTTAAACGAGGTGTTTTAGAGACGGTCAACAATGGGCCAATTATTTGCATTATGGGCGATAGTGCACAAGTAGGTTTAACAAAATGTAAAACTTGGCTGCTTTGTCAACTTCTGAACATTCTCTGGTTAGGTGAACTGCTAGACACTGTGGTTGAAATTTAAAATATGGAAAGTTTCCCAGGTCTCCTAGCTGAGGTGATTATCTAGTCATATCAATATTAAAATTGCTCTTAAACAGGGATGTGTGGGCTGCAAAACTCTTAGGAATGTGTTTAGCTCACCTCCTGAATAATTAAAAAGGTACGCATTTATTTTCCTCAAAGTTGGGTAGAATTCATATTTCATGTTTGTTTTATGCTGTTGATCTATTTATTATGGACTACAAACCATTATGAAAATTAAAGGCTTGTTTTAGTTATTATTTGTTGATTGAATTAACTATTAAAATAGATAAGAAAAATCATGATCTTCAGAAAAAAAAGTAATTGCACGCGTCCTGGTATCTTAACAGTGAAATAAATCAAAGAAGTAAGCTCATAAATATCTGGGAATAAAATTTACAAACCATCTGAACAGGAATGATCATTTTGGCTCTCTGAAGATTTTCTCTATTATATTCTATTGTGCAGAGTTATTATATGTCGACCTGAGAGTATCTTTGGCTCTGAAATTCATCACTGCTTACTCTTCCCTCAGGAAGCATGTTTCAGGTAAAATGCTGTGAACTTAAAATAGCCTATTGAAAAGTCATGGCGCAAGATGGACATTAAGATTTTTTAATGTACTAGTCGTTAATGAGGAAATTAATACATTTTCTGCTATTCCTGGAAGGAAGCTATATTAAGTGAAAGATCATGGGACACCAAGACATGTAAAAATGATTACATACATCTCGGATTTAAAGGGACAAATTAAGATATGGATTTCCTTCCCTACTACAATTTATTAAACCAAACCTCATTAAGTCTATCAAAAATGTGATGCATTCTTTATTTGGCAAAATATGTACAGTCCCCTGTGTTTTACCATCTCGTTTATGAAGAAAAATTTCCCTATTTAGAAAGGTGTGTGAGATACTCTTGCAGCATGAGGTGCTTACAATTTTGCTTGGGTGTTTATAAAAGAAGTGTTAACCTGTCAAAGGAAATATGAATATGTAGTGTTTTGTAAAAGGCACAAATATTCGTTTGAGTGGTCTGTCGTGTGTTAATTCAAATCCATACAATTTTTGTAAGCCTTTTTGAAACTGAGCCATTTTATCAATGGCCTTTATCACTTCATAAAAAGGCAACTAAGATTATATTTGGGCAGTGTATGTTGAGTAAGCATGTTGAATCCTCTTTCTTTCTGCAGCAAGAATATTGGCGGTTAGTGGAGGAGAAGGATTGCCATGTAGCTGTGCATTGTGGGAGAGTGGATACAAACACTCATGGAAGTGGCTTTCCTGTGGGTAAAGC
The DNA here is from genome assembly GCF_964263255.1 of Lissotriton vulgaris. Classification (NCBI taxonomy): domain Eukaryota; kingdom Metazoa; phylum Chordata; class Amphibia; order Caudata; family Salamandridae; genus Lissotriton; species Lissotriton vulgaris. The sequence goes on along the minus strand of NC_141691.1, from coordinate 839,382,254 downwards.
TGAACCATTTTCAAGGTATGGTTAAATGCTTCACAAAATCAGTCTCAACTGAAACATGCACAAACACATGCATCTATAGTGTGTGGCTGTGGGTACTTTGGGAGCAGATGTCTAAACTTGGTTTCTTTTTACAGGCATGGATGGAATCTTACCGTCCTTCCTAATAATTCAGGATCCATCCTGCGTCATCTTGGTGCTGTGCCTGGTGAGCTGGCTTTTTATCCTACTGGGAAATGGTGTGTGGTAATCGCTGCGAATGGTGAGGACTAGATTAGCTGGCAAGCATGTTTCTGTATGATACTGTTAAGAGGGATGCATGTATCCAAGATTATTTTGAAATAATTACCACCAGCAAGAAAGGGGTCATGTTTAATAGTTGTTTTGTCATTTATGGAGGAGTAAATGTTGCATGTCTGTTTATTAAAATTGCCTTGTACCATGGCTTTTTGTTTTCGTGAGGGAATGAAGTAATCTAAATACAGCATTTGTAGACTACCCTACCTCTTTGGCCGTTATCTGTTGCCCAGACTTGCTGTCGTCACCTGTTGATAAACCTTGCTGTACTGAATACATATGCTTTAACCCTAAACTCACACACATTTTTAGGTCTTGCCGAACAAACTGCTTTAGCGGCGGCCTGTTGCAGAAGACTTATTGTCTACAATGCAACATACATAGAGTGGGCTTTGGGTCACCCCCTGCACACATGATGATGGGTTACTGGTCTCTGTTATTGGCCCCAAATTGGATGACTTTCCTCGATATTCTGGTTTGTCCCACCTTTAGACATGGCTACTATACTGTCATTTGTAATGCTGTCTTTTATTCTTTCACTGTTAACCCAAGCTGATTGCTTTTTTATTTTGCTTTTTGCACTCCATGAGAGTGCAACAGTTTCCTTTCTCTAACCCTCCACTGCCCTATATTTTTATTTTTTTAATAACATATTATGATACCCATCCAAGAATGTTTGCTAAGTCAGTAGTCCCAATCAAAAGGGGAGTCTCAAGGTCCAGTGGTAGTCACAACTACATTGCACAGGTAGCTACAGTGGTGAACATTACAAAACATAACAAAAAGGTAGGTAGTTCAGACGACCAATCCTCACAGTGCCCATTACCATGAATGTACCCCACATAGGATGGGGTGCACACATAAACAATCTAAATATCAGGGGGGCACTGGGTTTCCCAAGAGTAAGTGAAGCACCTAAATATGTTTGAACTAAAGACTGTTTTCCTAGCAATTCAAGCTTTCCACACATACATGTAAGGGGAAGCAGCATAAATCCAAACAGACAACATAATTGTGATGTTCTATTTGAAGAAGCTATTGGGCACCAAATCACGTCATATCCAAGCTAGCACGGGACATATGGACCAGGACATTTCAAAGGAAGATCTATTTAGCATCAATGTACTTATCAGGACAACAAACACAAGCAGACCGATTAAACGGGCTAAACGAAATCTCACACAGCTGTTTATTAGAGCAAGGAGCTGTAGACACAAACTTCCAAACCAAGGGAGCACCATAAATAGGTCTGTTTGCATCATACGAAATTGTAAAATTCCCAAGTTTCACATAAAATGAACTGTTGATAGACTGGTCAGAAATATTCTGCCTCCGTCTTTCCATTGATTCCCCGTGGTGCCACTGGTAATGAACAAATTCAAGCAGACAAACATGACTGATACAAATAGCCCCTGGTGGGCCTGACAAACATTGTACTCATAACTAATCGAAGTAACAGACAACAAAATGCTAAAAAAACAGTGTTTCAAAACCCAGTAACCCTATAGGAGGCGAAAGTATGCCTCAAACTAGTGCACTGGCTCCTGCAGACCTTAAGTTTGGTTACATCAGCCTATCAAATGAGTGTTTGAAAGATCTAAGGTAGAAAAGATGACGTACCACATGCAAATGCTGTGCAGCTAAATGGGCCAGTTTAATACTTGGGTGCACAGAAGAAAAGTTGCTCAGTAACCGAAATGACTATTGCTTGTTAGATAGTGCAAAACATTCAGTCTTTTTACACCCATTCCGTTAAAAACCTTGATTAAAAAAACAAGTGCACACTGAGCTAGGAATAAAGAAGCAATTTTAGGTTTCCTAGCTATTATTTTCATCTAGAACATATGTATGGCCGCCACATGGTTATCAATCCACACTTTCGTGAAACACTATTCTCAATATCCCTGCAAATCAGAATTCACAGGCAGATAAGGTTCAACAGCTTTTTGTAGCTGCAAAGGTATTTAATCTTTTCCTTCCACTAAAGGTTAATGCAGCTACGTAATCTATGCACAGTATGTGAATCCAGCAAATGCCTTACACGTATAAGGAAAATCTTACATAATGCAGTAGTTTTGCAGCTTGAAGCTTTACTGGATTCACATACATCCCACCTGCCTCTCCTGTGACGATAGGGGTAAGGTAAAAGGCAAAACCCCAGAATAAAAGTTTGTAGCATGTGTGGCTGTAGATGCACATGCTCTGCAAACTCCTGTCATCTAATGTTGGGCTTGGAAGTTTGCAACTTGTTTTTCTTTTAAGAAGTCCTCTAAGTTCCCAAGCATAGTGTCTCTGGTCTTAGCAGGCGATGGCGTTGTGCTTGCACACTAGCTAATTGTTAACTGTTTTTTCTTCTTTCTTGCTCGGGCTTGGACTGCAAGGTTTCAAAATAGGTTGTGAGTCAGTGCATCCTCATTTCCTCATTTTGTTTGATGTAGGTAGGTGAATGTTTGGATACAATTCTGGGGCTTGGCTGTTGAATATCAGACACAAGTACTCAGTCGCGATTTAGTAATGCATAACTACCCTTCTCTATCCAATTAACTGAATATCATATCCACCACTCCAATTACTTTCATATTTCACTATACTAATTCACCACTAATCCTTTATGGGTCCCGGAGTAGCGTGCTATTCGCAAAAAAAAAGCTTCAACACCCCATCAGGGATAACCAGCGCTATATAAATGCTAACCTTTTCCCCGCTTTTATTCCTCTGCTACCCTTCTGACTCCAAATAACGGACTAACCTATCCACCACTCAAATTACTTTCATATTTCACTATACTAATTCAAAACTAATCCTTTATCGTTTCCGCAGTAGCATGCTACTCGCCGAAAAAACGCTTTGACGCCTCGTTAGGGGTAGTAAGCGCTATATAAATGCAATTACAATACAATAGTCCAATCGGGTTAAAACCAGTCTCTGCGCAGATTCAGGAACAATCCATATGAATTTGTGTAACCATTTCACAGTCGCAAAACGGGTTGCAGACCTTTGCTACCTGGGGCTTCATAGAGAACTGGGCATCCACTAGAAAGTCAAGATTCTTTACTATGGGGCCAGGAATATGGGTGTCACCCTGAGCAACGGGCCAGTGTTGAGGGCCCTAGAGGAGTGGATTCTTTCTCAATACCAGCACCTCTGTTGTTCCTCTATTCAATTTCAGCGAGTTGTTGTTCATCCATGATGTTTCATGAGTCAAAAATGATTTCTGTGACCCCGAATCGTGATTCTGCCGGGTGTTGCCATTTAGATCCGTTGCTACGTTTGAGTGGACAAGGTACAAGACCAACACACATAATAAAAAATTAAAAACTGCAAGCCATATGTGTATGCCAGCCATAGAATGCCAGATGCCATACGCCACCAGTCTCCATCCTTTCTGGTAAAAATAACTTTGACTGATGATAACGTCATAGATATTTGGTTACTGCAATAATCAGTTTTTATCGTTTCATCCCCTCTCATCCATTTTGAAGTAGTTTTGCCTTCTGTATAAGTTTAAAAAAACCTAAAAATTCTTTGCTACAAAGCGTTTTTATCTAACTTGATATATGTGGATCCTTTTGGCTTGTCAATTGTTTTGTACTAACTTCCTTTTACCTTAAAGTGATAAATGGTTGAATTGTTTCCGTATAACTTTATTGGACGATTTGCACGAAAAACTAAGTAGAACAATTAAATTATTGTTAAGCCATTCTTCTAAATACAATATTTCTTTCTTCCAAACTTTGATCTAGGTGTGACAATACCTTGGCTAAACATTGGCATGGTTTTTTCTACCTCATGCTGGTCACGTGACCAAAATCACCTTCCATACATTGACTACTTACACACTGGTGCTGATTGCATTTGGTAAGTACGCAAGCGACTTGTTCGGTCTCTTCCCACTTCTTTATTGTTTTAACCTAATGTGTCTTTTGAACTCTAGCTGTGGGGTATAGTCACAATTTACGTTATCACATTTTTATATACAAAACAAAAAGGTGCAAGGTTGCTGACATTTGTGTAACGAGGTGGGGCATTCTATTTTCTATTTCAAAAGTTTTTATTGGAAATTTCAGGGTTTTATAGTATATAAATCAGAAGTTGCTATATACATATGACCATTACATGTAACTATACATCATTCAAATAAAGAGCATATCACGTGAATTCAGCAGAGAAAGGCATTATGTCCCCCGATGGTGTTCATGACGTTCGGGACGGTCTCGAGGGTAATGTGACAGTCAACCATGAAGCCTTTCTAGGCTGGGCTCCTGAGAGCTTAGAGATCAATAGAGAGTGGAAAGGATAGAAATAGATAGGAGGAAGAAGAAGAGAGTAGAAAAGAGAGAGCAAAGGATAGAGGTAAGAGGTAAGATGGAAGATGTATGATGTAATATGTTAGACTGGACACCACGATGTGGCATAGCAGTTCAGGTTATGGGTAGCGGTCTATTTAAGCTATGGTAAAGTAAGATCGGCATTAGGAAGCTTTGGGAAAGTATGAGGAGCATGATGATTCACTGAGGTTTATGGGTTTTAAAGTAGATATCCAGTGAGTTCCAAAGTTTTCAAGCACATAAAGTCTTTGCTGTCTGGATTACTCTGTGTGTTTAAATGGACTGAATAGGAATGTCTGACATCATAGATCGGTAATGTGTTACTTTATTTATTAATCAATCCATTCAACCTAGGTATTGCATTCCTGCAGAGGAGGAAAGCAAACTGGATGATGTGGTGCATACCCTGTTACAAGGCAATGGCACGCCTGGCCTACAAATGCTTGAAAGCAACGTAATGGTAAGTCTTCATTTCACTTTTAAATAGTACTTTGGTTCGTGCATTGCCACAGTAAGATTTTTGTTAGCAACAGCTAAGTAACATATTATTGAAACTATGCAACTTGGCTAACGTTTATAAAATATGAATAATTGTACCTCAACATCTTTAAAGCACTAAACAGCAGGTAAATTAATTTACTCCTAGCCGGTCCGTATTAATCTTGGATAATAGTAGCCCCAACCCATTTGTTCTGTCTCACCAGGACTATTAAAAAATACTCTACATTTGAGGTTTGAAATAGTGTCTCTAAATTCCTAAATATCTTAACCCCTTCCACACTCATGACGAGCTGGGCTCGTCATGGTGTAGCCTCCTCGTACACTGATGACGAGCCCAGCTCGTCATAAAACAATGAAAAATAGCAATTCCCAGCACAGGAGGGGAATTGCCTTAGCAGCCATGGGGTTACAGACAAAAATTTACAGTGACTTGTATGATAAAGAAAACGTATCATTCAGGCTTTTGAGAGTAACATTTTGACCTGAATGATCAGTATTTAACCATTCTAGAGAACAAGTAGGGGAAAAGCTGTCCCACTTGCACAGAAAAGAATGATATTACCATTGCAGTTCTCATACATAATGTCATTTTTGAGACACAGGTGTCCATCCTGTCACATGACTTCACAAGTCCTCTAACTCAGTTACAGATGTTGAAGAACCACACCACCTTTTACCAACTGGGTACATTGAGACCCAAAATAACTCACCTTCCCCGTCTACTGGGATTCCAGAAGTAGTGAACTCTAATTTTCTGAAACTGCTTAGAAGTTCATTCTCTTCAGACCTGTACCACCAACTGGAGACAATTACCTTGGCCACCCAAATACTAGTCTCATTAAACTCCACCGTTCAGCAACAAAATAATTAAAACCAAGATAATGGCATCGTTCCTCCCTTAGAATCCCCTTCATACTGCACAGAGCAGTGGGAACACTTTGGATCCTGATAGTGGAATAAACCCCAATCCGAGTTAGGGTTTCATGGTAGTTACCGCGAGTCACCTTGAAACAGAAACACATTTGAAGAGAAACGACTTGTAAGATTCCAAGCTCTATACTAGATGTAAGAAGTAAATGTAAATGTAGAGGTACTTGTATAGCGCACGACTACCCGGAGGCCTCTCGGTGCTTGTACAAATACCGCTGAGGATCCCTTCCTGGCCTTTCCCTGTGAAGTGCCCACTCCTGGGCACCCTCAAGGTGAAGCCAGGCATCCTAGCATTGTTGGGGCCGTTGTGGAGATTAAGCAAGCTATTGCCCAGAGATGCAGAGCGGGAGCCATGATTAGAATAGGCACCGAGGCGAGAATTAACAGGTCCGAGGAAATTGAGCCCAAGACTCGCCGAGGCGGGAATTGAACCCTGGTCCCGGGCCAGACTTCTGCATCAGGGTCTGCCGCTCTAACCATTGAGCCACACTTCTCCACTGCACAGCATGTGACTCTACAACACTATGGCAGGCAACCAGATGTTACACTTGACTGATTCACTCCTTCTCAGTCATAGAAATCATTACTAAATTCTTGAACACGGACTACCTAGGTCTCAACATGGAAGAAACCAGAGAACCGTTTTAGGCAGAGAATATAAATATATATATATATATATATATATATATATATCTTAAAAACCTGAGACCCTTAGATCAGTCTGAAGCTTTACCCCTCTGATCTAAACAATTACCGTCCCATTACCTATATTCCCACTCTCGCCAAACTGTTGGAATAATGCGCACAACTACAATTGACTAAACACATTGATCAGTTTGATCTCCTCAACCCTCATCTTTTTTTTTTTTTTTGAATATTTTTATTGATATGCAAGATGACAAAATAAAACAGAAGGCAACAAGAATTCATATACGAGTTCATCCATTTGTAGAATTAAACAGAAGGCTTAAGAGTCATACAAATTAATAATGTTATAGCAAAATAAAATTCTCAATCTAGCAGGGTGCCCCAAATTCTGTTAAACTTAGTCAATGAGCGGATTCCCCTAAGGTTAGCTAAGGCTAGCTCCATAGCGTGTATTTCTATTACTAAGGTCCACCATTTCCAGATCGTCGGTGGTTCTGGGTCGATCCAGGCCCTAGCCAGAGTTAGTTTTGCACATGAAAACAGTATAGTAATTAGAGATGATTGTGGGGATAAAGAGGTGTTGAGGTCTAGTAGGACCAAAGCAGCCGTGGTGGTGGGACACGAAATATTTTTTATTCTCAGTACCCTCAATATGTCGCCCCAAAAGTTCTTTAGTTTGGGGCAAGAGTATAAGATATGAACTAAATTAGCTGCTTCCAGCGAACATTTAGGGCATTTGGTACGGCTACTGAAGGAGGGGTTTAATGACCATTTGGTGATTCTTTCTGGTGTGTAATATAACATGCAGGTTGTTCTGTATTGTTGTAGTCGAAGGCTGGATGATCGTACGAGATTATTTATATTAGTAAGAGAGTGCTCTATCTGGTTAGAGGTAATATTTAGGTTTAGCTGGGTACTCCATTTCGCCGCCAGTTTGTCGCTATCGTTGGTTCTAGAGAGGCTGAGTATTTTATAAGATTCGCTGATGACTGATTTATTCTTATTTGAGTAGAGACAAGTCCAGATATCACAATCCGAAATATTTCGTATCTTTTTATAGTTGATCAGATAGTCATGGATTTGCATATATTTGAACCTTGAAGATTCCGGTAGATTGTATAGCAGCTTGAGTGTATTAAATTCTAGCAACCCCTGCGAGCCGTACAGATCCTCCAGCGTCTTAATCCCAAGAGAAGCCCAGCTATTAGTGATAGGATCTGTGAAGATAGCCGGGAGACCTGGGTTGCCCCACAACGGAAGTTTTGAATGATAAAAATTTGTTTTGCAATGTTTTAATATATTATTCCAAATCCTAACAATGTCTCTGGCGGTCTTGAACTTTACCCTTTTGTAGTAATTCGGGTCATTGATTCTGAACAAAAAGAATAAGGAGTCTTGTTTCAGCATAAAAGAATGAAAAAAAAGGGGAGTTCTATCTCCGTGTAGTACTGAGCGTATACGAGTAAAAAATGAGGACCAAAAATATAATTTGAAGTCTGGGACATTTAGCCCTCCTTTGTTTAGATTATTTTTCATTGTTTTTAATGACCTTCTGGCCCTTTTGTAGCCCCATATAAAACTGCTCAGAAGCCCGTCTAGATGCTGAAAAAATGTATTGTTAAGTGACAGCGGAATGGAACGGAATAGGTATACAAATTTTGGCAAAACTTTCATTTTGATAAGATTAATTCTACTAATCATATTTAAGGGCAGTTTGTTCCATTTTTTCAAAACAAAAGTAGTTTTTTTAATCAAGTCATTATAATTTATATTGTTAATATTTTGTAGTCTGGCTGTTAGTTTAACCCCAAGGTATGTGGCCTCTTTGCAGATCCCAGGTATAGGGACAGATGGGGAGTAGTTCGATATGACTTGCGTCTTCTGAACGTTGAGCTTGTAGCCTGACACCTTCCCAAATTTCTCGGCCTCGAGGTATATTCCTTTTAGTGCTTTAGCAATGTCCGTGGTATATATGGCAATGTCATCAGCGTAAGCTGTCATTTTCAGCTCCTGTTAGTCGAAATTAAATGGGATAATCAGGTTTTGGAGGTGAAGTGCAAGTAAAAAAGGTTCGAGTGAAAGAGCAAATAAAAGAGGTGAAAGGGGACATCCTTGCCGAGTCCCGCGCATTATAGGGAACTCTGATGAAGTCAAGCCCCCGTAGCTGATGCAAGCGGTGGGATTGTCATAGAGTGCTTTTATACCCCTCAAAAAGTTTCCCCCAAGACCTATTTTAGATAGTGCTCGCCAGAGATAGGTCCACCCCACTCGGTCGAAAGCCTTTTCGGCGTCTAATAGTATCATGCCGAGTGGAATGGACTTAACCTCCGCGATATCAAACGCTGTGATTGCCATGTTTACATGCGCGGTTGTATCTCGCCCTAAAATAAAGCCATGTTGTTGTTGATTGACAATTTTGGGCATAAAATGGGCTAATCTATTAGCCATGATCTTAGCGAATATTTTCGCATCAGTGTTGATCAGAGAGATGGGTCGGTATGACCCTCTCTCTTCCTTGTTTTTCCCTTTTTTTAAGAAAAAAACTATTTTTGTCCTGTTCCAGGATTTAGGAGCCATTCCGTTTGGTCCAATCGATTGCATTACTTCCAATAGTAGTTGTTCTAGTTCTTGGCCGCAAGTTTTATAGAGTTCCAGAGGTATTGTATCCTCTCCTGCCGCTTTCCCTGTTGGTAACGAGTTAATAGCCTGTTGTAATTCATTAAGTGGTATAGCATTAGAGAGTGCATCCAGGCCTAATGGGTTCCCTGTACTCACTGGATGTTCTTCTACATATTCCTCAATTGATTCTATATCGGGGGGGTTTTCTGGGGTATATAGGTTTCTATAATACTCAGCGAATTGATTAAGTATATCTTGCGGCTGATTATATATTTTGTTCCCTTGTCCTCGGATTTTAGAGATTAAAGTATCTGCTCTATCTTCTGCTACTTTATATGCTAAGACTTTGCCAATTTTGTCCCCACCCTCATATTGGGCTATTTTGAATTTTTGGATCCTAGTGCTGTTTTTCCTAATAAGGTTAGATTTTATATCATTTTTCAATGTGCTAAGTTTTAGGTTGATTTCCATTACTGCTGCGGGATTATGCTGTAATGCGTTAACAAGTAAATCTTCCAATTTGGTTATACTATCCAATAGTGTATGCTTGTGCTGCTTCTGTTCTGCGTTTTGCCTGATGACATAGGCTTGAGTGAGCCCTCTGATACTTGCCTTGCAAGAGTCCCATACCATGCAGCACCCGGTTGAGTTTCTATTAATTGTTATATATTCATTGAGATGAGTTTTGAGCTGTCTCACATAATTTGGGTCAGAAAGCAGGTGTCTTGGGAAAGAGAAAGGCCTAGGTGGTGTCCGGGTGCTTTGTGTATCAAATGTTAATATGAGTGCGTTGTGATCAGATGTTATCCGGGGACAGAGGATCATGGAACCAGCCTGTAATAATGTATCGCTAGTTAGAGCCAGATCTATTCTAGTGCACATCTTGTGGGGCGCAGAGTAGTATGTGAAGCCCGGTACAGATGGATACAGATATCTCCAGGCGTCTTTAATATTGTGTGTCCGACATATATCTTTTATGGACAGCCTGGTCTTGTGCATCCTTTGATGAGCATTTGGTTTGGTGGTATCTATTTTATAGTCCAAAATACAGTTAAAATCCCCCATTATTATGAATTCCCCCTCCCAGCCCAGAAGTTTCACATTTAGTTGGTCAAAGTGTTTTGGGTCATCTACATTTGGGCCGTAGACTACGCATAAAACATACTTAGTGTTAGCGTAATTGATTTGCGCTATGGCCCATCTGCCATCCTTGTCATGAGCAGTTTGGAGTACCTCTACCCTGAGTCGTTTGTCCTTAAGGATAACAACTCCTCTTGTAAGATTCCCAAAAGTGGAACAAACCAAAACTTCATATCCCAGTTGATTTAAGATTTTCCTGTCTTTCCATATGATATGGGTTTCTGATAATAAGCAAAAATGAGGGTTATGTAATTTCAATTCCTCTGATACTAAGGATCTTTTGCTTTTGCTATTGAGTCCTGCCACGTTCCAGGCTAAACATCTAATTAGATGCATTTAACTGTCTATTGGAATACTGCGCCCTCTTGAAATGACCAAATAATAAAGCTAAAGTTAGTTCTCTTAAGCCTCTACAACATATAATAATGCCACAAGAAAAACATAAGTTGCGAATTTTATCAATTAGTTCCCACTTGTCATCCTGCACACAAATTTTATTATATTCCCCCCCCCCCTAGCACCCCTGACCCCATCTTGCGGAGATATTGTCCCTCCCCCCTCCCCCCTTGGTTCTCACCCCGGCCGGAGAAGAACCACCCCCCAGTGAATGCTGCCGTTAGTAAGGCAGCGTGTGTGGTGACGCAGCCTGTGTGTCACTCTTCCCCCCCACCCCCCCTCCAAAAGCAGAAATCATTAAACATGCACAAGTCTTTTACATTTCCTTTTGATTTTTCTCATTTTCTCATTTTCTCATTTTCTCCCCCTCTAGTTTCATAAGTTTGTGAAGTTGTGCCCCCTATACTCCCATTAGATAATTTGTTCTAACATCAGTCTTTACTTATCGCTTCTGAAGTTAGATTGTTTCTGGGTCTAGCTCTAGCTAGATATGATGCTGGAGAGATAATTCTCTGCTTCCTTAACATCATTAAAGAAATGGGTACGCCCATTTCTCATGACCTTTAGACGAGCAGGTTCTTGGAGGAAGACTTGCCCACCATGGGCCTTGATTGGGTCCATCAGTTTGCGAAACTGCCACCTCTTGTCCATAGTGTCCCTACTGAGATCGGAGCGTGTGAAAAACGAGAATTCTCCTACAGCTACTGGGGAGTTGGGGCGGGCTCTCTGCCAGACCGCTTGTCGTAGAAGGAAATTGCCGAAGTAGATTAGGAATGGGCGTGGAAATTGGTTCTCTCTATTCTTCTGGAACAGAGGTAAGCGGTGGGCCCTTTGGATTTGTGAGTCCCAGTCCCAGTCTGACAAGTCCGGGAAAGCCTTCTGGAGGAACCCTACGATGTAGGCTCTGGGGTCTCCGCCCTCTGATCTCTCCGGAATTCCAAAAAGTCTTAGGTTGGAGCGCCTTTGACGATTCTCCAAATCCTCAACTTTTAGCTGTAATACCTTCAGTTGGTCGTCGTGTTTTTCCACTGATTTTATCATTTTGGTGTTTGTCTCCTCCACCTGTACCACCCGTTCCTGTAGCTCAATAGTATCTTGAGAGACCCCCCCAATTTTAGCCGTGAGATCTTGTAAGACAGATTGCATCTTGTTATTATCTTCTCTGAGTTGGAGGAAGTGTTCTTGTGCTTCCGCCCTCTGATTACTCAGTTGTTTGCTCAAGACCGTCAATATTTCATCTAAGGAGGCAGGAGTATCAGTCTCTGCATTTCTTGTAGCCGTTGTAGGAGAAGCGATGGCAGGGCCCCGGGGTATCGCCTTTAAGGAAGAGGGGCTTGTTGTTGCCTGGGAGGACGGTTGGATAGCTGATGGTGAGTTATTGGCTTCGTCTGATAATGTTAGCTCCAGGCTGTAGGATGACCCGCTAGCTTGCTCTTGAGGCTGCTCTTGAGGCTGTAGCCCGTCCCACTTGTCCCCCAAAGGCATGATATCTGGGCTGATCAATATGCTTTTCTCCGGGGAGGTCGTGACTGGTAGAGGGTCGGTAGGGCTCCCACCTGATAGCCTCAGTGTCATGTTTTTAACCAGACCCTTTGCTACAATCCAGTTTCTGAGTGGGCTTTTTTCTAAGACATGCTTCTTCAGGGCAGGATTACTGCTTGTCTTTTGTTTGAGTCGTTTGGAGATAGCACCTGCTTTGCTGCTTTTCTTTGATTTTGATTTCCCCTTGATTTTGTTCTGTGAAGCGCACCCCCCTGTTAATAGGTCTGTTGACCTGTCATCCTCTATCTCTGATTCGATTTCACAGTCCTCGTAGGAGTCCAGCTCGACATCAGCTGGGAACAACTTATTTGCTATATTCTCCTTAGACCCCCCAGGCTTGTTACCTACATCTTCAGGTATCACCTCTAAGTTGCTTGTAATGAGGTCAATTGAGGTCGGTTTGGGTAGATGAGGTGGTGGCTCTGGAGGCATCTGTGGAGCTTTACCCCTATTGAGGTCTAGCGCTTCTGGTGTCATAGTACTCGCATGCAAGGGGTCAGGATCAGCACCTTGATTATTTAGAGACAAATGTTGTGGAGCAGACCCTTCTGCCACCCCCCCTGCTTTTTCCTGTGCTTTTGTCCCAATTTTATCCGTTTTGGTTACTAAACCCTTAATCAGTGGCACATTGGATGGAATTGAGGACTTTGTTACCTGTTTGGCTGTAACCGTTGAAGATTTCGCTTCTGCTGAGATCAGGGCTGCAGAAACAGAGACTGTAGCAGGGGGGTCGCTATTTTCCGTTGAAGCGCCGTCGGGGTAGGTCTCAAGGGGTTGTAGAGAAGTGGAGGCTGCCGTCGGGACTGCCGCGGGTGAGATGGTGAGCGTAGCAGCTGTGGAAGGAGTGGCGGCTGAGAACGAGGTAGTTACTGCTGCAGCTGCAGCTGCAGCCGTATTCGTAGCCGTCATCGCCTGTTTGCTATTCCGAGTCTGGCGTGACGGCATCTGCGAGGGGTTCTTTGGGGTCATCCTATGGCTCCCCCGCACTCCGGCAGTCGCTCCGGCGGTCACTCGCCGGTTCCCGAAAAGACCAGAACAGCTGAGCCCGGAGTGACCGATCCGTGCACCAAACAGCTGTCGTAGCAGCCAGGCAGCCTCGAGGAGCAGAAGCATCGGTTGAGTGAAACGGGAAAAGCCGCCGAAGTAAACCTGCTCCGTAACCTCGATGGAGTTACAGCGTCGTTACTGCATTCTTTCCGAGAGAGTTCTAGGAGGGAGAGCGAGGAGTGGAGCACACAGGTAGGTCAGCCGGCACGGATCCTCACTCCGCCATTTTGGATCCGCCCCCCCGCTATTGCCCAGAGATGCAGAGCGGGAGCCATGATTAGAATAGGCACCGAGGCGAGAATTAACAGGTCCGAGGAAATTGAGCCCAAGACTCGCCGAGGCGGGAATTGAACCCTGGTCCCGGGCCAGACTTCTGCATCAGGGTCTGCCGCTCTAACCATTGAGCCACACTTCTCCACTGCACAGCATGTGACTCTACAACACTATGGCAGGCAACCAGATGTTACACTTGACTGATTCACTCCTTCTCAGTCATAGAAATCATTACTAAATTCTTGAACACGGACTACCTAGGTCTCAACATGGAAGAAACCAGAGAACCGTTTTAGGCAGAGAATATAAATATATATATATATATATATATATATATATATATATCTTAAAAACCTGAGACCCTTAGATCAGTCTGAAGCTTTACCCCTCTGATCTAAACAATTACCGTCCCATTACCTATATTCCCACTCTCGCCAAACTGTTGGAATAATGCGCACAACTACAATTGACTAAACACATTGATCAGTTTGATCTCCTCAACCCTCATCAATCAGGCTTCCGAACAGGACACAGTACAGAAACTGCTATGGCTCACATAATTGACGACGCCCTTCAAATCCTAGATCAAAACGATACCTGTCTCCTCATCCTTCTTGATCTCTCTTCAGCATTCGACACCGTTAAACATGAGAATTTACTCGAACTATTAAACACAAGAATGGGTCTATCTGGGACTGTTCTCAAGTGGTTCACTTCCTTTCTACACAACAGGTCGCAGAAATTCAAGAGCAACAACCTGATGTCCCCGCCAATACCTGTATCGTTAGGCGTACCCCAAGGATCCTCCCTATCCCCAACTTTGTTGAACCTAGTTATGGAACCTCTCACCACCTTGTTACAAGCATCCAATGTACACTTTCACATGTACGCCGATGACACCCAACTATATCTCAAATTACAATCCCCCAAAGACATTTTGCTCCTGAACTCAACGATCAGAAGCACCCAATCCTGGCTTGCCGATAATCATCTCAAACTCAATGCTCTGAAAACAGAGTTCCTTCTGATCTCACCTCCCGCGAAGATCTCTACCACTCAAATTTGGCTTAAACACCTAACTGCACTCAATGTCCAACCCACCATCATGGACTCAGCAAAATCTTTAGGCATAACACTTGACACCAATCTCAACATGCAGCAACATGTCAGCAAGGCAACTAAGGGAGCGAACTACCAAATCAATACCCTGAGGAAACTTAAACCCTTCCTCCCAGCCAAAGACTTCCAAACTGCAGTACAAGCACTAGTCATCCCTCGAATAGAATATGGCAGCCTCGCCCTCTGCGGACTCCCCCTAACTACTACTGCACCCCTAAGAGCTTCTCTAAACGCTGCAGCGAGACTCATCACTGGGTCAAAAAAACACTCACATATTTGCCCCAGTATTGGAACTTTCATCATTCCCCGTCGTCGGAATGGGAGCCTCGGTAAATAGAAAATACCATAGTAGTAAGCACAAAGTGAAAAAATAGGCCTAGGCCTCATCTCATTTTGTAGCTTATCCACCTCTTTTTGTAAAAGAGACCAAACTTCTGCAGTAGCCAATCAGAGCAGCCTCACCCCACAGAACCTTCCTGAAGGAAGCTCAGAGCCTCAGATTTTCTACCGCACGTTGTGCAAGGGAGTCTCCATTGAGCTCTGCTCAGTTTTTCTGACTATTTCTTCAACTACTTGGATTCTTTTTCGTCATGTCTGACAAGGAGAAAAAAGCCCTCTTTAGAGCCTGTGCCACCTGCTCCAAAAAGAGGTTGTTTGTCGAGGACAAACATTTGGACTGTATTTACTGTCTGTATCCAGACCATAAACCTACAGGCTGCCCGATTTGCAGATCCTTCTCAGCAAAGACCTTGAGGGACAGGGAAGGACGTCTCCTCACCTGGCTCCAAAAGATGAAGGAACGGAAGGATATTGTGTCTTCGGACAGTGAGGGCTCCTCGTCGATGGTGTCATCTAGGAAGTCTCAGAAGAGGGGTAGGTCTCCCCTTTCTGCTTCAGGCAAGTCCCTTCACAAGGCCTTACCAGGGACCTCTGATAGGTCTGACAGGCCTGCTTCCCTAAAATCTCCTCACCACGGTGAAAAGGAGAGGCAGGGTAAGCCCGAGGAACAACAACCCTCAAAAAAGGTGAAAAAGTCGTCAACTATTTCTTCACCTCCCTCTGAGAAGGATAAGGGGGTCAAGAAGCCTTCACCTTCTGTTCAAGAAGTCGCTTCAGAGAGGAAGCAGAGGTCGTCGACGGTTAAAGTATCAGGTACGTCGACGACGAGTGTTAAAAAGGACAGCTCTGTGAAAATTGCATCGTCGACGGGCTCGTCGACGACGGCGGCACCGTCGACAGTTTTCAAAGCTCCGGATGCCTGTGCGGCGTCGACGAGAATGACCATCTCCACGTCGACGACGATGACTGCAAAGCTGGCGTCGACGGCGATGACGAGGACGACCTCGACGACGACTGTGTTGACGACGGCTGTTACCATGGTGCTGACGACGAGCTCGTCGACGATCCCGTCGACGCTACCACCACCATCGTCGACGATGAGTTCCACCTCGTCGACGGCGCCATCCACGACGCCGAGGACAGTGTCTACGTCGACGCTTCCACCGTCGATGCAGTCCCATAAAGAGTTGCTGTCGACGACGACGACCTCGTCGACGATGTCGTCGACGACGGAAGGTTCTGAAAAAATTGTTTTTTCAAGTAAAAAGAAGCTAATAACACCAGAGATGACGTCTCCGCGACAGGTTCAGAAATTTCCACCTAGTCTGCTGTTGGAGGATGACTCTGATGAAGAGACTTTCAGTGAATTCGGACAGGCTTATAGCCCGTCTGACCTACAGGTGAAGGTTCAGGATGTCAGTTCTGAGGAAGGGGAAATGGAACACCAGCAATATGTTCCGGAACATTATTATGAGGAAGAGCACACTATTACCAGGCAGATGCCGGTACAGCAGCCTGTGCGTCAGCTACCAGAGGGGATGGTGGCGATGCCCTCCACGTTGATTGCGGATCTACAACTTATGTTGCAGGACTACCGGAAGCGTTTCCCTACTCCTCAGGAGGCTCAACGAGTGCGACCTCCCACGCCTCCGCCTCAGACATTGCAACCTGTAGCAGACCACTCTGTTCCTACAAGAGAGCGTTCCACTGTGCCGGAGGAGCGCCCACAAGAGGTGGTGCAAGTGCAGGATACTGATGATGACAGTGCTTCTTTGGATGCAGACCAACAAGCGGATCCTGATCAGGATCAACAGACGCCTTGGAACCCTACTGACCCGGCGGATCCAGACAACGCAGATCCGGACAGCAATACCTCGCCTCCAGCGGACGTTGGAGGTTTTCACAACCTAATGGAACGGGCTTCCAAAAGATTTGGTCTTCCAGTGACCACGGTTCAATCGGAATGTTTCCTATATGACTTTAAAGAACCATTCAGGAAATCAGTACGGTCAATACCAATCATTACCAATCATTGAGCATGTCTGGTCTGAGGGCTTGAAGGCTATGCACAACCCGGCCACAAGCCTAGAGACTAGAGAAGAAGTACAAAGCACCTGATGGCAGTCCGGCATGTTTGCTTGGCCAACCGAAACCGGACTCGGTCATTTCTCAGGCCGCCCAAAGCAAATCTAAAAATCCTTCTACGCCACTGACTACACCGCCAGATAAGGAGGGCAGACGCCTGGACAATGTAGGCAAACGATTTTCAGCAATGGCAAGTCTTCTGGTTAGAGCAGCCAATGCTTTAGCAATTCTGGGACGCTATGATCGCCAGATGTGGTGCGACCTTACGCCATTTATAGAGGAATTGCAGGATTCCTCTAAAGAGGAAGTGAGGAAGATTTTGCTTGAAGGGGAGCGGGCTTCCTCGGAAGTCATTGATGTCGCAACGGATATTGCGACCACCGCATTTCGAGCACTTGCCGGTTCGGCGGTGCTACGACGCCAAGGGTGGTTAAAGGCCACATGGTTCAGGCAAGAAGTGCAGAACAAGATCTTGGATCTGCCATACGATGGAGAGATGCTGTTTGGCAAGCACGTCGATGAGGCCCTGCAAGGCATTAAAAAGGACACCGATACAGCTAAGTCCTTAGGAACATTGCAGTATCGTAAAGTACCCTTCAGAGGAGCTAGAGGAAAAGGCTTTTCCTCTTATAGAGGAGGAAATCAGAATCGCTACTCTTCTGGCTCTCAGTCTAGCCAGACATATAAACCGCAGTACTCTCAGAGGGGTTCTTTCTCTCGCCAGCAGCCTAGAGGACGCCAGGGGCAGCAAAGGAGAGACAACACCAGGAAACAATAGCGGCCAGGTGGCTCTTTCCACTGTTCCTGTTCCCTCATTCACATCAGTGGGGGGCAGGATTGCCCATTGCCTCAACAACTGGATGATAATTACATCGGATCAGTGGGTCCTACAAATCGTCAAAGAAGGACACACGTTGGAGTTTCAAGACCTTCCTCCAACAAGAGCGCCGGATGCCTTTCCTCCCAAACATCTCAAGCTCCTTCATCTCGAAGCCCACCAACTTTTCACCAAGGGGGCGGTAGAGCCTGTACCCCTTTCTCAGAAGGGGAAAGGGTTCTATTCCAGGTTCTTCCTGGTTCGGAAGACAAAGGACAAGTGGCGTCCAATTTTAGATCTACGGCAGCTCAACACTTATCTCGTAAAGTTGTCCTTCAGGATGGTCACTCTTCAGGACATCCTTCGTCTCCTCAATCCGGGGGATTACTTGGCGACCCTAGATTTGGAAGACGCCTACTTCCACGTTCCTATTCATCCAGCTCACAGGCAATATCTTCGTTTTACAGTGGGCAAGAGCCACTTTCAATTCAAGCTACTACCGTTTGGACTCCGGTCCGCTCCGCGGATCTTCACAAAGATTCTGGCTCCGGTAGCAGCTTATCTCAGGAGGCAAGCTATTCAGGTTTTTCCATATCTGGACGATTGGCTGCTGAAGGCTCCATCTGCTCTAGAAGTGTCCGTTGCAGTCCAATCATGCAAAGACCTGTTCGAGCAACTGGGTCTTCGACTCAACAGGGAAAAGTCTGTTCTATGCCCCTCCAGGTCAGTGAGGTTCCTAGGGGCCATCCTGGACACAGAGAGTTGTCTAGCCTTTCCATCAGAGGAGCGCCAGAACAAACTAACTTGTTCAGCTCGGCTTCTTCAATCTCGAAAGACGCTGACAGTTCGCAGGTACAAGTCGCTTCTCGGATCGATTTCATCCTGCATACCATTAGCTCCACACTGCAGGCTCAGAATGCGTCCGCTACAAGAACAATTGGACAAGCAGTGGCGGCAGGTCACAGGGTCCTTCGACGACAGGATTGTCGTTACCCCGGAAATGAGAAGGGCAGGCGGCTGGTGGCTGCTGAAAGACAATCTTTGCAAGGGTCTGTCGTTCCGACTTCCACCATCTCCCCTGGTTGTGACAACGGATGCTTCCATGGAAGGATGGGGAGCGGTCCTCCAAGAGCTAAAGGTCAGCGGCCATTGGAGTCCGGCCCAGGTCAAGTTTCATATCAACCTTCTGGAACTTCTCGCTATCCGTCTGGCTCTACAAGCTTTTCTTCCGAGGATTCGCAACCGTGCAGTGCTGGTTCGTACGGACAACACCACGGCCATGCACTACATAAACAAACAGGGCGGAACAAGATCTTCCACTCTCTCCAGGGAAGCCCAGACGCTGTGGAATTGGGTAATCCAGAACAATGTCTCCCTCTCAGCGGAACATCTAGCAGGGACACTCAATATCAAGGCAGACGCTTTGAGTCGCCAAAGGACAGTCTCTCACGAGTGGGGACTAGACCAGACCGTTCTGGAGGAGCTCTTTGCACGATGGGGGACGCCATCCATCGACCTGTTTGCAACTCCCCAGAACGCCAAATGCCAGTCCTTCGCAAGCAGGGTTCACCATCAGGAATCCTTGGGGAATGCGCTTTTGATTGCTTGGTCAGGCGCCTTTGTTTACGCCTTTCCTCCAATCCCGCTGATTCCGAAATTGATCAGCAAACTCAAGGTGGAACCGTGCAGGATGATTCTGATCGCTCCAGCATGGCCCAGACAGTTTTGGTACTCGAACTCCTTCTACTCTCCCAGGACCAGCCAGTTCTACTGCATCCTGTTCCAACACTGTTAACGATGTCCCACGGACAGGTTCTACATCCGGACTTGAAGTCGCTGCGATTGACAGCGTGGCTCCTGAGTTCCGAGAATTCCAAGGTTTAGGTCTCTCAGGAGAATGTAGAGACATTTTGGCCCAGGCCCGAGCTCCTAGTACCAACAAGACCTATCGTGCTAAATGGAAGAGATTCTGTGTTTGGTGTCGGAAAGAAGGTTTACACCCATATACTTCTGCTCCACACCAACTCTTGCCTTACATACTGTCAGTTTGGACTCTTCTGTGAAAGAAGATGCGGCAGTGGGCCAGGCAGTTTTGAGGAATCTTTTCCAATAAGTCGGTGAGCTTTCCTTTCTATCCCGCCTTCCTATTGCATATTTTGTTTTACTGCATTGTCATATTTTATGATCCTATGTGTTTCTATTGTTCTGGTCAGAAATGTGTAACATTGTCAGGTTCATGTATTACAAAATATGCTTTTCTGTTTTACTGCTGGTTACTCTGATACAAAGCATGGGAATCTATGAAAGTTCCAATACTGGGGCAAGAAAACAAGTTACTTACCTGTAACTTTGGTTCCCCAGTATTGGTAACTTTCATAGATTCCCATGCGCCCTCCCACCTCCCCTGGGAAAGCTCAGTCTTCTTGTCTTGGGGATAGCTGTTCACAACGGCTACGAAAATCTGAGGCTCTGAGCTTCCTTCAGGAAGGTTCTGTGGGGTGAGGCTGCTCTGATTGGCTACTGCAGAAGTTTGGTCTCTTTTACAAAAAGAGGTGGATAAGCTACGAGAGGAGGCCTAGGCCTATTTTTTCACTTTGTGCTTACTACTATGGTATTTTCTATTTACCGAGGCTCCCATTCCGACGACGGGGAATGATACAAAGCATGGGAATCTATGAAAGTTACCAATACTGGGGAACCAAAGTTACAGGTAAGTAACTTGTTTTCTTCCCCTGACTTGAAATCCCTGAACTGGCTACCTTTTGAAGCCAGAATACATCTGAAAATCGCCTGCATGACGCACAAGGCTGTACACCTGAGCTCACCCGGCTACCTCACTCAGAAACTGACAATTTCTGGCGGCTCTAGAAACACTAGAGGCACAAACAATCTTCTGCTGAAGCCTCGAAGATTCCGGAAGGAAAAAACGTATAAACGCTCTTTCTCAGGAATGGCACCCAGGATCTAGAACTCATTCCCTCCTGAAACCAGGCTCATCTCTTCCACGACACTTTTTAAGAAAGAAGTAAAAGCTATCCTCATGGCTAAATACACTTGAACTATTATTTTGGACTCTTTAAAGACTCTGCACCGATCTGTACTACTTGTTCGATCCCTATGCTTATTTGTATTACTTGTATTATCGACTTACCTGATTGTCTATGCTCCCACTTATTTGTACTATTAGCATTATTGACGTACCTGTTCGACTATGCTCCTTCATGTACCTACCTCACCCCACTTATTACCTACAACTACGCTCAATCTCCCCTTATTTGTAAAGCGCTCTGATATCTACAAAGATCTTGTTCGCGCTATATAAAACTTTCAAAATAAAGGCACAGTGCAGTTTTGTTGCTCTGTTACTATGTAGGCTGGGCCTGCCTATTGTATTTGAATTTCCTTCATGTTTTCAGTCTGGTGAGATGATATCCTTCCCTTAGGTATTGTAATACATAGATGGGCTACTTTATACTTTGTTTTTAAATGTTTTTCGTAGCTTGTTCAAATAATAGTAAATGCCCAGCAGTTTAGATAAGCATCCGGGATCCCACATTGGAGTAGAGGTATTAATCAGAGATCCCTGTGGTGGAGACGATGATTACAAGCAAGTAACATTTCTGATGGGTACTTGTACCTGCAGATTCCTCACCAGTTGAATTTCCCACGTGACTGGCTGCATCTGGAAACTTTCAATAGCACTTTCGTGGCTATAAAGGGTGCCATCTCCACACGGCCCTTTAAACTATACCATTGAGATAGCACTGGATTCATAAAGTGCCCTCCCTGATGTCTGTTCCTTTTTTCCAAACCTTCAACACAGA
Organism: Lissotriton vulgaris; assembly: GCF_964263255.1. Lineage (NCBI taxonomy): Eukaryota > Metazoa > Chordata > Amphibia > Caudata > Salamandridae > Lissotriton > Lissotriton vulgaris. The sequence continues at coordinate 839,360,352 of NC_141691.1, read as the reverse complement.
TTTTCAGACCTACAAGTGACTTAACGGATGGACCCTTTGATGGGGAAAAACTTGTTGGAGACCAGGGTGATTCGGTCTTAGAACATTCTTAAGCTAGTAGGGCTACTGCATATTCACTTGGCCTCCAATCTCCACTCAGAGATTACAGCCAGTTTAGGAAGTTCCACAGCTTCTTCCTTGACTTCAGCTTCCACCAACAACTGTCTAGGCAACCCCATCAGCAGCAGTCCCAGAATTCCTTTCATAAACAAGTCACAGGCCAAAGCAGGGGTCATAAGACATTGTACCCAACAAACATCCGTCTCTTCATCCTCCTCCCTTGTGCTACCAGGAAACAACTCTAGTTTACCCTTGTTGAAGTTTAAGGTGCCTAAGGGGAGACCAGGTGTCCTATGTCTGGAAGGCCTTCATTTCAGACCAACGACATCCTCCAAATGGTAGAAAGGGGGATATACCTTACACTGAGTAGACCCCTCCCTAAATCCCTCTCCTCATCATCCAACCCAATGGAAGAGCATCTCTATCTTTCAGGAAGAGGTGGCAGTTTTGACACAGCAGGGGAGCAGGTGCCAGACCAGAAACTTGGGCAAAGGTTCTACTCCCAGTACATTGTTGTTCCAAAGAAGGGTGGTGGTTTTTGTCCATTCTTTGACCTTTTCTTGAACCTCTTGCTCCACAAGAAGTTCAAGTTGCTGTCCCTGGCTCAGGTTCTTTTTCACAGGAAACTGAGTGGTGTCACTCAGTTTACAGGATGCATTTTCCACCTATCGCTCATGCAGTCTCACAGAAAGTTACTGTATTTTATGGTGGAATCCAGTTCCTATCAGTTTGGTGTACTCTTATTTGGTTTAAGATCAACACCTCGGGTCATCATAAAGGTGATTAAATTGATGGTGGCCTGCCTCAGAAGGTCAGGGATCCCAGTATTTCCGTACCTAGTCGCCACAGATGGTCTAACATCGCTTGCATTCAACAGCATCATTGCTGTTCAACCTGGATTTTTCTAATAATGTTCCCAAATCGCACCCAGAGCCTCAGTGTCTCCCGTTTATAGGGGCATCTCTGGGCATGATCATACTTCAAGCCTATTCCCGTCCCCAGAGGGTCCAAGACATTTGGGCTATAATTCAGATGTTTCAGGAAGGGTTTTGAACCATTCCTGATCATCTTATATCTGCTAGGGCCAAATGGCTTAGACTGTATTTTTGTGGTCACCCATGTGTGCTGGCACATGAGGACTCTTCAGTGGTTCCAGCTTGGGGGAGGTCTTTCGAAAACTATGGTGATCTCCGGGAATGCAGCTGGGGATTTTGTGTGGTGGTAAGTAGAGGGGAACGAGCTTCAAGGAATGTTCATTGTCCTCCACAGACCATGACCACGGTAGTAGCAGAACTGGAGATGAGGGGCCTAAGGTTTCCAGAGGAGAAAGTGCTTAATATCGGCCTAGAATTAAGAGCAATGTGAAAGAAGCTAAAAAAAATCCTTCCCTTCCATCGGCAGTCAGTCCATCCGGATCTTGACGGACAGTACAACCGTGAAATTGTATATCAAAAAACAGAAAGGAGTTATGAAGTACTAAAACTATGTATATAAACAACAAAGGAGTGACTGTGATACAAAAAGTAATACAACTGGTGGCAGTTAAGAGTTTAACACCGCTGTGTGTTGCACGTGTGATCAATGCTCACACACGTGCATACATACAGCGGGACAATCTCAAAATCCCTATATGAGCCCAATGGGTTATCTTCAGTAGAAGAAAAACAGGGGGCTTGCTGGTCACCCTATAGTAGGCGAAGGGAAAAGAACCTTACTTGTTTGAAGGACCCTCACTCACCACTAGTTGGTGACATGCTTCATCATTGGGTCCCCGCTGGGGTGACCGAATGTCTCCCCAGCGTGCTACGACGCCTGGTACAGCGGAGCAGGATGTAGTGAGTGCAACAGTGCCCAAATTAGGAGGTGACTAAATGTGAGTGTGCAAATGTGTTCAATATTAAAAAATGCGAAGGTTGTGCCTTTACAAAAATTTTTAATAATGGCCAGCCTGCATTGGTTAAAAACAGAGTGAGCGGACTCCCCAGGTTCTTAATTAAGGAACCGGAATCCTAATCAAAGACAAAGGTTGGTCGACATGTTTCAGCTGTTTGGTTGCGTTTAGCTCAGCATTCTTCAGGACCTACAAAAAAAGTCCTCCGGTGGTGTGCGCGCACTAAGGCGCACCCTCCCGGGAGGCTCAAAGTGTGAAAAATATATACAGTGAAAATTATCGGATACTTTCCGTCAATTACCCACTACACAATTTGGTAGGGATATGTAAAAAACCTGTAAGGGAAAAAGAGACAAACAAGACCACACGCACGTGAACATGAAGAAGAAGGGTTACTTTCTTCAATGGGAGGTTTTTATCAACATTTATTTCAAAAAAATGAGGTGGTATAGGTGTCATGCATGATTTATGTTACACCAGTAGTGGGGTGCTACCTTAGATTCCATAGTTGGGTGCACCTAAATTAGCCACAAACACCGTCCCTGTAATCAGGTCGGCATCAGGTGATTGCTCAGCTCTCAATTCGAATGAACAATGTGCTATTCGCTTTCTGGTCAAAAGAGCGATAGAGTTTGTACAAAACACGCAGTGTTAATAAGATGTTTACAAGTATCTATCTTTAGCTGTTTAAAGAAACAAGAAAGACACACACAAAGGAAAGCTCCCTCTCGAAGCGGGAAAAGTTACGAGCAACTGTGGGTCTTCTGGAAGTTGTTAAAAAAGACTCACTTCCTAAGGGACATGGTAACGCCCCTTCGGAGACGACAGCGTGGGATATCTTCACGCGGCGTTAATCTGAGAGGAATACCAAAGATGAGAGAGAGGACCGTAAGGAATTAATACGGGGTAGGGAGAGTCTAGGATCGCAAATGCGCGAAGTGGCTGGCAGGATAGAGTAGACTTACTTAAACGACCACGGCTCCCCTCGGTGCACCTATTCAGTCGGCGGCTGTCTTCCGGGAGTGCGGGGAAAGTAAACAGGCCGGTTTAAATGCTTAGAGACCCTGATTGGCTCGGCCGGCCCTCGTGGGTGTGAGACGTCGGTGGCTCAAAGGCACGCCCCGCGTCTTAAAGTTGCAGGCAACCTAGGGGTAGTTCAGATTACAAGCAAACCAACATGGTTGGCTCGGCGGTCCCACGTGGGATGGTGATGTCAGGGGGATTCTGGCATGGCAAACGTTTTGGTGCTCGTCACCCTGGAGGTGAGAGTTCGAGTCCAAGTTCTTGTCATGAACCAAGTATTATGTTAATTGGTGCGGAGTTTCAGACAGATTTCGAGCAAATTGTATGGAAACTGCTAGCTTGGATGGTGCAGTGTTTCGCTCAAGACAAGCAGTATGCAGGAGGAGAGGGAACAAACATTAGCCTTGGGCCCTCGCTTGGATGGTGCAGTCTTGCGCTCAAAACAAGCAGTATAAAAGAGGAGAGGGATCAAATATTGACCATGGTCCCTCGCTTAGATGGTGCACTATTGTGCTCAAAACAAGCAGTATAAAAGAAGGGAGGGATCAAGTATTGGCCTTGTAAGGGAAGGTGGTTTTTCATCAACCAGAATGGTGTATGTGTTTACGGGTCTACACGTGTCCCTGTCCAACTGATATCGACTGTTTCCTTAACTGAGGTGACTGTGTGTTCAAGCTGTTACTCAGAAGTTTTAACCTCACATTAGGAGAGACAGGAAGAGGCTGTACATTAACCCATCAGCGTAATGCATTGCCCCGCGGTATCTCATCATTGAGGCCCGTTGTATTAGTACCCAGGCGATACACCCATCGTTGTTCCTTCTCGAATAGTAAGGACTCAGAGCTACTCTCCAAGTGTTCAAGGATTGTCCACTCGAGGTCATTAGGTGTATGATTGGTTTGCAAAAAATGTGCCGTAAGTTTCGTTGTTGATTTTTTGCAACAGATGTTGCTTTGATGCTCGCATATTCTGGTTTTTACACGTCTGGATGTCATCCCTACATATTGTAATCTGCATCTACAGGTAATCAAGTACACCACATTTGCGGTGTTACAATTGGTGTGGCTACGTACTAAAACTATGGTCTTGGGCACAACAACATAATATTTGGTTAACTATCAATCATTTATCTGGGTCCCAGAACATCTGGTTGGTATCACCTTGCTTACAGTGAGTGGCATCTCCCCTTTCCATGTGTTGCGTAAATTACGACTTTGGTGTAACTCTACAAGGGGTGCTTTTTCCACCAATGGGTCACACAGGACAACTTGGTTCACTGTACCGCGATGTATGGTAAAAAACAGTTCCTGTAGCCCTGCAGTGTCTTATTCAATGTAAATATTGCTTTTGGGTTACTAAGAATCCTGTAAGAGGATTAGGGGCACCATGGAAACAGCACAGGCGTATTTCTTATTCATAGTATTACACACACTGTACTAAAAAGAATGAACATTTAAGTATAACATTATTTATTACTACATGAATAATCCGTTTCTTGGTGCTTCTAAAGCAACCACACAGAATATTATAGAAACCGCCAATAGGATCATTATTAATAACAAGAGCAATATGAACTTCTCTCACTTTGTTAAAATGTAATCTAAAACCTAACACCCTAATGTCTACTTCTATGTACTATGTTAAGAAAGCATGGAATGTACAGTAACTTGCAGTCTAGAGTTTCTTAAGGAGAAGAGACTCCATGCATACCTTGTTGGCAGTAAAGGCTGTCTTTATCATTGGAGGTGCATAATTTTCCCTTAAAAGTTTTTTGAAAATCAAAAAAGAAATAGCACAAAAGTTTGCACTGCATCCTGTTACAAATAAACAAATCATAAAATAAGATTTAACTAACACATAAAACCTAGTATCTAAAGTGCCGTTGTGCTACTCTCTTAACATTATGTGATTATGTGTTCGATGATAGTTAAATTATCAGTTACATTTGCACGGATCTAACTTAGTGGGCAGAAAATCTGGCCGTTTTGCCACCAGCCTTGTTTGAAATCTTCCTCGTGATTAGTTAAAAATTGTATTTAACAGTTCAGCTGTGGATCTTCTGGATCGAGACATTTTAATATTGCAGTTTACAGGAAGGAATGCCTCTTGTGTTGAATGGTCCCTATAGCAATTTCCGGCGATCCTGGCTTAAAGCTGGGCAGATACAAACTAAATGAATAAAATCCTGTGTCGGTGAGCCACAAAGATTACATGACCTTGGGCCCTGATTTTTCCAACTTGGCTGGTCTGCATTAGATGGCAGATTACTAAAACGTATTGCTAAAAACTTGGACTTTAAATAGGAAGAAAATGGCTGACCCACATATGACGCTGGTTGCAATTTTATAGACGATTACAAGACCATACATCCGTGGGCTCGCTTACTTAGGATGGCTTTATCCTCCAGTAGTGAGTGTTGCTTTGACTTCTTCAAGATTTGCTGAAAAGTGGTAAATGAAAGATTCTTCTGCCAAAGGTCAACCATCCTAGTGGACTGTAAAGATTTTTGAAAATATTTGAAGTAGGCAGATTGTGGGTCGCCTTGTAACACATTCCAAAGTGCATTATTAATCTTATTTTCTCGGTTGCGCCATACTTTATACCAAGCTTTTATTGTGACATATCTTCTGTGCAGCTGTTGGTGCTGTAGCCCAAATTCTAACTGGACCTGCGCCGGTGAGACGTTCTGTGGAAGCGAGAATACTTTTTTATATGCTCATGTTTGGAGACTATTGCAGCTTCTTTTCCATGCTGAACTTCACTTCCATATGCTAGAGTGGGTAGAAGTTTTGCTTTCATGATAGCTAGTAGTGGTGTGAAGGAGGGACCTTTAAAACTTTTTGCTATTAAACAAAATGCAAATGTTAGGCCATTTCCCTTTTTTTTTATTGCCTCATTCTGTTTTTGAATAGCTAGTCTTTTATCCAAATGTATCCCTAGATATTTGTAGCTACCAACTACTTACAGATTCACGTTGCTCAATTTAAATTGTTTTTTTATGGATGGCTCGACTTATAATAATAGCTTTAGTTTTTATAACGTTTATCTCCAGCAGATACTACTTAGCGAAGTTCCCCAACTCGTCTCGCTCTTTGGAGGCTAATACTAGGGTGACTTGCTAGGACTATATCGTCGGTGTAAGATAAATGTGTAATCTGCAGAGTTCCCAAGCGAGGGGGATGCGAGCTGATTTTATCAAGCCTAGGTGACAAATCTGACATAAATAGATTAGATAGATGTGACGCTAGAACGCATCCTTGCTTTAGGCCCTCCTTCATGTTATGTTATGTTAGGGATTGCTTGTATAGCGCCTATCACCGCCGGTCTCTAAGCGCTTAACTAGAAAGAACGTAACACACTAATGACCCTAGAACCTCAGTTATTTCACCTCCTATGATGTCATGAAGGCCTTTCTGAAAAGATAAGTTTTTAGTTTCTTTCTGAAAGGTAGAAGTTGCGATTCCGCTTTCAGGGTAGGTGGAAGCTCGTTCCACAGTTGTGGAAGGAGCACGGACAGGGCCCTGCCTCCTTTGGTCTTTAATTTGAACCTAGGTTGAAACAGGTTGGAGGTTGTTCCTGAGCGCAGTAGCCTCCCCTGTTCCTCATGTAAATTTTTCTGGAGAGCTTCGTCTCATGAGCTATTTTCACTTGCATCCACGTATCAGAATATAGTTCCATTTTCGGTCTTAGTATTCTTTCTGGCCGCGTAAAATAACCACACCTGTGCCTTGCGATGTAAGGTTGGGAAAATGTGTTTATTTCCCAAAATGTTTCTATTTTCAGATTTTAAACTAAAAAATATGTAGCAATAGAGAGGCTGACTAACCTAGGAAAGAGGTATAGCAAGGGGATTTTAGATGTAGGTGATTGCAGTTTTTCTCTACTTTGAACCTTTTAATAATCTAATGCCATACATGACTAAACACACTTTCCTTGCAGATTTGAAACTGCTGAATTCAAATCTGTAAGAAGTTATTGTGCTCATTTTCTATTGCCTGCTTCATCGTAAATGCTGTGAATTTCAGTTTTAAAAAATACAGATTGTTTGTTATCAGTCTGGTTCTTCATTACAACTTTGTGGGGACTGTAGAACATTATGAAGCAATTGGATCGTAGTTGCTGTGCCAAGTATTTAACAGTGAATATGCTGAACTTTTTTCTGAGGTAGATAGGGAAGACTTTTGTGAATTTAGAAGAAATGCATCCACACATAGGCTTTGTGGGACATTATCCTTAATTTCACCGAAATGATAATCTCATAAGATGATCTTTAACTCTGAGGAGGTTATCAGCATGTTTGACATGGTGAAAAAGTCTTCAAGTTCACTACATTATCTAAAATTTGTGTAGCACCACTAATAAATGTAAAGTCGGACTAGCGCTGTCGCCCTTTTTATATGCTGCTTTTTTCGTATGATCTCCAAAATAGCCATGCCCTCAAACTAATTTCAGTGGAATTTAAATGTATGCTGCTCAAGAAAAAATAAATGGCCGCTCTCACCTCAAACTATTGCAGCAGTTTTCTGGCTTGAAACCGCTTATAGATTCAGATGCTTTACACAAGTTCCATCATTTTGTGAATCACTGCCATTTTCTTCTGATTTGTAATAGTAGTACTGTTCAAGGGGAATGTCACTCACTGGTAATTATTAACCAAGATGGAGGAGGAGCTTCAGCTATCCGTTTTGGAGTGCCCATTCTCTTATATAATATTGTAATTAATTCAATATGTGCTATCGGCTATATCCAATATCTCTGATCTGCTACATTTGATAGTTCTAAAGAATATTTGAAAAGTATATTGCTACTTAATGAATCTGTATGCCCTGATGCTGTACACCTGGCTATACCACTAATTGGTAATAGCAAATTACAAAGGCATACATACAGTTGCAGTCAGTCTCAGAATTCACAGCCCTACTACGTTCTTTTGCAGCTCAGATAGAATTGTTTGATTAATAGAGAGCAAAGGAACTTCTATAGTGCATCACTTTGAAAGCAGTGACTTTTAAACACTTGATATTTGTTGATATTAAAAGTACTTGCATCTGATGTTGATCCTTTTTAGGTTTTGACTGGCGATGCGCACGTAGTGCGCATGCGCCAAAAAACCTTATGATTTGTGTGTGGGGTCGGGTATCCGCCCCAGTCTCCCATTGGCTAGCTCCATAAATGGAGGCTAGCCATTGGGAGAAGGCTCTGTCCGTCAATCTCGGACCAGATTCGGGGGCGTTCCCGAGAATTTTTGGCTTTTGGCTACGTCAGCCGAAAGCCTCTTCTCGTCAACGCCCCCAAATCTGGTCCGGGATTGAGGGCACCCGCCTTCCTGCTCCTGTCTCACGCGGCGCCCGGGCCGTCACGTCCTGCTTCCAAAGGCGGGGGGTTTGTTACGGGCAAATTTGCGGTGGCGCTTTAATCATGGCGCATGCAGCGCTGCCTCCTTCTGCTTCCCGCACCGGTCCGGGCTGCTGCGTGCAGTCAAAAATTAATGGACCAGCACTGCGCCTAATTCAGTTACAGTCACTGCCACGGACGTCTCGTTGTGTCATGGGTGTGGTTTTGATGAAAGGGAGCGGACACGGGGGAAGCATCCGAGCGTCTGCGGAGCCAAGAGAGGGCAGAAGCTGAAGGTACCACCAGGGAGGGGCAGGCAGGGCAGGCGGCTGAACACGAGCTCGAGCCAGGAGATCCATTATCAAGGTGAAAAGGGGTTAGTGGGTGCTCTAGAAAAACATGCGTGTTATCGAAATGCTCAAAGGTCAGTGTTCACCTTCCTCCCTCTTTCACACTTATTTAACACAGCCTGTTATCGCTTGAGAGAACTTCTCCGGGGGGGGGGGGGGTATTCCTCATACAAGTGCGAGTTCCTGTCGAGTACTTTGCAGCAGTGATAGCGCACATCTTTTACCCTCGCGCCGTTTACCTGCACACACAACAAACTGGGCCTCCATATACTCGACCAGGGAAAGCCACCTGCGGCCCAGCCAAGGGGTGTAAACGGGCTGAAGGAATGCTGGAATGCACACAGTGCGGTGCTTGTTCAAGGGAGGGCTGGATGCCGCCGGTGTCCTCCGAGAGCAGGCTCCGAGCGGAAGTACTCGTGAATGAGTATCGTTTGTTTACATGGTAACGGGGGAGGACCGGTATTAGTGAATATGCTCTGCAGAGGCTGCTGTAGAAACCGGTGTGCTTGTGTAAAGAGGTGTTACTGCAATGCTAGTGCTAGTGCTTCGCATACATTGGGCGCCTGCAGTAAAGGGCGTGGCACCTTAGGGCTTTAATGCAGCCGGCAGCCAAGCCAAGCCCGATTTATCGACTTGCATTGACGTGAAGGGTTTTACAAGAGGGAGAAAGTTGAAGTACAGGCATTCTTAGCCCAAAAACTGTATAGCCTCGTGCCTAAATCGGGAATTATGGTATGTATTGCATATGTTGCGTTTCCACAACTCCCCCGGCTCCTGGTTCTCTCCAAACCCTTTCTCTAACATTACACAAATCAACAGCCATCTGACACACACACACGTGCATTTGTCTGCTCTCTGTGGACCGAACAGTACTATAGAAATAAAGTCACCATCTGTTGCGAGGTCCAGTGTTGTCGGGCCCGGTAATTAATGTGCAAGAAAGAGTATGCAGCGTTCAGCCTGTGGTACATGTGCCGACTGTACATGGTCAGGTGATTTCACGTACGGCAAGCAGTGGTAGTGTGGCCAGCGGTTGATGTGCATTAAAACAAGCATTGGCAAAGCCAGAAGTTTTCGCATGTGCAAGAGCCATTAGGTTTGCCAATATGTTTTAGCCATGTTGTACACCAGAGTACCTTCTGTAAGGTGGAGTGTTGTAAGGTGGAGTGTTGTAAGGTGGAGTGTTGTAAGGTGGAGTGTTGTAAGGTGGAGTGGTGTAAGGTGGAGTGGAGTGGAGGACGAGTGGGCGGGCAGCTGGAGGGAGGGACGAGGGAGTGGACAAGTGGGCAGCTGGGTGGGTGAATGAAGAGATTGGCAAGCGCATGCGTAGATAGATGAGCGGGTGGATCAGTGGCTGGGTGTTCAGATGGGTTAGATGAGTGGTTGAATTTGCTATTGTAAATGACAATGCCATTTATGTTAAAAAAACATAAATAAAAATAATGTCAAGAGCAATGCCAATAGCTCTAACTTTAACAAAGGCAAAACCATTGCATTGTAAATGCTTGTTCTAAAAGCAACAGAACATGGTTTTGCAGCGTGACTCTTTCTGGATTCACTATGCTGTGCATTATTCCGCCATCTAGTGGTTGGGTCCGGAATTGTAGTCTTTATTCTTTCTTTTTTTTTGTGGCCCAGGTGGGCGTCGACATACCACCATTTGGCGTTCTTCGTGACGTCAACGTGCTTCCTCCGGAAGCTCCCGCCTTTGATCGCCATCTTCAGATTCTTTTTTCCGCCAATGGGTCTGGATCGTTGCCGAAGAGTTCCAGAGTTTTGGAAGAAGAATCAAGCAAAATCGAAGCTATTTGACGAAGAATCAAGTTTTGCAGCTTCACCGGACTACAGGTCAGGTACTTGGAGCGATGAGGGAGAAGTTTTACCGAGCAAAACCTCGACGTTTGACGGAGAATGCGCTCGCAGGGGGCTCCCTGGGCGCGGGGATGTACAAAACGCTGTTCAAGTTTTACACCAATTGCCACCATAAGTACGCCCAGAAGGATCAGCATCCAGTCTGCAACCTCTGCCTGCTGCGCGACCACAAAAGCGAAGACTGCAACGCCTGCTTGGCGTTTACACTCAAGACCCTCAGAGTAAGGGAAAGGCAGAGAAGGGCGAACTACAACATGCAGGGGCCACCTTCATCGCTACGAGACTTGGGCCTCTCCAGTGGAGAAGAGGACATAATCGCCGAAGGACCGGAGGACTGCACGGTAATAGAGGTCCATAGGAAGACGTCAAAGGAGGTAAGGGAGTCGTCGACCCCTAAATATCCAAGCAACAGTCGAAAAAGTGAAGCAATAGCCCCGAGCGACATTCGTAGAAGTGAAGCGAAGTCCTCAATGGGAGGTCTGCCGCCGAAATACTCGACGAAAGCAACAGCCTCAAGGGACAGTCAACCGAGCGGATCCTTCGAAAAGGACTCTCAATCACCCGCGAGAAAACGTCGAAGATCGCCTTCAAGAAGGACACCTCGGTGCCGAGGAAAAGGAGGGCCGACATAGTCGTCTATGTCCTCGAAGAGAAGCGCTCCAACCCTCTACGCCGAACATGCCGCGGAGATGGAGAGGAAGAAGAGGAGGCTCGAGGCCGAAATGGCAAGCATCCTACAGCGGAAAAAGGACTTTGACGAGAAGATGAGCCAATACACCATCCCACCGAAACCTGCAGTCTAAGTCGAAAGGGACGACGAAGACGCAGAACCGCCGAAAACGCCAGAACCAGTCGAGGAACTGGGAGAAGAAGACTACTAATTCGAGGGAGAAGGCGACGAAGATCTGCAATCCTACCGTGGTCTCAACGTCCTCAGAGGCACAAGACATGGAATGGCAAGATCTCTACGCTGAATCGCCGGAAGAAGGCGTAGACACTTACCCTTCGAGGCCCTCGCTGCCAGACGACATAGGGCTCTACAACATGTTTGTACAGAAGGCTGCACAGACTTATGGAGTGAAAATTAAGGAGGAGAAGCCCAAGGCATGTTTCCTCCTAGAAACTTTGCCTCAACAGACTAGGAGCCAATTCCTGCCCATGATCCCTAGTGTGCTGGACCAGGGCTGGGAAGAGAGGCCTTTAAGGAGCCAGCAGTATGCAAAACTGTGACCCCTAGAACGCAGAAGAAGTGCAAATATTCTTCAAAGGACCCTGCATACATCCAAGGATCAGTACCAGCCAACTCCTAATTGCAGCAACAGCTAGGAAGAGAGCTGATGTTCCCTTGAATGCCGGACCACCTCCAGACAAGGAGAGTAGGACCATGGATCTTACAGGGAGAAAGGTGGAGAGAAATGCGGCAATATATTGGCGCATCGTACATTCCAACACCCTGATCAATAGGCATGCATACCAACACTGGGATGAAGTGGGGCAGCTCCTAAAGCATCTACCAGACCAGTACCAACAAAGGGCAGCTCAGCTAGTAGAAGAAGGAAAGAACAGGGCAAACATATGCCCGAAAATGGCATTGGATGTTGCAGAAACATTGAGCAGGCTAATGATGATAGGAGTAACAGAGAAGAGACGCATGGCTCAGAATTTCGGGATTCGAACCATAGGTTCACAGTAACATCTAGTAACATCTTAAATACACCCTTTAATAGAGAGCAAGTGTTCGGCACACCAGTGGATAACAAGTTGACACCGCTCAAGAAGGACAACAAAACAGCAAGGTCCATGGGAGCGTTAAAGTTCAGGGGAATGAGAAGAGGCACACCCACGAGGAGGCCAGGTGGTAGAAGTGGAGGCAACGTGCCGACCACATCGCACCAAACGTTCCAGCAAGGCCTCCAGAAGAACAACCAAGGCCAGCAGCAGCAGGGTTAGCAGCAGCAAAACTGGCAGTACCAACCCCGGGGTGGAAACGGACGAGGACAAACACGAAGGGGAGGACCACAGCCCTCAACCAAGTGACTCCGCCATGCATCAGGCACCTCGGGGTGGGCGGACAGTCAAAAAGAAAAGATGCAGCAAAATGTTCAATGACAAACAGTACCTCGAACACCAATCACCGGTAGGGGGAAGAATAAGAGACTTTATCCAGAAATGGAGGAAGGTCACTTCGGACAAATGGATACTAAACTTAATACAATACGGATACTGTATAGAGTTAGAAAGACAACCTCCAAACAGAAAACCAAGAAGAAAGGCACTCTCAGCAAAGGAGCTCTCGCTCCTGCAGCTAGAGACGCAAGAATCGCTCAGCAAAGAGGCAATAGAGGTGGTACCGCAGAACCAAAGGAACAAGAGGGTTTGCTCAACTAACTTCCTGGTGCCAAAGCTGGACGAAATGCTAAGACCTATCCTAGATCTAGGGTTCCTGAACAAATTCATAAAGACGCAAAGATTCAAGGTGACCTCCCTACAAGAGGTAATACCACAAATAAAGCAAGGAAACTTCATGGCTACTATAGATTTAAAGGACGCATACTTACACATCCCTGTCAAACACAAGCACCAACTAAGGTTTGTGATCAACCAAACCCACTTGCAGTTCACAGTGCTGGCATTCGGCCTAAAATCCGTATCAAGGGTGTTTACAAAATGCCTAGCAGGTGTCGCAGCACACCTATGAAGGCAGGGGATACACGGACACCCCTATCTCGATGACTGGCTCGTAAAGGCAAGTTTATACGATCAATGCAAACTGCACATCAAAAGCAGGTCATACTAAAACTGACAGGACTGGGTTACTCGATTCATTGGGAGAAAACATCAACATGGCCAGAGCAAATCAAGACATTCTATGGGGCAGAGATTGACACCATACAGGTCAAAGTGTTCCCCAGCAGGAAGAGAACTTTCAGGATACTGAAGGAAACGCGTCATTACCGCAAGGGGCAAGTTCTGACAGTGAGAACGGTGAGCAGGCTAGTTGGAATGATAGCGTCATGCATTCACCTAGTCCAGAATATTCGACTACACATGAGGCTATTCCAGGAATGGATACAGCAGCAATGGTCACAGGCAACCGGGAGTTGGGAAGTTCTAGTTGTTGTCACACACGCAGTGCATCAGGAAATAGCGTGGTGGAACGAACAAAACATACCACAGGGGAAACCATACAACCAACGCCAACAGTGAAAGATTCCGGAAGGAAAAAACATACAAACGCTCCTTCTCAAGAATGGCACCCAGGATCTGGAATGCACTCCCGCCTGAAACCAGGCTTATCTCCTCCACTGCATTTTTTAAGAAAGAGGTAAAAGCCATCCTTATGGCAAGAACTCTAGTGTTACTGGATCAAAGACATTGCGCGGCTTCTGTATTATTGGTTTCCTGATTGTTTATTGTGTTATACTTGTTTGCTTTCCTACTTTGCAACTCACTTACTACCGACTATTATATTGTTTTCAAGAATTTGTTTAATCACCCCCTTGTTGCCCCTACCCTCTGTTTCTGTAAAGCACTCTGATATCTGCAAAGATCTGGTTCGCGCTATATAAAACTTTGAATAAAACAGTAGACGCCTCTCAGCTGGGCTGGGGCACGCATATGCACAAGATCAAGGTGAGAGGGCTGTAGTTGCAACAGGATGCGGTCAAGCACATCAAATACCTGGAACTAAACACAGTGTTCCTAGCCTTGAAAGCATTACAGAATGAGCTGTACGGAAACAGGGTGTTAATCCAAACAGATAACACCACAACCATGTTCTACATCAACAAGCAGGGAGGAACACAGTGAGTAGCGCTATCGAGGTTAGCACAGGAGATATTGACATGGGCCATTTCACTAAGGATAGACCTAGTAGCAATACATCTCCCAGGGAAGGACAATGTGGAGGCAGACAGACTCAGCATGCAGACGTCAGCATCCCTCGAATGGGAGATCAACCAACAGGAATTGGAGAGTATTCCGGAAGTGGGGTTCACCAAAATGGACGTATTTGCAACACACCAAAATACAAAATGCCAACACTTGGCAACCAGACCATCGGTCACAAGGGAATGTGCTATGGATAAGTTGGTGAAAGACATTTTCATACACTTTTCCCCCCGATCCCACTGATACACAGGGTACTCAGCAAATGCAGGATCCACAACATGTCACTGATCCTAATAGCACCTCAGTGGGCCAGACAATCATGGTTCTCGCAAATTGTGGAGTTGGCGCTGGCACCAGCACACAAATTCCCAAAAAGAAGGGACCTGCTAACAGAGAGCCTCAGCCTGGCGGCATGCCTCATGAAGACCTATAGTTTGCACACCTCAAACTACCGGCGAGTACAATGGCAGTGCTAAGGGAGGCAAGAAGGCCTACCACAAGGAAATGCTACGTAGCAAAGTGGAAGAGATTCTCAGAATGGTGCATTAGGGAAAAATTGCAAAGGAAAATCACAAGGGAGTCAACCGTGCTAAAATACTTAACACATCTATTGCAAAGCAAAGTAAGCTACACGTCCCTAAGGGTACACTTAGAGGCGATTGTGGCTTAAACTAGAGGAGAAACGGGGGAAAGTTTCTTCACCTCCCAAGTCGTAAAGAGATTTCTAGAAGGGGCGAAAAGGATCGCGCCGCCAAGCAGAGGAACCTCAACGTAGTGCAACATACGTGAAAGGGAGAACTATCCGATTTGGAGCCAATATTTCTGTTGTCATGAGCAGATCCTAGATACTCCATTCAAGGACCTTATCTTGAAGACAGGCTGCTCATGATATAATTGCCAGCCTTGTATCCGTGCAGTTTTCCTAATTACTGAAAAGTCGACCTTGGTTCTGCCTCTGTAGCTATGTATGTATGTATTGCGACTTGTATAGCGCACGTATCACCCGAAGGCATCAAGGCGCTTGCCTTGGGAACCCGTCCTGGCTTTTCCCTGTGAGATAACCCCTACTGGGCATCCCCAAGGTGAAAGCCAGGCATCCCGCAGCGGGTGGGCCGCCGTAGTGGAGATTAAACAAGCTATTGCCCAGAGTTGCAGCGTGGGACCCCATGAATAGAGTAGGCACCGAGGTGAGAATTATCGAGTCCATGGACATTTTTGGGCTCAGGACCCTGCCGCGTCGGGAATTGAACCCTGGTCCCGGGCCAGACCTCTGCATCAGGGTTTGCCGCTCTAATCAGTGGGCCACACTCCTCCTACTAACTACTAGCTACAGGTACTTCGATGTTATGAATCCCCATGTGCCCTGAACAATGCAGTGGCAGTGTGCCAGGTGCTTAATAGTGGACTGGGCAAACTTATTTTGCCTCACTAGTTCACTTTCACAGTGGCATTGTCTACTTCGGAAATAAGCTAGAAACAAGAGGTGGTGGTATTCCCACACATTGGCAAACGAGGAACAAACATGTTTACATAAAATAGTTCAACCTCACTGCACTGCTTGAGACACCTGGTCTTGAATGCATCACCCCAGTATTTTACTAAAGTTAAATGGTTCACAGTTTGGTGTATTTGTATATGGAAGTTATGTTTAAATGTGTCTTATTTAGGGAAACTAGCATGTACCATTTGTTTCATCACCCCAAAATGATATTCTTCTTGCTAAATAATACCACTTTTGGGTGTGTGACACTTAGGTTAGCGTAACATTTTTCCACCATTCTAAACATATCCTTTCCAGAGTTTTGTATTGGATTCACTACTTTTCGTCCTTTGAAATCCATGCATCACGTGATGGGAAATGCAGCAGAAGTACTCAACTAATGAGTTGGTCACATTAGTTTGAAATTATTAGTAACGGTTAATCCTAATATTTACGGTAGTATCTTAAATTGTTGCTTCATAAATGAGCAATGGCAGCACACTACATGGAAGCCTATAGGATATGTAGAAAATTGAGGGTAGATAAAGTAAACATAAACTATTGAATGCTGTGTTCAGAGATATGATGTTGAACATTGATGGCCCACAGGTGCACAAACAAAATGGAGCTGGTAAATGGACACAACAATTAAAGTAGAAACACTTCTTTGAGGGAGAGGAAAGCATTGTTTTGCCAACTAAACATAATCAATTTGAGATACTTTAGTCCCTTAATGTACGATCAGCAGACGCAACACTGTCTGATCATAGAATACATACGTCCATGCACGTTGGAGCCTGTATTCAAATTCCCTGGATTACATGTGACAGAATCTCATCCTTGTTGCCTTCAAAGGTGGTCAACAGTCAGGCTAATTCTTAAAACTAGTGCTAAAACTGGCATTGTGCTTGCACATTAGTAGTCTGTAGGTGTCTTTCATTGTGTAAGAATCATGTACAAAGTTAAGAGTAGTTATTCAGCTGATGTTTACAGCTTGCTTTTTCTATAAGAAATGAGGGGCAGGGTTCTCAATCTTGACATAAGATTAGTACATTTTATATGGGCTTTGCAGCATTCTTTGAGGGGATGAATGGAGTCGGCAATCCCCTAAACCAAGGCCATGTTTCACAATTGTAAAAACAAATTAGGGATTTCTTTTGCCAGTAGTCCGTTTCCATTTCCTTGTCTTGTGAGCTGTTTGTTTTGCAACTTGTGCTAGTTTCCCCCAAAGTAGTGTGTGCTACTGAATGTCTCGTCATGTCACAGGCAATCCTCAGTATTCCTCAGTTGTGATGTTTAGCAACAGTGTGTATTATAGTCTGTGCTTTTTTTTCTTTGGTTGCAGATCTCCCCTGAGGTGCTATGTAATGAGGGGATCAAGGTGCATCGTGCTGTACAGCAAAGTGGGCAGTTCATTGTCTGTTTTCCAGGATCCTTTGTGTCTAAAGTGTGTTGTGGCTACAATGTTTCCGAAACTGTGCACTTTGCTACTACCCAGTGGACGAGTATGGGTTTTAGAACTGCCAAGGTAAAGACAATTTCATTATATTTCTACATCTACATGGTATTTATTACCCAGTCTCTCTTGGTAGTTTTGAGCCACAACCATAAAAACACAAATGCGTGCTCTTAACCCACATTATTTGAAAGTACCTCCGGTATTGTTTTCTTTAAATTTTCCTTAGTGGAAAAAGCTAGCTTTCCTAAACTCAAGCAAGACCCTGCTGTACTTTAAAGGAGGCATGCTTCTGGCCTGGTACACCAACACACATTACAAAGCTAAAGCACACTGGTAAGAATACTGGTTTTATAAATTCAGTATTTCCAGCAATAAAGGCACTGTGTGGAAGAAATACGTTTTTTTATTTTTATTTCTCCAGTTTAGGTGTAATACGCCACTTAGATGATGGTGGGGCAAGTGATGAAATTGCTAACTTGAAGGATATGGGGAAGGGTACTAGAGGTGTGTGACTTGAAAGAAGAGTTTGGGAAACAGGTATTAAATTAATCAACCGCTTTACCCAAGTAGAAAATGTGTGTGTAGAATATATCCAAGAGAAGTATCAATAAGTAAATGTTAGTGGACATAATTTGAAAATACTGATGTTTGCAACACCAAAGTTGTACCCCAGTTTTTACAAATCACTATGTAAAGGGTTTAGCACTAGATGGCTGAAATATGCACAGTATGCGAATCTACAGCACCATCCACTAGAATGAGATTGTTATAGGGTAACTTTAGAGTAACATCCATATATTAATACATTTTTCACTGGAAAATCAAAGTTTAATGTGATAGTTACGGGACTATCTTGGTGACAACATTAACAAGATTCACTGGTTATAGTTAGCAGAGCTAACTATAACTTACACCCCCATCATGCACTGATTTTGACCTCACATGTTACATCACTTAGGACATGTTCTATAACTTAAAGTAATATTTTATTACCATGCATAAAGCCAACCCCCCCACACCCCCTCCCCCTGCGCACAACAGGCGGGTTGATGGCAGGGCCCAGTCTGCGGCCATGCCTTGTGGACAACCCACCCACCAGCTCAGCAATGTAAATCTGCAATAGACCTGCTGATCCAAAACCCAACTAAAACAAAAATTCACCCACTCACAAACCAAACCCCCGCCACACACTGGCAAGGGCTGTACAGCTGCGGTTGTATTAACGTACAGTGATTTTATATCATTTTACATTTAAAAAAAAAAACAAATTCACTGATAAAAACAAAGGTTACAGGGACTTTGTAATGAGGTTCACGTTTTATCTGCACAAAAACATAGAAATTGAGCTGTTCTATTTAAACATCTGAAAAAACTATAACTCATGCCGTTAGGTAACTTTCAGTGAGTAATATTTATAGCAGCCACCATTTTGTTTTTGCTGCCATCCAGCAGGAGCGCTGCAAAAAGTGCCTTTTTTTTTTTTTGCTCCCCCATATGTCCCTCTGGGTCCCCACCCACAGAGCCTAGGCAGGTAGGGTATCCCTACCTACCCTTTATATATTTTTTTAACTTCAGGACCGGGGAGAAGTCCCAAAAGTCTTGTAATGGCTGGCAATCTTTTTCATTTTGCTCCCAGCCAGTCAGAGCGCTCCTTCTTGCAGGAGCCTGAATCCCACATGAACGAGATAGCCCAAGGGGAAAAAAGCTCCCTGGGCCATACATAATGCTTTTTTTTTTTAATTGGCGCTCCGTTGAGGCTCTTGCAGGAGTCTCTCGGACCTAACTGTCTATATATGCAAATATTTTAAGCCTTAATTTCTCAAACTACAGAACAAATTTACACCAAAATAGAAAAAGGACAATCTGCTGGCCAGATTTGATGTAATCCCGTTCAGCAGTTTTTTCGGTAGTGCATCTCAAAGAAGTCTATGGAAAATGCTTGGGAAATTTGAAATTTGCATTTTTGGGACTCAACCCCCCGTAGTGAAATGGTTCCAAAGTTATTCGCAACATAAATGCATTTTCAATGGAAACGCTGACCTATTTAAAATGTATATATCCGGTCATAAGTAGAAAATCTTCATTGAGGCAATCTTTGCCTTTTGTTTGAAAAATAAAGATACCGAAGGTGTTAAATGCAGACTATTAACCGTTTATGTGCTACATTCAACTCCTAATGAGATGCAAAGATGCCTCCATATATGTGGTGGTATAGGACTCCTGGAAAATAGCTAGGACTGCTTGGAAATAAGATGGGCATTGAGTTGAGGGAAATAATGAAATGTTACTTCGAAGAGAAAAATTAAGAAAAAGGGTGGGATCAGACTAGAAGAAGGTAGTATTGATAATGGAAATGAACAAGGAAAGGAAGGAAATAAAGCAATACAATACGCACTGGAAAAATGGCTACTATGGGTGTTTTACCAGAAAAAAATAAACTGATAGCCACTGATTATTAGAATGTTTGAAAAATCTTGGGAAATACTGAAAAACCCCATTGGAAATCACAATAAATAGAAAATAACAGGAAAGCCTATGTATAAACTATACAGAATAACTTGAATACCCCTTTGGCTTCTATGGGAAGCCATGTTAAGGGTGATTAGAAATGAGGTCATGTGCCTGATTGTAGTAAGTTGACTGTTATATGATCTATCAGTAGGTTGATATACTATGTAAAGAGTCCAGGGGTTTCTTTATGAGTGGAAAAGGGCTTGCTATGCAATTCCAAATTGCTCTATTATGGGCTAATGTGGTCGAGCAGCCTGAGGCTGAACACAGAGGAGTGCACGACATTTGCAGATACACACTATGATTAATAAATAAAACACACAACTCAAAAAGGAGATTCACACCGGTTTATGAAAATAGCAGGTACTTTTATATATGCTTTGGCATCAGAGAAAAATCATTCAGGCAAGTACGTTTTTATATTTAAAAATATTTTGGACACAGTGCTATTTCTGAGATCAGCAATGTTATCCCATGGAAGGAAGAACGAGTTCTACAAACAGGTACTGTACATTGACTTACAGGACCAATAGTGGTGGGTAGGGTCCAAGGCAGTACACCTGCAGTGGCATGAGGGTGCCCAGGGGCAGGAGGCAATTCTTTGTTGGGTGCCAAATGTGTTTTCAATGGGGATCGGTCACTGTAAAAAGAGGCTGCAGGCTCTGGCTAGGAAGCCAGTCAGTCTGAACTAGCAGATGCTCGAGGATGGGGGAGCGACACCTTTGGTCCTCTTCTCTCAGGCCGAGGGATAATGGGGGCTGTGGCGTCCGTTTTTTCCTACCTGGAGCAGTTGCATTTGAGGGGGCCTGCATGCAGAGGCGGAATCAGACATTGGGGAGGTGTGAAACATTCATTGACTCAAGCTCTGGAGGGCTAGAGAACCTGTTTGGCACCGGTGGCCTACTACAGCTCGAGGCGACGGATGCAGTGGTGGCTTCTTGTGGCGAGTTTTGGTCGTTCTGGAAGCCTCAGTCTCCTCTTTTGGAGATTTTTAGCACAGGCCCAATGTTCACGGGAGTTCTTGAGTCTTTTTCGAAGTCAGCCAGTCCTTCCAAGTTTCTGGAGTCACAGCTGCTGCATGAGTAGACTTTGGCTCCGTTTTGGACGAGGGATGCAGACAGGCCAGCAGGGTTGGTACCAGATCAGCTGCTTCTCCTCTCTTCTTTGCTTTTGTGGCTCTTCTGTGTCTTCTCTCTTCTTAGGTCATCAGAATCTGCTTCTCGGGTGCCAGCGACTCCCCTTAATACTGAGTTTAGGGGCATTAGGGGAGTGTAGGGTAGCAGCCAATGGGCAAATACCCTTGGTGTCACTACCTCCCATATATTGCCACTTCATATGGGAAGTGGGCATAACCCTGTCCCAGAATGCCTAACTATGTCATCACAAAGATGTAAACTTGTCGAAAAAACGTGTCCACCTCACAGTAGCACACCTTAGGGGTGGTACCTGCCTGTAGGTGGCACACCTACTGGTCTAGTTAATTTTCCCACCTGTCCAGGTGCCAAGGGGTCTTTGGACGGGGGGTGGTTGGGGCTTCCTCTCCTGTGAGGGGAGCCAGATTTGCATTCCAATAGCAGCAGCTTCTTCCTGTGGGAGGGGGTGTTACACCATCTTCCCAGGCAGGCAAATATTTTATGCAGTTGTGGGGGACATGGAACACGGGGATGTTTGACATGTCGTGTTTTCACTTTAGTCTGCACCAAGACACGCAGCCTGCAGTGACAGTCCTGCTTGGGCTTGGTGAGGGGTCTCCTCTGGTGGCACAATTCTTGCTGCTGCCCTTAGGTACCCTCTTTAGCACCTCAGGCCCTAGGTACCAGGGGTACCATTTACTAGGGACTTAAAGAGGGTGCTAAAGGTTTTGCCAATTGGTTAAACAATAGTACATTTTAGGGGAAAGAACACTGGTACTGGAAACCTGGTTAGCAGGAACCCAGCACACTTCAGTAAAATGTGCAACAAATACCAGGCAGTGTGTGTGGGGGGTATTGCAATAAAACCCCAGTTTTCTACACTGGTCTTTTGTGGATGATACCCTGGACTACATTACTGGTGGCTACGTTTAAGGGGACCAGCTAGATTCGGGATATGCTGATCATTAAGAAGTTGCAGTAATCAAGGCCTCGTGGGTACTAGTGACTGAATTACTGTTTTGAAATCTGCTGGCCTTATAGACTAAATTTCCTGGACACGTTTGGTTTGCTATTTGGCTTCTTTTGCTAAGGTGTTGATATCTGTATGCAAGTTTAGATATAGCCTGTTGATTTTGCACTTTCAATTGTAGCTAGCTTGCCGTTGGGTAGGTTTATTGCGAGAAGCCAGCTGTGCCCTGAGGAGGAGAGTGCAGAAGGAAATTAACTTTCGAGGGAGTGATATCCATAACTGAAAGTCTCCTAGGTTTTGCAGCATGAATCTTTTATGTATTCATATGCTTGCATCATTCAGCTATCCAGACAATGGCTCTGAACTGCCTTTGTAGTCTTCTTTTTTTATTTATTTTTTAACCTGGGCAACAATCGCCATTTAGTACCCTGTCCATATCTGTGACCTCAGACACCTGCCCCTGAAGACCCTTAACATGGTTGCAATCATCAGATTCTTTTTACGCCGCTGGGTCTAGAAGCATAATGGGAACATAAAGATATCCAAGAAGATTTTGAGGTTTTGTCGAAGGATCATTGCCTTAACACTGAAACTCATGAAGAAAAATGGAAGGTCAGGCTGACATTGAGGGAAAAGAGTTTCCACTATGAAAAAACATTTTATTATTTATTTTTGTTTAAAGAAAGCTCACTGTAGCACAAAGAACATCGGCTGAGGGTCGTAGAATAAACATCGGGGATGGAGCATGTCCCCTCTGGAGTCTGATGTGTCACCACAATTTCACACAGAACGATAATCCTGAGTTTTGTAACTTTTGTCTGCTGAAAGACCACCACTCTGAGGGTTGTGACACATGCAGATTTCAAGTCAAGTCAAGTCAATAAATTTATATAGCGCGCTACATACCCAGAGGGTCTCAAGGCGCTTGAAGAAGGGTGGGGAATTACTTGTCAAATATCCACGTTTTAAGTTGCTTTCTGAATGCTAGGTGGTTCTGAGTAAGGCGAAGGTGAGTGGGAAGAGAGTTCCAGGTTTTAGCTGCCAGGTAGGAGAAGGATCTACCTCCCATGGTGGTTTTGTTGATGCGAGGTACAGTGGCAAGGGCTTGGTTGGAGGATCGTAGCTGGCGGGAGGGGGTGTAGAAGGACAGTCGTGTGTTGAGGCATTCGGGTCCGATTTCGTAGAGTGCTTTGTGTGCGTGGGTTAGGAGCCGGAAAGTAATCCTCTTATTGACGGGGAGCCAGTGGAGGTTTTTCAGGTGACCAGAAATGTGTTCTTTACGCGGGATGTCTAATATGAGCCTGGCTGAAACGTTCTGGATGCGTTGGAGTTTTTTCTGGAGTTTTGCGGTGGTACCGGCGTAGAGGGTGTTTCCGTAGTCCAGTCGGCTCGTGACCAGAGCGTGGGTGACTGTTTTTCTAGTTTCGGTGGGGATCCAGCTAAATGTTTTTTTGAGCATGCGAAGAATGTTGAAGCAGGATGAAGAAACGGCGTTGACTTGTCTGTTCATCGAGAGTGAGGAATCTGCAAAAAACATCACAGAAAGACCTTGGTTGTCGAATAATGAGGAGAACCCTGAGGAAACCGAAGTGGCACAAGGAGAGGGCTCTGAAATTAATGAGGTTCCGGAAATGAAGAGAGATAAGGAAGACTTTGAAGGATAGTGAGGCAAGGAATAGCCAACAACTCTGGGCACAGTGGGGCTGAGCTGAAGAATTAGAACTCTAAGCCCTCGATGACTACCTAGACACCAACGACAACAGTCATTAAGGACAATCACAAGCAAAAGAAATTCATGGGTCAAAGTCAAATTTTTATGCCACGACCCGGACTCGAAGCGCCCTAGCTCAGTGGAAATACTGAAGTACACCAAGGAAGGCCTTTCAAAGAACAGCTAAGGGGAAGGTACTGCTCCACGCTGCAGAAAGCATTCAAACAAGTGACTTGTCATAAGCTCAACCCTACATGCAACACCAGGGGGCAGACTCTAAACTTGATTCAATATGACTATGGTATAGAACGGCTGCGAATGCCACCAAACATGAAGCCAAAAGCACGGACTTGCAGCAAAGAGGAGATGTTGCAAAAAGAAGTCCGTCTTAAGCTCCAAATGCTGGTTGACCCTTGGGGGCTGTTGATTGCTGCTTTCTCCCTGAAATGACTGCGACCTACCATCACGGCGGACCCTTGATTGCACAGCTATGATCCTAAGCTGACGCAGAGTCCTGTAGGTGCCGGGGTGGCACCGGAACTGGTAAGCCCTGCAGCGGACTGTGCCCCTGTTGTTGGACCCTCAGGTTGGGTAGCCCTGTGGGGGTCCCTCTGCTGTGTGGCTGCGGACTCCCTCCCCCGCCTGGCTCTGGAAGGAACACAACATCGCTGGACGTCTTGGTCATTCCCTGCCTGCCACCCGAGATAATGGAGTAGGGCGAGGTCATTACGGCCATCTGGCCTTAGTGGGGGCCCCTGACTGCAGCTGAGCTGCTTAAACACTGCTGTCATAGCTCTGCTGGTGGGCCCCGTGGTGGTGGATGTGCCTGGCCATTCTCATCGGGACAGGAAGCCTTGTGGCCTTCGCCCCTTGTGCAGGCGGGCCCCTTCACCCCCCGTCCCCATTACACTTTGAGTGGCTGGGCGGTAACCCCACCTCTGGTGCTGTGTGAAAATCTCCATCCTGCACCTCCGGTTGCTGAGTGGAAGCTGCTTGGCCCATCCAGGAGGTGTGAAGCACTGGCTCTCCCTCCCCCTTCATGCAGCCCTGATGCATTGGAGACAGCTGGCTTCCAGACTCCCCACGCCTGTTGGCTGGTCTCGGCCAGGGACATACTCATGTCAGTGGATCTAGAAAAAGCTTTTCACTTGATCTGGTGGGACTTCTTACTCGAGGTTATGGACCTCATGGGACAGGGTGAGCCCTGGATCAAGTGGGTCAGACTGCTTAACTCCGTCCCAAATGCACGAGTAAGAACAGGCATCACCATTTTCACAACAAGCTAGTGTCAATGGGATCGGCACAGCACTTAGTGAAGTGTTTTTTATAAATCACTGACTGCCAAGGTTCGGAAACACCTGTTGATGACTAGATGTAGGTGGGAGTTGGCACTGGGCCGAGGCCTTACTGATTTGAAATGGCTTAAAGTCCTGGCATGCCTGAAGGTTTCCCAAACATGCAACTGTAGTACACTCAATTTAACTATGTCAATATGGTTTACCTTGAGCCCTAAAGACTACAGGTCATCTACGGGGGAAACCCACCCCACTGTCCAAGGTGTTCTCTTCCGGATGCAGACTTCTGCCATATGACCCGAGTTGCCCCCATTTACAGTCATTCTGGGAGGCAATGATCGTTACCCTGAACGCCACCCTGAACAGGACTCTTGCTATCACTTTAGAGGTCTGCTTGTTAGGGCTATTGTCTAGGCCCCAAAAATGTAGGGTTGGTTCCCTATTCTTAGATCTGGCTTTAGTATTGGTTAGGAGGTGAATAGCTATGGCTATGGCTTGGAAATAGACTCTGGGGACTAGTGGTGGACACTTCGATAAAGAATGTTACAGCATAGCCTAGGGCTGAGGAGAGGGCTCTGATTCACGAAGACGCTAGGGTTATGTGGTGACGCCCAATAGCATCATTGTGGGCTGGAGTCTTGTGAACAACCAGAGGAACGGGGCATTGGAGGCTCTGGGGAGTCTGGTGTACCGCCTGGGGAGGATGGGAGCGGCCCCTCCGGCGATTTAGAGGTTGACAGACCTACCAGCCGGGGAGATGCGACTGCTGATCCTGTGTAGTTCCTTCCCCCTCTTCATGGCTCTGTGACGACTCACTACACGGTTTACCTCTTTTTCCCCCTTGCTGTCCTCTTATTGCTTTGCTGCGTTTCCTGGAATACTAGGACCTCCTATGGAGTGCTTCTTCTCTTCTCCTTGTACTGGGTGAAGATATTCCCTACCCGTTTTACTCTCCTCCTTTTCTTTTTCTTCTCCTCTGGAAAGCGCAAGCCCCAATACATTTTTCTGTTTTATTTCCATCTTTTTCTCCTTCTTTCCTCTTCGTTATAAACATCATGGATGAAATCTTTTAACATTCCCCTTAAAACTTAGGACCTTAGACATAGTTTGCATATTGCTAGGACCATAGGCAAAAACAGTTAATTCTGTTCGAGGCATATGAGCTGCAGATCTCACACTGAGCATTAGATCGCCACCTGGTGTTGGGCTTGATGATTGCATGTTGTTGTCGTCTTGGAAGAAGTCTTTGTAGTCACGAGATAGGTGACTCCTCCCTTGGACGATAGTGCGCATGGGCATCGACTCCATCCTTAGATTGTTTTTTTCCACCACTGGATTCGGATGCAACTTTTCCACTCCGGTTCGAAACCTACTTTCTAAGTAGTTTGACGAGTCAAAAAAGTTACTTAAACTCTTCTAAACATCTTTCGACATCAAGAACCATCGACACGATTTCATCAGCTCGATTCCGGTCGTTGACGCGGGCCGTTGGGCCTATCCACGCCGTGAGGCCTACAGCTCATAGAAAGGACGCAGTTCAAGAAATGCCCCAAGTGTGGAGAAAAATTTCCGCACAGTGACCGTCACAATGTCTGTAATCTGTGCTGATCACCTGAACACGAGTCCAGCTGTCCAGCCTGCGCTTCCTTTCGATCCAAGAAAACCATTAGATATCGAAGGGCCGGTCGACACATCATGCAGAGATCAGCTCCGGAACCAGAGGACATCTTCAAAGACCTCCAAATCTTACCTGGGGCAGATGACTCCGATGACTCCATACCTTCGGGTCAATGCGCGAGTACTACTGCCCCTGCCCCAACCCCAACACCTAACTCGAAGGCAAAGGTCAACACTCCGCCTCCGGGGCCCAGTCGAGACCGAAAAACTACTTGAGAAGCCCCGCCTTCAAGCCCGGCTCCGAAGAAAATACAAAAGCCTTCCTGTAGCTTGGGACTGAGCAAAACCGCCTGTGCTGATACCACCAGCTCCCTCTGCACCGAAACCAAAAGAAGTCCCGGTTCCGAAAACGGCTCCGAAACCTTCCACTTCGAGAGACCGACTGGCTCAGAACATAGTAAAGCCTGTTTTCGATGCTTCCAAGCCCAAGAAACCAGCTTTGGTTTCAAAACCAAGGTCTTCGGAGCCAAACCGACGCCAAAGGACTCTGCCACAACCCCGAAGGCTAAGGACAAAGAAAAGAGACAACCACGCTCAGAACCGAAAAAATCGGCACCGAATGCTGTTCCTGAAGAAGAGCTTTTTTGCCCTGATCCTACACAGAAAAAGCTCTATATTGACCCAAAACAGGACAGGTCTCTACTGACAGGAAGAGTAAGTTAGATACAGCACCTCCACCTCCAGTGCCTGTTAAAAAGGACTGTGCAACATCACCTATTCGCCCTTCTTCTCCTATACCTCCCTCTATTCATTCACCTCCTCAAAATTCTCCTACTCATTTTTCACCACAACATACACCTCCTCATAACACCGATGACGATGACTTTATGGGGGGAGGTGATGACCCTTTTACCTACCCAACAGATCCACCTGACTGGGAGTACCCAATCACACCAGATGTCTCAACAGATGTACGAGACATCCCTGATCCATACACATACCCATCCAAACCATCACCTTCAGAAGATAATATTGGGTTTGGACACCTAATCAATAGAGCTGCCATCCATCATGGGGTCACAAGGCACTCCATCTGAGGCAGAGGAAGAATTCCTACTAGACACTTTTGAGCGATCCCAAAAGTCAGTTCAGATATTACCTATGATCAAAGGGGTTATTAAGCATGCACCAGAAGAGGTTAAAGATCCTGTACGTGCTAGGATCATAAACCCCAGGATAGAAAAGAAATATAGGCCTGCTCCTGGAGATCCTGCTTACGTTAAAGGACAACTGCCTTTAGATTCCCTTGTCCTTTCAAACGCACGGAAAAGAACAAATTCCCAAACATCAGGTGAAGCGCCGCCTCCTGATAAAGAGTCAAAGATGATAGACTCTTCAGGTAAAAGAATAGCTGCCCAAGCAAGTAACACTTCTCGCAAGATACAACAGGGCTCATTATGATTATCTAGAAACACTCTTACAGCATCTACCTTACCAATATAAGGCACAGACTAATGACCTTATCCAAGAAGGAAAGTTAATTTCTAATGCTTCAATCAAGTGTACACTGACGCAGCAGACCCTGCTTCTAGAGCAATAAATACTAGTGTCCTCCTTAGACACCGTGCATGGCTACACATCTTAGGATTCAAGCAAGAGATGCAAACCACCATATTAAATCAGTCAATTAACTAACAGCTGCTTTTTGGCCCAGCTGTAGACACAGCACTTGAAAAAATGAAAAGGGACACTGATACTGCCAAATCAATGGGAGCTTTGCAGTCACCACATAAAAGAGGCTCCTTTCATCGCTCCTTCTATAGAAGAGGCTCCAAACAAGTTGGAGCAGACAATTCAGCTTCCTTTAAAAGCATACGCAAACATCCTCCAATAGGGGATATTTTAGAGGAGGCTACAGAGGCAATAACCACAAGGGTAGAGGTCGAGGCAGTAACAACAATCTAACCACTCCCACCACTAAACAGTGACTTCCTTCCGCTCCCCCAACAGCATTCCACTCCTGTAGGGGGGAGACTAACACAGTTTATACCTGGCTGGATTTCCATCACCACAGACAAGTGGGTAAGACAGATTATCCAGTATGGCTACTGCCTAGAACTTACAGCTACCCCTCCACATATACCACCCGGACAGCGTCCAATGTCTACAGAATCTTACGCTGCTAAAACAAGAGGGTCTATCATTGCTTCATAAGGACGCAATAGAAATAGTCCCATTACAACATCAAGGAACAGGGGTTTACTCGCTGTACTTCCCAATACCCAAGAAGGATGTGACACTAAGACCAATTCTAGACCTCAGGCCCCTCAATCTGTATATACACTCAGATCATTTTCATATGATCACTTTACAACAAGTGCTCCCATTGTTGCAACAAGACGATTTCCTTACTACACTAGATCTCAAGGTCGCCTACTTCCACATTCCCATACATCTTTCTCACAGAAAGTATCTAAGGTTTGTACTAGAAGGACAACACTATCAGTTCAAAGTCCTTCCATTCGGGGTCACAACTGCACCAGAGTGTTTACAAAGTGCCTAGCAGTAGTAGTAGCAGCACATCTCAGAAGGCAACACATCCATGTCTTTCCATACCTCGACGATTGGCTCATAAAAGCCAAGTCATTAAATCAGTGTGTCCAAGGCACATCTCAGACAATTCAAACATTGTACAACTTGGGGTTTACAATCAACTACACCAAGTCGCATCTCCAGCCCTCTCATGTACATCAATACCGAGGGGCTACAATAAAGGCGTCTACAGCTCTAGCTTATCCCAATCCAGCCAGGATACAGACCATTCCAGTCTTAATCACAAGGTTACAAGACCAACACACTCTCCCAGCCAGAGTGTTTATGCAACTGATAGGCATGATGGCATCTTGCATTTTTATTGTACCATATGCAAGACTGCAAATGCGTCCATTGCAGGAATGTCTAGCACATCAGTGAAACCAAGCTCAAGGACAACTTACAGACTTGGTGTTGGTAGACAGCCGCACACATCGCTCTCTGCAGTGGTGGAACACCAAAAACTTGTCCAAGAGGGCGGCAGTTCCTCAACCCTGTTCCACAGATAGTACTTACAACAGACGCATCTCTGACAGGATGGGGAGCCCATCTCCTACACCATACAACTCAATCAAGATGGACCACTCAACAAAAAGTGCTTCACATCGATCACCTGGAGCTGCTAGCAATATTCCTAGCACTAAAGTCCTTTCAGGTACATGTACAGAACAAAGCTGTCTTGATTCGAACGGACAACATGACAGCCATGTACTACATTCAAAAACAGGGAGGCACACATTCTCTGCAACTCTCCCAGCTAGCACAGAACATTTGGAGATGGGCCATTCCACAAAACATATACCTGTTAGCAGAACACCTTCCAGGGGTTCACAATCAAATTGCAGATCTGTTAAGTTGCCAGACACAACAGATTCACGAATGGGAAATACAGCCGCAAGTTCTTCTACCATTCTTTCACAAGTGGGGTCACCCAGACCTAGATCTGTTTGCCACACACGAAAACGCAAAATGCCCAACCTTCGCCGCCAGGTTTCCACACCCGCTGTCCAAGGGCAATGCGATATGGATGAACTGGTCAGACAGATTTGCGTACCCTTTTCCACCACTCCCATTAATACCACCAGTAGTGCGCAAGCTAAGACAACAGTCTCTAAAAATGATCTTAGTAGCTCACACATGGGCCCGCCAACCGTGGTTTACAACGCTGCTAGAACTCTCTCTAGTTCCACACCAAAGACTGTGTCTGACACCATCCATGCTAACGCAGAACCATGGAAACATCAGAAATCCAGATCTCAGCCAACTGAATCTGGCGATCTGGCTCCTGAAGTCTTAGTTTGATTACCTTAACCTGCCACCAGACTATATGAATATCATTAAAGAAGCCAGAAGACAGACTACTAGAGTTTGCTATGCGGCAAAATGGAAAAGATTTGCCATTTACTGCACCAATAATGAGATTGATCCCCTGGATGCTTCCATCCAAAAAATCATCTGCTACCTTCTACACTTACAAAGATGTAACCTTGCATATGCATCTATACGGCTACAAAATAGACAACATTCGTCATTATTTAGAGTACCTGCAATTAAAGCATTTATGGAAGGATTCAAAAGAATCATTCCTCCTAGGTTACCACCCTCACCAGTGTGGAACCTGAACAAGGCTCATGGGACCCCCTTTTGAACCTTTACTCAAATGTGAACTGCAATTCTTCACATAGAAAACAGCTTTCCTTATTGCTATTACCTCTCTTAGGAGAATGATTGAGATTAAAGCTTTCACTATAGAAGAACCATTTTTACAATTACTCACTAACAAAGTGGTCCTAAGAACAAATCCCAAATTCCTTCCTAAAGTCATTACCCCATTTTATCTAAACCAATCAGAGTTGCCAGTGTTTTTTCAAAACCCAGACTCAGTAGCAGAAAGAGCTCTACACACCCTAGACGTTAAGAGCCCTTCTCTATTACATTGACAGGACCAAATCCTTTTGCAAGACAAAACAATTGTAGCTTTTTCGCCACCACATAAAGGCAACCCCATCTCTAAAGCTGGGATTGAAAGGTGGATTGTAAAATGCATACAACCAAATCTGGTTCACCTTTCGATCCTTGCCCTCCAGGCGTTCTTAATCTCATCCCTGAAGCTATTGCCCCGTCGCTAACTACCATTTGTAACGCAATGTTTACATCCGGCACCTACCCCTCGGTCTGGAAGGAAGCTATTATCAAACCTCTACTAAAAAATCCCAGCCTAGACCCTCTCCTTCCTGCCAGCTACAGGCCCATCGCATGCCTCCCATTCCCTGCTAAGATTTTTGAAAAAATCATGAACTCTCAGCTGTCAACCTATATTCACAATAACAACCTACTGGATGACACCCAGTTCGGGTTCCGACAAGGCCACGGAACTGAGACTGCGCTCTTAAAAGCAGCGGACGAGATACGGTCCACAATGGACAACGGAGGAGCCGCAATCCTGATACTTTTAGACCTGTCCGCAGCCTTCGACACGGTCGATCATGCCACTCTGATCGACCGTGTCGCGGCCATAGGAATAAAAGACAAAGCTAAGGATCTTCTCGCCTCATTTCTGTCCAACCGCCCACAAACGGTGAAGCTAGGCCACTACACCTCCCAGACCTTTTCCCTGCCTTGTGGAGTACCACAGGGATCCTCGCTAAGCCCGACACTATTCAATATATATGTGTCTGACTTAGCGAGGGTCATCAAATCCCACGGAATCTCCCTCACCACATACGCCGACGACACCCAACTGGTGTTGTCCGTATACGATGGCACCTCTGTAGCTGCTAATTTCCAAATTGGAATGAAGGCAATAAGCTCCTGGATGTCATCCAACTGTCTTAAACTAAATTCTGATAAGACCGAAGTGATGACATTCGGGAGACTGCAACCAACTTGGTCCCCGCAATGGTGGCCCCATCAGATGGGACAACCTCCAGAACCAGTAACTAAGGTACGAAACCTAGGTGTTATCTTTGATAACAAGATGTCCTTCCAGCAGCATGCTAACTCGGTGGTTTCATCTTCCTTCCACATATTAAAAAGGATCAAAAAATTAATCCCGTGCCTACCATCATCCGCAGGCAAAACCTTAGTCAGCACATTAGTCTTTTCCAAAACTGACTATTGTAATGCCTTGCTACTAAACGCACAACAAAAGGTCCTTAACAAATTACAGACAGTGCAAAATGCAGCGGCCAGGACTCTTCTATCCATTCCCAAATTTGCATCTGTCTCCCCCTACATCCGACAGCTACACTGGCTGCCGGTGAGGAGCCGCATTAAATTCAAAGCTTTATGCATAGCTTACAAAACTATCCATAACCACGGCCCTCTATTCCTAAGACAAGCCTTCCGCCCGCTCGAACACCCAAGAACATTACGTTCATCCTCGGCTCACCTGCTAAGAGTCCCTCGCACAAGAAGGGCCAACTGGGGCGACAAACGTTTTTCTGTTGCCACAGCCAAATTGTGGAACACGCTCCCTCTCCACATCAAATGTGCTCCAACTCTGCTCAACTTCAGAAAAAAATTGAAAACTTGGTTGTTCCCAGCCTAATTCCCCCCTATCCGCCAGAGAGTTCTGCAACTATAGCGCCGAGACACCCTTGGGTATTTGCGCGCTCTAAAAATCGCCAAATAAATAAATAAAATAAATACAAATATGCTATCAAAACGCAAAACGTATGTTAACAATTCCTCCTAGAGTGCACTCCACACGCAAACTAGGAGCCTCTATGGCTTTCTTAGGGAACATTCCCCTAGAAGACATATGCAAGGCAGCAACATGGTCACACCAGATACCTTCACTAAACACTATTCTGTTGATGTGCAAGCCAAGCAGCAAGCTACAGTAGGCCAAGCTGTCCTGAAAACTCTTTTTCAAACTACCGCAACAGATACAGGTGACCACCTCTAAGGGAGACATTGCTGTATAATCGATTCTCAGTGTGAGATCTGCAGCTCCTATGCCTCGAACGGAAAATGCTACTTACCAGTATGCATCTATTCTTGCAATGTAGAGCTGCAGAGTGTCTCACGCCCATCCGCTTCCCCGGGACCTGTATCTGTTCCAGTTCTATCTTACTTAGATATACACGCATGGACATCCTTTTTTTTTTTTTTTTTTTTCTTTCTACAAACTCCATCATTTCGAAAAACAATCTAAGGATGAAGTCGATGCCCATGCGCACTATCTTCCAAGGGAGTAGTCACCTATCTCGTGACTACAAAGACTTCTTCCAAGACGACAAAAACATGCAATCATCCGAGCCCAACACCAGGTGGTGATCTAATGCTCAGTGTGAGACTCTGCAGCTCAACATGCCAAGAACAGATGCATACTGGTAAGTAGCATTTTCCTTTTACTACATCTTTATGCGCTTTTGTTGTTGGATGCTTGGCTTTGCTTAATGTGACAGACTGAAGGAGACCCTTTAAAGTTCCTAATTGCTCTGACTATTTGACTTCTAGGCTACATATCCTCTGGATCACATAGGGATGGAGGGGAGACCTGCATTTATGGCTTACGTTTGCATGTCCGAAACATGTTTTCTTTTTGAACGAGTTACTGTTTGAACTGAAAAACGTCTGTATCTCTGCTGTTTGAAATGCAATAAACCTATATTTAAAAAAAAAAAGGATGCCTCCTCGGCACCAGATACAGAAAGTGTCCGAGGTTTGTCGTGGACCATGTACACTGCCAGATTGGGTTCTGCCTGATAACATCTGTGTATGGTGTATTCACAAAGTGTCTTACAGTAGTCTTGGTACCCTTGAGAAGACAGGAGATTCATGTATACCTTAATTTGGTTGACTGGCTGCTAAAAGCCAGAATATTCAGACAATCCGGAGAGCAGAAAGAGAAAGTACAAAGGGAGATGCAGTGGAGGAGCACAAGAAACATCAAAATTCTACCCCCAGAGGCTTCAAAAAGGTACTGCATTGGTTTTCCCTAACGTTGCTTTCCATCTGTGCTTAGTCTGTACATGTACACCTTTACTATGACAACAGGCTAGTAAAAGCACAAGGGATGTAATGGCAAAAAACGTTCCAGATTATAAAAGCTCGGTCTGATAATTCTGAGGATTACCTATTTACCACCAGAAATAACTATTGTCCACGTCACATGGAGACCTATGACATCAGCACAATCTTTTTCGTAGCCTCATGCCCTCCTCCAAATATGTGGGTCTTTTAGCTAACCTGTCAAATAAGCAGTGCACCACCAGCGCATTTTTCATTGGAGGCAACTACACCTTTCACTGGGCCTTTTATTCAATGGAGAAAAGTATATCTAAGTAGGTTATTCTACGCATCTTACAAATGGCAGATGAAATACTTTGTCGTTAAATGGGGATTTCCTTATATAGACCTAGTTGAAATAAGAGAGAACAATGTCTGACTCAGATCAAGGTGGAAGAGAATATTCAGGGCCCTCAACCAAGAAGATTTCTCACTGTAAGGATGTCTTGAAAATATGCATCCTCTGGTCTGGAATTTCTAATAATATCTATGCTGCCTCCTCAAGCCAGCAGTTTTGAGGTTGTGGAATCACTGTTCCACCAGGCAGAAAGAGGAAGAAAGCACAATAAAAGATTAAGGAAAAATGGTTCTTTCACTTCGCTTCCTCCAAAAAGCCTCCCAAACATGCCAATGATGCTTCTGCCATATATGGCAGAAATAAACATGTGACCGCTGTTGGGAATACAGATGAAGGGACTGTGCATACAGGTTGAGGTGGGAGGCTCAAGTAGGGTGGGCATACTTTCGAAGTTCCTCGTAGAAAGGTTTTTTAGTGTCTTTTGGAGAAGTTTGTTCAGTTATATCTTAGGAGCAGTCATTACCAGAAAGTTGGGAAAAGTGAGGAAGTAATGAGTACTGCAACTGACTTGAAGTCGATTCTTCCTATAAATCTCTCAGAAAAAGAAAATAGGTGTTCGAGGCATATGAGATATAGATCATATGCTTTAGCATAGATCGCCATCTGGTGTTGGGTCAGGATGTTTGCACTTTGTTTTTCTTCGAAGAAGTCTTTGTAGTCACGAGATAGGTGATTCCTCCTTTTGGTGATAGTGTGCATGGGCACCGACTCTATTCCCAGATTTTTTTTTTTTTTCTGTCATCCGGTTCAGATGTGTATTGCGACAGTTCGGTATCGTTTTCGAACCTCTTCGACGTGCAATCCTCTACCCTCGACGGTATTGTCTATCGATTGCGGTTTCCCATTCGACACACATCGTCTAAAATCTGGAAACCTTAGATCTGGAACTTCAAGGCGGGCCATCTGGCCTTCCCGTGCTGACCATGCCAACAGTAGATGGAACACTCTATTCAAGCTATGTCCTGGGTGTTGTGCTAAGTTTCCACGCACCCACTTGCACACGGTCTGCAACCTCTCCCTATCCCCGGAACAGGACGAGAAGGACTGTGAAGCGTGTCGATTATTCTGATTGAAGAAAACCATCCGTGAATGTCTGTCTCCATGCCACGAGATGTAGCGTGCCAACGGCTCCGTACCAGATATCTTTGGCGAAGATTCTGATTCCCACCAGCCAGATCCAGGGGCGTAGGAAGAAGAGCTGGTCTCCGTGTCCGAAACCGATTCTGACATGGAAGAAGAACTGACCATCACACCGGGCCAACGTACTGTGAGTATAGATCACCCTGTGCCCACTCGCCCAAAACCTGCGGCTCCGGTATCCCCTTCACCCTCTGGCTCAGGTCGGCACTGTGAAAAGGTTTCCGACGACCCCGCCCTCGGGCTCAGCTACGAAACACAAACAGAAGCCTTCGGGCTCGAACCAGCCTCATTCCGGAGCCGAACCAACACCTTAGGCACCGAAACACAAACACAAGGCTTTTCCAGTCTGCACGACACTGAAAACACCTTCGACACCGAAGTCCTCGGAGCCGAAACCCGTCAAACACAAAGATCCGGAGCCGAAAGCCTCCAAACCTAAAGCTTCGAAGCCGAAATACGCACCTATAACCCCAGAGTCGAAATCCCCACCAAAAGCCTCTGTGCGAAACACCCCGCGCCTAAAGGCTCCAAGCCGAAGCCTGCTACAAAGAACTCTGCCTCAAAACACTCTGTGCCAAAACACTCCGCGCCCAAAGAACCTCAACCTAAATCAACCCCAGTCAAAGAACCTCTACCCGAACAACCACCATTGGATCTCAAACAAAAGAGACTCTGCATTGACCCAAAAACCGACACCTCCAGGTCATTCTTCCTAAAAAACGGAAGCTAGATCTCCCAGAGGATCCTCTTATACCTCTGAAATAGGACATACTTATCATTCTCCCCCTTACATACCTCCCTCTCCTCCTCCTAACCCAAATTTGATAACACCATCAAATTCACCTCCACCATCACGTGACACACAGGACGACGATGATTGGAATGGAGATTGGAATGTAGATGGGAATGGGAATGGGGATGACGATGAGGACCATTATGTGCCACACCACATACCAAGGGACACTGATCCCTGAGACAATTACGATAAAGATCCATACCAGGATAATGACCCCGACCTGTATCCCACCAAACCCTCCCCACCTGATTATAACATAGGTTTACGCAGCTTAATAACAAGGCTGCAAAATATCACGGGGTGGAGCTACAATCAGACCCTTTAGAAGAGGATTTCCTTTTGGAGACATTCACACATTCACAAAGGTCTACTAACACGTTACCAATGCTCAAGGGCTTACTAAAACACACTGACAAAGTATTTAAAGACCCAGTTAGAGCCAGAATACGAACTCCTAGGGTGGATAAAAAATATAAACCCTCTTCTACAGACCCGGCATATATAAAAGGCCAGTTGCCTCTAGACTCTCTTGTTGTAACTAACGCCCGCAAGAGAGCTAATTCTCAAACCACAGGCGATGCCCCTCCTCCTGATAAAGAGTCAAAACTTATTGAAGCCTCAGGCAAAAGAGTGACTTCTCAGGTTGCTAACAATTGGCGTATTGCCAATGGTCAGGCTTCGTTAGCACGCTATGGTAGGGCTCACTATGATGAGTTGGAAAAACTCATGCAACACTTGCCGTGTCGTAAATATTTAATTTACCATCTTAATTTCTATGCAGGTAAGTACTTAATCAATAATAACTCAATCGGAAAGAAAGAAACAGAGTCCGTGGTGTTAGAGTTCTTAGGGGTTTTATTCCTTAAAAAGGAATCGTTCCGAAACGGGATATCATGTTCCTGCAACCACAAGGGGTTCAGGAAGGGATAGAGCAATATTTTATTGACAATACATAGCTTATATACTTAATTTACATCATAGAAAGCAATATAGTAGGCGTAACAGCTGAGAGAAGACAAGATAACAGCATCCACGTGTTACTAGTACGTAATCAGAAGGCGTGGACTAGGCGTGAACTAGAGGTGTGCGCTAGAAACGTCACAGGTAGGTGTCACATGGGGGTGGCACTAAACAGAAATGTTGCAATGTCAGCGGAAATCAGAGGCTTGGATGCGCGCGCAGCTGCATGACGTGTGATTGACGTGAAACTGGAGGGTGCAGGGGGCATGACATTTACACTAGCGGAAAGAGACAGAAGTCTGGCATGTCAGATCAACTCGTACTTCTATCATATCTGATATCTGATGTTTGGGAACCATATTATCTGGACGGAAAAGGTCTCTGGGGCAGAAGCTATTCTATACTGACTGTGAGTGCGTGTATAAGCGCCTGAGTGTCTGCATGAGAAGCGTGGGGGCTTGGGCCTTCCATGGGAGCATGGTAACAGAGGCTATGAATTACTTGCACGGAGACAGGCCGGCCCTTCGGCTCTGCAGCTGGGGAATGTTTACTTAAACTAGTAGGCAGGAATGTATTTTCGAGGAGCGGAGCAGATAATTCGAAGGTTGTAGTCAGTCTTGGCAGGCAGCAGGCTGAGCTAAGCGCGGTGAGCCGCGCTGGAAGTAAGTCAGAGTTCACGGGTACAGAGACAACCTGGGCTGAGGCTTTCAGAGTCAGAAGCCAGAAAAAGGCTCGATGGCAGAAATTCGGGGCCTACTTTGCCAGAGCTGGAAAACGTGTAAAGTACACTACAAAAAGACGTTGGCATAGCTTACTTAGGAACGGACTATTCAACCCATTCAGGGTGGGTCTGAAAGAGGACATGTTAACGTTGGACGCAAATGTATTTGCGTCTTCATAGCTGGCACAGGAGGGAAGTTACATGCACTTTAAGCTGGTACATGGAGACGGTGGGGTACACGCTAGGGAACACAACTTGACCATAACATTTATATTTCCTCATTCCCTCCTTGTTCCCTACGGACCCTTCATGATATATCGATCCTCATGAATCGATCAGTTTGTTCTTGTAACATCATTTGCTCTTCTTTCTTTCTTTCACGTCTTGAAAGAAAACTGGAATGTTCAATGCATGATGTGGCACACAGTCCACAAATCGCTGGCCCACACTGTAAGCACAGGCAGCAACTGAATACTAGGACTAGGCCAATGCCTAGGAAGGATAGGATCTTCCATCCCCAAGCGGTTAACGTTGTCCAGAACCAACCGGACCAAGTCCAGGTGCCTGGATTCTGATGTATCAGATTGGCAATTTTATGAAGACGTGTAATAGCTTTGTATACAGATGGCGCGTTTTCTGGAATGAAAACACAGCAACTTGACCCGATGACCTTACAGGCTCCACCTCTATCTGCCAAGATGACGTCAATAACAAGACGATTCTGAAGGACAACAACCCGCATGGCGGACTGCTCTTCGGTTAAGTTACCTAGGGCGGATGCAGTTTCATTCACTACTGCTTCAAGTGTTCTAGTTAATCTGCGTATTAGTTTACTATTTTGGACAGGGCCTAAAAAGAAAAAGAATCCTTTATTGAAATCGGTGTATTGTTCCCATGCCGTTTCTGTGTAGTCGACAAGCGGGAGATCTCTTCTGAGTCTATTCTTTACTAGATTTGTATTTCTGTGATAATCAGGAGGAGCTAGAAAAACAGGTGGCAGAAGGAATGCAATATAACAGGTACCATCCCAATCTGGAGGTAAACGTATGTATGCGGTATGACCACAAACAAAATAGGAATGACTGATTAGCTTTAAAGGACGATTTACCATGATCACTGAATTCGACCACAGTAGTACATTTACTATGACCTAAGTGTACTGAACCTTTCTTTCTGACACAGAATTCACCAGTGACTGGTAATACTGACATAGCGGGCAGAACTGGTGCAGCTTCGGATTCAACAGTAAGAATCATAAGGTTAATTGTGTAATTACCTAATCCATACACTTCATTTTCTAGATCAGTTCCTATTCTAGTGGGGAGTCCCTCCTTATCAGGGTAACAGACATCGAGCAGAACTAAATTCAAGTTTCCCCAAACCCAGCTCCCTTTGAAAACAGCAATATCAGGATCTAAGGAATTAATTATTTTAAACCATGCACCACAGGAGCCGTTGTGAGTGAACGGGTACGGAAAGAGGGGCAGAGCTCCCTTGTAATTCTGGTAGGGAGGGAGTCGGCCACATATCCAGCAGTTTGTAGCATTATTAGTCTGATGGGAATGGTGTAGCATACTAATGAATGTGTTGTTGCGCAGCGCGAGTCTGTAAGAGAGTTCATGTGGAGGTAACTCACTAAAGGAATGTTCAGCAGAAACATTGTAAGCAGATTGTTCACGCTTGAAAATAGGGCAATAGATAGGAAGTAGTATACTTGCGACAATAATCAGAAGACTTAGAAAAAACATGATTAACAATGTCACTATACAGTGACTACGCAGTGATTTGCAATATGTACGTTTCTTGAATTGTCTCTCTCTCTCTCTATCTCGATCTAGGGGATACATGTCAGAAACTATTTAACCGATTCACCTAGGGGAGGACTTAAACAATTAAACTGTCTGACTTGCTAGATCGGAGCTTTAACTTATACTCTTCTTGGGGAGTTTTCTCTCGTTCTGAAACTTTAAAGTCACTAGGCTTGATACAGTCTTTGGAAGGGGTGGACGAGCCTGGGTCTGGTTTCAGTTCATTGCATAGTTTAATATGGCTCGTGTGGATCCACCCCTTTCTGCCCTCCACCTTCACTGCTGTCCTCGTAGTAAGAAGGACGGTCTTCGGCGCTTTCCAGCGGGGCTCCAGCGGACTTTTCCTGTCGAAGTTCCTTATTAAAACCAGGTCGCCAGGACGGACATCATGCGGCTTTACATCAGTGTTGTCAGGGAAGGCTGCGGCAACCTGTGAACGACATGATTGGAGTGCAGACATCAAGGAGGCAAGGTAATCTGTCAACATATTGCAATCAACATCAGTAATTTTCTTAGGAATGGGCGTCCCCCACATATTCGGTGGTCTACCAAAGACCACTTCGTACGGGGATAGTCCCGATCTCGAGTGGGCAACCATTCTCATATAGAACAGTGCAACTGGCAGGGCGACTATCCAGTCGACCCCTTTCTCTTGACATATTTTACCAAGGCGGGTCTTTAATGTCTGATTATGCCTCTCTACAAGGCCTGCGGCTTCGGGATGTCGGACACAATGGAATTTCCATTGATATCCTAGCAGCAAGGAAACTTGTTTCATCAATTCGGATGAGAATGGCTGTCCGTTATCTGAGTACACGACACGAGGCATGCCGTACCGTGGGAAGAATTCACGAACCAGCTGCCTGGCAGTGGTCGGAGCAGTGTAATCTGGGACTGGATATGCTTCGGTCCAACGGGAAAGTGCACAAACAATTACGAGGACATATTTGAATCCTCGACAACGGTCCATCTGGATATAATCCATCTGGAGGACTTCAAAAGGGTGATCGGGAGGATGAAATCCACCTTGCTCTACAGGGATGCTTTTTCCTGGATTGAACTGACAACAGATCATGCAAGTACGCACTTTCTGTTTTGCTGCTGCTCGTAAGTGTTTATTGCTCCAGAGATTTTGTAAACTGTCTAACATCGCTTTTTCTCCTAGATGTGCTGGACTATGTGCTGTATTGATTATGACTTGAACCATAGAGTCAGGGAGAAACCATGTAGATTTTCCCTTCGTCATCCAACCTTGATCTGTCTGGATCCCTCCTAGTTCAGTCCATTTC
The DNA here is from genome assembly GCF_964263255.1 of Lissotriton vulgaris. Taxonomy (NCBI): domain Eukaryota; kingdom Metazoa; phylum Chordata; class Amphibia; order Caudata; family Salamandridae; genus Lissotriton; species Lissotriton vulgaris. The sequence continues at coordinate 839,319,036 of NC_141691.1, read as the reverse complement.
TTTATTTCATCTGGGGTAGCATGTGTCTGAATATCGATTACATCTAGTGTGGGATCCCTGACTGTCATACAATGTGTCGGTCCTATTGTCTTTGTCATGTCAGTTGTCTGAGTGTGAGTCAATGCTGTATGTTTTGCTGTCTGGTCTGCCAGGTCGTTACCCTGGGAAACCGAATCTGTAACTTTAGTATGTGCTTTACACTTCATGACGGATATGCCTGAAGGCAGATGTATTGCTTCTAACAGTGCTTGAATGAGGGGGACCGTGTTGGATCTTGGCACCATGAGAGGTCAAAAAACCTCGTTCTTGCCATAACATTCCGAAGTCGTGTACAACTCCGAACGCATAACGGGAATCAGTGTATATGTTGACATTTCTGTTCTTGGCTAGTATACAGGCTCGGGTCAGAGCGATGAGCTCTGCTGCTTGAGCGGACAGTGTGTCAATACGATGTGTTTCTCTAACTTCGGTTTCAGTGGTCACTGCATACGCGGCCACTAATTCTCCTGTATTTGTTCTCATACATGAACCATCCACATAAAGTGTCAGGTCTGGATTTGTCAATGGAACATCTGTTAAGTCTCGTCGAGGCTTTGTTACTGCATTAATGATCTCTATACAATCATGCGGGCTGGATCTGTCATACTTGTAGGTAACAGTGTTGCGGGGTTCAGAATGCTGCAGCGTCTGATTTCTATGTGTGGCTGGAATAGCGTTAATTCGTAACCTGTCAGTCGTGCTATAGTCAAGTGCTGAGTCTGGGTTCTGTTTAAAAGAACCTCTACAGAATGTGGAACTTGTACTGTTAACTGATGGCCTAAAACAATTGAATCGCTCTGTCTGATTGCTAATGCTGTTGCTGCTACGGACTTTAAGCACGCAGGGAGTGCCTGGGCTACTGAATCCAATGTACTTGAAAAATAAGCGCAAGGCTTATGTGAACCTGCTTGATCTTGGGTGAGGACAGACAACGCTGTACCATCACGTTCTGTAACAAAAAGTGTAAACGGTTTACTGTAACATGGTGTCGCTAAAACTGGTGCTCGACATAATGCTTTCTTTAATTCCTCAAAGGCTTGTGTGTGTTCCTGAGTCCAAGGAAGGACAGTCGAAGTCGCTGCCTCCTGTGTCGTTAACTGGATGAGTGGTTTAGCTAGAAATGCATATTGAGGAATCCATTGTCTACAGTACGAGGTGAGGCCTATGAAGGCCCGCACTTCCTTTTGTGTCTGGGGTTGTGGCATATTTACAATTAACTGAATGCGATCGGGAGTGAGCTGTCTCCCCACTTTGGACAGCAAGTGACCCAAGTACACAACTTGCTGAACACAGAATTGTAGGTTCGAAGGAGACACCTTGTGTCCCTTGTCGGCCAGAAAATGTAAAACTGTCAGTGATGCTTGTTCACATTCGGGCTCACTTCGTGCGGTGATCAGCAGATCATCGACGTATTGCAGTAAAGCGGTGTTAACTGGCATTTGAATACAATCTAGTTGTCTCTTCAGTGCTTGACTATAGATGCTGGGGCTTTCTGTGAATCCTTGAGGTGCGCGGGAAAATTTGAAACTTCGTCCATTTAAACTGAATCCGAAGAGGTATTGGCTCTCTGGATCAATGGGTACACTAAAGAAAGCGTTCTTGAGGTCAATTACAGTGAAGAACGTTGCTTCAGGATCAATAGCAGTCAATAGGGAAGAGATATCGGGGACCACAGGGTACTGTGGTACAATGCATTTATTCAGCTCTCGCAGATCAATCACCAGCCAATATACTGGCGGTGCATTGGGGTCAGTACGTTTAAGAATCGGAATGATGGGTGAATTACAGATATTGGAGTCGGTCTCTACGACCACTCCTTGGGCAATGAGCTCTTCAATTATTTCCAGTAAAGCCACTACAGCATCGGGTGGTAACTTGTATTGTCTGATACGGGGTAAAACAACCCCTGTCTTGAGTGTAACACGGTATGGTGTGATATGCATACAACCTACATCAGTTGGGCCTTTTGCCCACAAGTGATCTGGTACATTTTTCAATCTGACATCAAACTCTCGTAATACATAATGACCCTTGAAATCCCGCAGAAAGAGTCTAACTCCCTCCGGGGAACAGCATATTATGGCTCCTAGAGCCTTCAACGTCTTTATTCCTAACAGATTTTCTGGACATGATTTCGTAAGTAATAAGTCTGTAACTCGTGATAATGGACCCACAGCCAGGGGGACGGGTTCTGATACCTCATTTACAATGGGCTGTCCTGAAAAGCCAAGGGAAACATTCTGTGAGCCTGAGAGGGGTGCCCCTGGGACTTCGTCATGGCTTATTGTGGTGCGGCTTGCCCCTGTGTCAATTAAAAACTTTCTGTCTTTTCCCAGTACTTGACTATGTACATAAGGACCTTCTTGATCTACGGGAATTTCAATAAGAGGCAAACCCAACTCCCTCTCTAGGCTGTTTCATGCGTATCGTTGGTAATCGGGGTAAGCAGCTTGGGCATACTGGTACATCTGTTGGGAAACTTGTTGGGTCGCGGCAATGGGCTGTGGCTGTGATACCGCTACTGTCTGTGCTGTATGAGATGAAGCATGCATAGGCTGCGTGTTCTGCATGGGCTGTACGTTCTGTGAGGTCTGTTGCTGGGCCTGATCTTGTCTTGGTGGATGCGGTCTTTCTTTAGTTTTACCTGTTGATATGTTATGTTTCAGAACTGGACATTCATGTACGTAGTGACCTGGCTGCTTGCAATAGTTGCATGTCCCTTTAACGGGAGCTGCGGTGTGACCTGTCTGGGTCGTACCCTTTCTGTGGCCGTCGGTTGGAACTGATTGGGCTACTAACATTTTCATTTTCGTGTCTTTCATACGTTTCTGTTCCTGATCCTGTTCTTCTCTAATTCTGTTCTGATGGTATTGTAACATTTGTAACATCTGTGATGGCGTATTTGCTTGCCATGTACTCTCAACCTTGTATACACGGTTTTTGACTGCTAACAGGGAATTCTCGACTAACTTTGATACAAAAAGATGCGGGTATGACTCGCTACTTGGTTTAAGACCGCTGTTAATAATAAAACATTTCTCGAATCTTGAATAGAAGTCGCTAGTATCTTCGTCGGGTTTCTGTTTACATGCTGAGATTGCATCCCAGTCTTCCTTTCTTGTTGTCAATAATCTTGGCAGAACCTGTACTATCAAACCTGGTAATGCTTTAGTTTTCTCCCCAAGGCCTACCCCTGGGACACGTTTGTTCTCTTCGTCTTCTATTTCTGCCCATACAATCTTCTTCTCTCCCACCTCCCATTCCTTTTCCTTGAGTTTCTCGTAGATGCCCGTGGGCAGCAGTACTTTTAACATTTTCATGATATCTTCATATGTGTAATCCCCCATCAGTAACATGTCTTTAAGCTCTCTGTGAAAACCTGCAGGGTCTTTATCATGGCACGGGACTAGTTTCTTCATTTCTAACAATTCTAACTTGGTCAGAGGCGTGTGTACATACACACGTTTCAAGGTATGATCCTCACCCATAACTGGATGTACTTCTCGTAAGGGGTTCTGACTTTCAATGTCATGCAGACGTTCCATATGATACATTTTCCTTTCTGGAGGCGGAGCCGGAACATATTCGGAGCTTACGAAAGTGTTATATCTGTCGTTGTTCTAGAATTATTTGTATTAACTTGGTACTTAGACCTCTCCATCTATCCATGAGTAGTGCTTCTAATGTTTCGTGTAAGGGACCTGGATCAGAATGTTGGTTTCTGTATTTCGTGAGGAGGTGCTGAATCATGTATACACCTGCTAATTTCTGTTCGTCTGGGGAAAGGTTCAGGAATGTCTGCGCTACAGTGTCATCATTGTATATATCCGGATTGTCAGTCCATAATATGGCTGACCGGGCTAGTTCTTGTTCATCCATAGAATTGAGTACATGGTACCCTATTCGGTCTCGAAGCCTTTTATCAGTCTCCTGGAACTGATGTTCAGGAGAATTCGGGTTTGTTAAGGCAGAGAGAAAAACTCTCTTGCTTTCTGGACGAGTGCCTTTCCTAAGGTAAGTTCCCTTACCTACATACGCTATAGTATCTGTAATCTTTTCTGGTTCTTCAGGTTCTTCTTCCCCCTCAGGGGAAGCCTTTTCTTTCTCTTTTTCGTGTATTTCTATCACTGCTTTTCTTATTTTCTTGTACATACTGGCTATGCAAGTCCCCTTATCATGTTTTCCTTCAGATATATTTTGGCCCCACCTGTTGAGTCCATCTAATTCATCCTGATCTGTCTCAGGCCTGTCTCGTTCTCTTATTAGGCAATTTATGAAAAAACGTAGTATCTGTGCTTGAATGTCAACTTTCTGATGCTCCATGGCATCCTTAACACTGTCAGGGTCTTTCCCAGTCTGAACAAACTGATATATTCTATCTAGGCGCTCTTTCATTCCTGCAAATAACAGCAGGAAATCAGTAGCAGATCGTAACCGTAGTGATGCCATCATCATTCTATCGTCTTTGCCGGGTACTGGATCATATCTGCAAACTGAAAGGTGTTCTTTGAGTATGTCGAGACGGGGTGATTTGAACGTGAAAGGACTCTGCATATCCCTAAGTTGTACTCTGTGTGTTAATGGCGGGGTCCGAAAACCCCCGGTCGCACCTCCTGAGGCGGAAGCTTGAACATTATCTCTCTGTGGAGTCTGTATCTGAACTTGAATTTGTCTTTTAGTAGGGTCAGGTAGACGTGGTTTCGGTAGATCAATTTTAGGTGCGGGAAGTGGTGGAGGTGGAGGAATGGCTGATCGAACGGGGAAACCTGGTTGCAGTTGTGGCAGAATTTGGTCTGGAGGCGGGTTGACACCCCCGTCCCCATCAGTAGGCGGGGCGCGAACAGGCAGATTGGTGTAAGCGGGTGCTACATCCTCTAGATAGGAATTCAGGAATATGTCTTTAGTGGTCCTGTGAGTTACTTTAGTTGGAACCAATGGTGGCGGCAGATTTTTCGGTATTTCTGAAATGGCCTCAGGCGAACCCTCGGCCGCGAGATACATACCGTTTACGAGATTGTTTCGTGCACGGTCTACTTGCTCTGATTTTACTCGGATCCCTTCAGTAACTAATTCGTTTTCTTGGGCTTTATCTGATTCTTTAAGTCTGTCTTCTCTACGTAGTTCTTTTTCAGCACGCTTATGCGATTCCTTACGCCAAAACTCTATGGCGTCTTTCTGAGATTGTCTGGCTTTCTTTTTCCATAGTGCTTCCTCTACCTTCATGATGCACTCGGCATCCCATGTTCCGGTAACAGGCCATCTGTGTCTCTCGTCTAGATGCTTAGTATAGTCGGCCCATAAATCTAGATACAATATGGCATCTAAGCCATGCTTATGGTACATAAAATTTCCAGGAGTGTCCCTAGGGGGGATAGGAATTTCTTCCTCTAGTATCCCTTTCCTAGTTCCTATCTGCTTTAACTTGTTGAAAAACGGCATCTTGTTTACTTAGTACTGAATGCTCAATCCTTGCTACTTAATACTGAATACAGCTAGTTATACAAGAACACAATAATGCACATTAAAAACAGTCACACTCATACCACGACATTAATCACATGAAAAGACATTTGAGACATATATGACTACCCCCTATACCGGATGTACTGCTAAACAGTACAGATACACTGTCTAAAAACAGTGCAGACCGGACTTGTGTACCCAAACCCGTCTAGATACGTCCCAGCAATGGTACTCACCGGGAAGCACAGAAACAGAAGGCCTCGGAAAACTCGACTGGACAGGACTCGACTCGACTCGACACGTGGATACTTCGGAAAACTTCGGAAAACTGGTGGGCCTCTTGACACCTCGGACCTTGCTTCTTTCGGCTAGGCTCTGGTCGGGATCCTCCGCACTCCTCACCGCCTCGTCTGGGTGCTGATCGCAGTCTTCGTCACCTCCGTGGGCCAGAGGGAGATACAGGAAATCCTGCCGGTACGCGTAGTTTCCTTCTAACTGATGGCAGGGGACAGAGCTTGCAACGCACCAACCGGCGCGTGGGGTGGGGGAGGGGTCCCTATTCGGGCGCCAAAATGTCGTAAATATTTAATTTACCATCTTAATTTCTATGCAGGTAAGTACTTAATCAATAATAACTCAATCGGAAAGAAAGAAACAGAGTCCGTGGTGTTAGAGTTCTTAGGGGTTTTATTCCTTAAAAAGGAATCGTTCCGAAACGGGATATCATGTTCCTGCAACCACAAGGGGTTCAGGAAGGGATAGAGCAATATTTTATTGACAATACATAGCTTATATACTTAATTTACATCATAGAAAGCAATATAGTAGGCGTAACAGCTGAGAGAAGACAAGATAACAGCATCCACGTGTTACTAGTACGTAATCAGAAGGCGTGGACTAGGCGTGAACTAGAGGTGTGCGCTAGAAACGTCACAGGTAGGTGTCACATGGGGGTGGCACTAAACAGAAATGTTGCAATGTCAGCGGAAATCAGAGGCTTGGATGCGCGCGCAGCTGCATGACGTGTGATTGACGTGAAACTGGAGGGTGCAGGGGGCATGACATTTACACTAGCGGAAAGAGACAGAAGTCTGGCATGTCAGATCAACTCGTACTTCTATCATATCTGATATCTGATGTTTGGGAACCATATTATCTGGACGGAAAAGGTCTCTGGGGCAGAAGCTATTCTATACTGACTGTGAGTGCGTGTATAAGCGCCTGAGTGTCTGCATGAGAAGCGTGGGGGCTTGGGCCTTCCATGGGAGCATGGTAACAGAGGCTATGAATTACTTGCACGGAGACATGCCGGCCCTTCGGCTCTGCAACTGGGGAATGTTTACTTAAACTAGTAGGCAGGAATGTATTTTCGAGGAGCGGAGCAGATAATTCGAAGGTTGTAGTCAGTCTTGGCAGGCAGCAGGCTGAGCTAAGCGCGGTGAGCCGCGCTGGAAGTAAGTCAGAGTTCACGGGTACAGAGACAACCTGGGCTGAGGCTTTCAGAGTCAGAAGCCAGAAAAAGGCTCGATGGCAGAAATTCGGGGCCTACTTTGCCAGAGCTGGAAAACGTGTAAAGTACACTACAAAAAGACGTTGGCATAGCATACTTAGGAACGGACTATTCAACCCATTCAGGGTGGGTCTGAAAGAGGACATGTTAACGTTGGACGCAAATGTATTTGCGTCTTCATAGCTGGCACAGGAGGGAAGTTACATGCACTTTAAGCTGGTACATGGAGACGGTGGGGTACACGCTAGGGAACACAACTTGACCATAAAATTTATATTTCCTCAGCCGGATCAGTAAAAACTAAGGCTAACTACCCCATCCAGGAAGGAAGCTCATCACCAACACTTTCATACAATGCGCTCTCGATGCACAGCAACAGCATCTCGTGCCATCAACACAAGCGTACTGTTATGCAGGTATGCTTGGCTTCGAATCTTTGGATTCAAGCAGGAGGTACAATCCTCCATACTTAATCAGCCCTTTGATAAAGAGCATCTGTTTGGGCCATCAGTAGATACTTCATTAGAGAAAATGAAGAAAGACACCGAAACTGCCAAGTCCATGGGGCCTTCAATTGCCTTCTAACCAGGGTTCCTTTCGCCGCTCCTTTTATAGGGATGGCTCAAAAACCGTGTCATCAGAAAACCCCTCCTCTTTGTATGCGGGTAACAACCAATCTAACTCCTCCAGAGACTATTTTAGAGGGACTACAGCACTTCCCAAGCCAATAAGCAGTGACATACCTCCGCTACCCCCGATCATCACACCCCTGTCGGGGGAAGTGTCTCACATTCGCTGCCTGTTTGGAATTCCACCACCTCAGACAAGTGGGTAAGACAACTTATCCAATATGGTTACTGCCTGGAACTCACCAGCACTCCCCCAAATATGATTCCAAAACAACGTGTAATGTCACCAGAACATCTCGCACTCCTGAAACAAGAAGTTCTCTCTCCGTTGCAAAAACATGCAATGGAACCAGTCCTGTTCCATCAACGGGGAACTGGAGTGTACTCCCTGTACTTTTTAATTGCAATAAAGGACAGCTTTCTAAGGCCTATACTAGACCTCAGACAGCTAAATCTTTACATTCAGTCAGACCACTTCCACATGGTCACCCTCCAACAGGTGCTCCCATTGCTTCAACAAGGCGACTTTCTCATCCCCTCGCCTCACAGAAAATATCTCCGGTTCGTGGTGGACTGACACCTTCGGGGTAACTATGGGACGCAGGGTATTCACCTAGTGCCTCGTGTTGGTCGCAGCTCATTTAAGAAGACAACACATTCATGTCTTCACTTATTTATTTATTTATTTTGAAAGTTTTATATAGCGCGAACAGGATCTTTGCAGATATCAGAGCGCTTTACACGGCTGGGAATGCCAGCAAGAGAGTGGGGTTACACATAAGTAGTACAGCACATCAATAATACAAATATAACAGTTGAATGTGTGCATAGATAGTCAGTAGCATCAATAATACAAGTGAGATACATAGTCATATAGTTCGAACAGCGATTTAAATGTGTGCGTAGATAGTTAGTAGCAAAAATAATTCAGGTGAATACATAGTCTTAGAATTCGAACAAAGTAATACAGGTCGGAGTAGGGTCTTTCCAAATCCACGCTAATAGGTCAGGTGTATTTGGCCATAAAAATAGCTTTTACTTCTTTCTTAAAAAGTGTGAAGGAGGAGATGAGCCTTGTTTAAGGAGGGAGTGAGTTCCAGATCCTGGGAGCCATTCCTGAGAAAGAGCGTTTATAGGTTTTTACCTTCCGGAATCTTCGGGGTTTTAGCAGAAGATTGTCTGTGCCTCTAGTGTTTCTAGAGCCGCCAGAGATTGACAGCTTCTGAGTGAGGTATCTGGGAGAGCTCAGGTGTAGAGCCTTGTGTGTCATGCAGGCGATTTTCAAATGTATTCTGGCTTCAAAAGGCAGCCAGTCCAGTGTTTTCAGATCAGGGGTGATGTGTGAGTGTTTTTTTGATCCAGTGATGAGTCTGGCTGGAGCGTTTAGAGAGGCTCTTAGGGGTGCAGTGCTGGTTAACGGGAGACCGCAAAGGGCGGTGCTGCCGTATTCAATTCGAGGGATTACTAGAGCTTGTACTGCAGTTTGGAAGTCTTTGGCTGGTAGGAAGGGTTTAAGTTTCCTCAGTGTATTGATTTGGAAGTTCGCTCCCTTAGTAGCCTTGCTGATATGATGCTTTAATGAGATGAGAATTAAGGTTGGAGTCGAGGGTTATGCCTAAAGATTTCGCTGAGTCCACTATGATGGGTTGGACATTGAGTGCAGTTAACTGTTTGAGCCAGGTTTGCGTGATGGGGATCTTCGTGGGAGGTGTGATCAACAGGAATTCTGTTTTCAGAGCATTGAGTTTGAGATGATTATCAGCAAGCCAAGATTGGGTGCTTCTGATCGTAGAGTTCAGTAGTAAAATGTCGTTGGGGGATTGTAATTTGAGATATAGTTGGGTGTCATCTGCGTACATGTGAAAAAGTACATTGGATGCTTGGAGCAAGGTGGTGAAAGGTTCCATAACTAGGTTGAACAGTGTTGGTGATAGGGAAGATCCTTGTGGGACGCCTAACGACACAGGTATTGGAGAGGACATCTGGTTGTTACTCTTGAATTTCTGCGACCTGTTGTGTAAAAAGGAGGTGAACCACTTGAGAACAGTCCCAGAAAGACCCATTCTTGTGCTCAAAAGATCAAGTAACTTCTCATGTTTGACAGTGTCGAATGCCGAAGAGAGATCAAGCAGGATGAGGAGGCAGGTATCACCTTGATCTAGAATTTGAAGGGCGTCGTCAATTATGTGCGTCATCGCTGTTTCAGTGCTGTGTCCTGCTCGGAAGCCTGATTGATGCGGGTTGAGGAGATCAAACCGGTCGATATGTTTAGTCAGTTGTAGTTGAGCGCATTTTTCCAGTAATTTGGCGAGAGTGGGAATATTGGTAATGGGACGGTAGTTGTTTAGGTCGGATGGGTCGGCAGTAGGTTTCTTTAGCAAAGGTGTGACTTGTCCAACTTTGAGGGAGTCAGGGAAAGTTCCTTCTTGTAGCGAGCTGTTAATGATTTTAGTCCAGAGGGGAAGGAGCAGTGGGATGAAATCTTTGACAGCGTTAGCAGGGAGGGGATCCGAGAGGTGATTGGAAGGTTTCAAGGTGTTGAGCAGTTTGCCTATTTCTTCTTCGGAGTAGGTTTCAAAGGTTGACCATGTTGCATTGTTTTTAGGTTCGGTGGGTGTTATGCAGTTGAGAGTGCTGTGGAGTCTTGCGTCCGCGCGGAGTTCATTCTTTATGTTGTCAGTTTTTTGGGTAAAGAAAGTGGCGAAGTCTTCACATGAGGGTGCTTCGTGCAAGGTACTGAGAGGTTGGGGTTGTTCCTTGGCTTGTGTTCTGATTAACTCGAACAGTTTTCTAGGGCGATTTTTTGCTTGGTCAAGCTGGAGGCTGAAGAAGTTTGCTTTCGAGCGCTTTATTTTCCTGAAGTAGGCATTTCTCTTTTTCTTCAGGATTTTCAGGTGTAGAGCAGAGGGAGCTGTCCTCCAGGTGCGCTCTGCCAGTCTCATGGCTCGTCTATCTTCATTGAGACTCCCGTCGTACCATGGTTTGGAGATTTTAGCGGAGCCTCTTTTTAGCTGCATGGGAGCAGCTTCATTAATTATTGAGGTCACTGCGCTCAGATAGTGGTCAGTCAGGGATTGGACATCTGTAACGCCAGTAGGGGGGAGTAGGAGGTCGCGACTGTTCTGGGGCAAGGATAATGGGTTAAGTCTTTTCAGGTATCTTTTCCAGAGTTTAGGTCTGGTGGGTTGAACAGAGTTGAGTTTGACTTTTTCATTGATGTGAAATGTAACAGTATGATGGTCTGACCAGTCACAGGGTTGAATAGCCTCAAGTTGGGTAGCGCCCTCTTTGGCGATGATCAGGTCGAGGATAGAGCCTTTCTCGTGGGTCGGGCTGTTGCATAATTGTGTGAGGTCCAGGGCGCTGAGGAAGCTTTTAAGACTATTTACCACCGCATCGTTAAGATCGTTCCAATGGAGGTTAAAGTCGCCCAAGTATATTTGGGTGAGCTGTCGTCCTGCGTTGGTTGAAATCAGGTCCATCATTTGGTGGGCGAAGATGAGGTGGTCTCTGGGAGGGTGGTAAATGCTATGGAGAGTGCATATCGGTTTGCCATCACTGATGATATCGAGGCAGATGTATTCGTAGGAATTTGGAGAGGGTAGGGGCGGCACGGGGACTTTCAGAACAGAAAGGCTGTTCCTGTATATGCATGCGATTCCGCCACCTAACTTGCCAGACCTGTCAAGCCTAATGATGTGGTAGTTAGGGGGGACCAGAATGTCCATTATAGGTGTAGAGGATTCGGTTAACCAGGTTTCAGTCAGGATGATTAGGTCAAGGTCCAATCTTAGGATGAGATTACCTGGACGACTGGCTAATAAAAGCCAAATCACAGCACAGCTGCATTGTCCACACTCACAAAACAGTACAGCTTCTTCACGACTTGGGATTCACTATAAACCTCACCAAGTCTCACCTCCAGCCGTCCAACACGCAAGCGTATCTAGGAGCCACAATCGATACTTGCAAAGCTATAGCATTCCACAACCCAGTCACGATAGGCAACATGTAATTGATCATGCAATTAATCAGCATGATGGCTTCTTGCATTCTAATCCTCCCTTACGCAAGATTTCAAATGCGTCCCCTACAAGAATGCTTGGCACGTCAGTGGAACCAGGCTCAAGGTCAGTTAACCAATTTGGTGTTGGTGGACAGCCGCACTCATCGCTCTCTGCAGTGGTGGAATACACAAAAACTTTCCAAAGGGCGGCCATTCCTCGACCCGGTTCCACAGATAGTGTTAACAGCAGACGCATCACTCACCGGTTGGGTAGTTAATCTTCAAAAACACACTGTTCAGGGCACATGGACCCTACAACAGAAATAACTTCACATAAACTACCTAGAGCTACTAGCGATTTTTCTGGCATTGAAAGCTTTTCAACTGCATTTACTAGGCAAACCTGTCTTAGTCCATACAGACATTATGACAGCAATGTACTACATACAAAAATGGGGAGGGACACACACTCTGCAGCTTTCATGCCAGCTCAAAGCATATGGAGATGGGTCATACCTCAAAAGATATATCTCCTTGCGGAACACCTACCAGGGGTAAAACAACCAGATTGCAGATCTGCTCAGTCGTCAAAGACAACAGAATCACAAATGGAAACTACATCCTCAAGTTCTGATCCCATTCTTTCAAATGTCGGGATATCCAGAAATGGATCTCTTTGCAACACACCTCAACCCAAAATGCCCAAACTTCATGTCCAAGTACCCACACCCATCATCCAAAGGCAATGCGCTATGGATGAATTGGTCAGGGAGATTTGTTTACGCTTTTCCACCTCTCCTGCTAATTCCATTAGTGGTTTGGAAGCTCAAGCAACAGTCTCTCACAATGATCCTAGTTGCTCCCACATGGGCTCGACAACCCTGGTTCACAACCCTATTGGAACTATCAGTATTTACTCACCTAAAGCTGCACCTCTCCCCCAGGGTTCTCACTCAGAACCATGGAGAAATAAGACATCCAGATCCCACTCAACTCAACCTTGCAATCTGGGACCTGAAATCATAGTTTGGCTACCTTAATCTTCCGCCAGACTGCATGAATGTCATTAAAGAGGCTAGATGCCCTACCACTAGAGCATGCTACGCTGCAAAGTGGAAGCGATTTGTAATTTACTGCACAAACAATTAAATCAATCCACGAGATGTTTCAATTCAAAACATAATTTGCTACCTATTACACCTATAGCGTTGTAATTTAGCCTATACATCGATACGGTTACATCTGGCCACTTACCTACAAAACAGACAACATTTGTCTTTGTTTTGCATGCCTGCTACTAAAGCATTTATTATGGAAGGACTTAAAAGAATCATCCCTCCTAGACTTCCACGTTCTCCAATGTGGAATCGTAACATAGACCTTACAATAATCATGGGCCTGCCATTTGAACGTCTGCGCAAATGTGAGCTACAGTTTCTCACTTGGAAAGTAGCCTTCCTTACAGCCATCACATCTCTCAGAAAAGTTGGTGAGCTCCAGGCACTGACCATACAAGAACGATTTTTACAAATTCATCAGAATAAAGTGGTTTAGGACTAATCCCACATTTCTACCTAAAGTCGTTTCTGCCTTTCATCTCAAACAGTCTGTTGAGCTACCCGTATTTTTTCCTCAACCAGACTCAGTGGCAATATGTGCTCTTCACACATTAGATGTAAAAAGAGCAATCCTGTATTACATTGAAATAACTAAATCTTTTCGTAAAACAAAACAACTCTTACCCAGTATGCCTCTGTTCATGGCATATAAAGCTGTAGATTCATATGCACCCACTTGCCTCCCCGGGTACTTTTATCTGTTACAGTATTATCTTACTTAGATACACTATGCATGGACATCTATTTCTACTCTTATTCTTACTCCATCATCACTCTTACGGCAAAACAATCTGGGGATGGAGTTGATGCCATTGCGCACTATCACCAAAAGGAGGAGTCTCTTACCTTGTAACTACAAAGACTTCTTCGAAGGAAAACTAAGTGCAAACATCCGGACCCAACACCAGTTGGAGATCTATGCTAAAGCACATGAATCTACAGCTTTATATGCCAAGAACAGATGCATAGTGGGTAAGTAGCATTTTCCTACCATCTCGTAACTCTCTGCTCATTATAAATAAATGTAAAGTTGTTTCGAAACATTTTGTAGTTTCGTTGGTGTACTAAGCTAGATGATAAACTGGTCAGTAACATGGCAAGTTTTATTTTGTTTCTTAGGAAATGAAGCAACGACACATAGCAAAGCCATTTTCAATGGAGAAGTTACTGTACCAGATTGCAACGGTGGAGGCTAAGAAGGAAAACGGTCGGACTCTGAGTACAATTTCTTCACTGCTTGGAGAGCTCAGGTATCTAAACATGCTGGTTTGGTACTTTCCATTTGAAAATGTTATGTATGGTTCTCCCCAGAAGGATTCCTTTCCTGAAAAAGGTGTAGAAGTGAACGAATAGAGAAAAAAACGTATTAATTTGGAAAATATATTTGGCCCATTTTAAATAACCACATGTTTACTGCTATTATTGCAGCCTTAAACAATACTAGGTAGTCCCAAGCTTATTTGATTTTTACCAACTAGATATTTCACGTGTCCAGGGTAATCCATTGTTAGGTATATTGACTATTCGGATAAATTGGTAGCACTCCTTCTTTCACTTCTGCACGTTTTAGAGGGACTAGCTTTGTCTGGGGACAACCTCACTTTACTTACTGTTTCACTGTGAACTCTGAATTCGATGGCAAATGTTGACTAACAGCACAATCAAGGCCAGGCTCTGGTCAAATGTGATCCTACGGATGCCTTTTCCCTTGCTGTCCCTACAGGGTTCAAATGTGTGCAAGGGTTTGGGCTTCTAAGGATTCTAGTTCACCTCTTGAGCCAATGACGGGCATTTCTAGAGTTCAGGAATTTCCGTTGGTGGCACCAATAAGTTAACTAGATTTGACTTCCAATTCTTCATTTGGAAATCCTGTACCTGAAGTCTGAGCTGTGAATGGCGTGACCGCTCCAGTACACAAAGCATTGGTGTGGAAAACTCAAGATGAGCCGTTGAGAGAATGCTAATTGTTTTACCTTCCTTCTATACATGCCCGCAGCAATTGGTTTTACACCAGGACTTCTCCACTACAATTTTGCAGTCGAAAAGCTTTACTCCCTCACCAGATTTCTTTTCTCTGTATATTCAAGGAGAACAGAGTCTGAATTTCTCAACGTTGGCATTACAATTTTTTTCAATCCACATTGATTTCCATTAGAGAAGATCCCATCTCCTGGGCAGGGAAACAGTGCCACCAGATTATACTGTTTCTTTCCATTTGGAGTCCCAGGCGCTTAGAGTTGGGAATTCCTGGCATGATGTGCTGTGCCTGTCGGTGACGAGGTACTGTTGTGGCCACCTTGTGATCAAGGGGTATTAACCTGATTAACCCCTTGACGCTGGCGCCATGCAACATGACTTCTTGCTAAAAGTGAACTACACTCCAGAAAATCCCAACCCCCAGTGTCGAGAGTTATGTATACATCAATTTCTCTCTTCACAGTGACTTCATTCAAGGAACCAGCCTGGAAGCCCATGTGCTCAGGCTGCAAGTTGACACTTTTTCTGACACTGTTTCTGATGGTATCGTGTATAATACTGTTTTTTTGTCTACTTCTACCTAGTGTTGATACCTATCATTGAAAGTGCGGCATCTGGCAGATATTGATGGCCAGTATATGGAATGCTCTAAGATGACCACAGAGATTCTCCATTTAGTTAAATTTTCTTAGTTATGTTGCCTCGGTCTCTCCTAGCGATAAGAGAAAGAAAGCGAGACCTTTGTGTGTAGACAGAGAAAGTTAAGGTTGAAAGGTGGATGATGTACGGGTAGGAATGGCATGTGCCATTGCTATTATTATATATATATTTTTTTAGATTCCTAGGTTTTCACTGCATTTAATGTGCTTGTTGAGGTATTAGTCCTAACCACTGTTTTTCAATTTTCCTTCGCATAATATTTAGGGATTGCAGCTTGCTGATATGCAAACAGAGCCCTAATTGGGTTCTTGTAGTCTTACTGTCACTTGACCCTCATTACCAGGCTCAAATGTAGCTTAGTGATAAGGGTACGGTGATGTTGGACTCTGGGTTCTGATTGTGGTTTCTTTGGTTAGGGATACCGAGCTGAGGCAGCGTCAGGAGCTCTTCAAGGCAGGTCTACATTCTTCAGCCCGCTATGGCAGTCCTGACAACCACAACTCAACCGTGGACGGGAAGAAAAAACCTCGAAAGTGGCTGCAGTTTGAAACCTCAGAGAGACGATGTCAGATATGCCAGCATCTGTGCTACCTTTCCATGGTAAGGTTAGATCTTTTTATGAATTCAAAAACAGGGTCATTACGTACAGAACAATTAAAGGTTGTTTAATGTGTTTGGAAATACAAGAGGCAGTCCTATTCAACATTGATATTTTTCACCTAACTGGCACTTTCATGCACCTAACATACATTTGTATTCGTAATCCAAGAAGGCTTCTGCCAAAGGTGTATAATTCACAATCCTAATGCCTCCTCCTTATTGCAAGCACTCAGCTAAGTGTTCTTCAAAAGGCACTACTGTGTAATTGTAGAAATTCCTAATCATCAATATTATATACTGGGAAATACTTGTCACCTATTGCATCATAACCCTAGCCCTGGTCAAAATCGTAGACAAACCTAATTCACTTTGAAGGTGCTTTGTATAGCACAGTAGCTGTTCTACTATGGTAGGTATAGGACATTGCCTCTGATTTTTACGGATTGGAGCTACTTTTGCCTCACAAAATGTATAAGTAGTGCAGCCTAGACGTGTGACATCTGCACCCAGGGCCATTTATCTACTGCACACGCCTATCAGTGGAAGTGGCCCATTCAATGTAGTCTGAACAGCACATGATAGTCTTTTATCTTGAATTTCGAGTCCCCGTTAACCATCATGCGAGAGACCATAGTCCATATTTGACGCTGCATTAGTTTGTGAAGGCTGAAGACTATTTTCTAAAATCCTTTTGGACTAAATGTACCACACCAATTTTAGAATCTGGAGGCAAAATATATATGAAATGTTGGAGATTGAGTGCATTTCTTTCCCTCCACTACTGAACATCCTCCACTCAGTACATGCTCCACCAATAAAGATCCTTGTTAAATCGAATTTTAACCCTTGGTGTGCCCCCCTCCCCTTTTCCCGATCTTGGTATTTTGATGGAACCTTTGTAGTACCAATACAAAACATCAAATGTGTCTAAGATCCCACCGAACACCTTGTGGCGTAAGGGTGCCTGTCATGATTTATGTCTCACTGCTAGAGCTCAAGCTACAGATTGTTTTGCACTTTGCGACTTCAGGATGAACATTTAGTTAGTCAACTGAGAGAGATGAAGAATTCATATAATGCCACCCTCTTTCTTGCATTAAACTCAAGCACGGAAAGAGGAACAACTGGAACTCGACCTTCACTTAGCAATGGAACCTCACGAGGAAGAGTTTGTCCAATATAAGGAAGAACAGAGGTAGGGCATGTTTAAGCTGGAACGTTTTAGGCACCTGCTAAAGCCGAAGAGTGATGGCAAGATGTCAACAGTGACTCACCTGATGAAATGGGTCGAACAATACCCTTTGAATCATCACCCGAAAGACCCCTCCCCCATGACCTTGCCACATACTGTGCCCTGTTGAAAAGGGAGTCGGACACTTGATGGGTCCACATAGAAGAGGAGCAGGGAAATCACGTTTTCAGCTCAAGATACTATTACCCTCAAGAAATAGGAAATCTTTTCCTTCCAGTGATGCCAAGTGGGCTCCTCCAATGGATGGAAACTTCAAGTAACACGTCCCAGAAATCTATTAGGAGGGTAAATGCAAGGATCATGCAGGGCAAAACCACTACCAACACATGCCTCATGTCCACACCAGAAGAAGTGACAGGGATAACAGACAATTATGCTCAACCTCCATGTGGAGAAAACATGTTTGGCTAAGGGCGTCTGGTTTCAAGCAGGAAGTCCAGGCTGCAATAATAAAGATGCCTTTCATAGAGGAAAACCTTTTTGGGAATGCAGTTGACAATTCTCTGCAGAGAATTAAAGACAATGACCTAGCTTAGTCTATGTCGCCGGGAAACCTCGGGTAGCTGTGCGCCTTATAAATGTAATAATAATAATGTGTGTCCTGCATTTCAGAGACCCGTTCACAGGCGGAAAGACACAGAGCAAAAAGGATTCCAATAAGAAAAGGAGCACATCTTACCACCCCTCAAGCCATATTCACAACACAAGCAGATGCAGCACTGTGGCAGTACCCCACTATTCCAAGGCTGCCCTTTTGAGGGACTTACAACACTTGTTTACCTCAGCAAACAGGGACGGGCAAAATCACACATGCTTTGGCATCTCCACTGTCTGGGATCTGTGGAAGAAGGGAAGGGTTAAGTCCTTCGAGGAAATGCAGAAGGAATATGAACTAACAGATACAGAGTATTTCCGCTATGTGCAGGTTCGGCACTCTTATCTCCACTCTGCCCAGGGGCACCGAGCCCCCAGAGGCCTCTCCCTTAGAAGATCTGATTAATTTATAAGAAGCTAATCAACCATATGGTAGATCCCCTTCAGGCATTGAGGGACAAGTGGGTGCAGGATGGGATAGAACTTGACCACGAAGATTGGCAGACTGCGGTGTCTTCCCCCAGGGAGGTTGCAATCCCAGCTCGCCTGAGACTAGTCCAGCTTAAGATCCTACATAGGATTTATATCACGGGACCCCGACTGCTACACATGGGATTGTCAGACACAAGGCTGTGCAGACGACAATGCGGCCTCACAGGTACTTTTATGCACACCATCTGGGAGTGTACGCACATTACCTCTTACTGGCACAAGGTGCACGTCACGATTAGCAAAGTACTAGGAGTCTCCCTGTCCCCGGAGGCAAGGAGGTGCCTCTTAAATATATGGCAACCCTCTGACTTAAACACTTCTCAGACGCAATGGGCTACACTAGGTTTTATGTTGGCTAAAAGAAACATCTCTCAACTGTGGGGGGCGGTGCAACCACCCACCCTAGACACGTGGGAAAGTAATTTAGATTGGTGCATGTTTCGGGAGAAAATGGTGTATCTTGCGAGGGGATGCCCCAAGAAGTGGTCGCTGGTCTGGGGCCCCTGGAACCGCCACAGAGGAGGTTTTGCACACCGCCCAGAAATGCTGCACTAGACGACCCCCCTCCCCGTGTAGTTCCTTTTCAGATGTAAATCTTGACTAATTTTGTAACCCCCTGATGTATAGTATGCAACTTTGAATGACCCTCTGTATGGAGTTGTTCGAGGCATATGGGCTGCAGATGGTACATTTATGAATAGATCGCCATCTGGTGTTGGGCTCGGATGATTGCACTTGTTTTTCTCTTGGAGAAGTCTTTTGTCGTCACGAGACTGATGACTCCTCCTTTGGTTGCTAGTGCGCATGGGCATCGCTCCATCCTTAGATTGTTTTTTTCCGCCATTGGGTTCGGATGAGGATCAAAGTGCTCCGGATCGACTTCGGGAAAAAAGTGATATTTCGTTGCGTATTCCCTTTCCAATTCGACGGTATTGTTATCGAACGCGAGTTCATTTCCATCTCGACGCGTTTCGACGTCAACAACAAAAGTTACAACTTCTACGTCGACGAGACCGGGAGGCCTATCTCGACGTAGTCCAGCCCGGAGTCCATGGAAAGGACTCCATTCAAAAGATGTCCAACGTGTGGTGCTAAGTTCCCACACAAGGACCTACATAAGGTGTGCAATCTCTGCCTATCACCTGAACACGAATCCAGGGACAGTGAAGCCTGCGCAGCATTCTCCTCCAAGTAGACTATTAGAAACCGTCGAGCCCGAAGACACGAAGTGTCGAGAATGCAGTCAGAGGCAATCCCGGAGCTGTTCGAGGCCCAGCACCCCAAAGAAGAAGAAGAAGAAGAAGAAGATGAGGAGGAGTCTGGGTCGGAATTGGACGAGTCTGATGTCGAAGAAATCGACGATCATCAAACCGTGAGTGACGACGTCCCCTTACCGAAAAACCGACCCCGTTTGGTGAGAACCCCGCCTTCGAGCCCGGTCAGACTACCGAAAAAAGTTTCCGACGCCCCGCCTTCGGGCCTGGCAACGAAACCGAAACACTCGGCCTCCCACTATGTTGGATCCGAGAAGCGATCGACATCGACACCAAAGCTGCATACAAAAGAAGGCTCGCAGTCGAAACATTCCATGTCGAAACCGATGGAAGACTTACTCGACACCGAAAAAATCGGAATCGAGCAAATTCTCGGTACCGAAAACACAGAACACTGACGGTCAGAAGCAAAGGCACCTTTCGGAACCAAAAATTTTGGTACCGACACAGGAGCATCAGACAGATCCAAAACAAAGGACTTTGTTTATCGATCCGCAAACTGGCAAAGTAGTGACAAAACTACCTAAAAAGAGGAAGAATGAACAGTTGGACGACAAAGCTCTTCCTCCTAAAAAGAGAACAATGGGGACAAATACATCTCCTCCCCTTTCTCCTCAACCTACAGACACACCATCTTCTCCTCTTCCTCACACTCTGCCAGCTATTCCTCCACCTTCTACACCAAGACCATCTACACCTCAAACAGATGTAGAAAGTGATACAGAGGAGGGAGAACTTCATGGGGATGACGACACTGCCCCATATGAAGCAGACCCATGGGAGGATTATAATGCAGGGTCAGATAATGATAACGACCCCGAACTATATCCCTCAAAACCCTCACCGCCTGATGATAATACAGGTTTTGCACAGTTAATTAATAGGGCAGCAAAATACCACAAGGTAGACTTACACAAGGAACCTCAATAGAGGATTTCCTTTTAGAAACACTACCTGCTGCACAAAGAACATCAGGAACACTACCTATGCTTAAGGGTCTTCTCAATCACACATCTGACATATTCAAAGATCCTGTGAGGGCTAGGGTATTAAACCCAAGAATTGATAAAAAATATAAGGCAGCCCCTAAGGACCCAATATTTATCAAAGGACAGGTACCTCTGGACTTGCTAGTAGTCACAAACGCTCGTAAGAGAGCAAACTCATTAACTACAGGAGAAGCTCCTACTCCTGACAAGGAGTCCAAGTTAATAGATGCCTCTGGCAAAAGAGTAGCATCCCAAGCGGCAAACAGCTGGCGCAAAGCTAGTAAACAAGCGCTACTTGCACGCTATGATAGAGCTCATTATGATGAGTTAGAAAAACTCATTACACATCTTCTAAAGAACATCAAAAAAGGGCAGATCAGCTCATACAGGAAGGGAAGATAATAACTAACACTTCCATTAAATGCGCTGTAGACGCAGCAGACACTGCAGCAAGATCCATCAACACCAGTATCGTGTTAAGAAGACCTGCATGGCTCAGAGTCTCAGGGTTCAAACAAGAAGTACAAACATCCTTATTGAACCAGCCTTTTGATGAAAAAACACTTTTTGGCTCACATACAGACGAGACGTTCGAAAAGATGAAAAAAGACACAGAAACGACTAAATCAATGGGAGCATTGCAACAGCCAAGTCAAAGGGGTTCCTTTCGTAGGTCCACCTATAGAGGCGGGTCAAAGAATACAGGCACAAGCCAGCAATCTACCTCTTTTACACCAACATCACCCAGAGGTAATTCAAGAGGCAGTTACAGAGGTAACAACAACAAGGGTAGAGGTCGCGGAAATGACAACAACCGCAACTCCCCAACCCCAAAACAGTGACTTCATACAACTCCATCAGACAGGTGGGTGAGACAAATTATCCAACATGGTTATTGCCTAGAACTCACAGCTACCCCACCAAACATCCCCCCCAAACAGCGTCCAATGAGTCAAGATCATCTAACATTGTTAAAACAGGAAGTACTATCACTGCTACAAAAGCATGCTATAGAGAAGGTTCCACAACATCAACAAGGAACAGGGGTATACTCTCTATACTTCCTAATTCCCCAAAAAGACGGTTCTCTAAGGCCAATACTAGACCTCAGACCTCTCAATGCATACATAAATTCGGAACATTTCCACATGGTCACGCTCCAACAAGTACTTCCTTTACTGAAGAAAGGGGACTTTCTTTCTACACTGGATCTAAAAGACGCTTACTTTCACATCCCAATTCACAAAGCCCACAGGAAATACCTCAGGTTTGTTGTGGAAGGACAACATTATCAGTTCAAAGTCCTTCTGTTTGGGGTCACAGCAGCACCAAGGGTGTTCACAAAATGCCTAGCAGTGGTTGCAGCACACCTAAGAAGACAACAAATACATGTCTTCCCTTACTTGGACGATTGGCTAATAAAAGCCAAATCACAAGAAGAATGTCTTCAAAACACACAAAAGACCATTCAGTTGCTGCACCAACTAGGGTTTACGGTGAACTACACAAAATCCCACCTGCAACCAAACAAAATTCAACAATATCTAGGGGCTACTATAGACACAGAAAGAGCCAAAGTATACCCCAATCCAATCAGGATACAAACAATGCTCCCGTTGATCCAAAGATTTCAACCGCAACACTCACTAACAGCTAGGGTGTTAATGCAGTTATTAGGGATGATGTGCCAGACTACAAATGCGTCCGCTGCAGGAATGTCTAGCAACACAGTGGAATCAGGCTCAAGGTCAGATTACAGATCTGGTGTTGGTAGACGACCGCACACATCGCTGTCTGAAGTGGTGGAACACAGCAAACATTTCCAAGGGGCGGTCGTTCCTAGAACCGATTCCACAAGTGATACGAACAGCGGATGCATCGCTCGCCGGATGGGGAGCGCATATGGACAAATATACAGTGCAGGGAAGATGGAGTGTACAGCAAAAAAGACTGCACATCAATTATCTAGAAGTACTAGCAGTGTTTCTAGCATTAAAAGCTTTTCAAATGCAGATTCTCAACAAAGCAGTCCTGATCAGAACAGACAACATGACTGCATGTATTATATTCAAAAACAGGGGGGGGGACACTCTCTCCAATTATCCAGACTAGCGCAGGACATTTGGAGATGGGCCATTCCTCAAAAGATCTATCTGTTAGCCGAACACCTACCAGGAGTTCAAAATCAGATAGCAGACATCTTAAGCAGAGAGTCAGAACAAATACACGAATGGGAAGTGCACGACCAAATACTGCAGTCATTCTTCCAAAGATGGGGACAACCAGAGATAGATCTATTTGCCACTCATCAGAACGCAAAATGCCAAAACTTCGCATCCAGGTACCCACACCACCTGTCACAGGGCAATGCGTTATTGATAAATTGGTCCAACAAATTTGCGTACGCTTTTCCCCCCTCTCCCAATAATTCCATTAGTGGTTCGAAAACTGCAACAACATTCAATGACAATGATACTAGTAGCACCCACGTGGGCACGACAGCCGTGGTTGACCACGCTACTGCAACTCTCACAGGTGCCACATCAAAAGTTAGAAATATTACCCATGCACCTTACACAGAACAATGGAGAAATAATGCACCCAGATCCCAAACAATTGAACCTAGCGATCTGGCTCCTGAGGTCATAGAATTTGGATACTTAAATTTACCTCCAAACTGTATGGAAATCATTAAGCAAGCAAGTCGTCCTACCACCAGAGCATGCTATGCAGCAAAGTGGAAAAGGTTTGCTGTATACTGTAACAGTAACAACATCAACCCTCTGGACGCATCCACTAAAGAGATTATTTGCTATTTACTACACTTACAGCAATGTAACCTTGCTTACACCTCTATTAGAGTACATTTTGCAGCTATAGCAGCGTACCTGCAAAACAGGCAACATCTATCCCTGTTTAAAGTCCCAGCAATAAAAGCTTTCTTGGAAGGCCTCAACAGAGTCATTCCACCAAGACTACTGCCTTCCCTGGTCTGGAATCTCAACATAGTACTCACCAGACTAATGGGACCGCCTTTCGAACCTATGCATAGGTGTGAAATACAATTCCTTACATGGAAGGTAGCCTTTCTTATAGCCATTACTTCACTCAGAAGAGTAAGTGAAATACAAGCATTTACAATACAAGAACCATTCCTACAGTTACACCAAAATAAAGTGGTTCTTGGAACAAACCCAAAATTCTTGCCTAAAGTAATTTCAGCATTCCACATCAATCAACCAGTGGAACTACCAGTCTTCTTTCCAAAACCACAGACGGTAGCAGAAAGGGCCCTGCATACATTAGATGTCAGAAGGGCAATATTGTACTACATAGAAAGAACACTAACTTTCAGAAAAATCAAACCACTATTTGTAGCGTTTTCTCCAACACATAAGGGCAATCCTATCTCTAAAGCAGGCATTGCCAGGTGGATTGTAAAATGTATACAAATATGTTACATAAAAGCAAAAAGGACATTAACTGTTCCTCCTAGAGCTCACTCTACACGTAAACTAGGGGCATCTATGGCATTCCTAGGAAACATTCCTCTAGATGACCTATGCAAAGCAGCAACCTGGGTTACACCGCATACCTTCACAAAACACTACTGTGTAGATGTGCAGGCGACACAACAGGCTAGAGTGGGCCAAGCTGTACTAAAAACTTTATTTCAAACTGTTGCAACAGACACTGCTGCCACCGCTAGGGAGGTAACTGCTGTATAGTCTATTCATAAATGTGCCATCTGCAGCCCATATGCCTCGAACGGAATATGCTACTTACCAGTATGCATCTTTTCTTGGCATAGAGGGCTGCAGAGTGGTACATGCCCTCCCAGCCTCCCCGGAAACCTGTGTCTGTTCCAACACTATCTTATTTAGATACACCTACATGGGCATTTCTCTCTGTATTCTATCATACTACTCCATCTAACCCTACTATGGCAAAACAATCTAAGGATGGAGCCGATGCCCATGCGCACTAGCAACCAAAGGAGGAGTCATCAGTCTTGTAACGACAAAAGACTTCTCCAAGAGAAAAACAAGTGCAATCATCCGAGCCCAACACCAGATGGCGATCTATTCATAAATTTACCACTCTGCAGCCCTCTATGCCAAGAACACATGCATACTGTTAGTAGTATATTCCTTCTGATTCTTGCTGATGTTTTCTTTCAATAAAAAGAACTATATAAAAAAAAAAGATCACACATGCTGTGCAAACCTAATGCTTGCTTCTAAAAACCTACCAGGAGTAAAAACACAGAATTAGACATGTTAAGCAGACTGAAAAGATTTCTCATGGGTGGGAGCTAAAAGAAGAAATACAAATTAATTTTAAAAATCTCTGCTAAAAGACCTCTTTGCAACTTAGGAGAAAGCAAAATACCAACTGTAAGGAAACAGGCCGTTATATATGTGTGGCATGCACAAGTAATGGGTCCACATTCACCCCTTCACTCAGAACCAAACACCCCATGGTAGTACTTGACTGTCCCAGGGTAGTGAAGCAGAGCAGTCCAAGCCCTCCTCAGAGGATTTGGTGTGGGCTAGTAATAGCCATTTACTGGCACTCCATGACCCTCAATAAATGATTCTACAGTCTGTTTTTTCTTTGAAAAAGGAAAAGTCCATTTTTTGCGCAGTCTACTGAATACTCCACAGTAATTTACAAATATACATAAGGCTGGTGGAAATAACTTTGGCAACATCGCAATTGAAGGCTAAAGGCTCATGACCCCAAACCTCACAGAACTAACCCCCATCCCCACCATACAACACAGCACCTAACCATAAAGGGGGTGCCACTTTACAGCAGGTCAATGTAACCAGACTGAAATACCAGATTCACAAGTCCTAATACCTCACTCCATCACCGAGGTCAGTAACCAGAATCTATCTGCAGTAATTTTAAGTGCTAAATCATTACAATCATGTGCACTCATTATATAACTATTAACCTCATCCTTGCTATAGTGCATTCCCGTGCTGTGCTGCAATTTTCAAAATCCCTTGTTATGTGACATGGTCAACTCGTCATAAGCACAGCGCAGGTAACACCCATGACGAGTTGACCTTGTCACAAGCATCGAAGGGGTTAAAGCATTGCAGCCTTTCAGGAATAATCATTACTGTCTGTAGTAACAACCTATTTAAATTAAGCATTATTATAAGCATTGTACATACTTTTTAAAATAAATCCTTGCTCAAACATGAACCATATGTCTGTTGACTTTTTTTTTAAACAACCTTAGGCCACACAGCCATAGAACTAGCTAGAGAGCAAACGTTCCAGCTTTGGGACTAGAGTGGTCACAGCTTCTTTGGCCCTTTCAACATAGGATAAATACTTCAGTGGAAGTTTTCTTGAGGTTTCCTTTGGGGAAGCTGATGTACTCCTGCAGCCTCTGTGCTCTCTCTGTTCCACTCGTTGGGCCCCTGCCCTCTTGGGGTCACCACAAGAGGCAAAAACCTTGGGCACAAGAAAAGCCACTCACAGCATATCAGGGCACCCATTCCGGGTAGTGTGAATCTATAATTAGCAGCTCCAGTCAAATTCTTTGGATGCTGCTGCCGAGCCTAGCGGCTTCCTTGTTCCCTTGTTTGTTTCTTTTGCTGGGCATGCTCAGTCCTACACGGACACCCTGCATGCCTCCTTTCATTGGATGGCTGCGCAGGGAGCCCACCTCTGGCTGCCTGGTTTGGCTCCCCACCCGTCAGCAGACTCCTTGCTGTTGATACGGAAGCCGGCAGCGCTGTTCTCCCCTTCCCACTTCATGTGGGTGGGATGTTACTTTATGCACTGCGGCTCCCCTGCTCCATGGACATGAGAAGCAGGCGTGCAGCCTCTGCAGTTGGTGCCCGGAGATGAGGTCCTGGGCCCCTTTCAATCTTCTTGGAAGTGGAGGCACAAGCGCACTGCAGCGTTGGGGGCCTGAAGATTGGGTCCTCTTGTGCGCCTGGTGGGGAGGGGCGTGACTGCGCATTCCTGGTTTCTGTTGGCCTACGGGCAGGCCTGGAGATGGGGTCCTGGACCCCAATCTATGAAATGGAGGGCACGGGGTTGGGGGGTTCTGATTCTTCAGAGCTCTGATGATGTGGCCCCAGGCATGTCCTCTCCTAGGGTTTACAATTAAAACATGCTCCTCACGTTGACCGATATTCCTGGCCAACCGTTGGGGTTTATTGACCTCGGGAGCAGAGCTCCATGCACTCCAGCTCCCAGCTTGCGGGTCAAAGGTTAAATCCCTCTCTCTTCGTTATTTCAGGTCCTGTTGGGCCGTTTTGCATGATCTTGGGCTTATTTTGCTCCTGGTGTCGAGCACTAGTCCGAAAAAAATCTTTGTTCCTGAAAGATTGCCTATCTACAAAGCCTTCGGCATCGAAAGCGGAGAATAAGCGACCTCCATCAAAACCATAAATCTGTGAGACTGCAACCAGTACAAAAGGCTCTTTGACGTCTTCCACATCTTTGATGTCGAAAAACACTAAAAGTAGCACAGAGCCACAGCAAAAACGATTGCATCTCATTCTTGAGCGCTTGCAAGACAAACTAGATGAAGGTCAGAAGACTCTTTTTGTACACCCAGAAACTAACTTAGAAACTAGGCGCCAAGCCGCCACCACCACCACCTGTTTCCCTTGCGCTTCCTAAAAGGAAAAACACTTTTTTGAGGAGGACATTGCTGGGCCTCAACCGACCAATCAACCAAAGAAGTGAAGGATGGGCAGAGGCACAAACCCTTTTTTGTTTCCCTCCTTCTCCATCTAGGGTAGTCATCCCTCATTTTGAAAAAATATATAAAGCATGCCCATTGGACCCTGACTATATTAAGGGACAAGTCACACCAGATTCTGTGGGGGTACACACAGCCAAGAAAAGAGCAAATTAATAAGATACAGGACATGCAACTCCTACAGATAAGAGATAAGAGAATAGGAACTATGATGCTGCAGGTAATCATTTTGCGGCACAAGCAGCATACTACATGCGTATTGCATATTTTGTGGGACTACTCTTCCGATACAATCAGGCCACTTGGGATGAATAGCGAGAACTACTTTAAAACCTCCCTGATCAATACCAACAAGGTGGAACACAATTGGTAGAAGGAGGCAGGGCTATATCTAATGCCACTATACAATGTGTCTTAGACTTCGCAGACACAAGCGCCAGAAAAGTTAGCACCAGTATCCTCATCAGATGCCATGCATGGCTGAGTTTCTGGCTTCAAACTGGATGTACAAGAACACCTGCTAAACTTACCTTTTGATGGGCAAAATCTATTTGGGCTTCAGGTGGATGAGATGCTAGAGAAGTTAAAACGGTGCACAAACCGCTAAAGCAATGGGGGTCCTACAAACATCAATACAGGGGTTTCTTTCATAGGGGGTCAGTACAAGGGTGCAACCATAGGAGGTTACTCCACGGACACCAGAAGTGGCAATAAGCAGCAAGGCTCCTTCAGAGTCAATTTACATGGGGATCTTCCTATAAAACAAATGATAGAAATAATGGTAGAGGCTGCACAACCACCACCCCTCCTAAACAGTAACCACCTACACCTTCCCCAACCACATACAACACCAGTCGGGGGAAATTTACAAACATTTCTATCCACCATGACCAACCTCACCACAGACTAATGGGTACTATCCATAATCGGGTATTGTTTAAAAACCAAACTCCACCCACAATCCCGCAAAAACAACGAAATATGCCAAAGTAACATCTTACACTTTTACAGGATGAGGTTCTTTCTCTTCTTCAAAAAGGGGCAATAGAAATAGTACCCTTACAACATCATGGACACTTGGTATGTACTCTCTTTATTTTCTAATCCCCAAAAAGGAAAAAGCATTCGGGCCTATCCTAGGTACTCCTCAGCAGGTACATCTCCAGAGAACACTTTCACATGGTCACACTGCAAGAGTTGATACCACTGCTACAGCAAGGAGATTTCATGACTGCATTAGACCTCTAGAATGCATACTTACGTATACCCATTCATCCAGCTCACTGCCTTTGTCTTCGTTTTCAACTAAAAGAGTAACACTATAAATTCAAGATGGTGCCCTTTGGGGCCACCACAACTCCAAGGGTTTTCACAAAGTGGCTTGTAGTAGTGGTGGTGCAACTCAGAAGGGAGGGAATACATATTTTCACCGACCTAGACAATTGGCTCCTCAAACGCACAATCTACCAAGTGTCTTCAAGACAACCACCTTCTTCACAAACTATGGTTTACCCTCAACATATAAAAATCTCATCTGCAACCATTTCAAATTCAGCATTTCCTCTGTGCAACTCTCATTTCACTTACAGCCACAGCTTATCCCAGTCCAGAAAGAGCGAAAGAGTTTTCAGAAACACTCCTTCTCTTTCACCACCATGGCTATCCTTCAACAAGTTCGTAGGCCTATAATGCATGTTACGCTGCAAAATGGAAGCAATTTGTACATTATTGTACAAATAAACAAATTCAGCCTTTAGCACCTACAGAACAAGACATTATAGGCTATCGTTTCCATCAGCAGCAATCAGGGCTTGCTTACACATCTATCAGACTTCACTTAGCAGCACCAGCTGCCTACATGCAAAATAGGAAATTAATGTTCCTGTTTAAACTACTAGTAATCAAAGCATTCATGGAAGGAGTCGAGAGTTATCCCGCCCTCCACTGCACCAGCTGCAGCCTTGAACCTAAACATTGTTCTTACCAGGCTTATGGGGCCACCATTCAAACCGCTTCATTCATGTCAACACCAATTTCTAACTTGGAAAGTTATCTTTCTAGTGGCAATCACTTCTCTCAGAAGGATATGTGAAATGTACCTAAACAAATTAGTTCTGCAAACAAAGTCAAAATTTCTACCCAAAGTGGTCTCAGCCTTTCATACAAGTCAGATCTTACAGTGCCTATATTTTTTCCTAACACAGACACAGTAGCAGTGTGGTCCCTACATAACATTAGATGTTTAAAGGGCTATTATTTTTTACATTTACAGAACTAAATCTTTCTGAAAGACCTAACAAACTTGTTGTTGCTTTTAACAAACCTCACCAGGGGGCACCAATATACAAGCCGCAATTCCTTGAAGGATAGGTAGATGCATCCAGACACAATCTACAAGCAGCAATTATTTGAAGGATAGTTAGATGCATTCAGACATTTTATCAAAAAGCCAAAAGGGTTCTTCCAGTAACACTGCAGGCTCAGAACACATGTAAACGAGACAATATGGCTTGCATTGGAAATATTCCCATAAGGGATATTTGTAAAGCTTCAACATGGAATAAACCACATTCCTTTCCTAAACACTACTGTGTTGATGTATTCACCCATCAGCAGTATTAGATCAAGGGAGGGAGGAAGAAGCTGGGATCCATTTGGCTTCCAAGCGAGAATCAATAATCAAGAGAGAATGGATTACTTGTACCTGTGTAACCAGGGTCGGGTATGGTGGCCTTCTTAAAAAAAAAACTCATTCACGTACAAAGGTGGTAGGGCGGTATATCTTGGTTATCTGCCTTTTATTCATGTGACCGCATCATCCTCGGGATTTTTTGTGTATATGCTATCCTCCACGTGGAGGTAGACCCACTGGTAATGATCAGTGATGAAAAAAGTGACAGAGTGAGGTGAGTTAAAATTGCCTACTTCTCAAAGTATGAACTTTCTTCAATTGGAGATGTGGATAGTAAAATCAATGTGGTGCATATGGAGATGTTACTAATCTAACGCAGTAGTTTGTCTATGTGAGAGGTCAACATGTTTCAGCCCCATCGATGCCCAGCCGGATCGGGGGGCTTTCTTTAAACCTTCGAGAAAGTGAGGTTGCTAGATCAGTAACCTTATAGGGTTAGTTCAATGACTTGAATCGAAACTTTTTAATGTTACCTATAACTTGTATACGCTTTTGCAGGATTCCTCGGGGGACCCGCGGGCTTGTAGTTAAGGCCTGTCTGTGTCTTCTCCTGTGACTTATGCTCGCTCTGTGATCGATGCCCCGGGGCACCGATCACGAGCCCGCCGGTCACCCGAGGAAGTCCGCAAAAGGGTATACAAGCTATAGGTCAGTGGGCCTACCTCCAGGTGGAGGATAACATATACTCAACAAAACCTGATGATGCTGCTGTCACAAGAATAAAACTCGGATAATAAAGATATACTGCCCTGGCACCTTTGTACGTGAATGAGTTTTCTTTTAAGAAGGCCACCATACCTTACCCTGGTTACACAGGTACAAGTGAGCCATTCACCCATCAACAAGCAAGGGTGGGTCAAGCTGTACTTGAACGCTATTTCAAACAAGTACTTCAGCCAGTCGCTAGCCACTGCAAAGGGGAGCACTGCTTTACATTTGATGCTCAACACATGTAGCTAAGGCCAACGCATGCTCCAAATGGAATATCCAGCCTGGACTCTGATCTTGATCAGAGAAATATAACCGTTCTGGATGGCTTATAAAATGTACACACACTAAAGCAGATTTCCCCCTAACTTTATAATGGTGTCACAGCAGACAAAAGAGTAAACCACACTGACTTTCCCTCTGAAAGTCTACTAATATTGGAATGCTTTCCCCAGGTCAACATCTAACCCTGTGTAGTCCCCGCTGAGCCATGCTACCTGTGCACAGTTACCGTATTGCACAAAATGCTAGTCTCACATATGCAGCCCTCACACATGTGCACGTGTTACCAGCCAAATGCCCCTTACCCTGGCTGCATCGCAGCAGTCTTTACTTAAAAGCAGACACTGCTGGTAAACAGGCACAGCCTGTTTACCATGGGTGAGGCACCAGATGTGAGGCTCACCCACAGTAAAAAAATTAATTTTACAGAAGAACCATGTTTTCCATCCAAACCAGCCACACTCAGCTTAGCGGCATGACTCTTGAAGACCTAGAATGGTGCCCTCTTAGAAATGTGAGGTTCTCTAAGAGACAAGAAGGTCTTCCAAAAGATAGTGCTAAACTACCAAGTGGAACAGGTACATGCACTGGTATAAGAGGACCCTGGAATGGCTGCCAAATTCAAATACCTGACTTACCTGTTAGCTAGAGGACTCTCCTATGCTTCGTTTATGGTACACCTGACAGCCACAGCGGCTTATACAAAGAACGTCATAGGATGTAGTTACAAACACCAATTAAGAGATTCCTTGTCGGGGCAAAAAGGTTAGTACCTCAAATATGAGCCCACATGCCAGTGTGGAACCTAAAACTAGTGCAAAGCCAGGGTATTAGACTGCCCTTTGAACCCACGCACAGTGTATCACCCAAGTACTTAGCACTCGAAGCAGCCCTCTTATTTGCTGTCACATCTTTAAGGAGGGCCAGTGAACTCCCTCATCACAACATGACAGAATTTAGAGACTGGGTGTTAATTAGACCAAACCCACAGTTCTGGCAAAATGGTCTCACTCTCGATGTAAAGCAAGCTATAAAGCTACTGGTTTATTCCAGAAGACAAATTTTCTGGACAAACAAACATTTTAAATGCTGGAAGTCAGCAGGGCCACCCCGTATTACCTTCTGGAAACCAAGAGAATCAGGAGAGGATTGCAATTCTTCTCCTTTACCCCTGCGACTAAATGGCCCTCAATCACTAAAGACACTATTTCAAGGTGGATAGTCCAAACAATCCAAAAACGCTATTAGACAGCAGGAGTGGCAATGGAAGGGAAATGAAGAGTGCACTCTACAATGAAAAATTAGTGACTATCATTCATTGCTAATGCATCCATAAACATCTGCGTGGTGGCCACATGGTCTTCAATGCACACCTTCATGAAATGCTACTGTCTGGACATCAAGCCAACAGAGAGGCACAGACGGGTCAAGTCTTCATACCCCTGTTTGCAATGCAAACTCTTTGTCACCCAACCTCCCAGAGTAGGTGTAGGGGAGAAATATGCAACATGGACAACGGGATGGGGGGGAGGGGCAACAGGGACAGAAGGGGGGAATGAGATATAAGAAGCTACGCTACAAAGACAACGGGAAAGTGGGGAGTTGGAGAAGATTCCCAGTATATACAACCGATTAGCCATTATATACAACTGAACAGCACTACGAAAAAAAGATTTAACAAAAAATATTCTTCTAGTTTTGTTTTCACCACCGGCAACGTCTTCCTGCATGCAGTCAGTTCTGATGCTCGTTGGTACTCAGATACTCAGTAATCCTGTTTAATTGTTTCTGCCTCCTAAACAATGATGTAACTTTCGTGGATCGTTTAGAAGTGTAAACTTGTTTTAGTGATAAAGGCAAAAAACTGATGCTGCTTCAAAGCCTAGTGTTCTTTTCCTTTGTTGTTCTTAACAGTCTGGTGTAAAATAAGCCACTAATTTTGCGCCCAACACATCTAAAGAGTGAATTAGAATTAATGCCCCAATTACGGGTGAAACTGAAAAAGCGGTCTAATGCACTCAAAAAATTGAAAAAGCTGCAGCCGTTTGTTACCTGCTCCGTGCATTAGCGAAGAACTTCTGTGGGGAAATAAATTAATTGACGAAAAATAAGAATTTAATATGTGAACATTAAAAATCTGTGAAATCGCTGCATTTTAAAGCAAGTAGAGTAAAGTCCTTGGTAGTCAATATAACATTTTAAGCAATATGTTTAAACATGCAAAACAGAAACTGATTTTGTTGTAGCAATTTTGCTTGGAAACACAAGATGGCATTTAAATAAAGCATGCCTAACTTCTTTTTAAGAGAAAGCTACACTATTATGAGGCAAAGAGAGGTGATCCTGCAAAGTATGTAACTCTATAGACAATGTTTGTGTACGATGTGGTGGTCATCCATTCAAGCCACATGCCAAACACTGTGCGTACACGTTAGCGATGGCCACGCTGCAGTTCTATACGTTTACCACTTTTTGGTTAATTCTACCACATACCACCCCCAAGTTATGCTTCGGACTCAATAGTCTCTGTGTACGTTTAGAAGTAGCTTGCAAACAATAAACAAGCTTTTTGGTCTTTTGTCGGGTAGCACAACCAAAGTGTTATCAATCATAAAGTCTTTATCGAGGAGCTCCCTTCAATATGATTTTTCATAAACTAGTTCGACAAAGTTTAATCAAAATACAGGCACCGATGTTCTCCATAAACAAAGTGAATTTAGCATTCTCATGTTGCTATCCACATATTAGGAAAAATGTAATCATTCCCTACTACTGAAACTTGTTACTATCCTGCGGTGCCTAGGAATGTGGAGGTGCTCCTTATGGAGAAGTGGAGTTAACCGTTAAAAAAGCGCTAGGTCGTAGCCTACCAGACAGTGCAACAGTCCGGTTTGCTAAATACATCTTGGGGACATTCAGAAAGTTGACTTAGGAAGGCATTCCACCCGTTGCTTACCATTAACTTTATGGTTTGTAATTCGAATGTATGACATTATTCCGCTCTCTTTCTCCCCGTAGGGAATCGCAACGCGGTTGTTACAACGACCTCGTTGTTATTCCGCATACCATTAGTCCTCAAGTTGTTGGGGGCCCTGGATGTTGGAATAGTATTATTTAATATTACAACTCCAGTCTGTACGGACAATAGGGAAGGTGTTGAATTTTAAGTCCAACACCCCAACCCCCTCCGCAAGTTGTTGTTCCGACTTGCGGAGTAATGGTATGCGGAATCACAACGTGGTCGTTGTAACGACCACGTTGTGATTCCCTGCGAGGAAAAAGATTTGTGGTAAACGTTGTTTACCTTTTAGAATGTATGACATTATGTAACACGCATGTCCTGGCTTGATATTTGTGGCTTTATTTGCTTTAGACTGTAAAGCCCAAGTTCATCCCTCCGACTGCCCATGTCTTGTTTACTGTATTCTTACACAATCTTTCAAGAAGCAGGATTCTAAGTCCTGTTTATACCTTGTCACATTTGCTGTGCATTCAGAGGCTGAGGTCAAATGTCAAGCTCTCCTTTCCAAAGAAGCTTGGTGCTTACTTTCCTTTCTCGTACTTCAAAGTGAGGGAATTTGTTACAATCCTGCTGAGTATTCGTGTAAGAGGAGAGGGAGTAGGTCAGATGTTTTTTTTCTAGCACACTGATGTTTCACAATATATCAGAATTAGTACAAATGAAGTACATTTTTCTGTAATTCTGAAGTGTGGTGTAAACAAATATTTAAATACAATCAAAACACATCATTAAACTAGGTGATGATATTTGGACACATTATTGATTGTGTTCAGTAAAACCGTACTTCGGTGCAAATGCAATTGTCATTTCAATTGAAAATGTGATATATGTAACTGCAGTGCGCTACCACACCATGCATAGTCCACACTGCGCCACTCCACTCTGACTTTCTACTCTGCCATGCCACTCCATTCTACGACAATCAACCCCACTCTAGCGACAAGCCCACTCTACGCCTCTCTACTGTAAGACACTCTATGCTATTTTGTGAAACAAACAAGGACCCCCTGATGTGGAACAGTTTCCTGAGTCAGGGCATAGCATTTTGTGTAAATAAAATACTCAGGCAAATCTATGATAAACACTAGCACATGAACAGTGACATTCGCCAAACAACGCAATAGAAAATGATCAAAACAAGTTTTTGCACATTTGGTACATTTTAATTAGTTAATATAAAAAAAATGATTAAGTTATAAAAGATTTTTAGTACATTCATATACATGCATGATAAAATGTTTTAGCATTGTAACATATGTATAAGTTCAGATATTTATCAAATACATATTACAATTCGGTTAAAAGATGGTTTCCTGTCTACGCGTTTCGACACGCGTGTCTTCCTCAGGACTGTACCATCGTGTTTCTGTAAAACATATTAAAATTATTTATACATCTGTGTATTGCAGTGCAAAAAACCGTTTTTGATTCATGTTCTATTATTATATATATATAACGCTAGTGTTTCTTGATTCACAAGTATGATGATACCGCTATACGCTAAGGCATGAGTTTGTCAAAGAAAAAAGGAAACATCATTTGTACATATATACATATTTGTCCATACAGACGTATCTATATACAAGTCCTATGACACCTATATACACAATATCACAATATCTATATACAGCAAAGCTCTAAACATTTACTGTCACTCATTAACAGTTTTTTGTGTTAATGCCCTCCTAATGAGGGATATACCATTTTAGAAAAACATGGTTTACTAAATAAAAACAGACTTGTGATAGAAGGAAGAAAGAAGGAACCACATTAGCGAGAGAGACAGAAAAAAAAAACACAAGAGATGTTTATGTAGAATTCCTATGTCAGACATTAGAATAATATGTCCCAAGGGATTATCCATGCTGTTTTTATTTAATATCTCACCCATAGGCTCGTTTGTATGGGTTATTATGGATATTGCAAAAAACCACATCAGGTAGTTTGCAGTAAAAATGCCGTTTTATTACAAAATCTGCTTACCTAGATGGGCTAAAAATAGCAGCTAACGTCATATATTGATGTATGGATTCAGCAATATAAGATTCCTGAAAGCAGATAACGAATATTAAACTTTACACAAAGAGGTTAACAGGGTTTTTTCACAATTCACATAATTTCATCTATTGTCTTCTGTTGCACATATATTCAATACTTTATAGTGCCTATTTTACCTAATTGTAAGCTCTATAGACTGAGCAGACTGACAATGAGTCACAAATTCCTAGTTGGAAATTCTGCAGTAGAGTGATCTAATACGGGTGTACCCTAACTCACAGATACTATTTCAAAACGGTGATGTTCTTACCGAGTAAATCACGAATCTGTATTGATATCCTCTACGAGGCGCTGGTGAAAAATGAGCGTCCTTACTGGAAAATTTTGTTCTAAGTATTAAAGAAGATAATCGGGACGCGTTAAATCATGCCTTGAGAGTCTCAACTTTGCATTATGCTGGTTTTCGTTTTTAACCTATGCTGATTTTAAGACATAGTATGTTCTTCTTACCGTATTTTTTAAAAACCAGTAGCTTAATTATCATATTTCCGTGGGTAGATAATGGCGTCGCGGATATTAGCGTCTTACACTCTGAATACTAGAAAAGTAACGTACCATATATGTTGTTAAACTGTATTGGATATACCACGATATATTCTAGACATATTGAGCTTCATAAGGGTGGCATTAGTTTACCTGTTGATTATCAATGTAGGTAAACCGGCTGCAAAAAGGTTCCCGGTGTCTTCAATACTACATGAAAAGGGAACTTAAACCACGTCATTGCCACAACAGGTCTACTAATTATAAACTGCCTACTTTACGCTACTAATAGTTTTTACCTGTTTCGGTGTTAGGCACAATAAACCGGCTGCAGAATGGTACCCAGTGTCTTTTGTTTCTAAAGCGAGGGATACAAATATAGCTCGCATTAATAAATAGGATGGTATATGACTAGCTCTTTTAACGCGCTTTTCTCGGACTGGGGCTAATGTGGTTCCTTCTTTCTTACTTCTATCACAAGTCTGTTTTTATTTAGTAAACCATGTTTTTCTAAAATGGTATATCCCTCATTAGGAGGGCATTAACACAAAAAACTGTTAATGAGTGACAGTAAATGTTTAGAGCTTTGCTGTATATAGATATTGTGATATTGTGTATATAGGTGTCATAGGACTTGTATATAGATACGTATGTATGGACAAATATGTATATATGTACAAATGATGTTTCCTTTTTTCTTTGACAAACTCATGCCTTAGCGTATAGCGGTATCATCATACTTGTGAATCAAGAAACACTAGCGTTATATATATATAATAATATAACATGAATCAAAAACGTTTTTTTGCACTGCAATACACAGATGTATATATAATTTTAATATGTTTTACAGAAACACGATGGTACAGTCCTGAGGAAGACACACGTGTCGAAACGCGTAGACAGGAAACCATCTTTTAACCGAATTGTAATATGTAGTTGATAAATATCTGAACTTATACATATGTTACAATGCTAAAACATTTTATCATGCATGCATGCGGAAAGCCGGGAGCTGGAGGTACGAGTGTTGGGAAATACTTGTTTTTAAAATACAAAAGCTTACCTTTTATAATTGTGTGGTGTCACTTAATGTGCTGTTTTAAACTGCACCAACGCCAGGACTTGATGGAAATTAGCGCACAGCTGCTCTAAACGCTGTTGACGCTCCTCATCAGCCCCAGCGGCCGCCATCAGACGAGGCGTGCACGCTGACCACGCCCACTTAGGCCACGCCCCCTCGATCGCACTATATAAACGCTGAGATCCAGCGCACCGGCAGACTGTTGACCCAGTTCCTGAGGCGGAAAGCCGGGAGCTGGAGGTACGAGTGTTGGGAAATACTTGTTTTTAAAATACAAAAGCTTACCTTTTATAATTGTGTGGTGTCACTTAACGTGCTGTTTTTAAACTGCACCAACGCCAGGACTTGATGGAAATTAGCGCACAGCTGCTCTAAACGCTGTTGACGCTCCTCATCAGCCCCAGCGGCCGCCATCAGACGAGGCGTGCACGCTGACCACGCCCACTTAGGCCACGCCCCCTCGATCGCACTATATAAACGCTGAGATCCAGCGCACCGGCAGACTGTTGACCCAGTTCCTGAGGCGGAAAGCCGGGAGCTGGAGGTACGAGTGTTGGGAAATACTTGTTTTTAAAATACAAAAGCTTACCTTTTATAATTGTGTGGTGTCACTTAACGTGCTGTTTTTAAACTGCACCAACGCCAGGACTTGATGGAAATTAGCGCACAGCTGCTCTAAACGCTGTTGACGCTCCTCATCAGCCCCAGCGGCCGCCATCAGACGAGGCGTGCACGCTGACCACGCCCACTTAGGCCACACCCCCCCGCTGGTCAAATATGTGCATCTACAGGAAGCGCAGCGGACGAGCGCAGCGGGAGCGCCGTTTGCGCGCCGAAGGCGCGCCTAAGGCAAGCCCGTCTGCGCCCGTCCGCGACCAGCCGGGACCCGGGGCCACGACCCCTGGCTCCTGCCCTATCCAGTGCAGAACCTACAGCTCGACGACCCTACATAGCATAGGCAGGACTATCACTCCCCAGTGCCCTCACATCTTTAAGCCTACAGAGCTACCTGCCCGATGTTCAGGGTGCAAACACTCTTTTTACGAAACCCCCTCGACCACGGCTCAAACGTACCGTATGTACGCGCTCAACTGCCGCTCCCTACCTAAACACAGCACACAGATCTCCATGCTGTTGGAGGAGGAAAGAGCAGACGCGGTATTTCTAACAGAAACGTGGCTTACTGCCCACTCCGAGCCAGACGTGGTAAAAGCCTTACCCGTAGGATACTACATCCTCAGAGCTGATAGACCGCTAGGGAGAGGCGGAGGTCTGGCGATCATCTTGAAAGACCAGTACCGATGCCGTTTTACAGCAGGAACCATCCCTGAGTGCGAGAGTGCAGAATTCTGCATAGAGTTCCATGCTAACAGCACTTTTTCTGGCACCCTAATCTACCGCCCCCCGAGCCTGCAAAAGAATTTCACAGGTCTCTGCCAGAAATCACAGCGCAAAGAATCCTTTCCTCTGCCAACCATACAATTTTGGGTGATTTTAACCTTCATTTTAACTCCCCCTCTGACCACATTGCCCAAGAACTACAAGAGGACCTGGAAGCCCTTCAACTGCTCCAACTGGTCGCTGCCCCGACCCATGAAAAAGGGAATTTACTTGACCCTATATTCAGCAATTGTCGGAATCTAACTGTAGATCCACCCATCCCCCTCCCATGGACAGACCATTTCTTAATTCCTTTTTCTTGGGAAAAACACAAGATCTCCCAGCCACCTCCCCAAACCACCACTAGGAGGAACTGGTCAAAACTCCCACTAGAGATCTGGATGAACAACCTAGACTCCACTCGCCCACTACCCTGTCCAGACCCTAACGTGGCAAACACCCACTATGAGAGCTGGATCACTCATTCGCTAGACGCGATCCTTCCGTACCGTAGAGCCTCTGCGAAGAGAGTACAGAGATCCGCCCCCTGGTTTTCTGACTCTCTAAAACAATTAAAACGCATTTGCAGACAACGTGAGAGAGCATGGCGCTTAGACTTCCTCCCAGACAAGAAGGCTGCCTATAAAGAGGCGATCAGAACCTACAAAGAAGCAATCAGGTCAGCCCAGGCAACCCACTACTCCGAGAAAATATTAGAAGAAAAATCCAAGCCAAAAGAAATCTTTCATATAATAAAACAGTGCTCTCATGTCAATACGGCCCCTACACCTACCAAAACCCAGGCTCAATGCAACGAGCTCGCGGAATTCTTCCACGAAAAGGTTCAAAAAATTTACTCTACCTTCCCTATTGCAGCCACATCCCCGGACTCGAGCAACTTACATCCCCCTAGACCACTCTCTCGCCCAGACCAGCCCTCCCTTGAGCACTTCCATCCTCTGGACCTGGAAACTTTAAGCAAGGTGGCTCAACAAGTCAAGTCAGGCTCCCCCTGTGATCCTGCCCCCCCAGAGATCCTTATGCGAGCCAGCAAAACCACCCTGCCCGCAATTCTAGACCTCCTTAATACCTCCATATCTGCTTGTTCAGTCCCCATGGCTTGGAAACAGGCCATGGTGCGGGCACTGTTAAAAAAACCCAGCCTAGACCCAGACGACCACTCCAGTTACCGCCCCATCTCACTTCTCCCATGGGTGAGCAAGGTACTGGAGAAACACATAAACGCGCAGCTGGTCCAGTTCCTGGAGGACCACTCTCTACTACATACTTCCCAGACAGGCTTTAGACCGAAACATGGTACCGAAACCGCCTTGTTAGCAGTCACCGAAGAAACTAGAAGGATACTAGACCAGGGAGGATCGGTGGCAGTGATCCTCCTTGATCTAAGTGCCGCCTTCGATACGGTCAGCTATACCACCTTGCTAGACCGTCTCCATAACATCGGAGTTTCAGGTGACGCTTTAAGGTGGTTCGAGTCCTTTCTGTCTGGGAGGTCGTTTCAGATCTTTGATGGAAAGACGGTGTCCTCCAGGAAACTCTTGAGCTGCGGAGTGCCACAGGGCTCTTCCCTGAGCCCTGTATTGTTCAACGTCTACATGAGGCCGCTGGCGGGTGTTGTAGAACCATACGGCATTAAAATCGTGTCATATGCCGACGACACCCAGCTTGTGGTCTCGCTGGCAACGGAGAACAATACTCACTCCCCAGCAGACCTGTTAAACTGCCTAGTGGACGTGAAGGGTTGGATGACCAACTCCTCCCTTAAGCTGAACGGAGATAAGACGGAGCTCATGCTCCTGGGCCCAACCTCTCCTATGTCTTTCACGTCCCTATGGCCCAGTGCTCTGGGTCCCCCGCCCACTCATAAAGAAAGTGTCAAAAGCCTAGGAGTATGGCTAGATGATAAACTTTCCTTCTCCACCCAGGCCAAAAAACTGTCTGCCACCTGCTTTGGCCTACTCAGAATTCTGAGGAAGGTGCTCCCGTTACTTCCCCTAGAGGCAAAAAAGGTGGCAGTCCAAGGTCTGATTCAATCTCGCCTGGACTCAAATAATGCTTTATACCTAGGGGCCCCGGAGATGACCCTCAGGAAACTGCAAATTGTTCAGAATTGTGCAGCACGCACTTTACTGAAAATTCCTCGGACCCAGTCGGCCAGACCTGCTCTGAAGAGTCTCCACTGGCTGCCAGTGAAGCAGAGAGTGTCCTTCAAGGCGCTATGCCTGGCACATCGCACCTTTTGGAAGACGGGACCTGCCATAAACACCGGCCTGGTCACCCCCTACCACCCTAAAAGGAACCTTCGGTCTTCAGAGGCTTTCCTGGCCGTTGTGCCTAGGGTGAAGCGAGCTAGATCTGGAGGCAGGATGTTTTCCTTGAACACCGCTAGGCTATGGAATGCCCTTCCCATCAAACTCCGCTCCAACCCTGACCTACTTGCATTCCGGAAAAACTTAAAAACACTGCTGTTTTCTCAATCCTATATACCTTAAGCTCCCTCAGTCACTTTCCCTCTACCCAGCGCTTGGACGCCTGCGGGCAGCAATCGCGCTCAATAAAAACTGCTACAATACAATACAGTATATGAATGTACTAAAAATCTTTTATAACTGAATCATTTTTTATATTAACTAATTAAAATGTACCAAATGTGCAAAAACTTGTTTTGATCATTTTCTATTGCTTTGTTTGGCGAATGCCACTGTTCATGTGCTAGTGTTTATCATAGATTTGCCTGAGTATTTTATTTACACAAAAAGACACTCTATGCTATGCACTTCTGCACCCCGCCACAACACTTAACCTACCCCACCCATTTTGATATCTACTCCACTCAACCCAATCTACTCCACTCCCATTTACCGCAACCCACTTTACCCACCCCATTCTACCTCACTTCAGTCTACTCCACTTTAACACAATCTACTCCATTCCAGCCTACCCTAAACCACTTCACAGCGATCCAGCCTACCCACTCCACTCCAGTCTACCCCAATCTACTCCACCCCACTCCAGTCTACTCCACCCATTCTACCCCACTCAATCTAGCCTATTACACCCAATCTACCCCCACTCCAATCTACCCCACTCTGCTCCATTCTACTCAGTCAAACCCACTCCAATCTACCCAGATCCACCCCACTGTACCCCAATTCAACCCACTCCACTCTAACCTAGTCCAATGTACCCCACTCCACTCCAAATTCCACTGCAATCTATTGAACTCCTCTCCACTCCTATTTATCACAATCTACCACAGTCTACCCCTCTCCAATCTGCTGCACTCAACTCCAATCTACCTAGCTCCAATCCACCCAATCTACTTCACTCCACTCTAATGTACCCCTCTCCACTATACCACACTTCCCCAAATCTACCCCTCTCCCCTCCAATCTAACCATCTCCATGCCAATTTACCCCACTCCAATCTACCCTACTCCACAACAATCTACCCTACTCCACAACAATCTACCCTACTCCAATCTGCCCACCCCAATCTACTCCTATCTACTCCTATCTACCCCAGTCTACCCAACCCACTCCAATCTTCTCCACTCCATTCTAATCTACCCTACTCTGATCAACCCAGTCTACCCCAATACACCCTAAGCTAACCCACTCCACTCTACCCCGATCTCAGTCCACTCCAGTCTCGACACTACTTTAATTTACCCCACTTCAATCTACCCTCTCTAATTCACCCATTCTGCCCGTCTACCACTCTTTCCCACTCTATCTACCCTTCTCTAGTTCACTCCAATCTACCACATGCCACCCAAATCTATCCCACTCCAGTCCAATCTAACCCATTCCCCCTCTCCGATCTACACTACCCCGCTCTACCCAACTCCAATCTGCCCCACTCCAGACCACCCCACTCCA
Organism: Lissotriton vulgaris; assembly: GCF_964263255.1. Taxonomy (NCBI): domain Eukaryota; kingdom Metazoa; phylum Chordata; class Amphibia; order Caudata; family Salamandridae; genus Lissotriton; species Lissotriton vulgaris. The sequence goes on along the minus strand of NC_141691.1, from coordinate 839,276,082 downwards.
ATCTACCTCGATCCACCCAACTCTACCCCACTTCAATCTACCCCAGTATCCCACTCCACTCCAATATAATCTACCCCACTCCACACGACTCCTATCTACCGCACTCCGGTCTATAACAATCTACCCTACCCCAATCCACCCCACTTCAGTCTACCCTACCCCACACTACTAACTTTTAGTCATGCTGAACAGCAGCCACACTGGTGTAGATAATGGCTAAAACACATTGGCAATAGCCTACTGGATTTGCCAATGTTTGTGTTTATGGTGGGTGGGGGTGGGGTTGGGCAACAGGGGATGGAGGCTGGAAGAGAATGGACTACACGAAGGAGGGAAGTAGGGTTTAACATTATTTTTTTTTTTTAAAGCTGTGTGATGTGGCCTGTGCTGGCTACGTGTTAAGTGTTTTTTTTCTTTCTTATGGCGGGTGGGAACACCGTCAATGGGAGGATGGAAGGGACAAAAGAAGTGTGAGGGTGGGAGGAAAATGGCTTGCTACTAATAAGTTTTACCTGATCTAGCAGTGGCTGGCGTGAGACATCGTAATAATGATCCTTACCCCATGGTGTGCATGCACTGCTTATTAAAAAGAACTATTAAAGAAAAAAGTATTTTTTTGTTCTGTAATGGCTGGGGAAATAGTACCTGAATCCCAAGAGGAGCAGTGAAGGGACACTAATTAAAATTAATCAATCTGTGCTTGGTCTGTGCATAACAAAGATGAAAGGAATTGATGCCTGGCCAATGCTGGCCAGTTAGGAAGTAGCAGAGTGGCAATGACGCTAACTGAATAATAAGAAATGGAAAGGCTCCATACCCTTTTCTGTAAACATTACCATTCGCAGCAACAGGGCATGCGCCATCATGCGAGCCCTAGAAAGTAGCAATTTTATATGTAATAATTTCATTACCTTGGTCTGGGAGGGTGGGAGTAAACCCTGACAGCTCGTTTTCACATCCCAGTGAGCCATATAGTTTTATGACATGAACTAAGTGCAATGGCCGGAATCCGAATAGAAGCACTTATTAACATGTCTTTTTTAGGTCAAGCCTAGCGCAGCGTGCATGCGCTGCTCTTGGAGATGACTTTTTGGAATCGGTCTGCACTTTTTTGACACTAGTGCACATGGCGGTATCCACCTTGCGGGAGTGAGCAGCAGCGCGCAGGACGCCATGCGGTCTGTATAATGTTTCAATTAGCATGGTGACATTCAGTTTCACGCTCGCGTGTTATATGTCCGCTCCTGTCTGCATCACGTGGCTAGAGGGGCGGGTGCAACCAAGTCCTCTGTCCCCACGTCCACTCTCCCCGCCCCTTCTCTGCCCGCTGCAGTCCTGCCTTGTGCCTCCTTCACCCCTTGCCTGCACAGTCTCCTCACAACGTTGCTCTCCCCCCTCCCACTCTACTCGCAAACTCGGGGTCTGCCCGTCATTTGCAGTTTTGTTTGCTTCACAAGCCTCAGTGTGTGCACTCCACAGCCCCCTCCCTGCTGACACTGCCCCCGGGGCCTCACAGCTGCCCAGGGATGGACGGCTGTATCAGATGGCCAATGTTCTCCCACAAGTACTATGTCTAGGTGTGTGTGCGCGCACGACTGTCCGCGGAAACTTTTAAGGCTTTCTTGTAGCGGCGCATAACGAGCAGTGTCCCCTGCTTGTGCAGACGCTGCCATACATGTACAATCACCGCCATGCGCTCGCTGTAATCTCTGACAAGGCTTCTTCCTACTCCCACAGAAGTGCAATGCTGGGGGTGCCCCTCCTCACGTGATATCCTCACGCCTGCCACTATTCTCATGTAGGTGGGCTCTGTAACCCTTTACTGTCTGTAGACACGTCACCCCTGGCACTGTGTATGCACATGGGAGTTTGATGGGTGTAAAAGATGTTTTATTCACTCACTTTTCGGTGGCCTGTTTCCTGTCATTACTGGCAATTCCATCTTGCCCAAGCGATAGCCCTCATCTGCCAGACCAGGGTCATGCTAGGACACAAAATAGGCACAGACATCCAAATAAAAATGTCCCTCGTTAGCGAAGCAGGTAGCTAAAAAGTTAGGTCAAATGGGATCTCGGGAAGACACGCTGTATTTTGCAAGGTATGGGATCCTGCATGTTCGTGTTTGCTGCTTCAAATGCTTGTAGTAATACCAAGGAAATCAAAAGTTGAGAGGTCTATTTGGCCCTAAAGCATGCCCACTAACTGAAAAAAAGCCAGCTGACACACTGACCTGTCAGACCAGCCCGCCTGACACTGCCTGATTGCCCTGTAGGCCACTCCGACCCTGTACGGGTTTACAACACCTCAGTTAATATCTACCTCGAGTTCTGCTTCGCTTTCCCTCTGTGCAGACGATGTTTTGTGGCCCAGAAGCAGCAGGGGCAGCAGCTCTCTCTCCCCACACTGCTGCCCAACATTAATGGGAATGCGCTATGTTTAGATTCCTACGAGCACTCCCACTTTCCTCTCAGCCGGCCGCAGCCCCGCGCATGAAAACCCTCACCTCCACTTCTTTCCATGACTTGCCTTCTAATATTGATGTAATTATTGTGGGAGGTGCTCATGTCTCTAGTTGCTGGCACCCTTCTGTGAGTCGCTTTCCAATGTTCATTTAACTGCCATGGAATGTGTGCAGGTTTTTGTTGGTGCTGGCATCTTCTCTCAGGTTGTACCGGGGCCACAAGTGCCCCTCACTAGCATGCCCAGCCTTGTGCCATTCATATTGCTCAGAATCCATTTAATGCTGTCTTTTGATCCAAAATCCTTCAGCAGCAAAGTTGGAGGACTTTGCTTGACTCGGTGCTGCCCCTTCCAATGGGACCTGCAGGATCCCAGCGCGCCCTTCAATGCCACTACTTGTCTTGTTATATTGATACCACGTCTCGGTTGTTTAGTTTGCTCCTCCACTTTCACCCGGATGTGCACTCTGGCAGGCGGCTCCTCTTCAGGAATGGTAAAATGTTTATAATGAAAGCATGACCGGGAGAGGACACTTCTCTAGTTTGAAATGTACCTTGAGTCTGATGGGTAGAGAAGCTGGGCGTGGTGCCCCGGGGCAGATGAGGCCCCAGAGCAGCCTCCCACTCTGCCATGACTGCCAACCCCGCAGGCCAAGGCTGCAGCAGACATGGCTCCTCTCCCTCTTTTATTAACCATGCACCTTAGTGAAACCGTGCACTACAAGTGACTTACTAATAGTTCACCTTAGTGAGTTACTCACCTATTCCTAACGTGCCTAAATGCAAGGCTTTCTAATGGGGAGTGTTAGATGCTTCACGTGTCAATCTCGGCTGTCCCCGCATCAGACCAGCATCTGGTGACCAGACTAAATGGTTGAGTTGATATTCATGCAGTCTCACAGCTGGGGATTCACGTTTAAAGTCATGGATAATTTGCGTAATTTACTGGCTGAAACATTCTTGTTTATCTTGTGGCTTCATGTGTCTGGAATTCCAGCATTGGTGTGGAATACTAGCGCCCATCTGAGTCTTGTAAACTGTTCCGGTTTGCAGTTCATGACATATGACCCAAGGCCTCTCTCACTGGACCCTTTCCACTCCATGTGCACGAGGCATCCTTTTACCCCTCTGCTGCCAGAAACAAGGTGGGTGCACATAGCTTCATCTCTGGTTCTTCTGACTTCTGATTCCCTACTTTCTGGTTCTGTTCAAGGAAGGGTATCTGAACTCAGTGACTTCAGTAGGCTCACATTAATGCTTCTCTCATTGACTGAGCCTCGGGCAGGCTGCAACTTGGAGTCACTCTGTGATTGGCTGAAACTGTGACAGCTGTAAATAGCTACCTTTGTGCACAAACTAGACTAGCCCCGGGGTACAGCCAGACTGGCGCTGGACAGATGATGAACAAAGACCATCCAGGACACTCTGCAAGGTAGTTGATCATTATCAGAGCGTTTTCATATAATTATTTTGGTTTTTGTGACAGTCTCATTTGTTGCATGGCTAAAAACGTATACGGTCACAAAGACGAGACCTATTGGCTATGCCAATGCTTGTTTTCTATGGAACTATGGTGTTTTCCCACTCTTTTTGTGTCCTAGTTATTGGTCTTACTAAATTGTTGGCTGTTCTTTTAAAATATTACCCTTGTAGCAGGGCAAATTAACAGGTGTTTCGTTTATTATAGTCTAGCTGGACAGCGCAACTGTCACCAAACATTTTAGTGAGAATCACCAGGAAAGGGGCTTTTACTCCACCCACATGTTGGGGGCCAGGAGTACATGTTTTCATTGGGCAGAAGTTGTAGGATTCCGTAAAAAAAGGGATTGCTTTTCACACAGCTGTGATTTTGTTTATTTACCCAACTGCCTGAGCTTGAACTTTCAGAAGCACATATAGGACATTGTAATGCTATTGAAGTGTCTGTGATAACTAAAGATTTTATGGTGTTTTTCTTTTGTAGCACCACATATGGGAGGGGGCAGTCGTTAACCCATATGGTTTTTTGTTCTGGCGTGACAGCACAACGTTCATTTGCCCTTTTAACCTACACCAATATTATTCTACATTTCTTTGCATTCACACAAATACATATCCATTCCCATGCTATCTACTTTTAATACTTCACATTGAAATGAAATGAAATGAAATGAAAAATTACACTTGTATAGCGCGTAACTACCCGGAGGCCTCGCAGCGCTTGTGACTGCTTGTGGCGAGCTCTGGAACAAGTGAGTTTTTAAAGCCTTTCTGAAGGACATGCGGTTGTTATTCTCTCGAAAAGAGAGCGGAAGGGAGTTCCAAAGCTTGGCCGCATTATGAGAAAAGGAGCGACCGCCCCAGCGAGCTTTGTTGACTTTGGTGGTAGTTGCTAGCAGTAAGGAGCAAGAGCGGAGGGATCTGGACGGGACATAGGGCGTGACCATAGGGTGTAAAATTGCGGGGCCTGTTCGGTGAAAAGATTTGTGCAAAATACACATGGCCTTGAACTGCACTCTGGCCGCAACTGGGAGCCAGTGAAGTTCCTTTAGAACTTTCTTCGCTGACTGCCAGCGGGGGATGTTATACAGTAGACGAGCGGCACAGTTTTGCGCAACTTGGAGCCTATGGATTACTGATACCGGGGCTCCCTTGTAAAGGGCATTACCATAATCCAGGCGGGAGAGTATCAGGGCCTGGACCATGATCCTCCTCGACTGGAATGGGAGCAAAGGGAGCACTTTGCGCAGCATTTTCATCAGCCCGATACATGTAGAGGCAGTCTTGGTGGCTTGGACCGAAAAATCAAGTGATTTATCGAGCCAAATCCAGAGGCTCTTTATCTGAGGTTTGGGGGTGGGAGGCGAGCCAAGACATGGTGGCCAGATGGATGCAAGGGCAGACGGGGAGGGGGGTTGCCCAGCAGGATTATGTCTGTTTTCTCCCCGTTAAGTTTCAAACAGGAAGATTGCATCCACCTGGCAACAGCCTCTAGACAGGGACCTAAGGTGGTGGACGATCCCTCAGAGTGGTCCAAAGAGACCACCAGTTGGGTATCGTCGGCGACAATACGCACACCAAAGGATGGCGCCATACAACATTCCTTTAACCTGTTCCGTGCTCCAGTCGGCCGATGGGAGCACTCCCTCCCTGGTGCTGGGCACGAGCGTTGGCCGACGCAGCCCCGCCCACCATCCAGAACGCCCGCACCACGGCGGAATGTTCGCCGCGGTAAACTGGTTAAAGCCAGACCTATTGGACTTGTTACTTCTTGTTGTTCTTCAGGACAAGCACACTTCTAAGATACTTGTGTGATTTGCTTTCACCTCCTCGTACCATGAAATGCAACTGCCTTTTCAAATGTGATAAAGTTTCTCCATCTCTCGTTGTGTACTTTTTTGTAGCTCTTCTATCGCAGGGACAAGCAAGTTCATGTTCGTCAATGGCAGATCAGAAGAAATGCTATGATAGACCTGCTTATCGATTATAGATTCAGATCCACTGCTTGTCTCTGAGGCTTTGATGGCCTACTTTCTCAGAAAGAAAAGCCTCAGCTGGGCCAGGGCGGGTTTCTGTGTTAATGCACAGGGGCTTGCCCTCCAGATAGCCAAGTAGTCCTGTTAGCTACTGCTTTCGACAAAACAGGCAATTTTTCTTTTTGTTTTGAGACGGTTTTCTATTGAGCCACTAGATGGCAGAATAATGCAAGAATGTGAATCTATGAACAGTACAGTTCAGTTAATATTTTCCAAACTACTGCTCCTTCCACGGACATCCTCACCTTTCCTTTCTATGCCCCATAGGCAATTCCTTTTTGATGACTGCAAATTTTCTGTGCATGCCATGTATAGCTATGAGAGCTCAATGTATGACACAAAACTGGATAACTTGTCATGTTTGTTATATCTTTTTCAGAAAAACATAAAGAAAGTAAAACAAAAAAGATATAGTTATATTTTCCAAAGTAAACCCAAACACACACCTTAAGATTTGAGCACAGAAGAGTCATGAAATTACGGATTTCGACTGATGCCATCCATAATTAGGAAGGGAACAATATTGTTCTATGAGATCTGCTGGTACTATGTATTCGCGAGCAGTTAAAAATATTGGTAATCCTGTCCCTCTGACTCTGCAGGTGGTGCAGGAGAACGAGAACGTGGTGTTCTGCCTGGAGTGCGCGCTGCGGCACGTGGAGAAGCAGAAGTCTTGCAGAGGGCTGAAGCTGATGTACCGCTACGACGAGGTCAGTGCAGCTTTATACTTTAAATTATTGAGCACTGAAACATGTTTCACGTGGGTCATCTGGCCGATGACGTGATGGAATTTGCCATGACAAAATACTGTACGTAATACAGTGTTGAAATTGGGTAGTGATTGACTACTGTTTGTTGCAGTTTTTAGGTGTGACTTAGCTTGTGGTGATCTCACCTAATGAACAAAAATCATAAGATAAAAAGGTACATACATTTGGAATTACATAAATGAACTTTGGGTGAGCACACGTCATCCATTAGTCTATTTGATTGCCATTCACATTTTGCTTCCCCGCCCACCTCCTACAGCATTGGTCGGCAAACCCCCTACTTCAGTCAAGCTCTCTTGCTTTGAGAGCCCCGTCATTGTGCTGCAAGACACATGCACTTCAGTGCCAGGGCAGTGGGCAAACACTTTACCTTGCCATTGTTAGGTCTCGCACCTGGCGACACAGCGCGAAGCGCTGTCGCCAGCGAGACCTATTGTCGCTGACTTGGCTCTCAAGGGAGACAGGGGAAGGGCACGCGCAGGCTGCAGGCCAGACTGGAAATGTGAACGCGCTCGTTCAGCCACGCCGTGTGCACATCTCATGTCCCCCTTCAGTCCACCAAGCCAGCTCCATGCTCCAGCTCCGGTGCCAAAACACACACGCTCCCCCAAAAAAACCACACACACACCCAGTACACGCGTACTCGTCTTCCTCAACAACAAGCATGGCATGCTTTCCCTCCCTCCGCCTTCTCTATGGGTTGTCTCCTACCGGCCCTGCAGCGCTGTTACCGGTACAATGATGCCCGAGATGCGTGTGCTGTGGCTCCTCTGGGCCCTTGGCTGGGCCGGCATGTACTCCTGAAAAGGCCCTCTGGTCATCTTGGACTGCGACAACCGCTCTACCCTGCTGGACTGCAGCCGCACCTGCGCCTGCTTCACAAGTTGTACGTGCCGCCACTGGGCACGAGCCGCAGGCCACTCCGATGTGTACGCTCACGCGTGCCTATAATGCGCGCATGCCACTCTTTCACTTTCACTGATTTTGAGTACTGTGCCCCTGCCTCTTCCTGTTATATAAGAAGTTCTATTTTCCCCTTCAGATATTTCTAGTTTGCTAAACTAGCAAACGCACACTTGACCCGTTTTCTTGTCTTGGGGCATGGAATAGCCTTTTGCACCGGTGGATAGCTGGCAGGCCGTTAACGTGTGAGGTAGAAGTCGCCCTCTTAGGCACAGGTGCTTATCCACAATTTGCTGGTACCTGATGCTGTGCCGCTCATTTGGTGTGTTCTGACTCTGTCCTTTTGTTCAGTCCCTTCGCTGGGGCTTTGTCTCTTAAGACTTCTAGGATCCTGTACTTAGTTTCCCTCTTTTCGTGGCAGCTGTGGCATTCTGCCATTGTGCACTGACCTCTCTGGTTCTGTGTTTTCGTTTAGTCCCTGTTTGGCTGATGGTGGATTTGTGCCGTCCTCTGATGGATTGTGGTACTTGGCTTCCTTTGCTCATGCTCCACTTTTTACGTTGTGGCCTAATGTCGGCTCAGCTTGCATTGCTGCGGTTTATGGGTCTGGTGTCAGCCCCGCTGGCATTGCTGTCCCCACCTTGTTTTCGTCACTGTACTTGACTATTTACTTCCCTTGGGAACTTGGTGGCTTTCACTCGTAGACCCTCCTCCATTGAGGTATGGCTTTGGTATCTATTTTAAGTTAAGGAATTTGCGGATAGATATCTCTATCAGATGAACAAGTTACTTATCTTCTGTAACAATGTATCTGGTGGAGACAAATTCTAGCTGCTGATTCCTTAACACCCACCCATCCTCCCTATTCTGAAAGCCTTTCCAGGTGGGTTGCTACCCACTTGCCTACTTGGAGGTGGCATTGGTCTACCTCCAGGATTTTCTACTTCGCCTGCCTCTGGGGCAGGGTGTGTCATTCTGTTTTGGCACCTTGGATCTCCACCACTTTGGTTCTTGGGTGGCTAGGTTCTGTGCTTTCCATGTTCCTCCACCCTGATTGCTGCGGCATGGCGATTCTCATGTTCTTCTACCCTCCCTCTGCCCTAGTCTGTTCCCCCCCATATCTTGGGGCCTCCTTGTCTCTGCTGCAGTCGATTGGGTTGTGCTCCTATTAGACTATGCTGATGTTCATCGGTCATTGTGGGGGGTGTGGTAAGCATCCCTGGTTGTTACTCACTTCGAGTCCCTTTTCATAAGGCATGTTGTTCCAGTCTTGTCCTTTACAGTTACAGTATATGCTTACTGACTGTCATTCATACAGTTCCATTCTGTAGTTACAAATTGCCCTTCTTTTGTCCTGGCATTTATTTCCGCTGCTGTTGCCTCTTACGGGGCCGCGGCTATTCGCTTTGTTGGGACTTTTTCTGGGGCGGGTGCTCTCTTCGCTCCCTTTAGTCCCTTCAAGTGTTGAGTGTTTTTTTAATGTGGAGATGTTTCTCATCATTATCTGATTTCTTCTCATTGTTGTTTCGAGAAATTTGTTGTTTCAACGATTTTTATTCTTTGTTGGCACACTTTTCCTATATTCTCACAGTTTTTTGTAGTGGCTATGCATTGTGGCTTAGAAAGGTTTCACAGAAAACTGACGTCAGCACTCCGGGGGGTCCTATATAGCTCCATTGACGTCACTTCCGTGGACGACGTCAGGACGGAGCTGGGCGATGCTACCCCCTAGCGTGCAGAGGTACTGCTGGGGGAAAAGGTTTTCCGGATCCAGTCTGACGCATGGGAATATTCTAAGTTAAGGAATCTGCTGCTAGACTGCGTCTCTACCAGATACATTGTTACCAAAGGTAAGTAGCTCGTTCAAATGAGCTGCAAGCTTTGTTAGTCTAGCCTCTGTAAAGTACTTCTTCTCCTAACAGACTGTTATGGACTTCTACATCCTTCTGCTGAAAGTAGTAATGCACTGTCCTGTAGAGCGGTCCATTACACTGCCCACATTCTGCCCCCTTACGGAGGAGGTGTGGTTGAGTGGGTCCTTATTGTCTATATAGATAGGACTACAAGGTAACTATCACAAGGTGAGGAATCTGCTTTTAAAAAGTGTCAATAAGAAGAGTAAGTGGTTAACGTTCAATAATGACCTGTGTGGTGGATGTTCAGTCTAACCACACATTTCTCACCACCAGCTTGATACATATCCAGAGCTCTGCTCTCAATGTTATTGTCTTTCCCAAAACTCCAGAGAGTATTATCAGGCAGTGTGTGAGGCAAGGTATGTCCCAGGAAGACAACAGGAATCAATCTGTACCGGGCCGAAGGAAACAGATGTCAGTTATGGACCCAAATTACATGTGCCTCTGGTGCTTGGGCTCTGGTCGCAACTCAAAATTGTGCAATAAGTCTGCCCTCATTCACCCAAAGGAGATCTGAGAGCAAGAAATGAAGCTCTATCTAGTTCCTTCATGGACCTTAGTGTGGTACTCACCCAGTCATGGGGCTTCAGTTTGATCCATTGCACTCTTGCCCACTGTAGTTTCGATCCTGCAAGGTAGCTTTTTCTCATATCCGTTGCCTGTGTTTGCTTGCGACACGCATTTTTTTTTAAAACTTGTTTTTATTGTTTTTTTTCATCATAACATAGGAAGTTCTTACAGGTACTCAGTTGTCAACATATCTGCAATCCCTGTTAATCAGTGCTCCTATAGGTCCTTGTCACTTTAATCCAGCGAGGCGTATGCATTCAGCCTCCACATTAGTTCCCCCTTGCCATGTACAGTTTTATCAAGCATCAATCCAATATGGGTTCATCAATGACCAATACCCATGATGTGCCTGTGACATTTAAATCAAGTAATATAACGAAAAATAAGCCAACCCATTCCCACCTCCCTCCTAGCCCTCCCACTTCCATCGGTGTGTCTTAGTAGGCTGCAGTTCCTGAGTTACAGAACAATAATTCACTCCGCATTACACAACATGAATACGTTAATACTATGCATGATAGCCTCCAATCGCTCCCTTTCAGTGGATTTTTAGTGTTGTTTCAGGGGTTTTCTTCCTGCCCATGTGGTTCAGGGTGACCCGTTTGCGCGTTCAAAGCAGAGCTGGTATCTGAGCCTGCCTCTGGTGCTTGCAGCAATACAACTAAGGCCTCCGATGCCCTTGCGGTCTCCAGTGCCTAACCATTATTAGTTCGCTTAGCATGCTAAAGCCGGACTGTGCTTTCGCTCGCTGCCCATTTTAGCAGTTCCGCTTTCCACCTCTGAAAGCTGGGCCCTCGTACAGCTTTCCAGTGCGCTGTGTTCTCTTTTGGCCAGCAACAGACCTAAATCTAAGAACTTGCTTGTTACCTTTGTTTTGGGCGTGTGTGGAAACCAGTGAAGTAAGCAGGTACACATGTCAAGCTCTATTCGTCGCTCCGTAATGTCACAGAGCAGATCAACCACCTCCTCCCAGTACGTTCCCAGTTGTGGACAACCCCACATCATGTGGCTAAACTCCGCCCCCTCTAGAGCACAACACAGACACTTGGTGGTGTCCGTATTAAAATACTTCATCTTAGCAGGAGTGAGGTATGCCCTGTGTAGTATAAATAAATGAATCCGTTGAAATCTGGCATTCCTGTTACTTAAACATGAATGGGGTGGTCTGCACACATTATTTCTCAAAAGTTAATCAAAAATTATTATTAGCCTGCTTTTTAAATTTGCATGCAAAACTGGGTAGTGCTTTGCCCTGAGCGCACTTAACATAATCCATGAAAGTGGGGAGCGCAGAATCCACGCTCCACTCCCAGATGCACTGCATGAATGGATATTAAATCCACAACTTGTCACCATTTCACATAATTCAAAAGTTCGTCCATTTTCATCCTCGTTTTATCTGAAGTTGTTTACATTTCCAAATCTACATGCATAACAAAATGTGCTTTGGAAACTTCTCATATTTCCTTGTGCCCATCCAGGCCTCTTCCGAAATAAGATCCAAGTACAACAGGTAGTTCGAAGCAGCATTTCTTTTATTATAAACCCAATGCATTTCGGGCTGTAGCATCAGCCCTTCGTCAGGGGTCACTGCAAATTAATAAATTCAGAACAAACCATCAGTGTCTCATTACAGCGTTATCAACAATACACACTATCGTCTACGTTTCAGCTTCATGAAATTCACTCTTGTGCTAAAAACATAATTTTAAAACCCATTAGGGAACTTACACCCCGTGATTATCCCCCCGAGAAACACCTGCGTTCCCTTCGTTTCAGTAGTACCACCCTCCTTGCACATAATACCCTCTATTGAACTCATTTTTCACCGTTCGGTTAGATGTCTTTCTTACCCCGTCATCTATTGAATGTACTTTCTACGGACTCTAAACATATGAGAGTGCAAGCCCTCGTTGTACTTCCCTTCTCCTATGTTCACCCTCCCTTCCAATCAAGACGGGGACACCCCCATCATTCTACACACAGTATAAAACTAATCACTGCTTAAACCCGTGTCCTTACATTCGTAATGATTGCATTTGCATGCGTACCTGCTCACTTCATTTTCTTCAAGCCGCTCGGCGTGCGCCATAGCAGCCATAGAGTTTCCGCATGTCGGGCCCTGTATTGCCGTCAACTTATAGAACGTATCTACTCCGCCCCCTTGTGTACGCTTAAGGAAAACACCTTGATGTTTCAATACTTTAAATGAGAACTATAAATCCCAACGTGCACTAGTTCACCCTTATGATAAACTCATACATACAACGAACAACTGTACATTACTAGCTCTTCACTCAAATGTCCTGAATTTTCCTACATAATATTCTATGTGTTTACTCTCCCATCATAAATACAATTGCTGCTCTAAGCAGTGATTAGTTTTATACTGTGTGTAGAATGATGGGGGTGTCCCCGTCTTGATTGGAAGGGAGGGTGAACATAGGAGAAGGGAAGTACAACGAGGGCTTGCGCTCTCATATGTTTAGAGTTCGTAGAAAGTACATTCAATAGATGACGGGGTAAGAAAGACATCTAACCGAACGGTGAAAAATGAGTTCAATAGAGCGTATTATGTGCAAGGAGGGTGGTACTACTGAAACAAAGGGAACGCAGGTGTTTCTCGGGGGGATAATCACGGGGTGTAAGTTCCCTAATGGGTTTTAACATGATGTTTTTAGCACAAGAGTGAATTTCATGAAGCTGAAACGTAGACAATAGTGTGTATTGTTGATAACGCTGTAATGAGACACTGATGGTTTGTTCTGAATTTATTAATTTGCAGTGACCCCTGACGAAGGGCTGATGCTACAGCCCGAAATGCATTGGGTTTATAATAAAAGAAATGCTGCTTCGAACTACCTGTTGTACTTGGATCTTATTTCGGAAGAGGCCTGGATGGGCACAAGGAAATATGAGAAGTTTCCAAAGCACATTTTGTTATGCATGTGGATTTGAAAATGTAAACAACTTCAGATAAAACGCGGATGAAAATGGACGAACTTTTGAATTATGTGAAATGGTGACCAGTTGTGGATTTAATATCCATTCATGCAGTGCATCTGGGAGTGGAGCGTGGATTCTGCGCTCCCCACTTTCATGGATTCCTGTTACTTAGACACACATGCTGTGCACCCTCCTGCCATCTAGCTGATACTTTACTACTTGTTTTTGTCGAAGACTTTTTTGTTATTGCTGATGTGGCGTTGAGTCTCCTCCTCATCAACAGAATGTGCATGTTCAACGGCTCCGTTGTTAGGAAGAGTTTTTCCTGCCATATGGTTCAGATGGACTGCGCCAGATCACAATGCATCTTCTCCACCTTAACTACCTGCGGTAGTCTAACAGATTAGTAGGAGGCTGTCTGATCAAGATTTACAATGACCGCTACGTTCCGGTCGGCTTCTAAGCCAGAGGCCCGTTCCAGGGTCCGCTGAGAAGGATTGGCTCCGGGTAATGGAACTTTGTCGCCGGAGCATAAAGAATAAGACTGTGCAGCCTGCGGCCTGTTCAAGAAAAAAAGACTCTGCGTTCCAGACAGGATAGACACCTAGCACATACCATGGTGATGATGGCGGAAGCTGAATTCTCAGCAGACGACAAACACCTACAGATCTGCAATGAAGAAATGAAAATTCCTGGACAAGGGGGGAGCCATCTTGTGCAGCCCACACTAAGTTGCCTCTTAGTTGAGCCAACATGAAGAGGATAGCGAAATTGGTGATGTCGACAGTGGATCCTACACAAGGATAGGCGGCATTGGGGGTCATGGCCCAGGATGAAAACGACGCCAAAGACCATGAGTAACCACATCCCCCTGACGCCAAAAAAGCAAGCCCACAGCCCACCTACCATTGCCTGGGGTTCACCACAGCCTTTGGGTTGTGGTCGACACCAAGAGCGTGCCTTGGAGCGGAGACAGGACAAGACTACACTCAATCCTGATCTGGTTCCAGGCCTCCGGGACAGGCACTGAGATAACATGCAGAAGCCCTTAATCCAGACGAAGCCATCAAAGCATGCGCAGGAAAGACTCCGACACCTTGCCTCCCTTTGGCCTTGAAAAAGCCATTGAAGTTTACAAAGCATACACCATTGATGCAAATCTAATCGGAGCTGAGACATACGTAGACTCCAAAAAAGGGCTTGGAGCAAAGTCACACTTTGACTCAGATACTGAAAAAACAACGGGACAGACCTCTTTGGCTTCGACCGTATATGCTCCAACTGCGTATAGGAAGAAGCGGAGACTCACATGACACCGAAGAAAGTTAGGACCGTAGCAACCTCTAATAGGGAGGGAAACTCATTTTAAACCCTCCAAGAACTCATGCACAAGAAGCTTCCTATTGTGGAAGAACTCTTGCTTGAGATTACCCTTTAAAGAAATAGTATATTGACCTTCCAGAGCCTCTTCCAAAGACGAACAGTATGGAATATAAGGCCCTTTGCCACTTGACTCCACTCCACCTCCTCAATCTATGTCCCCATCATCCATACACTCAACTGATGTAGATACAGGGAGTGCTAGTCATTACTCAAATGAATGTGAACTTTCAATACCAGTGAAAACATTGCCTCCGGATTATACCTCCTCATATCATAGTATTATTTGGGGAGCGGCTGAATAGCACAAGGTACAAATGCATACTATAGTGGAGGAAATAGATTCTCTGCTTAAGACACTCTTTAAGACAGAGCGCTCTGTGCAATACCTCCGTATGATAGGGTTCATGCTCAAGGTCTCTATAGAGATATTTAAAGACTCAGTCCAAACTAGAGTCCTGGCACCAAGCATTGAGAGGAACTGCAAACATTCCCTCACTGACGTATTTCACACCAGGGGACAACCAACAGCTGACCACCTAGTAGTGACAACTTCAAGGAAGAGGGAAGCATCTCAAAGTACTGAAGACATTTATTTATTTATTTATTTATTTGCAAAGTTTTATATAGCGCTGGCTAGACCCGGAGGTATCAGAGCGTTTTACATGAGGATCAGTGAGTTACAGGATACATAGTTATATAATTTGAATCAGCGAGTTATCGGTTACATAGTTACATCAGTTTGAATCAAAGAAACCCAGAGGAAGAAGGAGGGGGAGGGAAGAAGACACGGACGGGGAGACGAGAAAAACATGCTTCCTTCAGATAAAGAAAGTAAATGGAAAGATGCAGCAGGGAAAAGGGTGCCGTGTGGCATGACAATCATTGGCACATAGATAATTCAGTAGGATTACTATCTTGGTATAACAGAGCCACCTGGGACAATATGGAAGAGTTAATACAACATCTCCCAGAACAATACAGGAAGAGAGGGGAAGACTTAGTTGCAGCGTAGACAAATCTCCACCACAACCATACTTTGTGCCTTGGATAGCACTGACACCACTGTAAGAGGAATACATTATTCCATTCTCCTAGGTAGACATACCTGGCTAAACATATTCGGGTTCGAGCCTGAGGTGCAACAACACCACAATGTCACATTCCATGGAGAAAATCCCTTCGGATACTAACTCCCAGTTCGAAAAAAAGACACAGAGACCGCACAATCCAGGGGAGCTTTGCAGTCCACTACACCATGCCAGCTGTCCTTTCGAAGATATTAGGGCAGAGGGGCTTCCAAAATCACCACCTGTGACACTCGCACATACCAAAAGCAACAGCAGCAATATCGCCAACAAGTAGGCAAAAGTTACTACTGAGGAGGCTTCAGACAAAGGAACTTCCGTAGTGGGAACCTTCACATCCAAGCAGCTACTCACCAACATTCCCCTTGGACACACAGTGCCTGTGTGGGGAAGGCGGCAGCAGTTTAACCACCTGTGGCCAGAGATCGCCTCAGATTATATCCATCATTCGTGATGTATACTGTCAAGAACTTACCTCCCACACACCAAACATTCCTCCTCCCAGACAAACCCTCAGCCCCATTACCTTCTTAAAAAAGAGGTTAAAGCTCCGTTATTAAAGGGTGGAATAGAGCTGGTCCCACCCAGACTTCAAGGCAAGCAAGTGTATTCTCTTTACTTTCTGATACCCAAGAAAGATGGGACACTGACCTATGATCTCTGTCTTCACATTCTGTCAGAACACTTCTACATGCTGACACTACAGGATGTAATACCACTGCTACAAGAAGTCAGCGACTTCATGACTGCACTCAATCTGAAGGCCGCATACATTCATATACTGATTTACCCGGCACATCACTGGTACCTCAGATTTGTGATAAGTGTTAGTCATTACCAGTTCAACATTTTTGGGGAGACAATAGCTCCGAGAGTGTTTACCAAATGTCTAGCAGTGGTGGCAGCACATTTAACAAGATACACTGTTCATGTCTGCTCATACCTTGACGATTGGCTGATCAGGAGTTCAAACAGACAACCATCAACCTGTTATGCAGACTGGGGTTCACAATAAATGTCACCAAATCAAATTTACAGACTCTTAAAATACAACACTATTTGGGAGCAATCCTCTATTTAGTCTCTGCCATAACATACCCCAATTCAGAGGGTTCTTAATCTTCAGAACCAACTGGATCGTTTTCAGCCACATCGTCGCCTGCCAGTCAGGACGGTCATGCGCCTTCTGGGCATGATGGCCTCTTGTATAGCAATAGTTCCTCCTGCCAAGTTACACATGTGCCCATTACAGTGTTTAGCATCTGAGTGCTTGCAAGTGGGAGGGATTTGGAAGATCTAGTGTTGGTTACACCCAGGGTCCATCAATCTCTGAACTGGTGGGGCACATAGAACATCTTCAAAGGCAGACATTTTTTGGATCCATTACCCCAAGTGACGATCAACATGTATGCATCATTTATAGGGTGGGGCGCACACCTGGAGGACATTACAGTCCAGGACCCTTGGACTACTCTTCAACAAAAACCTCACATCAATATATTGGAGATTAGAGTAATTCAGATGATTCTGAAATCCTTCCACAGCCAAATAACCAGAAAGAACGTTTATTTCCAGACAGACAATATGACAGAAATGTTCTCCATCCAGAAACAAGAAGGTACACACTCAAAACAGCTGTCCCAGCTAGCACAGACCATTTGGTACTGGGCTATTTGACATCACATCCACCTCCGAGCCGAGTATCTTCTGCGAGTGGACAGTTCAGTGGCGGACCTGCTAAGCAGGACAAAGCAACAAGTCCAGTAGTGGGAACTGCACCCGAGTCATCTGCTGTTACTTCCAGCGCTGGGGGAACTAGATGTGAATTTATGTGCCACTGTTGAAAATGCAAAATGCCAAAATTTCACCTCCCAAGTACCAACCTCCACAGACCATGGGCAATGCTCTTTGGATGAACTGGTCAGTGATATTTGCACATGCTTTTCCGCCTCTCCCACTAACTACATATCTGGTAAGGATACTCAAACATCTCTCAAGATGATTCTCATATCTCCGACCGGGACTCTTCAGCCCCCTAGCCCACGACTCTATTCGAGTTTTTCCTAGTACTTCACCAAAATCTCCCCAACATACCGGATCTTCTCACTCACGGTAAAGGCAGGGTCAGGCATCCAAACCCCAATCATCTCAACCTGGGAGTCTGTCTTCTGAAGCAGTAGAGTTTGGATATTTACGATTGCCTTCCGAAAGTATGGGCATTCTAAAGGAGACAAGATATTCAAAAGCGCTTGCTGTGCAGCCAAATGAAAGTGTTTTGTACATTATTGTATAGGCCAGCATTTAGACCCTTGCATACCTAAAGTACAGCCGATAGTTTGCTACTTGGTACACCTTCAGAAGTCACGATTAGCTTAAATTTTCATAAGACTTTACCTTGCAGCGATTGCGACTTGCCTGCAAAAACCACCAACATCAGTCACTTTTCTGTATACCAGTCATCAAAGCCTTTAGGGAAGGGTTGAAACAAATAATTCCACCACGTACACAACCAGTTCCTTCGTGGACTTTAAATGTAGTTCTTACAAGATTAATTCTCACGCTGCATTCTTGCCCTCTGCAGGCCGTCTCTTGGAAGATAACTTTGCTTGTGGCTATAACTTTTCAAAGAAGAGTAGTTAGCGAAATTCATGCTCTAAATATAGAAGTCTTACTTTTAAGTTTTCCAAGATATGGTACATCTTTGTACAAATTATATATTTCTACCAAAGGTCATCTCTCCCTTCCATTTGAATCAAACAAGTGACTTTCCGGTTTCCTTCACTAAGCCTGACACTGTGGCAGAAAGGGCTCTTCTCACACTAGATGTTAAGAGTACCCATGTATTGCATTGAGCGAACTAAACCATATTTCAAGGACTTTCCAGCTGGTTTGTGAAATGTATTCAAATTTGTCATGTTAAGGCTGAAAGATCGTTACCTACCATTCCTCGAGCACACACTACAAAGAAAAAGGGTGCTTCAATGGCTTTCTTGGGAAACATCCCCTTAGCTGACATTTGTATGGCAGCTACTTGATCAAATCCACACCCTTTCACAAAACATTGTGTAGATGTTTAGGTCAGGCAGCAGTTACTTGTAGAACAATCTTACATATGCTATTTCCAAACATCTTCACCATCTAGAGACACCGCAAGAGGATTACTGCTTTACACTCTATGCATAGCATGTGTATCTGCAGTGAACTCCTGCTACGTATGGCGTATGTTACTTACTTGCATCTATTTGTAGTGTATAGTGCTGCAGATTCACACATGCCCTCCTGCCTCCCAGGCTGGTATGCAATAGTGTCAGATTTACACACATATTAAACACTATGGGCCTGATTTGGAATTCTTGCCGAAATACTCAGCTTTCCCTCTGACCGCCGTATTTTGATTACAGCGGTAGAAGGGAAAACCGCCAGGGGATTCCGCTACTCTTCCAGCGGGCTCTGTGAGACCGTCCAAACAGGAGCAAAATAGTATCTCTTCAATGACAGCGGAGCCAGGGTCTGCTCCGCCTTCAGGATTACGATGTCGGTTTCCAACAGCATTTCCATGTCGTCCTTTCGGACATGGAAAAGCTGTCGGGAAGTGACATTGGTGGCCCCTGTCTGGGCCTCCTTCCACATGGCCCTTCGCTTAGGGGCCTGCCCCCTGAAATCCCCTGCACCTTGTGGCAGGCACCACACACTGCAGGGATTTTTACAAAGTTGGAGCTCGTCTGCGGGCAGTGCCCGCTGCACAAGCTCCCATAGAGAAATGGGAGTTTGCAACTGCACCATGTGCGGTCGCATTATAATTAGGTGTGCAGAACAGCCGACCTATGATCTGGCGGTTCCCTCATTGAAATATTCACTGGAAGAAAACAAAGTTTATAGAGACATTCTAGTTGGACTCAAGTTTAACTCGTACAAAGCCAGAGAAATTCAGCAGTTATAGTTAGTTGAGCTAACTATATCTTGTGCCCCCATAATGCACTGCTTATGGCCTCACATATTACATCACTCATGACATGGTCAGTGACATCACTGATATCTAAAAGGACATCACTCATGAAATCATTCAGTGACGGAATGTTTTTAAAATGTTTGAGTGTTAAATATATATAACAAGGTGTATGGATGAATGAGTGGGTGTATGAGTGCCTTATGGATGATTCAGCAGGTGTGTTACTGACTGTATAAGTGAGTGATTAGGTGCCTCCATGAATGTATGTGTGAATGGCTAGGTTTTGAGAAGGTTTGTATCAGTCTATTAGATGGTGTCTAAGTGGCTGTATGGGTCTTGGAGTGGGTCTGTACAGGGGTGCGTCACTCCAAGTGTGTCTGTAAGTGGGTGTATAAGTACCTGAATGGGTATGTGAGTGAGTGCACGAATATCTGAGTGGGTATGTGACTGGATATATAAGTGTGTGATTGGGTATGTGAATAGATGTACAAGTGTCCGAGTGAGTTTGTGAGTGTGTAAATGAGTGTGTGACAGTGACAGGCATGTGTAAAAATATTTATATATTTTTAATGTTTCCACCAATGTTAGTGATGTTGCCACGATATTCGTAATGTTCCCGCGATGGTACACGGGGCCCGTGTGTCGCCGCGATGGAACATGGGGCTGCACTGGTGTACGCAGCGTCATCCCGAATATTGCGGGCAATCAAATCAATTTTACATGCATTCCACACCCATTTCTCAAAGAAGGGGTCAGAGTATCTCCACCCTGACTCCTTATGTCTGCTTTCACGCAAATTTTCAGCCCCAGGAATCGTTGCAGAACGATAAAATATCGGCTGCAACTTTCTGTTCGGGTTGCGTCTAGCCAATCAGAGCATGCCCTTTGGTGCGTGCATTCGCAGTTAATCGTGAAACCACCGCAAAATATCCACAGCCAGAGATCTATCATTTTTAGCTTAAATTCCTCAAATGTCTGGAGGGCTTTTCACCAAATACCAAAAAGCACAGTCTGCATAACAACCTCAACCTTTTTGCCAAATTTGGTGTAATTCCCTCCAGCGGTTCGGGCTCTCGGTTGGACAACTCGTTCCTAAGGGAATTAACATTACAAACACACCATTTTTTCGTGCCATTACTATTCTGTCCCCACATCACAGATCATCCCTGAACTTTCCATGACACGCAGAAACTACTTTGACACTTTTTTGGGAGAATTTCTTGATTGGTCAAACCACAATAAAGTTATAGGCAAGTCAAAAAATGCTTTTCCTATGGAAACCAGGTCCTAACTATATATATATATATATATATATATATATATATATATATATATATATATATATATATATATATATATGTTCGAGGCATGTGGACTGCTGAATTCATATCTGTGCATAGATCGCCGCCTAGTGTTGGGTCCGGATGATTGCATATTGTTGTCCTTGAAGAATCTTCGAAGTATCTTGAGATAGGTGGCTCCTCCCTCCGACTACAGTGCGCATGGGCATCCTCTCCATCCTCAGATTGTTTTTTTCCGCCATTGGGTTCGGATGTACTTTCCTTTACTCTAAGTTTGGAATCGAAAAAGGTTATTCTAAAAGGCCAAAAGGCCTTAGAGTTTGTCGGTATTGTTTAGATCAGTGCAGAAAAACTTTATTTAGAGTTAGCCAGCTCCGGACGTCGAATCGGGCCGCAGAGCCTTTTAGACGCCACGTGGACTGGTCGTCGATGGAACGGACTCCTTTCAAAAGATGCCCTCAGTGTAACGCTAAATTCCCACATACAGACAAACACCCTGTATGTAACAGATGTCTATCCCCAGATCATAACGAAGACGAATGCCTAGCCTGTGCCCAGTTTCGATCCAAAAAGACGATCCGGAATCGAAGGGCCGCTAGGTTAATAATGCAGCAATCAGCGCCGGAGCCAGAAAATATCTTCGACTAGGAAGAACTTGTCGAAGCAGACTATCAAAGGGACAGTCCGATCAAGACTCCGAGCAAGAATCCAATTACTACGTCGACGACGAAGAAGACATCGCCGCGGTAGGAGACGACGATCAAGGGATTGGAGCTGTCGAGGACGACTCTAGTGAGAGAAGTGGGGCGAACCGTGAATACACCGCCCCACAAAAACATTACGTCGGTTCAAAGGCTCAGGTCGCGGCATCGCCGGAAGGCCTTAGCCAAGATCTCGATACCGATTCTATAGCCCCGCACTCCAGCTCGGCTAAGAATATTCAAAAAGAGCCATCTCATAAACAGCATCAAAAACTGTTGGTATCGAAACCAAAAACAGTGGAACCAAAACCCAAACCAAAACTGATAGACAATACAGCCTTCGGTCCAAACTACGTAGACCCATCAGAGTCTAACAGAAAGGTCGCCGAGCCGAAGACCAACGTACCTATACAAACTCCGAAACCGAAGGCCGTCGACCCGATAAAATCGGCTCCGACTGCCAATAAGACAAAAGGGGTTCTTCAAGAAGGCCTCGAGCCTAAAAGGGTTGTCGAACCGAACAGAAAGTCGACAAGCCAAAAGTAGTTCCATCAAAAACTATCGAGCCGAAGCCAATCAATCCAAAGAGGGGCATCAAGCCGAAAACTCAAGGCATCGTTCCGAAACAACAGCTTCCGAAGACGCCTCCAGTTCAAAAGGGGACGGTCGAGCCAACTAGAAACGTCGAACCGATCAAAACATCGGCTCCGAAGAAACCAACACAGCCAAAAAACACGGCTGTACTGCCGAAGCCATTGGGACCAATTGCATTTGGTCTTCCAACTCCCCTTGACAAAACGTCAAACACTCTTGTAACGTCAAGACTGGTCGACCCAAAGAGCAGTGTCGGACCGAAACAGTTAAAAACAAAGGCATCAGTGCAAAAGACAAACTGCTGAAGAGGAGATCTTATACCCAGACCCCTCAGCAGAAGAACAGACAAAACTCTATATTGACCCTAATACTGGCAAAGTTACTCTCTACAAAAGGAAAGTCAGACCAGTATCCAGTAAAGGCTCCTATACTATCCCACTAAAGAAGAAAAGGGACTGTGCTTCTTCCCCTATTCTATTTGAGCCTATCCTTCCAGCTATGTCTAACCCATACACAAATTCACCCACACATTCAGTGGAAGAGGTGATTGATGAAAATAATGAGGTTTACATTTACCCATTAGACCCTGACTCAGACACCCAGCCACAACCTCGGGTGGACTCAGTGGACCCTTATAGCTCTACACCCATTCCAGATACACCTGCATACCCTGCTAAGCCTTCCCCTACAGAGGATACGGCTGCATTTAATGCACTAATAGATAGAGCAGCCCTCCATCACAATGTAGAGATGCATGCAGACCCCATTGAGGAGGATTTTCTTTTTGACACTTTTGCTACATCAGAAAGGTCTGTAAAAACATTACCTATACTGAAAGGGGTACTTAAACATGCAGGAGACATATTTAAGGAAACAACTAGGGAAAGGGTAATTAACCCTAGAATAGAGAGGAAATACAGGCCGGCACCATTAGACTCCACATATATTAAGGGGCAACTGCCTCTAGATTCATTGGTTGTATCCAATGCACGTAAATGTGCAAACTCTCAAACAGGAGAAGCTCTGAAGTAGTGTGGCTCACTGGTTAGAGGTGGCAGACCCGAGAGCAGAGGACGGCCCGGGACCAGGGTTCGAATCCCGGCGCGGCAGGTTTCTGGACCAGGGTCAGCGGACTCGATAATTCTCTCGCCTCGGTGCCCACTCTGATCAGCGATCACACTCGGCAACTCTGGGCATTAGCTTGCCTCATCGTCACTAACGGCCCCACCAGACCGCCGGGGATGCCTGGTCTCACCCTGGAGATACCCATTAAGGGACCATCTCTCAGGGAAGCCAGGAAGGGTTTCGCAGCGGTCGAAGCGCCTTGGGACCCTCCGGGTAAGTAGTGCGCTATATAAATGCCTATACATACATACATTTACATTCCTCAAGACAAAGAGTCGAAAATTCTTGAGGCTTCAGGCTAAAGGGTAGCTGCCCAAGCAGCAAACACATGGCGTATTGCAAATACGCAAGCCCTGCTAGCTAGGTACGACAGGGCACACTATGACACCCTAGAGACACTCCTCCAGCATTTACCAGAACCTTACAAGGAACAGGCTGAGGAACTAGTACAGGAGGGAAAGTTAATAACTAATACCTACATTAAATGTGCCTTACACGTTGCAGACATAGCTGCCAGGTCAATTAACACCAGTGTTATGCTCAGAAGACATGCGTGGCTTCGCATCTCAGGTTTCAAAAATGAAGTTCAGTCCACTATATCAAATCAGCCAGTAAATCCAGATTTCTTGTTTGGTCCAGCTGTCGACAACATTCTGGACAAAATGAAGGACACAGACTGCTAAGTCGATGGGAGCCTTGCAGTCCCCAACAACATAGGGGCTCCTTTCGTCGCTCCAACTACAGGGCAGCTGCAAGAGGTACCTTGTCACAGCACAGCTCAAACTACAAGGGGAACACGCAAACCACCTACAACAAAAACAATAATAGAGGTGGTTACCGAGGCAATAGCAACAAGGGCAGAGGGAGAGGAGGTAATAACACCAGATCCTCTACCAACACCAAGCAGTGACTTCTTGTCGCTACCCCCAGACCATACAACACCGGTCAGGGGACGACTACAGCAGTTCCTACCTGCCTGGCAAAACATCACCTCGGACAGGTGGGTAATACAAATTATCCAAAATGGCTATTGCCTAGAGCTCATCTCCACACCGCCCAACATACCACCCGTTCTATGTCCATAGAACATCTCAACCTATTGCAGCAAGAGGTTATCAGTATGCTGCAAAAAGGAGCCATAAAACCAGTACCAGTACAACATCAGGGTACAGGGGTATACTCTCTATACTTCCTAATCCCCAAAAAGGACGGGTCTCTCAGACCAATATTGGACCTCAGGCCCCTAAATCAATACATTCTATCAGAGCATTTCCATATGCTCACTCTACTACAAGTCTTACCACTGCTGCAGCAAGGAGACTTCCTCGCAACTTTAGACCTCAAAGATGCATATTTCCATATATCCATACACCCGGCTCACAGGAAGTATCTCAGATTCACGATACAAGGTCAATACTACCAATTCAAAGTCCTTACTTTTGGTGTGACAACAGCCCCAAGGGTATTCACAAAATGCCTAGCGACAGTAGCTGCACATCTAAGACAGCATATTCATGTCTACCCGTACCTGGACGACTGGCTAATACAAGCAAAGTCAGCCCTGCAATGTGCCAGCCACATGTCTCGCACCATTCATCTCCTACACAGTCTAGGCTTCTCGCTGAACTACCCAAAATCTCATCTTCAGCCGTCCCATGTACAACAGTACCTGGGAGCAACAGTAGATACTCTATCAGCAAAAGCATACCCAAGCACAGCTAGGATCAACAGTTTGCAACTGCTCATCCAAAAGTTCAAGCCACAACACTCGCTCTCTGCACAAGTGTTTATGCAACTCATAGGCATGATGGCCTCGTGCATATTCATAGTCCCTCACGCACAACTACACATGCATCTGCTACAACAGTGCCTAGCACAACAATGGAACCAGGCTCAAGGCAATTGAAAGACCTAGTGTTGGTAACCAGTCGTGCATACAACTCTCTGCATTGATGGAATCCAGAAAACCTTTGCAAAGGTCGACTGTTCCAAGAGCCTGTACCACAGATAGTCATGACGGCGGACGCATCCCTGTTAGGATGGGGAGCCCATGTCCTTCAGTACACAGTGCAAGGCCTATGGACAACACAACAAAAGAAAATGCACATCAACTTACTAGAACTGATGGCAGTTTTTCTAGCACTGAAAGCATTCAAAATACATTTGTGCAACAAGACTGTGTTGATCCGGACGGACAACATGACAGCAATGTATTACATACAAAAGCAGGGAGGAACACACTCTCCACAACTATCACACCTAGCTCAAAGCATGTGGAAGTGGGCCATTCAAAGAAACATTTTTCTCATGGCGGAACACCTCCCAGGCAAGGACAGTCAAATAGCGGATCCGCTCAGCAGACACAGCCAACAGATGCACGAGTGGGAGATTCATCCCAAAGTGCTACAACCATACTACCAACAGTGGGGACAACCAGACATAGACTTGTTCGCCACAAAGGAAAACGCAAAATGCCAGTACTTTGCCGCCAGGTTCCCACATCCGCAGTCGCAGGGCAATGCGATATGGATGAACTGGTCAGGCAGATTTGCGTACGCTTTTCCCCCAGCACCACTAATACCGCTGGTGGCACGCAAACTACGCCAGCATCCAATGACACTAATCCTAGTTGCTCCAACATGGGCGAGGCAACCGTGGTACACAATATTTCTAGAACTCTCCGTGGTGCCTCATCAAAGACTGCATCTAACACCTGCTCTTCTAACGCAGAGCCATGGAGACATACAGCACCCAGATCCGCAACAGCTGAACCTTGCAATCTGGCTCCTGAAGTCCTAGAGTTTGGGTACCTAAACTTACCTCCAGACTGCATGAATATTATCAAAGAGGCAAGAAAACCTGCTACCAGAGCATGTTACGCTTCAAAGTGGAAGCGTTTTGTCATTTATTGTAATAATAATAATGACATAAACCCATTAGATGCTTCAACACAAAACATCATTTGCTATCTTTTGCACTTACATCGTTGTAATTTAGCTTATTCATCTATACGAATACACTTAGCTGCCATAGCAGCTTATCTTCAAAACAGACAGCATCTTTCGTTGTTTCGAGTGCCAGCAATTAAAGCATTCATGGAGGGACTCAAACAAATCATTCCTCCAAAACACCCACCTTCACCAGTCTGGAACCTAAACATTGTCTTAACCAGACTGATGGGACCACCATTTGAGCCGTTACTTTCATGTGAATTACAATTTCTAACATGGAAGGTGGCTTTTCTGGTAGCGATTACTTCACTTAGAAGAGTTAGCGAGCTGCAAGCCCTAACTATTCAAGAGCCATTTATCCAAATACATGCAAATAGGGTGGTGCTTAGAACCAACTCTAAATTCATGCCAAAGGTGGTATCCCACTTTCATATCAATCAGACAATAGAAATGCCAGTGTTCTTTCCAAATCCACAGTCAGTACCTGAAAGAGCACTACATACACTAGATGTCAAAAGAGCTCTTCTTTACTACATTGACAGAACTAAGGAATTTAGGAAAACTAAACAATTGTTTGTTGCCTTTTCACCACAACACAAAGGCAACCCAATTTCAAAATCCGGGTTAGCCAGATGGATCGTTAAGTGCATTCAAATATGTTATCAAAAAGCAAAATGCACTTTAACAGTTCCCCCAAGAGCGCATTCTACACGCAAACTAGGGGCATCTATGGCTTTCCTAAGAAACATTCCTCTAGAGGAAATATGTAGAGCAGCCACATGGTCTACCATACATAACTTCACAAAACACTACTGTGTAGATGTACATTCCAAACAGCAAGCTGCTGTAGGACAGGCTGTTCTAAAAACTATTTTTCAAACTGCTGCAGCTGGCACAGGTAGCAACCGCTAAGGGAGAGACTGCTATACATTCTATGCACAGATATGAATTCAGCAGCCCACATGCCTCGAACGGAATATGCTACTTACCAGTATGCATCTGTTCTTGGCATGTAGGGCTGCTGACATTCATATCGCCCACCCTCCTCCCTGGTGCCTGTCGCAGCTGTAGCATTCATTCTTTCTTGCATGGACATCTCCTACTTTACTATACTCCATCTCTGCCACAATGGTGAAAAACAATCTGAGGATGGAGAGGATGCCCATGCGCACTGTAGTCCGAGGAGGAGCCATCTATCTCGTGATACTTCGAAGACTCTTCCAGGACAACAATATGCAATCATCCAGACCCAACACTAGGCGGCGATCTATGCACAGATATGAATGTCAGCAGCCCTACATGCCAAGAACAGATGCATACTGGTAAGTAGCATATTCCATTAGCAGCAATTAATACTGTACTCTATCCTCACTCGCCATCATGGCAGTGGGGGAAAAATGAGCAATATAACAATAGAGCCATTGAACATGCATAGTCTCTCAAAGAGGAGTAGACTCGACGTCACGTCAGCTATAAAAAAGACTTCTTTGAGAAAAACAGGTTGTAATGTCCAAGTCCAACTCTAGATGGTACAAGTGTGCATATCATGTAATTGATCTGCAAAAGATTGTTTTCCCTGTTCCACATTATTCAGACTACTAATTGACAAATTTTCTTATCACAACCCTAGTAAATTGCTGAAAGAGCTTTAAAAACGTTTGCTGTCAAGTGAGCACTCTTATGTAACCAACCTGTAAGTCAAGCCTCACAAGACTGATTGACTAATGTATTCAAGTTTGCTTTGCTAAAGCTAACCGTTCACTCCACACTATGCCTAGAGCACATGCTACTGAGAAAAAAGCTCTATTGCTGCCTTAGGAAACATCCTGTTTCCAAACCTCTTTAAAGCTGCAACTTGATCTATTCCTTATTCCTTTACAAAGCACTACTTAGTAGACATTCATATCCTACAAGAAGTACAGGTGAGGCAAACCGTTATTAAAACCTTGTTTCAAGCAACTTCCATATTTGCTTGCAGTCAACTACTTTATGGCAGAGAGTTCTGCTTTTTATTCTTTCCTAGCATGTGATCTTACAGCATTGACAGCAAACCGAAAGCGTCACTTATATGTAAAAATCGGCTACCAGCTTGTAGTGCTGTGAATTTGAATGTGCTCTTTCTAGATGCAAGCCTATGCTTCAATGTTTTTTCACTCTGTAAACACATGTGATCATAATTTCAGTGCACCAGTATACACTCAGTCCTGCTTCTCAACACCCCACGTATCTTTTCACCTCTTGTGGAAGAAGGGGAACAATTAAAGGTGGATTCTTGTCCTGGTGCATTGTGGGTTTCAGAGACGACTGATGAATCTCCTCAAAACCTAATGGTCGAGGGGGCGTGTCCAAGATGGCGGGGGAGTAAGACGTGTCTTTCCGTCTCTCCGGCGCTGCCTTCTGCTAAGCCTTGTCTAGAGCCCTAGCAGTGCCCATCCACGACCGATCTCGACTCACCTGGGAGCCTCGGTCAGCCCTGTGTTCTCCGGTACTGGAGGGGAGCTGTGTTGGCGGCGTTCTGCGGTCAGACGGACCGGCGGCGCCCCGGGCTGGGTTGCCCCTCTACTGCATCAGGGCGCCTGCACTACGGAGGGAGGGAGCACTTGTGGCAGCCTCCTGACACGAGCGCCCGGCTGACAGTCGTGATTGGCCTGCCCGGTTTAGCGGAAGGCACTGTGGGACCCGCAGTAGTGAAGAGCGGGGCCGCCTGTGCTGAGAGGCCGGGTCCCGCCCGCGGGCAGGAGTTTCCCGCCTGGTTTCGGTCCCCGTGTCAGCGGGGGGGGGGCGCACAGCTCGGAGCGGCGTGGAAGCGGTGGGGGCTAGCTCCAATATAGCGAGGGGGCTCTCCCTCGTGCTGCTGCCTGACTGCCTCGTTGGGGCACACTGCCTGGCCCGGGGGACGAGAGAGGGCTGCACCAGCTTGGAGTGGGGCCTGCCCGGGAGGCAGAGCGTCGTCACCATCTTGGACCCAGAACCCTCAGTGGGCTTGCCTCGGCTCCCAGCGGGGAAGGAGCAGTTGAAGGACCCTACGGCAGCACGGCCAGCGGAGAGAGCTTTGGCCTGGCGACCTGGGGAGCGGCGAACGGCGGAGAGGCGGCCTGTGAAGAGGTGGCCTAGCTCGGTGTAAGGTAGGAGAGGGGAGGCTGTCCGGAGCCGGGGGGAAGGTTTGGTCCGTGTGTCGGCGGACGGTGGAGGGCCGGTGTGGTGGTGGGGCAGTGGGCCATCGGGGCTCCCCCCCCCTCCCCCTCCTACAGAACAGGACTCGTGGGCCCCTGTTGGACACGACCGGGCCGCCAATGGTGTGGGAAGCCGCGGTGCCCATCCCCCCCCCTACTGTGAAGCTACCCTTCGCTTCGTAGACAGAGCACTTAGCACTGCATTCCTCCTGCGCAGTGATCACCGTACGACTGGCGATACCGGCGAACGCTCCTACTAGGTCGGGCATTACCGCCTCCGCTGACAGCCATTTCGCCATGTCGTCGGGTAGACCCCGAAAAGAGAAGCCCACTAAGGACACGTCGGGCACACCAGGGAGTCTTCCCCCCCCCCCCCCCGCGTAATCCACCGATAAGTCTCCACGTCCAGGAGGCGACGACGCACCAGTCACCAAGGCCTTCATGATGGAACTCTTCGCTGACATTAAGGAGGATATTTCTGAGCTGCGCTCCCAGTTAGCGTCGGATCTCCGGGAGGTGCGACGCGACGTCGACTTATTGGGAGAAAGAGTGGCTACCTTAGAGGAACACTATGTGGACACAGCTGGCGACATTCACCGCCTACAACAAGATATAATTCGGCTCACCGAGTAAAACCTTGACCTCCAGGCTCACGCTGAGGACCTGGAGAACAGACCACGCAGGAATA
This sequence comes from Lissotriton vulgaris, assembly GCF_964263255.1. Taxonomy (NCBI): domain Eukaryota; kingdom Metazoa; phylum Chordata; class Amphibia; order Caudata; family Salamandridae; genus Lissotriton; species Lissotriton vulgaris. Next base: position 839,246,053 of record NC_141691.1, on the reverse strand, counting down.
ATATTCAGATCCGGGCGGTGCCTTGGCAGGGAGAGAGGACTGACCTACGAGAATACGTGGAGGCCCTCTTCAAACACGTGTTGAACGAGGACGACATTACATCCATCACCATGGACAGAGTGCACGGGGTGGGCCTTCCGAGAGGCCCCAAAGCGCCCCGGCCGGATATATTTGTATGTGACCATGACTTCCAGTTGAAGGAACGGATCCTCCGGAAGGCTCGTGCCCTTAATCCCCTGCAGTTTCGGGAGCATCGGCCATTGCTTTTTCAGGACTTGGCGGCTTCTACTTTGACCAAGCGCAGAGACTTCAAACCAGTGACCTCCTATTTGAAACGATGGGACACCCCCTACTCCTGGGGGCATCCCTTCAGACTGATTTTTAGGTTCAACTGTAAACTAGTCCAGGCTCGCTCCCTAGTGGCGACCCTTGCCCTCCTGGGCTTGTAGGACCCCGAGGCTCCATCTGATGATATGACCCAGGCTTCCGGGGAACTGAAGCAATCGATGGCTTGGCAGCGGGACGGAGGGCCTCCACGTGCGGCGAAACCTGACGTCACTACAAGCCGCCTTGAGCGAAGAGCGGCGGTTGCATCGGTAATGCTGGTGACGGAGGCGTCCAGGGCCTCCTGAAAGTCATGTCCTTTGACTGGCACTGCTGGCTCTATTGAGGGCGCCGGAGAGAGTGATTCATGAGAGTTAATCGTACTCTTTGTCCCCGGCGAGTTTTGGACCCTGCCCACGGGCCACCACTAAAGGGACTGGAGTCTGGGCCACTGGACTCTGGGATGCATTTGCTGTCCCGCTGTTTCTTTTTCTTGGTCATTCTTCTCATTTTCCGAGTTGGGATTTGGTTGGGTTCTAGGGTGGGGGGCAGGGGGATGGGGGGATGGGAGGGTTTCCTGGTGGCGGCTGCTTTATCTTGATATTCCTTTTCCCTTCTGGCAGCATGGGGCGGTGTGCAGTTACTGTGGGGCACGCAGGAACAGGCGATGAGTTTACAAGACCCCCCCTTGCGTTGTTAAGAGCACAATATTCCCCCTGATGCTATGACTCCTATAAAGATTGCCACTTGGAATGTGAAGGGCCTTAACTCTCAGCAGAAGAGGCTCAAGGTGTGGAAATATATATAGTGGACCATCACCTGGATGTCGTGGCCCTACAAAAAAAACACACCTGGCGAGAACGGACGAACTACGCCTTAAGCACAAGCTCTTTCCCCTCATCTACCGTTCCTCCCCTACCACAAAACACCGACTTCCAGCCTTTGGGTGTGCAGAATGATAGAGGGGGTTCGCTGGGTGATGGTGAAGGGGATTCTCCGGGGACAGCTTTGCACCTGTGTAGTGCTCTACGTACCCAATGCGGCCTTTCTTTCCACACTCCTGGAGAAGCTAACGGACTTCGTGGAAGGGCCTCTCCTTCTCATGGGTGATTTTAACCTCATCTGGGACAAGGGATTTGATTTTGATTTGTGCATTTGTAAAGCGCGCGATTGCCCATAGGCGTCTTGGCGCTGTGATTTGACTCTGACTCTTGAGGTTTTTAATTTAGGGATATGCAGAGAACAGCCACGTTTTTACTTGCTTTCTGAAAGATATCAGTGATGGACTAGTTTTTATATCTAGCGGTAGTTTGTTCCAGATTCTCGCTGTATGTACCAGGAAGCTTCTTCCTCCCCAGTTTGCTCTCTTGAATCTTGGTACCGCAATTATTTTCTTTTGGCCAGATCTGAGGGTTCTATTTGGCTCATATATTTTTAGATGAGTTTTTAAAAATTGGGATCCGGTTCCATTGGTTGCTTTATATGCTAGGCACAGTATTTTGAATTGTATTCGTTTTTCGACAGCACACACACAATGAGGTCGGATCCGGGTTTTGGGGGGAGCTGCGTCACCGCTTCAGTGACATGGGACTCCTAGATACGTGGAGGGCACTTTATCCCCAGACACGAGATTACACGTTTTTCTCCCACGTCCACAGAACGTACTCGCGCCTAGACTGTGTTTATTAGTCAATCCCTGCAGGGTGCTCTACAAGAAGCCAAGATCTTTCCGCTCGCAGTCTCTGACCATAGCCTTTATTCGGTCTGTTTACAATGGCGGGGTCCCAGGCCGGCGGCCGCCAGATGGTATTTTCTACCCTCCCTAGTTAGGGACATTAGGCTGCGTGCTTTGGTCTCGGGGTTCTTTGAAACTAACCCTCCGGAGGACACTTCGGTGTCTACCAACTGGGACATGGTTATCCGGGGCGAATGTATTGCCCTCAACTCTGCGCTCAATCGGCAACGAGTGCGGGAGCGCGAATCCCTTGAATCTGAACTTACGGCTGTGGAACTTGCCCACAAAGCGAATCCCACGCGCCAAAAGCAGCGGGAGCTCACTGCTCTTTAAGGCAAACTTCGGGCCATTTAATCTAATAGGATGGAGCTCACGCTCCTTAAGCTCCGGCAGCTCTCCTATTCCCAGGGCAATAAGGTAGGCAAACACATGGCACGTCAGCTCCGGGCTAAGAGGGAGAAGGAGTATATAGGAGGAATTCTGGACCCGGTAGGTCGCGTCGTCCATAGGGATGAGGAGAAGGCGGCCCTGTTTGGTTCCTTTTATACAGACCTTTACTCGGGGGATTCTCTCGATGGTGATGCCCAGCAGGCATTCCTCGATTCCCTCTCCCTTCCTCAGGTTTCTGCAGCGTGGAATGACCAGCTGGCCGCCCCCATTACCCTGGAGGAGGTTACGACGGCGATCTCCTCATTGAAGCCCAATAAAGCCCCTGGCCCCGATGGCTACACATCGCTTTTTTTATAAGACATTTGCTCCTGAGCTTTCCTCGCATCTAGTTTCGCTTTTCAATGCCATGGTTGAAGAGAGCAGGACGACTGGTACCATGGCGGAAACGGTAATATCCGTTATACCTAAGCCGGGGAAGGACCCTCAATGTTGTTCCTCATATAGGCCAATTGCCCTACTTAACATTGATGCCAAGCTATACTCCTCCATCCTTGCTAAACGCCTAAATGATCGATGCCCCTCCTTATTCACCCTGACCAGTCCGGGTTCATTAAGGGACGACAGACCCATGATAACACCCGCCGGATCGTTCATCTCATAGAAAAAGTCAACAAACTTCGGGTCCCGGCCATCCTCGTAGGCCTGGACGCGGAGAAGGCCTTCGACCGGGTCAACTGGGCCTTCCTCTTCCGAGTGATGGCTGCCTTTGGATTCTCGGCCAAATTTGTTGAGATGATTCAGGCGAACTATCGTGGTCCCACCTCCAGGGTGATGGTCAATGGCACGAGCTCTGATCTATTCAGGCATTCACGGGGGACGCGGCAAGGTTGCCCCCTTTCCCCCTTGATTTTTGCCCTCCGCATTGAACCCCTAGCGATAGTGGTGCGACAAAATGCGACCATTCAGGGGATCCAGTTTACAGGCGATCCCCACAAGATCTCGCTCTTCGCCGACGACATCCTGCTGTCCCTCACGGAACCTGAGAGCTCTCTCCCTAGCCTCCACACAGAGCTTGCTCGCTTTGAGTCTCTCTCAGGCTTCAAGGTCAATGCTAGCAAGTCTTTCATTCTTAACCTCTCCCTCCCTTCAGAAAGGGCGGATCAGCTTTGATCCTCCACAACGCTCGCCTGGGCGACTGAATCTCTACAATACCTGGGGGTGTCTTTGACCCCCTCCCACCGGGGCCTCTTTCAAGCTAATTTTCCCCCTCTCCTCACGCAAATCCAAACCGAATTGCCGAAATGGAAGCCGCTCTTTCTCTCATGGTTGCGCCGCATCCATGCTATTAAAATGACCTACTACCTAGACTCCTATCTCTTTCAGGCTCTCCCTATTAACCTTGAACCCGAATATTTCCAGAAATTCAGGTCCTCGCTGCTCCGTTTCATTTGGCAAGGGGGCAGGGCACATTGGCCTCATATGGACCGCAGAGTGACAGGCCGGACCATATTGGATCTGGTCTGGCGCCCTCGCAGGAATAGACCTTTGAACGCATACCTGAGCACGCCCACACTGAAGATCTGGGACACTCTAACAGACGACTAATGATGGACCACCTTCCCGTCCCCCTACACTCAGATACACCACACGTCCCTTTTCCCACCGGCCCTCCGGGAGGGCCCCTTTGACGCCTGGAAGCAGGGCGGGTGTCTTGCCTTGATTCATCTATTCCGCGATGGGGTGCCCCTTACCTTTCAGGAAGGTCGGGATGAATTTCACTTAACAGCCCCTGAATCTTACCACTACATCAAACTCATGCACTGGGCGATTCACCCTCCCATCAGAGACGCTGCTACCCGCCTCTTGACCAAATTTGAGGCCTTTCTAGCTAAGTCCTCCTCGATGAAGGGAGTGATCTCCTTTATCTATTCTTTCTTGCTTAAAACCTGCACCGTGCCACGACCTCGATATATGGCTATGTGGGAGGACCTGCTGCAGCGCCCCATCTCCGATGAGGAATGGACTCATTTGTGGGCTGATACCTATTGCTTTAATCAATCTATCGCCCTCAGAGAAGCCCATCTCAAGACGATGATGGACTGGTACCTCCACCGTTCTAAACTTCGGCAGATATTCCCTGCCTCTTCCGATAGGTGCTGGAGAGGGTGTAGCCAAACTGGGGGATTTTCGTCACATTTGGTGGGACTGTCCCTCCATTAGACCCTACTGGGAAGAAATTTTAGCGCACATAAAGGAGATGCTTTGCTATCCTATTCCCACGGACATGGCGGGGGTCCTTTTGGGGCTCTGCGATCCCTCAGTACTTCATCAAACACGGGCAGACAAGGCGATTATGTGGCTGTGCGTTGGGGCGGCCAAGATAACGCTAGCAGCAGCCTGGAAGAAAGAGGCTCCCGCTGTGTCCTTGTGGCACGCACGCCTTTGGCAACTCCTAAGCTTAGAGCACATGGCGGACATCTTCAGGGATGGAATTAAGAAGTTTATCTTTAAGTGGGGTCCACTGGTCACTTTCCTCCCACGGGTCTCCCTTCTGTGGTCTGCCCTCCCACCCTTGGGACTCTACATCTCTTCCAAATGTGAACATACTATACTATACTGCCTGCTGCACCCCTACCTACTGGTTCTGTTGTTTCCCTTGCTGTTCCATTGTCTTCTAGTAGCTGTTGCCTCCACCGGGGGTGGGGTGGTGGAGGGGGGGTTTAGGAGGCGGGAATCAGGGGACGGGGGGAGGGCGGGTGGGGGGGGTTTGGTCGGACGGGGAGGGGGGTCTGTTTTTTCTTGTTCCAGTTAAATGCTTGGCTTGCCTTCCTTGAGGCCATTTTGCTATGTCCAGTTCTTTCCTGTCTCCTTTAGTAGGAATTTGGGGTCTCCTCCCCTTCGCTTCCTTCAGGATGTTAGCTGATTGACTTGCGACTGAATTTGCAGGGACAGTCTGCCCAGCCGGCTATGGTACAGGACTCTTAAATATTCTGTTAGTCCCACAGCGGGAGACTTGCTCCCTTCATCCCCTGTCATTTTGCAGCTCTGTTGCTTACACTGCCTATTATTGCATCATCCTGACTGTATTCTGTCCAATGTGGGAATTTCTGCTATGGCTATGTAATTTGTTATTAAGCTGTCTGGTACTTTCCTTGCACATGAAATTTTCAATAAACATACCTTAGACAAAAAAAACTAAACGTCTTTTGAGGAACACGTCTTGTAATGTCTGCTCCCATCATTAGATGGCAGGTGAGCGCTAGCATGTGATTCTACAGCACTATAAGCTGTCAACCAATTGTTACATGTAAGTAATGTTTTCCTAATGTGCCCCTCCCTTGGCTAGCTTATTGTAGGTCGTGTAAACATTACACATCTCCTGGTAAATAATAAAATTATCTCACTTTTAAAAATGGTTAATTTGATGGTTTTAAAAAATGTTTTGATTTTTAACTAGTTTAAGAGCAAGCGTGGTTTTATTGTAAACAAAAGCATGAAATTTGCATTGGTGTTGTCTCTTTTTTTTCAGTTATGTATTTTTAGCACTTGAACTATGTTGAGCTTTAAAAGTTTTAGTGTCCTCGAATAATTTTGTGATGTGTTCATGGTATTGTTCTTTCCTTCCAGGAACAAATCATCAGTCTAGTTAATCAGATATGTGGAAAAGTATCCGGTAAAAATGGCAGCATCGAGAACGGTATTAGCAAGCCAACACCAAAAAGAGGACCACGCAAACGAGCAACACTCGATGTGCCATCTTCGAGACTCGCAACACCCAGTTTATCATGAAGATGCCAACACTCTAGCGTTTTGTTGATTATATAAATATATATATTTTTTTTGTAATTATTATACCATAGTTTGGAGTACTTGCTGTAGAATACAAGCTGTCTTTGCACTAGCTCTAAGGAAGATTTTTTTTCTTCTGGTTTTAGAGAAGTAATTTTGTTTTAGCATTAAACTGTTGAACTATTTTTTTTTTGTACTTGGCTACTGCAGTGAACATTTTGCAATTGCAGTGCATTCACTGTTTTAAAAAAAACAAATCAGCCAGTGGGGCGGTTAACACATTATTTGTATGGTCCCTGTGGCTGTGAATCAAAAGCCTTTCTTGATTCTGTGAAAAAAAGGCATTTAATCCATTTTGAATAGGTTGAAGTTTGATGTGTTTTTGTATTATTTTTCCCAGCCAAGGGAACAGATTTTCTAGCGAGAAAGACAAAACTTGAATGAACCTGCTCCACTTGCCTGTGTTTTATTCTGTCATGTGCAAGATACGTTTTGTACATTTTTTTTAGAAAAGAGAATTTGGGATGGAACAAATGCATAAAAATATTTAAACTCTGGAAAAAATAGAAACCCAAAACCTTATTTTTTGAGGTAATGGCAGCTGAAGATTGGCAAAATGATGAAAAAATAAATATTGTTCTCTTTTACCAGCACATCACTATGCATCTGTTTTAAGGAGAAAAACAAATAAAAAAAGGACTGCCTGCCTTGGAGAAGTTGCGTGTGCGTGCGTGTATGTGTGGGGGGAAAAATCTGTGCCTGATTTCGTTAGGAAATCCATTCTGTTATTTTTTGGTGCTGTTGGCTACTTTGTCAAAAAAAAAACCTTCAATAGCATCTTTTATAAAAGAGAAAAGAAAAGGAAAAAGAAAAAAAGTGATGGAACCCTAAATAGGGCTTCTCGTTTATGGACGTGCAATCTATAACATTCCATATTCATTCCACTGCTGTTTTCAAAACTTTACAACACAGTCAGCATTAATCTTTCATCTTTTAAGACATTTTTGTTCCATGATATTACATTTAGAGCCACTAGAAGGTCTGCGTTATTTGTTTTTGAATGTGAAAATGCATTTCCTCTCATCTTGTCTGTTTTTATTTCTGTATGTCTCTCAAACAAAATGAAAAATTGACAGATCTTTTTGTATATATGCCTGTAAATTGTTTTAAATACTTGAGCCTTTCTTGGGGAATGGGGTGGTCAGGGGTCGGTGACAAAAAAAAGATGAAGAAAAAGCCTTACATTTCAGTTTCTTCATCGGCTGGATTTGATGCTTACAGGGTTTTTCTTGTAACATTTCTATAAGTGCTGCTTACATCACTGAACAATGACGACAAATAATAAATGGAGTAGCTGTTGCCCTTTTTTTTTTTTTTAAATAGTTCTATACATGTGAAGTTGAAGAGAGAAAAAAGGGAAACATTTTCACAAACTGTTCCATAATTACAATTCAACAATGACGTAGCTACTCATATTGCACTGAGCTTGCCAGTGGTGACTGTCGGGAAAGTCCTAAAACACAATCTGTTGGTTTTTGGTGCAAATGACTGAACTGTTTGGAATATTTAACAATAACATAAACCAGTCACGTGTTTTCCAATGTGGTTGTCCAGTTTTTATGGCCTTGCTGTGTACTTTCCCCCCCTTTTGACAGTGAACTTCTGTGACTCTGGCTTACAGTTTGAGATTTAATTTATTAGCACTGCTCTGCTCTCTTTCCTTGTGCGGAAAGACTCCATGTTGTTTATTGCCAGTTTTTGTTTACTTTTCAGGTTTGTACTACAAGGTTTAATAAAAAACGAAAACATTTTGGATATTGTTGTCTTCAGTTCATGTGCTTCTCCTGTATGTACTATTAATATGTTACTAGTTGCTGGTAACTCAATCCTGCTAAATTAAGAAAACTGAAGTCTTCTGGTGCTTTATATGCACATGTGTGTAATAGTAGCAGTTTTTGTTACTGCAGGAAGTATCATGATTTTAAAACTGATAGATGATCTCGTATTGAAAATGTCTTGGAAAGTGCAGATTAGTTAAGCAGATGCAACCCATGAGGGGCTGCAGTTGCAACCAGATTATATAATTGTTCCCTGAAGCTAGCATGGTTCTATGACCCCCGTAACCAATATGACGGGATGCGGGCCAAAGGAAACAAGAATACTATATTAACCAGGCCCCTAATTTATGTCATTTAGTACTTGAATCCAAACTAATAGATAATCCAGTGACTACTGCAGAATGGCGGCTACATAAAAAGTTGAATAGCTAAGTGTTCGAGGCATGTGGGCTGCTGAATTCATATCTGTGCATAGATCGCCGCCTAGTGTTGGGTCCGGATGATTGCACATTGTTGTCCTGGAAGAGTCTTCGAAGTATCACGAGATAGGTGGCTCCTCCCCTGGACTACAGTGCGCATGGGCATCCTCAGATTGTTTTTTTCCGCCATTGGGTTCGGATGTACTTTCCTTTACTCTAAGTTCGGAATCGAAAAAAACTTTTCTAAAAGGCCAAAAGGCCTTCGGACTCGTCAGTATTATTTTCGATCGGTGCTGACAGCTTTATTTACAGTTTATGCAACTCAGGACGTCGAATCGGGCCGCGGGCCTTCTCGACGCTAAAGGACCTGTAGTCGATGGAACAAAGTCCATTCAAAAGATGCCCTCTTTGTAATTCGAAATACCCACATATAGATAAACACCCTGTATGTAACAAGTGTTTATCTCCGGAACATAATGAAGCCGACTGCCTAGCTTAGGACCAATTTCGATCCAAGAAGACACTTCGGATTCGACGGGTCGCTAGGCTAATCATGCAGAAACCAGCACCAGAGCCGGAAAATATCTTTGACGATGAAGATCTCGTCGAAGCCGAAGAATCGGATCAAGATTCAGAGCATGACTCCAACTACTATGTCGACGAAGGAGAAGACCTTGTCGAGGTAGGAGATGACGAACAAGGAATCGGAGCCATCGAAGATGACTCCAGTGATGAAATGGGGCCAACCGGGAGTACGACGCCCCAAACATACACTTCTATGGTTCCACAGGCTCAGGTCGAGGCATCGCCGGATGGCCTTAGCCAAGATCTCGAAACCCATTCTATAGCCCCGCGATACAGCTCGGCTAAGAATATTAGAAAAGAGCCATCGGATCAACATTACCCGAAATTGTTGATATCGAAACCGAAAGTTATGGAACCAAAAACAAAACCGAAACTGATCGACTACACAGTCTTCGGACCAAACTACGTCGATCCATCGGAGTCGATCCCAAAGAAGATCGTCGACAATACGGTCTTCGGACCAAACTATGTCGATCCATCGGAGTCTAACACAAGGGTCGTCGAGCCGAAGGCCAGCGCACCTATATCCACTCCAAAACAAAAGGCCGTCGAACCGATAAGATCGGCGTCGACAACACAAAAAAGGGACTCGTTCCGAAGAAGGTTGTCGAACCGAAACAGAGTTGACAAACCAATGGCTGTGCAACCGAAGACGATAAAGCCGAATAAAATCGACCCTAAGAAGGTCATCGAGCCGAGACCGCAAGGCATTGGTCCGAAACCACAGGTTCAGAGGACGCCACAAGGTCAGAAGGGCACTATTGGCACGACAAAGAACGTCGAACCGAAAAGAACATCGGCTCCGAAGAAACAGGCACAACCTAAAAAGACTGTTGTAACATCGAGGGCTCTCGGACCGATCCTATTTGGCCTACCAACTTCCTTTAAGACAATGGCTATCGACCCGAAGTCCGAGATCGAACCGAAACAAACAAAACCAAAGACATTGGGGAAAAAGCCAAGGACTACTGAGCAGGAGATCTTATATCCAGACCCCTCATCAAAAGAACAGTCAAAACTTTACATTGACCCTAATTCTGGCAAAGTCACTCTCTACAAGAGGAAAATCAGACCAGAAACTGATAAACAGACATATCATCCCACTCAAAATGAAAAGGGACTGTTCTACTTCACCTTTTCTATTTGAGCCTATAAAACCAACTATGCCTAACACGTACACATATACACCCACACACTCAGATGAAGAGGTGGATTATGAAGATAATGAGGAATACAATTACCCAGTAGACCCTGACCAACACAGTCAATCTCAACCATGGGCTGACCGAGTAAATCCTGGTGACTCTCAGCCCATTCCAGATACACCTGCATACCCTGCAAAGCCTTCTCCTACAGAGGATACAGCTGCTTTTAATGCACTAATAGATAGGGCTGCCCTCCATCACAATGTAGAGATGCATGCAGACCCTATTGAGTTCCTCTTTGACACTTTTGCCACATCAGAAAGGTCTGTCAAAGCACTACCTATGTTAAAAGGGGTACTTAAACATGCAGGTGACATATTTAAGGAAACAACTAGGGCACGGGTCATTACCCCAGAATAGAGAGGAAATACAGGCCAGCACCAGTAGACCCCACATATATTAAGGGACAACTGCCTTTGGATTCTTTAGTAGTATCCAATGCACGTAAACGTGCAAACTCACAAACAACTGGAGAAGCTCCACCTCCTGACAAAGAATCAAAGATCTTAGAGGCCTCAGGAAAGAGGGTAGCTGCTCAAGCAGCTAATATATGGCGAATATCTAATACGCAAGCACTGTTGGCTAGGTACGACAGGGCACACTATGACACCCTAGAGACACTTCTCCAGTATTTACCTGAACCTTACAAGGAACAGGCTGAAAACCTAGTACAGGAGGGAAAGTTAATAACTAACGCATCCATTAAATGTGCCCGATACAGCGACCAGTTATGCTCAGGAGACATGCGTGGCTTCGCATTTCAGGTTTGAAAAATGAAGTCCAGTCCACTTTATTAAACCAGCCAGTAAATCCTGACTATTTATTTGGTCCAGCTGTAGATACAATCCTGGACAAGATGAAATAAGACACTGAGACAGCTAAGTCTATGGGAGCCTTGCAGTCCCAACAACATAGAGGCTCCTTTCGTCGCTCCAATTACAGAGGAGCTGCAAGAGGTAACTCATCACAGCAGACCTCAAACTACAAAGGGAATATGCAAACCACCTACAATAAGAACAATAGAGGTGGATACCGCAGCAATAACAACAAAGGCAGAGGACGAGGGAATAATACCACCAGATCCTCTACCAACACAAAACGGTGACATCTTGGCGCTACCCCCAAACCATACAACACCAGTCGGGGGACGATTACAGCAGTTCCTATCGGTCTGGAAGGACGGGTCTCTCAGGCCAATATTGGACCTCAGGCCCCTAAATCAATACATTTTATCAGAGCATTTTCATATGCTCACTCTACAACAAGTATTACCACTGCTGCGACAAGGAGACTTCCTCGCAACTTTGGACCTCAAAGACTCATACTTCCATATACCGATACATCCTGCTCACAGGAAATATCTCAGGTTCACAATACAGAATCAACATTAGCAATTCAAAGTCCTTCATTTTGGTGTAACAGCCCCAAGGGTTTTCACAAAATGCCTAGCGACAGTAGCTGCACATTTGAGAAGACAACATATTCACGTCTATCCATACCTGGACGACTGGCTAATAGAAGCAAAGTCGGCCAAGCAATGTGCCAGCCACATGTACCGCACCATTCACCTCCTGCACAGTGTAGGCTTCACGTTGAACTACCCAAAATCTCATCTTCAGCCGTCCCATGTACAGCAGTATCTGGGAGCAACAATAGATACTCTAGCAGCAAAAGCATACCCAAACACTGCAAGAATCAACAGTATGCAACTGCTGATCCAAAAGTTCAAGCCCCAACACTCGCTCTCTGCCCGAGTGTTTATGCAACTCATAGGCCTGAGGGCTTCGTGCATCTTCATAGTCCCTCACGCAAGACTACACATGCGTCCGCTACAAGAGTGCTTAGCACGGCAGTGGAACCAGGCTCAAGGACAATTGAAAGACTTAGTGTTGGTGACCAGTCGTGCATAAAACTCTCTGCATTGGTGGAATCCACAAAAACTTTGCTAGGGACGACTGTTCCAAGAGCCTGTACCACAAATAGTGTTGATGACGGACGCATCCCTGATAGGATGGGGAGCCCATGTCCTTCAGTACACAGTGCAGGGCCTATGGACAACATAACAAAACAAAATGCACATCAACTTGCTAGAACTGATGGCAATTTGTCTGGCAATGAAAGCTTTCAAAGTACATTTATGCAACAAGACTGTGTTGATCCGGACGGACAACATGACCGCAATGTATTACATACAAAAGCAGGGAGGAACACACTCTCCACAGCTATCACATCTAGCCCAAAGCATGTGGAAGTGGGCCATTCACAGAAACATTTTTCTCATGGCGGAACACCTCCCAGGCAAGGACAACCAAATAGCGGATCTGCTCCGCAGACAGCCAACAGATGCACGAGTGGGAGATTCATCCCACAGTGCTACAACCCTACTTCCAACAGTAGGGGCAACCAGAGATACACCTGTTCGCCACAGGGAAAATGCAAAATGCCAGTACTTTGCCGCCAGGTTTCCACATCCGCAGTCGCAGGGCAATGCGATATGGATGAGCTGGTCAGGCAAATTTGCATACGCTTTTCCCCCAGCACTATTAATACCGCTATTGGCACGCAAACTACGCCAGCATTCACTGACACTAATCCTGGTTGCTCCAACATGGGCGAGGCAACCATGGTACGCAACTTTTCTAGAACTTTCTGTGGTGCCTCATCAAAGACTGCGGCTAACACCCACTCTTCTCACTCAGAGCCATGGAGACATACAGCACCCAGATCCGCAACAACTGAACATTGCAATCTGGCTCCTGAAGTCATAGAGTTTGGGTACCTAAACTTACCTCCTGACTGTATGAACATTATCAAGGAGGCAAAAAAAACTACTAGCTGAGCATGTTACGCTGCAAAGTGGAAGCGTTTTGTCGTTTACTGTAATAACAATGACATAAACCCACTAGATGCTTCAATGCAAAATATCATTTGCTATCTTTTTCACCTACATTGTTGCAATCTAGCTTATTCATCTATGAGAATACACTTAGCTGCCATTGCAGCTTATCTTCAGAACAGACAGCATATTTCGCTGTTTAGAGTGCCTGCAATTAAAGCATTCATGGAGGGACTCAAACGAATAATCCCCCCAAAACACCCACCTTCACCTGTCTGGAACCTAAAGATCGTTTTAACCAGACTAATTGCATTCATGTGAATTACAATTTCTAACATGGAAGGTGTCTTTTCTTGTAGCGATCACTTCGCTTAGAAGAGTTAGCGAGCTGCAAGCCTTAACTATTCAAGAGCCATTCATCCAAATACATGCAAATAGGGTGGTTCTTAGAACAAACCCTAAATTTATGCCAAAAATGGTATCCCATTTTCATATCAATCAAACAATAGAACTGCCAGTGTTCTTTCCAAATCCACCTGAAAGGGCTCTACACACACTAGATGTCAAGAGAGCTCTTCTATACTACATTGATGGAACGAAGGATTTTAGGAAGACTAAACAGTTGTTTGTTGCCTTTTCACCACAACACAAAGGCAACCCAATTTCAAAATCTGGGTTAGCCAGATGGATAGATAGTTAAGTGCATTCAAATATGTTATCTAAAAGCAAAACGCACTTTAACAGTTCCCCCAAGAGCGCATTCTACACGCAAACTAGGGGCATCCATGGCTTTCATAGGAAACCTTCCTCTAGAGGAAATATGTAGAGCAACCACATGGTATACCATACATACTTTCACAAAACACTATTGTGTAGATGTACATTCCAAACAGCAAGCTGGTGTAGGACAGGCTGTTCTACAAACTCTGTTTCAGACTGCTGCAGCTGGCACAGGTAGCCACCGCTAAGGGAGAGACTGCTATACATTCTATGCACAGATATGAATTCAGCAGCCCACATGCCTCGAACGGAATATGCTACTTACCAGTATGCATCTGTTCTTGGCATGTAGGGGCTGCTGACATTCATATCGATGTTTGAGTTTTAGGGTTGTTTTTTAGCGGGCGGGTAAGGAGTTGGTATCTACCGATTTCATTAAGATGTACATTGTACGAATCAGATATATTGTGATATTTATAGATGAAATATTTAGGCACTTGTTTAAGGACTGTCAAATTGGATAAAAATAACCTTTTTTGATATAATAAAATGCATTTGTAGGATAAAACATTTAAGCGTTTCTCTTTGCGTTCACCTCAGCAACAGTCACTGAATTGGCTATTAATTTGTATTCAGTACTACAGGAAATTAATTAGGGGTTATCAGGATATTTCTGTAGTGTTCTGGTTACCAGCATAATGTTGGCCATCTATTAAAGATATTGGGCACTCACTCGGTGCGTCTGCATGTGATGATCACCCATTTTAGTACTAACGGAGGCTGAAATGGGTGGCAGCAGCGGCTTCTGGGGAATTGTGCTGGGGCTGCGACCCCTCTCCTTTTAAGGCTTCCTATTATGAAAGATTATTTATATTAACTAAATTAAAGCAACGGTCAGGCAGCTATGCATTTTTGCAAGACCTTCTGCGCCTACGGGAGCTTGATCCCGATTCAACGCAAGTGGAAATTACCTTTACTCTCTTCCAGCCCTTGTCTTTTCTCGCAGCCTTGTGGTGTCCCTTTCATTTCTCCATCTCAAGCACTGATTAAAAACAGCCTCTTGCGTTTTGCTTTCAAGCCCAGGCTGTACAAATCTGCATTCCACTCAACAACAGGTAACCTGACCTTTAAGATCTCGCCACTGGGTATGGTGGCACTAGCAAACTTCACTGAACACACCCCACCCAGTCACGAAATGCGAGAAGGTGGGCTTGGGAAGCATGCAAAAGATTCCACAGACCAATATATTTAGTCAGACTGTGGTGTCCGAGTCCCGTTTTGTTTAGTACGCTCACTGTCGCTTAAAGGACCCATTCATACCTACATGAAGTCTAGATTGGATCCTGCCCTGGAATGAGTGCGAACTGGCATGACCGTATGCAGCAAGATAACCAGATCGGCACCCTGCCTCAAAAAAACCAGCACAAGTAAGTTGAGAGAAAAAATTATAAAACCTGTTCTTTCTCTTTCCTGACTGCTGCTCTCTCTTTTGCAGCCCCAACTGGGTCAGTGCTAAGCTCTTTACTGTCTCGACTACATATGGCTGTTTTATCTCCCTTGCAGATTATGTATGCTTATTGTTGGGACACTGGGACATATAAATGTAATCTGAAGAGAGAATAAAGCAAACTCTAGCAAAGTTCTATGCAGATGATACAGTTTTAATTGCCTGCACAGCTAAAGGTTTACAAAAGCTTCTTACTCTTTTTATTAGTTTCATTAGTAGCTTTGACCTGACGACCATTTTTTCAAAGTCACGTATCATAAAGTAAGGTCCACCGAGCACGGAAACCATGAAATCCGTAGTGGATGGCCATCACATTAGCCATGGAGATAGGTTTAGATACCTGGGGGTCCAATTAGATTCCGGGTTAAATTGGCACTCACTTATTACCCAGAAGTTTTTGTATTTTAATAGAGCGATATTTAGTATAGGTGATTTTTCCCGCCGCTTGGATGCACTCATATACAATTGATCCTGGAAATCTAGAGGGCTAAGTGCACCCCAATAGTGAGTTATGGCCATGGAATATAGGGATATGGCCAGGTTGCCCCAATTCTAGTAGCCGATAATAAATACTTCTGGATGTTACAAAAAGTGTACCTCACGAAATTATTTACGAAGAACTAGGCTTAGACTATATTATTTACCAGCTCCGTCTGAGCCCTCTAAAAGTCTGACATTCAATTTGGGTAAAATAGGAACTTTGTTTCTGCAGATACATTTTTTAGGATTGTTTAAAATTGGATAAATCCTCTTTGATCCCGTGGTTGGCCTACATGGCGCATATTATGCTTACCCTTGGGAGGCCTGACGTATGATAATCCTTTTAGTTTAACACTCTCTGAGGGCAAAAGGGTTAAAATTGCTTTTAGGGACAAGTTGGATTCAGAACATGAGGATTGTGCATTAACGAAACACTCGATGCAACATGCGATTTTAGTTAAAACTGTCAGCAGCATGGAACCCTACTTTACGTGGAATATGATACGTCATCAACGTCGCCTGCTGACCTCAGGTTGAATCTAATTCCCCCCCTAAAAATCGAATAAAGATTATGAATTGGATTGATGGTTTAGTATATTCACTGTCGCTAAAAGGGCCCATTCATACCTTCATACATTCTTGATTCGATCCTGCCCTGGAATGAGTGTGAACAGGCAAGCTGACCATATCAGCACAATGCCTAAAAAAAGCACCATAAAAACAGCACAAGTAAGTTGGGAGTAAAAAAGGAAAAAAATGTTGTTTTTTCTTTCTTTTCTCTCTCTCCCTCTCCCCCTCCCTCTCCCTCTCTCTCTCTCCCTCTCTCCCTCTCTCCCTCTCTCTGTGGAATATTATGTTGTGACACTGGGACATATAGATGTAATCTGCAGAGAGAATAAAACAAACTAGCAAAGCCAATAAGTGTACCTTTTTATTTATAAAACTGCTGGTTACTCATTGATGTTTTTTTGTAAATGAGTGAGTCATTGAATGTGGAGGATTGACTGAGTGGGTAGGTAAATGTGATGAATGGTTATATGATTTGGGTGAATGAAAGTGGGAAGCTTGATGCAGATGGGTGAATATCAGTGGGTAGGTAAATGATGTAAAATGGATGGAAGTGAATGTATTGTTTACTGTGAATAGATAGGTGAATGATCGTAAGTAAGTAGAGTTTCTGTGGATGATTCTGGAAATGAAAAGCCCGTTCAAATGCAATGAATTAACTGAAATGCAACCTGCTGCCTTTAATAAAACTTTATTAATTGAAAGTACAACAGGCAGTTAGTGAATGGGTCAATGGGAATTAGGTGCGAGTAACAAGGACCCCCTGACAAAATTGATAAAGCCAATTCCTAGGACAGGGTAAATATATTTGAAAAGTAGATGCCTAGCCAATTAATTCAACAATTCTCACTTTAGCAGCAACATGGCGCTGCTAGAAGCTCTGTACAGCCGACATCGATCCGACGATAATACAGCTACCAACGGCCGCTAAACGCTCTAAAAGAGCGGCGGAAGGTGCTCAGACCCCAAGACACTGCCCGATAAGGCCCTCGGGGACGAATTGGTCCGGAAAACAGGCAAAACGTCCAGCGGCGTGCAAAGCCGAAGCCAGACCCAAGATGGCGTCGCCCAATGTGGCCTAGACCGGCGTTGTGAACCGGAGCACCCGGGACCCAGTGGGGGTAAGGAAGTGACCACCGAGATAGTGCCGCAGCCCAAAGGATCCGAGTGAAGGAGCCCTGGGGACTTCAGGACCGCACTACGGGAAGGTGCGAGGCAAGTATGCTACCAGCCGCACAGCAGTGACGTGAGCACCATCCCCCCGGTGCCCGGCATCGGAGAGGGCTGCTTGCCGGGTCGGAGACGCTGAGTGGGGAGGAGCGCAGGCAGAAGGCAGCCTGCAAATGGGCAACTAAGAAAGACGCTGGGGGTCCCTAGTGGGACAGAGTAATGAGAGGAAGGCGGTGGAAGGATCCTTGGAGCTGCTCCCCCCCCCCCCCCCTCCTTGCAAAGTGCCAGCAAGATATATAGGGGGACAGGACACAGGGGACACCTGAACGCGCTGGCGGAGGCCGCGACCGGAGGACCGCAGACCCGAAAACAGGTCGCCCGCTTCTCCGGTGAGTGAGGGGAAGGATTGGAGTTAGGGGCCATCTCCCTGGAAAAGACTGCAGGAGTCGCGCCGCCGCATGTACAGGGGGTAGGCCCATGAGGACTGGAACGGTGCACTGCGCATTGAATTAAAGTAGCCGGCCTGCAACAACCCCGACCTGAGGGAGAGCGGCACCCACGGCGATACGGGCTCGGAGGCAAGGGGCAGACGGGGCAGCATCCTTTCCCTCAGTGATTCGGACGGGACAGATGCAGCGTATTGTATGCTCAGGACGCAGAAAGAAGCCTGGGCCTGTGGAAAGCACCCACTCTGGGGGTAGTGTTAGCCGCCCGGGGATACGCAGAAAAGAAGAGGGGTGACCTGTTGGACAGTGTAAAGAGATCCAGTGGGGGCGACGCGGTGGAGGGCTAAAGACGTGATCGGCCCGTCGAAAAGAATATAGACCCTGCACTCTCTCCCGACTCGCTGCGGGCCCATCCAGGAATGGGGAAGAAGGACGCGGCAGTTAAGGCGCAGAAGCAAGGCACCATTGACAAATTCGCGACTGCGCAGTCCTCCAACGCTAGGAAAGGAGTCGGAGCGAGCTCAGACACTCAGGGTGCTGATGGGAGCAATCCAGGCGTCCAGGGAAGACATTCAAGCCTCGCGGGCAGCCCTGGAGTTGAAAATTGGTGAAGTGGGAGTGGAGGTTAATTTACTGCGGCAGGACTTCCGAAACCTCACGGAAAGAGTTACCACGGCCGAAACAAGGATCAGCGAAGCAGAAGACTTTATTCATGCCCTGCAGAAGGATGTTAAAGACCTGATGGCTTCACATAAGCAACTCCAATGGAAAGTCGATGATGCGGAAAATAGGGCGAGACGCAATAACCTCTGCTTTGTGGGATTTAGGGAAGGAATCGAAGGATCTAATGTGGCGGAGTTTCTGCGCACATGGCTGGTTGAAACCCTGCCCCAAGCGTCATTCTCCAACTGCTTTATCATTGAAAGAGCACACAGAGCACTCATGGCCAAACCATTGGCAGGAGGAAGGCCGCGACCGATAATAGCGAGATTACTCAACTTCGCCGACAGGGATGTGATATTGCGAGAAGCCAGGAAGAAGGGAGAGATACGAATCGAGAACTCTCAGATAATGATCTTTCCGGACTACAGTCAGGAGGTACAGAGCATGAGACCATCCTTTGATACGGTGAAAGCCAAGCTTAGAGACTTGAAGATACAGTATATGCTCCTCTTCCCGGCCAAACTAAAAGTAATATACAAGGACAAGACGCACTTCTTCACTCACCCGGAGGACGCATGGCAGTGGTTGGAGGAACGTCCACATACGTGAAGGCGGGAGGAGGCTGGGAGGAACACTGAGTCGGAAGGCCCGCTGAATGACAACCTATGGGAGATGGTGAAACCACAACGAAGGCGCAGAATGAGGGGGGCGAGGACATCGCAAACAACACCTTACCAATCGCAGCAAGGGACCCCCAGGGGGACCCACGACTCTGCCACTTCACGCCAGAGCACCCAGGCTGGCTCCAGATTCCGAGCCCTGGAGCCCGAGAGGCGCACGGAGGGAGAGGACGACACGGGAAAAGCTACGTCAGGGAGTGAGGAAGATGAAGAACAATCACTTCATCCGTTGGTGGCCGCAATTAATGAACTGGAAAAGGATCAGGATACGAACAGCCCCCCGGGGCAGGGCGAAGGCATAGACCTTATCGCCTGAGCGAGAAGGTGACTAGGTGGAAGAGATATCGCAAGTGGCTTACACGCCTCCTAAATGTTATTTTTCTATTTAGAACTTGGTTATTTTTGTACCTAATCGCTTTTGTTATAAGAACTGTCAAATAGAACTTTGTGTACAGTGGGATATTATCCTTACTGACTGCGTTTTGCTCTTCAAGTTGGGGTAGGCCAGGGGAGGGGAAGAGTTAGTGGAGGGCGACAGACCTTTTCCTGCCGATAAGTCCTGCCGCAGAAGGGAGTAGATGGTGGGACCGAAGGGGGAGAAAGGTAGGGAGGGGGGAGCGAGGGACCGTTGGGGATGTTTACGATGTTTCAGGGGTGGAATAACAATGTTTTTTATCATGGCATATCAAGCACACACACACGCGCAACACAGCAAATCCCACCCCGGACCGCAAGGGCCCAGCAGTTTTCATTGCACGAGTATGCCTATGGGTAGCCCAGAACGAGAGCCCTTACACAGAGGGGGAGTTAAGGTCCTGACCTGGAATGTTAATGGGCTAGGATGCAAGATTAAGAGGGGCCTAGTCAACAATTATGTGAAAAGGTCCGGGCCGATGTGGTGCTCCTCCAGGAGACACACCTGCAGGGCACAAAATGTGCATTCCTGGTGAGAGGACAATATAGAGTACTAGCACACGCAGGGTTTACTACAGGCTCACGTGGAGTGGCAATCTTGATTAAAAAAGACCCACCTATGAGAGTGGCGCAGACTTGGATGGATCCACGGGGCACATATGTCTGGTTCCCCGGCAGGTGGGTAAGGCATAAGTACACTTTTGTTTCTGCCTACGCACCACCTAAACTGCAGACAGACACCTTGAAGGGAGTTTCAGACATCATCATCATCATTATTACTTCTGACACGACACAAATAATCGGGGGAGACTTTAACGACGTTATGAACCTCGAGATAGACCGGACAGGTGACCGCGACAGGCCGCAGATGGTGACACCATTGGCCAAAACCATGAATGCGCTTGGTCTCCTTGATGTCTGGCGATGGCTGCACCCAGAAGCCAAGGCTTCTCTGGAGCACACAAAGTGTACTCCCGCCTGGACTATGTCTTTATGGCACAGCAGGCATTGCAGGTATCGGACTCACCGGAGTCCTGTGCCTGGGGGTGTCAGACCACTCGCCATTGCTCCTGACGATAGGAGGGAGACCGAGGGAGGGGCATAAGGTACTTAGACTGTCGGCATGGGACCTACAAAACCCAGACATCCTGAAAGGACTACGAGCAGACGTGAAGGTATATTTGGCCGAAAACGAAGGCTCGGTGGACTCCAAGGTAGTCCTTTGGGAGGCTCTTAAAGTGGTACTGAGGGATAGGGCACAGTGTAGGCTGGCGGAAGATAGAAAAAAAGTCCAGAATGAGATACAGGGACTGGAAGCGAGCATACTGAAGGTGGATAAAGAACACTTACGTACAAGGGATCCAGGGAACCTTAGACGCTTGGTAGATCTACAGATTCAATATAGACACTTAGTGACAGGGGAAGCAAGGTCGCAGGCGATCCTACATAGGGTGTACGATGTAGGAGATAAATATGGCAGGTTGTTGGCATGGCTAAGCAGAAGAGAGAGAGATGGGTGGATAAGGTGCGAGATGGTCAAGGTGAATGGGCGCACACTGACAGCACGATAGCGGATGCATTTGCCGAGAGCTATAGCACCTTTTACCAAGCACGTGACCTGGGATTGAGAGGGGAGGCATTGCAATATATGGCGCCTATTGATATCCCGACTCTAGAAGAGGCAGATTGCTTAGACCTAGAGGGAGACATAACCGAAGAGGAAGTGAGAATCGCAATGACTAAGCTTCGTGCTGGGAAGGCGCTTGGTCCGAATGGGTTCCCCGCGGAGCTCTTCAAGAAAATAGCGGACCTCCTGAAGTGCTAATTAAGAGGGAGAGAGGAGCACTCTATTTTTTATCCAATTATTCTTGATTATACATAGTTGCAAGGACGTATTCTACCGGCTGTGAGGAAAGCAAGACACAGGTCTGTGTATATCACAATACGCATTATTATATGTTTATTTTGATCACATGAAATGTTGGTAAGAGTAGATTTGTTAGCCTTATGACTTCCTACTTTAGTATTTAGCACCACATGACTAGTATGTATTTATCCATGTAATAGAAGGTGTCTCTATACCATAAATAGGACATTAGTACCTACCAGAATCATGTTATTTTAAGTGTTCAGACACATTTCGAGTCAGTGTTATGTATAACAGTGTTATGAGGGTTTCACGATTATACAACTGACCTATGAATCTTCATGTACTATGTTGTAATGCTTTCCCTCTTATGGATCATGTGTACAACAGATTACCATCTGATTGTCTTATTACTGATGATGTTTTCCCCCCCCTTCGCAAACCTTTTTGTGTGTATTTCTATAAAAATAATATGACGCATTTATATATTACATTTTTTTAGGTATTCGCCCCAGAAGAAGGGAACAGGGCTTCCCGAAATGCATCGGGCGACACTGTTTCACAACCTTTGGTGTCATTGTGCTATGTAATTAATTATCTTCTATAGATATTTATGTATATAAATGTATGTAAACATGTATAATCTCTACAAGAGACATTATGTAAAATAAGATATATATACAAACTGTGTATGATGAATCATGATAATATTGTGTAGGACCACAGTATCATCTTCTTGAAAATTTATGTTGAGTAATAAATTTACCAAGCAGAAGAGAAGTTTACAGATTATTCATTTCCCACATTAGAAAGGCATATTATATTTAATTTGTTGAGAATTATTATTCTCTAGGAACAGTGCATCCTGCATGTAGGCTTTGCTTACATTTACTTTTAGTAGGACCTCCTGAAGTGCCACTTGCTAGGCCTCTTTCGGGACGCTGAAGAGGAGGGACAATTCCCGCTGGACCTTAGAAAGGCCACAATTATCCCAATTCACAAACCGGGGAAGCCCGCTGAGGACTGCTCGTCCTACCGCCCGATCTCCCTCCTGAATGTGGAGGTGAAACTGTTTGCAACTATCCTGGCTCTCCGCCTTCGGCGGGTCATACTGGGATTGGTCCATCTTGACCAGACGGGGTTTATCCCGGAAAGGGCAACCAGGTATAACTTGCGGAGGACACACAATTGGTTTTGAGAGGTGGAAAACTGGGAGGAACCTCACTGGTTCCTGTTGCTAGATGCCGAGAAGGCATTTGATGCGGTCCACTGGCCTTTTATGGAGGGAGTACTGGAACGTATGGGATTCGGTCCTAAATATAGACGCAAAATCAAACTGCTATATACACACCCAAGTGCTAGGGTTAGAATCAATGGGACACTGTCGAAGGCCTTCCCAATACAAAGGGGTACGAGGCAGGCATGCCCCCTCTCCCCCCTGTTATTCGCCCTCACTATTGAAGTGATGGCGTGCGCGGTCAGGCAGAACATGGGAATTACGGGATTCCAGATAGGGGCCGCGGGAGTTCAGGAGGAAAAGCTGTCCTTATATGCGGACGATGTCCTGCTGTATATCACGCGGCCGGGGACCACGATCCCAGCACTGTTCACGGAATTGGACCACTATGGCGCCGGGTCTGGCTACCAGATCAACTGGCATAAGTCGACTCTTTACGACCCTAGGGGTAGAGACACCTGGCCCGCCCTGCCTGAGAGACTGCAGACAACTGGAGAGGGATTCATGTACTTCGGGATATTTATTACAACGAAGAGAGACCTCTCCTACGACTGTAACCTTGCTCGGGTTCAACGTAACTTCAAGACAGATGCTAGTAGGTGGCAGACGCTCCCCCTAACGATTCTTGGACGGGCAGCCATGTTTAAAATGATTTCGCTACCGAGATTTCTATACGTTTTCCAGAACGAATATTTCCCCGTAAAGAATACAATATTTCGAGACATTTATGCAGACTTCCGGGCGTACCTCTGGCTGGGTAAGCATCCGAGGGTGGCGCTGGCGACCCTGCAGAGACACCAATACGATGGGGGTATTTCACTGCCAGACCTGGAGGCCTACTATTGGGCCGAACATCTGGTCCCCATAAAAGAGTGGATACACGCACTGGCCTCACCCCACTTACGTGCTGGAGAGGCACACTATGGGCAACCACACTTGTCTCTATTACATTTACGGAGAGAAAGGGCAGGCTAGGCTGCTGCCGGCTACTAAAATCACACTAGGGGCATGGAAAAGGGCGACGAAAGCCATTCAGTGGGACCATAAACCAACGAAACAGACGCCTCTGTGGGACTGCGCATGGCTAAAAGAAATCAGCAAGTTAAAAGGATTTCAGGGTTGGGGCGCCATAGGCATCTCTACTTTAGGTGACGTAGTCAAAAAGGGGGCTCTGCACAAAAAAAAAACAATTCTCACTTTATAGTATAGAGCTCAGTGAAACAAATCTATGACAAATACAGTTCAAATTTAGAAATAGTAATCAGTTGTACAATTAAAAAATTCCAGTTATTGAATACATTAAAAATCATATATTTCATAAAAATACATAGAAATATACATAAAACCCGATTTATGTGGCAGTAGTTATATCTTCGCGCATTTCGGCGGAAAGGCGCCTTTGTCAGGAATAGCCGAAAAATTCTATAGGGGGGGAGTCGGTCCATATCTTGATATTGAAGAAAATACTCTGAAATCTCTTTAAAGGGTAATTCGTCACGTTTCTCTGTGTCCCAATGTATAAAAATGTTATCTGATATAGGTACTATTTATTGTTCCTATTCTATCGTATAACCCAAATGTGGTTATGACGCGTATATTCTGCTACAATAACAGCCAGATGTAGTATTCAAAATCTAGCTATAATTACAAAAGTAGGGGTTTCGTCTTTGTATCCCAGAGGTTACTTGAAGATTTTGCTCCTTGAGCTGTATTCTCAGAAGGAAGTTTTAATAGCAGTTCGTATGGATGGCGAACGCTAATGGGTAAAAGAGTTGCAGTTCCTGTATCGGATTGATGGTGTACTGCGGGGTGCCGTGCTGGGCAGTCTCTGAGGTCTTGTCGTTATGAGTATAAGTATCCTTAACCATTAGCGTTCGCCATCCATATGAACTGCTAATAAATCTTCTTTCGCGTCATAACCACATTTGGGTTTATATGATAGAATAGGAACAACAGATATTACCTATATCAGATAACTATTTTATATTTTGGGCCACAAAGAAAAACGTGACTAATTACGCTTTTAAAGAGATTTCTGAGTGTTTTCTTCAATAATCAAGGTATGGACCGACTCCCCCTATAGAATTTTGTGGCTCTTCCTGACGAAGGTGTCCTTTACGCCGAAACGCGTATCGAAAATATAACTACTGCCACGTATATGGTGTTTTATGTAGATTTCTATGTATTTTTATGAAATTTATGACATTTTTAATGCATTCAATAACTGAATTTTTTTAGTAATAAAAATGTATTACTATTTCTAAATTTGAACTGTATATGTCAGTTTTGTTTCACTGAGCTCTATACTATAAAGTGAGAATTGTTGATTTAGTCAATGGGAATTAGGTGCATGAGTGGGACGGTAGATAGACACGAATGAGTGAGGTCGTAAATGATTATGAGCAAGTGGGTAAATGACAGTTGGTGAGTGTGTGGATGGGAGTGTATGGTTCTGTGGGGAAAGAGCATGTGACGGTGCCCGAAGCACTACTCAGAATCTGGCGGCCGGTGCAATTAAATGTCGGTGTGTCAAATACCTAGGCTGGTATTATGTAATCCACTATCAAACACAGCTTGCTCTTACATGTTAATGCTTTCTGTTTGCGGCGGTCTTGATGTCTTTTTCTTCCTCTGTCATTCTGATCTGTGTGTTTCCCCCCTGTTGCACTCAGTAAATATTTAATACAGAAAATAAATGCTGGACCCCAAAAATGTGCTGTGCCTCGCACTGGCCTAAATTAAGCAGTGGTCACAGGCCTCTTCGCTGGATCTGAAGACTTATCAGCCAAATATATCCAATAAGGCCTCCAGCAAGGATGATGATCTGTATTCGACCTCATAGTTTGAATTCCAGCGCTCCACTCAGCCTTTCATCTTCTCAAGTTGATGAAAAGATAACTATTGAGTTGGGCAAAGCTGAACATCTGTCTTCATTCTCTCTCCCCAACCAAGCCCTATCTGAGAAGGCCAGGCATTGTCTGCTCGCTATGCTCCCTTGCATAGTGCAACTCTGTGTATGGGCTTCCGCCCTACCACTTGTTGCAATTACCAACTGCCACTGATGGGTGGGGCGAAAGGAGCTGGTGCACAAGCAAATTAATATTTGAGGTTGATTTGTCGATTAAGGTGGGAAGACAGATGGTGTGGGGAGCTAGCTGGAAGAAAAGTAAGAATGCATGCACTGGATTCATGCTTCAAGTTAAAATGATTTTTGATTTCTTACTGTGAAATTAATGTTTTGGAAGCATATTTGCACAAGCCAGTGCCCTAACATGTTTTTGTTAAAATCATCGCAAAGGGGAGGTAAGTGGTAGCAACAGTGGAGCAGACTGTTGTGTTGGGAGGGTACAAGTACATTTTGCTAAGTGTTGTTAGCAGTGGTGATAGATGAGCAGGAAAGCAACGGAGAAGCCTGGTGGGTGTCATAAAGAAAAAAATTACAACAAAAAAGGGCGAACTGGCTAGACGGCACTGTGAAGGAAAATCTGAAAATAAGCAAACATATGCATTCCCATGAAGAGCTAAAAGAAAACCAGCATTGACCAAGCCAACAGGTCTCGTCTTTGTGACCTGTTGACTTTAACAATTGTTTCTTTGTGATGTTGTTGCGCATGGCTAAGGATAAAAAAAAGCCTATAATGCTGCCTGCTGTCATTTAGTAGGCAAACGCGCAATGAGTGGTGAGCACATCTTAAGAATGGCACAGGTACATTTTCTTTTTATAACCTGGTCCGAATTAAATTTGTAAAGAAAAAATTCACAAAAAAGTGTGTGGAAAACCAACACTGGGTGACTGAAGCAACAAGGGGGGGTGCATGTGAGTGAAAGTAAATGACCGGGAGAGAACAATGTGGAGCACTGGTAAAAGCAGTGGTGGGGAGAAGCACTTGCACAAGAGAGCAAAAACGAGGTGAGGCAGTAAGCACTTAAGGGAGATAGCAGAAGAACACATGCTCTCTCTTAGAGTGCTAAACCAAAAAGAAGAAATGAGTGCCTGAAAAGTGAGCACTGGAAGGACACGTAATGTGGCTATGCTCCACGACAAGGAGAAACTCATCAAGCATTAGCACGGCAAATAGGTCTTGGCTATTCTAGATATTTTGTCTTTGTAATTTATTTATTTATTTTAGCTTTGTTGAACTGCAGCGCCACTGGAGTGCAGCACGTGTGTGTAAAAAAATACAAGTGCTATGACATAGTCATACATGCAGGCGCCCATGATCAACAGGTCTGCAAACAAGCAGTGCTCAATCACACAAGACACAAGAATAAATATGAGGACAAAACACAGCAGCAATTTGCATGGAGCACTTATGGCTTATGAGAAATAGTAGACACAGACGTTAAGTTAGTGGTAAGCAACTGGCAGGAAGAAATAAAAATCATAGGCATAGCCAGTAGGTTTTGCCTATAGAACTAATGGCTTTGGCAATGCTTTGTACCCATGCTGTACAGCAGTGCAGATGCTTTGCCGTATGGCTAAAACTAATTTACAAATCATTGAAAAAGTCGACAATGCCCGTGCAGTAACTAGAGACAGTCGGAGCCAGTAGTCTCTAAGGCAAGACCTATTGGCATTGCCAGTGCTTGTTAGGTCTTGGTGCAACACCACTGTGATTCTGCGCAAATCAATCTGTCCTTGTGTGAAAAAGGAAATAAAAAGTCTTTCAATAAAGAAAGCAATTGCGCCCAGGTCCAAATCTTAGTGAAAATACATTTGGAAGCAGATAACACATATTGTCACATTAAAAACCAATAACAACTATTTTGCAGAGTGAATCTTTCTGGATTCACTATGCTGTGCATTATTCCACGGTCTAGTGGTTCGGTCCAGAATCGTAGTCTTTTTTTTTTTCGTAGCCCAGGTGGGCGTCGATGTCCCACCTTCTGGTGTACTTCCTGTGATGTTGGCACGCTTCCTGCGGAAGCTCCCACCTTTGGGTGCCATGTTTAGATTCTTTTTTTCTGCCGTTGGGTCTGTATTGTCTCCAGAGTTTTTGGAGAAAAGAAGAAGGAAAAAACTAAAATCTACTGAAAAAGTTTGGATAATACATCCAGGAACAAGACCGCCGGGACGACGACTAAGAAGGAGAACTTCGACGTCCAATGGAGGATGCGCACACTGGGGACGCCCTGAGCGCAGGAATGGACAAGACCCCGTTTAAATTCTGCCGCAATTGCCACCACAAGTACACGCAGAAGGACCAGCACCCGTTTTGCAACCTCTGCCTGCCTGTCGAAAACTAAAGCAAGGTTGCAAGCCCTGGTCAGTCTTCACGCCAAAGACTTTCAGGATTAGAGACAGGCAGAGGATAGCCAACCACAGCATGCAAGGAAAAGGCCAACCTTCGTCGCTTTGGGACTTGGTCCTCCAGTGACAAAGAGGACAACATCACCGAGGGACCAGATGACTCCACGGTCGTAGAGACCGATAAGAAAACTACAAAAGATGTAGGAGAGACGTCGACCCCTAAAGCCCCGACAGACTCTCGAAAGCCTCAGTCAGACTCTCAAAAAACAGTCTAAGTCCACGAAAGGAGCACTGGCGTCGAATATTTCGACGGCCGCAGCTGCATCCAGGGACAAACAGCTCAGCGGATCCTTCGAAAAGGACTTCCAGGTGGCGAAAACACACGAAAAGCCTAGGTCGTCGAAGCACGCCCCCGAAAAGGAGCACTCTACGCCAAAGGAAAAGGACCCGAAGGCTTCCTCGAAGTCTACGTCAAAGAGATCGTCCGAAACACTCAACGCCGAGATGGAAAGGAAAAAGAGAAGGCTCGAGGCCGAAATGGATAACATCCTGCAAAAGGAAAAGAGAATTCGAGGAGCGGATGAAGAGGTTCACCATCCCGTCGAATCCAACAACGATCGTCATAGTCTAGGACAAGGAGGAGTTTGATGCCGAAGAGCCAACAAAAACTCCAGAGCCCCAGGAATACCAAGAGGAAGAGGAAGAGGGCCTATACTATTTCGAGGAAGGCGAAGAGGACCAGCCCATGAGTTTGGACTCGGCATGCTCGGTGGCGCAGGACCTGGATTGGCAGGACGCCGAAAGCCCGGAAAAGGCCGTGGAGACGTACCCTTCAAGGCCTTCGCCGCCAGATGACATTGGGATCTACAACATGGTCATCAGGAACGCGGCAACAGCTTATGGGGTGTGACTAGAGGAAGAAAAACCAAAAGCCTGCTTCCTCCTAGAGACCCTGCTCCCCACTCAAACCAGAAGTTAATACCTCCCCGTGCTACCAAGTGTCCTGGACCAGGGGGGAGAGGCATTCAAAGAACCAGCAAGCTGCAGGTCAGTCACACCCAGGACAAAGAAAAAATACAAAAATTCCTCTAAGGATCTTCCCTACATCCAGGGATCCGTCACAGCTGACTCAATCATGGCAGCAACAGCCAAAAAAAGGGCCAACGTTCCCACCTACTCAGGCCCACCACCTGACAAAGAGAGTAAGAGGATAGACCTCACTTGAAGGAAGATGGAGAATGCAGCAGTACACTGGCGCATTGCCAAATCTAATGCCCTACTCAACAGGCATACGTACCAGGATTGGGACGAGGTCGGACAACTGCTCAAACACCTCCCTGAGCAATATCAACATAGGGCAACACACCTGGTGGAGGAAGGCAAGAATATAGCAAACTCATGCCAAAAATAAGCCCTGGATGTGGCAAATACGTTCTGCAGGCTCATGATGATCGGGGTCCCAGAGAGAAGGCATGCCTGGCTGAGAAGATCAGGCATCTGAAAGAGACACGTTAGTTATAGATTCCTTACCTTAGAATATCCCCAGGCGTCAGACCGGATCCGGGAATTTTTGCGTAGCAGTACCCTTGCGCGTCGGTAGGCGTCGTCTGCGGCTCCGCGTCTGTCGTCGGCGCCATGATGACGTCGTCTGAGTACTTAGACGCCGACTCCGCGTGCTGACGTCCGTTCTTAGACACAGCTTTTCCATGCCAAAAACGCAGAGCCATGTCAAAAACCAACACTGGTGCCATTGAAACTAGGGCCCTGAAAGGGGATGACCTTAACCCTAGATATCGGTTCGCAGAACCGGGATGATGGGTGGGTCGGTAAGGAATCTATCACTAACTAGTGTCTCTTACAGATATATTGTTACACAACTAGTAACTTGTGCATCTGAAAGAGACACGTTAGTGATAGATTCCTACCTTCGAATAGATACCCCAGCAATACCAACCCCGGTAGTGGGTCTGCGAACCAATAATCACACCAGAAAGTCCTGGAGAACGGAACGGCCAAAGATGCCATCCCTCCGGACTTGGCTGTCCAGGCAGTAGTGTCTTGCGAACGTGAGCAGCGAGGCCCACGTAGCTGCCTGACAAATGTCCTGCAAGGGGACTCCTCGGCCCAGGGCAGTAGTAGTCGCAGCCCGAGTGGAATGGGCCCTCAGCCCAACAGGAGGTACCTTTTTAGCGAAAGAGTAGCACGCTTGGATGCACAACACGATCCACCGAGAGATGGTCCGTTTGTGCACCGCCCGTCCTTTCTTAGCGCCCACGTAACCAACAAAGAGTTGGTCATCCACCCGGAACTAGCGTGTGCGATCCAGATAGTATGAGAGCGGACGTTTTGGGTCCAGACGGTAGCCTCTCTTCCTCTTTCGAGGGAGGCGGAAAGAAGGTGGGCAAAGTGATGGACTGCCCGATGTGGAAGGCTGTGACTACCTTGAGCAGGAAAGAGGGTTTCGTCCGCAACACAACCTTGTCCGGATGGACAGAAAGGAAAGGAGGTTTAGAGGATAGAGCCTGGAGCTCACTCACTCTCCTGTCAGGGGTGATGGCAACCAGGAAAGCTGTCTTCAGAGTAAGAAGGCGGATAGGACATTTGTGAAGTGGCTCAAAGGGAGCACACATCAGAAAAGTAAGAACCAGGTTCAAGTCCCACTGAGGCATCACGAAGGGAACAGGTGGAAACGTGTGTGTGATGCCTTTAAGAAAACAATTTACAATAGGGGACTTGAACAAAGATGGCTGATCAGGCAGCCTGAGGAAGGCTGAAAGGGCAGAAAGGTAGCACTTGATAATGCCCAGAGCAGAGCCCTGCTGGGCAAGAGAAATAAGGAAGAGAAGAACCTCAGAAAGAAGGGCAGGGAGAGGATCCACAGCCTTTGCTGTGCACCATGCCACACATCTGTTCCACCTGCAGGCGTATACCGACTTTGAGGAGGGACGCCTGGCTGCCAGAATGATATTACAGACTTTAGGAGGCAATTCAAATGGCCTCAACTGTCGCCGCTCAATCTCCAAGCATGGAGGTGGAGACTGGACAGGTTCAGGTGGGGGACCTTCCCCTGCTGCTGCGACAGAATGTCCTCCTGAAGAGGCAGATGGGATCGACTGACATACTGAGTAGCTCTGGATACCAGTACCTTCGTGCCCAGTCCGGAGCCACAAGGATGACTTGGGCCGGGTCGCGTTTGATCTTCTTCAACACTCTGGGCAGAAGTGGTATAGGCGGAAAGGTGTACAACAGACCGCAACTCCACTCGTGACGAAAAGCGTCTCCGAGCGAGTGCTGCCTTGGAAATTCCAACGTGCAGAACTGATGACATTGCGCGTTCTCTTCTGTGGCGAATAGATCTAACCAAGGCTCTCCCCACTGCTGAAAGAGGCCTTGCGCCACGTCAGAGTTCAGATGCCATTCTTGATCCATCATGCACCGACGGCTGAGTTCGTCCGCCCTGGCTTTCAGAGAACCTGCCAGGTGTTGAACCACCAGGGTCACGCCCTGATGTGCGCATCAGACATTCCAGCAGGGCTACTAGGGCGACAACCAAGCACAGCGGGGCCAGCAAAAACAAACCTGGCAATACCAACCTCGAGGCCAGTCCTTTCGCGGGAGGGCGAATGGATGAGGGCAAACAAGAATGGGGGGGGGGGGGGGGGCACAACAAAGTCAGCAAAAAAGGGTCACACGGACAAAAGATCAACGAACATGTAACACCAGTAGGAGGCAGACTAAAACACTTCTCCCAGGGATGGAAGAAAATAACTGACAAATGGATACTAAATATCATACAGCATACTGCATAGAACTGGAAAAGAAACCACCAAACAGGAAACCGAAAAAAAAACGCACTCCGCAAAAGAACTAGCGCTTCTCACAGAGGAAGCTCAAGAACCCCCCCACAAAGAAGCCATAGAAACAGTACCATTCAAAGAAAGAAACAAGGGAGTGTACTCTAACTACTTCCTCGTACCAAAGGTGGACAAAACACTAAGACCCATCCTGGACGTACGGTTCCTAAACCAATACATAAGAACACAAAAATTCAAGATGACATTTCTTCAAGAAGTCATTCCTCAGATAAGTGACGGAGACTTTATGTCCACCATAGACCTAAAGGACGCCTACCTACAACATTCCCATGAACAGACAGCACAAACATTTACTGAGATTTGCCATCAACAAAGCACACTACCAGTTCACCGCCCTGGCCTTCGGACTAAAATCTGCAACAAGGGTCTTCACCAAGTGCCTCGTTGCCGTGGCAGTGCACCTAAGGAGAGAAGAAATCCATGTATACCCCTACCTCAGTGACTGGCTCATAAAAGCAAGTTCCTACAAACAATGCAAGGAACATGCATAACTGGGCACAAAAACGCTAACGGAACTGGGATTCTCAATACACTTTGGGAAATCCTCAATGGAACCAGAGCAAGTGAAGATCTTTCTAGGCGCACAGATCAACACCATACAGAGCAAAGTGTTCCCCAGCGACAAGAGAACCCTTGCCCTGCTGAAGGAGACACGTCAGTACCAGAAGGGGCGAGCTCTGACAGTGAGGATAGCGAGCAAGATCATGGGGATGATGGCGTCCTGCAAACACCTAGTCCCCAATATACGGCTACACATGAGACCATTCCAGGAATGGCTGCAACAATGGTCACAAGCTAAGGGAGTTGAGAAGATCTAGTGTTTGTAACACACGCAGTGCAAGAGGAGATAGCATGGTGGAACAAGGAGAACATAACAAAAGGGAAGCCTTTGACACCACGAAACCCAACAGTGACCATCACCACAGACTCATCCCAGAAGGGATGGGGAGCACACATGAACCAACTCAAGGTGCGGGGCTTGTGGATTCCAACAGATACGATCAGGCACATCAACTACCTGGAACTAAAGACCGCATTCCTCACCCTGAAAGCCTTCTAGAAACAACTGTACGGGCAAAGTGTGTTGATACAGACCGACAACACCACAATGAGGTTCTACATCAACAAACTGTGAGGAACACAATCAGTTGCACTATAAACCTAGTGCATGACATATGGAGATGGGCCATCCCACTCAAAATAGACCTCCTAGCTATACACCTACCAGGGAAAGACAACGTGGAGGCGGACTGGCTCAGCAGACAGACATCTGCATTCCCACGAGTGGGAGCTCAATGCACAAGAAACACAAAGGCTATTCAAGAAGTGGGGTACCCCGACAATAGACCTATTTGCAACACACCAGAATGCTAAGTGCTGATACTTCGCAATCAGGGGAACAATCCCAAAGGAATGCCCTATAGATAACCTGGTCGAAAACATTTGCCTACGCTTTTCTCCCCGATACCACTGATACACAGGGTACTCAGCAAATGCAGAACCAGCAACATGATGCTGATTCTGATGGCACCACAGTGGGCCAGGCAGTCATGGTTCTCACAAATAGTGGAGATGGCGCCGGGACCACCTCACAAATTCGGGAAAAGAAAGGACTGACTTTCCATGAAAAACTGAGAGGTACTCCAGCCAGAGAGCCTCTGCCTTGCGGCATGGCTCCTGAAGACATAGTTTGCACATCTGAAACTGCCGGAGAGCACACTGTGGGTGCTACGAGAGGCAAGAAGACCAACCACACGGAAGTGCTATGTGGCAAAATGGAAAAGATTCACACAATGGTGTATCAAGGAGAAACTGCACAAGAAGATGACAAGGGAATCAATGGTGCTAAAATATTTAACACACCTACTCAAATCAAACCTAAGTTCCACCTCACTGAGGGAACACCCTGCAGCAATAGTAGCCTACACAAAAGGAGAGACAGGAAAGAGCTTCTTTACTACACAAGTAGTAAAAAGATTCCTGGAAGGGGCGAAGGATAGCGCCACCCACAAGGATGCCACCACCGGCATGGAACCTTAATTTAGTCCTAACAGAGCTTATGAAGGCGCCTTTCGAACCCATTCATAAGGCATCACTACAAATGCTCACAAAGAAGACAGCCTTTCTAGTGGCAATCACCTCGCTACGCAGGGTAAGCGAACTGCAAGCGCTAACACTGCAAGAACCCTACATTCAAATACACAACGATAGGGTGGTCATGAGAACTGACCCACACTTTATTTATTTATTTATTTATTTTTGGGTTTGTATAGCGCTAGAATCGACTCCCGAAGGAGTATCTCTGTGCTTGAGCGGGCACTAAGGAGAGTAGGAACTGGCGGAGTTAATAAGTGAGAAACAAGAGTCTTTAGCAATTTCCTAAATGTCTTATGTTCTGAACAGAGTCTGAGAGAGTCAGGAAGTTATGCCAAAGGTGGTGTCAAGGTTTCACATGAACCAGACAATACAAATACCAAGCTTCTTTAAGAAACCATCCACAAGCGCAGAGAGGGCCCTGCACACTCTGGACACTATATGGGCAGTAATGCATTACATGGAAAGAACTAAAGAGCACAGGAAAACAAACAGTTCTTTGTGTCCTTCGCAAGCAGTTTCCTGGGTAGACCAGTAACAAAGGGCACTATTGCACGATGGATCGCACAAACAATACAATTCTGCCACAAGCAGGCAGTTCAAGAACTAACAGAGGGGGCACAAGCCCACTCTACTAGGAAAAAAGGAGCAACAATAGCCTTCCTGGCAAACACACCCATACAAGACAACATGGGCTTCAGTACACACGTTAACTAAGCCCTGCTGCGTGGATATACTGATGAACAAGGAAACACAAGTAGGACAGAAAGTGCTTCAACATATTCAACAACCAACGCTCATCTTCCACCCAGCCGCCGCAAACATAACAAACCGCTACAAAGTCTATGCACAGCATAGTGAATCCAGAAAGATTCACGCTGCAAAACGAATAGTTTCTTACCTGTCGGTGTTTTTTTGCAGCTTGAAGATCTTTCTGGATTCACTAGCAAACCTACCCAC
The DNA here is from genome assembly GCF_964263255.1 of Lissotriton vulgaris. Taxonomy (NCBI): domain Eukaryota; kingdom Metazoa; phylum Chordata; class Amphibia; order Caudata; family Salamandridae; genus Lissotriton; species Lissotriton vulgaris. The sequence goes on along the minus strand of NC_141691.1, from coordinate 839,211,001 downwards.
CTCCGCCAAAAAGATGAGGCAGGAGAAGAAGGTGGAAATACAAGGAATAAATTACAAACAGACACTTTAAGAGACAAAGTGAAAATTAATTTACTTTAAGAAAGAACTGGAAAACATTGCCAAGGATTCACAAACAGAACACAAAAACAAGAAAAAAAGAATCCGAAGATGGCGCCCAAAGTGCCGACGTCACAGGAAGTACACCAGAAGGTGGGACGTCGACGCCCACCTGGGCTAAGAAACATTTTAAAAAAAGAAAGAAAAGACTACGATTCCGGACCCAACCACTAGGCCGCGGAATAATGCCCAGCCTAGTAAATCCAGAAAGATCTTCAAGCTGCAAAACGACACCGACAGGTAAGAAACTATTCGTTGTCATAATAAACATCAATTTCGAAGGAGAAAAGGGATTCTTTGAAGTGTGTGTTGCATAGTAAAACAGAGCTACAAATGGCGAGAGGTTCAATAAGGAGAGCAGGGAAGAACTAATTTTAGTAGTAGGTCACTCACAGCACGATTAGTGAAAAGACAGAAATGTTAAGCTAAAGCAAACAGTAGTTTGTCCATGATTAAGCTGAAAGAAAAAGGAAGTGAAGCCGGTACGTGCTAGCTAATTAGAAGGCAGCAAATGAGTGAAAATCAAGCCATCTAATTTTGAACAATGGTTAGGCTGCAAGCTCTTTGTTGTATACAGTATCTCTCACAAGAGATAGCATGCAACGCATGTGTTGGCGCAGGCGAAATGTATAAACTAGGAGTTGGAGCGGAGAAGGGACTTAAGAGCTTCCACCACAGGCAATTAAGTTTGGAAGTAATTAATCGGGTAAACAGATTCTAAGCAGTAGTTTTCTAGACCCACAAGGGCTCTCTTTCTGCGGTTTGGGCTGCACCATGTACTGGGAGCCGCAGATCCCGTAGTCGCATCTCCGTTCGCTTGTGCCCCGCCGCCTTTCTCTTTGTCCTCCCTTGCCAACCAAGCTTACCAGACTGCCACTGTCCGACTGAGTCTGGTGATTATTTTGGATGCCCACCATCTCTGCCTGCTTATGGTGCCCCACCACCTGGGCCTTGGGGAATATAGCCCCGCTAGTCTGTTCTGCATGTTTCAGCTGTGTGCAGCCTGTTGACAAAGGGACAGTGGGCTTCTAGGGCCCCTCTGTGAACCCCAGCTACACCAGCAGAGGCTACCAGTAGGTGAGGTGAGTGCCGTGTGGCCAGGGGGAGTGTGAGCGGAGTTGTGGGGAGGACTTTGGAGATGGTGGGCACTTACGCAATGGTAATGAGGATCAGGGGAAGGCAGCACATAGGCAGCCCCAGTGCGGCTGGTGGAACCATCAGGGGGTTTCTAGGGTGTAGGCACCCCTTTAGCCCTGACTGTAAGGAGTGGTGGAGCAGCATTACCCAGGAATGAGGCCACTCATTGCCGATTGTAGTGTTTGTCAGGACCAAATTTGCTGGTAATCTACCTCCTAAGTGCTAGTTTCCTGATTCTACATATTTGTAACCCACCTCCCTTAAGAGGGTCGTCATCCATCAGTCAAAGTTCCATATATCTGGCGAGTTCTAGCTACTATATCTAATCACCAACTATATAAGATAGTCTTCCGATTTGGACTCATTAAATTACGTTTGTTATTTCTCCTCCTTTCCATCATGGGGCTATTTATTGTCAAACTAATATGATCACGGGGAAACTTCTTTGAACAAAGTAATTGCCTACAGGGAGTGCAGCAAAACAAAATCAAACTCCCTGTGGAATGAAAGAAGCCATATGGGAGTTTTAAAAGGTTTGGCTCCCATTTCAATGTAGTTTGAGAACGGTGACTTGTTTTTGGATTCTCCTTTGGGGCTACTCTACCCTGGGAAACATACCCGAAAAATAGTTAAAATGTCTGGAACTGCAATTAAATGACTAGGTCCAAGGAGGAAGTCATACAGTATGATGCCCCCCACATTTAGCAAGTGCCTACGGATAAAAGGTACTGCATGCCTATAAGGGCACAGGTCAACCTTACGAACAGTCCAATAATAGTAATCGGGTCGACAACCTACTGCAGAGTTACCAGATCTATATGTGGCTTATCTAAAGTTTAATGGTACACTGATGGATAAGTCACTGCAGAAAAGGTCTGTCCGTGAAGCATCATTGGAATCGTCTTCTAAAACTGCGCTCAATCTCTTCAGTAGTTCTCCCTGTTCAGATAGCCCCTCGTTTTTGGACCAATCTGCAGAACTTGATTGGGGCCATTAACCTTCATGCAACCTTGCAGGAGGATATTTTCAGGTCTTGGAATCATTCCAATGCTTGGAGAGCATCATTTATTCAATTTTACCTTTCTGACATAAACGAACAGCAAATTCTAATCATGTTCTTGAGACGTTATCGTAGTTATCTTCCAGTGTCTGTCGGCAAGAAAGGAAGAGCTAATGAAAGGGAATGAAAATACTGGTATGGCCAAGTCTATCCACATGGGAACAAATACAGTCCGGCTAGAGGCCTCATAGGGGATTGTGTTAAATAGGAAGGATAGGCGAAACAAGAAGACAGACAGCAAAATCTTCTCACCAAGATCTCTATTTACAGAGTCGGGAGGAAAAATACCATGAGTTATCCAGTTACAACCATTCCTTTACTTCCAATATTTCAGAAGAGGAGACCCAATGTGTCATTAAAAGAGAAGACTCCTGGCGAAAATGACAGTAATATATCGGAGCCCACTAATATAATTACTACTTCAAAGATTAACTAAAAAATGTCTTCTGAAGAAAATGAATAGAAAAATTCTGTGAAAATCCAATTTCTGGACTCCGCCAAAGTTGCTGAAATTGCAGACAATGGCTTAGACCGAGCAAGTAGGGCTCTTATGCTCCCAACCTCGTCAGGCTCTTCCTCGCCCAAGCCAAAGTCATTAGTCCGAAGGACCATCTCTTAGTTATCTACACAAGTTTCAGAGCCTGTTAATCCCGATGTAGCCAAAACTGTGGAGGAAATGGTGGTAGCTGCTGCCACAGGATTAAACCCCTGGGCAGGTCTGTTTAAGCCCTTAGCTCTAAAGTATCCAAATGACGTAACAACCTCCAATAGATCTAGTGATGCAGAGAAAACTGTTGTCATGGCTCCTTCCGGGAGATTGGTGGCAGTTTTCTCTTCGATTGATCTGTCTTTCATATCTCAAACAGAAGGATCCCAGAGTTGGCACTAGTTGGCCAAATCATTAAACCATAACCAGCTGCTACCCCATAGATATGGATCCCAGCCCTAATACTGGCCTAAGTAAGGTCTCCTGGAACATGGTAGGAATAAAATGATAAATTCGAAATTGGTTCTTCTTTCCAGTCGGAATGCGGATATTATTTGTTTTCAGAGGACATGAAGCCTATTTGTATCCACTTTGATAAATATATCACAATTGGATCAATGAAAAAATGGATCAAAAATATCGGAGGCGGAATATTGATGTCAAGAATATCTAAGTCCTATCTACACTATGGTAAGTACAAAAATATTGAGAAAAAAATATATTGTCAAAAATATAGTTAAAAATATTGGTTTTTATTATTTTTTTAAATAATGGAAAACAAAATAAATAATACATATATCTAAAATAAGCAGCTAAAAATTTTTAAAATTATAAGTAATACATATAGGGGTCGATTCCGATTCTGGAAACAAATCTGTACGACGATTCGTATTCGAAGCCGTTTCCGTACGATTCGTACAAATCCGTTTGAAACGCGTAGTACAATCCGTAGAATAGAAATACGTCCGAATCCGTGCGAACCGTACGAAATACAAGGCTACATCCTTACGAATTAGATTTTCACAGTGAACGGTACGATTCGTAAACGTAAACGTAAACTTAAACGTATGCCGTACGACCCGCCAAGTACAATCCGGACCGGGGAATGAGTACGGAACACGTTGCGTATAGGCAATTCGTACGGAGAGCCACACATTCACATATGCACCATACCCCTAAACGCAAGGAGTGTACACACCGTACACCTACGGCCTTGGGGGGGGGGGGGGGGGGGTACGAACCGTACCACTACACCAACATTCATGGGGTGTACGCACCGTAGCCCTGAAATCCAGGGGTGTACGCACCGTACCCCGATGCACTGTACTCCTGCTATCATGGGGTGTACGCACCGTACCCGGGGGGGGTCCGTTTCGTACGCATTTTGAGACGAAATATGCTTTTACGGATGTTTTAAGCTCCCGTAGAAAAAGAGTTGTACGGAGTGTTGTGGATTTGATTTGGAACAACAAAGAAGTGCCAGAGGGTCTATGAGGGGAAGAAGAAGTGAGGATTTACAGTGTATGAAGTACAGACAGAAAACAGGGGACCTCTAGATCTGACCTGAAAAACGTGGTATACAATGACAACCTAAATAGATGGTCAGAGACACCCATCAGTCACCACTCGGAACCGCCCTTCATCATTTGGGATTTTTTTCAAACCATCCATGCAGGTATGTATTACTCAGTCAGAAAGAGACCAAGATGTAAAAAGGTCTCTTTCACTGAGCAAACAATAGTATGGTTGACCACTCCTCCGGGCTGGTGAATGGTCCGAATGAGGTGTGACTGGGGAAGTGCAGTGCAAAAAAAGTGCGTAGAAAATAATAAAAATGTGTGTATTAAGATTGGATGAGGGAGCACAGAACACTCTTTATTCGGATGATGCTCACTCCGCCAATATTAAAAAATTGTTAAAGACAGTTTGAAAAATATTCTGTCTAGAGGTGGAACTGGGTCGACATGTTTCAGCAACCAGGGGACACAATTGTCCTTGCTTTCATCAGGACCTTAACAACAATTAGATGCTACTGCATACATAAAATAAATGATAAGTGACAACTAAAAGACAAGTATAACAGACAAGTACAGAGGTCACCTGCGGTATCCAGGTGAAGCGTCTTGTCTTTAACTTACAGCTTATGTCGTTCACATAGCTTGTAAGGAGTGAAGGAATAGAGTGAGGCACCGCTCTTTCCGTCGGTACTTCCTCGCTGGCGTCTGAACCGACTGGGGAGGCCAGTCGGTTCAGACGCCGGCGAGGAAGTACCGACGGATAGAGCGGTGCTTCACTCTATTCCCTGAGCCACTGCCAGGTGGGGTGAGGCCTTCACTCCTTTGTGGTGACAGTGTTGAAAAGGTAGTGAGAAGGAGAGAGGCTTTGACAAACTATCAGCAGAAATATAAACAACGTTATGATGCTAAGATGGTTGTCAAATCTAGGAAATGGAATGTGGGTGACTGTGTTCTTGTGAAAAAACCGAAATTTGGTCACAAGGGTGTTTCGAACTTCACTGGTCCTTTCACCATTGTTTCCATTAGGAAAAGTGTTGTCACTTTGGATAATGGCTGCACTTGGAATATGTCTAAATTAGCCAAGTGCAATGATGTCAAGCATTACTTCAATAATGATTCCAGAATCTCCAGTAATCCTAGTGCTGCTCCTTCCACCAGTTTTCAAAGAGTTACTACTAGGAGGACTTTACAGCTTCCTAGGAAGTTCAATGGTTTTGTAATGCATTAATTATGTTATTGCTTGTGTTCTTTTCTTTATTGATGCTCTACACTGTTTTTCAAGCTTTGTTTTATTTCTTTTACTATGTATAGGGGATGTGTTATGTTTGCTGTATCTTTAAGAGTCTCCTAGCTGATTACATCATTATTAGAATGATGACATTTCAATTGCTGTAAATTCAGTTGCTGTTGCTGTGCTTGTTGATGGTTGCATATTAAAGTTACTCTACAACTACTACAGCAATTTGAGTGCTTTTATCAGGACGTTACTTCAAATTTATTTATTTTACTTTGTCAAAAAGTGAATTTGGATGCCTTTAATTTGCTGACCCCTTACCACCCCTAACACCATTGATCTCTGATCTATCACAACACCTGAATCCTTAACCCCTAAAACCCCCGTCCCCATGCTAATACTACACCCATCCCTGCCCTCTAAATTCCACCCATTCCTGAACTCTAAAAACTCATTTTTATTTCTAGACCCTAAAAAAACCCTCACTATCCCTAAACACTACCCATCCCTGACACCTAAAAGCTCCTCACCACCCAGATCACAATCCATTCCAGACCCCTAAAAATCCTTCATCACTCCTAAACTCCCTAAAAACCTTTCTACATCTAAACTTCACTTTCCTCTAAACCCTCACAACCCTTCGCACCATCACAACCCCTTCCTGAACTCTAAAAACCCTTTACCACCCCTATACTCTACCAACCACTAAACCTTAAAACTCCTCAGCACTAAACTCTGCCCATCCATGAGCCCTAAAAATCTCTCAACACTCCTCCCATCACTGAACCCTACAAAATGGTCATCACCCTCAAACTCCACCCATTACTGATCCCTGAAAACCCCTTACCACTGCTGAACTACACACATCCCTAAATCTTAAAAACACCTCCTACACCAGTACTCGCCAATCCCTGACCCCTAAAACCCCTCATCATCCCAAATCTTCACCCATCCCTGAACATAAAAACCTTCCATGTATAAATGGAAATTTACATCTTTAGTGGAAAGCAGAGCACCCTCTAGAGATAGCTGTGTACCAAACTATTAAAAAGCAGTTTTAGAGTGCAAAAGCGTTCTCTTGAGGAGCACCAGTGCAGGGCCAGCCTTGGGCATAGGCGAGCTGGGTCCAGGCCTGGGGCTCCAATATTGGGATGGGCGCACCAGGGAAGTGCCTGACTTAATGTCATGCAAACAGCAGCTGGTCCATCCAACTTGGACTGCATCTGGTCCGATTAAAGACTTTGGGGCTTATTTATAAGCCACTTGCGATGCCTGTGCGTCACTGTTTGTGACGCTCCGGTGGCGCATGAGCCTGTTCCATATTTACCAGGCAGCACTAAGCCACTTTATTGATGCTACCTTGTAAATATCATACCCTTTAACATAGATTTCTACTTTTTAAAGTGATGTGTAATGGGTGCGGCTAGGGGCGTTCCCAGCAATATTCATGGCTTTTTGACACTGCCCCAGATTGACGAGAAATCTTAGGGGCAGATTTATGTTAACTGGCGCATCCCCAGGGATGCGCCAGTTACTGTGCGCCACAGTGCGCCACAGCTCCGCCACCCATGGTGCGCCGCATTTACAATGCGGCGCACCATGGGGCAAAAACGGCACAGATGCGTGACGCATCTGTGCCGTAAAGGTGGCGCATTGCTGGAGTTGCGTCGCAAGCGCGACGCAGCTCCAGCAAGGCTCGGGGGTGCCCCATCTTCACAATGCTGCGTCAAGACCTACGCCTGCTTCAAGGCACCGCCAAAAACATACGCCTCCCCAGGGGAGGCGCAAGGGTGGCATAAGGAGGAGAAATCTCTTTATTTCTCCTCGTTTTTCCTCTTTCTATGTGTGCTGCATTATGCAGAACACATAAAAAGAGGAAAAAGCCTCTTGTGATTGTTTATGTGCAAAAACGTTTCCCTTCCTGCACAAAAATAGTCATACCCGCAACGTAGGTGCCTGCGTTAGCACACACCAGACCACTGTGCGCCAGCGCAGGGGAAAAGGACAGGATTGCGATGTATCGTACAGATACGGTGCATTACTGCCCCTTTTGCCATAGGACATTGCAGCAGGAAGGCCTGCGGCAATTCCCTACGGCAAAAACTCTTAACTGAGGCCCTCTGTAATCAGCTCCTAATGTACCTCAGCTTAATTGTTACCACCACTTCAACCCCATCTTCCTCACACCTCCTGCTGTCACACCGCAACGACCCCCGCAACACACACACACAATTTTCTTTCCGCACAGGACGCTGTCCCAGTCAATCCGATATAGGGCTGGTCCTGCACCAGTATCCTATAAAACCCTTTAAAACTACTCTACACAGCACATACTTTATAGTTGGAATACAATCCGATTCCCAGGCTTGTAGGAGAGACTACTTCAAAGATACTCCATACGTTCTGCGTGACTTAAACCGGACCACTGGGACTGCATGGTAATTAAAATGTTTATAAGGACAGAGCCTTAGGCGAACTTGTATCTTACTTAATCCATTTGCTGTATTTTCCCTGTCCTGCAGTGCTCTCTGTTGAAACTGCATTACCATTACTATGTCTGTTCTCTTAAGGCACACTAGAATTGAGATGTAATTAAACTGCTCATTGTGAGGGACCGTTAACTGGTCTTTTTATAAGTCTAATGGAGTTAGTCCATCAGAAAGGAGATGTAGTTAAAATGCCCACCACTTATCATTACTGCCCACGTTTCCAGCTCAACAGATCTATAACAGTGTTATGATAGCCTGTGATGGGGGTTTGCCTGGCCATGAGGAGAGGAAGTGGCTTAAAAGCTAGAGCAGCCGACTATCTTGGGAGCCAGGTTCGAGACTGGCGGGATGCTCAAACATCCTGTGATTCTGGGCACATCACGTAATCTCCCTGTGCCTAAAAATGGACGTGTCTGTCTGTAATGCGACTGGTGCTCATTTACAGCTCTCTGATACCTTCGGGTCGAGTTCGCACAAAAATAAAAAATTGGCGTGACGCAGTCTGTTTCGCACCCCTTTCACTTCTTGGTCATATATACATATATATGCGCAGTGTCCAAAACAAGGCAAGACATGGGTCTTCTCACTGATGGCACCTACACTGCCCACATAGGCCATTTAACACACGCACAACTACATCTATTACGCGCCGCAAGCGCCTCAGTTCCTTATCAGGGGAAGAAGCACAATCTCTAGAAGCACACTAAAATGTATCCATGTACATCCTGGGTCTTTCCCATTCGTAGCTTGTGCGGGCTCAACAGCACTGAGAATGCAAAGGGGGTTAGGACAGTTTTGCATGTAACAGGGTCGGGAACAGAGGTTGCAAAGAACTCTATACCGAACAGGGCCTTGGTCCGCAAGATGGCCTAGTGCTGTCAGACAGCATGTAAGGTGACCCGCATAGCTGCCTGGCATATATGCAATGCATATAAGGCGGCCCTGGCTGTGTGTGCTTACACAACAGTTCAAGGGAGGGACTGATGCAGAGTAAAGCCCTCAGAGAAGTAGCAGTTGATCTGTCTGGCAATGGGGGAACCTTCATTTGCTCAGCTGGCTTCACTATCTTCAAACAATACCAAACATTGTAGCAATAGCATGCAGAGCCCTGTTTCTTGCAAGATAAGAATGCAAGGCATGCTTTATGTCCAAATTATGTAGCATCTCTTTAACAGATGAGACGGCCATGTAAGAAAATGGTAGGGAGCAAACTGGCACATGCATCAATATTGCATTTTGCGATTCCTTAATTGCGAAAAATAAAGGAAGCGCAATTAAGGAATTGCAAACTGCAATGCATCAAGAAATCGCTATAAAAATAGCGATTTCTTAAAATTCCTTAATTGCGATTCTCTCATTGAGAATCGCAATTAAGGAATACCTCCCCATCTATTCCTAGGGGCCTAGAGACCCATAGGAATGAATGGAAAGACATTCTTAATTTGCAATTCACCATTAGAAATTTGCAAATTAAGAATGCAATTTCAAGGGTGCAGGGGTGTCCAAAGGACACCCTGTTGCACCCCTGAAATCTGCTTAGAAGTACATTTTGCACACTCACACGCCCCAAGGGCAGGCGTGTGTGTAAAATGGAGCTTTGAAAAATGCACTTTAGTGCATTTTTCAAAGTTTTCGCAAATTACCATGAAGGTCAACTTCATGGTAATTTGCTCCCTTTATTTGCGAATTCGCAAATTTTTAGAGTTTGATGCATTGCATTTAAGGAATCTCAATTTGAGATTCCTTAAATGCAATCGCAATTTAAGAAATCGCAATTTTGCAATTTCTTAAATTGCGAAAATTACAAAAATGTTAATGCATCCCAAAAATGGGAATTGCATTCGCATACGGCCAAATTTTGCGATTCGCAGCATTTGCGAATGCAATTTCCTTTGATGCATGTGCCCGAAAATCTTCTTGAGATCAAACTGTAAAGTAGTTCTGTAATAAAAGTACTGTGAATTCTCATTAGCACTTTATCTAGGTGTAGCACAGTGTAGTGGTCTGCATGTAATATGGCTTGTGACTCTCTGATGTGTCTTGTTGAAATCATGGCCACAAGAACGGAAGTGGCCAAGAAGAGCAATCTCATTTCATGAGATGCCAATGGGTCTAGCTTTTAATGCATCAATCTTCCTAGAGTCCAAGACCACCTCTCCATAGGAAATTGGTGCATCAAGTTACTAGCCACGGGTTAAATCCTTGCTCATGCCCACATGGGCATGCGATTCAGCAGGATGTCAAGAAAGTCCTATTCCGCCAAGCAGGGAAGTGGGATTGATTTGTTCGGCAAAGCCCAACAGCAGAACCTTCTCCACTTCCTCATGTAGAGTGGGGTGTGGAAAGCAGTGGATATCTTGGAGCACTTTCCAGACTAGAAACTCATTCTCTAGGACTCAAAAGAGATTAGCAAAGAACTGCAGGGCACGTATTTGTAATATGCCTTTGGGAGAATGCCTAGGGGCCTATTTACAAGATGGTTTGGTTCGCGTTTGCATCCCAGAAACGTAGTACACCTCTGACGCAATCCTTAAGTAAGATCTAGAAAGCCACGCAAGGCCACTTTGCATGGTCCTGAGTGGTTCCATAAATCTGGAGTAAGGTAACGCACATCACTGCATTGACTTACTCAACCTTGGGAAGATGTTCCGGAATCCGTGGCTGTTCACGCACAATTCCCATGGTTTTATATGCATTCCCAGATTTACCAGAACTGGTAGACTTGGGAATGCACAACAGTGATATGTTTTCTCAGGAGAGGTGTAACGAGGAGAAATATCCTTATTTCTCCTTGTTACTGCCTCTTTCTATAGAAAGAGAAAAATGTCTCTCAGGATTGTTTTATGCAGGAAGGGGCCCCTTTCTGAATCTTCAGACCTAGATGGAAGCAGCCCAACTGAGACTAGCCCTTGAGGGGGTGCAGCAGAACACAACCACTCACCAATTCCACTGCATTATCCTTGGTGACTGCCATCCAGACACAGACCTATAAGTACTTCAATGCTGCACTCTGTTACTACATTGCTGGATCTCTGCGATTTGCCAGCAAGAAAGGGAAGTACTAGGACATATCCTTTCCTAATGCCTCCCTTAGTATAAGTCCCAGAATTCTATCTAGGGAAAATTAATCTTAGATTTCGAAGATGGAGAACCTTCACCACACCTTCACTGGGTGACTTGTTAGACAATGGAGGAACCAGGAGGGGTGACTACTGTGTAAGCGACATTTAACCTTTCCTCCGAAGATTGCACCCATAGTCTGTGGTCTAGATGCCGAGGCTGCAGACTTATAGTGTCATGTTGGGTGTGTGAAGTCCAAGTCCTCAAAAAACTGCAGAGTACTGTAAAACTTAGGGACCATAAATTAAATTCCCCAACTTTGCCTAAATAAAATTATATATTTTCATGTGCTCTGGTGCCACATTTAACTTTTAGGAAATCCCTGATCCGAAGCTCAATTTGTATTAACAGTGCACATTCTCCCCTCTATCTTTAGAGACCGAGGGACTGGTGCTCCTAGCAATGAGGGCGGAACTTCTTGTAGAGTCTGCAGACTATTTTACATTTTATTTAAAGGGCATTTAGAGCTTTTCCTTGATTGACAGCACAGGTTACCTTCCAAGACAAAAAAAAGTACATTTAACTTGGCAAAAGAAGCCTAATCAACCAATTTGTAAAGAGCTGGAGGCCTGAACATATGTACGGTATCTGCAGATGCGCACCCAAAAGGAAGAGGTGGACCCAAACCTGAAGATTTTTACACTGTAGTGCACTGGAGTGCAAAGTCCACGTGTAGTGAGTAGAGCAAAAATGAGGAGCTGGAAGAGCATTTCCATATTTTGAGAGCCATCAACACAAAGCTATAGAGCTTTTCTCAAGTATAAGGCCTTGTACGAATGCCTTAGGAGGTTGGCAGCCGGCCCTGTGGCCACTGCTATCAGTGCGTTGGGTACAGGCCAGTCCTTGCAGGCAACCACCCATGGCGGACGGCAAAGAGCAGGCGATGCACCTGAAGGCCATGCCCAGCATGGCTTGGCTGTAGTTCAGGTCTTACACCTAACTCGCACTGTACCTGGCCAAGGGCAATGTACAGTCGAGGTTAGCCACCCGCTGCAGGCTAGGTCCTATGGCCAACCCAGAAGCACAAGGTAAAATTCCATGAATAGCACGGTGTGGATGCCTGCAGTGGTTTGGGCACATGGGCAGGCTTGGGTGTGCAGATATACTGAATGTGAAGCAATAATTAACAGAGCAATGAATTGTAAAGCAAACTCTAGACTTTCAATAGAACAAAACCCAGATGCAGAGTTATAGTTCTGGCTCAAATGCAGAAACCACTGAAATTCTGCTGTTCTGGTTATAGCGCAAACAATAACTCGCACCAACCTCTCTTGCACTGCGTAAGACATAACCGATGGCATCACCACACCTAACCTAGAAAATGATGGAACATAAAAATAGGCATGGATGGTTTGAGGCAGGGTCTGGCTGAAGCCCAGGTAATCCCCAAAGTACAGACGAATGTCCTGCGGCAAATTCCCGCTACGAATAGTTGCAGGCTGTGTGCAGTGGGTTGGCCAACCACAATGTGTTGGGTGAATGGCTGTGCATGAGGCAAGGTAATGCAGACATTCTGTTGGGGCTTGGGTGTGGAGTATGGTGCCTGGCGATGGCTGCATGCAAAAAGTTTGGTGGAGCATCCTGGCCTTCTGACTAATCCTTTGCCATCATCTCAAGCCCACTGTGCTGTGCCTTCACCTGTGGGAGCCTGATGAAGGTCCTGTGTCATTCGCCCTGTCATCAATTGGCAATGGGCTATGGATGCTGGTTACAGGGTCTTGCCTGCTTGATGGGCCCTGCACTCTCCCCATCGACTGGCAGCCAACCCCCACAGTGCATAGCCTTAGAGCTTGCACAGATGGTTTTGAGTGCAAGAGCTGGGTCTTTGCTTGTGGTGAGGCACTTTAAGTGTTTGTTGTGTTTTTTTAATCAACATGAAACTCTCAAATCAGAGGGAATTTAAGAGTCACAAAATGGCATTCTATTCTGGCACCTAAAATGGCTCGACTTGCCAGGGTATTATTCATGTACATTCAGCTCTTATCTGGGGCCTAGAGCCACCATGCATCTATAATTCTGAACTCTATACTAAACCCTTATTATCTGGAATCCCAATACATTCTGTCCCAGATTTATTAAGGACTTGTGATGACTTGCATCACACAAGGCCAATGCAAGTCTTTTACTAGGATTTAAAAAAGGAGTGATTTGCACTACCTTGTGTGGTTTCCTGAAGAATTATAAAACCGATTGCGCTGCGTTACTTTTCGAGTTGGTGGAGGAGCTCCAAGAGTGGAGCATGAGCGTCCCCATGGGCCACCCATCGATTTGATGCTTTTCCAGAATTACACCTCCCAGAGGATATTGTAACAAGCAGACTAAACTTTTTTGTCACCTTCTTATTTCCGCTTTCTATGTGTGATGTTTTCTGCATCATTCATATAAAGCGGAAAATCCCTATTTAGAATGCTTTTGTGCAGGAAGGTACTCCTTCCTGCTCAAAAACAATCCTGCCCATAGCAAAGGCACCCTTTTACTCTGGTGAAGCATGCCTGGGTTGATGCTAGGCAGCTCACATTGTGCCACCGCAAGGAGAGAGCAGAAATGCTACATATCTTTGTAAATATAGAGCATTTATGCTTTCTCCCTTTCATGCAATACAGCGCATCAAGTTCCCTTGCTGTGCTGCGTTGTGTGAAATAATGCACAAGTTGTGTAACGATATATCTGTAAGAGACATTAGTTAGTGATAGATTTCTTACCTTAGAATATCCCCAGGCGTCAGACTGGATCCGGAATTTTTTTGCGTAGCAGTACCCTTGCGCGTCGGTAGGCGTCGTCTGCGGCTCCGCGTCCGTCGTCGGCGTCGTGAGCGCCGTGATGACGTCGTCGGAGTACTTAGACGCCGCCTCCGCGTGCTGACGTCAGTTCTTAGACACAGCTTTTCCGCGCCAGAAGCGCTGAGCCATGTTAAAAACCAACACTGGTACAATTGAAACTAGGGCCCTGAAAGGGGATGACCTTAACCCTAGATATCGGTTCGCAGAACGGGGAATATGGATGGGTCGGTAAGGAATCTATCACTAACTAATGTCTCTTACAGATATATTGTTACACAAGTAGTAACTTGTGCATCTGAAAGAGACACGTTAGTGATAGATTCCTTACCTTAGAATAGATACCCCAGCAATACCAACCCCGGTGGTGGGTCTGCGAACCAATAATCACACCAGAAAGTCCTGGAGGACAGAACGGCCAAAGAAGCCATCCCTCCGTCTTGACTGTCCAGGCAATAGTGTCTTGCAAACGTGTGCAGCGAGGCCCACGTAGCTGCCTGGCAAATGTCCTGCAAGGGCACTCCCTGGCCCAGGGCAGTTGTTGTCGCCGTGGCTCGGGTGGAGTGAACCCGCAATCAAACAAGGGGCTCCTTTCTAGCCAAGGAGTAGCATGCCTGGATACACAAGATGATCCATCGGGAGATGGTCCTCTTATGTACCGCCTTCCCCTTCTTAGCGTAGCCAACAAAGAGTTGGTCGTCCACCCAGAACTGGCGTGTGCGATCCAAGTAGAATGAGAGCGCACGTTTTGGGTCCAGACGGTGGAGCCGCTCTTCCTCTTTAGAGGGGTGCGGTGGTGGGAAGAAGGTTGGCAAAGGGATGGACTGTCCGATGTGGAAGGCTGTGAAAACCTTGGGCAGGAAAGATGGCTTAGTATGCAACACAACCTTGTCCGGATGGACAGAAAGGAAAGGAGAAGTACAAGAGAGGGCCTGGAGCTCACTCACTCTCCTGGCAGAGGTGATGGCAACCAGGAAAGCAGTCTTCAGTGTAAGAAGGCGGAGAGGACAGTTGTGAAGCGGCTCAAAGGGAGCTCACATCAGAAATGTAAGTACACGGTTCAAGTCCCACTGAGGCATCACAAACGGAACAGGTGGAAATGTGTGTGTGATGCCTTTTAGGAATCGATTTACAATAGGGGACTTGAACAAAGATGGTTGATCAGGCAGCCTTAAGAAGGCTGAAAGGGCAGAAAGATAGCCCTTGATAGTGCCCAGAGCAGAGCCCTGCTGGGCAAGAGAAAGAAGGAAGAGAAGAACCTCAGAAAGAGGGGCAGAGAGAGGATCCACAGCCTTTGCTGTGCACCATGCCACAAATCTGTTCCACCTGCAGGCGTATACCGACTTTGTGGAGGGACGCCTGGCTGCCAGAATGATGCTACAGACTCCAGGAGGCAAGTCAAATGGTCTCAACTGTCGCCGCTCAATCTCCAAGCATGGAGGTGAAGACTGGACAGGTTCGGGTGGAGGACTGTCTCCTGCTGCTGCGACAGAAGGTCCTCCTGAAGAGGCAGACGAACCGGGGGATCGACTGACATACTGAGTAGCTCGGGATACCAGTACCTTCGTGCCCAGTCCGGAGCCACAAGGATAACTTGGGCCCGGTCGCGCTTGATCTTCTTCAGCACTCTGGGCAGAAGTGGTATAGGCAGAAAGGCGTACAACAGACCGCAACTCCACTCGCGCCGAAAAGCGTCTCCGAGCGAGTGCCGCCTTGGAAATTCCAACGCGCAGAACCGATGACATTGCGCGTTCTCTTCGGTGGCGAATAGATCTAACCAAGGCTCTCCCCACTGCAGAAAGAGACCTTGCGCCACGTCCGAGTTCAGATGCCATTCGTGATCCATCATGCACCGGCGGCTGAGTTCGTCCGCCCTGGCGTTCAGAGAACCTGGCAGGTGTTGAACCACCAGGGTCATGCCCTGATGTTCCAGCCATTGCCAGAGGCGCAGAGCCTCCTGGCAGAGGGTCCACGACCCCACCCCGCCCTGTTTGTTGCAGTACCACATGGCGGTGGTGTTGTCCATGAACACCTGCACTACACTCCCTCGGACAGATGGGAGGAATGCCTTCAGTGCTAGACGAATCGCCCGCAGCTCCAAAAGGTTGATATGGAGCCGGGACTCCGCCGGAGACCAGAGGCCTCTGATCTCCGCCTCTCCCATGTGGCCTCGCCAGCCCTGGAGGGACACGTCCGTCACAACCACGTGCTCCGGTTGGGGAAGGGAGAGGGATCTGCCGCTGACCCAATCGCAGTCCGTGAGCCACCACTGCAGCTGTCTCGCAGTGCCCTCCGAGATCAGGACGTGGTCGGACAGGTTGCCCTGATGCTGGGCCCACTGAACCTTCAGGTCCCACTGCAGAGCCCGCATCCGCCAAATGGCGTGATGCACCAGCAGGATGCAGGAGGACATCAGCCCCAGAAGCCGCATTGTCAACCTGACCGAGATCCGGGATAACGGCTGAAAGATGGGAATCAGAGCCTGAATATACCGGACTCGCTGTTCGGGCGGATAAACCCGAAACCGCGCCGAGTCTAGAACCGCTCCGATGAAGAGGAGCTTCTGAGAGGGGCACAGGTGTGACTTCGGCACATTGATGGAGAACCCCAGCTGGTGCAGGAGGTCTGCCGTCGTCTGGAGGTGGTTGACGACTGTCTGGGGCGAGCCCGCCTTAAACAACCAGTCGTCGAGGTAGGGGGAGACTGAAACTCCTAACCTGCGCAGATGAGCTGCGACCACCGCCCTCACCTTTGTGAACACCCGTGGGGCGCTGGTAAGGCCGAAGGGGAGCACGGTGTACTGAAAGTGCTTGTGGCCAACCGTGAACCGCAGGTAGCGCCGGTGGGCCGGCAGGACGGGGATGTGGAAATAAGCGTCCTGCAAGTCTAACGCTACCATCCAGTCTCCTGGGTCCAGGGCAGCTAAGACCTGAGCTAGTGTCAGCATCTTGAACTTCTCCTTCCGGAGGAAGCCGTTGACGTTCCGTAGGTCCAAGATAGGGCGTAGGCCCCCTTTGCCCTTCTTGGGTACCAGAAAGTAGTGGGAGTAGCAACCACACCCTACTTCTGGCCCAGGAACGCGCTCGATGGCCCCCTTGGCCAAGAGGGCCGTAACTTCCTCTTGCAGAAGTCGCAAATGATCCCCCGATTCACGGTGGTTCTGCGGTGGCATGGCTGGAGGAGTCGCCTCGAAGGGGAGGGAGTAGCCCCTTCGGACGATCTGCAGCACCCACCTGTCCGACGTGACAGTGCGCCAGTGGAGGAGG
This sequence comes from Lissotriton vulgaris, assembly GCF_964263255.1. Lineage (NCBI taxonomy): Eukaryota > Metazoa > Chordata > Amphibia > Caudata > Salamandridae > Lissotriton > Lissotriton vulgaris. Next base: position 839,193,797 of record NC_141691.1, on the reverse strand, counting down.
TGATGGCGAACCCTGCCACCCACTGGCGTCACATGGGCCTGAAAGCACGGACTAGGAGGGTTTTGAGGTGGATGCTGTGGGGGAAGGTGAGGACGACGGCGGTTTCCACGGCCGCCACCGCGTTGGGTATTACCCTGCGGAGCGTGGCTGGCAGCTCGTGTGGGTACACCCCCCCTCCCCGTGGCCACGAAAGGAGTGAAAGGCAGCCGATTGCTGGCGTGGGGCCGAGAGGCCCAAGGACTTGGCTGTAGCCCTGGAGTCCTTAAAACGCTCAAGCGCATGGTCTGCTTGACGGCCATCGAACAGCATGTCCATCAGTGTGTTCTGGACATCGGCCGAGAAATTGGCTGACCTCAACCAGGCATGGCGTCTGACCGCCACCGTCATTGCCATCTCTCTACCCAGTGAGTCGGTGGTATCCAGTCCACACCGGATAGAATATCTGGCTGCATCCCGACCTTCCACAAGGGCTTGGCCGAGTTTGGCCCGTACCTCCAACGGACACTCTGGCAGCACTTCCGCGATCGTATCCCACAGAAAGTGGGTGTAGCGGCCCAAGAGGCATGCGGTGTTGGAAGACCGCAGTCCCAGACTAAGGGAGGATAAGATCTTTTTGCCATACTGCTCATACCTCTTGGATTCCCTGTCCGGCGGAGCCGACGGGAATGCGGTCTGGGAATTGGAGGCCTGGATGACCAGGCTCTCAGGGGTGGGGTGGGTGGACAGGAAACATGGGTCACCCGGGGCCGGGCGGTGGTGTCTGACCACGTTCCTATCTACGGGCGAACCTGTAGCGGGCTTGGACCAAGTGCCCAAAAGAACGTCAGTTAAGGCATCGTTAAACGGCAGCAGAGGCTCGGCTGAGCATGATTGCGGCTTAAGGACCTCGGTGAGGAGGTTAGTCCTCACAACCGCGACGGGGAGCTCAAGGGCCAAGGCCTTGGCTGCCCTCATCAACACCACACTATAGGTTGCCCCCTCCTCCGTAGCCACGCTAGGAGGGGAGACAAAGCCAGTGTCAGGCGAAGTGTCTAAACCACTGGCTTCCCCAAGTTCACTTGGCCAGTCCTCATAAGACTGGCACTCACGTGTCAGAGGGTCCTCAGACCCCTCCCAATCCTCCTCATCACCCATCACCTGGTACTCAGGGTCAGTAAAGGATGGGGCCGGTTCATGGAAAGTGAACTCACCAAACAGCGTCTGAATCGGCGCTGAGCGGCGCCGGAACCGGGTTGAGGGAGGCGTCAGGGGCGGTGCCACCTGAGGACGGTGTTGGGGGTGACACCTGTGGGGTCGGCGCCGGGGAGGTCGTTAAGTCCACCGGCGATGACCCGGATCCGGAACCGGATCCAGCGGGGCCCGAAGGCGCCGGCGGCGGCAGAGCCGAAGCACCCAACGGCGTCGGGGCCGAAGCCCCTGACCCGCTAGGACCCCCAGACGGGACCGCTGGGCCCAAAGGTGCCGCGGAACCCGTCCGGGGAAGAGAGGGACCTCATGGCCATGAGGAACCGCTCGATCTTCCCCGGCGTCGCGTTAGGCCCAGGGACCGGAGGGTATGAAGCCAGACGTGACGCCTGCCACTCCGACGGAGCCGCGTGGGCGGTGCCACCTGAAGCCCCTGCCGCGTCGTGCAAGCGTCGGGGGGAGCCGGAAGAGCGATGACGTCTCTTATACTTCTTGTGCTTACCTGACGACTTCGACCCAGAGGAGTGATGTCGACTCCCGGAGCTATGATGGCTACGCTCCCGCGACCGGTCCCTCGACCTCCGTCCGGACCGGGACCTCTCTCGGCGCGGGGCCGACTGCCGGAGTTCGAGTCGCTTACGGGACCGCTCCCGTCTAGCTTTCGAAGTAAGGGCCCGGCAGTCGAGGCAGGTCTTGTCGTCGTGGTCGACGCCGAGACAGTGGAGACACTGACGGTGAGGATCCGTGACCGACATCAGTTGGTCGCAATCTTCACAGGGCTTGAAACCAGGCATCCCTATCGGCACCGATCGGAGTCGAAGACTCGAAAAAGGATGATCAAAAGATCAAAAAAGATTTAGTCAAAAAGTGACTAAGGTACCACTTTTTCCGGATCTGCGCTGCTGGCGCGGAAAAAGAAGAACCGACGTCAGCACGCGGAGGCGGCGTCTAAGTACTCCGACAACGTCATCACGGCGCCCATGACGCCGACGACGGACGCGGAGCCGCAGACGACGCCTACCGACGCGCAAGGGTACTGCTACGCAAAAATTTCAGGATCCAGTCTGACGCCTGGGGATATTCTAAGGCAAGGAATCTATCACTAACGTGTCTCTTTCAGATAGTAAATATTCCCCTCAACTTCCCCTGGTGCTTTCAGCACCTTAGCAGATAATCTTGAAGATCTGTCCTGCAAAACAAACTATAACAGGTCTCTTGGCAAGCTTTGAAACTGTGGGGGAGATTTACTAAGATTTTGCGCCTTATTTGCGTCACAAACGTGATGCAAATCGGTGCAAAATCTTTTTTTAGCGCTGGAAATACCGGAAAATTAATGCGAAGCAGCGCTATGGGGGCGTACCAAGAGTGGAGCATGGGCATTCCCATGCAACCACTCAAGGTTTCCAGCGCTAAACCCAATTTACTAAATAAAGTAGATTGGATTTAGCGTGAGAAAACTGCTCCCTTTTCAAGTAGGCGCACAGAAGGAGAAATGCTTTCATTTCTCCTTCCTTTTCTGGCTTTGCATGTGTGCTGCACTGAATAGCACTCATACAAAGTGGGAAAACTTTGCATTGTATTTTGTACAGGAACGTTACCCTTCCTGTACAAAACCTATGCTAGACTAATGCACACACCCTAGCCCTATGGCGCTATGGTGAATGCCTGGCACACGGCAGCTGTAATCAATGCCGGCGCAAGGGAAAGGGGAGGAGAGAGACATATCTCTGAAGATATGGCTCTCTCCAGCTCCCTCACTGTCACGCAACGCAGCGCAACCTCGCAAGGGGCTGCGCTGCGTGATTTTTTTGTAAATCTTCCCCTGTGTTGTCAATACAGAGTGGGAATTCTTGAAAAATTTACAGTAATCTGCGAATAACATTAATTTTGATGGCTGCCAATCACCCTGTCCAAAAAATCTGTAGGTGTCTCCATTTGAGGAGATCTCTTCTGATGTCGATAGGTGCTCTGGTAGGTTTTTTGTTGTAAATTTTGCCTAGTTGGGGTGTTAGTTATACTGCTAAGTATTTCACCACAATATTCTCCTTTTTAAATGGTAAAAAAGCATCTAAGCCTCTCCTATTCTACCAGGCAGGACGGATGTCTCTTAATTGTCCTAACCGGAGACCCTTCTGTATTCTCTCAATACTTTTGTTAGAAGAGACAATGTCTTTGGCTTCCCCACCTATATCATAATATCATCCACTCTCTTCCCCTGAATTTAATGCTTTTGATTGATGGGATAAAGTTGACCATCCTGTCACGCACTTTTGTGTCACTGCTGCATACGTTCTGGTATTGTGGTCTTGATTTGCATCCATTGACCTAATGACACTCACACACGAGAGGAATTATTTGTAGGTCAAAAGTTCTGGATTAGAAATAAAACAGTGTCCATAATAAATGGGAGCGAATTGCCCACCCTAGATTGGATAGATCTAGCTCATCAGGCTAATAGCTAAAGAAAAAAGGCAAAAAGAAGCAGCTACATTACACATTCTTACCTTGTTCCTCTTTCCAAATTGAATTATTTGGAGAATACCCCATTCGCTGCCACTTTAGTGCTGGAAGACCTAGAAGCTGCCCTCATCTTTTTGATAATGTTGTCTCCCAATACGAAACGGTTCAATCCCCTGCTCAGAACCAGCTCATCCTGTTGAAAGCTTTTTATGCATCAACACTGCTGTAATCGTTTCCCTGTTACACTTCTCGAAATGTGGGCTGTACCCACAACAAAACCCCATAGGTCTTCATGTACAAAAGGGGGATCCTGCGGGTTTAGTCTGTAAGTTATGATTCTCTTGTATATTGTTGGAGAGTAACATGCATGCCTTCATGCTTAACCTATGCAGTACATATCATCTTGCCTACGTTCCAGGAGATGATTATAAGATATTTAAAGTCCAAGAAGCTGTTTGGGCTCTAATGTGCCGGCTGAGGAAACCCTGCTTGTAAGCCAAATTCAGTAAGTGCATGGTGAAGCCATGAAGTTCTTTGTTTTCGCCCAAACTCTGACTATTGTGCAGACGGACCGCCAAGAAGATGGCAGCAACCATAAAATAGTTGTCGTGGAGTAGCAGTCACTTACCTTCATAAAGTACATGCACAGCTTTTTATGTTCTAGCAATTTTTATCAGCCATCCATCAGACACTTTTCCAAAATGGTCATTCCACTCATGAACCTCCTGAAACAAGGGGTGGTATTTGTTTAATACCCTGACACGGAATCACTACCTGGTGGTGGAGTGTAGCCTGGTCACAGGTACTCGGCTCATCAGACCCTCAAGGTCCTGAATGTGTGCCTAGACAGTTTAGTAGTTGCATGGTACCTGTTTTTTTTATTCAAATTTCATTTCAATATTATCTTTTGGCTTGGCTCTGCCAACCAGAAAGTGGATAATCTATTGCATCTTCACACATAAGCCTAGGGAAAAGGATCCCTTTCATGTTTGTAGCAGGCCAATTTGTCAACATAGTTACACATTGCACTTTTAAAACGGTTATCAAACAGACCGTGCCCTTTTTGCTACAGGACTGAGTAACAGAAGAACTTTAAAGGATGTGTCAGAACAGGTTGCTAGAAGTGAAAAAGTGTCCCGTGTCGATGCACGCTTGTCATGTGGTGTCATGACTCTACGCTGGCTCAGTCACCCCCTGCCTTTTACAAACATTTGCACGCAGGGGCGTTTCTAGGATTTGAGGGGCCCTGAGCAGAAAGGAAATTTGCAAGGTCCCTCTAATTTGCATACAATCTAACACATTCAGGGCTGTATGCATCTCAGTGGATGACCCTGCCTCCTGGGCTCTAAGCCACCGAAAATCACCTCTTAGCAGCTCATAAAGGGCTGAATGTGTGAGTTGCTTTTTATCACAAAGGGTTAAAACCGCAGCAGGACAATGAGCGTCCCATAGTGCCTTTGAATGGGCAGCAGGACAAACCTGCATAATGTGTCAACTGGTAAGTCCAGATTTTCTATATCTATCTCCACATACAAGTACCTATGCGGTATATAGAACTTCAAGGTACATAGATGTGGAGTTAGGAATAGTAAATCTATACTTCCCTAGAGGCACCTACCCATTCGAAATTCGGTCCTCGATATCAATATGTCACAATATTGCTGGTGTGAATGTTCAGTAGTACAATCCATGCATGTGGGGCATGTATGCCTATTGCTATTTGCCCTGCAACAGGGTCATCTTGGAACTTTATAAATAACCCATATTAAATAAATATAGTGTGCAGATGCCCCAAGGCTGTTCTAAAATGTAAATGCTCAGTTTTTAGGTCGAGCCTAGTGGCAGCATGCATGCACTGCGCGCTCTTAGAGCCATGCTGTAATAGAGTATGCAGTGGAAACCACACACACTCTCCGCAAATAATTTTGATTGGCTTGTGTCATTGTCTTTCGTAAATGCTGGCTTCCGATTAAATATGAGGCTTGTTAGTACCTCCTGGGCAACGCCTTGTCGCCATTTGTTACCGCCCATAATGACCGGACCTTTTACTTGGCTTGTTACACTGAATGCTTTATCTAGTAGGTGAGGACTATTTTGTTTATCGGCTCTAATAGGGACAATGGCGGCTACTTTTTTTTCTTGTTGTGTTTGCATGCTGCATGAGGCGCCCGCTTTAGGGATAAAGCGTTCAGTTAACATTTTTGTTTTAAAAGTTTGATGTTGAACATGGCGCCCATTTCAGGAACACCAAGCTCGGGTTTAATATATTTTTTTAAAACTATAATACTGAGCGCGGCGCCCGCTTCAGGGACACAGCATTCTTTCTTTTTCTAAGCTTTTACAATGCCATTAGGTTAAAAACTCGCAAATGTGGAGACCTATTGCATTGTAAATGCTTGTTATATACGGCTGTTGAAATTTTTCCAATTGATTCTCTACAATAAAACAGTGTTCAGAAATGTTCTGTTTTTTCCAATAATATCCAAAACAGAGCCACCCAATAATCCCCCAGGGACTGGGTATCGTCAACTTGAATGTGGTTGATTTGAATGTCCATATTTTATGCGAAAGGTGTTCTTTATACTACCACTTAATTTGTTATGATTGTATTGGTAGTACTTTGTTGCCAGACATTTACTTTGTAGAAATGTAACATGTGAACAAGAATTAAATGACTTATATTTTTGATACATTTATATTGTCCTATATTAAATCCCTGTGATTACAAAAGAATTAAGTGTTCATGTATGTGACACCATCTAAAAAGGGAATCATGATGTGAATGTTTCCTTCCGGGACATCTTGCTTTTGTTACTGTTTTTTTCAAGGGAACAACGCCTCTGTCTTAAGTAACTGCAACAACAGCCAGATGCTGCAAAAAGGTTTTCCAATCACTCATGAATCATTAGCACTTATTACCACTGAAAACAAAAACCTTGCTAAATGAAAAATACTCCACCCAGTTTTTGGCTTTCTTGAAATAGTATACAGACAGCAAAAGAAGCAATGACGTTCTAAAGTTACTAGGATTTTCTTTCCAGACACCTGGGAATATTTAACGAGCATGTGAACGTATAAAAGAGAAATGCTGAACAAATATATTTTCTGACTTTAACAACTTATATTTCTTTGTGAACCTCTGCATAGTATGTGGCAATAAAAATATGCAGTCTACACAACAGACTTTCCTCACTATTAATATGTATTAAAGTGCCCAACACACTTGCTGCAATGAGTACAATACTGTACCAGGACACTAGTACTTTTAAAAAATCTACTTTATTTTGATCATAGAAACTCAGAACGTGTTTCATAGGCTATTACTGTACACCAAATTCCATTCACAGCTCACAAGTTTGTAGAAAATCTTCCTGCCACGAAGTAAAAGTGCATCTGGGGGTGTTGGTGGGTTAGCGGATGTATGCATACATCTTGGGTTCCTCATTCGCTCAAGCTATCATCTTTCACAAAATGTCTAATGCGTTTGTGTTGGCTTCATGGCATCGTTTACGCATTTGGGGAGTCGCTTTCGTCGCTGATGTCAGAAACTGCATTTACATTACTAGGGATGACCGCTAGTGCGGTGTCTGCGTGCACTTCTTCCTCGTCAGATTGGATTATGGGTGACTCGCTGTCTTCACTTATTTCTTGGCAGACGGTGTCGGTTTGGTTGGATGACAAAGAAGAGAGTTTCTGCCTTAATTCTGTCTGGCTGGGAACATGAATAGTTATTTCATTCTGAAAGTTGTCGAAGTCTTGTCCTTTACAAAGTAAGAAAGAAAACACAATATAGAAATCATTACATTGTTCATCCCATAAAGGAGTAAAACATATAAATCCCAAACAGAAAAAATCATGGGGAATTTAATTCATAAATCAACCGCGAGAGATGTGTAATTTGCACAAGATGAACAATTTACTTATCTTTGGTAACGCTCTTTCTGGTAGAGACTGTATCTAGTCTCAGATTCCTCACCATTTAAATATTTTCCCCAGGCGTCAGACTGGATACAGAAACATTTCCACACTACCTCTGCACCTCGGAAAGTGGCGCTATTGGGCTCTGTACTGACGCTTTCACGCTATATAGGCACCACCCCCCCTGTGAGCTGATGTCAGTTGCTTTGAAGACTATCCGTACCACCAGACGCTGAGTCCCAAAAGCGAATTGATAGACCAGTGTGCAGATTCCTAGACTTGGGATCTTAGTAACGGGTAGATTCCAATGGCAGAACTAGAACTAGGAAGATGGGTGGATCGAGAGGAATCTGCGGCTAGAGTTTCTACCAGAAAGCGCATTACCGAAGGTAAGTAACTTGTTTTTTTAAAAGAGACTTTTACCTGCACATTCCTAACCTTTTCAACAGACAACAATGCAGTACCTATAGAAGGTAGGAAGAAAATGTACTTAAACCAGCAAGTCCCTCACCAACCGAGCGAGCAAAGTGAGCATCTAATCAGACTTGGCTATCCAGACAATAGTGCTTTGTGAATGTATGGGGGGACGCCTACGTAGCTGCCTGGCAAATGTCTAGGGCTGGGACTCTGGTGGAATGGGTTTACAAGAAATGGGGAGGCTGCTTTATGCGAGTGCATAGCAGATTTTAATACAGAGCATGATCCAGCGCAAGATGGTACGCTTCTGCATAGCCTTGCCAAATTTCCCTCACGGCGAATCCCACACACAGCTGGTGGCAGAACATGTTTCAAAGCGAGAGATGCCTTAGAAACGCCAACGCGCATAAGTGCCGACATTGCGCTTTCTCAGCAAAGGCGAATATATTTAGCCAAGGTTCTCCTCATTCGTGGAAGAGACCTTGCACCACCTCTGGGTGTAACTGTCACTCGTGATCAGCCAGGCACGACGGATACGATCATCCGCCCTGGTGTTCAGTGAGCCCACCAGGTGGATCTCCAATAAGAAGATACTGTGGTTGTCCAGCCATTTCCAGAGATACATGGTCTCTTGGCATAGGGTCCGTTAACCACCCGCCCTGTTTGTTGCAACACCACATGGTGGTGGTGTTGTTCGTGAGGACCTGTACAAGCCTCGCCTTGATGTATGGTACAGAGGTTTTCAGCGCCAAGAGAATGGTCCTCAGCTCCAGAAGACTGATATGAAGCCAGGACTCTGCCAGAGACCTCTAATAGCCACCTCTCCCAGGTGGCTACCCCAGCTCAGAACCGACACATTGGTCACCACTGAGAGCTCTGGCTGGGGAAGGAAGAGAGGTTTGCTGCTTACCCAATCGCAGTTCAGTATTAACCACTGCAGATCTTTCGTAGTCTCCTCTGAAATCTGAACGTGGTCAGAGAGGGTCCCTTGATCTTGTGCCCACAGGGACTTCAGATTCCACTGCAGAGCCTGCATACGCCACCTGGCATGCTCAACCAGCAGGATGCAGGATGCCATCAGTTCCAGCAGTCTCAGACTCTATCTTAGTGAAATCCAGGACCAAGACTGACAGATCAGGATCATAGCCTGAACGTCCTGGACTGTCTTTCCTGTGAGAAAGGCACAATACCGAACCATGTCCAGAATGGATCCGATGAAAGGAAGTGTCTGTGGAGAGGTCAAGTGGGACTTCAGCATGCTCATAGTGAACCCCAAAGATGACAGAAGGCTCGCTGTAGTCTGGGGGTTGTTGATGACTGTCTAGGCTGACCCAGCCTTCAACAACCAGTCCTCGAGGTAAGGGAAGACTAGTGCCCCTGACCTCTCAAGGTGTGCTGCCACCACTTTTGTGAACACCTGAGGAGCACTGGTGAGGCCAAACAAGAGCACAGTGAACTACTAATGTTCCTCTCCAACCACAAACTGCAGGTATCGTCGATGGGTGAGCAGGACTGGAATATGGAAATAGGTGTCGTGCAGGCCCAAGGCCACCACTGAGAGCAGCACACTGACATTGGCCGCGATGCAGTGTGCACCGCAGCATCTCCCGCAAAACTGCTGGGTACCTGTATGACAGTATGGAATGCCTCTTTAGAAGCAACGAAAGGAAGACTAAAATTGTTGCTGGTGAGGCTGGCAGCGGCGGCTGCCGCCACTTAAAACTTGTAGGGTGGTGGGTGCAGGGGGGGGCTCAAAGCTTGGCAAATATTAATAATAATAATAATTATATAACCACTTACCTGCCGTTCCACCCCACCCCACCCCACTCTGCTCTGCTACTGCTCCTGGCCACCTTGAACCTCTCCTGCTTGTTGTGTCTGAAAGCCAGAAGTGGATGGGCCTAAAGGCACAGTCTCCCCATCCAATCCAGACGCTGCTCTCTAGCACAACAGCAGTGCCAATATTGGTCTGAGCAGCCTAGTTTGCCGCTCAGATGGTGCCGGAGAGCCTGTGGGGTTTCTCCAACTCGGCTGTACAATACAGCTGGGTTGGAGAAGCAAAGCGCGCATGTGTGTTTGGCCTGTCTGAGACGGCCGGACAAACACATATGTGAATTTATAAATGTAGAGTACTCCTACTTGCCCTGGCCCGGCCCCTCCTGTTGGATGTTAACTCCGACAGAGATAAATAAAATGATAACAATGTGTTATTATCATTTTATTTATCCTCTGCTGGCAGTGGGGCGACGCTCCTCTGCCATTATGGAGGAGCTGCCCCTGGATGCTGGATAGAAAGGCCCAGAAAGCGATCAGTAGCCCTACTCTCCTTGAAACATTCAATAGAATCAGCCTCGTCATCAAACAAGCAAGTCTCATTGAACGGCATGTCCATCAGGGAGAACTGGATGACACCATTGATCGTAACGAATGGCAACACTGGTGCCAATGGCCTGTCCAACTGAATCAGTGGTGTCCAAGCCACAACAGACTGTGAACTTTGCTGCATCAAGAATATCCTAAATGGCCTGTTACAGAACAGGTCTTCAAAATCACCTGGAAGGACTTGCGCTACAGAATGCTGAAGGGCATGAGTACAGCGGCCCAGCAAAAGGGAGAAGTTAAATGACCGCAGGGCAAAACTGGCTGAGGGGAATAAGACTTTTCCAAAAGTCTCCACTCTCTTTGATTCCCTATCAGGAGGGCTTGGTAGTGAAATTATTAGGGTTGGTCTGGCTATTGGAAGCTTGCACCAAAGACTCTCCTGAGGTGGTTGCTGAAACAACAAGCATTGGAAATGCAATAGGTCTCGCAATAGAAATGTTTGAGCTTTTAGTGTGGAAAATGTAATTTTTTAAAAATTTTTGTTTGTTTTTTAAAATATAAAAGCATTAATTTTGTTATTAGAAATGCCAATAGTTATAAAATTAGCAAATGTTACATCTATAGCATTAGTAAAGGTACATGTTTAGTTTTCCCCTTACTTACATGTATTGATCTGACAAATGGAATACAAAAGGGGGGTTGCTGAACTGTTCCTATGGAGAGTGAGGGAAGAGTTAACTGGCATGACCACAGATGTTAGAGTAACATCCTGGGGCATCCATTTTGTTGGATGTAATTGCCTCACACACCCCGAAGGATGTCATGCTTCATCATCGGCGGTTGCTCCTCGTCGGGGAGGCGGTGCAATCCCCGACGGGCTCACCTCAAAGAGGGGCTCTTTGGCGGAGATCTTTTTCCAACAGCCTTATGGTGAGGTGGGGGTGTGTGGGCTGGGCTAGGTGTAATGGTGTGAGGGATATTAAAATGTAGCAAGGGGTACCGGAATTCAGTTTATTCTGGGGGTCCCCTGGCTGCAGTTAAAAAAGTGGGGTCTAGTCTAGGCCCACAGCGAGAAACATGTCGACCAGCATCACCTTTAGTCTCATCTAGGGTCACCCGACCTAACCTGCTGACACCTAGTGAGCTAACCCCACTTTTTTAACTGCAGCCAGGGGACCCCCAGAATAAACTGAATTCCGGTACCCCTTGCTACATTTTAATATCCCACACACCATTACACCTAGCCCAGCCCACACCCCCCCACCTCACCATAAGGCTGTTGGAAAAAGATCTCCGCCAAAGAACCCCTCTTTGAGGTGAGCCCGTCGGGGATTGCACCGCCTCCCCGACGAGGAGCAACCGCCGATGATGAAGCATGACATCCTTCGGGGTGTGTGAGGCAATTACATCCAACAAAATGGATGCCCCAGGATGTTACTCTAACATCTGTGGTCATGCCAGTTAACTCTTCCCTCACTCTCCATAGGAACAGTTCAGCAACCCCCCTTTTGTATTCCTAGTGCAAGATACGGACACAAGCTGTAACTGGACCTTCCACCACCCTGTGTGGTAAACCGTGTCCGTTGATCCATTGATCAACTACCTTACCTCCCTCCCTTTTTGATATAGACTTGATCTGACAAATCACAATGTTTTAACAAGAACAGAATTGATAACATTTAACATCTTTTTATGACATTTGTAATAAAGCTTGAAACATTGACAGAAAATATTTGAACCAGTTGTTGTTGAATGGTTGCACAGATTGATGCTGTGGTGGCGCTGAGTGATGTTGTTTTGGCGACAAGTGATGCTGTGGCGTTCAGTGATGCTGTTGTTGCGCATAGTGATGTTGTGGTGCCCTGAGTGATGCTGTGGTGGTGCTGAGTGATGCTATGGTGATGCAATAGATAGGGTGAGTGCGATAGATAGATAGAGGGAGGGTGATCGATAGAGGGAGGGCGATAGAGGGAGGGCGATAGAGGGAGAGCGATAGAGGGAGAGCGATAGAGGGAGGGAGGGCGATAGAGGGAGGGAGGGCGATAGAGGGAGGGAGGGCGATAGAGGGATGGAGGGCGATAGAGTGATGGAGGGCGATAGAGTGATGGAGGGCGATAGAGTGAGGGAGGGCACGTGATAATCACGAGTTAAACAAGCTCTGAAGAAATGGCTCTATGAATGTGTGTTCAATGTTTCTTTTGCTGCTGTTTGTTTGGCGTACACCAGACAGCTTGAGCTTTTGGCTATTTTTGCAAAGTTCAACATATAATTCAATGTTTTTGCATCAAACAGGCTTGAATGAGCTAAAAAATATGAATACTTTCAAAGTTGTCCACAATGATGGGATTGCGGGGGGGGCTGGGAGGTTGTCCACAATGGGATAGGGGGGGCCCAGAGGCAGAGATGTGTGTCCATTGCTTGCTTTACAGTCAATTGAAGCCTTGCTGCGCAATGGGCACAAAAGAATCCATGAACACTTCATGCTGTTAAGGTGTTTTACGAAGGAGGCGTCTGGTTGCCTTGGCGCTTCAGACATCAAGAGGGGTTGTCGTTTACATATCAGTAAAATGCCAAAGCAGAACAAGAGTTGATTTTTAAACCCCATAGAAGTAAGCTTGTAACAATAGGGAAACAAGACCACAGTGAAAACTCTTTTTTTTTTAATCAAAAGGCAGGGCCGGCATCTGGATATACCCAGTCAATTTAGAAATATTTGATATGTTTCTATTCCATTTACCAAGTGACACATAAAACACCAGGGGCGTTGCGCTGAGAGGTAATCAAACAGAGGAGACATTCCCGTGCATCACCATTTGTAGGGGAAACCGCCCAGACGCGGGACCGGCTGCCAAAAATGGCAGCCGCGAGAACCAATCGAGCCCTTTTAACATGCTAATGCGAGCCGTTTAATGCAGTCTGCCAACTCTCCAGGGATGTGTTGTGGGCCCCTCAAAGCCGCTCGGCTTCACAATGGTGAGACCCTGTGAAAACATCTGGCCTCAGATGAAGATCTCACAAAGCCTCCCATCCGGACAGCTTCCACTGAATCGGGAAGGATTTTGTCACTTTTGTGTTCCCGGCCAGTTCGGGGGTGTTTGTGCCCATAGTCCTGTACTGAAAAAAAAGGGACGCTGGGTCAGCATATAGCTGGTCTTAATGAAGGTACTAAAATGCAAAACACAAACGGGAATTAAGAGGGCAACAGAAGGTGGCTTTATCTCTCGAAACAAACCCATTTAAAACTTGGATGTAACAGTTGATTTAGTATTTCAGTGGCCACACAACTCACTCGATGTTTCCTTTCTTCCCGATTTGTCTGAATAAATGGTGATAGGCGCTTGGTTTCTGTACTAAAGTGTGGTGACTCGCAGCAATCTTTTGGAGCAACGTAACATAATAACAGATCGTATTTGAGTACTGGTGACGACATTGCAATGCTCATATTTTTGCTGAAATAACTATACTAAACACTAACGGGTGACACATGGGCTCTTGATACTCTGCAGTGCGGGCATGTGCTTGTATAACTGTACCATCAATTTATTTTTGCACCGCTTCAAGTATTCTCTATTGTGTTTCAGTGGAAACTCCTGCGGGGGGATAGGTTGAGACTGGAATAAACTAATTTATTACTGGCTCTTGTTTCTGAAAGCCGAAGGATGAAAATGCGTCCACAATGTTTTTAAATAAATTGTTCATTCATATTACAATATAAACTAGAACGACCAGTTTACAGATTACAATGCAAACCAGAGCGTCCAGTCCAAGCTCTTAATATCTGAGGGCTTAAAAGGAAACAAAAACATTTGAGAATGCTTCTATACAAAAGGATTTTTTTTTAAATGTTGACCATTGACGAAAAGGCGTGAATATTTGCTTCAGCGGCAGCGATAGTACGGGATGCACTGGGGTGGGCCATAGGCTGTCCATAAAACAGACAGACATTGGCGTCCAACATGGCGAAATCGGATACAGCGAGTTGCGTTTTGTCACGCTAAATGGTTCACCTGGCCTGACACCTTAATTCACATATTAACATTCCTGACATGTCAGCCCGCTGTTTCGGTGACAGGCACATTCCGTGCAACAGGAGACGTGAAATAAACAGCCATAGGGGAAGATTCCGGCAGACACAAAAGAAAAAACAAAAAGAATTTACTAATTAACGTAGGATGATAAACAAGAAAAGTTAAATAAAGGGAGACACGTCCTGGCAGCCGTGAAACTGCAGGGAGAGAGAGGGGAGGTGCTGGCAGCTGGGGAGGGGGTGAAGAAATGCGAGCCTGGCTGTGTGGGGGAGAGAGAGGGGAGGTGCTGGCTGCACCAAGCTGGGGAACAGGTAGCGATTTACTGGCGATTTGATGCTGTGCACGCGCATTTTAACTCATTGCGCTTGCACATTGAGCTAAAAGCGCACATGCGCTGCATTAAATCGCCAGTAAATCGCCAGTCAGGTAAACTTTTGTTTAAGCCCCTATAGTCTCGCTCCGCTCAATGCGCATGCGCATTGACAGGCGAGACCTAAAAAGGCTGGGTCGCCTGGAGATGCCAGTTAACAGGAGGCCAGGTATACGGCTTACACAAAGCCCTAAGTGGTGTAACCATCAAGGCCTCATTACAAGGAAGGAAAGGCTCATAAGCAGTTTGGCCCGACTTCATCAGAACATTTGTTTTCATCTCCATGGTGGAGTGATGGAGAACAAGGACTTTGCCCACCCAATCCATGACCATGGCGTAGGATGCAGAGTCTTCTGTGGCAAAACCAAGAGGAGAGAAAAGGGCTTACTCTGGGGAAATATTCAGCCCAGTGACGTCTTGCAAGTCCTCATACCAATTGTCTTCGGAATAGGGCAGAGTGAACTGGGAAAGTAAGTGCAGAAACCTCTGTCGTATTCAGTTGTGACGTCGGTTGAAGTTGGACAGGTGGTGAATTCGTTTGTAGAAGACAATTGGTGCCACCTCTGTGCTAGGCCCAGAGTGAGGATGGGTGCCAATGGTACTGGAGCTGAGACAGAAGTGGATCAGAGGGTCCAGCTGGCCCTGAGTGTGGACCTGCCAGTGGTAGTCCAATTGGAAGACCCCTTGGCTCCATGTGGCCTGAAAGGTGCACCAGAGGGAGTCGGTAAAGATACGAAGAACCGGAGCATAGTTGAGTGAAACTCTTCAATCTGGTGCAGCATGGCTAAAGGCCCCCAAAACTCAGGTTGTCCCAGAACCAGTTTCAGAATTGGCTCCAAAGTTGACCAACTTGGGGAGCAGGAGGCGCCTCACACAAGCTTTATCAGAGGAGTGGGAATGGAGTGGAGGAGCAGAACTCTGCTATGACTTCTTATGTATTTTGTGTTTACCTGAGGATTGGAAGCGCGATGAAGACTGGCCTCGAGAGTGGCTGTGTCGACTCTGGGAGCAGGATAGAGCTTTGGACTTGGAGTGGCCCCAGCACAGCAGAGTTTCGCCTTATGTTCCCTGATAGCCTTTGGGTTCATCGATATGTAGTCTCCAAAGGTCTTGGAATAGTGGATTGTCCCCAGACACCACAGGCAAACCTGATCTGATTTGTCAAAAGACATCTGTTTGCGACAGTACTAATAGGGTTTAAAACTGGTCATCTTTAGAGGTGATATCCCTTGCACAATGTTAAGAAATTAGTAGAAAAACTGCAAAACGAGAAAAGCTCCGAAACCGCGTCTAGAGACATGGAAAAAAATTAACTGATGCCAGTGCACTGGAGTGGTGTCTATTTAGGCCCTGCACGTCCATTCTGGAGCAAAACAGAATCATTGTGGAGCTGCACATCACCACTTTCTGGCACATAGAGTCACTAAGGAAAAGTTTCCGGATCCAGTGTGACAGCTGGGGAATATTCAAAAGGTTAGGAACCTGCAGCTAGAAGTCTTGATCAGATCATCATTTTTTATCATTCACCCGTATATGGCATTATCAGGAAATGAGGTATTACTAATAGTTATACTCAAAGTACAATGAGAAATTATCATATAAAATAGTAAGTAATTTAAGGGGAGGTTACTACATCCTTCTGCATTGAGCAATATCAACCTTTAAAGGCCTGAAGAAGAATTACTGGTCCGAGCCGAAGGTGAGTGTCAATAACATGGTAATGGAACTTTAATGGCCAATATAGCATTCTACAGTAAGATAAAGATATTAGGACATAACACCCAATGAGGGCCCAAAGTCCTAAATAAATACTGTTTAAAAAGCCTGTCACAAGACCCCTCGACTCTTCAAAGCTTCTCTCGCTCCCATGCGTAATAGCTGCTGCTGTCCCTTCTTTGTCAGGTACTGTGAAGTCTTGTATGCACAACTTTGGAGTAAATGAAATGAAACAGCAGCAGGAGCGGTCAAGCAAGGGAGAATGGAGCCTCAACACCCATATGATCCCCCTGCTCTGTCAAATTGCTTTGCTTAGTTTGGTAAGTTGTAGGAAGACACAGGACCGGTGGAGACATCCCATACTATAGTTATAGTTATGGTGGATTCTATATGCGCTATCTGCATACCAGTGACAGTGTGAGCCACAGGATGAGGAGTCCTGCACTCTTTCCCTTGGCACTGTCACTCCATATAACCTGAGGTGAGACAGGGGAGAGTGAGAGAGACGATGGAACATGCCACTGTAATGCTGATGGCAGCAGCAGGACTAGATTAGTGTTTATGTCCACTGACACTCCATTAGAGCATTCCAGTGCTCGAATGATGTTCAGATCTATTAGTCCTATCAGCCAGAACCCCTCTTCCAACTCCCTATACAGTTTAAGTTTTCTTTAATTACACAAAACAAACAAGCAGTTGTGTTCCTGTGAAAGCACTTTTTGATCTCCACCTTCTCATGAGGCCCGCAACCCTTTAATTGGCCAGTAAGTTGAGATCTACAAACCACAGTTACATAGGCATATCAAAGAAGCGTCGGACCATCTATATTTGAAAACTACTGAAAATCCATATGTCCTTTTTTTCAAATATAAAGGGAATGTTCTTGTGACTCTATAATCAATATGAATGGATTGCTCCCTAAACTTCAATGGTTCCATTGAATGCTGGCCACCGTTAGCAAGAAGGTACACGTCAGAGGGTATCACCATTTAGAAATATGTTTTCAAATTAGAACCTACATTAACCTTTACTACACTGTTCTTATATGAAGACTTCCATCAACATGAACAGGCTGCATTACACACCCTGATCAGGAACATGCACAGGCTCCCTGTTGCAGTTTGAGTGCCGATCCATGGCGCTCAGACCAATCACAACGTTGTGATTGGTTCAGGGGAGTCTGTCTGCCCGGGTGCTTCCTGCTGCCAGCTGGGAAAGGAAGAGAACAAGGACGGAGGAGAGGCATCCGGCTGTTAAAGGTAAGTCCTTTTTATTACTTAATTAATCTCCTCTTTCCGATACCCTCCCCGCCTCCCGCCCCACCATCCACGTCCAGTGGGATAGTCTTTGATTATGTACTGCCTTACTCTTTTTAGCACAAGTGTACCCCACAAAAAGCTGTCCATTTACTCGGTACTCATGTGTGCCCAATGTAGAAGTACAGAGGTCTCTTTGGGTCTACCTGATGAAACTTCTCCTCTTGAGAGTGGAGAGACAGAAGTATGATGGGTAATGGATTGACCCATGTGTAATGGCGATACAACCTTTGGCATTAAAAAAGCACAAGTTCTAAGCACCAATTTGACAGGAAAGAAAGTGCTGCTCGAAATTTGCACAAACAGTGCCTGCAGCTCTTGAGCACAGCAGTAATTTTGATAACGAAAACAGTATTAGTGCTGAGGTGCCACAGAAAACAAACGTGCAAGGGTTCAAACAGTGTGCACACCAGAAATGTGAGTATCAAGGTTACGTTCCATTGAGGCATAATGATAGTTATGGACACATGTGCGTCAGTCCTTTAAGGAATCGCATCTCAACTAATGACTCAGACAAAAAGGATGATCAGGTAAATGTGAGAAGGCAGAGACCGCCAACGTAACTCCTTTAATTGTGCCCCCCCAAAGCCCTTCTCTGTAAAAAATAAAAGGCACAACATAAAGATAACTTGTCTTGCAGAGGATCAAGCTGACATTCCCTATACCAGGCCACAAATGTCACCCAATGTCCTGAATACATGGAGTTAATTGAAGAACGTCAGGCTGCCCAGATAATATCTATTACTTTAGCAGGTAAGTCAAAGCTGATCAGCTGTCACCGTTCAGTCTCCAAGCATGACGGTGTAGGTTGTGAAAATGTGGGTTCAGGACCCCACCCTTGTGCTGAAACAGAAGGTCCTTTGACAGAAGAAGAAAGATCAGAGGGCAAATGCTTTGATGCACCAGTTCAGGGTACCCCACTCAACTGGTCCAATCTGAAGCTATCAAGGTGGCTTGAATCAGGCCTGTTCTGATCTTCCTCAATATCACATGAAGGTTGAGTTAACCATTAACACCTGGTCTGGCAAGCCAGATGGACGGGAAAACAATTTTCAGAGCAGGCCGACTGGCACATAGCTCCGGATGATTGACAGGGAGCTTTTGTTCAACAGGGAAAAAGGAAGCCTCTGATCTCTGCCTCTCCCACCTAGAGATATTGCAGATGTCACATGAATGTCCTCCACTAGGGGTAGTGAGAACCCCCTGCCACATAACAAAGTAGTGTCCACTTGCAACCACAGAAGGGATCCTTTGAAATGTAGATGTTGTCCGGGAGGCAGTCCCAGTGCTGATCCCATTGGAAAGGGAAGTTTAATAGCAAGGCCTGTGTGTGCCAGCAGGCATGAAAGACCAAAAGAATGCATGAAGCCAGGAGTCCAAGTCATCTCAGTAACATCCTCACTGAAGACCAGGGTTGAGCTGGATACATTGAGGTCATGTCCTAAACATCCAGGGCTCGCTTCAGGAGTTGAAAGGGCCTGACCGCTACAGTGTCCAGAATGGCCCGGATGAAGGGAACTCTGCATAATCATGAAATGGGACATTAGTTCGCAGCTGGAAAATCCTGGGGACGAAAGAAGGGTGGTGGGCGTGGTCTTCGACTGACCGTGGCCAGCCTGCCATAGGCAGTGAGTCATCGAGATATGGGAATACAAGTAACCATGTCGTCCGAAGGTTGGCTGTACCTACAGCCACACCTTTTGTGAACAACCAAAGGGCCGAGTTAAGGCCAAAGGGTATAAGGATAAATTGGAAATGCTCTGACCCCAAGATGAACTGTAGATAGATTTGGTGAGAGTGAAGGATGGGAATATTAAGGTATGCCGTCTGCAAGTCCATGGATACAATTATGTCTCTTGGATCCAAGGTGGAAAGAACGTGTTCTAGAGAAAGCATTTCAAATGTGTCCCTCTGGAGGAAGTAACAATCTGCCAAAGTCCGATAACATGCTTGGGGAACAAAAAGTAGAGGGAGTAACATATGTTGCCCTTCTCCACTTCAGGTATCCTCTCTGTGTCCTTTTTGGCCAAAAGTGAATGGACTTCCTGCAGAAGGATGGTGGCACACTACGCTTAAGCTTGAGCAGGAATGGGTGGGATATGGGGGTATGGACGAAATGTGAATGATAGGGCATAACCTTTCTGAACAATTCCTAGTACCTACTGATCTGAAGTAATTGATTTACAACCATGTAGGAAAAATCTAGTACTGGGAGCATGTTACTGGAGGGGAAACCAAAGCGGCTTGGAAGCTGCTGCAGTAGTGAGAAGGAGGAGGAGGATGATGATTGCAGTCTAGGGTGATATCCACAACCGCGGCTACCACCACGTCCTCTGAGAATGCGAAACGTCCGGGATGGGTGCTGCATAATTGTGAGGGATGTCATTTTCGAGACTCTAGGCCACAGGAGTATCCTCTAAATTTCCTTTATGAATGGTGGAACCAACATACCAGTGAAAGTAAGCCTAAAGAGGGGGTTGTGGTGCGACTGTCGCTCAAGAGCCAAGCCAGCCTTTACTCTGAAGAGTCTGAAACCATCAAAGCACACATCCATTAGTAAGGTGGCACGCATCAGATATGGGGCCTAATAACAACACTGGTTCCCATAAAGGGGCCCTCACAGTCTCTTGTTTCAAGGTCAGCCCTCAAAGAACAAGTTACTTACCTTCAGTAACAAATTTTCTGGTAGACACAAGATCTAGCCGCAGAACAATTAGCTTTAAATTTCTGAGGAGTCAGACTAGATCCGGAAGATTTTTGCATGAGCATTAACCCTGTGCGCCGGTAGGTGGTGTTGATCGGCTTTGGATGGGGTCATCTGTGCCAGAATTGCCTCAGCATGACCTACATAGGTGCCACCTTGGTGCACTGACATAAATTACTTTTCACAACTTTCCACACCAGGAGCGTGGAGCCATAAAACGTACCGAGACTGGTGCGCCCAAACTAGGACCTTGAAAGGGATCAGTCCTCACTCTAGAAACTTGTCCGCAGAGCATGGAGGATGGGTGGGTCGGTAAGGAATCTGTTGCTAGATTTAGTCTCTACCAGATAATGCGTTACCAAAGGTAAGTAACTTGCTCATCTGATAGAGGCATCTAGCTACAGATTCCTTACCTTTTAATAGTACTCTAGCATTACCATCCCCGGTGGTGGGCTGCAGACAAATTCTAAACTAAAAAGTCCTGCAGGACCAAACAGGCAAAGTGCCCATCCTTGCAGACTTGACTGTACAGGCAGTAGTGTTTGGTAAATGTGTGCATGGGTGCCCACTTTGCTGCCTAACAAATGTCCAGGGCTGGGACTCCACATGCTAACACAGTGGTGCAGCTTTAGCCCTGGTGGAATGGCTTTTAAGTCCTCAGGGGGCTGCTTCCCGGCCTGTAAGTATCAAATTTTAATACAGAAAATGACACAGTGGGAATCGCTTTATTTCTGTACCGCCTGACCCTTCTTCGCGCCAACATACCCAAATAGGAGTTGGCCATCCACCCGGAACTAGTGTGTGGTCAAGGTAGAATGAGAAAGTTCTTTTTGGGTCAAGATGGTGGAGTCACTTCTCTTCTTTTGAAGGATGTGTAGAAAGTGGGCAAGGTGACAGATTTGCCCATATGGAATGCTGTTATTACTTTTGGCAGGAAAGAGGCCCTACTACGAAGCACACATTTGTCTGGGATTGAGACCGGAATGGAAGCTTGGATGATCAAGCCTGCAGCTCACTCACCCTTGGGGCATATGTTATTGCAACAAGAAAGGCTGTCTTGATGGTGAGCAGCCAAAGGGAACAATTACAAAGAGGCTCGAACGGAGCAAACATTAAGAAAGTGAGAATCAAATTAAGGTCCCACTGAGGCATAATTAAAAGGAGAGGGGGAAAACATATTTACAATACCTTTAAGAAACCTATTAACAATAGGGGACTTATATAAAGAGGGTTGGTCAGGCAACCACGAAAAGGCAGACAGAGCAGAAAGGTAACCAATTAGAGTGCCCAGAGCAGCGCTCTGCTGAGGAAGGGTAAAAATAAAGAGAAGGACTTTAGAAAGAGAAGCAGAAAGTGGGGTAAACTTTTCTTTACAATATAATACAAAATTGTTCCATTAGCAATCGTAACCCGTCTTGGTGAAGGGAAGCCTGGCTGCCACAATCAATCAATCAATCAATCAATCAATCAATCAATCGGGGTATTATAAGCGAGCTCCTCATCCTTGGGGGTCTCAAGGCGCTGAGGGGGGAGGGGCGGGGATCAGCAGCTCTGTTTAGCCGAAGAGCCAGGTCTTTAGAGTCTTTCTGAAGGTATTCAGGGAGGGGGCGCATCTGATGTCTGCCGGCAGCACGTTCCTGGTCTTGGCCGCAATGTGGGAGAAGGATCTTCGGCCTACTCTGGCTCTGTGGATGCGCAGGGTTTCGCCAGTGCGAGGTTGGAAGATCTGAGGTTCCCTTTGGGTACGTGGGTTGTAACACTGCAGACTTCAGGAGGAAGGTCAAAAGCTGTCAACTGTCTCCGCTCAATCTCCGTGCAAGAAGGTAAAGAGTGGACAGGTTTGGGTGGAGGACCCTCCCCTGCTGCTGCAACAGAAGATCCTACTGAAGGAGCGCCTGATCGGAGGATTGATGCTCATGCGGAGAAGCTCGGGATACCAGACTCACGTTGCCCAGTCTGGTGCCACAAAAATGACTTGGGCCTGTTTGCTCCTGATCTTCTTGAGAAATCTGGGCAGAAGTGATATGGGCAGAAAGGCATACAAGAGGCCTGAGCTCCACTCAGGAAGAAAAGCGTCTCGGAGGAAAGCCACCTTTCGAAACTCATGCATGCAAAACTGTTGAAATTGCGCGTTCTCGTCAGAGCAGAACAGATCTAACCAAGGCTCTTCCCACTGCTGAAAGAGACCTTGTGCCACCTCTAGATGAAGATGCCATGTATGATCCCCTAGGCATCGACAGCTGAGTACGTTCGCTCTGGTGTTCAGAGAACCTGCCTGGTGTTGAACCATCAGGGTTATGCCCTGCTGGTCCAGCCATTTCCAGAGATGCAGGGTCTTTTGACAAAGGGTCCATGACCCTACCCTGTTTGTTGCAGTACCACATGGCGGTGGTGTGTTCAGTAAACACTTGTCTCAGTCTTCCCTAGATAGAGGGTAGAAAGGCTTTCAATGCCAATTGGATCGCTCAGAGCTTTAGCATGTTTATGCGGAGTCCGGATTTTGCTGGAGACTAGAGTCCTATGATCTCCCCTGCTCCAGAAGGTTGCCTGTTAGAAATGGAGGTCTCTAGTTAGGTACAATTGTCCAAGTAGGGAACCTTCTTCTTAGGCAGGATAAGGGAGTTACTTTCCTAAAATAACCCCTGCTCACCCCCTTGGTAGCTTGGCACGAGCAGTCAGGCTTATCTCAGAAGCAGTGTGCAAAGCATTTGCACATAACCAAGACTAATACAGTGAAAGCACTACAAAAGGACACCACACCAATTTAGAAATATATCCAATATTTGTATACATCCAAAACAAAAACAAAACTATAAAAAACAACCATACAGTTCTTAGAAATCTTCAATAATCCAAATAGGCTCAAAATAGAGTTCCTTGAAATCAATAGTTCCATCTGGGGCTATCACGGCGTCTTGAAAAAGCAAATCCAAACAGTTCTGGCTGACCGCAGCTTTGAGGACCAGCTACGGTGTCAAGAAAACCTGCAAAACAGTACCTTTTAGAAATGCAGGGCATCGTGACCTATCGATGAGCCCCAAAGAGCCAGCATCTGCAGGCGTCAATGTTAGCATGGAGCGTTGTCGTCGTTGATACCAGGGCGACGGTGTGAAGTGAGTAGGTTCGGAGTGCGGACCCACAGGTTGCAGTGCAAGCAGCAGCTCCTTGGCAGCATCGGGTGGCACAGTCGGTGAGATCAGGGTTTTGGTGCAAAGTGCAGCAGTGCCCTCTGCGGTGCATTCAGGACACAGAGTCGGCAGTGGTGTAGTTGACGGTGTCAGGTTGCTTCTTCTTCTGTTGCAGCTCAAAACACACAGTCTCCAGAACAGGTAACGGATGAACTTGAAGTCTGCTGTTCCTGAGACTTCTTGAACAGGGGGCAAACTCTACCTCAAGCCCTTGGAGAAACTCACAAAAGGAAGTTGCAGAAAGTTCAGTACAGTCCTTTCACTGCCCAAGACAGAAGCAGCCACTGCAGGCCAACACAGCAAAGTGGTAGTCCCTCCTCATATTCTCCAGCTCTTCTTCTTGGCAATCTTCTTGGTTCCAAAAGAGTTCTAAAGTTCTGGGCCCCAATATTTATACTCAAAATCCCTTTGTCCTCTCAGGCAGAGAGTCTGTGCTTAGTCCAAACCAGTTCTGTTCTCTCAGGCCCAGCTTCTTGGCAGGAGGCAGAGACAGCATTGGCCAAGGCAGACAGGGCCTATTCAGGTGTAAGGGAAATCTCCTCCCTCCACTCTAAATGCAGACAGGGCCTATTCAGGTGCTAGTGAAAACTCCTCCCACTACTCTGAATGCATCCCAGGTCTATTCAGCCCAGCTCAAACTCATTCAGAAAAAGGCAGGACACACATCAACCCTCCCGCCCGCATCTAAGAGAATGCACCTCCCAACCCCCGTCTCTCCAAAGCCAGACAGTCCATACACAAACCAGCAGAGGCACATAGAATGGCTAAAAGTGGTATTTTAAAATACAGAACATAAAAATCATCTTTATTAAAGGATGCATTTTTACATTCGGAGTTCAGGCTTACTAAACTTTGCCTTGCTATCTTGTCCCAATGGAAAGTTACATTTGTAAGTTGTTATAAATAAACTCCCATTCTACCCTATAGCACAGATAGCCTTTCCATAGTGAAAAACGAAATGCACTGTAATTCACTACCAGGATATGTCACACACGGATCACTGATAGAATATTAATGGTAAAAACATGGATGTTAAAAATATCGAGAGAAAAAATGGATAGTAAAAATATCGACACCCTACACTTAAACAGGTAACTACAAAAATATTGAATCAAAAATATCAAAGTTAAAAACATATATGTAAAGAATATCGATTTAAAAATCTAAATAAAATATATATTATATACATAAAAGATTAATATTATCTTTAACAAAATTAATTAAGTGTAATATACATTTTAACTTAATATACAAATTAAACATAATAAAAAAAATAAACACGCAAACATAATTTATACATATACGTATATTTACTTTAAAATAATGTATAAATATTATCTTTAATTTTTAAACTTTTAAATTATATAAAAATTAAATATATACATTATATCAATAATTTAAAGTTAAAAAAACCATTCTATAATTAATTAATACAGTAAACTATTGTAACAAACTTATAACGCGTACATTTTTCAAGACAATAAATACAACAGTAGGGAAAACGTTGGATAGCGAAAAAATTAAATTTACTATTCCAACTGCAATAAATGCAGCACTAGTGAAAGTGTTGGATAGTGGAGGGGTAAACATGACTATTCCCACTCCAAAGAGTGCAACAGTAGGGAAAGTGCTGGATAGCGGAGAGGCAAAAGTTACTATTCCCAATCCAGTGAATGCAACAGTAGGGAAAGTGCTGGATAGCGGAAGGGTAAAACTAACTATTACAACTCCAGTGAGTGCAACAGTAGAGAAAGTATTGGATAGCGGAGGGGTAAAAATGACTATTCCCACTCCAATGAGTGCAACAGTATGGAAACTATTGGATAGTAGAGAGACAAAAATTAATATTAACATTTAAACATTTAAAAAAAAAGAAATCTTAAAAATAAACAATATTTAAAAAATATACAATTAAATATATTAAACATATAAAAAGAACACATATTATAATGTTAATTACATATACCAAAACGGTACAAATATATATATTTTTAAACGTATACATATATAAATAAGATTTATTTTAAAAGGAGCAAATATTCACAAACAAACTATTTATAACATATTTGTATTTCTTTTATTTTCTACCCTAGACCACTAGATCACTAAATAATCCTAAAGATAATAAACATTTATTGAGTACACATTCTTTGAGACTATAATATCCACAAAAACTAAAACTAATTACACGATTACCATAATTAATTACTAAATAATTAATTTAAATTAATTAAAAAATATTGAATTCATAAATAAAAAAAAAATTACTTCCCACCCTTAACACCATTTACAATTAACAAATAACTAATAATTCATCAATAAAATTAATTACTTCTCACCTTTCACACCATTTACACCGATAAACACCACAACACACACCTAAAGTTAATTACACAATTACCATAATTACTAATTAATTTAAATTAATTCACAACTAATTATTAACCAACTATTAATAAATTAATATACACATTTAACACTATAACATCACAACTAAACAAATAATAATAAATAAAAATTCTTCAATACATTTTATATAATCAAATTACTTTCCACCCTATTCCCCTATAAACCCACAACCAGTTACGGAATTAAAAACACAAATTTCAAATAAAAAAAATTTAATAACTACTATAAATAATCAATACATTTTATAGAATTAAATTACTTCCCACCCTAATTCCCCTATACACCCCTATAAATCCACAACCTGCTACGGAACTAAAAACGCAAAATTCAATAAAAAAAAAATTAATAACTACTAAAATTTTAACACACATAATAAAAATACAAACAATTCTTATACCAAAAACAAACATCACACACATAAAATATATACTAAAATACATAACATTAACCTCTTAGCAGCTATGGAACGTCCAGCTCCAGTGCTGAACGTTCCATTGCGCAGGTGAGGTTCGAACGTCCAACGGCCGACGGCAGCACTCCTGAGGTAGTGGTGCCGTCGGCCGTTGGAATAGGCGCAGCACCTAAGAGGTTAATAAAAAATAATTTAAAAAAACAAAAAAAAAAAATCGAGATTTGTAACTATATTTTTGCAAACGATATTAAACACTTTTTTACATCGATATTACTTACCTAAAATCAATATTCTTTACCACGATATTTTCTCTGGCGATATTTATGACCCATGATATTTGTGTAAGTTGATATTTTTACATTGATATTCTTACTCTGCACCGTCACACACACCGGTACATGTCCTACCTTTAACATACACAACATCCTGCCCAAAGGGGTAACCTGGGCCTACCTTAGGGGTGACTTATATGTAAGAAAAGGGAAGATGAAGGCTTGGCACATGGGTGTAACTTGCCAAGTCGACATGGCAGTTGCAGACTGTGCAGTGGGAGGTTTGAGTTACTTCTACAGGGCTACTTCTGTGGGTGGGACAATCAGTGCTGCACGCCCACTAGTAGCATTTGATTTAAAGGCCCTGGCACTCTCAGGGCACTTTACTAGGGACTCACCAGTAACTCAAATATGCCAATCATGGAAACACCAATCAATAACACAATTTACACTGACAGCATATGCACTTTAGCACTGATCAGCAGTGGTAAAGTACCCAGTGTCCTAAAACCAACAAAAACAGGTTAGGAAAAAATAGGAGCAAGAAACAAAATGTTTGAGGATAGCCCTGCAAAAAGAGCCATTTCCAATCGGAGTTTTTTAACCCCCACTGCAGGTCCTTTGCAGTTCTCTCTGAGATCTGGACTGTGTTGGAGAGACTTCCCTGGTACTGTGCCCAACAGAACTTTAGGTCCCATTGTAGAGCCTGCATATGTCATCTGACATGTGTCACTAGTAGGATACAGGAGCCCATGAGGCCCTGGAGCCTCAGAAATCTCACCAAAATCCATGATAGAGACTGAAATATCGATATCATAGCTTCAGTATCCTGGACTCACTGCTTGGGAGGATAAGCCCGAAACCCCACTGTGTCCAGGACAGCTCCAATGAAAGGGAGCGTCTGAGAGGGAGTCACGTGTGACTTCCGCATGTTGATAGTGAACCCCAGCGAATGAAGATGGTTTGCCGTAGTTTAATGAAGAGCGATGACAGCCTGGGGCGATCCTGCCTTCAGCAGCCAGTTGTCGAGATAGGGGAAGACTGGCACCCCTGATCTGCGTAGATGAGCTGCGACTGCTGCCATCACCTTGGTGAACACCCTAGGGCCGCTGGTAGGGCCAAAGGGGAGTAAGGTACTCGTGGTCTACTGTAAACTGCAGGTAGCACCAATAGGCAGGCAGGACGGGAATATGAAAATAGGCGTCCTGTAAGTCCAAAGATACCATCTAGTCTCCTGGGTCCAGGGCAGACAATACCTGAGCCAAAGTAAGCATCTTGAACTTCTCCTTCTTGAGGAAGAGGTTGAGGGTGAGGGTTCTCAGACCTGAAATGGGGCGGATCGCCTAGTTCTTTTTGGGGAATCAAAAAGTAGTGGGAATAGCAAATACTGCCTACTCCCGACACCGAAACTCTCTCTATGGCTCCTTTGGACAAGACAGTCGTGACAAGACTAATGATCCTCCGTCAGCCGACTAGGAGATGGAGACAAAGGGGGAGGGGAGGATTTGAAGGTAAGGGAGTAGCCCTGCAGAATAATCTGTAAAATCCACCTGTTCAATGTTATGGACTATCAGTGGTGGAGATAACGGCTGATTCTGCCACCAACAGGCTGCCCATTATCTTGTTTGGCAAGATTAGGACAGCTTAGAGGCTGCATCTGCAGGGGTATTGGCAGACCTCTGGCTACCTGACCAAGGGGATCGATATGAACCGCGTCCTCGCCCCCGCAAAGACTGGGAAGCGTTCATTGGGCAGTGGCTAGAGTAGGGAGGCGTGGTTGAAATCCCCTTCTGTAGCCATAAGAAGGGTGATAGACAGACTGGGGTTGATACAGGATAACGGAGAGGCCCAAGGACTTGGCCGTAGCCCGTGAATTCTTACAGTACTCCAGCGATTAGTTTGACTTTATTTATTTAAAGAGTTTTATATAGCGCTGGCTAGACCCGAAGGTATCAGAGCGCTTTACATGAAAATCAACAATGTAACAGAAAAAGTTCAACAATTACACAATACATCCAGAAAAATAGGAAATACAATTAGGAAGGAGAGAAAGGAGAGAGAAGAGTAGTGG
Source organism: Lissotriton vulgaris (assembly GCF_964263255.1). Classification (NCBI taxonomy): domain Eukaryota; kingdom Metazoa; phylum Chordata; class Amphibia; order Caudata; family Salamandridae; genus Lissotriton; species Lissotriton vulgaris. The sequence continues at coordinate 839,165,009 of NC_141691.1, read as the reverse complement.
AGGGGGCAGGGGAGGTGAGAAAGGGAGGATAAGGGAAGAGACAATAAGGAGAGACCAAAAGAGGTCTGTCAAAAGTCAAAAGTTCAGTCTCAATACATTGAGAGAGGAGAGAAGAAGAGACATAAATAGAGGGAGGATGCAGGAGGAGAAACAATAGGAAGTGCAACAATGTGGTTCAACAATATACCAGAAAATGATCAACAAGTAAACATAATATCAAACAATCAGCAATACATTAGGAGAGGAGAGAAAGGAGAGAGAAAGTAGTGAGGGGTAGGGGAGGTGAGTAAGTGAGGATAAGGGAAGAGACAACCGTAGAGACGAAAGGAAGTCTGTCTAAAGACTGACTGGGTAGGTGACGACCAAGGAGGGAATCCACGGCCCATCTCCCCTATAGCTAAACCAGGAGCTCCATCTGGCATCAGACAAAATAGTTTGGTCTCAAGTGGCGAGGAAAGAGGTTCACAGAAAAAAAGGGTGGCGACAAAGGGCAAGGGCAGGTGAGGGTAGAGGACATAAGCTGGAAAGAGTAGGAGCGGAGAGGGGGGAGATAAGGTCAGTAGAGACGCGGGAGCGTTTGACCGAAGTCCGGCTGTGTAGGTGATAGTCAAAGGAGGGAGCCAAAAGTCAATCTCCCCTATAGCTCGCGCGGTAGCTCCACCGGGCATCATACAAAAGTAGCTAGGTCTCTGCTTTCTAGGGAAGTAAGCAGGGAAAAGGACCAGGAGGGTGGGCTTTGACAGGGACGGGCGAAGGGTGGTTGAGGTCCTGGGGAGATCAATGATTAACGACCAGGGGAGGAAGGAAAACATCATAGAGGGTCCCACTCCTCAGCTCGTGGGACGGGTGCTGGCTCAGCAATACACGCAGGAGTTCTTCGTAGGGGAGAGGTGACACGAATGGCGGCTGGAGCCCGCGCACCCCTTCTCCACCGCCAGGACTGTCATAGTCGCCTTCATGGGATGTAACAGCCTAGATGAGTTTGCAACATTGGATCTCCCAACGAGGGTGGTGTATACGCAGGAACACATCAAAGCTGAAATGAGTAACAGGGTCTCAGGAGATCAGGCCGTACGCATCCATTTTAAGAGTATGGAGACAGCAGGATGTCAATTGCCTCAAGCAGTGGGCCCTCCAACCTGGAAGAAGCAGTCAGTCCTAGCACACAAAACGGGAGTATCGGCGGTCGCCGCCATTTAAATAAACGCGGCCTCCATATTAGAGTCAGGCAGAGGCGAAGGGAGAAAAGTCCTGCTGAGCAGGATCCGGTCTTCACTGCCGCACTACATCGCCCCATCTGCGTCCAATCTCATGTTCAAGCCTTCGGATCGGAGCTCCCCCCTCGCAGAACTGCGCTGGCACCGCCAATTATTGGGCGGCAGGACAGACCTATATTTCGCATCGGCCGCCAGCCGGCGCCGCCATCTTACATCGGGCACAGCTCCGGTGCTCGTCAATATTTCTTACACATATAATTTCTGCGCATATAATCCAGCATGCCTGCCACAGTTAAACAATATGCCTCATCTCAGATCCGCCAGATCGCTCACCATTGAGGAGTGCACGGTGCAGGCGACAGGAGATGACAGGCATTTACTCACTGTGAGGCAGGAGCGATAGCCGCCATTTTGTTCCGATCGCTCATCCCGTTTCTCACCAGCTTCAGATATAGTTTTACCGTCGACATAGGGCACTCAGCCGATATCTAGGCATCCAAACAGGTAGCGCTGATGTTCCGGTAAGCTAATTCAGGCAATTATCATATTTTACCATGCTGACTGTGCGTACGAATAGCGGATATTTTCACCAGCCAGAGGAGTCGCACTGCCAGGACCAAATGGTGTCTTTGTTACAGAGGAGGCGGGCCGGGTGGCGCACAGCACAACCTCGGGGGGAGAACAGTCCCGCATGGTAGAAATATGTCCGATGGTGCAAGGACAGTAGTTTCAGTCTGCCTGGAGGCGGTGGAGTAGCCGAGCCGAGCTGCTGATGAGCGGAGAGGCATTCGAGGTAGGGGACGTCAGAGCTGAGGAGTTCGTTCAGACAGGTAAGCCACTAAGGGATAGTGGATCCGGTCGCAAGTGGTGAAAGATGTAGATGGGTTAGGAAAGCCTGGACATCCCCTGAGAAGCCAAACGTTCCCAGTCAGGTGTGGCATCTAGGGGCATACATCGTCGAAACCGCTCAGCCCAGCGAGCCGGTCGTATCCAAACCACACCGAATGGTAAACTTTGCTGCATCTCTCCTATTCTTGACCGCTTGGGAGAGCACGGACTGGACCTCCTTCAGGATCTGTGGCAATACTTGCGCAACCGTGTCCTATAAGCATGTAGTTTTCACTGACCACAATGCAAGGCTGGTAGAAGAAAACATCTTCTTCCCCAAGCTGTCCAGCCTCTTGGATACCATGTCTGGAAGTGCTGCCGGGAATATACCATGGGACGTAGAGGCTTGGACTGCCAAGCTTTCAGGGATGGGGTGTTGAGTAACAAAGCTCAGATCCCAAGGTGAGGGTGGTGGCGGCAGGCAATTGTCCTGATCACAGGTGCCCCTTGGTACAGGTTCTCAGTAGGACATCCATAAGTGCTTCATTGAAAGGGAGCATGGGTTCGGAAGAGGAGGCTCCTGGCTGTAGCACTTTTGTCATGATGTTAGTTTTGACTGCCACCGAGGGCAACACAAGAGCTAAGATTACAGCCGCTCTCTTAACCACCATGGAATAGGATGCTCCCTCCTCCACAGCCACGGTAGGGGGAGGAAACCATACCAGTATCTGGAGGTGGCATCCCTGAGTTCCTCATACCAGTCCATTTTCTGCCCTTCAAACTTGTTTTCTAAAGGGTCCAGTTACCTGTCCCATTCCTCCCTGAAGCTTAGCCCCTCAGAATAGGGCTCAGGCACCAACCTAGGGCCCATGGGTCCTGTTGGCACCAGAATAGGCATCAATTTGTGGATGTAAATGGGGCTGGCGTACCGAGTGGGCGCTCGCAGCATCGGCATTAGTCGCTGTGGCACAACTGGTGCTGGTCCGGATGAGGGGGCCCATTGGAGTTGTTGGTGCAGAACCCAATGGGAAACCCTCTGACCCCACGGTGCCCGAAGTCACCCTATAAGAGTCATTTTGCTCAATTATGAGGCGCATGGCCTTGTAAAATTATAGTATCTGAACGGGGTCGCTCTAGCTTCGGGAAAAGGTTGGAGGCTCTGAGTCTGCCCTGGCAATGATTCCGAGGAACCATGCCTCGAAAGTTGATGGTCCTTCGTCGCATAAGCCAATAGACGAGAAGTCAAAGCACGCTTCTACTTCTTGTGCTTCTTTCCCGAATGTCCTGATGACCTGAAGTGGGAAGACGACGACTTGGGGCTCCTGGAGTGGTTCCGCGACCTACCTCTTGACCGAGATTGAGACCTCGGAGGAGTCATGTGAAGAAGCGTTGCCTGCCAGGCTGCAAGCAGCTTCAGGGACTACTCCCTTAAAGCCTTTGTGGTCGGGCTAAAGACACCACAGACACACTAGATGTGGGTCTGTAACCGACATGGCGCGTTGACAGGTGTCACACAGTTTAAAACCTGTTTTTCTCAAAGACATCAACTCAACACACCAGGAGCAAAAATTCCTAAAAAAAAGATTTAGACAAAATGTTGAATGAAGTCCATCAAAAAGCGACAGAGGGGGAAAAAAAAGAACGGACATCAGCGTGCCAAGGTGGTGCCTATATAGGGGACACAGACGTCACTTCTGGCACAGCCGCCGGCCTGCTGGAGCCGAACTACGTCACCTACCAGAGTGCAGGGATACTGTTCATGCAAAAATCTGCCCGATCCAGTCTGACACCTGGGAACTTCAAAGGTAAGGAATCTGAGATACATATTTTGCAGCATCCTCGTCATTGTGAATTGTTTTGGTAAAGGCATTCCTGAATTCTTCAGGGACTGATTTAAAAAGTCACTGGGCATGACCCAAAGGTCATGTGCTTATTGGCCCAAGATACAGACCGCATTCAGGGACTGGAAGGCAAAAGTGACAGAAGAAACAAGCAACGGTCTCGCCTTCGGAAAAGTTAGAGCTATTGGCATTGTAAATGACAAACTTTTTATTTATGTGTTGGCTTTGAAAACAGATAAATAAATGGCATTGTCATTTATAATCCCAATAGCTTAATCTCTCGCAAATACGAGACCTATTGCATTTGCACCAGACCCACACACAGAGAGCCACACACATACACAGAGAGCCACACACACACACACACACACGGAGCCACACACACACCTTCACCCCAGGGACTCACCTTATTTACAAATGGGTCATTCAAGGCCCCCACCAACTCCCAGAGATCACCCGTTACTTCCCTCAGTCCAGGTCAGCCTGTGCGCTGGCGTCCATGCCCTGGGCACCCATTACCCCATATCACAAGCTCACCTCTGCCCAGTAACGCCACGGTCGCCCCTTCACACTGGCCGTACCCTCTCTTCGCCTACCCGGTGTACACCTCACCCCCATGCACCCCTTGTTGAGCCTTCCTTCTTCGCCCGTCATGCAGGCCTGGGGTGGCCAGTAGGGCAAACGGGCACTGCCCGACAGGCGGGTCTGTGCGTGGACCGGTTTTTGGGTTGTTTAAGGGCCTGCTTTGTGGTCTGCTGTTTTTTACTGCTGATTTCCCTAATAATGAAACAAACGTTGCTCGCTACAAGCTCAAACGTCAATACAATGTAGAATTATTTTTCGGTGAATTTTAACAAGTTAACAACCAACCCAGTTTGCAAACATGTGCCACATTGTATCCATCTAATCCAATAATGGCAGTGACTTTTATTTTGTGGCACTGTTTAGTTTATGTCCCAGTCAGACGCTGCACAGGTGTATACTCGGCCCCTCCACCCCATCCGTCACTTTCAATCTGTTCTCAGCCCTCCTCGGAGTGCCCCCCCCTCCCCACACACAGACCTGTCCTCCTGGTCTTCCCAATTGAACCTGCAAAGGCCCAATTTAACATTTGAGCCAGTCTCACCCAATCGTCTATCTCCCACACTCATGCGCATGTTTAGCCTTCTCACTTTTGGAACATATTTTTTGACTCACTCCCAACAAGGCAGGGTTTGCAACCTAGATTCTCCACACACATACATATACTCACAAAGGCACACCAGACGCATCATACAGAGGCACACACGCCGATACAGACGGAAACACACTGCACATATGAACATACAAAGAAACATCACCAGGCACATGAATACAACACACAGAGGCACCACAAATGCCACATACACGCACATTCTCCCATGCAGGAGGGCACCGGCACACACATATACATCAAACACAGAGAAAAATAAACAGTCTCACAAACCTCAAAAACCACACACACCGCATAACTATACCACACACACACACACACACACAATGCTGCCGTCCACAAAGAGTCACGGGTGCATACAGATATAAATAAACACAGAATAAAGCACACACACACACAGAGAGTCACATCACACAGATAGTCACATCACGCAGACACACACTGTACCTAGGTTCCAGGCGTTGCATAGCTGAAGATACTCATGGGGCGCAGGCGAGTCTGGCGTCCCTCCAGGGCGGACCCTGCACCACCCCGGAACAGAAGATGGACGTCCTCCACAGCAGCTCAGCCAGGGGCTTGGGGTATATGGCCACCGCCCCCCCTGGGCTGAAGAGGACGCTCCAGTTTACGGCGAGGGCCAGAGCTCACAAAATGGAGGCCTAACGCTCGTACTGGAACCGGTGCACAGAGTGTGAGGGTAAAGAGCCGCTGTTGCCGAAGGCTGGAAACGGGGGATCGCCCAGCTACAAGGTACTCTCCTAAATGCGTCGGTGGCCCGTGAGAGCGGGACGGGCAGGCAATCCCGGAGGGTGACACTATATTGCCTGCGCAGTCGCTGCACCCCCGGTGTGGAGAGTCACAGTGAACGAGAACAGCTGGCGTGTGCGGGACCCTGCCCTGAGCACCGGAGTGAGGCATGGTGCAAGGAGCAGGGGATGCAACCGGGGGCAGCGGAGGAAGCCTTCTCGGTCTCGGCCGGGGGAGGAGGATTCGGCAAAAGGCAGGCACACACAGAGCCCAGCGGCAGCCAGGGAGCACATTGGCCGGGACAGGAGAGCCCGGGAGAGCCAAGGAGAGGAGGAGAGAGGTGAGGAGAGAGGTGAGAAGAGGGGTGGGGGGAGAGCAGGCGACTAGGATTAGGAAGAGGCTAGAAATAGATAAACACGAAGGAACTAAGCCCCGTCCTTTCCAGACTGGGGGCGTGTTTTTCTTTCTCCCCTCTTCTCCATTGGCTGGAGTGTAAACAACGGGCGTGTTTTTGACTTGTTGTTTACCATTACAGCCAATGGGGAAGAGGGTAGAACAAACCTAAAAAACACACCCCCAATCCGAAAAAGACGGGGCTTAGAGCGAGACAATGACATAACTGAGACCTCTTCTCCAATGGCTGGCCGCCGTTTAGTAGGCCAGCCAATGGAGAAGAGGGGCGGGCTTTACCCTCGCTACTCAGAGTCATTAAATCTCGCCAGCGAGACTGCGCATGTGCGCAGCCTACGCTAGCCGAGACCTAAAAACTCATTTACCAAATGCATCAATGCACTTTGACACCCTACCTAGCTTTTGTCTCATTTGTTGGGAGGTGTTAATCTAGTACTTCCGCTGCTCAGCGAACAAGAACCACCGGAATAGTGCATTTTCCTCTGTGGGTTGTCTGGGTGAAGATTCTAATTCAGCCTCAGTAAAAGTGTCCAGACCACTAGCAGTTTGCATGTCCATGCACCATTCAACATCAGTATAGTGGAGGGGAGTAAGTTGTCTACCTCCTCATTGTCATCATCATGTGGCACGTCTGAAGCTGCTGGACTATATATGAATTCGAGCCAAACAGGGTCCCCAGTTTCCTGTAGTATTGGCACTGAGAATGCACTTTGGCTATTTTCATAGTGAGACATAAGCCAAGTGTCAGCTCTGGGGGAATAAATTAGCATCAAGACTGGATCTGGAGTAAGCGCCAATAGAGTTGGGGTTGTTATTGGCGTGATCAGCACTGGGGTGGCCACTGGGGCCAGAGTGGAAGCAGGGGCTTGTGCCAGCAAGGAGCAGAGAGAAGAGCAACTGGGCCAGTTGAAACCAGGCAAGTGTCTGCTGGCAGAGGTTCAACGGAGGCCTCGAAAGTGCTTGAAAATCTGCAGCAAGACCTTCTTCAAAGCCTCTGTCTCCTGACATGCCAGGACCAACCTCAGATTGAGTTTGAAGTCAGTTGACTTCTAAGGAGTCTGGTCTTTGGACTCTAGTATCAACTGTACACTTTCTCTCTCTTTGAGATTGGCGGTAGACTTATCACGCTTGGTCTTTTTGTACTTATGGTGCAACTTTAATTTCAATTTACCTGATGTATTGGAGCGAAAGCGGAACTTGGCAGAGCAGCAGCCCTACGTCTTGGAGTAGCTGAGAGTCCTGAGGACAGAGACAACTACTTTGAGTGTGATGTCACCATTCTTGTGTGTTGCAATGTTGATTTTTGCTCCCTGCTCTCTAGTTACCTTCAGTTACAAAAGAGAGCATTTGTCACATGACATTGAGTAATCAACAGAACCTAGGCACCACAGGCAAACTTGCGGATCTGCGATTGACATCCGCTTTCTGCAGTTGAGCCATGGTTATAGCCATGGGAGGAATAATTTCCCTTGTTACATTGCCGAATTATGGAATCAGTAAAACACACAAAGCTAGGAGTGCACTACAAAACTACTGCGTTAAATTACTGAGTTCAACAACATCTATATTGTATTTTCATCTCTGGAAAACATTAAGAATGGACAACAAATACAAAGCACCAAAACTTCTAAAACCTAACTAATATTCCCCCTTAAAGTACTGAAATAGTATAAGAAAGGATATGGCATAACGGCCAGAGCAAACGTCTTTGGAACCGGGGAATCAGGTCTGCGTTAGGCTCAAAATCCTGTGATTCCGGTCCAATCTATTAATCTCCCTGTGCATAAAAATAATGTGTCCTTCTGTAATGCAACTGGTGTGCATGTAAGGGGTTCCAATACCTTCGGCTTGAGTTTTGCACTACATAAAAAAGCAAAAAAAAGAACCCTTAATGACATCTGCAAACTTACTACTAGCCTCTCTAAGAACTTACACCATTCTCCATACGCTGATCTTCCTCTGTTCAAGAGCCTTTACTTTGATACATTTTTTCTCGTGACTCTGTTTAAAAAAATGTATTCAGTATTTTGGGTACTGAATATTTTGATTCAATACCAATAGGTGCACAATGAAGCACACAAAAAATGCACAACAATATCCCACAATTCCTTGAAAGCAAGAACACACCACGTGGACCTTTAATTTTTAGCTGTCCTTTCGGACATATGAATAATGGCATCTAAGACAAAATACATTTCTAGATGGCAGGCCCACAAAGGGATGACTTCTAGTGTTTTGTGAGACCAATATATATTGTCAAGCTAAGAGTATATAAAAAATACATTTGAACATGGCAAACAGTGAATACAAATAATACAACTATAGAAAGACAAGAATCTCGAGAAGTCATACTATACCTAGACATGGCGACAATACAGTTCTGTCTTCTCCAGAGTTCAAGAACACATCTAGGGCCTCCTGATCAGACATGTCCATCAGATCCATTTGCTCAAGCATATCCACATTTACCTCCATGGATGACATGCTTCCTATGGGATCTTCAGATGAATAAAAACAAGGTATAACTTTAACTGTTGTAAAGAAGGCAAAGCATGCTCATTTCATTGTACCATTTGTTACACAGAACATCACCTCTTGGTGATTAAAGTATTATTTTCCTTACTCGTCTACCTTGCTCTTTAAAATTTTCACTCTCAAATCCTGAAGAGGAAAGGTTTCACAGCATTCCTCCATTTTCAGGTCAACTATACGTTGCTAGTACAATAAATTGCAGTTCAGATGATTTGGTACTGATGTGAATTGGAGATGATAAAAGTACTTGAATCATTACAAACTATGGTACACTAGTGACTGTTCTATAATTTAATGTTTGACGGGATCCACATTAGGCTTTTTGCTTATGGGGGAGATCTGGCTGATCTTCAGTTAAGTTGGTGATATGCTGTGATCTAAGGAGGTGTTGACTTGATTGAACCATGAATCGGAAAAAATATATAACTTTGTATTGATTATTGTAGCTGTTTCATATGAGGGCTGTGGTAACACTGATGTATGGTGTGTGGTGTGCAGGCTCATGGTAGCACGGTGTGGCGATGGGGCAGGATTCAAGGGCAGAGAAGGGCCTTTCCTGGGTCAAACGGAAATAAAAGTATTGTAAAATATGCTTTGCGGAAACCGATGGCAGTGTGTGTGTGTGTGTGTGTGGCTCTGTACAAATGCAACAGCAATGCAATAGGTCTCGGATTTGCGAGAGATTAATCTATTGGCATTGTAAATGACAAACCCATTTATTTATCTGTTTTCTAAACCAACACATACATAAAAATGTTGTCATTTACAATGTCAATAGCTCTAACTTTTGCAAAGGCGAGACCGTTGCATTGTAAGTGCTTGTTTTAAATCAAGAAATCCTATTCTTGGTTTTCACTGTAGAGCTCTATGGGGTGGGGAGGAGAGACAAAGGAGGAGAAACTACCTGTTCAAGCGAGCTAAGATCCAAGGGAAGCAGAACTGCCAGTGCAAGTGTAGATAGACTCTTACTAGAAAAACATATGGCATTCGCTGAAAAGATAGCAGGAGGCATACAGTGGCCATATTACCTTTGTAGTCCCGTTCATTAATGCTCTTTGATATGAAATATGCAACAACATAACTGCTGGGGAAATAGCTATGTGTTGATGTTCCTATGTGCATCATGACATGCCTATCATGTGCAGCGGTATGTCTGCAATAGATGTCAAAGGAAAACACGTTTCCTACCACACTTAAGTAACGTTTATAATGAAATAAAACTTACACATACCAAATATTGTACACAGATGGCTCTGCTTGACAACCACAACACTCTAATGCGCGCTGGTATGTTGTTGATATTAATGTGCATATCTATGGATCTTTTTTCAGGAATGATCCAGTGTGTGTTAATGCCTCTTTTTAGGTTTTGCTGGTTTATTTATGTATGTGTAATGTATGCTGTATCTGTATAGTTCAAACCTAGCCACAAATCTGTGAAACTCTGTACAGGGTCAAAGGCAAGGATACAACCAACACGTGAATTGACAGGCAGGTAGTCTGGGAGGTGTTACTGCATCACAATGTAGTGTTCTTTATAGAGGAGTCCCTTCAACTCTTTCATAAACTACAGTAGGGTTGTGGTGATCTTGATTGATGCAGGAATATTGTTCCAGACCTGGGGTGTCTCATGGTTTATGTTTCATAAGGTCTAGCTTTCTCTGAATTCTTTCTTGGCTTTTTCTCGGTTTAGTTCACATTGTGTGACACAATGCAAACCTTCATTATCATTAGTCAATGTTTCTGTTCTAAGTTATCTCATTCAATCCTCAGTCACAGATTTTGTACTTGAGATTCTTAGGTGTGAAGGATAATTCTTGTGTCATCGTCTCATGGATCTGGTTTGAGGTAATTTGCTGCACAGTTTCTTTGATAAGAAGCACAAGACCTTAAGAGCCATTTATTTTTGCAGCCTATTCTGGATTTATGCTCTATCTAAGGTAAGCTCCATGGACAAATCATTACATACACTACAATATATGTTTTGCCAGCAGTGAATTCTTGATAGATATTTCTGCTTCTGTAATTAATTTCCATGACAGTGATTGTGAGGTCACATATCCATATAGTGCATTGACTGTATTTGTGGTGGTTCTGTATGCCAGGCAAACTACAACAAGTGTGGGCCTATGCTGTGACTAATTGACGTTCCATATTCTTGTTTCCTTTCTGGGAAAAGGTAGGTTTTACAAATTGTACTTATTCAGTATTCAAAATAGATCACTTATCAAAAATTATCTTTATTTGATTATTGCTTTTCCTGCAAATGGTTACACACACCAGTGGCGTGTGGTCGGTTCCGATTGGTTTTTCCTCAGTTACGTTTCTCAAGGGTTATATTGTGTGTTTTTGACTTATGTAAGGGTTTCATTAGTTAGCCCCATTCTTGGAATTTCTATATAAGTTCACCTGCATTTATATGCTATGACATCAGTCTCTTTCATTCTTGTCTATTATACCAAAGCCTTCGTATACTCAAAAACAATTTGCTTTCTAACCCCATGATACACTCATTTGCTTGGCATACCCAAAACGGATCTGTGGTAGAGAGTAAACCCCAAGACGTGAGGGAACTCTCTTAACAGCAGGAGAACCCTAGAGATGTTGAAGACACTGTTTCAATGTCAAGGATACTACCTCAATATAAAAGTCTCCAATGAACCTCAAGAATCTTCTTGGGGAGAGATGTGACTATACTATGTGCCTCCATGAACACTGAGGAGCTGGTAAATGGGCTTGGAAGTCTTTGAGAGCTATTTAAGGTATGAGAAGGCGTCAGAAAGACTTGGGTAAGAGTAAAGCTTTTCAATTGACTCTTCGTTGCATTGACCACTATCACTTGTGGATAAACTGGGCAACTTTCAAAAGCCAGCAAAGGTTGTAACATTTTCCCCTCAGCATCTAACATTTACTGTGAAAAAACAAAGGATTTCAGCAAACCAAAGATGCTGACTCGCTAGAGAGCATTCAATGCTGCGAACAGTGGGTACTTTTAATATGGAATATACTGTTAAAACCACACACATTTAAAAATATTATATAAAGAGGCCTTACCAAGACATTAGGTATGGTTCAGCTGCACTTTTCATTGAAAGTGCATTTTTAGGACTGCTAATAACTTTGGCAACGTTTGATGAATCTGAAAAAAATGTGTACAACCGTAGTGCGACTAGCTAAGATTCGGGTTGACAGGTTTCATACAGATTCAAACAAAGGGAAAAATCTGAAATGGATGAGAAGAAGTCTAAATGATGCATTATACATTTTATTCACAGAGGAAATGTTGCTCTATTACAGCAAAAACACACACAAAAGGATTTACACCAAGCTTGGCATTCAAACTGAACTAGATGCAAAAAGTGTATTTTATTTTTATCCGCTTAATAGTTTTTACGATATTTGCATCTGAAAAAAGATTTCAGATGGGTTAATTCGCTTTCGTTGTTAAATTCACAATCTGGAAATTCATGAATCCTATCAATAACGTTTCAATTTTTCATAAAATATGGCTAACTGATAAATCTCTTGAATTAAGGCGTTGTGCCAATTGCAGGTTTAAGGTCACAAAAGGGGTAGAAGTGTGCCTAGAGATGTGGTAAACTGCAAATAAGAAAAAAAGTCTTCAGTGGTCGTTGCAAATTTAAAACAATTTTAGAGCACACAGGTGTCATTTTGTATTTGGAAATGGGTACCATTTTTGGCAAGCTTTTAAATTGTAACTACTTCACAAGCTTCAAAAACAGCAAACCAATCATACTCTTAACAAGCACCACTGTAGCAAGAATGAAATATCAAGTGAATGAAGTAAAGCACAGGTCAATCACTGGTGTTCAATAAAAAACATTTTCATATAGCACAAGCTTGTGAATTAACAAACATTTGTGACTTTGGACTTGGGAGTTCCAAGAAATTCAAGAACTTTAAAAATAGAGTAAAAAGGTATAATGATCTTAGGCCTTTATTTGGTTGGGTGCAGGCCCTCTTAGGAAGCAATGGCGTTTGAACAAATGGCCTGGAAGCAGGCCCCCAAATGGGCTCTTCAGGACTTCACGATATTTATACCAAAAAAACAAGTGGACCCAACACAACAATATCATTACATTATAACGTACACAAATAAACTATACTTAGTTCATTCAGATGTCACTGATAATGGCACTATTAGGTGTGGTGTCACCAGAAATTTCATGGGACAATATCCCCACTTTGTACTGCCCAAGTAATAAATGGGGGTTGGAGTCAGTGGGGGACTGACACAGTCATCATCCTCCCTTCCACACTGTGCCTGCTAATTTAACACCTACCCCATTGGGCATGGGGGGGGGGGGGGCATGTTTCTATAGACCTACGGGAGCAGGGTATCTCTACCCGTCCCCTCTATGTTTTTTTTTACAATATTTTTTGCAGGGCTGGAGATTGAGTCCCCGAGTCCTAAAATGGCTTCTGCCAATCTTTGTAGATGTGGTGGCAGCACATAAGTTATTATATTTAGATCTGTTGGGGCTGGGGATCCTCCTTGTCCCTATATATGCCTACATCTTTAAACCTTAATTTCTCACAAACTACTAAACTGATTTACACCAAATCACAAAAAGCACAGTTTCTGGGCAAAGATCTAGTTTTCTGACAAATTTGGTGCAGTTTTTTCAGCCATATTGGCTGTAGCTATGTCTAATTTTCCTACAGGAAATTGTGTTGGAAAAATGCATTTTGCCACTCCCCCCCTTTTCTCTGCCCTTGCTTGACGGATCACCCTGAAACTTTTCAGGAAGGAGCCGAGGCAGATGAGACTTTTTATTGGAAAGTTTTGTTTCCAATAAAAGACTGGTCAAACAGCATCAAAATTATTAGCAAACAAAAATGTTCATTTCTTATGGAAATGTGGTCCTAGCTATAACTACCCTATAGCGACTGCCACTGTGTGTATTTGTGAAGTGTGTGTGTGGGGGTATGGAGAGTGGGTGTGTGTGTGCGAGTATGGAAAGAAAAGAACTATGCGATGCACATGCAATAAAGGAACCTCATTTACACCTTAAAAATAAAAATGCAAAGGCAATTTTAATAAGACATTCTTTGAATTGGTTTCTATGAAATGGCAAAAACCGTTTATCTTGGAAATATGTATTAAACACTTTAAGTTAAAGGGTTTCTCAGTAATAGCATTAAATGAAATCGATGTTATATGAAATCACATACAGAAATCATGATAGAGTTTATATCCCTTTGCAGAGAACTCACCCAGCTCATTAGAGACTATGTTTTCGTCACTCACTGTTAATATCAGGAAAGGTTTCGCAGTGTAAGAAGCAAATCAGGGGGAGTTGCGTAGTTTCTGTGAGGCCCTTGACAAAAAAGATTGACATTTTGTCTGCAAGGACACAAACGTTTGAGACTACGGTGGGGGAGCTGAAAAAAGACCTAAGCAATAGTAAAATGGAGTTACAGGCGCTAAGGCAGGATGAGCAATGATTGCAGGAGAAATTGGACCAGCTGGAAAACAACTCAAGAAGGATTAACCTGAGGGTATTGAACGTCCCTGAGGGGAAGGAAGGTGATGATTTGAAAGCTTATGTGGTCTCTCTTATAAAGGCATTGGTTCAGATCAATGAGAGCAAGGCAGACATTGTAAGAGATATCCAACGGGTACATAGAAACCCCTTCTGAAAAAATCCTAATATGGTTAAGCAACGTAAAATCCTCCTTAACTTTCAAACGTAAGCTCTAAATGAAAAAATCCTGCTATGTGCATTAAAATTGAAGACACTAAGGGGGGGAAGACTTCTCATTTGAAATTAGATCAGATTTATCACAGGTCACCTTAGATAAGACAATGGGAGTTGGAAAAGCGCTTATACGAATTTTAAAAAGTAGGAGCGACAGCACAGCTTACATTTCCTGCACCTCTAAGAGTTATGCACAATAATAAAATGCTTATGTTAAGAAGCTCAAAAGAGGCAGATGACCTATTAGAGGCTATCAAGAAGGGAGGAGCGAGAAACTAGGTGATGATATCATACAAGTGGAGCTGTAGGTCAGGGTGAGACTTGGTTTTTTTTTCCTCAGGGTTATTGGGGAGGAGTATGGAGGGCATATATTTAGATATGAATTTACATTGTTTTCGGTGGTGGGTTCTTGTGGTGCGAAAAAGAACATTTAGACTAACAGGTCCAGGAAGAAATACGGGTAGGTCCTCCAGGGTGGCCTGGGGGAGAGTGGGAGCATGCACTGGGTGGGGAGCATGTGGGAAAAACACATACATACTTGTCATGCAGAGTGGATGTCAGTGCAAAGTTCACCTCTGGGTTTCACACAATTGCGGATATTTACACGAGAGGGGTCACTGACACAGAAAACAATGGTCATAATAAAAAATTATGCTGATACCACCGCTGTATGCGATGTACACAGGGCAGGGTCAGAAATCCACTGCCGAGTATGAGGGCACACCTGGTGCATCCATCCAGGAGAGGCTGAGGTTCTCATATTGTTTAGGGTATCTAGATTAGTAGATACGCTAGATTAGTGTAACAACATAACCTGAAAAACAAAAGGTCAGGATATCAATTTCACATTCAGTGATAGAGGGACATGTGTTTACTATGCAGGGGACAATGCAGTTTTCTGGTGCTCTTCAGATGTGTTTGAAAAGGAAGAATGGAATACCATTTCCTGGTTCACAAGCAAATTAGATATCAGGCAGCAATGGAAAGATGGGAGGTGTTAAAGACCCCTTGCCCTTACCAAACATTGTGCACGGCTCAGAACAAGACAAGCATTTACAATGCAATGGTCTCGGCATTATTAAACGTAGAGCTATTGGCATTGTTGATGACTTTTTTTTTAAAATCATAAATAAATGGCATTGTCATTTACAATGCCAATAGCTTAATCTCTAAACACACACACAGAGCCACCCACACACATACAGAGCCGCCCACACACATACAGAGCCGCCCACAGAGCCACCCACACATAGAGCCACCTACAAAAAAAGCTACCCACACAGAGCCCCCCCACACACAGAGCCCCACACACGCACAGAGCCCCCCACACGCACAGAGCCCCCCCACACGCACAGAGCCCCCCCCACACACACAGCCCCCCACACACAGAGCCCTCCCACACACACACACAGAGCCGCCCACACACACACAGAGCCATCCCCACACAGACAGATCCACCCACACAGAGCCACCTACAAAAAAGCTACCCACCCAGAGCCCCACACACACACACACACACACAGAGAGCCCCCCCCCCACACACAGAGCCCCACACATACACAGAGCCCCATCACACACACACAGAGCCCCCCCCCACACACACAGAGCCCCCCACACACACACAGAGCCCCCCACACACAAACACAGAGCCCCCCCCACACACACACAGAGCCACACACAGGGAACAGAGGCCAGAAAAAAACAGATCACAACGAGGGTACAGAGGCAATCGAGCACAAGCAGGGAACAGAGGGCAGAAAAACAGATCACAACGAGTAACATGGCGGCCGGCCTGATGAGCGGGGGTGGGAGGGAGATGGGCTGCCACGGAGCGGGAGGGAGCCAGTGGGACACCCATCTAGCACAGAAGCACCTCAACCCCCCAGTTCATCTCATCGCACTGGACTCGCCTACTACTGTACTGTTAACAGTAATCATGCCTGCTACCTACCCGGGCACTCTTCAGAAGGAAGCACTCCATTCTAACCAGGAGGAGCTGCTTTTCACCCGGAAAGTTAAAAACACTGGCATCGTAAGATATCATGCCTGTGGTGACAGTTGGAGCAAATAGAACTACTTCCGTTTTTTATGAAAGGGCTTGAACAATTACATTAAAATTGCTATATCCCTCTTAATTATGTTTGGGGTCGTATTATCGGTAGATTCCACCCCAGTCATGTGGAATACCAGACTGTCCGACCGCTGCTGTCACCGTTCACTTTCAAAGGAAGAGGATCTGCTGCTTGTATTTAACAAGGGGTAGAGGTATACTCCTGAAAGCAACAACCCCAAAAACGCGAAGACCCACAAAACAAATCACAGACATCGTTCATCATCAGATGTTCCCCAACATATCGCCCAAACAGATCCCCACAACATCAAGCGCGTGTCAATCACACTTACCTGACCACTGAGCCTCCGCCATGCCCGGGCACTTGGCCAGTTACCGGCGACAGTCAACTCCAGCGCCTCTCTCCCCTCCTTGCCTCGCGCACCCCCAGATGGTTCCGAGCCTCGGAGCAATTTTCCCAGCAGCGAGTTAATATTAGGAACGTCTACCTCCAGACGCATGCACACAGAGGCGCTTCGCTGGCCGCAGGACCCAGCTGACTGAGGGCTTACCAACCTTCTTTATCAGCGTCGAGCCCTGTACGGCGGGACGGGCTCTGTTTAGCAGCTCCCGGCTGTAATACCTCGGCGGGACGGGCTCTGTTGTAGCTGCTCCCGGCTGTAATACCAACGGCTACCCTCCATCTTGAGACCGGAGCACAGCGCATGCCCACATCACGCACGCCTGTGCACTTCCAGCTCAGAGTGGAAAGCATCTACTACCATTTACTGCCCAAAGAGCATGGCATGCGTGTTTACTTCCGTTTTGTTGGACCTTTTTGGCGGACCTCTTCCGGCGCAGGAACAGATGATGTAAACACTGTTTGAACGCGCACATTAGCGAAAAGACATGACATTGTAGTGAGGAAGACGCGGAGTGTCTTGAACGGGTTCAATAATTTATTTGAGAAGCCATATTAAACTGCGTTCTTCCTCTCGCCAGTCAAGCTCAACTGGCGAAGGAGCCCCCTGCCTCTGCCGCTCGCTGCATGACTGCCCCCTGCTGGAGAGATGGCCGGCTCCCGGTGAATTAAATAAATAAAGGAAAGCTAGAACAACGGCACAAACAGAGGTGCAGGAGCACTGAAAACGGCACAAACGGGGGCAGAGGCAGGAGGCTCACCTTCACTGCGGGGGGAAAGAAAATGGCGGCTGCAGAGCGTTCCAAATTTTTCGGATTGGGGGCGTGTTCGGTGTTCTCAGAATGGGCGTGGCCTAAAAGTGGAAAGAAGAACACCGAACACACCTCCAAATCCGAAAAGGACGGAGCCTATTCGGAGGGGCAGCTCTCTCCTCCAATGGCTGGCCTCCGTTTAGGAAGCCAGCTAATGGGCGAGAGGCAAAAACAGAGGCGGGACAAATAGTCCACACTGAGAAACATTAAAACTCGGTACTTCCAGTTCTGCCTTCGGCAGACAGGATATTACCTCGACCTAAAAAACGTGGTAACTTTGACTCTATGAACAAAGATTGATGCAGATAAAAACAAAACAATGAAATCCCCAGTTTAAAGCCACATGTGGCAAAGGAGGTTAAAGTGTTTATTAGCTAAAACAAAATAAATAAGCATTTTCAGGATAGCCTTACAAGATAGCCTATACTAGCTGGAGGAATTAAGCTCAAAAGACCATTAAAATTACTTTTAGCTCGCATGTTAATGTGTTTTTAAGGACAAACAAGACAAATGAGTATTACTGTAGGCCCATGCAGTGACCTAATAGCTCCTTCAGGGTTCATAAACACAGGTCACTTAAAAAGAAAGGAAACACGCTATCTAGTGTTCTTTGGAAATACCTGGTCACTAAACCTTGACTATATATTCTTGTATGGTGGTCCACCTAAATTTTTCACATCACAATCAGTTTCATTCAAGTTGTCCTTTGAATGCTTTAAGGGGGTGTACATTGCATTTGCAATTACCAAACGGCTGACCTAGGAGACTGAGGCCAAGGGTAAAATACCACATCTTCCTGATGTACCTGAATGCCTAACCTGTTTTCAGCTCAAGGTGCACTGCACGTTTGACCTAAACCCAATAGAATTAGCTAAATCCTTCCCAAGATGATCATGAAGGATACAGGAAGTGGGTCAACTCTGAGATGAAATCCAGTTCAACTGGAATATATCTCATGGAGAACAGTTCGCCCAGCCCAGCCCATACAGGACATACATCAATCAAACTTGCACATCTACCTCAAAGAAAAGAGTGAGTCTCAACCACTGAGACTCCAGAAGATGAAAAGGCTTGGGACATATAGTCATGGGGCTCTTCCGTGTGTGGGGCATAGGCAATAATAAAAGTACTCTACTCACTGTACCAACTGTACCATCACCACCATTGTAAGGTCTTGCCTGAGACAGCGCATGTGCAGTCTCTTTGAGACATTTAGTAAGTGGCTTTTAAAAGTGCCACCAGAGGCTTTTGCTGGCCTACAGCTTGCGTTCACGAGCTTGTGCACGTGCACAGCTGCCATCTGTGTTTTTATAGCTGTAATCAGGCTCCTCTGCTTGCATTAACCCTCTCCCTTTTCCCCCTCCCTCCTGGTCAGCTTCATTTGGGTCTTCTAGCTGTGAATCATGCTCCTCTGCTCGCATTCCCCCTCCCTTCTCCCCCTCCTCTCCGTTAGTTTCATTTGTGTCTTCTATCACTGTGAATGCTTCTGCTTCCACCAGTCACACCCACCAGCAGCCGCCAGTGCACGCTTCCACCAGGCACACCCACCACCAGTCGTCAGTGCACGCTTCCACCAGGCACACCCACCACCAGCCCTCAGTGCACGCTTCCACCAGGTACACCCACCACCAGCACTCAGTGCACGCTTCCACCAGTCACACACTTCACCAGCCCTCAGTGCACGCTTCCACCAGGCACACCCACCACCAGCTCTCAGTGTACTCTTCCACCAGTCACACACTTCACCAGCCCTCAGTGCACGCTTCCACCAGTCACACACTCCACCAGCCCTCAGTGCACGCTTCCACCAGGCACACCCACCACCAGCTGTCAGTGTACTCTTCCACCAGGCACACACACCACCAGCCATCCGTGCACGCTTCCACCAGGCACACACACCACCAGTCGTCAGTGCACACTTCCACTATACACATACACCACCAGCCGTCAGTGCACGCTTCCATCAGACAACACACCACCAGCCGTCAGCACACGCTTCCACCAGGCACACACA
Source organism: Lissotriton vulgaris (assembly GCF_964263255.1). NCBI lineage: Eukaryota > Metazoa > Chordata > Amphibia > Caudata > Salamandridae > Lissotriton > Lissotriton vulgaris. The sequence continues at coordinate 839,145,221 of NC_141691.1, read as the reverse complement.
CACCACCAGCCGTCAGTGCACACTTTCACCAGACCCACACACACTACAGGCCATCACACACTACCAGCCGTCGGTGCACCCTTTCACCGGGCACACGCACCACCAGCCATCAGTGCACGCTTCCACCAGGCACACACACCACCAGCCATCATTGCACGCTTCCACCAGGCACACACCACCAGCCATCAGTGCAAGCTTCCACCAGCACATATACTAAAAGGAAAGATGGCCGCCGGCTGCTGAGACCGGTCGGGAGCTCCGTGCCTGAGCTCCGTATGCGGTTCAATGTAGAAGAAGGATGCTTGTGAAAATTTGTGAATTCAAGATTGTGATACTTCTGTGATACCCGCGTAACCGTGATGGACTGACATGCAGGGGCTTGCTTGATACTGGAAAGTCGGTTGCAGCTATTGAGGGCCGTCGGCTCTAATGGACGTGGTGGTGGACGCTGGGGACGCAGCGGAGCCTGCTTCTTTTCCCTTTTGACATTGTCCTCTGGCTGTGTCTACGTTGTGGACAGCCTATAGACAGCGGGTTAAGGAGAAAGGGTGAGCCCGACGCTTACCTGTTGTGTGTACCGCTCTGTCAGATGCTGACCCCGCTCAGCGCTAGCGTTAGCGCTCAGGATTCCCATCCAGCCTCCGCCATCGGGACAGAGAGCTCCGGTGAGAGGCGCCTTTCCATCGGCGATTCGGAGCTCGATTCAGAGTTCTCAGCTGGCTCAGACACTGGAAAGTGGGAGGTGGCCCTGCGTGCTCGTCGAATCTGCAGGAAAGCGGCGAGCCGATTTTCCTTCTGTGCCGGAGGTAAGGTGGGGACTGTGGAAGCGTTTAGAATCTGGACATCTTGTTCAGTGAAATATTTTGATTCCGAGACCCGCTCCTGTTCTTCAACTAACAATTCAGTTCGGGGGACATTACATAAAAGATTCAATTTAATCGATTTGGCTGATTTACCCCAGCTGACTTTCCAGCCAGGAGCCTGTGGGAGTAAAATATTGTTACAATCTCTTCAGTCACAACTGCAACTACAATTACAATTGCAGCACATCGCTTTAGGGAGACTGGCTGGAACAAAAGTGGAGGGTCAGAAGGAAGGCACAATCTGCGCCACCACACCCCCAGTAATCCCAGAGCTAGCAATACAGGCTATACAGGCAAGAGTTCTTTTCAACAATAGTCCCTCAGGTGCAGATAAAATTGAAACCGTAGTTGCGGACATTTCTGATTTGGACACTAAAACTGAGCCTCACCTCGATTTGTGTAAACAGGAGAAGTCCTCCTACTGCCTAAGGAATAGGCTTTTTCTTAAAAAATCAGCTCCCCCTGCTCTTAAACAAACGGTAATCCCGCGAGTTACAAAGAGAGTTTCGCGTAAAGCTTCTAAATCAGATAAAGGGATACCAACAATTAAGAAAGGAATATCGGAGGTTAGGCAGGACCTAGCGGAAAGAAGGAAAAAATCTGCAATAAAAATTACACCCTCTTTGAGGACTTATTTTAAAGTGCAGGATAAACCCCAAGATAGAATACACTCTATATCTGCTATGGAAAAGTCCGCCTCACCAGAAGTACCAATGTTACCTCAGCCACTAATGGGGGATATAAGCGATCCGGGAGTATTCTTGTCTGAATTCTCAATGAAGGAAATAGAAAGTCAGGATCTCGAGGAATCACAGATGATAGCTCAACCTCAGAATCAAACTGCTAGTCAAAACCAGTCTGTCATTACGACTACTCCTCTAGGCTCCCTTGGAAACGAACCTGTCTCTGTCCCTGGTTGTTCCACTATGCCGATTACTCCAGAGCTAGTGAATGTTACAAAATCTGTATCCCCTGACGCCATTACTTTGGATATATTTAACACTAACTCTAACCCTGACTCTAACCCTGACAAATCAGATAATTCTGCTAAGAGTCTCTGTGAGTCTAGCAGCAGTAATATGGAGATACTTATGGAAAAAATGTTCGCAGAGATGACATCCAGATTTAGGATATCAGAAGATAATCAAACCAAACTTCATGAAAGGTTTGAATCTCTGGACTCAAAGTTACTGGCACTAAACGAGAGAGTCTCTACAGTAGAAGCTGTAGTTGCGGGTCTGACAAAGAGAGTGGAAGCATCTGAAAAAAATATAAGAAATTTACGAGCAAAGGACAAAAGTATGGAGGAAAAACTGGAAGCCTTGGAGAACCAGTCTAGGAGGTCAAATTTGAGATTTCTTAATGTGCCAGAAGGCAGAGAAGGGTCAGATGTAAAGAAATTTATCATCTCCCTACTAGAGGAATACTTCCCGTGGTGTAAATCTTCAGACCTAGAAAATGACATCCAGCGGGTTCACCGTGACCCTTTTGGGAAACCTAAAGAAAGAAAGAACCCTAGGAAGATTCTGGTGAATTTTAAATCATATAATATCAAAGAAAGGATTCTGAGTAAGGCTCTAAAAACAGGAACATTTAACAGAGATGACTGGTCTTTTAGAATCCGATCTGACATTGCAAAGGTGACACAAGACAGGCAGTGGGAGTTGGGTCAAAAAATGCCCGAATTAAAATCACTTGGGGCAACAGTTCAAATGAAGTTCCCGGCCTCACTTAGAATAATGTGGAGAAACAAGATGTATAATATAACAGATCCTCTAGAGGTTGATAACTTGATAACACTAATGCGGGACCAGATTCAAATACAATCTCAAGCCCACTCCTAGGCATTAAGCTAAATACACTTGCTGTGGGAGATCACACTTATAATGATTCTATGAAATCTAACTCTACAATTAAGATATACTTTTCACACTAGCATCCTTATCTAGTCTTTCTTCTTTTTGGGCACGGAGCTCAAAGAGGGCCATAATTAAGGCCCAAAGGAAAGGGAGGCTTTCCCAGGGAGGGTGTGTGTCTCCCCGTCCCTCCTTTTTTCTTTTCTTTTTTACATTTTGTGTTAATACTCACGAACACAAGTGGCTTTCAGCCATTTTAAAAGGGGAGGAAGGAGTGGGGGCGGGAGCACATGGGGTTTGGGAGCAAATTAGGGAAAAAAACAAAAAAATGTCCTCATTGCAAAATAGAGGAGAAAATCGGGAACCAGATGATCAATAAAAAGCGCCATATACCCTACAGAGGGGGATGGAAAAAAATCTGAAGAATATAAAAATAATTACCTGGAATGTTAACGGGTTAAGAGTCAAGAGCAGAAGAAGGAAAATCTTTGAATACTTAAAACTTGCCGATAGCGAAATATTAATCCTACAAGAAACTCACCTAATGAAAAAAGAATGGGAAGAGATCATTAAAACTCTTTATTGGGTTGAAGATTATGTCTGTACTGACCAACAATGCGCCTCAAAAGGGGTTGTTATTCTTATTAAAAAAATCCCTGAAAGCAAAAATACTATCCTCCGAGATAGACCCTAAAGGGAGATGGGCCATAACCAAGATAACTTTGTTCAACAATACCTTTATTTTAGCCGGGTATTATGGCCCCAACATAGACGACCCCACCCCATTACAAACTTTATACTCTCACTTAATCTCGGTAAATTTTCCTGTGATCCTAGGAGGTGATTTTAATATAATCCTAAACCCAAACACAGATCGGATACCAAAAGGGAAACAAAACACCTTGCCCAAAATGAGAGAATGGCTGACAATATATAAAAGAGATCTAAATCTCATTGACGTATGGGACCAAAAGGGCTCCAAACAGGATAGATTTACTTTTAATAATAAAAAATTGAGAACACAATCAAGAATCGATTATTTCTTAATAGATCAGGGACTTGTAGAGAATACTCACAAACTGACTCGCCTCCCCGCCCATCTCTCAGACCATTCGGCCGTTCAAATGATATTAAAAATAAACGATGATAAATCTATATCAAGATGGACTTTAGACCGCTCGATCCTCCTGGATACTACAATAATTGATTTACTTATACAAGAGACAGATCAGTATTTTCATGATAATAATGGGAGTGCCTCACCCCAAATGATCTGGGACGCATATATGGCAGTAATTAGGGGTAAGATTTGTGGCCTGGCAATACATAAATCAAGAGAGGCAAAAAAAGAGATCCAGAAAATAGAAGAAAATATAAAAAAATTGGACAGACAGATCTTGTTAGATACTTCCTCACCGAGATGTCAAGAATTAATGAGGGAAAGGCTCAACCTGAAGGAAAAATTATCATCACTATTGGAAGGGAAAATTAGGGAGAGATGGGAATGTAGTAAATTTGCCAATTACGAGTATGGAGAGGGTTGTGGAAAGATGCTCGCATGGAAACTCAAATCAGACCAAGTTAGAAATAAAATAAATTACATTCACCCAACAGACAATTCTCAAAATGGGTTTGAAGAGAAAATAATAAAAGAAGAATTCTCGGCTTTCTTTACTAAACTCTACGCTGAGGATTGTAACCCAAAAATTGAAGAAATAACTAACTTCCTGCAAACAAAAAATATACCAGTTTTAACCCCAGAGGAAAAAATAACTTTAAATAGTGAAATAAAATCAGAGGAAGTTGCCCAAGCAATTAAAGAGCTAAAGAGAGGAAAAGCAGCAGGGCCTGATGCCCTCCCTAACGAATTCTATTTAAAGTTAAAAGATGCGCTGGTTCCCCATTTAACAACATTAATCAACCAGATTTTCATAAACTATGCTAAAATTCCGGAATCATGGAATGACGCCATCATCTCTATTATACTAAAACCAGGTAAAAATCCAAAGCAATGCGAATCTTACCGCCCAATATCCATCTTAAATTGCGATTACAAGATTTTTACTCAAATCCTGGCAAAAAGGTTAGGGAAAATAGCGGGGACCTTAATAAATTCTAACCAGAAAGGCTTCATGGCAGGAAGGCACTTACAAGACCTCACTCACGAGTTAATCGCAGCAATTGACATCTCTATAGCAGAAAAAATTCCTCAATCAATAATTACAATAGACGCTGCTAAAGCATTCGATAGAGTAAACTGGTCCTATCTAAATGAAGTACTAAAGAAATTCAATCTAGGGGAAAACATCGTAAAAGCAGTAGGCAATATTTATAATTCGCCCAGAGCTAAAATACTAATTAATGGCCACCTAACTAATAACATCCTGATAGGTAGAGGTACACGCCAGGGTTGCCCCCTCTCCCCTCTACTCTTTAACTTTTATATTTAGCCGATCGCAGAACACCTTAGGAATCTTCCTTCAATCTCCCCATTTTCTTACCAAGGCTGGCACAAGAAAGTCGCATTATATGCGGACGATCTTATGATCTTTACCGCAGACTTAAAAGAGGCTCTTAAAACAACAGAAGAGACCTTGTTAAACTTTGGGAGGATATCTGGTTACCAGATAAATCAAACAAAAACTGAAACCATAAGCTGGAATGAAAACTTCAAATCCCCCTTTAGTAAAGACAAAATAAGATATCTGGGTATTGATCTGGTAAAGGAGATTGATAAAATTACTCAAATAAATCTACATAGGGTAGAGATTGAAGTAAAAAAATTATTGAATGTCTGGAGAGCTCTGCCCTTAACATTCCTGGGGAAATCAAACATCATAAAAATGGCAATTCTACCAAAATTCACCTTCATTTTTAATGCTATCCCGCTTGAGTTCAATAGAGATAAGATAAAAAAGATCCAGGGAGACTTATCCAGCTTCATATGGTCATCTAAAAAACCAAGAATTGCATGGCGTAAACTAAGAAGATCAAAAGAGCAAGGAGGAATAGCAAGCCCAGACCTACTAGAATACTGCAGAGCTTTCCAATTTAAAAGTAGTAGGGTATTATTGGGTCCATATGAAAATTACCCACTATTCTTATGTGTATTAACAAACAACACCAGCCACTTTCTATACAAATTTGGTCATCCCAAGTTCTTTAAAAAAATTAAACTAAAGGTCCTGAAATCTGCCGCAAGAGTATGGTACTGTATCAGATCCACGTTGGATATCCCCTTTTACAGTGAAAAGGCCCCGATCTGGGATTCTCATACCACACCAGACTGCCTTAAGGATAGTTTAGCAACACCGCTAAGATCAGCAGGAATAAAGGAATGGGGTCAACTCCTGTTTCAGAATAGTTTGCTTGACTGGGATATATTATCTCAGAGCACGAACTTCACTCTTTCTAAATTTAAATACTACCAACTACTGAGTTGGAGTAAGTCTCTTAAAGAAACTAGAAAAGGTAATACTACCCTGGAGATGAAGATGCGGACGCCTAAATCATTTTTGAAAGAAACTTCCTACTGGTACTGGGCCCTAATCTCGGCCGGGGAGGAAGATTTCCGAATTCCAGAAGATATCTGGGGAAAAGACCTGCTGACGCTGGATACAAGTAACATATGGCAAGTATCTATGAACATGTGCTGGTCAATTGTAACCTCTGCTGCTCTTAAAAGAAACCATTTGCTCACTGTACACAGAGCCTACTGGACTCCGAAAAGATTATCCAAATTTAATGGGGCCACAGTGAAGAATTGCCCAAAGTGTGGTCTGCAGAGGGCTGACGATTTACATATGTTCTGGCGTTGTCCCAGCTTGGATGCCTTTTGGAATGAAGTGGGTACTACCTTAGAAGGGGTATTTGGAAGACAACTCTCTGTAAGTATGGACTTAGTTATTTTTGGGATCTCAAGAACAAATGTGGGAAGGCCTCTTACTAAAGCCCAAGAGAATTTACTTTTCATTCTGATTCTCTTGGCAAGGAGGGAGATCTGTGTAAAATGGATAACTCCGGTTCCTCCTACTCATAATGAATGGTTGGCCTCAATTTTGAAAGTGTTTAATTTAGATAAAAATAAGAGGTATGCCTCAAAAAAATATAGATTCTGGGACCTGTGGGAAGAATACCATAAGCAATGAATTAAAGGGTGTGGTAAATATAATGTCTATTTGAAACTTGAAGGCATTACTCCTGGCTCTCCAAATCACCTCCTCTGTTCACGGTCCAATGATTACGCTATCGCAACAATGATGAGAAAGGCTTGTAAGAGTAGCAAAAATGGCTAGCTCAACCCACTATGAACAACTATGCCTCCTCCCTATAAGTATGTGGACGTAAGGGGTTTCCTTTCTCAAGGGTGCCACGAATATCGAGAAGGATCCCTGAAAACTCCTGACTTTTAAATGTTGCGTAATGAGGACTAAAAAAAAAAAAAAAATAAATAAAGCTTCCACCGAGCACACACACCACCAGCCGTCAGTGCATGCTTTCACCGGGCACACACACCACCAGCCGCCAGTGCACGCTTTCACCAGGCACACACACCACCAGCCGTCAGTGCACGCTTTCACCAGGCACACACACCACCAGCCGTCAGTGCATGCTTCCACCAGGCGCTCACACCACCAGCCATCAGTGCAAGCTTCCACCAGGCACACACACCATTAGCCATCAGTGCAAGCTTCCACCAGGCACACACACCATTAGCCGTCAGTGCACGCTTCCATCAGGCACACACACCACCAGCTGTCAGTGCACGCTTCCACCAGGCACACACACCACCATCCGTCAGTGCACGCTTTCACCGGGCACACACACCACCAGCTGTCAGTGCACGCTTTCACCAGGCACACACACCACCAGCCGTCAGTGCACGCTTTCACCAGGCACACACACCACCAGCCGTCAGTGCAGCAGGCAGGCTCTTCTCAGAGTTTCTTGGTAAATATGTGTTCGATGCCTGGGAGGGAGTGGTTCGAGTTTCCTTAAACCATGCTGAGTATGCAGGTGTAATGCATGAACTCCTGTGAGAGTGAGTCATGCTGCCTGGAGCTCACTCACTCCACACTTGTAAATTGCGCCTTCACCAGGCTTTTTCTCATTTGCAAAGTTCGGCGCATGCGCACAGCTAGGCAGCCCCCACACCCCCGGGAATGATTGCTTCCTACAACCAGAATGGAAACAACAGTCAGAGCAATGAAAACAAGTTAATTTGATGCAAAGAACTGTTAACAAAAACCATGTACATCTATTGTAGATCTGGCAACTTAAACAAAACAGAAACAAAAAAGAAACAAGGTTTGGCAAAGCCAATAGGTCTCGCTTTTTGGACCCTATAAGTATTCAGTTTTGCAGCAGAATATCCTTGGTGCAACAACATCAACTGTTGCATGGCTAAACACTTACAGGGTCCCAAATGCGATACCTATTGGCTATGCCAATGCTTGTTTTCTTTGACTGGCGTTCCCCTTTATTTTTAATATTTGCACAGTTTAAGGGCATTAAGCCAAGATTTTACCCACACTAGAAATCCAGTGCTGCCAGGAAAACACTTGGTAGTCTCTGAAATGGGGAGACTGTACATTTTCCTGCCACCCCATATTGTCAAGCGAATTACCCTCTTGATTCTTTATTCCCGGCCCTCGTCATATGGCAGCAGTTACATCGTTTTTTGTTGCAATGGCAACATCAAGGTGTAAAGCCAACTGGCCCTCATGTGTATGGTAACTGGTGGATTACATTTTTTTCATCAGTGGAAAGGTTTATGATCATTGTGTGGTTGCAAAAGCACCGTTTATCTCAGTCATCTTAGAGACATATCCTGGTATGAACATTTTACCAGCAAAATGTTTACTTTTTACTGTGCAGATATGTTTAAGGTGTTTGAAGGTTTCCTTAAAATAAGTAAACACTCTCACTTTTGCATCTCAAGTATGATAACTGTTACATTGCATCTATTCTCAACCCTCCACCAATTCCTGGGAGCCAGGTCTCAAGTGCTTATTCAAAATACCCCTCAAATCAAGGAAGCTTTGGAGGCCAACTTTGCATCTCATTCCAAACTCAAAGCAGGGGGCAAATTCAAGTTCACCTTTGACATTGCTGGAAGGTTCTAACATCTTTATGGCTCTTGTGAAAGCTCAACAAGTCAGCCTGAGTGTTGGCTGACCACGGGCAAGTGCCAGTTTTACAAATAAAAGGGCGGAGGTCAAATCTGATTTACATGTCCAAACACTACAGCTTGTTAATACAAAACATGGTTGGTGAGGTGTTAATGAAAGACAAAACTATCTTGTCACACAAAGAATACCATGGGGCCTTCCTGACCCAGAGAGAATTTCTACCACAATAGCCAAGTTTTAATATTGACCTGCACTTATATCGACGTCACAATATCTGCTACCCACATATTGGTGAGGTAAGTAAATGTGGAGTAGAAAATAGTAAATCTATACTTCTCTGTATATACTAATCTTGATGATCCTTTAGTAGGCGATACTGTGAAGTACACACATTTGCAGGTCGATGTTAGTGACCTTGATATTATGAAATTAAGCGCTCGGAACACTGGATTCTGCTCCAAACATTACCATGAAGAGGATAGTTTGTCAGAAGGGATACAGAGTTGAAAATGACACTTGGCTTCTTTGAAAATGTACTCTGGAGATTCACTGGTGAAGGTCGCCTATGGTTAAAGTGTACAATCATTAGTGCTAATTTGCTTCAAGGGACTGCCAGGGAATGACTTTCAATACTTCTTAAGACACTGGATCAGACTGAGTGAGGTTTGGACTCCTGGTTCCAGTGTGCAGCATGATGGAGGTGACAAACACTGGAATAACCTAAATACAAGAGAACCTCATCCTTCTGGAATCACCATACAATGATAGCAGTTTGACTGCAAAGTGAGCCCAGGTCTAATAAAGGGAATGTACTCTTTACCGGGAGGAAATGCAATACCTAATCATGTGTCAAACACCAGCAAGTGAAGAACATTCTTTGGGAAAGGATCAAGAATTCCGTACTAATATTCACAATGTATCTAAGCTGGCAAAGGAGTGAAAGGATAGATGAAGATACTCAAGAGATTTTAGTGCAGAAAAGCAGACATCCAAATAGGAGTATATGCACATATTGTGATACAATTGGCAGTCAACCTACCATAGCTTTCATAAAGACACAAGGTGGAACACTTCCCTAGAGGGCAGTATTATGCGCGTCCCTTTTATCATCTTGTTAGTATTCATATGGTGATCCCCTAAAACAACTGCATAAGGGTGCTCCAAGGAATGGCCATTTCAAGAAAAGACTTCTTGGTAAATCACCACCATGATACTGGGCAGGCAGGGAATCTACTGCATCAAGGCTATTCATTGATAATGAATGTGCTCAGAAGGTTTCTAGTAGTCTTGAAGCATTTTGAGGGGTACTTGAGCAGACGAAAGGAGGAACCTAGAAACCTAAGAAAGACACTATAAATAGGAAAGTAACAGAGTGTTTCACATAAAAAGGTAGTCTCAAGGCTAGTGGAGCCCCTGTATGAGAGCAATCAAGTCTCACCTGCGAGATATCTGACACAGAAGACCATCTAAGTGAGTCCCTCAGATCAAGTCAGGTGATGATGCTTCTCCTATTCGAGTACCCAGGAATCTTTAGAGATGGACACAGAATAGTCCATATTAAAAGTTTCAAGTATCAAAAAATAACTGGTTGATGACACTTTCCCTTTTTCAAAGTCTTTCTTTGTTGCCATTCGGTCCCTCACGAAACACTCACTCTGATCAAAGGGCCATGCAAATACATGTCTTGGAGTGTTGCAGGACTAGGGGAAAATGATTTGACCAAGATTGACTCATTAAACCTATCCAATATGCTTTCTAAAGCTTTGAGGCTGCCTCTCTTGAAGGTGTCAAGTATGCTTTCTGCTGAGGGAGAACCCAATAGCAATCTAGGGTTATTCTCAGAAATTTTAGATCCTGTGGATACCTTGATTTTTCTAGGAGTACTTTCCAGTTTATGCACTCTGGGGGTAAGAGGCCAAATGAAGCCTCATGGGAACATCAGTACAGACATCAACAAGGTTAGGCCACAGGAGCACCTCCGAACACTGTTCAGTATGTTTATGCTTTGCTGTGGCATCAATGTTAGCCACGTGATGCTGCACCTCAGAGATAATCTTGGTATGGGGTGTACACCAGTTAGAAAAGGAGTACACTGTAAGTTTTCCCTAGTATTCACAATATGATGCACTGACAGCCTTCCATAATGGTCAGAACGACTGTTGAGACAAAAATATCTCTTGCCCAGGGTCAAATGAGCGTTCAAATAAATATCTGTAAAATAGGACCTCTCGGGGTCTCCTTTACCCCTGTGCAACAAGTCCAAAACATTCTGCGGACTGCCTCCTGCCAGGTCTTAATAAAACCAATTTTATTTGAGCAATTTAGTACTTTTGTGAGTATTGGCGCCAAGAGATCAGGAAATTTTTTAAAAACATCAATGGGAACACAATCTGGTCCAGGGGCTTTAGCCGCAGGACTTTCCCTTAGAGCTTTATGGACCTCCTCAATCTCAAACTGTATATCTAATGGGAAGGAAATACATGTTTTTCTGATGTAGTTCTTAAGTAAGAAGACTCTTCTAGGGGGGCTGAAATGCTATAAAGGGCCTGGAAATAATTCACCCATCACTGTGCTGATATGGCATTGTCTATACGAGGGCCCAGCCGATCTTGGTAAAACGGTGCATTTACAGCCTTCCAAAAGGCAACATTATCCTTTAGTTCAGAATCCGCATTAAGAGCAGACCAGGCTTTGGATTTGAGCTCTTTTTTTCTATTAGCCAGGGCAATACGATACCTACGTCTTGCAGATTGGATCTGTAGTCTAGTTGATGGAATAGAGTGTAGTGCTTTTTTGAGTGCAGAGTGTGCCCTAGTGCAATTTGCGTCAAACCACCCGGGGGAGCCCTTGACTGCATTACGAGGGGTTCTCACCAGGAGCTCTTTGATACAAGAGCAGGTTTTATTAAAAGATACAAGGACGGAAGTTGGATCTTCTTCTGATGACAGACACGTATTAATTTCCTTATGGGAACTAGTTATCAAACTTTTTATGAAGTTTTCTGGGATTACCTTCTCCCACTTAATACAAAACCCATTTTGTTGCCCGAGAATAGGATTCAAATCATATTTAGGGGAGTTATTTTGCAGTGGCTTACTTGAGTCAAAGTTAAAGGTTACCGAGATAGGGTAATGATCACTCATTCCACCAGTAAGGACGGTCTCCCAGTTAGTAACTAGGGCGGCATATCGGGAGGAAAGGAGTGTAAAATCAATAATTGATTTTGCCCCTCTGCCATTAAAAGTTGGACTAAATATTTTCGGGGGTGCAAACCTCGTTAATAAAAGCTAAGGAGTAATCTCTCATTATATTATTCAGTAGATCCCCAACCTTAGTGTGAGAAAAATGATTCACCACCCCTTGATTTTCATCCTCCAAACCACACACCCCCTGTAGACTCCTTGGACATAAAGAGCAATTAAAATCACCTACCCATATAAGGGCCATGTCACCTGATAAGCTTTCTTCGATGTTACTAAGGATAGCTGCAAATGTTTTAATGACCTTCTCTACTTCTGGTATGGGGATGTTGTTATAAAAATTTACTATAACTAGATTTTTTTGAGAGCCCCAAGTTGTGATTAAGATTTGGTAATAATTACTATCTGTAAAGCTTTTTAAAACGGTTGGACCAGTGGTGATTGATAGATACAGGGACAAACCTCCCTTGTGTCTACCTCTTCTGCTAGGTACAGCTGGGGTAAAAATAGTTTTATATCCCAATAGATGGGATTCTTCATGTTTCCTGAAGGGCAATAATGGAATGGGTCATTGTTATTAATTGCCAGCTAGTATCATTAATTTTTCCAGCAAGACCCGCCACATTCCAGGTAATTAACAAACCAAGATTTTCCCTGATGAAAGGGGATGATGGATCACTTAGAAGCACTTGATTGAGTAACTACTGGTAGTTGTTCACCTGACAAATGTGATTGGGGCTGAAGGTTTATCTCACAAAGGTCACCCTGGGTACGTCAATCTAAGCCATCTAAACCTAGAAGAGCGTGGTATCTATTTGTTAATGAGAGTGGGTAGTGATAGGCCTCTTGCTGTCTCTGATATTGAAACTTAACTTGATGTTGGGGTAATATGAGTGACCTGGGGTAGAAATAATTTAATTGCTGGAGCTGTATACCCAGGTTCCCATTTTCCTGGTACCAGTCATTTAGGTAGTTCATAACCCTATGATCTTTAAAATTAATTATTATTATATCTCCACTGATGTCCTTTGGTCTCACACCCAACCATTTTGTCCTTTTCACATGTAGTATCTCTCCATTAATGTTTGGTGGGAGGGGTCTATTTATTTTTAACCAATAGATGGTCTTTTTTTTTAAACTCCTAAAGTCCTCGTACTGGCCTGCTAGCAATTCAGGAACCCCCGTCAGCACTGCAACATAGGGGGAAGAGTAATTTGAATATTTGGCCGAGTTCTATTTTCAGCCTCTATTTGGGGACTTAAATTGCTATTTCTGGGTATGGGAATATCCTTGTTTTTAACCAGAGTACCCTCTGTCCTGTTATTGTTTCTACCGTTGGGTACACTTTTTGCAGGAACAACCGTCATACTTTTAGCCCCAGTATTTTTTAAGCCCGGTTGAATTTGAGATGAAGATGGCAGATCGTTAGTAACCGTCTCGGGCTGTGATTGTTGCATAGTATTTGTATTTTCGGAAGTGGTATAAGGGTTTTTTGTCCTTTAGTTATTTTAGTATCGGACTTATGATGTTTTTCATGAGGGGGCGGTGGGATGGTAACTTTCTTACATACTGTATTTTTATTAGCCTGTTTTGTGAGTTCCCTGGTTAGTTCTACATTGGTTTGTGTTGTAGTTTCCAGGTCTCCTACCTTATCTGTGATAATTTTTAGCCTGTGTACTATGGGCAGTATCAGTGATTTAATCAAATGCTCAAAGTTCCCAACCAGTTCTTTAATTAAAGGGAATTGTAATATTTCATTATCCTGCCCATTTGTCACATTAGGTGTCCGTTCTTTTTCTGTGCTTTTGTCATTCCCTTCTTTAGTATACATTTTCTTCCTAGACTTAGCACTTCTACCTTGAAAGATATCCCCCGCGTTTCCTCTTTCTACGTCTAACCTGACTTTTATGGGTTATGGGTGAAAGTCTAGGTAGTTGAGGATCCACCAGGGAGGTCCCCTCCGAAGAGATCTCTAGTGGAGTTTCCCTTTCCAGTGGATCTTTTGTGGATTCGAGTAAGATGTTCTGTTCCCGCAATTGAAGGGGGATACTAATATCACCTTCGTTATCTCGTCCATCAGCTCGTTCTAGGAGAGACCTATCCTCAATGACTACCCCCAGGGAGATACAATTATCTTTGACCAGAGGCGGAGGAACTGCGGTGAGAGGCAGAAAAGATGGTTTTGTGGTACTAGCGTCCATTTGGGGTTGGCAATGATGTGCATTTGTAACAGAGGGCATACTTGGGAGGGATATAAACGACGGTAATAAATACGAGTCCTGGGTGTTATTAGTTGTACCAGATATGTTAGTCAAAGGGAAAGGGGGCAGTAACCCCACAGGTAACGAGAGACGTCTCTCAGTGTGCTCGATGGCAGTCGTCACTGCTCCAATTGTCCTTTGGAGCATACGGTCGATTGCGGTTAGGGAGTGCGAGGTAGGCTTAGCTTGTTTTGTAGTTTTTGAAGAGGGCATTTTGGTAGTTGGTAAAAAGCTAAGTAAACAGTAAGACCCAGTGTTCAGATGTAACAAGTTCTTACTATATGATGCAGAGAAATCCCACGATGGCCCCTGGAGCAGTCAAGGGCCAAGGGGGGTGGCCCAGCCCGTCCTCCCTCGGCCCCCCAACGGCCACAAAACAGCCCGCCCTTTGCCCGGGCTTCGCCTGGCATGCCGCGAAACGGGCAGCGCGGGCCTTTGTAGCGCCTCCTGTGGGCGGGAGATGTCGGTGGCGGCTCCTGCCGCTAAGCCCCAAGGGAATTGTAGTCCCCCACTCTGCGGCCGCTGATGGCAGGAGCGGCGGCGGGGGGACTACGGCGAGAAGTTGTTTCCCGTGGTTGAGGACAGAAACTGCTTCAAGGAGCAAGGTCGCTTCTGACCGGCGTTGCAGGTACAGGGTTAGAGAAAGGGTTCACACAGGTCCAGGAGTTGCGCGGGCCTTTGTAGCGCCTCCTGTGGGCGGGAGATGTTGGTGGCGGCTCCTGCCGCTAAGCCCCAAGGGAATTGTAGTCCCCCGCTCTGCGGCCGCTGATCGCAGGAGCGGCGGCGGGGGGACTACGGCGAGAAGTTGTTTCCCGTGGTTGAGGACAGAAACTGCTTCCAGGAGCAAGGTCGCTGCTGACCGGCGTTGCAGGTACGGGGTTAGAGAAATAAATATTAAAGAATACTTTTTTTTTTATAATCAATTTTATTAGCATTTATAAGAACAAAAACATAAGAAGACAGCGAGAAGGTGCACAATACATCAGCATCCATCAGCAACAGATAATAAGAGGGACTGTTTGAAATGCAAGGCCCTTGTAATAGCCCTCTTGGACGGAAAATAAAACAACAAGGCAAGTGGGAAGTCAACGTAAAGGTCAACCCAGTATGTTTAGCCATTTGCCCCATACCTTCTCAAACTTCTCAGGGCAACCCCGGGCCTCAAAGAGAAGTTCTTTGTGGGCCGTGCACCAGTCAACCCCCTGGTGCCACCTACGTACAGTGGGGGGCCCTGCCTACGACTAGGCCACCGCTATGTCTTGTTTGTCCAATGCCGTGCCCAAGAAACACTTATCGGCTCGAGAACCGTCCAGGCCATCAAACACCCCTAGAAGGAGACGGATGGGATCATGTGGGACCTGCCACCCCAGAGTGTATGTGAGTTCAGTTTCTACACCCGTCCAGAAGGAGGCGAGATCTGGGCATTGCCAGACCATATTGAAAAAAATGTCTGGGGCCTGGCCGCAACGTGTGCAGTTCAGTGAGGGGTGTAGACCCGCCCTGTGTAGGCCTGCAGGGGTGAGATATGCAGTGTAGAGGTAGTACAGCTGGATGAGGAAATTTTGAGGAGCATGTCAGAGTCCTGGGGGCCATCAGGGCATCTTGCAAGTCCACCTCCTCTAGGGGACCCGCCCATCCCTCCCAGCGGGCCAGCAACGCATCCAAGGTGACTGGCTGTTATTCACTAAAGAGCGATATATTCGTGACACTCCCCCTTTACCCAGATTGCCCATCATGACCTGGGCTTCCAACTGATTAAATTCAGGGAGTGAGGTACCAGGTGGGACATGTGGAGTAAGGGCATGACGAAGTTGCAAATTTTTGTAGAATTGCGTAGGGAGAAGGGAGTAGCATTGTCGCAGGTCAGAGAAGGCCCGGATGTGGTCTCCCACCCAGATGTCCCCAAGGAGTGTAATCCCAATCCGATCCCATTGTTGGAACCATCAGAGAGCTGATAAGTCACGCAGCCATGTAAACATGCCACAAGGGCGTGTCGAGTGAGTTTCTTATCCCATAGCGTGTGACACAGAGCAGTGCACCGGGCTGTTAGAACCGCTCTGGCGATTGGTGGGATGGCCAGCGGAATGGGGATCCGTACAGGTATGCTAAAATCTGTGGGAAGTCCATAGTTCTGAACTCAGTCCGGTAGTCCGGGTCGGATCAGCCTCCATCGAATCAGTAATTGATAACAATAATGCGGGTGGCCAGGTAATAGAGGTGAAGGTTAGTCACCCAAATACCCCCATTAAAGGGAGGTATCCAGCAGCGGCTCAAGGCCATACGTGGTCTCCCATTCCCCCACAGAAATTTGGTAAGCACCCCATCACACTCACTGAACCAGCTACCTGGGAGATGGAAAGTGATATTTTGGAGGATGTATAAAAAACAGGGGAGGGTCATCATTTTAAAAAGTGCCCCTCTGCCCAGGGGGTAAAGCGGGAGGGACTGCCAACGCTTAAGGTCAGATTTGGCTTTCGTGACCAGGGGTGTGAGGTTAAGAGCCCACCCTAATTCGGGAGGTAAGGTTATTCAAATCCCCAGATATTTGAATGATTGCCTCCTCAGGGGGATAGAGGACTGCCAATCAAAGCAGGCCCTCGATGGGTGGAGGTGGACCAAAGTGGACTTCGCTGGGTTAGGCGCAGACCCGAGGCTGTCTCGAAATTCCGAAGCACCTCCAGACAGCGCGGGCCAGAGGTCTCCGGGTCAGCCAGGAAAAGCAGAACATCAGCCACATAGAAGGCAATTTTGTCAATCTGGTGACGGCCCCATGACCACCCTTGGATTAGAGGGATGAGGCACGCCAGAGGTTCCATTGCCAGCGTGAATAAAAGCGGCGAGAGGGGGAATCCTTGACGGGTGCCTCTGCAGATGGGGAATGCTTCTGAGAGGGCGCCGTTGGTCAAAACCCTTGCCTTAGGACTCGAGTACATGACTCGGATAAGGTGTCGGAAGTAGGGGTCGAAGTCCATCGTGGCCAATACATCCTCCAAGTAGCCCCAAACCACCGTATCAAAGGCCTTCTCAAAATCTATCAGCAGCAGGGCCAAGTATGGGGTGAGCAGGTGGCGATGGGCTAGGGCAAGGTGGAGGCGCCGTATACAATGCAGAGTACTGTGATCGGGCATAAAACCGCACTGGTCCGGGTGGATCAGCTCATGTAGCAAGGGGCGAAGACGCTGCGCCAATGCAGTAGCGAAGATTTTCATTTCAGTATAGATGAGAGAGATTGGGCGATATTCTGTGCAGGAAAGGGAAGGGGGTGGTTTTCGGAATGACCCCTATGGTGGCCACGTTGGTCTCAGGAGGAAAAGATCCAGACTCTACCACATGTTGAAAAAGGTAGACAACACGAGGAACCAATACGTCGGGGTAAGTCGCATAATATTACTGCAGGAAACCATTAGTTCCCAGTGTCTTCCCTGAGTTGAGTAGGGAGATGGTGCACTGGCCCTCCTCAGGAGTAAGGAGAAGGTTGAGGTCCGCCGAAGCGGTCTGGGGTAAACTAGGGAGGTGGGCTCCAGTTCCGTTCAGCAGGTCGGCTAGGGAAGCCCCGGGGGGACGGGCAGAATAGGGCTGAGAATAGTAGCCCGCTAAGGCTTGGGTGAAAGCCACCGAGATACAGTGGTGGGAGCCCGCGGCGTCCCGGATTTCAGGAATAATTCTATTCGCTCTGGGGTAGGCGACCAGATTATGAAGCAGCTTACCATTTTTGTCACCCCATCCGTGCCACGGAGGAGCGCCAGAGCATCTTGGCTGAATTCAGGGAGATCTGGGGGATCTCATCAAGGAGCATCGCCAGTTGTCTAGCTGAGTGGGCGTCTTCTGTATCACACGAGGTCACCTCCAGCTGCGCTGCTTTTGCCTCGAGTGGGATCAAGCGTGTGTTCTGCTCCGCCTATTTCGCATGGACCAGGCCTCTTGTCACTCCACGCAGGGTAGCCTTGGTGGCCTCCCACAGTGTGCCCGCAGAGGAAACCGAGCCCGTGTTGTTCAGAAAATAGTGTTTCAGCTCCACCGCAGGCGCGTCCCTGAGGTCCGCGTCTTGCAAAAACTACACATTGAGCTTCCATACCGAGCGCAGACCCCAAGAGGTGTGTCTCAGGTGAAGAGAGATAGCGGAGTGGTCCGAGATTCCCCGTGGGAGAATAGAGACACCAGAGACTAGCTGGTTGGCGGGAAAAAGGAGCAGGCCAATACGGGAATGGGTATGGTAGGCCGCTGAGGTTTGAGTATACTGCTTCAGGCGGGGGTGGCAGATCTTCCACGCATCACACAAACCGAGGGTAGACGACCAGTCCGATAGTCGTTTTGAACAGGCAAGGCGTGATGAAGAGGGATCACCTGTGGCATCGAGCCTGTCCGAGCAGAGTTGGTGTAGGCACTAAGGATTCAGCTGAGGCAGAGAGGTTACACACCAACCCAAGGGGAGCAGGGGGCTACTCGACACAGCAGACGATCCCCAGGCTCAACCCCAACCACCAGGGAACGTACTGATGGAGGACCAAGACCCTCTCCCATCAGGGGTTCATGCAGGTTTGTTGGTGCCTTTACAAATCTTGGCCCCAGGGAAGCTCTCCAGTTGATTTCACCAAGCAGCCTCGGCGTCCCCATGTGGGGTGGACCAGGAGGTGAAGGCCATGGAGGCCCCACGGCCACTAGTTGTTTCTCTCCAGGACAGCCCTCTGGCCTGGAGAGACGCCTCCCGGATCTGGAAGTTGCACCTCATCCGCCGGCCCCCGCGGACGCCGGGCTGGCACCCAGAGTCCCTCAGCTCCCGTCCTAGACGTTGGCACAGCGAGCGCAAGAAGCGTGGGGGCGAGGGCTCAACAGCGGAGCCATTCCGGTCGGGCAGAGCAGAGCAGCGTACAAGAGCCAGGCCAGCCACTGCAGGAGATCGCAGGTTGAAGGGGGCGCCGCACCGGTGTCCTCATGAGTCAAAGATGCCGCCTTCACTGCAGCACCTCAGGGGAGGCCGCCATCTTGGGGCCCTGGGGTGGCGGGAGAGTAAAGACCAGAACTAGGCGCCGGAGGCTCGGAATCGCCAGACAAGTAGACCGGAGCGGTCCCATCTGCACAGGGAGCCACCACAGGAAGGAGGAAGAGCGGATGGCTGCTGTTAAGCAGAGGATGCAAGGCGGATGACGGAGGGGTCCGAAGCACTCTTAGAATGCGACTGCCATCTTGACGCCTCAGGCCACGCCCCCCATTAAAGAATCTTAATAGCATTGTTGTGACTTTCATAACCAAAAGAAAGTGGGAGGAATAAAAAGTATTACATAGAGTCAATAAAGTTAAACAGAGCTACTAGACTGAAAAGAGCATACATTAAGATCTGTAATCTCTAAAGTTAAGGTACATTTTTTGTGTGGATGTCAAATGGCTTTAAGACATACCTCGCCTCTTTGCAATCTGTAGATATCCTGAAGATAGGTACTGCTCCATATCCTCTTGAAAGGCTTCTTCAAAAAACTTTTGACGCTCCTTTAATTTCATCTGTTGAGCATGCTCCATGTTCAATATTTTCTGGTTATGTTCCGCATCTAATTCAGCTGAAATTTCAAAAGACACAGTAAAGTGTTACAGTGAATTTGATTTTTGGATGAAAGCATGTTCTTACAAAAACTAGCAGCCATGCACATTTTGTACTGCACTGCACATAGGTGAGTGAACATGTCTACATATGAACTCACTAAAATGAAGTCTGCATGTGCTTCAGATGGACATAGATTCCAGCGTTTACTCTTTCACTACACTTTTGAAAGATGCCATCAGATGTTCGTCATTATTGAAAATCAAAGTTTACTATAGCACCTTGTTGAAAATCATGAGCTTGAAGCTATGTTGTGAAAAGGCAAGGTTATACTACATTCACCAAATATCATATGTTGGCCATTGTTATGGTTCAAAAAAACAAAGTACTTACCTTCTGTAATGCCCTTTTTGGTCCAGACTATCTGACCACAGATTCCTCACCTTTCAAGTATTTCTCAGGGTTCATACTGGATCCGGAAACTTTTGAGCTGTACCTCTGCATGCCGGGTGGAGGCACCATGTGGCTCTACACTGACTGTGTTCTGCTCAGGAAATGACGTGTGGGCCTCTACATAGGCGTCACTCCTGCGTACTGTCAGCTGCTTCTGAAGCGGCCTGTGCCCTAAGACGCAGAGCCACAAAAGCAAACTGGCTTTGACCAGTGTGCAGATTCCTAGATTTGGGATCTTAATATAGGTTAGGGCCCAATTCACCGAACAAGGAAAATGGGAGGCTTGATAAGAAATCTGCAGTTAGATAGAGTCTCTACTTTTAAGTGTTTTACTAAATGTAAGTAACTTCTACTGATGGCGACTTCTAACTGCAGATTCCTCACCTTTGGAACAGATACTTGAGCAGTACCTATTAAGAGGCAGGCTTGTGAATTTTTCCAAACCAACAAGTCCTGTAGAACAGCAACTCCACCTGCCAAAGCAGTGGTAGAATCTTTGGCCCTGGTGGAATGGCTTGCAGACCTTCCGAGGGCTGCTTTTTGGCCAATGTGGAGCAAATATTGATGCAGAGTACCATCCAGCAGGTGAAAGTCCTCTTCTTTATGGCCTTGCTCTTTTCATGGCACCTAACCCACCTAATCTTTTCTCAGTGCTCTTTAAGGTCCAAGCAATGGAGTCTCTCCTCCTCCTTAGAGAAGTGAGGGAGTGCATAAAACCACCAGCAGGGGGATAGTTTGAGCGACATGGGACGTAGTCACAACTTTTGGCAAGAAGGGTGATCGCATCGGCAGAACCAGTTTGTCTGGGAAGAAGGTTGGTGTAAGGTGGGTTAAACCAGAGAGCCTGAAGCTCACTCACTCGATGATGAGGAACACCTTCCTGAGGGTGAAAAGAGGCAAAGGACAGTTGTTAAGTGGCTCTAAGGGAGAGCCCATTAAGTCAGTACCAAATTAAGGTCCCACTTCAATATGGCGAAAAGAAAAGGTGGAAACAAGTGTTGCGAGATCTTTTAAAAAACGCAATTCAGCCAATGATTTAACAATGAGGGCTAGGCCGGCAACCACAAAAAGGCCAAAAGGTACCCCTTAACTGTGCCCAAATCAAATCTTTTTCCAGGAAACGATAAAAGGAACAGAACAGCAGATAACTTGGCCTGGAGGGGGTCAATGTGAAGTGTGCTGCAAGAAACCACAAATCTGTCTCAACGACAAGTGTATATGGTTTTTGTCAAGGGGTGCCTGGCTGTCAAGAGGACATCAACCACCTCTGGGGAAGGTTGAAGGTGTTCAGCTTTTGTCTGTTTATCTTTATGCTTGAAGGTGGAGATTACAATGGCGTAGAACCTCGCCCCATTATGGCAACAGCAGGTCATGCTGGAGGGGCAGCCTGATCGGAGGACAAATGCTCAAGCCCCAGAGTTCTGCATACCCTACTGTCAATGTCAATCTAAAGCCACTAGGATAACTTGGGCCCTTGTTCCTGATCTTCAGAACTCGAGGCAGGAGTTTCGAGTTCCCGTCTAGGAGGAATCAGCCCCGTAGAGAAAGGTGTGTTGGAAAATCCAATGCACAGTACTGCTGAAATAGCACATTCTCAGCAGTAGCGAACAGCTCAAGCCAAGGCTCTCTCAATTTGCAGTAAATACCTTGCGTCACCTCAGGGTCTAACTGCCACTCATGATCCACTGGGGATCAATGGCCAAGTTAGTCTGCCATGCCATTAAAAGATCATGCCTGATGGTACACCACCAGAAAGATCCCTTGATGGCCCAGCGGTGTAGTGCCTCCTGGAACAGGGCCCAGGAAACTACATCAC
Source organism: Lissotriton vulgaris (assembly GCF_964263255.1). Classification (NCBI taxonomy): domain Eukaryota; kingdom Metazoa; phylum Chordata; class Amphibia; order Caudata; family Salamandridae; genus Lissotriton; species Lissotriton vulgaris. The sequence goes on along the minus strand of NC_141691.1, from coordinate 839,123,108 downwards.
CCTGCTTGTTGCAATCCCACATGGTGGTGATGCTGTCCTTAAGCACCTGCACCAGCCTCCATTTTATGGACCGAAAGAAGACTTTCAGCACCAACTGGATGGCCCTAAGTTCCAGGATGAGGATATGAAGCTGGGCCTCCACTGGAGACCAGAGGCTTCTGATATTCACCTCTCCCAGATGGTCACACCAACCCAGAAGGGACACATTGGTCAGACTGCCCGCTCTGGGTGGGGTGGGGTAGAGAGCAGGGTCTGTTGCTGACCCAATCGTGGTAGAGCACCCATCGCTGCATATCTTTCACAGTCTCCTTCAAAATCTGGTCGGAGAGATACCCTTGATGTTGCTCCTGCTGCGACTTCAGATAATTCCCGCACAGCCCACATATGCCACCTGCACTGCTTGACCAGCAGTATGAAGGAGGCCAACAGTCATAGTAGCCTCAGAGTCAACCTCACAGAAATCCAAGACCGAGGCTAAAGATTAGACTTATACTCTGAATGTTATGGACTCTCCTTTCCGGGGAAAGGCATGAAACCAAACCGTGCAGAGATTTACTCTGATGAAGGGGAGCGTCTGAGAAGCAGACAGGTGTGACTTCAGCACGTTGATAGTGAACCCCAAAGATGACAGGAGGTTCACTTTCAAAAGCCACTCATCAAGATAAGGGAAGACTGGAACTCCTTACCTCCGAAGGTGTGCTGCTATGGCCACCATCACTTTCGTAAACATCCTAGGGGCATCGGTGAGAATAAAGGCGGTACAGTAAACTGACAATGCTCCTGTCCCACCACGAACTGCAGGAAGTTCCAATCGATCTGCAGGACAGGGTTATGGAAATGGACGTCCTGCAGGTCTAAAGTCACAATACAATCTCCACGGTCAAGGGCAGCCAAACCCAGGCCAGTGTGAGCAGCTTGAATTCTTCCTCCCAGAAGAAAGCGCTGAGAGGACACAGGTCTAAAATAGGACGAAGATCTTCGTCCTCCTTCTGCACCAGAAAGAAGTGGGAATAACAACCACAAACTACTTCTGGCACAGGCACCTGCTCAATAGCCCTTTTGGCCAAAAGGGCTTGCACTTCCTGTCATTAGACAGACAGATGGTCCTCCTCCAGTCACTCTGAGGATTGTGGAAGGTGCGAAGGAATGGCAATGAAAGGTAGGGTGTACCTCTTCAGGACAATCTGCAGGACTCTCTTGTCCGATCTGATGATCTGCCAATTCGGAAATACTCATTCGATCCTGCCTACAACTAGGTAGCTGTGCTCCACTAAGGGCATGCTAAAGGACTTCGGCACTTGGGGCGGAAGTAGATGCAGCGGCTCGCTGGCCCTGCCCATGGAGGCGGTAGATGCCTTGACCACGGGGGTGGCAGACGCAGTGGCCACAAAACTGCTGTGGATCTTGTTGGGCTGAATGGGCTAACGGTATGGGGTACCTCTGCTGAAACCACAAAAGGAACGGTGGGGCTGATGCGGCTGGCGACTTGGGGGCAGATTTGCCCAGACAGCGAGCAATGGCCCTGCTCTCCCTGATCTTCTCAAGACCAGAATCAGCTTCGTCTCCAACCAGGTGAGTCCCAATAAAGGCCATGTCCATAAGGGAATATTGGACATCGAATGAAAAAACAGTTGACTGAAGCCAGGCATGACATCGAATTGCAACACTTGTGCCACTGGCTTGTCCAATGGAATTAGTGGTTTCCATGCCACAACAAATCCTGAATTTGGCTGCATAACAACCATCTTGTATGGCCTGGATTAGAACAGGTCGGAGGTCTTCTAGGACACCAGGGAGGACTTGAGCCACAAATCTCTAAGAGCATGAAAATAGTATTCCAAAAGACAGCTGCCATTCACAGATCTGAGGGCCAAGCTGGTGCAAGACAATACAGTCTTCCCAAAGAACTCTAATCGTTTGGACTCCATATTGGGGCTTATTAGTCAAGCATATTCTGGTTCATCCAACTGGTAGACACCAGCACTACCATGATTTCAGGGTTGGGGTGCTGAAACAAAAGTGCAGGATTGCCTGGAGTAGGGAAAGAGCTTCTCACAGTCTGGTGACTGACTGGGGAGCCAGAGCAACGTCTGACTCAAGCCCTCAAAAGGGTATCTGAAGGCCTAGAGGTTAGATGTTTACCCTGGCTGGAGCACGTCTGTTAAAACATTGGTTTGACCTTTAAGGTCAGGAGCTGGAAGTCATGAACTTCATCCGCCCTATGCATGACCTTGGCGTTAGAAGTGTTCTCTTCAGGAGCAGGACCAAGGGGTGAGAGAAGCCCAGACTTAGAGAAGCATCAAGACAACTGGCAAAGGTCATCAAACGAATTTTCCTCATAGTATGGTTGCCTAATCTCATATTCAGCATCATACTCGCTGTCAATCTGTGTCAAATAAGAAATTAAACATGTGCCCTTCCTTGTGGGGGCGGTGGTGTTTCAATGGAAGCAGAGTGTCCAAGTCGGAGTAGCACAGACAGATCACAATGGGCACCTCATCCTCTGGTGTTAATGGAGTCAACATCGGTGTCAATGCTCCGTGGAACTGACATGGCACCGGAATGGGAGCCGGAGGAAGCTCAGTGCTGGATTCAGATCCTCCAACTGGCACCAGCAGTGCCCCAAATGGAGGGCCTCTAGGCTCCATGGAGCCCAAAGACGCACAAGAGGGTGTCGGTAAGGATCCGAAGAAATGGAGAATGACCTTACAGATTTCTGTGATCTGCCTCTGTGTTGCAGACAGCTCCAGAAACTCAGGATGTGCCGGTACAAGTTGCGGGATAGGCTTCAATGTCAATCGACTTCAAGAGAGAGCTCGAGAGGCATGTTGACGCCCTAGCATCTTTCTTTGGACTAAGAGAGTGGAAGGATGGGGCAGAGTCCTGCTTGGGTGTTTTATGTTTTTTCTTCAACTTTTTCAAGGACTTGGAGCGTGAGGACGACCAACCTCGAGAAAGCCTCCTGCGACTTCTGGACTGTGAACAATCCTTCGACTTGGACCAGTCTTGTTGCTGAGACATCCAGTGCTTGGTGACAGAGTTTCAAATAGTGGTCTCATATGGCTTTCCGATTTATCGACATGCAGTCACTGCAGGCCTTACGGTCATAGCTCACCCTCAGGCACCACGGACAGATGAGGATCTGACACAGATATTTGTTTGCGACAGTCCTCGAAGGATTTAAAACCAGTCCGTTTGAGAAGTGACATTCAACTTTCACACTGGATTTTAGAATTTCTGAGGTAAACGTGTTCCAAGAGGTAGTTCTGGATCCACATCTGGTGACACAGAAAGAAAGGAACTGATGTCAGTGTGCGAGAGCGGCTCCTATATGGGCCTAGCATGTCATTTCCGGTGGGAAAGGCGTCAGCGCAGAGCCGCACGGTGTTACCCACTAGTGCACCAAGGTACTGCTTAAAACTTTCAGGTAATATTTTAAAAAGTAAGAAATCTGTAGTTAGAAGTTTCTATCGGAAATTGCTTTGCTTGATCAAACATGCAGTAGTTTCATAACCAACTGTCGCAAAATGTGCCTAGTTATTTCACTGCAACTTTACGGATATTGGGTACCCTCAAGAGTGTATCAATACCCTAAAGGTTTCGTAACAAGCACATTGATAGCCCGGTTTCCAAGTTTTTTGCCAAAGCCCCAGATTATCAGAGACTGAGCATAGAACTGTTCGAACATCACCAGTTTACATAAACTATCAAAAGAGACGGAGTCCACCCGAGCACAAGAATAGAATGGAATTAAAGAAGTTTCAATTAACTGACAAGAACTGCAGAGGCAGCTGGGCACATGCTCAGAAACTTGTACACTTTAATTACTCGGACAGAAAATTCCATACCCCACAACGTTTGGCAACACAAGGTCTTGGGGATACCAGAGAAGCCTGGAAGAGACACTTATGCATGACCAAGGACAGACTAACAAAAGTACAGCTCTAATTATTCAAAATTCATACAAGTAAAAACAAAGTTGCATATTGATGATATAAAGGGAATTGATGTTATACATTCTGTAAAAATGATTACATCACAGGAAGTGATGTCAACGACATGAGGGAACGGTAAAAAAAATGGAAAGTGATTAAAATAACATCGATACCACACTATAAAAATACATACTGAAAATAAAATTGCTCTGAATGTTTAATAGGTACTCTTCTCTGGGTAAAATGTATTACCGCCAAAATGTGGCATATTGGTCTACTGTGTGCAGAACGTTCCCTCTCCCCAACCCAAGGAGATGGACTAGAGTACACCCAGTGTCACCGGGACCTTTCTGGTTGCAAACAAACCTCACAAATTGAGTTTAGGTTCCATTCTTACTCAACAGGGGCGGTATTCAGACAGGTGTTAGAAACAGCTCAACTCGATCTCTAATTCTGTGAGTAAAATCACATTTCTAATTTTTATTTGCATTCATTAGAGTCTTGGCGTTTAAGTGAAGAATGGAAAAATAGGAAGGGAAAGAAAAAAGGAAAAGTAAGTAAAAAAAATAAAAAATAAAAAGTTAATTAACAGAGTTGGCAGCCCATGGACAGTGGATTGCTTAATCACGCAGAACGGTGGGAACATTCCAAAGGTGCTCTTTTTGATTATCCAGCCTGGGCCATTTGGGAAGAGTTCTCCTTCCGTTTAGCCTTCAATGGGGGACAGTAGGACTAGATAGCTACAGTTCTCTGTAGTAGTTTGTTCTAGACTGAGCGTCAGAGACATTGTGATTTTTTGGCTGTGCTGGATTTTCATACCGTTATCTCTGCTATTTCTCCGGAGGAATGGGTCACTTAGCTTGTCACTTCTATCTGACTGCACATAGGCCACTTTTTCATCAGCTTCTTTGGACTAACTTTGCATTGGCTGCTTTTATAAGTTTGTATCTACGCAAGCAGAAAATACTTGAGGGAATGTCTTCTTTTATTCTGAAGATTCAGGTGTAAGAGTCTCTGCACGAGAAGCCTCGGTTTTGGGAAGAAATCTTTATTAAGGGCAGATCAGTTCTATCCAAAGTAAACAACTGTCCATTGTCCAATGATGCCAGGGGGGGGGGGGGGGGTATGCATGGCCTTTTGTGGAAGATGCTGGGCTGTAAGAGTCTTTTAATCTGCTAGATTTCTCTAGCACTTAGCTCATTTTGCAAGGTTCAAAGTGATCTTTATGTACATCCTTGAGAAGCTGCTGTTCCTCGACAGGAGCACCTTTGGGTGTCCCGGTGATGGATTTCTGGGGAATAAAGGTTCTTTTAGCAGCTCTGGAGTGAGTGTGAAGGCCTTTCACCCAGCAAGCATTGATCGGAGGGCGTGTTCCTGCTCAGCAGCATTTTGCTGCATAAAGAAGCACTCTATTGTTTCCCTTTTTTGCTAACATATTTCTTTACTGGCATTTCAATGGCAGCAACAAAATATGTTTGCAAAAGAAAATGCTGCATAGAAAACTTCAAGATAAAGAACAGAATATAACAAAAAATAAAAGGTGATGCAATATAAATGAGATCCTACGTAAGTAAGATATAACTATTCCACCACACTACATTTCTTGTCCATGTAAATATCAAGACATCAAGATATACCCCTGACTAAGAAATGCGATGGGGGCAGTATAATAACAAGAACATGCATGGAATTAATGTAAAAACCTAGAATTTTAGACCGATAAACATAAACCCATAACAATTCTGTTACATTCAAGCACTGATCTGAAACCATGTGTTCTGAATCCCTTGATGCGTGAAAAACATATGTTTAAAATTAACAACAATGAATTATTGCGAGAAGGACACTTGCACAGACACCCTCAAAGCTCACTATTTTAAGTCACAACAACCTGGAAAAAGGGAGATGTCTACTAAAATGTGAAGAGTGTCACACTGTACACAACTAACACTAATGCCTACAATAAAGTACAGGGGGCGAAAAACAAACAGGAAAGTACTCTGAACATGGGAAGCCTGATAGGTTTCCTCTATAATAATGGAGGTGGCTCCCCTCGCCACTATAATTTCATAAAAACACAATTGTGCAAGTCACTGGGGAGTTCCATACCCTTTATAAGGTTATGAACAGCCAAGGTGACTTGCAATATCATTAATATGTACGACAGGGGTTAATTTATCCCATATAATACATGGCCACGCCATTATCTTTCCCACAAACACCTGGATCCTTTCTAGCTCTTTCATTTGAAAGACAGGGCATGTTTGCAAACATGAAGAATACACATAGAACCTCTAGTGAAAAATTAAACACATCAAAAACCTGTTAGAGATTTGTTGAAAAAGATATTAGAAACAGTTCAATACAAGTCAGTTTAAAAAACAAAGCTGCAGTAGTTCGGAATGTGTACATTCAGAAAGATTCTAACTTATCTATAATTATCTAAATAATGAAAAAAATATATGTTCTGTGTGCTAGTCACTGTAAACTAGAAAAATAAAGCAGAAGGGAGAAAAGCAATGTTTCAATTTCCTTGCTTTAAACAGCTGCTCCTTGACCTGACTGGCCTGCATTTCACCTCTGCTATCGGCTCTGGCAGCAGGCATTGTGATGTCAGAACTCGACTGTAATAACTTATTACAGTTGACTTTGCGCCACAAGTAGGCGATTATAAAGAGATTAGAGACAGGCGTTTATACAGGCCTTGCAGCATCCCACGTATTATACATTTATCAAGTTTTCCAGTCCACACTGAAAAGTTCAACATGGATAATTTAATCAGAAAGACTAATGATGAAAAAGGCAGAGTCGCCGGCAGTTAATAATTCATCGCCATTAAGAGATGAATTTTTTGACCTGTTGTGAGGAACGTCTTTGAAATACACAAGCTAATTAATCTCGTCTCCAAATAAATCAAGCACCGCAACAAGCATTCCCATACCGACAATCATGAGCACCAACCAATATCTTACCATCACTCCAACAGATGAGAAACATATCCTATTATGGCATAAAAGGCCAAACTGTGATGTGATCATTCCAGCAGCTACTTCCGACCATAGAGCAAGCAGCTGTCAGAGGGAAGAGGCATGAAGACAAAGGGACTCTTCCTCAAGGAAGAACCAATCGTCTGTTTTAAACCGAGCACGTAGGCAAGCAACCACGAATCTGCAGTATCCAACCTGCTGCTGAGGATGTCCCCTCCATCCCTTCCTGCCTTCTTGAAATAACTCTTGCTGCTTCTGCTATTTATACTCTCACTGACAAACGCTTTGTTTTTACAGAACACGAATGACTTTGCTGGAGAATCAGTTCCGCTCTGTTTAAAACAAAACGCGTCTGCAGGGCCTATTACTTGAAATTACCATCAAAATCCCCAAAATGGCCTGCAACGTTTATGTCAGATGTAATGATTATCTTCAAGAGGAGCCAAAGGAAATTTCATGACATTCAGGAAAGCCTCCGGGGAAACTATGGACTCTAATAATAACTCAGAACTGCTAGTGGGATTGGTAGCTTCGCCAGGCTCCCAGTGTGCTGCTTCGCATTGTACCACTAAGCAAGCAGGACTGGGCCAAGGTATAGCTTTTATAAAATGAAGCAGGCATTTATAGTTCATCTATAGAGATCTGTACTCTTGAATTATTACCTCTTCACACCACTCTACCTACCAGGCCAATCTTTTAGATATGTTCTCTCTGGATGGAAAATTCCTGATTACACCCTCCAAATTCTCATAAAGGAACATTCATGGTGTGTTATTTAGAAATTAGACTGTACCGGTGTTCTCCAGAGATTGCCACATGTTGTGTCACTGTGTCAAAGGACTTTACCTCCAAGCCACTTCTAATGCATACCATAGCTCTAAAATAACCACACACGTTACTAGAGTGTGTACAGGTCATATTAATTGAAAATTCACATGCAGACTGAAATGGGGCAGGGTAAGGTATGCAGGAAGAGGAGGAGAAAGGCAGGTCCTCCAACCCTCCAACCCATGAGTGTTGACTGAGCCACAGGTTCTCCTGGTGGATTCTATACAGGGGGAAGTGTTTCTTGCAGCCCACCGCCTATCTTGTGTTGGACACGGCAGCGGTAGATGTTGCTTTTGCATTTTTAAAGAGTGACTGCAGCTGCAGGGACATAATGTCTTGCACTCTTCAAACCACCTGAGTGGTGTTGGTGATATGCGAGTCTTAACTGAGGTGCTGTTGATGAGCTATTTTGACAGTACAGATCACCCTTACTATATGTTCCCTGTCTCCTTGCCATTGGGACAATTCCGACCTACTAGTTTTCCCTCATGTTCTAGTATCCTATCCCTGGTATTCCCAACCCTGCCACACTGCATCAGTTACCCTGATCAATGCTATTTGCGCCCAAGCCCATCTGTCCCCTAGTTTGACAGTCTAAAGGGCTAACACCTTGGCTTTGGGCTGCAGAACCAATCCCCATCGTGCCTATAATGTTTGAGCATTAGCTTAGCCGAACCTGTGGTGCAGGTGCTGTTGAGACAACTACTTGACAGAGTACTGCATGTTAGGTCTTTTACTGTAAAGCGCAGCATACACCACTTTCACGGCCTCTTAAAGCTTTTGGGCGTGCAGCATCCACGTTAGTGTCCGCTGCTTGTGGTTTATTTCAGTGGAGGGTCTCTGTAAGGGCGGACAAATCAGTTAACTATCCACCAAACATATATATGGGCTGTCAGTGGGTCTTGTGTTTTGTTACAGTGTGTGTTCATGTCTCTTAGTGTTAATGCGTTCCATGTCCCTGTGTTTGGTGTGTCCTCAGTAATCACTCAGAGAAGGCTACAAACACAGATACTCACTCGCCCCTCATCTCTAATAAATTCATTTACGTGCTGAATTTATTTTTCATGGTGGGGGAGGAGTAAAATATTCTTCTTGATTTCCGGTTGCCAGACCCAGAATTCAGTGTCCCGGCCCACACTAGCCGGTGCCCCTGAATCTGGAGATCCGTGTCAGACATTAGTTTTATGCATGACATAGCACATCAACAATTTCCAGACCTCGGGATAGGAAGCCGAGCATTATAGACGTCACTGCCGAAAAGGGACTGAAAGTAACAGCATGGTGGAAAAGGTCACTGAAGCATGCTGAATCTGTGAGGATGGTCTGGGAGAAATTTCTTATCTATCAGCACTTGTACTAGAATGACTGTTATTCCTAAAAACAGGCATCCTAGAGGTCCAAGGAACAACAAACAATCCCTTGCATTGAAGGCCAGCAGTACTTGGCTGATGGACATCTGAACGTGTCCTGCCGAATGAAGAGCTTCAAAAGGAGGGGGTCTTCTTAGGAACAAAGTAGTAAATGGAATAGAATCCCATGCTCCTTTCCTCTAGAGGCACCACCTCTACGGGCCTTTTATCCCACTGAGAAAAAACTTTTGCCTCTAAAATCGAGGAGTGTACCAGAGAGAATGTCCTGGTGAAAGGGAAGTGGTGTGGTGGAAAGGGTAGAACAGGAAGGATAGGATGTAGCCCTTGCAGATTATCTGGATGTCCCACTGATCTGTGGTAATTGTTTCAAAATAGGAGACCCTACTACTTTGGAGACTACGGAGCCAGTGGAAGATTGTGGGACTGGATCTGCTACAGTTGTTGGTGATGGCTTCCATTGATTCACCACTACTCGAAAAGAATGTTACATTTGACGTGGCATTTGGATAGTCTGAGGAGTATGTCTCTACTGGGATTGTTGTGCCCAGAATGAGCCCCTAAATTTCCTGTACTGTTGGTGGAACTGCCTTGTAGGGGAGGCTAGGGCCAGCAAGCCGAAACAATCTTTTCTTGAAGCACTGCACTGGAGGAGTTGGCCTTCTCACCAAATAAGTGCTTGCCATCAAAGGGCATGTCCATAAGTGTGATTTGGGTATCTCCATAGAAGGGCAAGTAAAGTATCCAAGCTCGACGGCACAGGGCAAGAGCCGTGTCCATGGATCAAGACTCTGTCCTCTGAATCTAAGCTGCACTTTAGGATTTGTTTGGAAGTATACAAACCACTGTTGTCCAGACTAGAAAGACTTTAAGGAGACCCAAGTGAGTAATAAGTCTGTTTAGCTAGCTTGCACAGGGTGTGGACAAAGTGGGCTCCAATGCATTTGGCACACTATGTGCAGAGGATGAGACTGTCAAAAGCAAAGAATTTTCATCTCACAGAGTGCAAGCTTTTAGATTCTAAGTCTAAAGGGGCCCATGTGAAAAGCACTTGGCTCAATTTTGCAGAGAAGGCTTGGGCTCCAAGACTTTTCAGTGAAGAGTGTGATGACAAGAATTTCATATGACATGGAGCAAGCCTGTGCCAACTAGATATTGGTCCGTGTACTGTTGGGCCCAAGAAGGGTTCTCCCTAGCAGCCAGAATAGGCTCTAATCATGCCTCACTGAAGAGTAGCAGAGGCTCTGAAACTCGAGAGGAAGACTGCAAGATCTCAGTTAAAAACATTGGATTTCGACTTAACCATAGAGCAAATCACAATGCTTATGTTGCTTTTTGTATGACTGTAGTGAACAAAGAGACTTCATCCGAGGGAAGGTCAGAGGTCCAAGGAATATCCCATTCTGCAACCACTTGCATTTTCTAAGTCAAGCTGCAGGCTAGCGTCAATGTAAGAGACCAGCGTCAGTGTAAAAGGGAAGGAGGTTTTCAGCCTCCAAGTCATTGTCTTCTGTACAGCCATAATCCTTATTAGGCATTGTAAGAGCATCAGTCAGAGTTTTTCATCAAGGCAGATGTTTCGGCCATGGGATGGGACTTTGCCAAGAACTTGTCATCAAAACAGGCCCTAATAATCTCTTTTGCCACTTGGATGTTATCAGTCAACTTCGAAGCGAGTGGCAAAATCTGCTCCAGTGTCGAACATGACACAGGGGACAGCTCCTTTAGGGGAATTCCTTTTTTAGAGGTATCACAGCCGGAGCCTGTAGTAATGCAGAGTCAAGTAGCATCAGAGTTGGAGCTGGCAGAGTCCCTAAGCTACACGATCAGGTCTATCCTTTGGGAGTCTCCCAGAAGGTAAATTATCTGCTGTAAGAGATGTAGAATGGGGAACCAAAAGGCTTTGACCGGGTCAGGAATGGGCACTAGAGTCAGAAACTTCAGCTTCATCTTTTTTAAATGTCAGAATCTGCTGTGATGACTAGGAAGAACCCTGCATTCAAGACACAACATGCAGATGGCAAGTGGGTCTAACAAACACATCTTCCAGAATCTGAGACAGGGTTCAAAACCTGAAATTTTAGAAAATATTAGCTATAATGTCAGTATAAAAGCTGAAGAATTTAGGAAATTAGAGCTCCAAGAAGACCCACATCAATGAGGCATGGAAAAGCAGGAATTGACACCAGCATGCATGAGGGCGGCATATATGCCACAATATTATCACTTCGAGGAAGGACGGAGTCATGTCTGAGGCTGCATGGTGCAGTGAGGCTGGTGTTCAACATGGCTAAAAGTTATTGCTATGATCTAGAGGACATTGGCGTAGATTCGAGTGGCGACAAGTAGCATACAGTAGAGTGGCATATAGTATATTTGCGTAGAGTGGAGTGGCGTTGAGTAGCATACAGTAGAGTGGAATGAAGTGAAGTAGATTGGTATAGAGTGGAGTGGCGTAGCGTACAGTGGTGCAGAATATAATGGTTCAGAGTGGGGTGCAGTAAAAAAATGTAATTCAACTTTGATGCAAATTTAGTATTTCACTCCTCAAAAACACTCTCAAGTTTACTGAACAGACTTGTAAACAAGCGAGTCATGAAAAGAGTTGAGATGATGAAGCCATATATCTTTTTACTTAATAATCAATCTTAGCAGATTGTATTTTGAATTTAGGAATCAACGATCTACATCTGAATGTAATGTAATCTTGGCAAAATTGAATCCCAAAAGGGGTTACACGTCACTCGGTCTGCAAAGTAACTTAGCTCCACAAGACTTAAATCACGATAATTGTGTGTTGAGAATTGAATATAGACGCCGTTTTTATGTAGAATGTTGCTAATAACATTACATTTCCAACAAATACTGGTTGTATAATCAATCCCAAAAAACTAACAGATTTATGGATAACAAGTTATTAGAAAGTTCATAAAAGTTATAAAAGTTAAGGTTTTTATTAACTGTAAAGGGTTTGCATGTTCACACTATTGAGACTTATCGAACAAATGCAATAAACGACTGATAGGAGGAAAGGTACATTGCTGGTCAGCACAGTGAACAGCGCCCTCTTGTGGACACTTTTTGACATACTATTCTCTTTTCCTGTGTCAGGAAATAAATGAAACGGTAAAGACTTAAAAGAGGTGGCTTCTGTTCCAGAAGATAAAGAAAACAAAGCAAAAAGAGCTAGAAAATTACAATGTTTATTTATTTATTTATTTACAGACTTATACCGCGCTAGGAACTCGACTCCCTGAGGAGTATCTCTGCGCCTTTGGCAACATCTGTGAACAAGAGCCCTGTCTGATGTGTATCAATTGCCCTATCAGAATTAGTAATTGAACAAGAAGGTTTTTAGTTTTTTCCTAAAAGGAAAATGTTCCTTACAAACTCTGATGTCATAGGGGAGATCATTCCAGAGCTTTGGACCAGCTACTGACAAAGCCCTTCCCCCTTGTCTGGACTTCCAAAACCTAGGGACACATAGCAATTCTTGATCTCCAGATCTCAGGGACCTTAAGGGGGTGTAGGGAATGAACTTTTTAGTCAGGTAGTCAGGACCTTTACCAATGAGGCATTTATGGATGGTGCAGCATGTTTTAAACAACACCCTCTGTTTCACAGTGAGCCAGTGGAGTTTATTTAATAGTGGCATTGAGGGAGTGCGGGCCGAGGCATTAAAAACAAGCCGTGCAGCTGTATTTTGCACGACTTGTAGTCTGGCCATAACCCCCTCATTGGCGGCTAGCAACAAACCGTTACAATAATCCAGTCTGCTCAGCACGAGCGACTGAATTAGTGTTTTCCTGGTGGTATCAGGTAACAGGGGAAATACCCGTCGGAGAAGGCCAATAACATGGAAACAGGAGCTTACAACTTGATTAGCATGATGTTTAAGGGCAAGCTCCTGATCCAGCTTAACTCCTAGGTCTTTCACTACCACTCTGGGTACAGGGACTGGGCCTAGATCTTGAGGCCACCAGTCAGGAGTCCATAATCGATTGGCTTCCCCAAAGAGCATAACCTCAGTCTTAGAGACGTTACACTGAAGGAAATTTGCTGCCATCCAATGTGCCACCTCTTTCATTCCCCGTGCAAAGGAGTTACGCACCTCAGGAGTCATGATTTTAAACGGGAAGAGGAGTTGAGTATCGTCTGCATACGAAACAGGGATAAACCCATGAGATCTCATGATGTTAGCTAGGGGTTCCACATAGATGTTGAAAAGCGTTGGGCTCAAGCAGGAGCCCTGTGGCACCCCCTTTAAGATCTCAACCTCCTCTGACTGGTAAGGACCCAGTATGACTCTCTGAGTGCGATTGGTGAAAAAACTCCTTAACCAGGCCAGCGCCTTGCCTTCCAGACCGATGTCAATTAGTCTGGAGGTCATGATATCATGTGTTGGGAACTGAACAGCTCTCGCCAGCCCATGTTGGGTGCATGGATCAAAACAAGGAGTGGAAAAGTGCTATAACGCGACCAGCGTTTACGGCATCGTATCACTTTTTGTAAACAAGGGAGGTGAGAGGGGTGAGAAGGAAAATGGACAAGGTGGGGTGGGAAGGGGAAGAAGCAACACGAAAACAAAAATCAATAAAAAAAATAGTACCTGGATCAGCGTGATCAGCGGTAGGAGAGCAATCAAGCTGAACTTAGTCCAAGCTCCAGCAGAAGAAGAAAAGGCGACAGCCGCAGGAGCTGCCCAATAAGGCAACAGCAAACGAGTGACAAATAAGCCAACCAATGTTAAGCAACAGGCCCTTAGTGTATACAATACGCCTTGCTAGCAGCGCATGCTGTAGCGGGCGAGACCTAAAAAGGAGGCTCAACTCTTGTTTAATTATGGGACCACCACTCGATCGCTGCATGACGGGCTTGGAGCATGAACAGCTTCACAGTGGATTGATTATTTGAGCAAAACAAAGTTGGAACTTTCACAACACTTCTACCATCGCTGATGGTCAAAAATTAAACCAGGGTTGACCACACAGACACAGGAAAGATATGGCACAAATCAATTACTCTTCTAGCATGTTAATTCAGGAAATCTAGTGTTTACAGACTTTTGCCTTGGCCACAAAATTGTATAGGACATGGAATGGCGACTGACCTGGTAGGTTTCCAAAGGTGGGCAGAGGTGATTATATAGCAATTAAAAGTACAAAAACCAACTTGTGGCAGTTTAAGGAGAGTTTGGCAGCAGTATATACTATCTTAAAAGATTACATCTAAGCATCACTTTTTTTAAAATCATGTTTTACGCTCAGTCCTCGCTGGAGGGAATTGTTATGTTGTCCTTGTCTGTGTGAATTAACATCAATAGAAGAAAGACGCATTTTGAATCATTTGTCTCTGAAGCTATTATATAACACCAGCAGATATGATGCAACACCCTATGAGCTTAATGACAACTCCATTTAGAGCTATGTTGTCAGTTGAATATAAGGAAATAAACTGATTTTTTTAAAGGTACAGTACAGCTTTGATCTTTGCATAAGGCGAAATTGAGCTCTATGTTTAAGCAATCTAAATATTAGGCTATCCGATGTTGCAGTGAACATATATATATGCTGCTGTGTTCTCTGGACATGCTGTGTCAATATTTGTACATTTGAAACTTTATTGTTCCCATCTAACACTGTATTGGCACTGAATTTAGTAGAAAACTGACTAGAGAAAGACTGTGATGTTGAGTTGACTATTAGCTGCATAAATGCCTGCAGTAAAAGAGTAAAACTGAGGACTAGGCTCCGCTTAGGCGCTAACATGCATGCGAAGCAGCGCGCTTAAATTAGTAAAGAGACCAACGTACACGTTGGTAGGCGTGTATAATACTTAAAGAACACTTGGTATTTGGGCAGCCACGCACGCCGAGTCTCAGTCCAGTCATTAACTATTCTGTCAACATGAAGTTAAGTGGGAACAATAAAGTTTCAAATGTAAAAATATTGACACAGCATGTCCAGAGAACACGGCAGCACCCTCTGTTTATTTACCATTCTTGTGATTTCACCATTGCATTGAAACAAAGTTTACTTGGACATGTATTGAAGTTTGAAACCGATATGAGGTAATATTGTGTTTTGGATTAAGAAAGGTGCATTTCTTTCTAAGTACGATGAAGTCTGTCTACACTTTCACTTAGTGTCACAAGTCATGTGATGTTTATTTAATGTATTGTGAAACACGACCTCAACACTTGTGAACATGAGAACTCGTGTTCTAGAAACGCGTTGAGTGGATCATTTGCTGAATAAATCAGCTTGAAGCAATTGGGTGCCCTGGACTGTTGTTTTGTTTCATGGAAATAATGGAAGTTGGATTTAATGGGTTTGGCTAACCCACCACGGCCAGCCGTCGTTTGAGGCTGGGGTTGAAGCGAAAAAACGAGTTTGGAGCATATTATATATCTTGCCTTTGACTTTTTTAATAAGGATTTCTGAAAATGTGCTACAATTTGACCAAACGTTTTCTGATAAATTCATTCTTGGCAACTCTGCAGCTGCAAATTAGCAGGGATTCTTGATTCGGTGCAACAGCCTGTAATGTTTCTATTTCCTCAATAAAGACTCCACACGTGGTCAGGGTCTAAACTCTATTTATTTAACTTACTAAGCCCTAAAGAGCGCCGAGCCGATCTGCCGTCCTTATCGGCTTTCGCGCCTCTAATGCGCAATGCGCGCGCAGCCACAATATGGCCGCCAGCACATCACGGCGTGACGTGCTACAACTAGAGCGCGACACCACAGATCTCCCCTTTTTCCAAACAATGACACTGTTAACTTACAGTCCGCCGTTCATGTCAAAGTCTCGAAACCTTGCCGGTTTCACCACCGCTCTACCCCTCCGGGTCAGACTCACCGGGGTGGACGGAGTCTCCCTCTCCTGAGTCTCTACGTCCGCTTCTCCACTTCCAAGCGCAGCCGCGCTTTCATCTCGTCTCCTCATGTCTCTTTCCCTCGCAGCTCCCTGGCTGCCTTCATCAGCTCTCTCTTCCTGCTGTTCTCCTCTTCTCACATCCAGCTCCACATCTGCTTGTTCCTGCTCCACGTTTCTTTCCTCCATGTCTTCTAGATCTGCTCCACCTTGGCTCCATCGTAGGACTCTGTTGCATCTTGCCATGCGATCCTGGGACCACACGTTTCCGTCGCTTAACAGAGCCGCTCTGCCAAACACTTCCTTGACCTGCATAGGCTTACTGTACTTGCTGTCTCCCTTTCTTTGTAGCGTGGCCAACTTTACTCGCACCCACTCGCCTCTTTCCAGGTCTGTCTCTTTCACATTTCTACGGTTGTTGTAGTGTCTCGAGTAGATGGCCTGTGCCTTTTCCAAATTGGCTTGCACCACTGCTGGGGACCACTCGCTCGTTATGGTTTTTTCCTTCCATACGCGGTTGTCCCGAGTGAATGGTTCATGACGCCTCAAAATTTGGAAGGGGATATATCCTGTCCCTGTGGGGGTGATTCTGTACGCCCACACCATGTGCCATATCGCCCTTTCCCAGTCTTTGTTGTTGGAGATAGCTGCCTGCACCGACCCCATCACAACTCTGTTAAATCGCTTTACCAGTCCATTTCCGGCCGGATGGTAGATGGATGTATGTTTGGCTAGTATACCATTCCTCTGCATGAAGTTGCTCCATTTTTCTGACCTGAATTGGGGGCCATTGTCGCTCAGGATAGACTTGGGGATGCCCTCTCTCACAAAGGTGTCAGACAGGAACTTGTTTTTTTTTTTTTTTGTAAGACGTTTATTAGTATTCAATAGAGCAGTACATATAGCGAAGCCTACAACCCTGGGGGCCGGCTGCAACATTGCGATGTATCGTAAGAGTAGAGAGATATTAAAGAAAGGTATACATTTCCTTCGACTGTAACCCTAGGAAATAAGTCATTAATTGCATCTTTCGTATCACGTGTGCTCATTGTTCAGTTATACCTTCAAATGACGTCTTGTTTTATCTTTTTTTTATAAGTAAACATTGTAACTCTGTAAACGGAACAGTTCTTATCGGTGTGTCCCAAATTGTTGGCTGTGTCGTCAAGTAGCATTCCGGTATCCACAGTACTGAAACCCATAAGATTTACTGTCAGACCTTGGAAGCGCGGCAATGGGATAGGGGTTAGCAATGTACGTGTTCGGTCTGTCTTTGCCGTGGTGCACGCCAGCCATTCAGAACGGCAGGGCCCCACGGACTGTCGATGGAGTGTGTGTGATGTGTCATACGGATAAATGATATAGCCAGACTGTGTATTGAGGAGACGTCACCTGCGTCTGGCCCCGTGGCCGGTCAGGCGTCTAAGTACGACTCTCGGGTGGGGCGTTTGAGGAAGAAAGGGCTATATGTGGGAGACAAGAGTCCGAAACAATGAACAGGGGAGTGTGTGCGGGAGGGGGGATGGGGGGGGAGAGTGTACTTGTGGGAGCGACGCCGCGAAAAGAGGCTAGGAGGATATTTTAAAATGCCATGGATTAGTGGTCCTTCATGTGGGTGTTTGTCCGGATCCACAGCCAGCGTGTCGGACGTATGGTACAGCCATTGCTCAGGGCGTCTGGGGGGGAGGCAAGCTTCCTCCAGTCCGTCAGCGCCATGTCTCCAGCGCTCCGAGTGGGTGAGTGTCGTGAGGGGGGAGTGCAGTCTGCGTCCTTGGCTTCGCCACGTCTACTCCAGCAGTGTTACCCCATTTGCGGTGATCCCTATATGAGACCTCTGGCCGTGCCCTTTCCCTGGAGGGATCTCATGATATCGTCCCAGAGTTGTGCAATCGGGAATTGTCTTAAGCCCGCTATCTCCTCCCGGTGGTGTGCCGTGCTTTCTGCTCTAGCCCAGTTGGTGAAGGAACCTACCAGTATTTAGGGATTGGCGGTTCTCTCCGTTTCCAGTATTTGGTGAGCAGCCGCTTGGCTGTGATGAGGCCTAGATCCCAGAGCCTAGCTTGTGTCTTATTGAGCTTAGTTCTTTTGTATAATCCAAGAATGCAAGCCTCCCATGTATGTGGCAGCCCTGGACCTGCACTACGTGTCAGGAGAGATGTCACCTTCCCCCAATATGTGGCTATAGAGGGGCAATGCCAGAGCATGTGCAAAATGTCCGCGCCTAGCAGGTCGCATCTGGGACAGGTGGCGGTGTTGATCATGAAGTACCTGTTGATTCTGTCTGGTGATAAATATGCCTGGTGTAGTATGTTTAACTGAATGGTCTGGAAGCGGGAGTTGCGTGGGATATTCACGGGGCTAGCTAGAACCAGGTTCCATTCCTTGTCCGTCCAATCCCTCCCTCGGTGGGCTGCCCATTTGTCCTGTATCGATTGTGTGGACCGTTGCGTGTGCATGAGGAGGGCCTGCGCCAGCCAGCGGATGATATGGGAGCCGTTGCCCATGACGTGTAGGTATTGCATTAGGTGGTGGTCAGACAGGAACTTTATGATGGTCTCTGTGTCCATCGCTTCATCCACTTTCAACTCTGGACATTTTGAGTATCTATCCATGAGGACGCACACGTATTTTTGAACTCTTGTTCATCCAGGATCGGGCCCAGGATATCCACCGACAACTCTTCCCACGGATTCTGCGGGGGGTCAAATTTTCCTATGGCTGGGCGTAGCAGTTTGAGTGTTTTATCTGCCCCATGGCACTGTAAACAGTCCCTGACGTGTCTTTCGGCTCGTACATCCATCCCTGGCCACCAGTAGTTTTGCTTGGTCTTCAACTTCATTTTTCCTATTCCCAAATGTCCTTCGTGGAGCATGCTTAGTAACTTGGGGATGAAGTTTGCCGGGGGGATGACCTTCTCTCCCCTGTACACGAACACTCCTTGGTCATCCATCGACAACTCCTCCCTTATCTCGTAGTATGGTTTGAGGTCCTCACTGGTCTGTCTTTTGTCTGGCCATCCCTTCGTGATGTATAATTTCACTTCCTTTATGGTCTGGTCTTCATCATACGCTTCTTTCCACTCCTGATTTCCGATTACTCTTTCTTGGTCTTCCGTGAGTGCTACCAGCTCTTCCATCCCTGCTTGGTCTTCCTCGCTCTGTTCCATGGCCGCCGCCCTGCTTAAGTAGTCTGCTACTCTGTTCCTGCTGCCTGGGATGTACTCTACATCGTATCTGAATTCTAGTAGTTTTAGGGTCATTTTCGAGATCCTGGGTGGGGCACTGGCATGTCCGCTGGATGTTAGTACTTTCAGTAAAGGCTTATGATCCGTTTTCAACTGGAACCGTGTGCCCCACAGAAATTGCCTGAATCTTGTCATTGCCCACACGACTGCCAGCATCTCTTTTTCTATCACGCTGTATTTCTTTTCTGTTTCGCTCAGTGCGCGGGATGCAAAGCTAAGTGTCTCCATCCTTCCTTGTCCACGGTCTTGCATCAATACAGCACCCAGCCCTTTGTCGCTGGCATCGGTGGTAAGCACTGTCTTTCCCTGGGGGTCGTATCCTTGGAGTGGTACTGCTCCTACCACCTCCCTTTTGATGACTTCGAATTCACTTTGTGCCTCCTCCGTCCAACGGAACTCAGTACGGTCTCTCGTCAGCTGCCTCATGTGATGCGTCTTGGTGGCGAAGTGCTGCACGAACTTGCTGTAGTATTCCGCCATGCCTAAAAATGACCTGACCTCCTCTTTGTTGGTGGGCGGTGGCGCTTCACAAATTGCCTTTACATTCTCTGCGGGTAACTCCTCGCACCCCGATTTCGTGCCCCAGGTAGGTCACCGACTCCATGCCTATCCGGCACTTGGCCCATTCTGCTGTGAGGCCCTTACCATCTAGGATCTTCAGTACTTTGCTGAGTTTCACATCGTGGTCTGGTTTGTCTCTCCCCATTACCAGGATGTCGTCCTGAAAATACTGGATACCATCCATGTCTTTAAACAGTTGGTGCATCAGTTTCTGGAACACCGCAGCCGCCGAGGCTAGCCCGAACAGCATACGGCGGAACTGATAGCACCCGAATGGGGTGATAACCGATATTAATTTCCGGCTCTCTGGGTGTAGTGCAATTTGATGGTAGGCGGAGGTCAAGTCTATAGTGGAGTACCACTTGATTCCTCTAGTCTTGGCCAGCATTTCTTCAATTCTAGGTAAGGGAAACTTTTCCACCACAATGTTCTTATTCAATTCGTGTAGGTCGACACACAGCCTGACCTTCCCACTGGGTTTCATAACTAACACCAATGGATCCAGCCACTGCGCGCACGTGATTGGTTCAATGATCCCCCTTCCTGTACTGCTTCTCTCACTGCCAAGGGCACCTTTCTCACTTTGTAGGCGACTGGTACAGCTTCCTCCTTTAGGATTATCTTGTGTGAGAATCTCTCCATCCTTCCTACCGTGCCTCCGAATACTTTGGGGTACTCTCTCTTCCATTTGTCAAGATCTGGCCAGGTTTCCAGTTCGGTGAGTAGTATCTGTTCCTTGCCCCCTGGATCCAACTTAATGCCCAGGTCGCCTTGGTCCAGCCATCCTAGCAGCGCGGGCCCTCTCTCCGATATGTAAAGCTTGCAGAAGGCAGAACGGCCTCTGAACTCAAATTTTAATGGCCTGAATCCTGCCATAGTACTGGGCGGATGTGGAGCTTCTCCAGTTCTGGGCCTAGATGTGGCGCGAAGATTTCATTCCACACTGCTCTCTGGACAATGTTGTAAGGCGAGCCTGTGTCAGCCACCACACTTATCGGTACTCCCCCTATCATCATTTCCAGTACCGGTTTCGTCGTTCTTCTGCCATCCACGCTCAACACTTGGTCATAAATGCAAAGTACAGTGATGACGCCCTCCTCTGTGCCTTCTTCCTGTTCTTCGCACTCTTGGCCAATGTAGTTTACCATGCCTTTAGAAGACTTCCTCCGACATACCTTCTCATAGTGGCCCACAATGCTGCAGTACATACATTTGGCGCGGAACGCTGGGCACTTCCTGTTGTGCGCCTCGTGGGACCAGCTTCCACACCTGTAGCATGATTTCTTGGTGCTCCCCGTCTGTTTCCCTGGAGGGCCCGGGTTGCCTTGCCATTTGTTGGGCCCCTTAGCCGACGACCCTTTGTACTTGTAGTCTCTGCGGGGCTCTTCTTCGTCGACTTTATTTACCATGGTGCTGGGCGCCATCTCCTTCTTCGTCGCTTCCGCACACCTGCGCGCCAGCTCTGCCCTCTTGACTATTACCATCACCTCCTTCAGTGTGGTCTCCCCGCTGGCCCACAGCTTGTCCTGCACTGCTGTGCTCGTGGTGTGCATCACAACCTGATCTTTGATGAATTCTTCTTCCCATGTGTCGTATTTGCATGTGGCCGCCAGTTTCTTCAGGGCCGCCACGTATTCCTCCACTGTCTCTCCTGGGCATTGTTTCCTTTGCTGGAAATTGAACCTGTCTACTGACACACACACTGCCGGTCTGTAGTGTTCGTTCAGGTCATCAATGGCGTGGGCATACACATCGTCGTCCGCGCTTCCGCTTTGTTTAGGCACCAGGCTCTTGTAAATTCTGAGTCCTTCCGGGCCTAGGTTGAGTAGTAGGATGCGCTTTTTTCTCTTGGGGTTGAACTGTTCCTCGTTTTCGTCTTCTAAAACCCCTATGAAGTTGTCAATGTACTCCCTCCAGTCCTCCCACTTCATTAGTGGTTCTCCTGGTCTGGGCAGGAATTGCACTGGCGCCATTGCGTATCCCGCTTGAGCACTCATCTT
The DNA here is from genome assembly GCF_964263255.1 of Lissotriton vulgaris. NCBI lineage: Eukaryota > Metazoa > Chordata > Amphibia > Caudata > Salamandridae > Lissotriton > Lissotriton vulgaris. The sequence goes on along the minus strand of NC_141691.1, from coordinate 839,101,310 downwards.
TTCACTTTTGATCATGGGTGGTGTACTCCCTTGACTTCTGGGACTGCCTGGTGTATTGTCTTGCTCTTGTTTACCAGCTTGTGACTGGGGACTTTCTGTGTCGGCCCCCTCGCCCTTTCTTAAGGCAGCCAGCGCGGTTTCCCCTGTTTTATGATTCGCTGTGTAATCTGGCGCGATACGCTTTATTTCGCTTGGGTCTATTCACTCCACCCCTTGCGTAATTGTCTTTTCCCTCCGGGGTGGGTTTGGGCTCTGCCACGCTCTTTAGGGTAGGGTACCTCCTGTGGTCGCTTGTTGGCCTCTCCTCGACCATGTGCTTCCCTTGGCCGCCTGGCAACGTTGTCCTGCTTCCTGCTGGAGATCTGTAGTTCACCGGTATCAGTGATGTTTCCCTCGGTGTATTCTTGTTGTATATTTTTTTTTTTCATATGGTGTGCAGGGTTCAGGATCCCGTCCTCGTCGCCATTGTAATGTTTCTATTTCCTCAATAAAGACTCCAGCCCTAAAGAGCGCCGAGCCGATCTGCCGTCCTTATCGGCTTTCGCGCCTCTAATGCGCGATGCGCGCGCAGCCACAATATGGCCGCCAGCACGTCACGTCACGGCGTGACGTGCAACAACTAGAGCACGACACCACACAGCCTGTCACTTTTAGAACAATCATTCATCACAATCGGGCCAAAAGCAAAATCGCGTTCTGTAAACACCATGTCTTAAATACTCGACTGGAACAATCAGCAAACATTGGAAAAGCCTTTAGGTCTCATCCCTGGGAGAGCTTTTGACTTTTTCAATTGGGTGGGGGGCTAACGGGGAGAAAGGGTGGATAACAAGATGATTTTAAAAAGTACCATAAGGCAGCCAACGCTGGCCATTTCTTAGTACTGTTTAGGTCCAGACTGCAGAGACGGGGGGAGGTAGGCGAGGGAGAGGGAGGAAGAAGAGGGAGAGGGAGGAAGAAGAGAGAGAGTATGAGACAGAAAAGACAGAGGGAAGGTGGAAAAAAGCAAGAGAGGGGAGAGTGATGGCATTAGGGGAAACATGGAGAAAGAGATTGGAAGTGTGTCAAAGAAAATTAAATATAGGGTACAGAAAGCATTGGAGTGTGGCTGGGAACACAGCACTAAAAAAAGACATTCTAACAGCAGTGCCATGCAAAGACACAGATGCATGGGGCGGTGGAAGGGGGGGGACGAAATAGGGATGGGATGGAGAGAAAACAAGGGACGGCAGGGATAAGTTAAATACGCTTTTAAAATAAAGAGCTATGGAGAAGCCAGCAGAGAAGAGCTACAATGATGCAAATGAATGGTAAGCTATAGGTAGGTTCCAAGCCCAATACTAGAAGAAAAAAAAAAAAAGAGTCTCGCAAGCGAGAGCACATATGCTAGTGCATGCTTTCGTAGACTTGACCTAAAAAGGGGCACATCATTGCTCTCCAACGGTACTGCAAAGTGTGCCTGCAAAGGAAGTCTGAAAGACAGGAGTATTTGATAAATGCACCGTGGTTATACGTCTGCATTCTGCTTTCAGAGCGATGAAAGTCCGCCATTTGCAAAAGCAATTCACAGCAACCTGCCTTCTTCACACACTCTGGTGAATGAGGCAAGAGAGGCAATACTTATTATGTGTGAAAACCTGGGACATCTCATTACAGGCCCATGTAAGGAAGTGGTAGCAGCAGCGTAGGTACAGAAAATGTAGAAATACTACCAGTGTGATCCAAGGTGGTTGGAATGCTGCTGCCCGCAGCCCGCGTAGTGGGCCACCTAAAAGGGGCCACCCTTTAGTGCCATTTGGGCACTAACCCACCCCCTCTAAAGCCAGGACTCGGGCGGAGTCCCCTTGACTTAGGCACTCTGAATTCCAGCGCAAAAAGCAGGAGAGGAAGTGGTGTAAAGGCCAGAGCTGCTGACTTTGGAGCTGGAGAACCATGTTAGAGTCTTGGCATCGATTCAACGTCATATGATTGTGGGCAAATCACTTAACCTCTCCGTGCCTAATAAAAATGAATGTGTCCTTGTGTAACCAAAAATGTGCTAATGCAGAGGGCTCCAATACCTACGGTCAAGTTTGTGCTTTTTAACAATACAAAAAAGAAAAGATGGCCAGAGGAGGGGCACTAATCATGTAAATGTAAATGTAAATGTATAGGCATTTATATAGCGCACTACTTACCCGTAGGGTCCCAAGGCGCTTCGACCGCTGCGAAACCCTTCCTGGCTTCCCTGAGAGATGGTCCCTTAATGGGTATCTCCAGGGTGAGACCAGGCATCCCCGGCAGTCTGGTGGGGCCGTTAGTGAAGATGAGGCAAGCTAATGCCCAGAGTTGCCGAGTGTGATCGCTGATCAGAGTGGGCACCGAGGCGAGAGAATTATCGAGTCCGCTGACCCTGGTCCAGAAACCTGCCGCGCCGGGAATCGAACCCTGGTCCCGGGCTGTCCTCTGCTCTCGGGTCTGCCGCCTCTAACCAGTGAGCCACACTACTTCACCATGTTAATTAATCAGTACTTTATCCACGCTCCACTGCAATCAAAGGAAGTGACCATGGCAACTTCTGACAAATGAGAAGGCTGAAATGAAGAGCGACAATGGTGCCAAAGAATGGTAAGCTGTGGGCAGGTTCTAAACCAATTATCAGGCACTAGAGTCTCGCACACGAGAGCGCATGCTCTAGCAGAATACACTTAAAAATGTTGCATTCAACTATATTGTTGGAAAACTACTCTGCTAAACCAACTCTTCGTCACAGCAGACTGAATTCATCTACAGGCACGTCCCCCTGGAATATAAACAACTAAATGTAGTTATTTTGGCTCCACTCCAGAGTTCCAGGCCTGCTTTCCTTCAGGGAAATTAGCTTACCTTACAAAAGACATGCATCCAGCTTAATAAGAACTACATCAATGTGATAATGTAAACCAGAATGGATGTACAGAGATTTCGGACACATTTCCTACCTCTAGATTTCAAATCGTTCACGATTTAAGGTGCACCATATGAATAATGATCATCCACACTTCTGAGATGGCACCCATTCTTGGCATTTTTATATATGTAAAGACCCAACACTACTATTGGGCTCAAACTCGGCAACTAGAATACCAAACAAGCACCGGCCGTGCCAAATGATTTGGCTTAAAACTGAAAGTGCCTCTTCAGTCATTGGTAGATTTAGGGCTTCAATATGTTTTCATACATGCATTCTGTCACTCATTCTTGTAGTTATGAATCCCCTTATTCACTCACTGACTAAATGTTGCATGCAACCACTTAAACACCAACAAAACACACACACACAAAGTCAACAATTATATGCAAAATAATTAAAAATAACACAAGTAGAAAAAAACCCATGCCGCTAACTAAACATAGGAGGCATATGCTTACAATATAAAATAAAATAAAACATAGCAGCATGCATCAGTCTTGCAATGGTATTTTAAATAGTGATTTCCTGTTTTGAAGTTTCACAGGACTGCCCAATTTAGAAGCAACATGTTTTCCATCTTTTGGAGGTGAAAAAAAGTACACAAAGTACGCAATATTATTTCAAGATGGCCACTCAGTAAACATCGCACCGGAGGGAACACCTTGAAATGGTTTTGTGCACAGAGTAGCATTACTGTACCGACTCAAGATGGCTGAAATAATGCCTCCAAATGTGGCGGTCATCCTGGAAGCGCTTAGTATTGCCTGCCTTTCATTTCTATGAAACTGTGGTCTCAAAAGCATTTAAGAGAAGCCGCTAAGAGGGTAGGGAAGGCGTGGGGGCAAGAAGTGCCTTAAAGAGGTCTGGGATGCAGAGAGATATGAGAAGGTGATGTGCAGGGAATAAGAAGTGCAGTGCAGAAGTAGGTAAGGATTAAAGGAAATATAGAGGAGCACAGAATAGGAAGAGTGAGTCAAACAGGAGTGTTCCAGCAGGAGCAGACAGAGAGGGTATAGGTATAAAGTATTCCCATGTGTATTTCCATGCAAGCTCTTAAGTGGTAGCAGAAGGATACACCTTAATGGCCAATATCAATAGGTGAATGGTGCATACTCAACTGGGAGGAGCCAATATGAGATTCTCTAAGTCTTAAGCCAATGACTGAAAGAGGATGATCAAACAAAGCCTATGGTTGAAAGGTGTGGACTCAAAGCTCACTATGTATACTATAAGCAACAGGTCTATTTGACAGCTGTACTGTTAAACCCCAGATCTAAAAAGAAAAAGTAAAAGAAGAAACAGCAAGTATAACAGAAAGAAAAGAAAAATAAAGGACTGGCCCACTACCCTTGGCAGTGAAGCAAACTCAGGCCGATATGCACATGGGATCAGGCAAAATGCTATCACTAACAGGGTAACAGAGCCAATGGCTGAAGTAGACTGACCGGCTGCCCCATTCTGTATATAGTCATGGAAATAAGCAGTGTTAGTATAATATTCAAACAGATCAATGGCAGAAGAAAGCTGACCGAAAGCCTCTTTATGTATGTATATGTATCATTATTTATGTATCTGATTAGTCCTTGTTTTGATTACAGGAGCATGGGAGACAACTAAGCATGCCACGGTCTACTAAGAGTGTCTAGAAAGGATTATCAGTGTGTGAATCTTGTAACCCTCAGGGTCCGTGAAGTGGTATAACCAAAACACTTTTCTACCAAGGTAATCTGGGAGATTCCATTCAACAAAATATCGGTCTACAGCCTTTAACACAGTGTAAAACAAATCCACCCTTAAAGTCCCATTGACTATAGCCACTGCTTTTCACAAAAAATAGGTTGGACCTAATGCCCTTGTCGTAACTATTCATAATAAGCAGATCAGACCTATGGCGTAGAAAAATTTTTCCCCACAGAACTAATCAGACCTATTAGTCTTTATCCTCTGCTTGTCATGCTGTATTGAGCTTCATTCCAACAAAATGGCATTTGGCAAAACACCACCTGCCAAAAAAAGGTCCAGCAATAATTTTCACGCTTCAAATACTAAAGGGAACAGGCGTACTCTATAAAAGAGGAGACCCACTGTCTACCTCTTTCCTTTGGTTGTACCGCTCATTAAATATCTTTTGTATGGGTTTTCTCAGCATCCAGTGATTTCATGGGTTTGGTGATTTGAGACAGACTTCCTATGAAATAAACTGGTTGTGAGCTGTTTCTATTCTAGTGACCAAAATTAAGCACACTGCGTCAACATTTGACCCTCAGTGGTAGGGTAAAAAGGAGAGCCGTCTAATGCTTTTCAAGAAGGTAGAGTAGGGGCTGAGTCTCAGAACTCAACGGTTATGCAACAGGAAATTACTGTCCAAGAAGGTGCTTCATTTTATAAACAAAGAAGTGGAGAACCATAATGCATTCCAAAATGCAAAGTTGCACACAGAAATAACAAAGGCATAAGATTATACACATGTAGCCAAGGGGTTTATACACTGAAAATAATCAGGTTTAAAGAAAGCACAAGTGCAGGCTCACTACAGAAAGTCAGCAGCTTACTTGTTTATGTGACCCGCACGCCATTCCTTAACATGTTTAAGTATTGAGTCTTTAAAGTTATGTTAGTGTCCCGCCCACTTTTCCCGGCTTTACCTGGGTATTGACGCTCACATGCAACCAGTGTATGTCCAGAATTTTTTTTCGATAGATGCATGGGCCAACCCACCATCTTCAGACTCACTCAAAGGGTCAGACCGTGGTCGGCAGCTCATGGGGTCACCTCTGATCTGCCCATGGACACTGCTGGCGCGTGGGTGAATGTAGTAGGAACACAAGGACACCGTACTCTCCAATTTCAACCTAGTAGGCGTGCTCGCTTGCTCGGTCCACTTGCGCTGCAACATAGTAGGAACACCTAGATACCCCTGAAGAAGGGATTTTTCCCAAAATGCATTGGGTGATTTTAAATAAAGTGTGGCATGTGGAAGCAGTCATCCTCCTGTGTTTTTATGACCAGAAAATGAACAAAAACGAAAATGAGTTAAATGAATTGAAAAAAAGGATGAATATTATTGGATAAAACTGAGGAATAATTGAAAAAGTTTATTGTGAAATTTAATTCATTGGATTTGTTGGACATTGGCTGTGCAGCATAATGGGGATCGCAATGAGGTGCCCTCGTGTTCCTACTATGTTGCAGCGCAAGTGGACGGAGCGCCGAGCAAGCTAGCACGCCTACTAGGTTGAAATTGGAGAGTACAAGATAAGGAATACAAGTAATAATTTGAGTACAGAGATGTGCATCTCACCACCATCTACTTGCCATTGCATTGAATGTAGAACACGAAGTTCAACAGAGTTAGCACCACTCACTTTGAAACTTTGTGGTGATATCTTCTTGGCAGATTGGAGCAGAGGCTCGTAACTGTTTTTTTTTTTAAAGATTGATCGAGGAGGCCGGTTGACCTACTACAGACTCGGGCTGGTGCTGATTACACTCCCCACAAAGCAAACACAAAGAGATGATGGGACGGAATGCTGAAACTTTTCAGACATTCACCCCCAGTCAGAGATATGGGTTGAATCCATCACTTCTTCAGTTCACTTCGCCACCCCAGTTCAGACCCAGCTATATGCAAATTAGTCTTGACCCTGTGCCTCATGGAAACAGTCCAGACCGAACTGCCAAGCCAGGTCTTCCTGGACCGGAAACAAGCATCCTGGGACCGGTTTCGGGGTAACACCACTCATCAGCCAGGCTAGCTTGAATCTAGTGGCACAGCGAGCAAGGGGCCCAGATCTCTTGACTGGGGGTGAATGTTTTGATTTGTTCTGCATTCCGTCCATCAATTGTGTTTCTTTTGCCTTCTCGCCCAAAGTGTGCCGGGTATGCCCAGACGTGGGTCCCCGGCTCACGGTGCCACTGGATTCAAGCTATCCTGGCTGATGATGGGTGAAACACCAAAACCGGTCCTAGGATGCTTGTTTCTGGTCCAGGGAGGACCTGGCTTGGCAGTTCGGTCTGGACTGTTCACATGAGGCACAGGGTCAAGACTGATTTGTATATAGCCAGGTCTAAACTGCGGTGGTATGATGAGCAAAAGAATGATGAATTTAACCCAGATCGCTTGACTGGGGTGAATATTTTGATTTGTTCTATATTCCGGCCATCAATTGTTTGTCTTTTGATAACACTCCCCACAGCATCTGGGATTTAGGAGACTGCCCCAGAGCAATAGGCTTCTCTTTCTTGGCAATTAACTCTTTGCAGGGGCCAGGCACTGCTGCCCCTCTTTCAGCAGGCCAGCAGCCCCAAGGCCACAAGCAGCTTCATAGCTCCTCTTAGTAATATTGCAGGCTCTGGGGGATGTCCCCTGACATGTGGGAGACTATATGTACAAGACACCATCCCATGATCTCGGGATTTCTTTGAGTACTATGCAAAGTAACACCCCGACCTAAAAGTCTGTTTTCTTGCATTGGGGCGCCCGGAACTCTTTTTAAATCCCGATCAATTGTTTTTGCTGATGTGGAGTATGTGAAAAAATCTTTCACTTTATTACAGCAAATGAATCGAGATGAGGTGAAACTAATTAAACCTAGCTTCCGCAAACATGTAATGCTGAAAACCACACTATTATTGGAGCCTTATCTATCATGGTCCATATCGGGCTATGAGCGGTTTTTGTTAATAAGGTTCCGATTGGATTATTACCACCTTTTATTAACTGTCCCAAGGGGCTCTCATAGAGGTCAAGTGTTACCGTCCTGCGGATGCAACAATGAGTCTCCGCAGGACTTGGTGCACTTTTTATTTATTTGTCCCCTCTATGATGCACCCCGGCGGTTCTTTCCAAAACCCACTTTTAAAAAAACAAAGTTTTACCAAGGTCCGACCAGCCCTCTGTTACCTGCAATTGTTAAAGCCTGAAAGCACTTTATTTTTGATTTGTTTCTTAAAATTAGCCCTAAAACTTAGAAATTGCAGGGAGATTTAACTATTTCATAAATGCTGCCACTATTATACCTAATCCCTAATGGTTGCTGTTAATATTATATATTTTAATGGAATGTTTTTAATATATGGTTTTTATGATTATACCTCATGTTTTTAACCATGTATTATATTAATTGTGATACTGGGTTTTTTTGTTTGAAAAACAGAATAAAAATATTTTCTGATTCTGATACTGTGCAAAGTAACACCTCAACCTAGTAAGCGTCTAAGGCTTGTCCAAACAATGCAAATTTCAAATGTCTCTTAGCGAGCACATATGTAGCATGATCTCTCGACTATGTAACAATAAATTAAACAGCAGAACGCTGTTCATGGTAACAACATGACATGCATTTCTGTAAGGCGCAACTGCCCAATCTATTACACTTGAAAACCTGTTAATAACCATCAGATGTCTTTAAGCAAACAAAACCCATTCCCTGCTGAAAAACAATGGAAACAGTGCTGCAGGGAGTTCACCAGGGCACTCGGTATACGTTTTTGGAATGCCTTTAAAAATATGAATAATTTCCAATGTAATATCAGGGAGTTAGTACGTCTTCTCCGTCAGTCTCATTCCTGCATTTCTCTACCGGGCCTTCCAAGACCCCTAGAGTAACTGGTTTCAAATGACTGTGCTGATCTCTAGGTCATGAGCTGCGTTGGAGTCTACTGTGGCTGTAACATTTAAAATGTCCATGAAAGGATTTTTTTAGGTCGAGCGACCTATCTCAATGCGCATGCGCATTGAGCGGGAGCGAAGATATATAGTAGCTTAAATAAGCTTTACCTAGACTGGCGATTGACTGGCGATTTGATGCTGTGCCCGTGCGCTGTTAGGTCAATGCGCAAGCGCATTGACCTAAAATGCGCGTGCACATCATCAAATCGCCAGTCAATCGCCAGCAGCACTCCTCCCCTGCTGCTTCACACCCTCATGCCGCTCTCCCCGCTCCGCCCCCTGTCCTGCCCGCCGTGTCGCATTTCTCATCCCCCCTCCCCACAGCAATGCCCTCAGCCGGCCGTACTTTCACTTTGACGGCCACAGGCCGTCTCTCGTGTTTCTCCTTGTCTCTCGTGTCACCAGGCTGTGTGTGCTGCCTCCGCGGGCACCATGATGTAACCCCCACTCTCTTAAATGCCTACATTATACCAGTCTTAAACATGATCAATAGCTTCAATCTGGGCTAACATATTTACCCTGATGATAATCATATTCACTTTAGGATATTCAGTTAACTATGTGCCCTTACTGTTGTGTCGGGCAGTTGGTCAGCCACGACACTCTCGGTGTATTTTATTGACGGGTTGGAACGCCGCATCGCTCTCCCTCCTCCCACACCCCCGCTCCGCACCCTCCCCTGCCCGCCATGTCGCATTTCTCCTCCCCCCCCCAAAGCAATGCCCTCCGTCACTTATGGAAAATGTTCACATTCCAACACTTAGCTTATCACTTACACTGAAATCTGTCTCCAGCACTTATTTTACTATTTTCAAAGCAACCGGTCCGACTCCAGTGCTTAGTTTACTAGTTACACTGGATTCTGCAAACCTCCAACCCTTTACAGCACTCCTCCCCTGCTGCTTCACACCCTCATGCCGCTCTCCCCCTGTCCTGCCCGCCGTGTCGCATTTCTCATCCCCCCTCCCCACAGCAATGCCCTCAGCCGGCCGTACTTTCACTTTGACGGCCACAGGACGTCTCTCGTGTTTCTCCTTGTCTCTCGTGTCACCAGGCTGTGTGTGCTGCCTCTTAGGTCGAGCGACCTATCTCAATGCGCATGCGCATTGAGCGGGAGCGAAGATATATAGTAGCTTAAATAAGCTTTACCTAGACTGGCGATTGACTGGCGATTTGATGCTGTGCCCGTGCGCTTTTAGGTCAATGCGCAAGCGCATTGACCTAAAATGCGCGTGCACATCATCAAATCGCCAGTCAATCGCCAGCAGCACTCCTCCCCTGCTGCTTCACACCCTCATGCCGCTCTCCCCGCTCCGCCCCCTGTCCTGCCCGCCGTGTCGCATTTCTCATCCCCCCTCCCCACAGCAATGCCCTCAGCCGGCCGTACTTTCACTTTGACGGCCACAGGCCGTCTCTCGTGTTTCTCCTTGTCTCTCGTGTCACCAGGCTGTGTGTGCTGCCTCCGCGGGCACCATGATGTAACCCCACTCTCTTAAATGCCTACATTATACCAGTCTTAAATATGATCAATAGCTTCAATCTGGGCTAACATATTTACGATGATGATAATCATATTCACTTTAGGATATTCAGTTAACTATGTGCCCTTACTGTTGTGTCGGGCAGATGGTCAGCCACGACACTCTCGGTGTATTTTATTGATAAGGTGTGGGCCAAACGTGCTCCACAATAATCACAGGAGCCTGCGCGCTGCTTAACTATCGGCATTACACTTACCACAGTGAGAAGAGTCGGTGTCAGACAAGGTAATATTTTCATGTTGGAAATTGGCTTTTGAAATAATCGAAGTTCATATGTCTGTTGTTCTAAACCACAAGTACTAGCTGTGTGACGGGTTGGAACGCCGCATCCACCACCACCACCACCGCATCCACCATCACCACATCCACCGCATCCACCACTGCATCCACCATCACCGCCACATCCACCACCACATCCACCACACCCACCACCACCACATCCACCATCACCTCCACATCCACCACACCCACCACCACCACATCCACCATCACCTCCACATCCACCATGACATCCACCGCCACATCCACCACCACATCCACCACATCCACCACCACCACATCCACCACCACCGCATCCACCACCACCACCACCCCATCCACCCCCACCACCACCACTGCATCCACCACCACCACCGCATCCACCACCACCACCGCATCCACCACCACCACCGCATCCACCACCACCACATCCACCACCACCTCATCCACCATCAACACCACATCCACCATCACCACCACCACCACATCCACCAACACAGCCACCATCACCTCCACATCCACCATGACATCCACCACCACCGCATCCACCACCACCACCGCATCCACCACCACCACCACCACACCCACCACCACCACTACATCCACCACATCCACTACAACCACCACCCCATCCACCACTACCACCACCACCACCGCATCCACCACCACCGCCGCATCCACCATCACCACCACATCCACCATCACATTCACCATCAAATCCACCACCACCACCACTTCCACCACCACATCCACCACCACATCCACCACCACATCCACCACCACATCCACCATGACATCCACCGCCACATCAACCACCACATCCACCACCACCACATCCACCACATCCACCACCACCACATCCACCACCACTGCATCCACCACCACCACATCCACCACCACTGCATCCACCACCACCACATCCACCACCACCACCACATCCACCACCACTGCATCCACCACCACCACATCCACCACCACCACCACATCCACCGCATCCACCACCACATCCACCACTTCCACTGCATCCACCACCACCACATCCACCACCACATCCACCACCACCACATCCACCACCACATCCACCACCACCACATCCACCACCACCACCACCACATCCACCACCACATCCACCATCACATCCACCATGACATCCACCGCCACATCCACCACCACATCCACCACATCCACCACCACCACATCCACCACCACCACATCCACCACCACCACCACATCCACCACCACCACCTCCACCACCACTTCACCACTGCATCCACCACCACCACATCCACCACCACCACCACATCCACCGCATCCACCACCACACCCACCACTTCCACTGCATCCACCACCACCACATCCACCACCACCACCACATCCACCACCGCATCCACCACCACCACATCCACCACCGCATCCACCACCACCACATCCACCACCACATCCACCACCACATCCACCACCTCATCCACGACCTCATCCACCAACGCATCCACCACCACCACCACATCCACAACCACCACATCCACCACAACACCACCACATCCACCTTCACCACCACATCCACCACCACCACATCCACCATCACATCCATCACCTTCACATCCACCATGACATCCACCACCACATCCACCACCACATCCACCACTTCCACCGCAACCACCACCACCACCACCACATCCACCACCACCACCACATCCACCACCACCACATCCACCACCACCACCACATCCATCACCGCATCCACCACCACCACCTCATCCACCACCGCATCCACCACCACCACACCCACCACCATCACTTCCACCACCACATCCAACACCTCATCCACCACCTCATCCACCAACGCATCCACCACCACCACCACATCCACCACCACCACCACATCCACCACATCCACCACCACCACATCCACCACCACCGCATCCACCACCACCGCATCCACCACCACTACATCCACCACCACATCCACTACAACCCCCACCCCATCCACCACTACCACCACCACCGCATCCACCACCACATCCACCATCACATCCACCACCACCACCACCATCACATCCACCAGCACCATCACATCCACCACCACCACCACCACCAACACATCCACCACCACATCCACCACCACATCCACCACTTCCACTGCATCCACCACCACCACATCCACCACCACCACATCCACCACCACCACCGCATCCACCACCACCACCGCATCCTCCACCACCACATCCACCACCTCATCCACCACCTCATCCACCACCTCATCCACCACCTCATCCACCACCTCATCCACCAACGCATCCACCACCACCACCACATCCACAACCACCACATCCACCACAACACCACCACATCCACCATCACCACCACATCCACCACCACCACATCCACCACATCCACCACCACCACATCCATCACCTTCACATCCACCATGACATCCACCACCACATCCACCACCACATACACCACTTCCACTGCATCCACCACCACCACCACATCCACCACCCCCACATCCACCACCACCACCACCACATCCACCACCACCACCACCACCACATCCATCACCGCATCCACCACCACCACATCCACCACCTCATCCACCACCGCATCCACCACCACCACACCCACCACCATCACTTCCACCACCACATCCACCACCTCATCCACCACCTCATCCACCAACGCATCCACCACACCCACCACCACCACACCCACCACCACTACATCCACCACCACTACATCCACCACCACATCCACTACAACCCCCACCCCATCCACCACTACCACCACCACCGCATTCACCACCACCACCACCGCATCCACCACCACCACCACCAACACCACATCCACCATCACATCCACCACCACCACCACCATCACATCCACCAGCACCATCACATCCACCACCACCACATCCACCAACACATCCACCATCACCTCTACATCCACCATGACATCCACCACCACATCCACCACCACCACATCCACCACCACCGCATCCACCACCACCGCATCCACCACCACCGCATCCACCACCACCGCATCCACCACCACCACATCCACCACCACCACCACACCCACCACCACTACATCCACCACCACATCCACTACAACCACCACCACATCCACCAACACCACATCCACCATCACATCCACCACCACCATCACATCCACCACCACCACATCCACCATGACATCCACCGCCACAGCCACAGCCACCACCACATCCACCACCACCACATCCACCACCACCGCATCCACCACCACCGCATCCACCACCACCACCACCACACCCACCACCACTACATCCACCACACATCCACTACAACCACCACCCCATCCACCACTACCACCACCACCGCATCCACCACCACCGCCGCATCCACCACATCCACCACCACCACATCCACCGCATCCACCACCACATACACCATCACATCCACCATCAAATCCACCACCACATCCACCACCACATCCACCACCACATCCACCACCACATCCACATCCACCATCACATCCACATCCACCATCACATCCACCGCCACATCCACCACCACATCCACCACCACATCCACCACCACCTCATCCACCACCACCACCTCATCCACCACCACTTCACCACCGCATCCACCACCACCGCATCCACCACCACCACATCCACCACCACATCCACCGCATCCACCACCACATCCACCACCACCACATCCACCACCGCATCCACCACCACCACATCCACCACCACATCCACCACCTCATCCACCAACGCATCCACCACCACCACCACATCCACAACCACCACATCCACCACCACCACATCCACCACAACACCACCACATCCACCATCACCACCACATCCACCACCACCACCACCACATCCACCATCACATCCATCACCTTCACATCCACCATGACATCCACCACCACATCCACCACCACATACACCACTTCCACCGCATCCACCACCACCACCACCACCACCACATCCACCACCACCATCACCGCATCCACCACCACCACCGCATCCACCACCACCACATCCACCACCTCATCCACCACCGCATCCACTGCATCCACCACACCCACCACCACCACCACTTTCACCACATCCACAACCACCACATCCACCACCACCACATCACCACCACATCGACCACCTCCACCACCACCACCACATCCACCACCTCCACCACCACCACCACATCCACCACCACCCCCACATCCACCACCACATCCACCCCCACATCCACCACCATCATCACCACATCCACCACCACCATATCCCCCAGATCCACCACCACCACATCTACATGTGTGTGGCTCTGTGTGTGTAGGTGCAAATGCAATGTTCTTGGATTGTCGTCACAATAAAATACACTGAACATAAGCTTCACAAAAGTTATTTACAAACGTTTAAGCTATTGCCATTATAAATTACAATAACTTTTATTTAAGTATTAATTATTTACAAAATTAAAAGCCGTTGTTATTTGTAATATCAATACATCTAAGTCACGTAAATACAACACACATTGCATTACAAATGCTATAGGTGTCACATTTGCAAAAGTTAAAACTATTGACATTGTAACTGACAAAGCTATTAATTCTGCTATTTTCAAAACCAACACATACATAAAAAAAAGTGTCATTTACAATACCAATAGCTCAAACTTTCCTAATGCGAGACCTGTTGCATTTCCAATGCTTGTTTATACTTAATTATGCTTTGTTCTTTATTAGGTTTTTATTGAAAGAGAGTATAGAGCACACTACGATATACAATTGAAAATAATTCTTAGCATTAAATTAAACAAGGGAATTTATCTGTAAAGTTTAATTCCACACACACCCTAACTTGAACTTGTTTGGCTTGCTCGGAAGCGGAACTTTTACGTACTGTGGCAGGCTACTATTAAACAAACCTCTTCACCACTAATCGGGTATCAATGATCCTGACTAACTCTTCCTGCCAAGCCTTAGCAAGAAGCAAGGGTTTGAGACTCTTGCTTCCTTCCTTCAAATTACAGGGATCAATGAGAAGAAAATTGGCCGCAACCTAAAGGAATAGCCACATTACCAATGGATATTAGATTCGCACAATTGACCAAGTGCAGCACTGTAAACTCAGATTGCTCTTACTAAGCTAAAGAAAGGCTCACAGTACATGTATTTTTAATTTATATGCATTTCCTTTTTCAAGAGTGCTGACTTGGCCCGAAAGGACAGCAGGGCACTCTACAGTCATAGAAAAAGAAACATTTTAGATGTGCTTTATTATAGATTTCAATCAGGCATTTGAAAAAGGGTGGGTGCAAACAAGGTACTGTTTGCTCTCACATTGTGTCATCATTCAAAAATGCTCCTCTGCACTCAGTATTTTATATTTTATTGTCTGCTTTTACAATGAGTCGGTCCGGGAGCTGGTAAACGTAGTTTTGCACTTAGCCCTTTATAGTGTACTGCATGTTTTAAATTGGGTTGGTTCTGGCCTTGAAAAGCAAGTGATATGCTCCCGGTTTACTCCGTTACTGCGTTTGTTCATTGCGCGACTGATAGAGCTGTAAAGACTCCCCCGACTTACATGGGACCGATCGTAAATGCTGCTTTGCATTTGGTATTTTATATTGGTCTGTCAGTTTTTACAATGGTCTGTTTTAATATTTGTGTCCTGAATTTTGTCTGTATGTCCCAATATTGGGCTCTTTTAAGTCTTGTGTGTTGAACACTAGAAGCTTTTATGCTTGTTTGTTAAGGTTTTAATGAACCGTACAATAAAATTTGACTATGACCATGATGTACAAGAAGGTACATGACCACTGTAGATGGCAGGAAATGAAATGAAGAATGATTAGTCAGAGGTAGCGGCGAGCTAGGAGCAGGGAACTTTCAGTAGGGGAAGTTGGGCAGAAGGGGGTGAGTGGCTTTTCATTAGAAGTTAACTTTTTTAAATGTAGAGAAAGCGGGGCAATTTCTAATTTTGCAGCAATCAGACTGCCTCTCGAATTTAAGCGACTCCATGGATACTACAAGGTTTTCAAATGAGGTGTGAGCTTTTGAGTGAACCATTGCTATTTTAGCACCAGTATAGGGTGAGCGAGAACATGAAGATAAAGTACATCATCTGCAGCAGGATCACTGAACCTTTGTGTTTGCGTGCAGTTGATACCAGAAGTAGAACCTCCTCAATTGAGTCAAAAGTCTAAGTAAAGCAAGCATTCGCAAAACCAAATGATCTGGCTTGTTTCAGTTATACCCCATGACTAGTGCCTTCGCCAATGCTTGTTAGAAATTCACTTAATCTGTCAAATTAATAAAGGAAGCATGTGTCGTATGTAACCGTATTGCATTTCGATGGGCAATGTATAACTAGCACAATAAACAACCACGTTGTCACTCAAATGTGAAAGACACCTATCCACTCGCTGTCTCAACATTCACAGTCACATTAAGATAAGCCTGCCCCTCACTCATACACTGAGTCACTGTAACAAACCATGCACTGTCTCACAACGCCTTCACTCACACTATCCCACACAAGACTCTCACTTTTTCACACACTTGTACATTCACTGTCTCCTCGAGCACCAGCTCACACAAGATCCTTGCACGTGCACTCACACCAACACATTTAGGTACTTGAAAAGTGGGAAAGATAATTGCAATAAAATGTCTGTAGTCATACTTAGAAAAAA
Source organism: Lissotriton vulgaris (assembly GCF_964263255.1). Lineage (NCBI taxonomy): Eukaryota > Metazoa > Chordata > Amphibia > Caudata > Salamandridae > Lissotriton > Lissotriton vulgaris. The sequence goes on along the minus strand of NC_141691.1, from coordinate 839,084,219 downwards.
ACAAGAGGGTGAGGTAATCATCCTTTGGGGAGGGTTGTTCAGTGAGCAATAAACTGCTTGTCAAATGGTTAAAGACTCTTTTGTTAATAGGATATTGACATTAGAAGAAAGACTAGTCTTGTTTTAGTCTCAAGTATTGAGAAATGCACAGCAAGGTCACGACAGAAAAGGGTCTCAATCAAATGGGAGCTTGAACCACTGGAGGAGAGGACGGAAAGGAGTCACCAATGGCCGAGAGGCTAAATAGATGCACTGTGAGGCAGAACTCTCGTTACCCCGTTGAATGAGTAGCTCATTCAGTTCAGGTTTTAAGTAGCCTTCTGGAACTTGTAGTCTTGCGCAACCCATGATAAAATCACGACTACAAGACCCAGAATTCAAAGAAAATTTCTGAACTTGCAGAGCTACTCAAACATGGAATTGGGAAACTTCAGAGCTCTATGTGAGGCTGTAGAAAACTACTGAATGGGATGAAGGCGTGGAGGCATTGGTATGATAAGAGGGTAGCCTAGATCTTGGGGAAAAGAACAGAGTTAAATGAAATAAGGTATCATTACCTTTAAGTATAACTAAGCTCTTTAAATAAAAATAGTTTTGCAGAATCTGTTGGAAGCTGGAAGCTTTACAAATAGTTAGTTACAAATTTGCAAATCCAGCAACCAAATTACCTAAAACAAACATGCATCAGTTGACTTCTTTCAGCAGGATTTAGACTAAACCGGCAAAATTCCAGCTGCTCCTCGTATTATCACTTCGGGCAGTAACCTTTCCTTTACCGCAGCAGCAGATACCAGCTGTTTGTCACTGCTACGGGCCACTCATGGTACTATCCCAGTGCTTTTGTCTTGCTCCTACGTACAATTTGTTTCTTTGCCCAGTAACAGTGTTTCTTCAATATTTGTAGTTTTAGTGCACCATCATACAATGACTATATTATTTCCAATTGCATAATAAGTAGCAAAACGTCAAAACTTTGTATAAAAATAGCTCGATTTATTAAACAAAATAACAATGACAAGTTTCAGCTTCAAAATGCCAAAATGTTTTGCAAAAAGCTTCACCCGGGCAATATCTAAACTCAACTGTTAATAATGGCTACCAAACGGGATACCAAAATTCGAAGACGGGTCAAATGGTGGAAAACTACAAGTCTATGCCAACAAGCATTTGCAATGCAATAGGTCTCGCATTAGGAAAGTTTGAGCTATTGGTATTGTAAATAACAATTTTTTTATTTATGTGTTGGTTTTGAAAATAGCGAAATTAATTGCTTTGTCATCCACCATTTATCATTTACAATGCCAATAGTTATAAGTTTTGCAAATATGACACCTATAGCATTTGTAATGCAATATGTGTTGTATTTACGTTAATACTTAAATAAAAGTTATTGTAATGTATAATGGCAATAGCTTAAACTTTTGTAAATAACTATTGTGAAGATTATGTTCAGTGTATTTTATTGTGTCGAAAATCCAAGAACAGAAGTGAAATATTAACATATTTTTGTGACATTTGTAATAAAGCTTGAAACATTGATAGAACATATTTGAACCAGTTGTTGTTGAATGGTTGCACAGATTGATGCTGTGGTGGCGACAAGTGATGCTGTGGCGTTCAGTGATGCTGTGGTAGCACATAGTGATGTTGTGGTGCCCCTGAGTGATACTGTGATAGTGCTGAGTGATGATGTGGTGATGCGATAGATAGAGTGAGTGTGATAGATAGAGTGAGGGCGATAGATAGATAGAAAGAGGGCGATAGATAGATAGAAAGAGGGCGATAGATAGAGGGAGGGAGGGCGATAGATAGAGGGAGGGAGGGTGATAGATAGATAGGAGTGAGGGCGGTAGATAGATAGGAGTGAGGGCGATAGAAAGAGTGAGGGCGATAGATAGAAAGAGTGAGGGCGATAGATAGAAAGAGTGAGGGCGATAGATAGAAAGAGTGAGGGCGATAGATAGAAAGAGTGAGGGCGATAGATAGAAAGAGTGAGGGCGATAGATAGATAGATAGAGGGTGATAGAGTGAGGGCGATAGATAGAGTGAGGGCGATAGATAGAGGGAGGGCGATAGATAGAGGGAGGGCGATAGATAGAGGGAGAGCGATAGATAGAGGGAGGGCGATAGATAGAGGGAGGGCGATAGATAGAGGGAGGGCGATAGATAGAGGGAGGGCGATAGATAGAGGGAGGGCGATAGATAGAGGGAGGGCGATAGATAGAGGGAGGGCGATAGATAGAGGGAGGGCGATAGATAGAGGGAGGGCGATAGATAGAGGGAGGGCGATAGATAGGCATGTAATTATGTGGCACTGAGTGGTATTTGGAGTGTATGTTGCGTTGAGTGCAGTGTAATTATGTAGCATATAATTATGTGGCACTGAGTGGTATTATGAGGAGTGTATGTTATATTCAGTAGAGTGTAATTGTGTGGCGTCTAATTATGTGGCACTGAGTGGTATTGTTTGGAGTGTATGTTGCATTATAATTATGTAGCATATAATTATGTGGCACTGAGTGGTATTGTGTGGAGTGTGTGTTGCATTCAGTAGAGTGTAATTATGTGGTGTGTAATTATGTGGCACTGAGTGGTATTTGGAGTGTATATTGCGTTGAGCGCAGTGTAATTATGTAGCATAGAATTATGTGGCACTGAGTGGTATTGTGTGGAGTGTATGTTGTATTCAGTAGAGTGTAATTGTGTGTGAGGGTGCAGAGTGTGTGAGGGTGCAGAGTGTGCGAGGGCGCAGAGTGTGTGAGGGCGCAGAGTGTGTGAGGGCGCAGAGTGTGTGAGCGTGCAGAGTGTGTGAGGGTGCAGTGTGTGTGAGGGTGCAGTGTGTGAGGGTGCAGTGTGTGAGGGTGCAGTGTGTGAGGGCACAGTGTGTGGCCTAAAGTAGTGTGAGGGTGCAGTGTTTGTGGCCTAAAGTAGTGTGAGGGAGCAGTGTGTGTGGCCTAAAGTAGTGTGAGGGAGCAGTGTGTGTGGCCTAAAGTAGTGTGAGGGTGCAGTGTGTGTGTCCTAAAGTAGTGTGAAGGCACAGTGTGTGTGGACTAAAGTAGTGTTAGGGCTCAGTGTGTGTGGGCTAAGTAGTGGTAGGGCGCAGTGTGTGTGGGCTAAAGTAGTGTGAGTGCGCAGTGTGTGTGGCCTAAAGTAGTGTGGGGGCACAGTGTGTGTGGGGGGGGATTGTGTGTGTGTGGGGGAATTGTGTGTGGGGGGATTGTGTGTGGGTGGGTGTGTGTGGGTGGGGTTGTGTGTGTGGGTGGGGTTGTGTGTGTGGGTGGGGTTGTGTGTGTGGGTGGGGTTGTGTGTGCGGGGTGTGTGTGGGGGTTGTGTGTGTGGGTTGTGGGTGTGGGTTGTGTGTGTGTCGGGGGTTGTGTGTGTGGGGGGGGGGTTGTGTGTGGGGTGTTGTGTGTGGGGTTGTGTGGGTGTGGATGGGGGTGGGGGTGTGTGGGGGTGCGTGGGTGTGTGGGGGGTGTGTGTGGGAGGTGGGGGGGGTGTTGGGTTGTGTGTGTGTGGTGGGTTGTGTGTTGGGGGTTGTGTGTGGGGGGGTTGTGGGTGTGGGGGGGTTGTGGGTGTGTGTGGGTGGGGGTGTGTGGGGGGGTGGGTGTGTGGGTGTGTGTGTGTGTGGGGGTGTGTGTGGGAGGTGTGGGGGTGTGTGGGGTGGGGGTGTGTGGGGGTGGGGGTGGGGAGGTGTGTGTGTGTGGGTGTGGGGGGGTTGTGTAAAAATAGAGCCAACCAATGATAAGCATTGGCCGGGATATAAACCTACTGTACGTTTTTGGTATGGTCCACAGGAGGTCTTTCGCATGCCGGCAGCTGAGAACTTGGAACTCTACCATAAGTATACCCGGTCTAATATGGTACCCTGCTGGACCGGCTCCAGTTCGAACTGGCCCTGGTACTCTGGCAAACAGTTGTTCATAAAGGCCTGAAAGTAAACACGGAAGTGTTACAAGCTAAGCAAACACACGGATCCGATAGCAGTGCAAGTATTCACTTCAGATGTTCCTGTCCAGCGACCACATGAAAGAAGTGGAAATCAAGCTCGCCAGCAGTAAAAGGGAAAACTAGAGCTCGCACTTTAAATAAACAAAACGAGGAGCAGTTTGTAAATGGCCTCTGTGGCTGTAAATCAAATATGTGTGTCCTTTGGTAACGTTGGTAATGCCTTGTGCAGCGCCGCAGCGATTCACTGTAAACTTGTTAGGATAATAAACTTCTTTAACCAGTGAATGTGAAGTGTTACAAGCTAAGCAAACACACGTAGCTGATAGCAGTGCAAGTATTTACTTCAGATGTTCCTGTCCACCGACCACATGAAAGAAGTGGAAATCAAGCTTGCCAGCAGTAAAAGGGAAAACTAGAGCTCGTACTTTAAATAAACGAAATGAGGAGAAGTTTGTAAATGGCCTCTGTGGGGGTGGGGGGCGAGCCGCAACGTCATGGCTCTGAAGAAAACAAAGATTTGAAGGCACGAACGGGGAGGGGGGCTGGGGCGAATTAGAAGGCATCAGACTGCGGGAGGGACGGGAAGAATTACCTCGCGTGAAACTGAAACAAGCTTGCATTACAGTTAAAAACAAGCTCTCGGCATTGCTGTGGCGGGGAAGGCATTCCTTTCAAGTCTGATGCGGGGGTGGGGGAGATCAAAGGAAAGGCGCGAGCATATGGAGAGTGAGGGGGTGTGCAGCCTGGTGAGCTGAAGTGGCGACGGAGCACGGCGCGTGCGCACGAGCACGTGGTTGTGGTCACATGAGCTGTACGCGATCCGCAGTTTGGGGAGACTTTTCGAAAGCCTTACTATAATCTCGCCCACCATCCCTACGAGATGGATTAGGCTTGACCTAAAAACTGGTCAGAATAACCTCAGAAAAAATTACACCCAATCTCGACATGAAGACAGATTGTAGATTTATTGATAAAGTAATTGAGAGATTGCCTTGATGAAGCTTTTTTTTTGTGCAACATGTATTGTTATTTTGAATCTGAACCATGCAACTTATTTGATCAACAAACCTGGCTAATGATTTACCTTCAAGGAAACTTTGAAGTTTTGCTCCTCATTATATGCAACTGGAAATAATTTAGGGCCATATGTATCAAGCCAAATTGACTTCTCAAACGCCGAAATTCGCAGAATTTCGGCGTTTGCGAATGCAATTTGGCCTAATAGTATGTATCAAGGAAATCTGCTTGCAAAATAAGGAATCGCAAAATTTGCGATTCCTTATTTTGCGATTGCATTTAAGGAATCGCAAATTTTGCGATTCCTTAATTGCAATGTAAGAAGCCAAAAAAAATCGCAAATTGGCCTTAAGGAATCGCAAATTACCACCAACTTCTAGTTGGTGGCAAGTTGCGAATTCCCTGAAAAATGCATACTTTTGCATTTTTCAAAGTGCCATGTGACGCACATACATGTCCTTAGGGCATGTATGTGCGCCACATGTGCACCCCCATGCATATTTCAGGGGTGCAACAGGGTGTCCTCTGGACACCCCTGCACCCTTGAAAATATTCTCAATTTGCGATGAGCAAATTGCGAATCGCAAATTTCCCATTAATTCCTATTGGCCTCCTGGCCCATAGAAATGAATGGGAAAGTATTCCTTAATTGCGAGTTCGCACTTTGCGAATTCGCAACTAAGGAATATCAAGAAATCGCTATAAAATTGCGATTTTCTTGATACATAGCAATTAGAGATTCTGAAATAGCGATTTCTTAAAAATCGCTATTACAGAATCTCTAATTGCTACCTTCATACATATGGCCCATAGTAACAGTACAATGGTGCACCACAACTGGAGTCCAATATTGCAGATATTAGGAAACGGCAACTGTCAGTAAACGTCTTCAGTAAGTTACTCACACAGGCGTGAGGCATAAAAGTCAGCCCCACAGAAGTGATTTTACAACAGAGTGTTTTCAGAATTACAAAGCAGACCATAAAATAAGCACAATCGAAAGAACGACTTCTGCTTCCTTAATGGCAAGACTCAACTTGGAACTAACGGGTTTTGCATTGTGGTGCTGCAGCACGTGTGGATTCTCTGGTGCAACTAGACAATGCAAAGAGCTGACATTTACCCATTAAGAAATGTGCAAGCAACCTGCAGACAGATCATGGATTACAATCCCAGAATACACAAAAACCTTGAGCCACAGCTTTAAATCCTTGTGATGTGAAAATAATTTGTGTACTGTGCAGTTTACTATTACTAATACTTGTAGTTAGCACAGACTTATGTCAGTATTACATAAAAAAAGAAAACGATTTATTACTTTGGAAGCACCATGGTCTAGAGCAAGCATGCCCATCGTGGTTCCAGAAGGCCGGATCAATGCCAGATTTTCAGGTTACCCAATATGAAAATGTATTTTATTTTCATTCATTAAATGGAGCTTTTCTTGACAGATCCTTAAAATCGGACATTGTCCTGGACTGACTTTGGACAGGGTCTGTAGTAACAGTTTTTGGTGAAATCTATCCTCGAGCGGAGTAACAAAACAGTGGAATGGATTCCACTTTGTGTGTGATACCTTGAACCTGTCCCAGCAGCATTTTGTATTCTGAAATGTGCAGTTTTGACTATACAAACGAAGGCCTAAAGGTCCCAGTATGCAACTCGTTATATTACCCATTTAAAAAATCAGAAGACGATAGTTCAATTAAAAAAAAACGCAGTAAAAATCGGTAGGTTTTAGGCTTAACGTGCCTAGGTTCAATGGTCAACTTATGTAAGGTTTACCTATCTACAAATGACTACTGGCATTCTTCATACCCAAAGCTCTCAGGTTTTCCAGGCCTTTTTGTGAGTACCTCATTTAGACCAGATTTTTGCTTTCCATTCTAGGTGTGACTGTTTTGTTTACCCCACATATAATCAGCACTACACGTCCCATAGTACACAGCAAAATCCTAGACTGAATAAGCTACCAACGCATGTACCTGGGGAACTTGAGAACTCTTCCTATGGTATACAGGTAGGCTTTGGCACGAATGACAGTAGGACACTGTGCCTATTTTGGATTTACGCTAGAATGGTGGAGGCTGGGTCACCACACTCTAAGGAATAAAGTTCCAAAATCATTTATATAAGCATGGCATAGCAGGCCAATATTGGCTGCACTCAAATCATCGATGGCTGTCACTATGTTATAAGGTAAAGTTGCAGCCATTCTTATCTTGGGTAGCCAGATCACTACATACCATCAGGGGAGCACTTTTACAGTCATGTCCTTACCTTTTACAACTCATTCCATTCAGCTTTGCTACTCCAACTGACATCGAGCCAGACTACAATGCCCACAATGGTAAAGAAAAGCACAAGCGGGAGGGTTAAATACTATGACCTGCCAATATATTGTTCACTAGCATTTTTACTCCATCTCATATGTTGAAGTTACTCGCTGTGTGTGCCACAGCATTTGCTACTAGCTGGTGTGGTATATGTATTTTCCTAACTTTTTGAGTTAATGATTGCAGGAAGGGGTACAGCAGTGCAGTCATTAATTCCATTGATTACTCTGGAATGTTGCCCATGCATGCCATGTTACAGGCGTAGAGGGTGTTTTCTGCTGTGGTTAAGGTAACACCGTAGTCTCGTAGTCTTTAAAGATAATTTGGTATTGTTGCAGTAGGTTATTGACATTACAAAACAGTTTGGATGTTGTGTGCTAGCTCTGGTGTGGAGTCTTCGAGCTCCAAGGCATCTAAGCCTACCACCGAATGGTGTCTGCTGGCTATTTGTGTCTTCAATGGTCTCTATTTAATGGGGGACCAGTTAGCTCCTTGTCATCGATTATCACTTTTCCATTCCCGGATTTTACTTTTACATATTACTATTTTTAGGTGTGTTGGTCCAATTGGCTTAATTAAAAACAAGACTCCAACTCTCAGAATGCACAGATATGAAACACAAAACTGGAAAAGTTATGTTCTGGTAACATGGAGTCATCTTCTCACCCTACCATAAAAGGCGGACATTGGCTATCCCTCCACATGCTCAAGTTTATAGTCTTGGGTTGCACTTTAGAATTTTGCATATAGTTCTGTTAAAGACCTAATAAACCATGCTGTAGCCCATAGCTGCCAGAGTTCCCAGGTCTGTGCGTTATTAGTTAGTCCAGTCCTGCTTTTTCCTATAATTCTGGGATTTGTAGTTCTGGTTTTATATCGGGTTATATAAAGCTACAAGTCCCAGATCCTAAATAAGGACAGGCCTAATTAGTCAGTCACCCATGAACCTGGGAAAGTTGACAAATACGGTAGCATACTAGAGGTCGGGAAATATGGTGAGGAGGAATTACTGTAATACATTAGCATGCTTAAAGGTGCGAAAGAGTTCTTCTCAAAGAGATCTGCCCAGGAAATTTGTATGTGAAGACTTGGCATTCTGTGATATTTTTGCGCACAGATTCAGGGGTTTTTGTTAAATAAAATTAGCTTCCAGTACATGTGCATAGCGCTCCAACCTGCGCTCTTTCTAAAGTATCTACTTCAACTGTTTGTTTTTGCATTTTACAATGATAAGTTTTGCAAGAAATGTGGTGCATGATGTCCCAAAACAAAACGAGCATCACAGAGACTATCTTAGACCCCACTCCCTTTGTTTTTGTCGTACAGTCACAAAATTGTTTGTCGAAGTAAATTAAAGGAGACGGGGTGCCTTGAATTCCAGAATGTTAACGTGCAATATCTTTACCAGAACAGTCCATTGACACAAAAGTTAGGCTTGCATTTATTTTTTTTGCGTTTTATATAGTGCTATCTAGACCCGAAGATATCAGGTAGCACAGCGCTTTACATGAACACCAGTTTCGTTACAGATGGACGCATTCATATATTTCTTTTGTTAGGCAGGGCGAGATTAAGTGATTTGCCCAGAATCCCAGGATGTTGAGCATTGTTGCTGAGACTCGAACCTGTTTCCCCGGCTTCGAGGTTGACCGCTCTATTATTATTATTCTGAGTTTTATATAGCGCCTGGTTACCAGTAGGCATCCCAGCGCTCACCAGAGAATGAAACTACCAGAGTAATGCGGGGGTTAAGCAGAGAACAGAAAAGTTTTTAAAAGTTTGCGGAACCGAAGAAGGCTAGCTTCCGAGCGTAGATGTAGGGGAAGAGAGTTCCACAAGGTGGCTACATTTATCGAGAACCTCCTGCCACCAGTTCTTGCCTTCTTCACCCTCCTTACCTGCAAAAGATGTTGGTGGTCAGACCGGAGGGAGCGGAGGGCCTTATAGGGCTGAACCATCTCCCCCAGAATGGGTGGGCCTACCCCCTGCAGGACTTTATGAGCGATACAAAGTGACTTGAACTTCACCCTGTCCCTCACAGGGAGCCAATGCAGTGCCTTCAGCGCAGGGCGAGCAGATTGATGCCTGGGGAGACCCGTCAGGAGCCTGGCGGCCGCATTCTGCACTTGCTGCAGTTTGTTCATGGTAAATTCTGGAGCATCCAGGAACAACGCGTTGCTGAAGTCCAGCCGCGAGATGATGAGCCCCTGGATGAGAAGTCTCCTAGTGGCCGCTGGGAGCAGAGGTAGAATCTTCCGAGCCGAGCGGAGCAGGCCAAAACACACGCCAGCAGTCTTTTTGGCATGGGTTTTAAACGACAGGTCCTGCTCAAGCCAGACCCCCCGGCTCTTAATCTCCTGCTTGGGAGTGGGTACAGGTCCAAGGCAGTCAGGCCAGCTGCTGGGGGACAAAGATGGAGAGGAGTTTCCCAGCAGCATCAGCTCCGTCTTGGAGCCGTTGAGCTTTAGTGCTGAGCTGCACATCCATGTGTAGATCTTCTCCAAACACGAGTGCAGCCGGTCAGGATGGTGAGCCGACTGGGAGAGGCTTACCACCAACTGAGTATCATCAGCATAACTGATGATTTTAATACCCAGCGGCAGTACCACACTCTCCAGGGGGGCCATGTAGACGTTGAATAAAGTAGGGCTCAATGAAGAGCCCTGTGGCACACCACACTGGAGAGGGATTGAAGATGATTTTTCATGGCCTTCCCACACCTCAAATGTACGTCCTTCGAGGAAAGAGGCAAACCACTTGAGGGACGAACCGGTGATCCCCACCCCCGCCAGCCGTTGGAGAAGCACCTGATGGTTCACGGTGTCGAAAGCAGCACTGAGGTCCAGGAGGATCACTGCCACTGATCCCCCCGAATCCAAAATGCTCCTAGCATTCTCCACAACCGCCAGCAGGGCGGTGTCGGTCCCCTGACCGGGACGGAAACCTATTTGGGAATCACCTAGGAGGGAGTTGGCCTCCAAGAAGTCCGACAGGCGGCTGTTCACCAACTTCTCAGCAACCTTACTAAGGCCCGGCAACAGGGAGATAGGCCTAAAGTTGGCGAGGTCGGCGGGGTCCAAGTTAGGCTTCTTTAAAAGAGCCTTGACAACCGCCCCTTTCCAACTGAGGGGTACTACACCTTGAGTGAGGGACAAGTTTATAAGGTCCGTCACTGGGCCGCCGATGGTGGAGGCCACCTGTTTTAGATATTTAATAGGTGCCGGGTCTTTCGGGGAGCCACTCTTCATGGTCCTCAAAATCAAGAGAACTTCCTCGATAGTGACAGTACCAAAAGAGGCCAGCTCCACTGATCGCATCCTAAACTGAGAACTGGGGTTGTCACCCGAGGAGGATACCTCACCTTGCCGGGGAAGGGAAGCCAGTATGTTGTCGATTTTTGTTTTAAAAAAGGAAGCCAGTTCTGTGCATTTTTTGCGTGGGTCCTCGTGGATGATCTGAGGTTTGGGGGTATTCAGTAGTTCCTTAATAACCCTGAATGACTCTTTAGAAGAGTTGGCCGCAGAGCCTATTCTCTCTTCAAAGAATCCAGATTTTGCCTCCCGAATGGCGGATTTGTATCTGCTCAGAGCTTCCCGATATTCCTTCCGCTTCGTTTCACTCCAGTCTTTCCTCCAGGACCGCTCTAGCTTCTTGCATCCCTTCCTTAAGGTTCTCAATTCGGACGTATACCAGGGCGCCAAACCCACTCTCTTCCCCTTCATGAGTTGTTTCCTTTTGGGTAGGAGGATGTCTAGCGAATCCGTAAGCCAGATGTGTAAATTCGCTTCCGCGACTAACGGGTTAGATCCGAGAGGGGGCCACGTTGCCTCCAGATGTGCCGCCCAGGCGTCAACCGGGAGCCTCGACCAAGCCCTTTCCAGGGTGTGAACCCTTGGGACCATTGCAGCTAGGTTATCAAATTGCCACACTGCGGACACCAAAAAGTGGTCTGTCCAGGGCAGGGCCAGTGCCGGGGATGAATTAAAGTGGTCCAGGTTAGAGAATATAGGGTCCAGCAAGTGGCCCTTCTCATGGGTCGCCCCCGGGTTGGCCAGCGTGATCCCAAACGCTTTGAGATCGTCCAGCAGATCTACTCCCGGGGCGTTAGAGGGGTCATCAAGATGGATATTAAAATCCCCGAGAGCAACAAAGTTGGTAGTCGATGAAGCAAGAAGTGTGGTTGTTTCTAGGAAAGAATTGGGGAAATTTCCCAAGGAACCAGGAGGGCGATAAATCAGCAGGCCCGCCAGAGACACAGTAGGTGACAGACGGAGGGAGAACTGACAACTCTCACAATCAGTCACCCCTCCATTCTGAACCTTACAAGTTACAAGCTCTAGCCCTAAGGCAACATCCTCTCCTCTAATTTAGGGGTAGTGTACATAACTCCACCTACTGCTTAAGTCTAAAGATATCACAAATATTTGAAATCAAACGAACCTTCAATTTTTAGTCAAAACTCATTGGATCATGGAATTTCTAAATGGCTCGTATCAGAGGCACACATAACACTCCACTAAGACTAGTAAAAGCGAAAGACTTATGAACTATTAATTTTCAACATAGTTAATATCAACATTATTGATGTTAATAATTATTGATTAATAACAATACATATTATTTATTAATAATATTAACATCATGCAAAACACAGGGGTTGCAAGCAGAACCACATGGACTGCAATTTCCACACCTTAATGACTGCAGTGCTTTGAGAGGATGAGATGCACTCCCCAGTCTAATAGTTAAGCATAAGATAATCTGGACCGGTAGGAAGCAGTGTAATGAAAAAATCCGCTTCACATTATTGGTTCTGTATCATCACCCAAACAATCATAATCATGCCCTTCCTAGGGACCTGCTACAATTGGTAGCAATGCACCCATCAACTAATTTCATATATAACATGAAATGCTATTGGGGGAAATGCAAGATGACAATACTTTATAAAGGTTTCACAATCCTCAAAGGCGGTTGTCAATCACATAGGAAGAGAATGGTATTTTGAAACAGAGTAGGATGTGATATACGGGAGAGGTGATTATTTGGAAACAGAGTGTGATGTCATATGGGAAGAGGAGAGTATTTTAAAGCGGACTGTAATATCACAAGGCAACTTTTTTTGCCTTTCACTCCATAAAATGTCAATATTTTGGCATGATTCCTTTTCCCTAATGCTCAGATTTTCATGACTGGGTCCCTATGTTTCTATCCTTCACCATGTCCAACAAAAAAGTAGGAGAGATCATCGTGTTCCACCTACAACCATGAGATAAGGACAAAGCAATCTTCATTTGTAATGTTTGAAGACACAGTAGAAAATGCATCTAACATACGTAGTATATTATACAGTTTAGATTCACAGGCACATAACCCTGTCTCTAAAGATACTTCTCTCAGACTGAACTATTCAAATTTAACAGCAAAATATATCACTTCAAGAAGTAAATGATGCTCCAATTCTTATTTATACAATTATCTTTTTTATCCTTAGGGAAGAAACGGTTCCACTAAACTCTGTGACCTATGGGAGTACTCTTCCCCTTTGCCACCTTGCAAACATATGGACTCCCGCCTTACACATGGTAGTTTTGAGTGCGTTTCACAGCTGGCAAGCTACCTGAATATTGTATATGACACATCCCAGTTGTGGGCGTTCCCTGCAATATGTAAAGTCACCACGTGAGCACCCACATCACCACTCCTGCAGTTACAAATGTGAAGACTCCACCATGCGAAAAAATTCTCCCTATTCATAGGTGCCACTAAATTACACACAAGGAAAGAGGATGCTCTTGAAAACTGCTGTATTGCGCAAATAATTTGATACAATATTTGTGAATCAGGCTGAAAAGAGGCAACATATTGTGGTAAACCCGAGAGACAAGTAAATCCTTTTGGCAACATCCAGTTTATCAACTCCAGGAGAAAACTGCCGACATGTATGTATGCATGTAATGATTTCAAGTAATCAATGTGTTAACCCACACTGGAATTGCAAGGATTCTATTAGTTGGTCGCAGGATAGGGTCAAACTGGACCATTACTGTGCTAAGTGGTTGTAACAAATAGGAAAACTCAATAGCTAAGGAAGATTTAGAGAAAGGCAAATATGTCACAAAACCAATACAACTCTTAATTAACTCTTGTAGTCTTCTGACTCAACAATATTTCCTCAACTGCTGCAAAGACCCCACTGTCTGTGAAGCTCCATTACCGGCTTTAATCATCAATTGGGAAATGGAATATGATCACCCAAAGCAATTGTGGAAGCCATTTTTCAAATCTATACTTTTGATTAATATCTTGGACAAAACCAATGCTGTTTCTGTTGTTTACTCATGTATTTACTCGCTCCCATCGTGTCTTCCTGCGTATCTTCTCTGATCACAAGCTTTCCAGCACAAAGATAGTGATGTAATGGGTTCTTTCCTATTGTCATGAATACAAAGCTTAGAATGAACTTTTTAGTGTTCCTGACATGTTGCAATACTCAAGGCCCTTCAGCTGTAGTAGATCATTGTAGATTATAGTATTGTAGGAATACAATAAATAGACGCATAGAATCAGTAGCACATGTGAAAGTGTCTACTATGCATCTCATCAGAAAGAGAGCTTAGAAAGTACAAAATATGTCAATATGTTTCATATAATTTAGGGACTTTTGCTCAAGAATGAGCATCGGATGGCTTATCATAGCTTGGGACTATACTGAACGTCAGCTATTTACTGAACCTACTTTGAACTGGAGCACTTTCACTTATACTCCTTACTACTTCTACTAGCTCTAACATATCATTCCACTTGGCAGACAAACATTTAATTTTGTACTGTTGTAAATATATTGAACAACTTCAAATGTTTTTACAACTATGATACTATTAAAATCACTTCTTTTTTCTTTTTATGGGTCCTTCTGGGTTCTACAGCGATAAATAGACAATATATCAACAAAGGCTACAACAGGGTATTATATGACCAAATAACCATTTTTGTTTTAACTTTATTTGGTATTCAGTCTACCATTTGTTCTCAGGTATTCAGCTGCTATTACTTGGTCATGGCAATTGTACATACACATTTGCATGACACGTCTTGAGCCCTGTTTACTTGTGGCTTCTGCTTTCTTTTATCACACTTGAACTATGATATTAACACAGGAGAGCAGGTCCCTGCTCATCTCTTTATATAAGCCACCCTATAGCTTCTCAACTTTGTTTCTCAGTACTGATTTGATGGGTTGAACAACATTCCGATATATTTGTACTTTAGAAACAAATATGGTTTATATATTTTTTCAATTTGTTATCTTGCAGCCTCGGTAAAGCCCGACAGGATGAAACACGTATCAGCTGCCCAGATCATTTTAGGACAGTTTTTTCACAATAACTACATGAGTGTGACCACCTGTGATGAAGAAAAAATGCATTTAAACTGATGCAAGAACTACATGCCTATTATTGATTTCATGATTTCTTCTGTAACTGACTCGATGTGTTCTCCAACCTTTTTGTATTGTGCACATTTTCTATATTAGAGTGGAAGGGGTTATTTCAGTTGTAAGCCACACAAAGCAATGGCTTTGCAGTGTGGTTATGATTTTAACAAAACAATGCTTGCTGTTGAGGGCTAAAGATTTCCCTCTGGCAGGCACACCTGTTCAGTGGCAATCTGACGTCTAATATCCCGAACAGGAATTCATTTTGAGATACCACAGTGAGAACATCGCTAAATCTATTAAGCATTTTTCAAATAGGGAATTTGTACGTGAGCAAATGAACGACAAGCGAAATTCCTGAATTGCAAGTGATTATTTTTGTCCATTGTATTTTCTAAAATGTTTGGTTCCTTTGACTTGAGGAACCATACTGTATGCAGTAGGTCCATTTCCACAGTCAAGGATCACAGCTTGGTCGATATGCATATATTTGCTTCCTTCGACGTTCTACATTTGGTATTGATAAGATTGTGAATTACAAATGTGGTGTTCAGATACATATATTTATTTTATTGCGTGAGCCACTTCCAAAATATCTGGCTTCAAAGGTGCTGCTGTATAGGGACTGACACAAACAAACAAGGCTTCCCAGTAGGAGAGTTTTCTCTCTGCTAACCAGAGGATTTTCAATTTGTACTCCAATGCAAACAGAAACATTAGTGGAGCAATATATTTCCCTGAAGAACTAATCAGCACCTGTTTCCAGGCTCCGACCTATGGAAAGTCCAGGTTAAAGACAATATAGGTTTTCAGTAGTAGAAAACTGGACGGATCTTAATATTACAAGAACACGCAGGTCACCTCAGAGTAAAGTTAACCTTGCCCGAGTCTTGTAAAATATCAAATATATTGGTTGTCAGATTAGAGATTATTTTAGTTCTTTCTGGAATGTGTTGATGAGCAAATATCCATCCATATTATAGGGACAGCGTGCTGTCAAAAATAAATGTACACTGCTTTAATTTTCTGCTTTTAAAGTTTCGTTTATAAGGTTTTACAAAATCATCTAACCTTTACTATACACAATCAATACAAAATTAATTTCCCAAACTGCTGAGCACACACTTTAAATCACATTACAAAATCAAGTTACCGATCAATGAAGCATTTCAGCCATCCATTAATGAACTGCGTTCTCTTTTTAAGTTTCAAATTAATCTCGGTCATGAGCACTCATACACCTTTTAACAAACAAATAATAATGCATGGCACTTTCCTAGGTAGATTTATATAGGTCACAACTAATTTGAACATAAACAGTACTTGTGCCCCTAGAAATAGAATAAGGTTCAGATACCACAAGGTTTTAACAGCAAAGTGGCTCAATCTTAGCAGTGTCACAAATCATCAAAAAGAACTGGAAAATACTGCACACCGGGATACTAAAGTGGAACAAACCCCTGTTATCCTATAGAAAGCCAAGATCCCTAAAATATACCCTTGTATCTACGCGCCCTAAATAACTTCTTCAACATGACAACACAGTTCTGAACGCATGGGGCCTGCCCAACATAGTGGGTCACTTTCCATGCGGGAACTGTAGCGTTTGCCACATCACTGAAACAACCAAAAGTCTATTGTTGGACCCAGGCAAAACCTGGTCTATCAGAAAGCACACCAACTGTAACACTGCACATGCCATCTACCGCATCATCTGCCCCTGTGGCCTCATGTACATTGGCATGACTAACCGAAAAGTAAAGACCAGCATTTGCGAGCACCGCAGCACGATTCGCTGCAAGAAAAACAACACTAGGATGTCCAACCATTTCCTAGAGGCTGGCCACACTACAAATGACATGCGGTGGGTCATGATTGAAATGTTGGAACCAACCACCCCACACATTCAAAGTCAACCCCTTGAAAAGGAACAGCGTTGGATTTATCGCTTATTCAGCCATCTCACTGGACTTAACGATAATACTACGTGGAACTCCCTGAGCACGTAAAACTCTAACACCGCCAAGGTCACACACCTCGGCCACTCATGATACTGGGACTGACTTCCACCACGCGGCATTACCATCATACAACATGCCCCAGGGCATGGACATCTCATCTCTTTCCCCGTCAGTCATGTGCCTCACCAGCTTTGGAGTTTCCCTGTGGCACGTCCCTTAACCGTAAACGTGGCCCACCTAATATGAAATGTGGAGCAGCCCATATCATTCTTACATCACCATTTAGCCCGCCCCAGTACATCTATACCCCTTCACCAAGGCGATCTCACCACACCCAGGGAATTGAGCGACGCTTAGGTGCCCTTAACTTGCAATTTGCCACTTTGACTCTTTCTAGCACCACAAAATATGACACCCGCTTATGCACAGCTAAGCCCTCACACAGCCGCATTAGCAGTGTTTCTATAGGCGGGCCGAAACTTTCCATTTTGCATTAGTGACGATCACTTAAATTTTATTTCGGACATTTTACCAAAACCTTTTATTAGATGTGCTCCCGCCAGACATATGATCAGTTGCCACACTGACACTTTCCTTGGGTTCGGCCTAAGCAGGCTTCTACTGCAACTTCCAACATGGTGCCTGTACATGCACAGTATGCCCTTTTCGCCGCTCTAGTCTTTTCCCACGTGCGTCCTGATGCACTCCCATGCTATGGTCACTGTTACTTAGTCCTATGCACCAATACCAGCACCAGCAGCCGGGACCACGGGAGACCAAACTAGGTTTTTAGCAGGACATCCGTCTTGACCAAGTAAGATGCAATAGTTTCTGTACGCGCCATCCTTAGCCCCCATATCCTCCTACACTGACACACTCAGATACGGACACTTTTCCGAAATAAGCCCCGATGTCCATCAGTGGCCTTTTCTCCATTCCTCTCGTTTTTATCTGACGCAGAGTGGGACTAGAGACGGCTCCCCTCCCAGGCCCCGTTACGCTGCCAAACACTCCATTCTAGTGTAAATATGTTCTCTTTTTAACTTCACTTACTGTGAATATGCACTTTCTCTTGCAATTTTCAGCACCATAATCCTCTGGTGGTCAATTACGTCAGGCGACACACCGGCAACACCATTTGAATTACAGATATTTTCTGCACCCAGGAGGTCCCAGTGGGCTATCCATGCCTACGCAATGTATCCCCCAGCATGCTGCATGCTTACGACAGTCCTCCGAATTGACCACAGCATAGCATGCTAGTTTATTTCATAGGCGATTCATTTGCCATATGCCATCACTTGTCATAAGTAGTTTTCCACTCGGCTATTTTACCCATTGGATTCACTCTTGTGCCTATCACTCAGACATAGACAGGCACTTGATCACCCAAAAGATTGCATTTCATGTTGCTTCTTAAATGTTTTATATGTCTTGTCGTTTTTCTTACAGGTATCCATAGAGGGTTCGTAAGTATTGATTCCCCACATCATTTTTCCTACATACAGCGCGTGTATTTTAATTTTTTTATTCACGTGGCCTGATTTTGCCACTCACTTTTTGCACATGGTCCTGACAAAAGCCCTATCCAATTTCTTTTTGGGATGAAACATGTAGACCTACTAGAGACAACTGTGAGCCAAACCACTCTACTAGTTGTCCTTTTGGATTGCAACATATCCTGTGCTGCCAGAAATAAACACATCCGTGAAGAATTCCCAGAGGTAATTTTTAACCTGCACCTTATCACATCACATCTATACACCACACCAGCTCCGCTACAATCAGGCATTGTAGCACAACCGGGCGGCATTAAACCACCCGGTTGGGACCCCAATTATGAAGCATGATACCAACTAGGTTGCTGTGTGAGAGGTCTTTTATAAAAAGTTAATGGTTTTTGGCACTGCTAATCCTTACAGTGAGTCCAGAATGTCTTCCTTCAACTTGTGGGTATGTCCATATTGTTTACACATTCAACTTGGGGATAGGGACGTTCCCCATTTCTTCCTCGCTTTTTGTTTGACACCAATCAATCTTAGCAGCCTCAGTATGAAGGCCAAAGGAAACATTAGCAAATGTGAAATTGCTAGAAACTCCCTTGTCCCTGCACCAATGTACAACGATATCCAAAATAAACCGTACAGAATGGACTTCGGAAACATTGCGCCCAAATATCAACCTGCGTGGATGAGCAGAAACATGGAATAAGTTTCAGCAGGAAGAAGATAGACAACACACCTGCCCTGTAAACAGGACAGTAGGGACACACATCAGTGGAAAGAAGTCTCAGGCATTTCTGGTTTGGTCCTTGCATATCTTTCACCAATACGATAGGGGAAAGGAAATCTCTTGCTTATAAGTATGCAAATTTAGATTACTCGTGGGAATTATCTATACATTTCATGAGAAATAAAACGGCATGCAGACCATAAAGTACACCACGAAAGCTGTGCACATTTATACACCTATTACACTTAAGCCCATGAGACCACATTAACCCACAAAACAAGTAGTGATGGCAAGCATTATAGATCAGATCATATTGACATAATTATGATTTTCACTGCATCGTCAAATAAGTGTGGTTGAGGAAGGAATTTTGCAACTTGTTTACTCTTAGCAGACAGTGAAGTGGTGGTCATCAAAATTAATTCCAGCCTGAGCCTACAGTAGAGAACATCGAACTGGTAGAGCATATCCACTACTCAAATTACTTCATATTTATACTATACTAATTTTCAACACTAATCCTTTATGGGTTCCGGAGTGGCGTGCTACTTCCTCTATCCTTCTGCTATCATTCCAAATCCAAATAACTGACTAACCTATCCACCACTTAAAATGTTCTTGCATGTTTCACTATACTAATTCAACACTAACCCTCTATGGGTCCCGGAGTAGCGTTCTACTCGCCGAAAAAGTGCTTTGACGCCTCGTCAGGGGTAGTATGCGCTATATAAATGCAATTACTATACAATACAATAAGACCTTTCATTGTCCAAATCTGCAGGCATAATGCCTTTCTATCAGCTACTTTGAATCCCTCTTGAAAGACTTATGAAGCAACATCAGCAGACACAGAGACCTGATACATCACCTTAACCCGAGGGATATTATGTCCAAACCATTCCTTTTTTATCTCCACAGAAACATTTACATGGGAAGTTGGTAGGACTGGACTCTAAGGGCACATATTGGTGCACATCTTGGGGGCACTGTGATGGCAATAAGAATGCTATTCTGAATAATCTTAATGTTCTAAACCTTTTAAAGCTAGAGATACTTCTGTTGTAAGTCAGAGCAGCTACTGGCTAATAATATCTCTGCTATTTTCATTATGCACTGAACACAACTACCCATGTTTTGGGCTCTATTGCAAACACTCGGATCCTTATGTACTCAAAGATAAACCTAAAAAAATACAAGGTGACAGAATGAATGCTTGAATGAATCTCAGCTACTGTTATTCTCTCAGAGCCATATTCCAGACCACTGTTTTCACCAGCTAAGCCACTCTAGACAGAGACCTGCCATATGCAATCAGTCTTGTACCTACTACGATAAGAGCAGTCCAGACAGGCTAGCAGCACCAGACCGGTTTAGACCTATGAGGTACCTTTCGTGAGGTATAACTGGAGTCCTACGGTACATTTATTACAGTACCGAGAATACTTATCACCCAGACCAACTCATTAAAGTAGACAACTATGAAACCCTAGAAGTAAAAGAGCAGCATTGTTTCACCTGATATGCACTGTTGACGCACTGTCTTTGCCACATCTCAGACAGCATTCAATCTTTATGGGGCAAGTGAAAAGGTTCACTATACTAAAATTAATCCTAGTAGGCCATAGCAACCTTCTGCAGAACATTTTCCACAATTGGACCTGCGGGATAAAGGCAACATAGAAGTGCCCCCATCTGATCCTGAAACATTTTCCCATACCAGCTTTAGCTATCTGTAAGCAGATCCATTGTTTCCAACAAAACATATACTCAGAGTGGGCTTTGGGTCAGCCCCTTGTTCATTATTGTCTGGCTTTATTGCCTACATCGGGTATTTGCTCCTCATTCGATGGCTTTCCTTCCTATTCTTGTGTTTTTCCCACTCAGGAGCATTATGGTCTCACAGTGTTCTAACTTGATGAGCTGTAGTTTCCACTGTTAATTTGAAGGAACTTTTTTTTAATCATTCAACACTCCATGCACTCTACCACTTGTTCCATTGTCCCCTTATGGGCTCTCACCTTAATGGGTCTGTTTCCTGACCACCGATGAACCATTTCCCATTCCCTTTTAAAGGCTTGCCAACTGCAAAGTACTACCAAGGCCTCTTGCTTTCCTTTTTTCATGAGCTTTATGTTTAAATGTTTTGTTAACTTAGAATTTACTGTTCTAACATGGCCGTATGCCATGATAAACAAAAATAACAAAATGGGCATTCTGCATTACAATACTCACGTGTGCATTCATGAGGACTCATGGATGTGTGTGCATTGCAACGCTTGCGTATGCCTCAGGGGCCATTTTGGAATGGGTGTCCATTAATAGAAAACCCATTACAAGGTTGTCATACATACGTGCGGATGCATCACAGTGCATGCATTTGCATGCAAATGGCAATTACAAGAAGCATTCTTCAAAATCAAAATATCAGCCTTTAACAAATGAGAACTATTGGCTTTGTCAATGCTTGTTCAATTTTTACTCTCAACACAACATATTGAGGGAAGAACAAACCTCCCCTAATTGGCTGACACAGATTTCAGAAGTTTCATTTTCTGAGCAGGAGCACAAACATCTTATAGCATCATGGTGCAGCCTCTGTGAGTTCCAAAGATGAAGCAGGGTTGTTTGTGATGGTGGTATGCCAATTCTCAATTGCTTAAACTCAGTATGTGCTATGCTTCCTGAAATTCAGGAGTTCTATCTTGGGGAATGTGGGGAGGGAGTCATACTGGTGGGAGAATTTCAAACAAGAGCATGCACTTGTAACTTGCGGGCGGCATGGTCCCGGGTGGCGGGCAGGTGCAGGGAGTGTGTGTGGGGGGGGGGGGGGGGGGGGGGGAAGCTGGTGTTGCACAGGGAGGGAAAGGGGGATAGGAAATAAAAAATTGTTTTAACTTACCTCGAGCCTGGGGCCCGCGTCTTCTCTGCTCCTGCTCTCCTGCCTCAGACAGGAACAGGAAGTAGGCAGCAAGGCTCCCTCCCCTAAGCCAATCACAACACTGATTGGTCTGACCATCGTGACACAGCGCTCAGCCAGGGGCTGGAGGGGTGGGCATGTTCTCCATACAGGCTGCAATGCAGCTGTTGAAAGGTAAAGTCTGATTCTCTCCTTTTTTGATTCAGCTTTGCTTCATCCATTTTTCACCCCATGCCCTGCTTTCAGCCTGGCTCTCTATCCTTGACACTGCACCTGCATAACCATTGGTAAAGAATCTAGATTGGGGCATTGTAGGCTGTGTATAATTGCAGACTCAGCGCAAAAGAACAGCTGGCGCCTGCACAGGGGTTTTTAAACAATAGTAAAGCCTTAGATAAAGTTTACACAGATAGCCTATCTTGTTGTGCAGCTTCAGGACGCAACAGTTACACAAGGCACCAAGACTGTTGATTCTTAAAAAATTGTTTCTTTTGTGTGTTCTTCCCAAAGCTCTATTTACCTCTGGTCATCCCTTGCTTGTGATCTTTGCTATAAAAACCCATGTAACCATCCTTCAGTGTGCTCTCTCCTTGAGTATCTCTATGGTGCTTGTCGGATGAGGCCCCCATTCATGAATGCTAATAAATGACCTATGGTTTGTATTTCGCTCCAGTGTGGATTCCTCCTTGTTAAGAACACGTGGACAAAGTGGTGACCCTGCACCAGTGGGCTATTAATAATCCGCTCCACACAGCCTGCATGGAGAACAGGGAAGTGCGCATGACTGGTTTGGGAGGCCCGACAGTTGTTTGCACACTTAGGAGAGGGCAAACCACACCTCCCCTGCCCTGCTCGGAGAGCAGAGCAGGCCAGCCCACCCGCCAGCCGCAAAACAGCAGGACACGAAACATAAAATGACAATAACTCTAGAGTTATTGTCATTTTATGTTTCTCATGGCTTATAAGCAGTGGGGTGCGCTCCTCCGCCATAGAGGAGGAGCCACCCCAGTTGTACATATAAAAGGAAGGGGTTTGTTCAGCGCATGGGTTTGCGTAATGTCGGACAGATGCAACCGAGCAGCTTCCGGCTGCTGTAAAGATGTTGTTCATGGGGCCAACTTGTATGACCATCATGCTTTGCAGAATGATAATTCTCCCAAAGGACATCTGCTTTAAAAAAGGGCAGAATCAGGACATTTCCAGATTTAGCATGCTGTACAAAGATGCAGGTACTAGTTTCCGAGACTCTTCATCTGGTTTGGTTCATCTTCTTCATACATTAAGCATTGTTTTCTCGTTTCTGCCTCCAATATTTGTTCTGCACTGTTGCTTGTTTCAACTGCTTGTAGAACAGACTGTTATGTTAAAATATTTATGACTGTCTAGTATAGTGGGAAGCAAAGGCAGTTTAATGATTGGAAAAGAGCCAGGTCTTCACAGTCCTAAAAATCCAGTGATCAGAGATACTACGGATAGAAGGAGGTAGAGAGTTCCAAAGGGCAGGCGCCAATGCCTTGAACGAGGGGCCGCCTGCTCTGGCCCGCGTACCAGAGGCACTCGGGCCGGATGTAGATCCGCTGAGCACAAGGCATATGTGGGTACATAAGGAGAGCACATATCGCTCAAAATCCAAGGGCAAAGACCCAAAAAGTTCTTATGGATGATGCAGAGAGCTTTAAAGTGAATTCTCTGTTCAATAGGCAGCCAGTGTAGCCGGTGGAGGAGGTTGGATACGTGACATTGTTTAGGGAGTGCGAACAGAGTATGGGCTGCAGCGTTCTGGGCACGTTGGAGCCTAATAGCAACACATTGCATTAGTCCAATCTAGCCATGATAGTGGATTGGATAATCATCTGCCGGGTGAGAAAATCAAAAAGTCCTAGAATAGGCTTTAGGCCACGTAGCAATCCAAAAGAGCCGCCTGCCACTGATTTAGCATGTGCCTCAAAAGAGAGAGCAATGTCCACCCATACTCCCAGATTCTTGACCACAGACTTAGGCAGGGGCAGTGCACAAGTGCAGGGGCCCACCACTGGCTACCCCAGAGGTGGGAGTCCCTGCCGACCAACATTAATTCAGATTTGGTGGAGTTTAACTGCAGATAATTGTTAACCATCCAGTCAGAGATAGCACTTACATCTTCCTGAAATTTCACTGAGTCCTGATTAGGGTTGTTAGAGAAGGTAAGCACCATCTGAGTGTCATCTGTGTATGACACTAAAGAGATGTCCCAAGCTTTAGCCATCAAAGCCAACGGGCGGATTTAGACATTAAAAAAAGTAGGGGTCAATGCTGAACCCTGGGGGAAACCATAGAGTAGCGGGTGGGTAGTGGAGGAAAAACGAGGGGCAGTGACTTGAAAGGTCTGATCGGCTAGAAAAGACGAGAACCAGGAGAGGGCATTGCCATCGACACTGATCTCCATCAGCCAGTGTAGCAGGATCTTATAGGAGACCGTGTCGAAGGCTGCACTCAAATAAAGCACAATCAGTGCTGAGGTTCTGCCCTTGTCCAAAGAAGCCTGCAGCTGCTCAGTAACCACCAAAGACAACATACGACAGGATTGGGAAAATAAAAGAAAGAAATAAATCCACTAACCACTTTAACCTGTACCGGCCACACCAGCTCTTTGTCCGCACTGCGTAAGATAATTTGGAGACTGGTTACCTTGAGCTTGGCATATTCCTGGGTACATAACAATGCCTACGGTTCCAAAACCTAGTTCCTCACTGTGGAGGAGTACGTTTAGTTTGTGTTAGTAACAGCTTCACCATTTCA
Source organism: Lissotriton vulgaris (assembly GCF_964263255.1). Taxonomy (NCBI): domain Eukaryota; kingdom Metazoa; phylum Chordata; class Amphibia; order Caudata; family Salamandridae; genus Lissotriton; species Lissotriton vulgaris. Next base: position 839,059,592 of record NC_141691.1, on the reverse strand, counting down.
CTTAGTTAAGATTATCTACGAAGCTGGAAGGGTGAATTATATAGGATCTATAGAACTTCTAGCCTGGGTGACTATCGCCTTAGAAGTTTAATTATGCATCTCAGAGTCTAAGCTAAACGTCTTTGGTAGTAATAGAATCAGTCTGAAAGCGATATTAGACTGATTTTTCTTATGTAGCATGAGTTAGGCTCCTACGTCATACCAAACGTTGTGGCAGTGGAAAAAGGGAACAACATCAGCGTACACTGGACATCTGTTGCAAAGCTAAACCAGAGTGAAACAGAAAAGACAATGGGTGGTCAATTCAAAACCTAAGACGGTGGAATTCACAAATGTCAACAGATACCCATCTGCTCGGTTGAATGGCTTTGTCACGTTCTCTTACCCACAGTGGCCATTAAAAACTCTAAACAGTGAAAAAGATGACCAAGATTATAAAAAATTACTTACCTCGAAATAACGCAACAAAAATACAGCAACAACCAAATTCTGCTCCTCTTGGTTAACTATTAAGTAACATCAGTGGAGTAAAACAGTGGTTGTTGACTGCTCGTTCAGCATAAAAAAGGACTCCATGCTAACAACATCAAAGTATTCTACACAATTTGGTGAGGCCACGAATGAGGAGTAAAAACCACTGATCAGATTGTATTGTTGTTTTAAGATGGGATGATTGCATTGGCAGCTGGCATGTCCCGAGGGTGGGAGGCAGGTGGCAAATATTAATAATAATAATAATAATAATAATATTAATAATAATAATAATACATTAACCCCTTCAGTGCTGATGACGAGCCTAGGCTCGTCATGCAGCACGGTGCTCGTGTGCTCATGACGAGCCTGGGCTCGTCATGAGCCGTGGAACGCTCACACGCGGGGCTAATTCCCCCGCTGTGCTGAGCGTTCCATTGCGCGGGCGGGTTCATGACGAGCCCAGGCTCGTCATGAGCACACGAGCACCGTGCTGCATGACGAGCCTGGGCTCGTCATCAGCACAGCGGCGCCGTGCGCGGCCCCCCCTCCCCCCCGCACCGCGGGGAAATTAGCCCTGCAGTGAAAGGGTTAAAGAAACATTCCTTCCTGTAACGAGGCAAAGTTCTCTGTCGTTTTCTCTCCTCGAGGCAGGATCCCAAGCCAAATCTGGCGCTGCTCTCAAGCTCATGAGAGTAGCGCCCTGACTGGAGGGAGTGTCCTCTGTTGGCGCTTCTGAGGGCGCTGGATGCCTGCATTTACTCTCAACCCAGTTCTTAAGATAAAGGTTTAAAGTACACATGTCTAGCTGGTTGTCGCATGACGGCCAGCCAAAGCAACATGCGCACTTTAAACAAGTACAAAAGGCAGCCCTCTCTGCAGCTGCTGCCATTCAGCAGGCTCCGCCCAGTTATGACACTCGATTTGGGATGTGGTGCCGAAAAATAAAATTGTAATGAATTGGCTTCATTACCATTTTATTTTCCGTCTCTGGGGGCATTTAGTGGGGTGACGTTCCTCCGCTATAACGGAGGAGCCACCTCTGGATGATTACGTTTCATTTTTTACTTTCTCTATAATTGCTTACTAATATATATGTAAAAAGCAAGGATTTAACAACTGCAATCAGGGTGATAAATCCAATGCAGGTGTAAAACGATTTTCAAGTGCTGAATAAATAGATTATACTTCAAATGTCTTTCTGTGCTCGTGCTTACTTCCTACAGGTTTAGTCTCGGAACAGCTGGAGCATTTTAGGAAGGTTAAGGATCCCTGGTTTCCTCAATCTTTGGCTTGATACTGTACAAAGTTGCTTGCTTGACACCACTAGAGCAACATCCATTCTCTAAATTAAGTATTTCACTGATCTTTGAAAATGGCAAAATAAGAAGATTTTTCTATCCCGTGAAAAACAAAGCGTCTTCTTCACTTTTCATGTGCGCGCCTTGATCATGTTATCTTGTCTGGATAAATCACTGTCCGGCTTGGTGATTGGCAGAAAGATTGGTTGTACTCCCACTGCTGCAGGGCAAAAGGTCGTCAGCTGTGCAGTCTCTCAATCACTGTCCTCCTCTCACTGAGAATTTATGAGGACAAGACGAGATAAAGAACATTCAAACTGACGGTTGTTAACGACCACAAGCACTTTCATTCAATTCGCTCACTTCATCGGAGAAAGAAATGAAGAATAAGAAAAAAACGGTGTCCGGCTTGTCTGCGTATTTGCTGAGCTCTGCTGCCTAGAATCGCCACTGCCTTTTTGAAAGATTTTCCAGGGACCCCAGGAAGTAAAAAAAAAAAAAAGATTGTATATACACAAAAATGAATATGCGGATATTACTGTTTAGAAGCCTAACTGGCACATAACAAATCACAAAAACATACCCAATCGCAAAAACATACCCGGCCAGCCACCACCGAGTTCACCAGCAAACCCAATAAAAGTAGCTTAGAATGTTAAGCTAGTAACCTGCAAAGGCAAGAGAAACAGAAAAAAATAGATACTAGCCATTTTAATAAATGGTGAACTCGTAGAGCTACTGTTCGCTATTTTCACAATTTGTGCTACCTCAGACAGAACTGCTCAAACGCGAAAGCTTCATAAAACTAAGGCCAACTGGGCGTAATCTCTCTGCCACATCATGGGCATGCGTCTAATTTGTGGACCACATGTCTCATTTCCTAGTGCCAACCTTCAAAAATCCTAAATGGGCAGTATGGCACCTGGCCCACATAGGCACCATCCCAAAATCAACTCACAGAGGCGTGTACACTACTTTGTACTGCGTTCACCTCGCCAGTCCTTTTTATTGAATCAGGAAGAATGCCAGGTAGGCTCTCTGGAGAGGCCTCATTTGGCCCGTTCGTCTCTGGGCACTCACCTGCCTGAGGGGCCATGCTGCAACACCTAAGTTATCCTTCGCAGTCCTACCAGTCTATGCACTTTGGGATGACGTCTGAGGGAGCCAGGTGCCATACACCGGCATGAAAAGTCTTGTTAAACAGCAGCTTCCACTGTCAAGCACAACACAATCGACTTCAGAGATGTACTCAAGCCAACATGAAGCAAGGTAGCTGCCAATTAAAGACTCATGTCAAATTCCTAATGGCCAAATTTCTGCAGGCATCATGGAGCACGACAATAGGGGCAGGTGAATAACCCTTTTTTATTCTTCCTCTGAGAAAATAAGACATAAACAAAGTGGCAACACTGAAAATAAAGCTGTAAACAGCATATTCAGGCCCTTTTGCTGAATAGGGCCATAGGCATATGCATCAACTTTAAAGCCTCAGAGGATCGTATGCCATTCCCCACCATTAACTTTAAAGCCTCGAAGGATTGTAGGAGATTTCCCACCACCAACTCTAAAGACTCGGAGGATCATAGGACATTCACCACCATCAACTTTAAAACCTCGAAGGATCGTAGGAGATTTCCCATCATCAACGTTAAAGCCTCGGATGATCGTATGCCATTCACAACCCACTTTAAAGCCTCGGAGGATCGTATGCCATTCACCACCCACTTTAAAGCCTCGGAGGATCGTAAGCCATTCACTGCTATCAACTTTAAAGCCTCGGGGGATCGTAGGCCATTCACTGCCATCAACTTTAAAGCCTCGGAGGATCGTAGGCCATTCACCGCCAGCAACTTTAAAGCCTCAGAGGATCGTAGGCCATTCACCATCATCAACTTTAAAGCCTCGGTGGAACATATGCCATTCACCACCATTAGCTTTAAAGCCTCGGAGGATGGTAGGACATTCACCAACATCAACTTTAAAGCCTCGGAGGATCGTAAGACATTCACCATCAACTTTAAAGCCTCGGAGGATCGTAGGCCATTTACCATCATCAACTTCGGAGGAGCATATGCGTGTGTTCACGTCATTTCGGCCTGGCCAGCAGGAATGTTTGTGTCCCTAGGGGTTGGTTGGATTTTGCGTGGTGCAGTCTGCTGATTTGTATGTTTGTATAGAAAGGGAGTGGGTGTGTGAAGGAGTTTGTCTTCCCGTATCTAGATTCATCTTTGTATGTACATGGGTGGGCATTGTCGTTTTTATCTATTGCCTTGCCTTTTGTTGACATTCATGCATATTGCCATTTTTAGGTCTCGACCTCTGCCAATGCGCTTGCGCACTGCAGATGTCGAGATCTATAGGAGTTGAAACAAATGCTTTGAACAAGTGCGGATTATGTGCATTTCATGTGATGCGCGTGCACGTCAAACCCATCAGCCTCGCACCAGACTTCAATGGAATGCCTCGTTCCCTCCCACTCGCTCGCAAACCCCACTCGCTTGCTCCCCTGCCCCCCCATCACACAACCATTACACCATTTGTGCCTCGCATTCCCCCCCACCAGACTACAAAGGAATGCCTCCCGCTCACCCGCCCCCTGACTCAACAGATGCTTCCGAGGGTAAGAGTTTTTTTTGTTTACCTTTCAATGTAAAATATGCTTCACAGTTAACCTTCAACCCCATCAGCCCTTTCGCAACACTTGAGCCTGGTCCCTCCCTAATCCTGAGTTAACCTGTTTAGCACCATCTTGTTCTGAAGAGTTGCTGAATTTGCTTTTTTGAGTAGCGCTTTCTGTTGCGAGTGATGGAAGCTTGGAAGGTTGCGTTTCATGTTCGGCGTCCACTCCTCGTGCACCTCAGTGGAAATTTCATTATAGCTTCGTATCCAACTACTGTGCATTTCACACAATCCTTTTACGAGCATTGTGTGCGCTTTTTTTGCTAACGTTCGTTTTTAATCAACCTTGTATGTCTCCTCACGGCTGAGCCGCACTTCTACAATTCCTCATGTTACCTCATTGTTTTACGACGCATGCAAGCTTAATCTGCAGCCATAATGAACTCATCATACATTTTATGTGTAAATGTATGTTCTTGTGTCACCAGAGCGCACAAACATTCATTCTTGCGAATTGTTATTTCCAAAATGTCATTTGCAGTTTACTTTACGTAGTACTCATTCACATTCCTCATGGGCTCCGCTTAACTGGACAGCAATTCAGGCTTGGGCTACATTATCTACGAGGCTTTTATTTACAACAATCAACCTTTTATGCCTCCTCACGGCCGAGCCGCACTTCAAAGGCAGCTCGATTTACTTCTTCGGACAACGCAGGGCTCCCCCGCTGTGTCCATTAACTTACCTAGCCAAGCGAGAACATGTGGACGTTTCTGGCCTCGAAGCCGGTACTTAACCTGAACACGCTCAGTGTTCCGTTTGCAAGCCTGCTTGGTGGTGTATCTGAATCTGTAGGGTAGATTTTGTTATTTCTTTTGGTTTGTATTGCATTAATCTTGCTGCTCTGTGCTGGTAGAACTGCTGGTATTGCACCCCTCAACGCCACAGCACCACTCAATGCCATTACAACACTGCACCACTCAGCGCACAGCATCCCTCAACGTCACAGCATCACTCAACGCCACAACATCACTCAAAACCACAGCATCACTCAAAACCACAGCATCACTCAATGCCACAGCACCACAGCACCACTCAACGACACAGCACCACTCAATGCCACAGCACCACTCAACGCCACAGCATCACTCAACGCCATAGCACCACTCAATGCCACAGCATCACTCAGCACCACAGAATCACTCAGCGCCACAGAATCACTCAGCGCCCCTATATTTCTTTTGGTTTGTATTGCATTAATCTTGCTGCTCTGTGCTGGTAGAACTGCTGGTATTGCACCCCTCAACGCCACAGCACCACTCAATGCCACAACAACACTGCACCACTCAGCGCACAGCATCCCTCAACGTCACAGCATCACTCAATGCCACAGCACCACAGCACCACTCAACGCCATAGCACCACTCAACGCCACAGCACCACTCAACGCCACAGCACCACTCAACGCCACAGCACCACTCAACGCAACAGCACCACTCAACGCCACAGCATTGCTCAACGCCACAGCATCGCTCAGCATCACTCAACGCCACAGCACCACTCAACGACACAGCACCACTCAACGCCACAGCACCACTCAACGCCACAGCACTACTCAACGCCACAGCACCACTCAATGCCACAGCACCACTCAATGCCACAGCACAACTCAACGCCACAGCGCCACTCAGCACCACAGAATCACTCAGCACCACAGAATCACTCAGCACCACAGAATCACTCAGCGCCACAGAATCACTCAGCCCCCCTCAAAGCCACAGCACCACTCAACGCCACAGCACCACTCAACGCCACAGCACCACTCAACGCCACAGCACCACTCAACGCCACAGCACCACTCAACACCACAGCACCACTCAACGCCACTCAATACCACAGCACCACACAACGCCACAGCACCACTCAACGCCACAGCACCACTCAGCACCACTCAATACCACAGCACCACACAACGCCACAGCACCACTCAACGCCACAGCACCACACAACGCCACAGCACCACTCAGCACCACTCAATACCACAGCACCACACAATGCCACAGCACCACTCAACGCCACAGCACCACTCAACGCCACAGCACCACTCAACGCCACAGCACCACTCAACGCCACAGCACCACTCAACGCCACAGCACCACTCAACGCCACAGCACCACTCAACGCCACAGCACCACTCAACGCCACAGCACCACTCAACGCCACAGCACCACTCAACGCCACAGCACCACTCAACGCCACAGCAGCACTCAGCGCCACAGCAGCACTCAGCGCCACAGCAGCACTCAGCGCCACAGCAGCACTCAGCGCAACAGCAGCACTCAGCGCAACAGCAGCACTCAACACCACAGCACCACTCAACACCACAGCACCACTCAACACCACAGCACCACTCAGCACCACAGCACCACTCAGCACCACTGAATGCCACAGCACCCCTCAATGCCACAGCACCACTCAATGCCACAGCACCACTCAATGCCACAGCACCACTCAATGCCACAGCACCACTCAATGCCACAGCACCACTCAATGCCACAGCACCACTCAATGCCACAGCACCACTCAATGCCACAGCACCACTCAATGCCACAGCACCATTCAATGCCACAGCACCACTCAATGCCACAGCACCACTCAATGCCACAGCACCACTCAATGCCACAGCACCACTCAATGCCACAGCACCACTCAATGCCACAGCACCACTCAATGCCACAGCACCACTCAATGCCACAGAATCCCTCAAGGCCACAGCATCACTCAGCACCATAGCATCACTCAGCACCACAGCATCACTCAGCACCACAGCATCACTCAGCACCACAGCATCACTCAGCACCACAGCATCACTCAGGACCACAGCATCACTCAGCACCACAGCATCACTCAGCACCACAGCACCACTGAATGCCGCAGCATCATTCAGCACCACTGAACGACACAGCATCACTCAGCACCACTGAAGGCCACAGCATCACTCAGCACCACTGAAGGCCACAGCATCACTCAGCACCACTGAATGCCACAGCATCACTCAGCACCACTGAATGCCACAACATCACTCTGTGCAACCATTCAACAACAACTGGTTCTAATATGTTCTATCAATGTTTCAAGCTTTATTACAAATGTCACAAAAAGATGTTAATATTTCACTGCTGTTCTTGGATTTTCATCACAATAAAATACGATGAACATAATCTTCCCTAAAGTTATTTACAAAAATGTAAGCTATTGCCATTATAAATTACAATAACTTTTATTTAAGAATTATTAAAAAAAATAAAAGCCATTGTTATTTGTAACATTAATACATCTAAGTCATGTAAATACAACACATATTGCATTATAAATGCTATAGGTGTCACGTTTGCGAAAGTTAAAAATATTGGCATTGTAAATGACAAAGCTATTAATTACGCTATTTTCAAAACCAACATATAAATAAAATATTTGTCATTTACAATACCAATAGATCAAACTTTCCTAATGCGAGACCTATTGCATTGCAAATGCTTGTTCTTCTGTGCTTTCTTGAATTTTTGGATGTTAACTTGCAAGCCCCATAGTACTGTGTTTTCTCACTTTACATCCTTTCTGGTTTGCCCTGAACCATCCTCAGGTCTAGGCAATGGTACCTTTCCAGATTTTATGTGCATGTTGTTATCTCATAGATGTGCTTTTCACTTGTATCATTGCATTTTATTTTTGTTTAATATGAGGAACGGAGAAGTGTTGTACTTGCTGCTCAGCCAGTGTGAGTGCGGTGTGGAATGTTGGGATGGATGATGCTGTGGAATGTTGGGTAAGTGAGGCTGGCAGTTAGAGGATGGGCTGAGCAGCAGGAAGGCTGCTCCTGGTGGGGCTCTCTGTACCTGTAACCTGTAACTTTCTACATTGATAAATACCATCTTAAGTTACCAAGGAACTGGACCCTGCCTTCATTACCATATTCATCCCTTTACAAAAGTAGAAAGGTTGAAGATATACAGAATCTAAAATCCTCCATGGCCATTCAAGAACACAGGCCTTATGTCAAACCGGCAACATCAGCCAGGCGTGACAAAGGTGAGCTTCAACTATGAAGTTGAAAGATGCTGCTCCTACCTCACCACCATTCCTTGGGAGCAGCACACAGTGGGAGGACTGTGACCAGTGAGCATACCGCTTTGTGTAGCACATACCGCAGACTGAACCACTTCTTGGCGCTGAACTGCTCTAGAGACCCTTGGCACTGTACGTGTTACGTCGCTTTGGAAAAACTCAAACTGCTAAAAGGATCACAAAGTTAACAGACAGCATGCAAGGAGCATTTTTAAAAAACATAGTTGATTTTGAAAAGCCAGTTTTGTTAAAAAGGATAACTTCAACAAAGGCAGTCAGAGTTCCCAGAATAACAAGATCTCAGTTTAAGAGTTTCTGCTGAATGCAGACCAGTTTTAAAAGCTAAAACGAGAAAATGTAGATATAGCCTTAAAACTTAAAGAATTGTATAGATTTGCCGATTGTGGTACGTATGCCTACTGGGTGTTCTAAAACTATAAAGTATAGCAATTATAATTGTCACTATACAGTAGAATATGATATTTTCTAGAGGGGCACATTGGGGTACAGAGCTGCTGCTTCTTCTCGTGTTTGTGGGGCTGAAACAGTATGAGGCAACCAGTAGTGACATCTTCTACACCGAGGACCAGAAAGGGGAGAGTTCCAATGAAACTACAGATCCCAAAATCTGTCATTTTTTCTACCAAAACCCTGAATATTTTATTAACACGCTACAGAGACAGGAGTAGAGACAGAACTACAGAAAAAGAAAGACTAACGTGCAAAGAAAACAATACTTGGTGCCCTTTAGGCATAGAAGCTTTAAATCACACAAAGGAGCTTCAGGAGGGTAAGCAGTGGCAAAGCTAGTAAGCATAGCTTCTGTACAGAACAAACACAAATAGTTACACAACATACAGGCAAAAATGCAGATACACCTATTGTGTATACACGGACTAAACATACACACTGTCAGGGTATACGGAGGACCATACATGCAACCGTATTCAAATATAGGCCCCAGTACACACAACGCCAACAAACACACAGGAAATGACGTTAGCAGGCAGCAAACAAACACAACAAAAAGCCTGCATGCATGCACAAATACATGGACTGATGGATGCTTGAGTATGTTAGTAGATGCAAACATGGGTGGATGAGTGAGTGGGTGTGCCTGAATGGAATGGAAAAGGATGGATGTTAAAGCACAATTTGACATTTATATTTTAATCATACGGTCTTTCTTTTCTTGCTTTCAAAGCAGTTTACATGTGTTCCATAACGACATTTTGTTATAGTTTCTGTTGCTACTGCAGAGATGAAATTGTAATCTAGCACAACCAGGTTACGAATTCCAAATAATTTGTTCTCCACTTTTCTTGAGGTTACATTCTTCATAAGGATGTGGCTGCAGAAACTCAAGTCTGCTATTTTAATCGTCATTCTGCTGTGAGAACATTCAGTAGTGCAAACATAACACAAATCAACTGAGATTACAGGGGACGCTCTTCCAGGAAAATGTGTTGTACTTTTGGAAAAATGAAGCACCAGGACTTCCTTCGGTCATGCACTACTGCGAAATGTACATAACAAACTGCAGCAAATGCCAGTCCCTACTGTCATATACATTTTGAGGAAAAACGTTGCATACATCATGCAGCAAAGAGTAGAGGAAATACCGTAATACTGATAAAACAGCTAAATGCCATGCGCTATGTGTCCTTGGAAAACATCAACAAGAGATCCTGCCTCCTTCTTCTAAAAACTACAACTTTGACATGCAACATAAGCAATTAGAACCTGGGTATTGCGAATTCAAGAAAATCACGTGGTTAACATTTTGATTCTCTTGATATCTTCATATTAAAACTATACATTTATATCTATATCTCTATATCTCTATATATCTATATATCTATATATCTATATATCTATATATCTATCTATATATATATATATATATATATATATATATATATATATATATATATATATATATATATATATATATATATATATATGTGTGAAAAGCGTGCCTGACAGCCTTTCCTTGTGTGCAGAGTCTGCTGTGTGTTGCTGGTTTAGGGAACACTCTGGCTTGACGAGGATGAAACACCAATCTCCTATAGCCATATAGCAGGCACTATTCTGGTCATGTGATCAAGGGAGTGATCTCCCGAAACGCGTAGTGGCGGCACTGGCGAAATAAAAATATTTGCACTTTAAAATCGGGTCCACGCTCGTCTGTTTTCATGCAGAAGAAGTGAAGGCGGGTATTGGAGTGATATATATATATATTTATATATTTATATTGCGGGAGCTATGTGAAAGGCGTGCCTGACAGCCTTTCCTTGTATGCAGAGTCAGAAGTGTTTTGCTGGTTTAGGGAACACTGTGGTTGGACGAGGATGAAACACCCATCTCCTATAGCCATATAGCAGGCACTATTCTGATCAGAAACTATATGCTCCAGTAATGCAGAAGAATAGCAGGTTGTTTTAGGGCGTGAAGAAAACTCAAGAATTGGAGTCAGACTAGCGCATCGGAAACTGTGCACGAGACAAGTCCTATACTGAGGTACCTTAGGCTCTGCGAGGAGACTGGAGGAAATGTAGCAGATGTTCCTAGATGCCACACCAGGGCACAAGTCCTAAAAAAAGAAGTGAGGGGACGCTGACATCACAACAGGAAGTGACGTCACAAAAGGTGGCTTGCACCATCAGACTCATTGCCTCCCCTAGCTCACCTCTTAGATGCGTATGCATCAGAGAAGCCAGCGCGTGAGCAGCGTTCTGAATAAGCTCTGATTTCGACCCAGAGAGGCCAAATAGTGAATGTGTGGCTCCATTTTCTCCAGTTTTCGATCTCTCGGTAAAATAAGTAGGGGGACGCCGTCCACCTGCGTGGTACCCCGACTTGAGCCCTGTGCCACACTAACAGTCCCTGTATTTTCACCTCTTTAGCTGTAGGTTTTGATGCTTGGGAAGGTAGCACAGAGAGCAACTCGTTACGTGGTGAAGCCAGGTTCTGGACATGGTGAGATGAAGGGCAGTGGCAATGAATTGTAGAAAAATACATGAAATAGTAGGACATCACCAATGCGCTTTTCTTCCATTAGGATAACCGTATCCGATTACCAGTTCTTCATCTCACCAAGTAGTGCTAGCTGGACCGGTCATACTTCCTGCTGCTACTACTCTGGTTCTCTATTTTCTCCTCCCTTAAGCTATTCACGCCCCCCCATGGTTCTACTGGGATCAGTGTAGAAGGCTTGGGGCTGAGGTATTAACATTGTGACTGCATGGAGCCCCTGCGGTGGAACTTCAGGTATTACTGACAGTATACCCTAGAAGCAAGTGTATGGAAGGAGGAATTTTGACACCTCATGGCAACATGTCAACATGGCCGGAAGGTGAGGTAGGCATGAATCCACAGCACAGCAACGGGAGCGAGCCACTAAAACCAGATAAGAACGGAGGCTCATCTACACAACTAAGCTCCTCTAGCAAGAAAATACATTTTGCTGAGGGTTCTTCAGTTCCATACCATTTAATGTCCCTTCTCTGAAACCTGAAAGCATGGTCATACAGCACAGTGCTCTTACCATCTTTCCGAATGGTAGGACACATTGTATTTGATCAGCACCGTGGCCACAACATCCTACAAAGAAAGCTGTAAGGAGAACACTCTGGATAAAGCAGGACTCTTGGGCGGCTCGAGTCGCCAGCATCAACAAAACAAGAAATCCGCGAACAAATAGTGAGAAACAGGTCACATTAACAATAAAAAAAACTCTCAAAGGTGGCACAGGCTACCAAAAACCAGTCACTCCGCAGGTGAAGACACTTCTAATATTAGAGAAAACAAGTTGACCACAAACAGGGCATTGCTAAAACAGCACAAGTCTGAGCAAAAATGTGAAATGTAGAGAATCACTTCAACAAAACTGACAATGAATCAAACCATACTAGGACACAATGAATACCAAATCTCATCCAATGCTGACAGAAGGATTTCACTCCGTAAATCAACAAAATTCGAATCTGCAGGAGAAAAATTCCAGATGTGAGTCCCAGAATTAGGATCAGTTGACATTTGAGTCTGCAGCCTCCATTTACAAATGTGGAAAATCCACAAAAGAGAACTGGGAAACAAAGTATGTCAGACAAAGCTAAGGCAGGGCTCTATAATCCTATGGATGGACCACTACCAAGTGAAGGGGCACTGTGCCCAGCAGCGGGGCTAGGTATACTTCAGCACCTTCCACTACAGCTGTCTGATGCTTTCTACAGCCAAATGAAGGGGAAACAGTTTGATTATTTGAAGCAATCCTACACAGCGTGACCTACCAAGTTTGCTCTCGTCACCACCCTAGAAAATAAAACAAAACAAGCATTGGAAATGCAATAGGTCTCGCAGCATTAGAGTTAGTGCTTTTAGAATTGTTTATGGGTTTTTTTTGTAAATCTTTAGCATTTTTGTTTCCTGTAGCCAATGCTAAAGAATTAAAAAAAAAAGCCATAAACATTTCTAAAAGCTCTAACTCAAATGCTCCGAGACCTATTGCACTGTGTGAGGGTGAGGGGTTGAGGGTGAGTGAGGGTGAGTGAGGGTGAGTGAGTGAGGGTGAGGGTGAGTGAGGGTGAGTGAGGGTGAGGGTGGGTGAGGGTGAGTGAGGGTGAGTGAGGGTGAGGGTGAGGGTGAGTGAGAGTGAGGGTGAGTGAGGGTGAGGGTGAGGGTGAGTGAGGGTGAGTGTGAGTTAGGGTGAGGGGTTGAGGGTGGGTGAGGGTGAGGGGTTGAGGGTGAGTGAGGATGAGTGAGGATGAGTGAGGATGAGTGAGGGTGAGTGAGGGTGAGTGAGGGTGAGTGAGGGGTTGAGGGTGAGTGAGGGTGAGTGAGGGTGAGTGAGGGGGGGTTGAGGGTGAGTGAGTGAGGGTGAGGGGTTGAGGGTGAGGGGTTGAGGGTAAGGGGTTGAGGGTGAGGGGTTGAGGGTGAGGGTGAGGGGTTGAGGGTGAGGGTGAGGGGTTGAGGGTGAGGGGTTGAGGGTGAGGGGTTGAGGGTGAGGGGTTGAGGGTGAGGGGTTGAGGGTGAGGGGTTGAGGGTGAGGGGTTGAGGGTGAGGGGTTGAGGGTGAGGGTGAGGGGTTGAGGGTGAGGGGTTGAGGGTGAGTGAGGGTGAGGGGTTGAGGGTGAGTGAGGGTGAGGGGTTGAGGGTGAGTGAGGGTGAGGGGTTGAGGGGGAGGGGTTGAGGGGTTGAGGGGTTGAGGGTGAGTGAGGGGTTGAGGGTGAGTGAGGGGTTGAGGGTGAGTGAGGGGTTGAGGGGGAGGGGTCGAGGGGGAGGGGTTGAGGGTGAGTGAGTGAGAGTGAGGGGTTGAGGGTGAGTGAGTGAAGGTGAGGGGTTGAGGGTGGGTGAGTGAGGGTGAGGGTGGTTGAGGGTGGTTGAGGGTGGTTGAGTGAGGATGAGTGAGAGTGAGGGTTAGTGAGGGGTTGAGGGTGAGGGGTTGAGGGTGAGTGAGTGAGGGTGAGGGGGAGTGAGGGTGAGGGGTTGAGGGTGAGTGAGGATGAGTGAGAGTGAGGGTGAGTGAGGGGTTGAGGGTGAGGGGTTGAGGGTGAGGGTGAGTGAGGGGTTGAGGGTGAGTGAGGGTGAGTGAGGGTGAGGGGTTGAGGGTGAGGGGTTGAGGGGGAGGGGTTGAGGGTGAGTGAGGGTGAGTGAGTGAGGGTGAGGGGTTGAGGGTGAGTGAGTGAGGGTGAGTGAGTGAGGGTGAGGGGTTGAGGGTGAGGGGTTGAGGGTGAGGGGTTGAGGGTGAGGGTGAGTGAGTGAGGGTGAGTGAGTGAGGGTGAGGGGTTGAGGGTGAGGGGTTGAGGGTGAGGGTGAGTGAGGGGTTGAGGGTGAGTGAGGGTGAGGGGTTGAGGGGGAGGGGTCGAGGGGGAGGGGTTGAGGGTGAGTGAGGGTGAGTGAGTGAGGGTGAGGGGTTGAGGGTGAGTGAGTGAGGGTGAGGGGTTGAGGGTGGGTGAGGGTGAGTGAGGGTGAGTGAGGGTGAGTGAGGGTGAGTGAGGGTGAGTGAGGGTGAGGGGTTGAGGGTGAGGGGTTGAGGGTGAGGGGTTGAGGGTGAGGGGTTGAGGGTGAGGGGTTGAGGGGTTGAGGGGTTGAGGGGTTGAGGGTGAGGGGTTGAGGGGGAGGGGTTGAGGGTGAGGGGTTGAGGGTGAGGGGTTGAGGGTGAGGGGTTGAGGGTGAGGGGTTGAGGGTGAGGGGTTGAGGGTGAGGGGTTGAGGGTGAGTGAGGGGTTGAGGGTGAGTGAGGGTGAGGGGTTGAGGGTGAGTGAGGGTGAGGGGTTGAGGGGGAGGGGTTGAGGGTGGGTGAGGGGTTGAGGGTGAGGGGTTGAGGGTGAGTGAGGGGTTGAGGGGGAGGGGTCGAGGGGGAGGGGTTGAGGGTGAGTGAGTGAGAGTGAGGGGTTGAGGGTGAGTGAGTGAGGGTGAGGGGTTGAGGGTGGGTGAGTGAGGGTGAGGGGTTGAGGGTGAGGGGGTGAGGGGTTGAGGGTGAGGGGTTGAGGGTGAGGGGTTGAGGGTGAGGGGTTGAGGGTGAATGAGGGGTTGAGGGTGAGTGAGGGGTTGAGGGGGAGGGGTCGAGGGGGAGGGGTTGAGGGTGAGTGAGGGTGAGTGAGTGAGAGTGAGGGGTTGAGGGTGAGTGAGTGAGGGTGAGGGGTTGAGGGTGGGTGAGTGAGGGTGAGGGTGAGGGGTTGAGGGTGAGGGAGTGAGGGTGAGGGGTTGAGGGTGAGGGGTTGAGGGTGAGTGAGGTTGAGGGTGGTTGAGTGAGGATGAGTGAGAGTGAGGGTTAGTGAGGGGTTGAGGGTGAGGGGTTGAGGGTGAGTGAGTGAGGGTGAGGGGTTGAGGGTGAGTGAGGGTGAGGGGTTGAGGGTGAGTGAGGATGAGTGAGGGTGAGTGAGGGGTTGAGGGTGAGGGGTTGAGGGTGAGGGTGAGTGAGGGGTTGAGGGTGAGTGAGGGTGAGGGGTTGAGGGGGAGGGGTCGAGGGGGAGGGGTTGACCGCTGTTCCTATGCAAGTGCGGTCCAACACATCAAATTCGATGTAGTAGGAAAAGTTTGCCGTCAGATTACGCCGCCTGTTGAGACTCATCAAAGTTGACTGTCAACGTGGGGGGTGCTGTCTTCCTGCCTCAGGCTCAATAGTGAGAGTGCTGTAAAGTACCCTGTTCACCAGGTTTGAAAACTTGGCTCTTTAACCATGTATTGTACACACCGTATATGTGCAGCTTTGATGGTACACTGACCTGCTGCCTGTGAGCCCCTGCTGTTTGCTGAGGGAGCCGAACAGAAACCCTCACTATGGCATTACAGGAAGAGTGCCGCGGTGTGATGCTTGCCCGAGAGTTTCTAGGAGTGGCATTTGTACACTGACCTGCTGCCTGTGAGCCCCTGCTGTTTGCTGAGGGAGCCGAACAGAAACCCTCACTATGGCATTACAGGAAGAGTGCCGCGGTGTGATGCTTGCCCGAGAGTTTCTAGGAGTGGCATTTGTGTCTACTATGAGGGGGAGGGGAGAGCTGCAATATGCACAGTGGAGGTTGGCTGCCTGCAGCCGCAGGAAGAACAGTCGCCGACGCCTCCTCCCGACTTTACACCAGAGGTTGATGTAGGAAAAGTGGGTTACAGAAGGTTTAGGTCTTTCACAGCTACTCCGGCACCAATTCCAGCTTACTACAGTGGCAGAAAGCTTAAGCAAGTAAATCAAGAATGACAGCACTGAAAGAATCTCCTGAAGAACTACCGCAAGTCAAAAACTAGCCAGGCAACCCAAATGTGCCTCTTTTTTCCAACACTGACAACACAATCTAAAAAAAACAAGCGAAAGGATCGGAGACACGGCGGGTAAAATAAACAAAAAAGAAGCCGGAGGGAAGAGAGGGGAGGGGGGAGGAGAAATGCGACACGGCGGGAAGGGGAGGGGGCGGAGCGGGTCAAATAAACAAACAAGCCGGAGGGAAGAGAGGGGAGGGGGGAGGAGAAATGCGACACGGCGGGAAGGGGAGGGGGCGGAGCGGGTAAACAAAGACGGACGTGCACGCGCTTTTAAGCTCAATGCGCATGCGCATTGAGCTTAAAAGTCACGGGCACTGCAAGGAATCGCCACGATTCCTTGCAGTGTAGATAAAGAGCGGATAAGTCCCAATACTCTCGCCTTGCTCGATGCGCATGCGCATCGACAGGCGAGACCTAAAAAAGAACCATCTGGGAACAGCTACATACACACCGACTCCCCAACTTGATGGTTCTACTTCATCTGAAGCTGCAGGTTGCACAACTCCATAGACATGGTAAAGAGGAAGACCACAGATGCCAAAGAGAATGGAAATACGACTTAAGAAAGGGAAAGGTAAAGGAATGAAACGATCTAAAACTGGATGAGAAATTGGGCTCACAGTTTTCAGTCCCATGCAAAGCGGAGACATAGGACAGAGGAGACATTGGGACAACGGTCTGATGCATGTACCTGATACGCTTGACTGTATTCATATTTACCACTCCAGTCATAAATGACATTGCTAGCCACCCTCAAAGGGCATTAAGACATTTTACCATAATAAGTCATGCTTTCATAGCAGATGAGGTGCTTATTCGTCTCCCTCAGAGAATTAATTTCTGCTACTCTTATAAGGATATTTAGCATCTTGTGCCTTTTTTACAGGACAAGATTCCGGGCTTTCCTGGCACTCGCTTCGCATTACGTAACATCACTTTGACTGCAGCCACATTATCATCCTAGTCCTCTGACTCAAAATTGCTCTTAGTCAAATGACTGTTTCAGGGTCCAAGAGGTTGCCTTTCGGCGCACTCTTGAAAAGGGACTCTTCCAGACGACTGAAAACATACAACAGAGCCCCAAATGTCTGCCATCCAGCAATGCAGAAGCTATTTTCTGTACGAGTCAGCGAGCACGGAAAGGAATAATGTAGCCAGGGGCAGAAAGAAAGTCACCACAGTGGTATTTCAATAATGGGTTCTTTCCAGCTGACAATCAGCTGCTTTCCGAAATGTTAAACTGCAGGAAGTGAGCCGTTGCTGAGGAAAATACATGCTGCAGATCTCGAAACAAGTTTAACATTTTTTTCCTATGAACCAGAATGAAAAGATTGCTATCTGCTGAGGATTTAGTTGTTTTTTGAGTTTTAATTATTGCACTGCAGGAGAGTCTAGCAGAGAAAATATGAGTGTTAAGTGAAAACCCTGGACTGAATGTCTGCCACGTTGCCAAATGCTTTCTTAAACTTTTTGGTTTTAAAGAAGTTCACACATTTAATTTTTTTTTAGACAAAGGAGCCATAGAGAGAGAGAGTCCCCGCCTCGGAAATCAGAACTGGATCTTACTCCCATTATTTTCTTGTGCACAAAAAGAGCTTAAGCCTTTGTCCTATTGTTATGTAGCTTGCTTTTATCCTCATTTTAGTTTCTCATTTTACCTTCGCCTTATTTTCTAATGGGGGTTGGTACATACTTTCCCATTGCAAGAATGGCCCTTGCACGCATTTGTTCCTGATAGGCACTGTCGCCCGGAGGTCTGCACATTTAGTTCCAAGGTAGCACAAATTCAGAACAAGAGGCATTGTTTTATTTTCTGTACTCGAAAGGAGACAACTCTTCGGTTTAATTAAAATGCTGTCCTGGACATTTGACACAGTGTGATTAGCTTGCCGTTTTGTTATTTAAATCAAGTCGGTGAGAGGTGCACTTCCTGATGGAGTAATCATGGAACGCTGCTGTAGGAATCAGTCCCGCTGTCCCCAACCTTCATCCTGACAAAGAATACAGCTGTACACTCAGTTGGAAGTGCATTCGTGGATGCAGTGACCCTGGCTTCCTGACACACGATACCAAGTTATATTAGGTCATTCCAATAGGCCTGGCAGAGGGGTACTCCCAATATGCTCTCTTTTGCGTAGAGGCTAGTAATAGAGAGGAGTAACTTTAGCAACATTATGATCAATTACCATGGTTAACTTGTTTGTGTTTTTCACTATTCTAATAGGGCTCGATTCACAGAACTAACTTACGACAAAATCCTAAACTTACTACCAGTTTGGTATTCACAGAAGGCACTTACTCATTTCGGTATTCATAGAAGTTAGAAGTCCTAACTTTAGGAGTCCTAAATGCCTTCTGTGAATACCGAAAGTCTTAAAGTTAAGATTTTTCTCAGTTTAAGAGCAGTAAAGTTAGGACTCCTAACTTTAGGATTTATAAACTGAGAAAAATCCTAACTTTAAGATTTTCGGTATTCACAGAACGCATTTAGGAGTCCTAACTTTACTACTCCTAAACGGAAACAAATCCTAACTTTAAGACTTTCGGTATTCACAGAAGGCATTTAGGAGTCCTAAAGTTAGGACTCCTAACTTCTGTGAATACCAAAATGAGTAAGTGCCTTCTGTGAATACCAAACTGGTAGTAAGTTTAGGATTTTGTCTTAAGTCAGTTCTGCGAATCGGGCCCTCAATGCTTATCACAATAATGTGGCTCATCTTTCTTACAAGTGCAGTTTAAATCTTATTTACAAAGATCAGAGCTTTTCAATAAACATTTGAAAATGCAATATTTTATCTTTTTGTGAACACTTTAGGCATGCAAGAGTGACAAACGAAAGGGTTAGATCTGTTACCACAATTTCCTTGAGAATCGGAGTCATTTTCTAGCTTACTGACAACATCTATAACTCTGTAGGTTTAGGAGTTTAGATATAGTACTGTCAGCTAGCCAAAATAGACCTACATTTACTGATTATATAAGACCATTCAGTCTCTGTGTTATGAAGTTCTGTTCTATATACACAGTCCTACTAGATTCGTAGGAACCGCATAACATTATTTTAGATATTCAACCTCTCAATTTCTTCCAGCAGAAGGACACATTCAAGATACTCACCCTGACCTAGGTTCTATCTGATCTGGATCCAACAAACTGGATGGTAGTACTGGACCTGCAGAACTCCTATTATATGCTCCCGTCTTGCCGGCATACAGGTGTTACTTGCAGTTCAAGGTGGGACAGAGCATTTTTAGTGTGCTGTGCTTGCCTTCGGCCAAGCAGTTTCCCATGGTGGTCAAAAAGGGGATGCTGGTGATTGCAACATACCTGCAGTGGTTGCGGTAGTCTTCCCCTACCTCGACGACTGGATGTTGAAGGCAGGCTCACAACAATCAACCATGGACCACCTCGAGACAATGGCATAAATCCTGACATAGTTGGGATTCACTATTTAAACGTCGAAATCAAACCAGGCTCATCAGAGCCATCATGAATACAGTGCGTACCAAACCTTCCTTCTGGATCAGGTAGAACAGGGTGTTTTGTGCTTTGACCCCAATGTTTCAGTCCAGTCTTTCAGTAAGGGTGGCTCTTAGGCTTCTTGGACTCTTGGCCTCCTTCATTGCTCGTCGACCTTGCCAGGTGGCATATGAGGACTGCGCATTGTGATCTGAAGTCTAAGTGGGCCAAGCACCAAGGGAACCGGTCAAATATCTGCCAGGCTTTGTAGAGGACTGTAAAACACCTGAAGTCATGGCTGCTCTGCCACAATTGTGCCACCTGCAGACCTCTATTCTAATGTGCTGATGATGGTGACAAATATGTAACTACTGGGTTGGCAAAGTCATCTTGAAGAGGTGGAGTTCAGAGGACTCTAGACTACAGTGGAGACCCACCTACACATCAATTTGCTGGAGCTGCAGGCCATTCGCTTGGAATTGAATGAATTCGTGATGTACTTCAATGGAGGGCTATTTCAGGTCCTCACAGACAACAACACCTACTACAGTGGGATATTAATTTAGATTTACTTTTTTTAGGTGCACCACTTTGAGCTGTTGCAACGCTGTCTTCTATGTCTCCAGAACCTGAAAATAGTCTTTCTCATTGCAATAACCACAGCTCTTCATTTAAGTGAGCTTCAAGCTCTGTAAGTCCAGACGTCCTACACCACCTTCTTTCCAAACAAACCAGTTCTGAAGATAGGAGGCCTTTTTAACAAACATTGCTACTTCCTTTCATGTTGGACAGTTTCATCACACTTCTGACATTCTTTGCCCCATCGCATCCCTCCACAGAGAAGGAAAACTTCTTAATTTGGACTGCAGAAAAGCACTGAGCTTTTACATCGACTGCACCAAAGACTATCGGGTGGATGATCAGCTCTTTGTGGAGTTCTCAGGGGCAAAGCAGTGCAGAAGAGGATTTTATCCAGGTAGATGGTCTTGTGCATTAAATCTGCTAGGCGTTGGCCTCCAGAAGGATTGATAGCCCATTCCACCAGGGTCAAGGCTGCTACCACTGCACTGGCACATGGAATTCCTGTCCTAGATATTTATTAGGCTGCAACGTGGGTATCCGAGCACAAGTACACAAAGCATAATGGCCTTGACAGCCATGTCTGATCGTGTTGAATCTATTTTCTCTATTAAAACTGCTGCCACAACATTCTTTTTCTTAAGTGCTCGACTACCCAATCTGCAAAATTTAGTCTTTTTCTCCTAAAAAGGTCCCGCATAAGAGCTCTACACATTGACACAAATCGCAGTTTCATTCAGTTCTGGGTCAGAGGGCGTAGACAGTGTCAAGAAAAACAGATGTCATCGCGCTCAGCCATTATTTTCGGGGCAGAGCGGGATAGATGCGGAGTCGCTTGATGCCACCTATAGGTACACAAGGACTATGCTGAAAAATCTTCCAGATCCAGTCTGGTGCCTGGGGATATTCTAATGGTGAAGAATCAGCTTTTAGATAGAATATTCACCAGAAAGAGCATTACCATTTTCATGAGGAATAACACCAGTTTTCCTAAACCCCCTATTATATCTTTCTTCCTCCAGCATCTTCAATTATATGCTTTTTTAGTTCCACCTTTCCATCTCTTCCTAGAGAAGCAGGATCATAAAAAAAATATTTCTTACCTAGTCTACAACAAAAATTCTTTATATACTTAATCCAGGAAATCTTCCTGGCATACTCTAATGTTAAGCAATCTTTCTGTTAAGAATTGCCGGTGGCTTGTCTAAATCCTGTACCGTAATAAGATTGGGTTAATGTTAAGATCTTCCACAAAATGAAAACCCAATTCTCTGAGGCGCACATAGGTGCAAATACTTTGTGGTACTGAGAGATAATTTCTTAAACAAGTGGTTCTCTGTCAGCTGTAATTTAGCCACATTGACATGTTCCCAGATAAACGCCCAATACAACACTGTAGAGGGACATTTAGCTTTATACAGAACGTTTTTTAAACTGCTTAGCTCCCATTTATATAGTTTGTTGCAACAATCGTTTTTTTAAACGGTAGCTTCTTTGCAACATTCCGCTGCGACCGTGCTCCATGAGCATCAAATAGCAGACTCATTCTCATTCAAAAAGCTTTATTCGATTTGTAAAACAAATCATACAAGCAGAGCAAATTTACATATGTAGCATACATTTCTAAAATTTCATCAGAGTCACTAAAAAAACTATCTAAAACCATCATAGACATAGTATATAATTTTCTAAATTCATAATTTGACCAATAAAGTTAGAATGTGATACATACAAATATACGGACAAATATACGGACAAATATACAGACAGGAAGCCACAGTTAAAACAAAATGCAGTCCAATATATCAAATTACTATGGCTTTCCTGGCAGCTGTACATTTTAGTATATATGACGCTACGAAATAACAGATATCCAGATCCTTTTAGGAGCATAGTAGCTGTAATGCGTTTTTCACAGAACGAACATTATTTTTTAAAAAGACAGGTTTTAGATATATTACCCTAAAAGAAATAGAAGACTCAAGACACTAAAGGATCGATGGGAAAAATGTTTTTTGACCAAGACATTGCATCAGTTTTCCAAAGATACTAAATTAACCACACAAAGAGATGTAGTCGGTCATCTGAAACTCAAAATAAGATTTCTATAACTCAGAAAGAAAAGTTGTTTTTATGACGAAAGCCCCAACCTACTTCAAGGTGGCATGCTTCATCATTAGGCTCCTCCTCACACCAAACGTAAATGATGCAATGGTGTGGGCTACAATTTCTTGCTTAATCCGAAAGGAGGCACTGGAATGAGTTATTAGAGGGTTTTTTAAATCAAGAAATATCCCTTTGCACTGGGTATGCCCTTAAAAAAGGATTAACCTTGTTCCAGATTGAGGTACTGTCTTTTAACTTGCTGGCGGCAGCTAATGCTTGCCATGCTTCTTTACTTATTGCTTATGTATTATATGTTAAAACCACTTTATATTCCGTCTACAGGCTTTTACCCCCTTCTGGATTCTCTCTGGTCTATTTAGTGCTGCCTTAAGAGATCTGAGGGCTTTAGTACATCTTGAGTCAAACCAACCCTTTTTTGTGTCATTGATAGTTTGTGAGAAAATCCTTAAATGTTCTTTAATTTAAAGGGCATTAACATTGACGGTGTGTTTAACATCCTCATCCTTCGCACTCTCCTCTAACAAAATACTAAATTGTGTGTAGTAATCCCTAATAAACTTTATGGAGAAGCCTGAAGGATTAACTCTAGTCTACACCATTTCAAGATGAAACCATTAGCAGAAGCTATTTTAGGTCTGTAACTTGTTCTGCATTGCTAGACTTCCCATGACTGCTGAGGGAGATACCATCCATGCTTTGGGCATTATAATCACTTATCTAATTCAGGTGCATCTTAAAATTGTGCCCAGATTATTTGTGATTAACAGAAAATCAATTGTAGCATCGCATTCTCTGCCCCTAAAAGTATATTCAAAGGGGGCAAAAGGGACACACACCTCATTGTCAAAGGCCATGTTATATTTAAAAATCTAATTATTTATCTTTTCTCCATACCTATACCTATAGCGGGAAAAATGTGTTATACCTCTATCTATAGGCCACACATTTTTTGAGTGTCCGGCCTATGTGGCCCCACGGGTTAAATGGTTAAACCCGATTTGTCGGAACCTGGGCACAAGGGTGGGATCCGAAGCCTTAAGGGTCCTAAGGTATGACACTAGCGAACCTATTGTTATCGCCGTAGCAAAATTCCTAGGATGGGTATGGATTATTAGGGCCAGGCTGGAATCAGTGTAGCATCCTTCTTAAAGTTTTTTAAAGTTTTTATCTAGTACATAGTGTGTATTGTACTTTAAATTATGTCTTATTATCGTTTGTTCTAATTGCCAAGTGTCTTTTTTTAGCTATGGATACTGTCCTTTTAACTGTATTTATGAACTACTGTTTGTTTTCCCTGTGGTTGTACTTACAGTACAAACTGTCCTTTATGATGAATTGAATTGAAAAAAAGACATTTGAAATTGAATTGTTATACCTCTATCTGAATCATAACCATATCCACAAAATTCTTTCTGCTGGTTATGACCATAAATGAATGTTAAAATCTCCAGCCCACATCACATTGATAGCCCCATGTTGTGCAGAGTAAATTGATTCTATAACTCTGTCAATAGGTTCAATCACATCAGCTCTCTCTATAGTACAGACGTTATTATAGTAGTTAATAAGACTTGCCTGTTCCTGGACATTTAAAAATAAATAACCTGGAAATATGGGGAGTCCAAGTTATTATATATCGCAGAACCGGGGAATAATGTTGACAAATACGTTACTAACCCTTCCCCCTTTTAGCTCTTCCAGCAACTGAAGGTGACAGAGAGGGGGGGGGGGGGGGGCAGTTTGTGGTCCACGTTTCATGTAAACAGATAATCCTAAAAAAAAATAGGAAAATAAGCCAATCTATATTTTGAGTTTTCCTTATAAAACCTGCAAAGTTCCAAAACATAAGGTTATCAGGAGCCTTGTCTACATTGGAGCGTTAGGGCGTTAACCCCGACTCCTGCTGTTACCCGCCACACGCATTAACTTTCATTAAAAACACTACTGGAGTGCAGCATTGGGCGTTGTGTTGCTCCTGTGTCTGGGGGCATGGCCATCCTGCTGACTTGCAGACAGCCGGAATTAAGTCAAGTACGCATGCCTGTTTGGACAGGTCTCCTACTCTGACCAGCCCGACATGTGCACTTTAGGCCTCTTGAACCAATTCTGCTTAGCACAGCTCCCCAGTCTCCTTTGGAGTGCTGGATTCACATACCCCCACCAATCCTTGCTTTGCTATCATGATATTTACTACTAAAACAGCATGAGAGCAACACCGGAGTTGTTTGTGTTCGAGGCAGTTCAATTGGCTCAGAAGGCAGCGTGAGTGAGGGAATTCTGGAGAACATGGCCAATCAGTGTGTGGCTTCGTTTTTATTTAGTACAGTGATTGGTCATGTTTCTGTTTCTTGCAGAGTCACAATCCATTATTTTCACTCACAACGTCATGGCTGGGGAAGTGAGGTTGAAGGAAGCATTCCTTTTTAGGTCGAGCTTGGGAAGTGCATGCGCTGCTCTGCCAGGCATGCTGTATTCGAGTTTGGAGTTGAAGGTCCGCCAACTCTCCACCCATATTTGTCATTGTCCGTCGTAAATGCTAGCTTCTGATTCGTTAATAGCCCCTCCTTAGTACCTTGAGCTCGCAAGGGGTTACACCCCCTAATTAAATCCCCGCACCACAGCAGAATTAGCACCGCAGGGAAGGGGTTAATGAGTTTCTCCTACTGCAGGCACAACATGCTTTCCTGCAAAATTCAGACCGCCATGCCCACTTTCACTTTCCAAGCAGCCAGGGGCAATGGGGTCTGATTCTTTGAAAGGCAACAGGTCTCGCATTTACAAGAGTTTGAGCTATTGGCATTGTAAATGAAAATGCCTTTTATTTATGTGTTAATTATCAAAACAGAAATAAAAGGCACTGTCATTTACAATGCTGATAGCTTAAACTCTCGAAAATGTGAGACCTATTGCATTGCAAATGCTTGTTTCCTATCCTCTCCAGCTGCGAATGCATGCTTCCAGGGCAGGTGAATTGCTGTTTTTGAAGTGAGTGAAATACCTGAAAAGCACAGCGAGATCACGCAGCAAACTGGCACAGCTAGTTCTTATCAGAAAAATGTATGTATACAAAGCAGTTAAGGTGAACGTGTTGCCTTTACTGAGTGGGGCGGCGAATCAACGGGGTCATTCTGAAGAGGAGTGGAAGTGCATGGGTGGGGCACTATCAAAAACATGAAGAATAATGTAGTTTACAATGATCCATGGATTGAATGTGGTTTTTCTTACGGTGATCCAAACTATAGTGACCCCCTTCGCATTGCCGCACCTAAGTTTAAAGTTTAGCAACTCTAGGGAGAATGCAGTGCGTGTGTATAAATATTTGCTGGTACTTTAGGGCTTTTTTTTATCACAGCAATTATGTCTGGGGTTCTTGGAATTAACAAGCCCAAAAAAACGGTGCAGGAGCCAATCTAATAAAATGGCATGATAGTTTACACTGACATTACTGAGAAGATCAAGGAGGCTCAGAACCAGATGCTGTGACTCTAACGTGAGCTCATTCTTATTCACTGATGGAATAACACAAAATGTCTCAAAAATATGTTAGGCCGAGGAGGTTATCTGCACCACACCCCTTGGCGAGCTTGTATGTATAGCTGAGGGTACTATGCCGGCACAGAGAATGGCGAGCACGGCTACTGAAGACACGGACAAATAAGCAGAAACTCTACAAAATGCCTTCCTGGCATGCATGCTTTTCAGCGTAATAAATTAAGGCCTCCTAGGCTTACTGAAAGTCGTGCTGTGTGCTTTGTGCAAATCTGCCGAACTGGATTGCACAAACGGTCAAATTGTGCATACATTAAAAGGTCGGAGAACCGATCGCCAAATAATTTAGTAACGCGTGGGTCAACGTTTGGCACAAAAATACCTTTTGTACATGAAACTCATTGCACTGCTTTTACTAACAATTTACTTTGTCAGGCACCACTTAGTGTCCCACTAACGTGCCCAAAAAAGCGTAGTGAATCTGGGCAAGCTGAATCTTTTCTTTTACTTTATTGTAACATTTGTGAAAGGCTCCATACCACTAGCACTGGCTAGAGCTATGTGCTGGGCATTTGTGTTTTTGCTGTGCCAGCCCTGTAATCTACAAACAAAACAGGTGATGGACAGAATGTCGATCAATGTCACACATTCACCCCAGTCCAAAGATCTGGGCCCAAATCCATCGTTTTTTTGCACTCCACACCACCCTGGGTTAGACAATGGCGATATGCAAATCAGCTCTGACCATGTGCCCCATGGGAACAGTCCAGTCCGAACTACAAAAGCGATGTCCTTCCCAGAACGGAATCAAGCATCCGAGGACCGGACCGGTTTCGAGGTAACACCTCTCATCAGCCTGGCTAGCTTGACTCCAGTGGTGTGGAGTGCCTGGGACCCACGTCTGAGCATCCCCAGCGCACTTAGGGCGGAATTTGCAAACAAAACAGGTGATGGACAGAATGTGGATCAATGTCACACATTCACCCCAGTCCAAAGATCTGGGCCCAAATCCATCGTTTTTTTGCCAGCCCTGTAATCTAAGCATTCTTGCTACGAAAGACAATGATGCCACCTGGCTTGAAACAGTGCAGATGTAAAGTAAGGGGAATGCTTTGAGGGACTGTAAAAATGGCTGTAAAACATTGGTGGACTGCTAGGCAGATGTGGCCTTTTAATGTTTTTGTGTGTTTACAACATGTAAGGCTCCTCCCTTGTATCCACAGTTTGAGGACAATTTAACATTTTAGATTTGGCTGGAAAATGGCTTAGTGTTACAAATTCCTAAAAATATACATAGAGCGGGATTTGACTCCTATTGGAGCTGCATTTGTTCCCCACCTTGTGCTACTGGCTATGTTGTAAACATAAACCACATGTGGTAAGCGCCCACTGAGTCACTGGCAATATGAGCAAATGCAATTATTCACATTTTCTAGGTGCTACCAATATGTATAGATGAGTGATTTGAGTTACAGGGTCACACAAAGTGCCCAAAGTGATGCAGCATATATTCTGTGTAAAAATAGCTGTACATGATATTAACCTTTATGCTTTTTCATATTTGCTTTAAAATGCACCATTTTTAAAACTTATTTCTTTGGGGGAAATTCGCCAACCCTCACTTATATCGGTCGAGCTTACTTGCTTCACTCAATGTCAACGTTTCCCTCATTATCAACTTTTACGCATATCCATATGACGCCTTACTTGCCAGGCCAAGAGAGAGGGACCAGCCTTGTGAGGCCACAGACTCCCTGGGCCTGCTCTTGGCCTGGTCTTCACCCGGGCACATGCCCGGGTGTGTCCTGTGCTGCAGGGGTCTTAGGTGCCCTAAATGCGCCCAGTGTTATGGTGCGGACTCCTGCCGAGAAGATGGTTTTCCAAGGGAGTCTGGGAGCTGGAGTAATGACCCTAGCTTGGTCCGTATGCATGTCCTATGCTGCGGGTCAGCGGCGCCTTAATTGTACCCGATGTTATGGTGCTGCCACTTGGCGGGAAGGTTGTACTCCAAGGGAGCCTGGGAGTTGGAGTTCTGCCACCTGCTCAGCCAATATGAATGTTCCGCGCTGAGGGGCCAGCAGTGCCTTAAATATGCCCAGTGTTCTGGTTCTGCCTCCTGGTGTAAAGGCTGTGCTCCAAGGGAGCCTGAAAGTAGGGGTGCTGCCTCTTGCTCAGCCTGACTTCGCGTCCCCCACTCAAGGCAGTTAATCTCAGGGGTTCCTGTCCTTGGGAAATAATTGGGACCAACATTTGTCATAATTTCTCCAAGGATCCTCATCCTGACAATAAGGATTACAGAAAAAATATAAACAAGCATTGGTAAATGTATTAGGTTTCGCCTAGGGGATTAATATTAAGAGGAGCAGTGTAAGAGTGCAGGGAGAATGGTGTGAGGGCTCCCTGTGCAGGGGGAGTGCTACATGAATGAAGGTAAATAAGTGTCTCAGTGCATGGGGAAAGTGCCTGATTGAATGGCGATTGATGTGTGTTCAGTGCAGAATGAGACTTGTGACAGTGTACAGGGTGAGAGCTGTTTCCCCGTACAATTTAAGTGGTGTGTATGTTTAGGGACAGCAGTATGTTAATAGCATAAATGCAGGATCAGCGGTTTGAGTTCAGGGTGGAGGTTGAGAGGAATGTGAGTGCTGAATGAGAGGTATGTCAATGGTGTGTGAGTGCAGAGTCAGCGCTGTGTGAGTGGTGGGTGAGCATTATCTGACTGCAAGCGCAATGTCAGGGTGACTGTGCAGAGTAAATGGTGGGTGAGTTTGCAGGGTGAGTGGTGTCTCAAAGGAGGTGAAAGGTATTTAAGTGTTGTACAGCAGAATACACTTTAATAATACTTAATTCTAAATAATTAAATAAGCAATTAAATAAATAAATAATCTGTGAAATTCCATGTAACAAAAGTAACAAAGTCACTGATAACAGAAGTACAAGAGGAACAACAGGCTACGGGCCAATAGAAACAGAGGAAAAGTAAGTGGCAAACACAGGAACCAATAAAAAGCGAGTGTGGGATGCAAGCCGCTTTTATGATTTATATTTAATACAAACTATTTCACAAGCACAGCGCACGCGTTGACCAGACGAAACCTAACAATAGATTGCACAAGCACAGCGCAAGCACTGTGCAGGTGAAACCTAACAACATACGTACACGTATGTGGTAAAATCTATTTTAACTTAGTTCAACATGTTTGCACACATTTGGGAATTGCAATGATTTTAAGTAATCGCACAATAAATGTTTTCATTCAGTTTCAAAGTCGAAAGCTCTGACGTAACGCCACATCCTCTCCCCAAAGCTAAAGCAGCCACAAGGCTATAATAAAGCAGTGTTAAACAGGACACACATCAAACTCGCGCAAATCAAATCCCTCAATTTTGCATTGTAAACAGAAAGCATCAGAGCTGGTGGCAGCTTTCAAAAAGGAAACAGTAATTGTGCTCCTTGTGCCTGCAGAGTGCCTACGGAGCATTACTGTTGAGATTCGCTTTGCTCCCCCTGGCATGATGTGTCTGTTTATGTCATTATTGTATCTGATTTGTTTGCATGCTTGTTTTGCATAGCGTTGCATCTCGCCTGGCAGACACTGCTTAGCAAATACATGGCTGTAGGACACAGGCCTGGCGAGGTGCCTCTTCTGTTGGGTGAATTATTCCAATGTTCGCTTGACAGTGACTCGGGTGGGAGGCTACAGCTGCTATGTCCTGTGCATGGTGTTCCTCTGGCACAGGGGCCCGGGAAGCTAAAATCCTTGAAAAAACTAAAATGCAAATGAATCGCCTACTTCAAGAAAATATTTAATGTAAACTGCAATTTATGTGACCTTCCTTTCCAGGGGCTATAAATGACCCTAAACATAGTATGTAGTGTACTGCAAGATAATGACAATAAAAAACAAGCAATGGCGGAGTAGAATGTGATTAGGTCACAGAATGATACAGCTTTGTAGAACGTTGGTGACAGGAAGGGCTGAGCTCAATAGGATTTGCTGTATATACATTTCTCTCGTGGGCTTTAGTATGTTATTTATTACTTAAAAAGCAATACTTATATATTTATTGGTTTTACTGTTATTTCTCCGTCTATAATTTAGTGACAATTTGTGCTCTATCTCGGAGACAGGATCCAAAGGCTCACTAAGAAACGCGGCTTTCATGAAACGCTGCTTTCAGTAATTATTGAAGATTCAGTGAACCTGAT
Organism: Lissotriton vulgaris; assembly: GCF_964263255.1. Classification (NCBI taxonomy): domain Eukaryota; kingdom Metazoa; phylum Chordata; class Amphibia; order Caudata; family Salamandridae; genus Lissotriton; species Lissotriton vulgaris. The sequence continues at coordinate 839,029,456 of NC_141691.1, read as the reverse complement.
TTACTTAACAGAACAGCGAAACGTATGTACTTTTTGTAATGTAAGTCGTTTTCTCCCCCCACACAGGCTCAGAGGCGAGGAAAAGTTCAATATAGTTTTATTGAACAACAAGCGCAACTCAAGATCATATAGAGCGCCGAGCGTCTTGCCATTAGCTGCTTCGGTCGCCAATGCTGTCACACCTTCGCGCCTTTCTTCTTATACCTTACGCTGCGCGCGCCTCGCTCTCGTCTATAGCGTGACGCGTCATCACGTTCACGCTCGTAGACTAGAGCGCAACACCACATATCTCCCCCCTTTGACACAACAAACTTTATTAACAAAACCAGAGAGGAACATTATAGTCCGCTCATATCATAGTCTTTATACTTGGCTGGTAAGACGACAGTTCTGCCCATGCGGGTCCGCCTTACCGGGTTGCTCTCCTCACCACCGCTCACTTCGGGAGAATTCTCAGTGTCTTTTCCATTGTCTCTCTCTCCTTCGGCTGCGGGGTTGGATTGTTCACGTGCACGTTCATTAGTCTGTGTTTCATGTCCACCTTCTTCTTCTCTGTCCACGAAGGTTTCTCTTGTGCTTTCCCCACTCACGGGTATCTCCTCTTCTCCTCCTATACGTGTCTCCTCTTCCTCTGGTTTGGGCCACCTTACAATCTTGTTGACTCTTGCCATGCGATCTTGAGACCACACTTTGCCGTTGCTGAGTAGCGCCGCTCTGCCTCGAATTTCTTTGACTTGTAAGGGTGGACTGTACTTGCTCTCTCCTTTTTTCTGTAGGATGGGTAATTTGACTCTAACCCATTCCCCTTCCTCCAATGCAGTCTCTCTTACGTTACGCCGCTTGTCATAGTGGGCTGCGTACACCTTTTGAGCCTTTTCTAAGTTGTGCTGTACGACTGCTGGAGACCATTTGCTGGTTACGGTTTTTTCCTTCCACACCACGTTGTCCCGGGTGAACGGGAACCGGCCTCTTAGGATTTGGAAGGGGCTGTATCCAACCGCGGTGGGGGTGATCCTGTACGCCCACAACATGTTGTGGACTTCAGTTTCCCAGTCCTTCCCTTGCATGATGGCCGCTTGTATTGTTCCCATCAGCACGCGGTTAAACCTCTCCACTTGGCCATTGCTCGCGGGGTGGTATATTGCCGTGTGCTTTGATTTGATTCCATTCCTCTTCATGAAATTAGACCATTTTTCTGAGACGAACTGAGGTCCATTGTCACTCAGTATACTCTTGGGTATGCCTTCTCTTAGGAACAACGAGTTTAAGAATCTCAAAATAGTCTCAGTGTCCATGGCTTCCTGCACGTCCACTTCCGGCCACTTGGAGTATTTGTCGATAACTACGCACAGAAATTTGTTTATCCCTCTGTTGTCTAATACTGGCCCCAGGATGTCGATGGCAATGTCTTCCCATGGGCTTTGGGGGTTATCGAATTTTCCCAGTGCTGGTCTGAGGGGTCAGAGTATTTTGTCAGCTCCTTGGCATTGCTCGCACTCTCTCACCAGTCTTTCAATTTGGGTGTCCATGCCTGGCCACCAATACATCTGCTTCACCCTGGCCTTGGTCTTTACTATGCCTAGGTGGCCTTCGTGTAATTGTTTTAGCAATGCCGGAGGGACGACCCTCTCACCTCTGTATAGGAAAATTCCCGAGTCACTCAGGGACAGTTCTTCCCGAATTTCGTAGAACTTCCTCACCTCTGCCTTGAGCCTCCGTTTGTCTGGCCATCCGGATGTGAGGTGTTGCTTGACCTCTGCCACCTCCGGGTCCCGCTCATAGGCTGCTGCCCATTCCTGGCAGCTTATCGACCTCTCGTTGTCCACCATGTTCGCTACCATCTCGTCCATTTCCGGCACTGTCACTGGCGCTTCCTCCATGGCAGATGCTCTGCTGAGGTAGTCAGCTACTTTGTTTTGGGTGCCTGGTAGATATTCGACGTCATATGTATAGTCTAGCAATTTGAGCGTCATTTTTGCTATGCGCGGGGTGGCAGTGTCATGGCCTGAGGATGTCAAGACCTTGACTAGGGGTTTGTGGTCCGTTTGGAGTTTGAACCTGGTGCCCCAGATGAACTGCCGAAACTTGCTCATCGCCCACGTCATCGCCAGCATCTCTTTTTCAATGACGCTGTATCTTTGTTCTGTGGGGGATAGGGCCCTTGACGCAAAACTGATAGTCTCTACGGAGCCGTTCTCTCTCACCTGCGCCAGCACCGCCCCCAGGCCTTTGTCACTGGCGTCTGTCGTCAGGATAGTGTTCCCTGCGGGATCGTATCCTTGTAACGGGATGGCTTCACTAATGTCTTTCTTCACCTTTTCAAACTCATCCTGGGCTCCTGCGTCCCAAGCAAACTTCGTCTTGTCTCGGATGAGTAGACGCATCCTGTACGTCTTTGTCGCAAAGTGTCTCACAAACCGACTGTAGTACTCGGCCATTCCAAGGAACGACTGTACCTCTTCTTTGGACTTCGGAGCTTCTGCCTCTTTGATGGCTCTCACATTCGTACCTTTCGGCGATATGCCTTGGCTCCCTATTTCGTGTCCCAAATAGGTTACGGAGGGCAACCCTATTTTGCATTTACTCCATTCTGCTGTGAGGCCTTTGTTCTGCAGGATCGTGAGCACTTTGGTGAGTTTTCCGTCGTGATCTTCTCGGTTGGTTCCCATTACTAGGATATCATCCTGGAAGTACTGCACTCCAGGAATGTCTTTGAACAACCGATGCATTCATTTCTGGAAGACCGCGGCTGCCGATGCCAGGCCAAAGGGCATGCGGCGGAATTGGTAGCACCCAAAGGGCGTGATGAAGGAGGTGTATTTTCTGCTTGTAGGGTGCAGGTCGATTTGGTGGTAAGCTGACGTGAGGTCGATGGTGGAGAAGTGGGTGACGCCTTTCGTTTTCGCCAGCATTTCATCGATCCTTGGCAGAGGGAATTTTTCCACAATAAGAGACTTGTTGAGTTCACGGAGGTCTACACATAGACGGACCTTGCCATTGGGCTTCTTGGCTACTACCAGGGGGGCCAACCACTCTGAACTGTCTATTGGTTCTATGATGCCCTGCTTCTCGAGTCTCTGGAGTTCAGCTTGTACGGCATCCATCGTGGATATGGGGATGTTCCTGACTTTGTGTGTTGCTGGTGTCGCCCCATCTTTGAGAATTATTTTGTGGACGAATTTGTCTAATTTCCCTACCGTGCCATCAAACACCTTGGGGTAGGTTTCTTTCCACTCTTCGCCGTTCGTGACGGGCTGTTCTTCCGTGAGGAGGATTTGTTCCTTGCCCCCTGGATCCAGTCTTATTCCTAAGTATCCTGCATCTCTCCAACCTAGGACAGAGGGGCCCCTTTCTGCCACGGACAATTTGCAGGTGGCCGACCTGCCTCGGAATTCAAATTTCAAAGGTCGGAATCCAAGCATGGGAATGGCATTCTCGGTGTAGGACATGGCGCGGATGTCCGGTGGGTGCAGCTCCGGTCCCACTGTGGGCACGAAATCTCCTTCCCATATGGATCGTTGCACTATCGTCCGGGGGGATCCAGAGTCCACTGCCACGTGCACTTTCACCCCGCCGATGAACATGTCCGTGCGCGGTTTGTCTGTGCGTCTTCCTGCCACATCAAGCACTTGGCTATCATCCAGGTCATCCTCCGTTCCCACTTCCGACGGTGCCGACTCGACACACTTCACGGTGGATCTATTTTCCTTCTTCCGACAAACTTTTTCAAAATGGCCGACCAGGCCGCAGAACGCGCATCTGGCGCGAAACGCTGGGCAACGTTTGTCTTGTGCCGAGTGGGCTGTGCTGCCGCACCTGTAGCACGAGAACTTGTTTCCTGAGGGCGGTCGGTTGGGTTGCTTCCCCGTCCATCTGGATTCTTGCTTCTGGTCTCCAAAAGAGCTTTTTTGTTTGTGCATGATCGGGTCTTCATCGATCTTGTTGACCATTTGTTTCTGTGTGTTTTCTCGTTTGGCCGCGTCTGCACAGCGCTTCGACATTTCTGCCTTTTTCACCATAGCTATGACGTCTTTAAGCGATGTTTCGCTCTGTGCCCATAGTTTGTCTTGGACCGATTTGTTGGTGGTGTGCATCACTATCTGGTCCTTTATGTACTCATCTTGTAGTGTTCCGTATTTGCACGTGATGGCCAGGCGCCGTAGAGCAGCTACGTAGTCATCGATGGACTCCCCCCCCCCTCTTGTTTCCTTTGTTAGAAATTGTAGCGGTCTATGGAGACACACACAGCAGGACGAAAGTGGTTGTCCAAATCTTCTAGAGCGTTTTTGAACACGTCGTCCTCTGTTGCTTCGCGTTCCTTAGGAACTATGTTGGCGAACACCCTCACACCTTCTGGGCCTAAGTTGTGGAGCAACAGCCTCTTTTTTCGAGCCGGGGCGTATGGTTCTCCGTTTTCGTCTTCGAGTGCTTCTATGTAGTTCCTGAAATATTCCCTCCAGTCTTCCCATTTCATTTGGGGTTCACCCGGCCTGGGTAAGAAGGGGATGGGTGCCATCAACGCGGAGGATTGGTTACGTCTTTTGGTGTTTCTATTTGGGCCCCGGGGATATCCGGTGCACCGGAGCTTTCCGCACTTCCTGCGGCGTCTCCTTGGCTCATGGGGCTGCCTGGGGTGTTGTCTTCGGTGCCTCGCGGAGGTTTGGAGCTCTGCTCGCCCCCCTCTTGATTCTGGACTGTGCCTTTAGTTGCCAGCGTGCAAGCTAGGGAACCCCACTCCTCCGGGACCGCACTGACCTGAGGTGTGGCCTGTGACTTGTCCGCTGCCGAGTTGTGGTGGAGCGCTTCTGCCACGCTCTATGATTCCGCGCTGCTGCAGTTTCTCCTCTGTTGCTCTCTCGGCCTGGGAGGTTCCTATCGTTTCCGGAACCCGGTTCCCAATTGTGCTGTGTGGACGAAGGGGAAATCCCAAACCTTGTCGCCACTGTAATGTAAGTCGTTTTCTCCCCCCACACAGGCTCAGAGGCGAGGAAAAGTTCAATATAGTTTTATTGAACAACAAGCGCAACTCAAGATCATATAGAGCGCCGAGCGTCTTGCCATTAGCTGCTTCGGTCGCCAATGCTGTCACACCTTCGCGCCTTTCTTCTTATACCTTACGCTGCGCGCGCCTCGCTCTCGTCTATAGCGTGACGCGTCATCACGTTCACGCTCGTAGACTAGAGCGCAACACCACACTTTTCATTTATTAATATTTGTGCAAAGGCGCAGGAATCGGCGCACATTACTGGTAAAGGCAGTCCGTTAAAAAGGCCATCAGTTGAGTGGCTGTGCTGTGGTGAACACGCGCTGGGGCAAGCGTATGAGGATGCTTGCCCCAGCGCTGTGAAAGACGTGATCCTGAAGCTGTGCAGCGTCTATGAGAACTTTTAAGATTTATATTAAATACAATAGATTTCACAAGCACAACGCAAATGCTGTATAGGCGAAGCGTTAAAAGAAACGTTCAAATCTTCAGACAACAGCCAGCCCCCAGGTGTAAAAAGACGATGACAACACAGTTTTCAGGCAAAGTTGGTACAAAAAACATCATTGCTAATGGGTTGAATAAAACAAATCCCTAGCTGGACTTAACATACTAAACAGAACTGAGAGGTAGAGAGGTGCATGGAAAGAATTAAGAAAGTTACATCTAGGGACTAATGACGTACCGCACTAACCCTTGAGACAAAACTACTCAACCTACCCACAGTCAAGGAGACTGCCAAAACAAAACTCAAATGATTTGGTGCCCAGGGATAAATTATGGGTGGTACTTGGAGATCTGGGGATCCCCCAATACCTTTTGAGTATGCTCATGAGATTGCACGAAGGCAATTTCGCCCAAGTAAGGTGTGAGAAAGGTGGTGAATTAACTTCCGGATTCCCAGTTGACTGAGTAGTAAGGCAGGGGTGTGTGCTCACACCCACCCTGTTTTGCCTCTTTGTCAACGCATTGGTTGCCCAACTCAGTGAGGTAAAGGACAATGACTCCCCAAAGTTAGCAGAAAGGTCCCAGCAATGATGTTTGCGGACGACACCCTCTTAATGTCAAAGTCGCCCATGGTCAGCCAGAGGGTTCTTAATAGCTTTGTCACTTTTTGTAACAGCTTGGGGCTGGAGATTAACACCGAGAAGACCAAGCTTATGGTGTTCAACCCAGCCAATACATCCCGATCCAACCCTTGTCTAAATGGCACTATGCTGGAGAGGGTGTCGATATTCTAATAATTTGGGGTCAGTCTGACAGAAAATATGGAGTGGGGGCAACAAATAGCCAAAGCTTGGCTCAAGCTAGCCCAGAATACAGGAGGAATCGTAAAATGTTAAAGAAATTCCTTCCACAAACCTGCTGGGCCGATTTATAAGGTGCAAGCCAGAGGCGCGACTACGTACGGGGCTGAATTATGGGGTCACTGTTGTCCTAGTGATGTGAGCAAAGTAGCGAATAGTACCCCCCTGATCCCTTTACAGCTGGATTTAGGTATCAGACCGAGTGGGGATGAGATCGGTCCCAGACCCCTAACTTTTTGGCGTAGATAATGGGTGACCCCAGAACTGGCAATTTATCGGTCAGAACTAAAAGAGCTATTGAGGTTCCAGGGTGCCGAAAAAATCCCTTGGTTTGCATACTTAACACCTTAGCTGCTTCGCAAATATCCCTCCCCAGTGCTGCGCTGTCCATTGGAACTAGTGCTGAATGGACGTCCAATGGTCGTGCGCAGCACTGGGGAGGTAGCGCTCGTGACGACCGTTGGCCGTCAGCAGCGCTTAAGAGGTTAAAGGACGAATACAGCAGGCTGGGAAAACCAAGACTCTGGAGTAACCCAGAGGAAGCGCGTCTCGCAACCTCACGCTCAGAATTGGTAAAAAATCTATAGAATGAACAAATTTGCAGCCATCCAAGGAAGTTCGGCTCTAGGACACTTGACAGCCGAATTCCTATCATGCATGATCAGCCCTTCCTGGATGATATCCAATCAATCCTGGCAAGGAGACTATATGTCCAGTTTAGATTTGGTACCCTGCCGCTCCGTGCCTTCTCCTGCAAACGGTCAAAAACTGCCTGGTGAGGGTGCCTTGCCTGCAATTGTGAGAAAAAGTCAGAGCTCCATGGTTTATTTTTTTTCCCTGGCTACAAATTAGCCAGGCGGCGCTGGCTTATCTAGCTGTGCAGGAATCTAGGGTGTGTGCAATGTGAGGAGGCATTTTGAGTTCTGAAGTTCGACAGTTGCAAGCCCATTGTCTTTGCTGTATCCAGATTTCTAACTTCAGTGTGGCGCATGCGCTAGACCTTTTTAAACCTGTATATCTAATTGTAAGTGTAAACTTTTTATCTTTGAGTGGCCTTTTTGTAAGGGGAAAGATTTTTGACAGTTGGCTGGGAACGGGTTTGAGACACAATTTGCCCGGAACCACCACTTTACGACCTCTGCATTGTTTTTTTACGCTGTACGCTGTTAAACTAAAAAACTTGTGTAACCACCAATGATTGGTCTCATTTTACATGGTTCTATGTGTTAGAACTTACTTTGTATGCACTTTTATGGTCCTAGCTGACCGAAATAAAGTTTTTGGGAATGGAATTAATGGTATAGGAAAACAAGTTAAACAACAAATTTGGAAAACCTCACAGCAAAACAGAACAGCTTTAATTTCACGGATGCTTGAGCCTTGTTGGTTAAGCATCTTCCATTTCCTACTTGCTAATGTTAAACTCTGTGTTAAAAATTATGTAAACTGTTACACAGTGTTCTTTAGTATAATTAATTACGTGCCCCACAGAATGAGGATCATTCACTACCACTTTGAATTACATAGGTCTGTAAAGACATTGGTGTCCCCAAAGGGACAGTTCGCTTAAACACTGATCAGGCTTAGGGACGAGGGAACATACCCACAAACCACTCAACTACCTATCTTGCACCTCTCCCACTTTTCATGCATAAGTGCAATCGAAAGACTGTAGGGACATGATTGGGGCAACCATGCGAACCCTGCACGCAAGACACATTCTTTTTCCCACAGAGGCCACGCGATAATCCTCCACTATCAACCAGGCACAACAAAATCAGGTACTGTTCTATCTCACGAAACAAGCGACTCACTACAATAACCACAACAAAGTCACTAGCAAATCACTCCAGCCCCCAATCCCAGTTAGTATGGTCATCTCATTTTGTATATTCCGGCTCTCATGCTTTGAATCTGCTAACTGGTTGGTAGTGGCAGAGTCCAGAAATGTTTTTAAAGACTGCATTTCTATATCTGCCACTAACCCTAAAGTCAAAGGCCACAACAGCTGAATTCAAGTACATAATTTGATGTATATGGAAAGAATATGCATGCAGTAGTCACTGCTCTTTCATCTTTTGAACCCTGAATCATTCTGGGCTCAACTTCCAACCTGCTTATAACTAGGCATACAGCAATGGACAACCTATCTGGAAATTAAAGAAGTTTTTAACCGCCTGCAACATTCAATTTTGCCTGAAGACGGCAACTATAACCTATAATTTCTGTTTGCATCAAATCTCAGTAAATCTAACTGAAAAGCTACTCTGACATCCAATTTGCAATCATCAACTCATAAGGACAGCTTGATGTCCAGTAAAGAAGACTGAAGGGGTGACTGCCTCATTTCAATGGAGAAAAGAAGCATTCTTCTGAATGAATTTCGGATGAGGCATTAGTGCTAATTCATCCTCATCGAACACAGAGTAAGGCTGGTCTGCTGAAAAACCTTCTGGCAATGGATGCCCTCGACTCACAGAAAACTGAGTACCACACAGAGAGGGGCTGATTTAGGGCCCTGAGTAACTACATCTGAAAAAGGGGCAGATATTCCATCAGCCTTTTTATAAATGCTATTTTATATGATGCACTTGTATTACGGCAAACAGGATATTCGTCACATTTGTGACTGAGTAACCACTCTGGAAAACCCTAAATAAGGCCCAGAGTCTAACTTCAGTTTTAACAATGTCTCAGGGCCTTCATTACAAATCTCAAAAACAATCCATTAAGACTTCTTAAATAAAGATTTGTAGGGAAAAGATTTTCCACATATATGTGATCCTCTCCCTCACTGACAAATGCAAAGTTTCCCCAATTTACATTGCAGTCACAGATGACATACAGATTTGCTTCAAAACTGTTCATTCTAAAGACATGGAAAAAATGCTCAGTAGTTTAACATACACTTCTGTGCTCGAAGAACAGAATATGGATTTCAAAAGCCTATTCCATAAGATCACATATGTTTGTGTAGTCCAAGTGTCTCCAACAAGTCCACTATGAGTCACCAATAGGTCCATGACACCTTCAGAGTAGTTAACAATCATACGTTCAGTTAAAAAAACATACAGGTTCATATTTTTCTTTTAAATTAAAGGGAAGGCTGTGTTTGTTTAACATTATTTTCTTCAGGCTGCATTTAGCAGGGCCTGATAATGAACAGTGCTGGAGTCTGATGTATGCCCCAGGGCACAGAGGTGAAGAGCTGAAGCAATGAGGTATTTAACTCCTAAATAAGTCCAGGTCAACTCAATATTGGAGTGTGCGAACAAAATTATGTTTCTGAATGCTATTAGATGGTAGAAAATTTAAATGAAAAGTAACCTTAATGATTCACTTAACTCTTGGTCTCTCACAGTAGCCAATAGACACAGTGCCATATTAATAATGGAAGAATACAGTCCTCTAAATGGGAGAAATTTAAAATGCAGAAAAATATTTTTTTGAAACATTCTTAATGTTTTTCTCCACTTTCAATTAAGCCAATTACATCTAAATGTTTTATGAAGCACGTTTCTTCACTTTAAATTACTCCCACTTAAACGAATGGCTGTATTTTTCTGTAATAAATATGGCAAGTTGTCTACAGACGACTGGGAGCAAGATGCCTCCTGTTTGTAAATGTGACACTTGGAAACGAATCCATATAAACATAAGTTAACCCTTCAGTTCAATTTTCTCCTATTTCAGTGTCACCTTTACACACAGTAGGCATCTTGCTCCCAGTGGCTGCGAGACACAGTGCCATATTTAAAACTTAAAAATACTGCCATTAAATTAAGTGGGAGAAATTTAAAGTGCAGAAAACTGTTCCACATCATGAACATTTTTTGCAGAACGTTTTCTGCACTTTAAATTTTTCTCGTTACAAAAAAAATGTGGTTATATGTAGTGGTGCCTCATATGACAAAAGGTAGTCCAGTGGCACAGGGACATAGGCTGTTAGTCACCATACACATTTATCCTATTAATACGCACACATATTGATACACCCCCAAAGACAAAACTCTCACTGACAAACATGGCAGTACTGTCATAGTGCCCATAGTCCAAGTATTTTGTTCAAACCATAGTATCTGGTTCTATGGACATTAGGTTATAGTCAATGGAGCTGGGTGTGAGGCTGTCTGGTAATGTGCGAATTGCTTGGCCTTCAGTACCTCACGATGATTTTTGCTGATCATAAGTAGTTCTCACTACAGAAAAGGTTGGAGACCCCTGGTCTAGTCAGAGGTTTCTGGGTTACTAAATGACCTTTCGTCAAGAATCTTACAGGTCTGGGTTTCCATTCACTAGCTTTTCAGGAACCGAGCCCAGAGATTCTACCTTTATGCAGGGTCGGGAACTCCAGGGCAATGAAAATATTGTTGGGCAAATCAAAGAAATTAGCTGAAATTCAGTGTTCTAAGTGTGCTTGAGAAAAGACTACGAATGTCGCTGTCACTTTGCACTCTGATTGTTCTGGCCCCATTGTTCTTGTGAGGAATAAGAGGTAAGGCATTGTGACGAGAAAAGGTAACCATGCAGAGAGACCTAGCGCAAAACGTATTGTGAAGCAGCTAGCATTAATCGATCTCCCTGCAATCAAAATGATCCACTGTTGAGAACGCTGCTATTGGAAAGCTTCATTGAGACTACTTCACCTGATCTCCCACTTGTGAGTGCAGAGTTTTGCACCAAGCAGCTTGAAAACGTTTCACCCATGCCATATGAATTGCTTAAGAGTCCAGAACAAATGAAAATGTGCATCTTTGAAAATGTCCCTCCTCCTTGCATCATGATGTATCACACGGAGGGAAACAGCATCTGCCTTCGCGAAGCTTGGTACCTAAAAAAGTGCAAGGCCAGGCAAAACCTCCACTTGTCTAATGTTCAACATTCCGGAGTAAAAAACACTTTAACAAAGGGCCTGGGAAATCCCTTTTGTAAAAATAATAACATGGCATGTAACTAACCCTTTACAGTTCTGTAGTAATTAAAAAAGGTGTGAAGTAATATTTTCAGCACATAAGATTCAGGATATGTCTCCTAACTGAAGAGATGAGGAACATCAGCTACACGGTGTATTTTCTGTAAACAGCTGTTTTCTCTTCAATCGTTTGTATTTTAACGGTAAATGCTTCTCAATAGGAGAGTTACATTTCTGGAACAGCCCTCCATGTAGGACTGGTAATTACAATTTTAAACTGGTCTCTTTCGGTGAGGGTCTCTGCTACAGCCAATTGAACCTGGTTGTTAATTGAGGTTTTTTGCTAATTACGAAGTGTGCCAGACTGTCATTCCTACTAAAACGTGTCCAAAGTGACTCATGCATAACAGCTAGAGCTATAACCAGTTCCTATAGTTTCACCTCAGTGAACAACAGGGCAGCATTCTCAGAAAATAATGTGTCCACAAATTCCATGTATACCACCTGTGCTTGGATTTTAAACTGTGACCATAAATCTGTACCTAAATGTAGCTTCAGTAGCCACAACCAAAGCTTCCGAGGACAGGTTTCTGGCATTCCAGCCGTCTTCAGCCCGGCTTGCTTGAATCCACCGTACAGGTATAATACAATCCAGAGGAATGGATCAGGATGTAATTTTAACTGCAAAACTGAAAATAAACGTATTACAATTATTACAGTCTTATGTTGAGACAAAATTTGGAGCTGTGCTCACGGGCAGCGGTGTAGCTTCAAGGTGGGCATATTTGGACGTGACAACCCCATACCAATGGATTCTTAGCTTGGTAGTTGGGTCTGAGAGTCTCGTCAGATTTGCTATGCATGTGTTGGTTTTTCTCATCATCCTCATTTCACTAAGAGAAGGTTTTAACTTGTTTATTTTTCAATCGGAAATGTACAGTTATGTAGGCCACGATTACAAAGAAAGTAGTAAGTCTGCAAACCACAGAAGTACCCCATGACCAGGTGTAAATTTACGCCTTTTTGGCATTCATGTCAAGTAAAATTTTGGTCATGTGACATTTTTGGATCTTACTATTTTTAAAATAGAGATTTTGTAAAGAGTACGCGGTTTCCTGGGGAAAGGTTGCTTTGCAGTTGTACCTTTTTTGTCTCCACAGGGAAAATACATTTCTGTGTGGATAAACCCATTTTCTTGCACCTCACAAAAAATGAGGGTGTTATGTTATGTTATGTTAGGTGGGATTTGTAAAGCGCGCTGACACCATGGGTTTCCTGGCGCTGAAGGACAGAAATGAGGCTGGGGACGGGAGAAGCGGAGGATTTAGCAAGGTGGGGAAAACAGGAAGGGTTTAAGTAGTTTACTGAAGTGAAGGAGGGAACTGCTGGCTTTGATAGTTAAGGGGAGGGAGTTCCAAAATTTAGGAGCCAGGAGAGCAAAGCGATGACCACCGAATTTGTTGGTTTTAAATTTGGGAACAGCAAGCAGATGGAGGTGAGCTGAGCGGAGGTTGCGAGTGGGGCGGTATTGGTGGATGAGGGAGGTCAGAAAAGCTGGGCTGGTGCAGTGAAGGGTTTTGAACGTGAGGCATCCTAGCTTAAAGGCCGCCCTTTGTTCAATGGGCAACCAATGCAGTTTATACAGTAGGCGTTTAGCAGACTGCCATTTGGGAGTTTTGTGGATGAGACGGGCAGCTTGTTTCTGCACAACCTGCAGACGGTGTAGTAGTGGTTTTGGAAGTCCATGATACAGGGAGTTGGAAAAGTCCAGACGGGATAGTACCAGGGCGATGATTACCTGAATCAGGGCAGTTGGTGTGAGTAAGTGACTGATTTTGCGGATTTTCCAGAGCTGAAACGTGCAGGCTGAAATGACGGAGCCAACTTGGGGTCTGAGGGAGAGTTCTGCAACGATAGTCACACCGAGAATCTTTCGCAGGAGTTGGGGGGGGCCTAGTTTGTTAGGCCAAAACTGCGTGCCCCTGTAAGAAGGACTAGATCCGGGAAGGAGGAGCTCGGTTTTTCCCGGATTAAGTTTTAGTTGGTTGCAGTTCATCCACTCCTAGATGTGTGTCATGGTAGAATGAAAGTTGGCCACAGCATTCGTGGAGTGGAGAGGAAAGATGATCTGCAGATCGTCAGCGTAGTTGTACACTGTTATGTCCCATTTATCAGACCCTCCAGCTTATCGCGATTTCGCGATTTGCAAAAAAATCGCGAAATCGGCCGATCTCGGGAAATGCCGCGATATTTGCCAAAAAGCCCGCGAAATTTGCCGTTTTTGCCGTTTGCGCCGTTTCCGCCTTGGATTTCGCGGCGAGAAGGAGCGAGGAGGTAGAGGGGGGTCTGACTAGGTCGCAAAAATGCATCACATGATCGCGTGGTGCACCACGGCAGGCTCTCAGGCAGGTACGGTAGGGATTTAAATGTGAGCAAGGGTTTTAACTGCACCCTCTTCTGCAGCCGGATATTAGGGGGCCTGATGGAGGATTCTTAATAATGCTGCGGGTAATCATGAAAGCGGCTGCTCCTCTCGCCTGCTGGGAGCAGACAAAGCCTTTATTGGCCCAACAGGCGAGCTTCCGGCTCCGAGCAGCGCGTCCACGTCCAGGTTGTAATGGAAGCGCCTAAATAAACACAGGATGGCTTCGAACGGCAGAACAGCTGCTTTTGTTTTTTGTTTCCATTTCAGAAGCGAGGCAATCGGAGGAGTGATATTGGGAGCTCATTTGTAAGGGGTGGCAAACGAGGCAGGAAACATTAAGCATTGGGCAGTTTGTAGCACCCGGGGGAGGGATAGGCAGTAGTTGTCATATGGAAAGGGGGTGGGGGGTGGTTACGAGATACAAAACAGGGAGAGGTGAGGAGAGAGAATGGAGGGACAGACAAAGGAAAGAGAAACAAGAAGAGGGGGTGAGTTACAGAGCAGGGTGGGGAGGGGAGAGGGGAAGAGAAGGAAGTGAGGATAAAGAGAGGGTATGAGATACAAAATGGGAGAGGGCGAAGTGAGGGGAAAGAGTGGAGGGAGAGAGGAAAGGGAAACAGAGAGAGCGGGAGAGGGGGTGAGAATGAGAGAAGGGAGGGAGAGGATGGGTGAGGGGAACAAGGGGAATTGAGGAGAAAGAGAGAGAGAGGGTAAGAGATACAGAGCTAGGGGGTAGAGAGGAAAAAGAGTGGAGGGAGAGAAAGAGGAAACGGAATCAGAGAGAGGGAGAGAGAAAGGAAAAAGAAACAGAAGGAGATGGGGTGCGACATATGGAGGACGGGGTGAGGAGAAAGAAGGGAAGAGAGAGGAAAGAGAATCAGAGAGCGAGAGAGTGATGTGAGAAAGAGAGGGAGGGATAGAGGTGAATGAGGGAGAGAGAGGGAAAGAAAGGGCAGTGAGAAAGATCAGTGAGTGAGAAGGAGAGAGGTCGGTGAGGGACAGGGTAAGGAGAGAGAGAAAAAAGGAGTGGGAGAGAAAGCGAGAGAGATAATTGGAAAAGAGAGGTGGAAGAGCAGCGAGAGAGAAGCAGGAGATAAGCACAACCGAGGTGAAGGTAAGGCAGGGGAAGGAAAAAGGATAAGGAGGAGAGAGGAGTTGGAAAATGGGGAGAGCGAAGAAGCAAAGAGAAGGTGTGGGTGATAGGAAGGGGACATGAAGGAAAGAAAGACGGGCGAGAGAGGGGAAGAGTGTGGAGGGAGGGGAGAAAGGGGGTGATAAGAAAGAGATAGAGAAAAGCGAAAGAGGGAGACAGACAGAAATGTGGGAGAGAGAATGGAGAGAGAGGACAGGGAGAAAGAGAGGAAGAGAGCGGTCGAAGATAAGGGACTGAGGAAACAGAAGGGGAAGAGAGAAGAGGGCATGAGAGCGGGTAGAAAGGAGAGAGATGGTAGAAGATGTGTGTGGGGGTGTGTGCGTGTGCGCGTGTGCTTCATGTTGTTAAATAACTAAAAAAAGTACGATATTTGTGTTTGTTGTGGGGAAAATGGCCACATAAAATGCCGCAAAATTGCCGCTAAATTTCCATATTTGTGCCGCTAAATTTCCATTTTTGTGCCGCTAAATTTGCTAATTCATGCCGCTATATCCTGGGGGGTCTGATTTATGAAGTGAGTGGATCAGGGGTCGGAGATATAGGTTAAACAGTAAGGGTGACAGGGAGGAGCCCTGAGGGACTCCACAGGTGATAGGGGTTTTGGAAGCTGTGTAAGGACCCAGGCGGACGGCTTGCGTTCTGCCGGTCAAGAAGGATTGAATCCATTTGAGGGCAGAGCCCTGGATGCCGGCCTGCTCGACACGGTGAAGAAGGATGTTATGATCAACCGTGTCGAACGCGGCCGACAAATCCAGGAGTACGAGGGCCTGGGGGGTTCCAGCATCAGCATTCCTCCTAAGTGTATCAAAGACTGCCAGGATGACGGCCTCAGTGGAGTGGGCTGGCCTGAAACCGGCCTGGTTAGGTTCCAGGTGGCAGGAGGTCTCGATAAAGTTGGAAAGGCACCGGGTGACATGTGCCTCCATTAATTTAGAAAAATAAGGTAGGAGAGAAATGGGGCAGTAGTTTGTAAGTTCCGCTGGGTCGGCGCCTGGTTTCTTCAGGAGGGGCACTAGAATGGCCTCCTTGAAGGAATTGGGGACAATGCCCGTGCTGAGGGAGCCGTTCAGCAGGGGTAGGATGCAGTCGGGCAGGTAGAGGCAGATGGACCGTAGAACCGATGGGGGGCAACAGTCATTTGGGGAGCCTAATTTTACCCGGTTCGCGAGTGCAACTAGTGAATTGAGTTCAAGGGTGGGGAAGTGGGAAAGAATCGAAGAGTTGGGCAGAGGAGTGTCAAGGGATGGTGTCTGGGGAAGATGGGGAATGGAGACCTTAATTTTTTTGATTTTCTCGACAAAGAAAAGGTTAAGAGCATCGCAAGTCTCTTGAGTAGGGGTCTGAACTGGAAGGGTTCTATCGTCTGAGGTGAGTTTGTTCATAATTTTGAAGACCTCTTTTGATTTGTTATCCACAGACGAGATTCTTTTAGAGAAGTGTTCTGCTTTAGCTAGGGAGATTGCCTTTTTATATTCCCTACGAGCTGTGATGTATAGTAGTCTGTTAGATACGGAGTAGTCGTGTCTCCATGTCCGTTCCGACTGGCGAACCTTCAATTTAGGTTGCTTAAGGTCGTCCGAGAACCATCTGTCGGAGTTGGGGTGTCGGGTAGGGGGAAATTTAGTGAAGGGAGCGAATTGGTCGCTGGCGGATTTGAGCCAGATGCCGATGTCGCTTTCCAGCCTGTCGATGTTAGTTGGTGGAGTGATGGTTGGCCGGGTGTCTGATAAGGTCGAAAGGAAGCCTTGGGAGTCGTAGGAACTCCATTTGCGTGAGAGGCCGCCGGCCATTAAAGGGCCAGGGGTTCGGCCAGTGATAGTAAGGGAGGTGTCGACTAGATGATGGTCTGACCAAACACAGGGAGTGACAGATGGCTGGGAGGGTGTTAGATTATGGGTCCAGATATGGTCCAAAATGTGGCCCTTGGTGTGAGTGGGCAAGGAGATTTGTTGAGTCATATTGAGACTGTTAAGGGCTTCAAAGAGTTCTATGGCGTGAGGCCCGGCGTTAACATCGCCGTACCAATAGTTGAGGTCGCCAAAGACAGCTAGTCTGGGATGTGATGTAAGTAGGTCAGATAGCTGTTCAAGCAGGGTGATAGTGAAGGCTGGCATAAGGTGAGGGGGCCGATATAGGAGGGTTAAGGCTCCTACATCCGTTTTCAGACTAAAAATTAGATTGTCTACCTCCGGAAGAACAAGGGAAGGGATGGAGGTGGAATTGAGGTGTTTTGATATTATGGCGGCCACCCCACCCCCAGGACGATCTCGAGGACGATCGGTGTGGAGGATGTAGTAGTCTGGGGAGAGGGCCGCCAAGATGTCAGGGAGAGAATCTGTGGTCAGCCAGGTTTCTGTGAGCAGCAAGATATCAGGCTTCTCGGTGGACAGGAGAATATAGATATCGGCTTGGTGTTTTACTAGGGAGCGGGTGTTCAAATACAGCACCCGGATGATAGTGTTACTTCTGGCCGGTGTGCCGGGTGGGGTGGGGGGGGGGGTTGGGGGAGTTCTGACAGGGGTGACGTAGGTCGAAACGAGCAAGACCAGCTTTAGTGATGCGTCTGGAGGTGGTGGGGGAGGGTAGGAGGTGAGGGATTTGTAGATCTCTGAGTGAGTCAGCTGAGTATAAGATGGGGCGGCCAGCATGAATGGCCCCTGGGCCCGGTCAAGCACGGACGGGCGCAGACGGGCTTACCTTTGGTGCGCCTTCGGCCCGCTGAAGGCGAGCCCGCTGCGCTCACCCGCTGCGCTCACCCGCTGCGCTCACCCGCTGCGCGTCCGGTGAATGCACATTGAAAAAGGATGTGGTGGGCGTGGCCTCACGAGAGTGGGCGTGGCCAATGGCTTGGCGCGAAATGGCGGCGCTGGCTTCCTCAACCCGTGGCAGCGCTAAGATCCGCAGCGCGGGGGATTTTTAGGAGGAATACAGAGGGAAAGTGCCCAGAAGTAAGTGGCAATACAAATAAAATATCAAACAGATACAGTGGTTTAAAAGCAATTACTAGCAATTCTCCCGGCTGTGTCTCAGGAGTGTCAATGTCCTAAAGCGCGGCTAGTTGTCAGCGCGGCTTTATGGAGGCTGGGGCGGAGTGGGCGTGGCCTCACGAGAGTGGGCGTGGCCAATGGTGCTCTATTCCCTTTCCACTCTGGAAGGAGATATACTCCAGTCGTTTGCTGGCGCAAATATTTGAACATTTCAAAGGTAGAGAAGGTCCACAGAGGTGGGCATTCTAAAGCTACCAAGGCAGATAGATCATGAATGATCCACCGAACACCAAATTCCTTGCATGGGGTATAAGTGTACAAAGTTGTGACGTACATTTGCAATAGCAAACACTAGGGATTTTTCGGTGGATACTTTGCCGGCATGCAATTTCAGCCATACATTTAGCTTTGTGAACTGTGCCCTCTTTGTTCATATAATGTGGGACAGAGGAGTGCTATCCAAATATCAATGTTCTTTTTTCCGTTTGTTTTTTCTTTTTTGTTTTTGGGGTGAAGTGTAACATACCAAAAGTGCAAATATAAAGAAATAGTATGCACAAGACACCAATTGTGCATATATGAGTGTTTGTAAACATGTACGATTATATAAAAGGTAATCCTGCAAGCTGCCCAGGACATCCACCTGGGCGGAACCGGTGTGAGGTAGCGGATGCAGGGCACACTACCGTATGTCCAAAAAGCCAGGGTCAAGAATACCGAATCAAGCAAACTCACACTCCACAGATCAAATGTCCAAGAAAGTGTTTATTCAACAACACGTTTCACCCACACAAGGGGCTTTGTCACAGTCTGTAGAGACACAATGTGCCCAACCACCTTTAAAAACATCTAGAGTCAAAGCATCTACATAGAAGATTTACGGCATTCTAGAAAAAGCCAACATGTGTTCACACAATACGTAATTTTAGAAAGACATAAAATGAAAGGTACATTTTCTTTTTAAAATAAACTATCATAAGGGAAAGTAAAAAAATGTACATCGGAATTGAGCCTGTAGGCCCACAAAATGCTGGAGCAAAGTGTCATAATTTATATAATTCAGTCATAAATCAGGACATGCACGATAATATGCTTGTTTAATTGGGTAAGCCAATCCTTTCTGCAGTAAGAGGGAAGAGCAAGAACGTATGGGAGTAGAAAGAAATCAAGATAGATAGAGGTCTATTCTAGGGGGCTACTATTGGCAGAGATGATAGGTCTGCCTGGTAGTTCTTCTCTATTTTTGTGAACTTTAGGCAGCATGTAAAAACATGGTGCCACCGTTTTTTTTTTGTTTTACAGAAAGGAACTGGTACTTCTCTGTACTGAGAAAACCGCTCTCCCTTCAAGCACATAAAAGTGACTGATACTTGTCAATGGCTAGACAGTAGTAGTTAAAAGAGGTCTTCTCGTAGCTGTATCTAGTGTCTAGCTGTCAGTGTGCCTCTTCAAAGTATTTCTTAATATCCCATGGGGCCACACTGCCCCTCTTATCGCTGGGGGTCGTGCAAATATGATGTGGGTTATAAGTGCTGAAGAATATTGTTTCCCATTTTTGGGGGCTCGAAGTTGCAGTAAGGTGATAGATGGTACGGCCACTTGGCTGACAATTTAAACTCCCCCGCTCTCTCCTCTCGGTGTGAATAAACCCTACCCTCTTTGTTTTGAAGGGCACTACTGTGACTTCATGGATTGATTGACTTTCCCGATTAATCGGATTGACTTTCCGCTCGATCGTGTACTTGATATGATTGTAATGTATGATTGTAACTTGACAAAGATACGTGATAAGGTATTTTATGTCACATTATATTTCTGACATTCCGTTTACATCATTACAGCACATGTTGGTTACATCCCCAGCCACTGGGCAATATTCATATTATTATGGGGTGACATTGAAAACATAGTAATTATAAGTCCTTGCTTGCTTTCCTCGATCATAACTTCTGCACAATTTAGGACTATGAATTATTATATGAATTATAGCAGTTTGCGCCAGCATTTTGTAGACGAACAGGCTCCATTCCAAATGTAAAATGTTTACTTTGCTTTACGAGAGTTTTTTTTTTTAATGCACCTTTCATTTCATGTCTTTCTAAAATTATATATTGTGTGGAAACATGCTGGCTTTTTCTAAAACGCTCTATGTCTGCAGAAAATGCCATAAATATTCTATGTCTATGCTTTGACTCTAAATATTGTTAAAGGTGGTTGTGCTAATTGCATCTCCACAGGCCGTGACAAGGCCCCCTGTGTGGGTGAAACGCATTGACAAATAAACCCTTTCTTGGAGATTTGATATGTGGAGTGCAAGTCGTGCTAAGTCGGTATTCTTGACCCTGGCTTTTCGGAAATGTATGATTTTATGTACGTATTCAGATATGTGTATTTCTTTGTACAAATGCATATATTACTTATAAATAAAAAATATATGTACTTTCTTATATTTTTGACTAAACAAACATATATATTACCTATAGGTAAAATATACGCATTCCTTATGTTTATGCTTTAGATGTATATAGGTCATTACATAAATAACATATATATATATATATTTATGTATGTGACTACATGCTTATAGGCCTCTATTTATTAATATCACTCGTATCAGAACATATAGACATGATTATACAGAAAGTATGAGTAAATGTTAACTATTCAATACACATATTACTTTAAATAAATCAAATACATAAACCAAAAATATCAAATAATAAAAAATAAAAAATACCAATTAATTAATTGGTAAAAAAACAAACTAAAATAAAATGGGTATTTTCTATAAATATTTATACATACTAAAGGCATGAACAAGTATATTTAAAAATAAAAACAAAGAAATAAAATAACAAAATTATATATATGAATATATAACTATCACTACATCCATATATAAGTAGATCAATACATCAACAACCAAAGGTGATATGTATGATAATGGGTTTCTTTTATTAAGTGATTCACTATTGAAATCTTGGGGGACAAATATACGTTGATAAAACAAATTAAAAAAAATGTAAAGCAAAAATGGAAGCCTGAGTTTGTAAATATTTATCCATATGTGTACATATGGGACTTTATCTTGTACAATTGTACATCGCCTGATTATCTTCCATATGTATCATGTTAAAATCTCTATGTATGTATACCTCTTTTGTGATAGATATTTTCCTCCCACTGCAGAGGAAGAAAAAGTTAACTTCTCTCCCCAAACCAACACTCCATGACTCATCCTATTCCTCTTCCAAAATATCCCCTACCTCTACTCTCTGACTCATCTAAAACCTCATTTACTACTTTGAACTCCCAAAAAAGGCTTTTCCAACTCTTCCTTCCTCTATCCATCTTTTCTCCTATTCATCCAAATAATAAACTTTCCAACTCCTCCCAAACCTCTCTTACCACTATACACTCCCACATAATTATTTCTAAACTCTTCCCTCCTTTATCCTATTCACCAAACTAACAGACTTTTGTCGACCACTCCCACCATATTTCCCACCACTAATCCACCTTTGGGTTCCAGGGTAGTGTGCTACTCCCCCCAAAAGCACTTCAAAGCCTTGTCAGAGGTGTCTTTAAATACATTTACAATTAATATGGGACAGCAGGTCAAAAGAACACAACAACCGGCCAGAGACTTTTATTTTTCATATTGCCAATCTAGGCTGGGAGCTAGGAGCAGCTCCTAACATGTCCTTTTTTAAAATTATTATTTTATTGGCAATTATATTATTGTACAAGTGGACAATCATATCAATTTCACTTATCAACAAGTTGCATTTACAGCGGGTTACATGGGAATATTGATCACAAAGAATGAAGAAGAAAAACATTTAGTGCTGCATATCATACACATACCCACTTGACAAACTTCAATTTACAAAGGACTCCTAATATATAATCTTGTGTTTGGTATACTGGATCTTTTTCCTATTCACTGTAGGGTAACCTACCTATGCAACCTACTCTTCTCCAGATTGTGATACGTTCTGTTCTGCAGCTCTCAGCCAAGTTAGAAATGGGCCTCAATGTCTTTCAGGTGAGAGGCCACAAGCATTGACTCCCAAAAACCAGTGATTCGTTCCTGACAGAAGGTCACATAAACTATCCATTCTTTGAGCCTGGGAGGGTGCGGCCTACCTCATTTCATAGCAATCCTACGTTTTGCTAATAGTAGCAGCGTAGCCAGAAGTCTGCACACCCCCAGAGGCACACTCTTTACGTATCCCAATAGGCCCATCAGTGCCCCCAGGTGCTATTTGTGTCATAAGTAGCTCACTGATACTTTGAAAGAAATCTTTCCAATACGCTGCTATTGGGGGGCAGCTCCAGGCCAAGTGTAAGAAAGTGGCGTGATCTGTATGACATCACCAACATTCCGCGTTCGACTTAATTCCCATACGATAAAGTTGCATTGGTGTTCGATAATATTGATTAAGAACTTTAAAATGAATTAGCCTGAGCTTATAATTGGGGAATAATTGTTCCATCTGCACGCAACAGAACTTCCATTCCTCCTCTGTCACTTGTGGGTGTAGCTCAGCGTTCCATTGGTCTCTATGATTTGGCCTGGCCACTGGATAGAGTGTCTGCATGGAGGAATATAGCCTAGTGATCAGTTTTTTTGGTGAGGGATTGGCAAGTATGTTTTCCAGAGCGTGATGGGTAGGTGGTGAATTTGGAAATGTGTCATGGGTTTGCTGACAAACCGCTCCTATGCGATAGTACAGCAGTGTATCTGAAAAAGAAGGGACTGAAGTTTCAAGAAAGCCCATCTCTCTGTACATGTCTGCGTATTTTCGAATATCCATCCACTGAGCTCTCGCTATATATAGCTCCCTTGTCCTCCAGCGGTGGCATTTGGGAATTTTTTGCCAGTTGTATTGAGGGGGCATAAAGTATCTGCATGTTGGCAAGGCATCGTAGGCCATCCCATGCCCATCGTAGTGTTTCTATAGTGTCAATTACCTGTTCTGGGCATTTGTATGGACAGTACAGTGCCACTGCCAAGAGGGTCGGCGCAGCTATGTCACTCTCCACTGACCCGTGGGGCTGAAATATTGCGCCTGAGCGCAGAAAGCGTACAGTTGAAAATCTGGTGCCCCCAACCCACCCTAAAATTGTGGGAGTGTTAATGTTTTCTAGGCAACCCTGGCTTGCCTTCCCGCTCATACCAGTGATATCAAGAGTGAACATACCCTAGTGAAGAAGGGTTGGGTGAGTAACGTTAGCAAATACATAAAGGAATTTAGGAAGAACAATCGTCTTTGCTATTGCTATTCGCCCTGCCAGGGTCAACGGCAGCACAGCCCAAAATTTGTTTTCCCCTCCAGCCAAGTGATGGTACTCCCTATATTCATATTCCATAGCTCTTGGAAATTCCTGCTCAGCCATATCCCCAAATACAGTCCAGCAGAGTGGGTAGTCTATCTCAAACGGCATAGTGCCGAAAATCTGTTTAACCCCAATCCCTTAAGCCACAGAGAGAGCGCTGCAACAGTGACCCTTTCAATGAAAGTTTGGTAGCAACAAAATCTGCAATTAATTTTTGCATTAACAATTTATTTGCACGCACAATTTCCAAAAATACTTATTTGGTTAAAAGAAAAGTCGGAAAGCTGCACCAACAGGATACCGGCTTCTCATGGGTGCCATACCCCATGGTCATTTCACTCCTTCACCTTGTCCCCCACTGCTTTGGTAGTTGGGAAATATGAGATTCAAAGCCCCTGAGTTTCACTAACAAAGCTACGCTTCTGTCCATGAGGACCACTCAGTTTCGATCTAGTGACTGATTGTGAAATATTCCAGAGGGTCAAAAGAAAAAAAAGTCATAGTTCAACGTGCCTTTTACGTAGGAATTCTCCTTTGAAAGCATAAATAGCAACAGACAGCTAGGTCAGAGGAGGGTTTGAGGATAGCCCCTTTGAAATGGTTGGCTAGTCAGATGTGGGGCTGGGCAATCTCCTAATTGGAGGGAACGGGCTCACCGGCAACAGGCTGAATTCTGATACTGTAACCCTTTCAGTGAACATCAGCAAACAGTCTCTGAAGCTACCCACTTGCCTTGTTTCATATTTATCACAATTGCCATTTGGATGCCTCATATTAAGGTCTTATCTTTCAATTTTTCACCTTATATTGGACCCAGACAGAAAAAGAAAAGATAATAAAGGCCTGAGCCTGACAGTTGCCTTAGGCAATCACTACAGGTTTTACCCGGCTTTCGAAATGCCAAAAAAATCAATATTAAAGAAATCTTGTCGTAAAAACAAGAGTTATAAGTTTACTGGCCTGAAATTAATATATAGTAAATAAGATATCTGATTCTGTGAGAGGCAATATCAAGTCCTTGAAATGTGACTATTTCGTAGAAATGTATTTTTATTGTCACAGCTGAACGTTACATTCCAGAATGTATTATTTTGCATGAATAATGATGTCGAAGTGAACATGCATCTGTGACAATAAAAATAGATTTCTATGAAATAGTCACAATCAAGGGCTTTATATTGTCTCTCAGATAATCAATACTATTTTGTTGTTGGTTACATGAAATTTTGACACTGGAAAGTAATCAGTGATCTAAGAGTCTAGCGTCCTGAGAGATTTCTGTTACCTATTGTATGGATCTTATATAATAAATAAGTACAGGAGAATTCACAAAGCAAACAAATTAAAGAATTACATTATAAAAATCTAGGTGTGAATAAACGTTTATGCATCAAGTAATGTTGGAGATTGGTCAGCAGCTAAAGCGTCTCGTACAGTTCTTTTGACTTTCCATGAGGCGGACCGACTGAACTAATGTTGTGGGAGACCACCATTAGCAGCCGCAATACAGGCGGGTAAGAAAATGACTCTGTACTTCCTAATTTTTCTCTGAAATTTCACCCAGACACATCCCCGTTCAAAGGGCCAAGGTAAAAAACACCATGACCTGCAGACGTACCCCGTACCTTGAAATACTGATGGGGCAGGCAACTCAAATTACCACCCCTATCGAAAATAAAGGGCACTGTCAAGCAGAAAGACATAGAAACAATACTCTGTCCAGAGAAGACCTTTAATATTTGTATTTATTTAAAGGCATTGAGTTAAGTTTAAGGAAAAAATCTTCTTTATGCGATTTTTGGTGCCAGTTGTCCTCATTATGACTAAGGTAGCAAAAAAACGGATGTGCGCAGTAGTTCAAAATATTGAAATAATTGTAATGAAGAGAACATGTGTTATGCACATTTTCCGGTTGGTGCCGTCAATTTGACATTAAAACCCCACCAAAAAGCAACAAAATGAAAAAAAGTGGACCCCCCCCAGACACCAGTTAGTGCAGTGAAAAGGTTCGCCAAAAGCGCCGCCGATTAACCCAAAAGTTTGCAGCCACATAACTGAGTATCACTGATGCAGTCATGGCATTGAATACACTCAACACTGAAATAATTACACGACTCAGATATAGGTCACAACTAAATAAACAAAACTATATTTTTCAGAAAGATTTATTTAAAAACGGCAGGTGGGACACAGTGGTGGTGGCCGATCAGTGAAGTCTCGAAATAGAATGAAGAGAGATTTTGGGGTTCGGCTACAAGGGCAAAAGATGATGTCCCCAGAATTCCCCCTAGCACTGTACAATGTTTGTGTTACTGAGGGATGACACGAGGGAATGAGTACAAGGGCGGAACCCTATAAAGTAAATGCATCCTGCTTTCTGAGTTATTATGCTGCTGAACCTCGATTTATAGCTCTCTTGTAATGATCGCCTGGCACATCACGATTAAGCAGTGGAACACCTTTATGCACCTCAGTACCCATGCTATGAACACAATCTACTTGCCAAGCTTCTCAATTATTCTCTGCTCGACTAAATAAATAATCTATTTTTATTTCTCTACTGCATAAGTAATGTCTTCTTTTAGTGCCAGGACCAATGCCATTAGCCTGTAATGTGTGTTCCATTATCTCAGTCAGCGCCTTGACCAACCCACAATCTTATTGAGACATCAACAAAAGCCAACGAACACAGTATTTATTCAGGAAATAGACAAGAGTGCAAGATTGCTGCTCTTCTAACCCGTTCCCAAATTATCCTCTTCCTCTCGCTTCCCAAACGCTCTGCTGCACCCGAGGCCCAGGTTCAATCAACATTACAGGTCATAAATCAACGTGGCGTTGAATGAACAATAGACTTGGTGATACGTGGGGTCATGACCCCGGCAGGGCTAACTTATTAACTCCTGGGTACTGTTTTACAGCTGCAGCTCACACTCCTTAACACCAGTGTGAAGCAAAAAAAACAAAAAACGATAATACATAAATTCACAAATTCCTGACATATCAATTACGAGCACAAATTTCTTATAAATCATTCAACACGGCCTATCTCCATTTTTTGTTGTACTGATTCTCCTAGGTTTCAATCCACGTTGTAGAAGAAACATTCAATACTTTGTTTAATAACAGTAGGTGATTTTTAATGGCAAATGCAGGCCTCGCGAATGAAAAGGAAGCCTATCCACTCGTTGTAATAAAAAGGAAAAAACACATCACGTTGTTCTATTTTTGCTTCTCTCTGCACTTCACACTAACAGCATTATTTACTTCGAGCCAGAGGACAATTACTGTCAGGACAAAGCCCTTCAGCCATTACAGAAGGCTCTGTATTATAATGGCCATCCAGTGACATATACCAAATTCAGTTCTCTCTACTAATCCTGTGAATCAGCACGACCAACCATGACCAATAACCACCAACAATAAGAGCTCACAACTCCCCTTTGTTCGCCAATGCTGGTTCGGTTTTCAGTCATCTTTTGACATCACTGACTGGATGGCTCCTCAAAGTCTAGTAAAGTCAGTGCACTACTCCCTGACAACACCAGGCCAAGATTTCCAGTTACATTAATGGAGGCCTACCATACAAAGAGGCACTAGGACAGTTGGCACTGGAACGGTGTTGCTTTGCTAGTAATGAGCGAATAATTTGAAGAGCTGATCATTTCGTATAGCTTTGGCAATACTAAGGGACATTCAGCCGCCTTTGTTACAGTGGGCTAGAACACCCTGCCTCAAAATTAAGAGTGTGCACCAAATGTAGTCATAGAGATGAAAATATACGCCTTTAGAAATCTGAAGAGATTTGAAAATATGTGTGTTTGGAAAGCTGGAGAAAATGGGTTGCAAATTCCCTGTTTAATGACAGCAGTACTTTGTATCCTGGTAGGAAGTCAGATGGAATTGGCTACAGAAGTGGTGCACAGTAAAATAAACATGCTACATTTGGGATGACTACAATACCCATATTTAGCTGATCTTTCGCTGAGTGAGCACACAGTATGCCTGCTAAGTTTCCCAAATATTAGAGACTACACAAAATTTAGTAAAAATATGCAAAACTCTAATCTGTTTTATAGGCCTTTTTTTAAGCATAAAATGCTTTCTCGTGTCCTTTTTGAATCTGAGGATGCATTTCACGCTAAACGGAAGCGCAAAAAAAAAAAAAACAGAAGTGCTACAAACAATGCCTGCTCTCATTATGTTCATTGGCGTTGTTCCTGTGCTCCGGCAATCAGATTTTTGCATGGATGGACTTGAAGTTAAGACACATGCAATCGTTTTAGTAATTCCACGACAAGCATAATGTGAAATCCCAGAAATTGCGTAATATTACACTTGCATAATGAAAATGTAATCCGACCCATTCCTAATATTTCACCACTTCGTGTATACAAAAGATCAGCTCTCAGTTTGAGTAGCCATGTTTGTGGGTCCCCCAAAGGTCTAACAATTTTCTTGACTCTGCCAAGGAGAACTTTATGGCCTAAGAGGTCTCCTAGAGAAGCAAGGCTTGAAACAAGAAACACAAAGAAATCAGGGTATGTCCCGGCTCGTGCAGTACGTGTAAAAGGTTGGGGGGGGAGAGAGGAGAGAGAGAGAGGAAGAGAGAGATGAGCAAGAGAGAAGAGAGAAGAGAGAAGAGAGAGAGACTAATATACTCCAGGTGAAGTTTAGGGTCAGACTGGGACAAAGATTAGGACTGGGCACCAATATAAAAGTGGTCCCCATTAACAAACCAGATACCTAAAAAAGAGGCCCACATTTGCAAATCAGGCCAGTTCTGAACTTGTAAAGACACGCTGTATGTGTATTTAGCAAGATATGGAAGCCCCTGCATGCATTTGTGTGTGCTACAGGCAATGTTTAGGTTAATATCCGGGACATCAACCATAAAAGCCGTCCAACCTGGCCATAAAACCGACCCAACACAAGTATCTGTCAGACCAGCCCATCAGGCACTGCCTGATTGCCCTACAGGCCAGTTCGTCCCTGGTGCAGTTATAGAAAGGGCTACTACATATGTGCTCTATGTGTAACTGCACCAATGGTAATAAACTATGTGTCATTCACAGCCCTTTTTTAGGTCTCGCCTGTCAATGCGCTTGCGCATTGAGCTTGCGAGAATATAGGGGCTTATCCAGAGCTTATCCATCGGGCGATTCCATGCAGTGCCCGGAATAAGCAAGCTCAATACGCCTGCGCAGTGACATAAAATGCGCGTGCACATGAAAGCCAGCCATCTGCCACCAGCAGCTTCACCGCCCCCTGCTGCATCAAAGGCTTTTCGGCCGTGTCGCATTTCTCCTCCCCCCTCCCCACAGCAATGCCAAGAGCTTTCACTTTCACGCCCGCCAGGCCGTGTCTCTCATTTCTCCTCTCCCCTTCCCCCCCTCCCCACTCGCTCATCAAAGGCTGCTCACTCTCCTTCTACCCCGCCCCCCACCCTATCCGACTTGTTTTTCTTTCATTTCACGGCCGATTTTGCGACACACTCGCGTATTTTTTCCCGTTTTTTTAAATTATTATTTCGCGGCCGATTTTCGTTTCACGGCCGCCAATGCTTGTTCTGTTAGCTGCTTGTTCGCCACTGACTGCTACCTTCTCCTGCCCATCTCCATTTCCCTTGTATGCGCCTCCTTCCCCACATCCTCGTATTACTTCCTTCCACCCTTTTGTCCACTGACTGCTACCTTCTCCTGCCCATCTCCATTTCTCTTGTATGCGCCTCCTTCCCCACATCCTCGTATTACTTACTTCCACCCTTTTGTCCACTGACTGCTACCTTCTCCTGCCCATCTCCATTTCTCTTGTATGCGCCTGCTTCCCCACATCCACATATTACTTCCTTCCACCCTTTTGTCCTTTCACAGAGTGCACTTTGCACCCAATGCACCTAGTTTTTTAATGTTATTCGTTAGTGGCTTATTTTTCAAAACTTCTCCCCAAAATACCACCAATTTTATTTTTGGCTAAAAATGGTAGTGGTAAGTTCTGTATATTTTCATCCGTACAAAGCTATTTTGGCATATTTACAGAAGATCGGCGGTGCCTGCAGCCGCCTCCCACCACAGCCTGCCCAAGCGCTATCGGCAGTGCCTGCATAACCCTCCCGTCTCCCACCACAGCCTGCCCCAGCGCCATCGGCAATGCCTACAGACGCCTCCCGCCTCCCACCACAGCCTGCCCCAGCTCCATCGGCAGTGCCTGCAGACCCCTCCCGCCTCCCACCACAGCATGCCCAAGCGCAGCATGAGTTACATACACACGGATGTGGGATGTTCTTAACTAAACTGCAACTAACAATCGTTTTTCAGTTTGTTTTAATAAAATTATTTTTGTACCTTACAAGTTACGGGATTGGGGGTGTTTTGTTTGGGTGCAATCACTAGCACGCTAATGCTGCTAGAGTTAAAACGTGGGCGCTGAAACTGCATGCAAGCATCACGTTCTCAAGACGAATGGAAACTGAAGTGTGTGGCCGATCCCTGCACCCAGCCCATGTGTTTGAACCACAGCACGGTGTAAGATGCAACACCCATTCTTTTACTCGTTATAGCAAGTGCGTAGCTGAATTTAAACAGACTCGTTCTTTTGTTAGATGAATACATCTAAGTCACGTACATACAAAACATGTTGCATTACAAATGCTATAGGTGTCACATTTGAAAAAGTTTAAAGTATTGGCATTGTAAATGACAAAGCTATTAATTTGGCTATTTTCAAGACCAACACATTAAAAAAAAATTCATTTACAAAACCAATAGCTCCAACTTTTCTAATGCGAGACCTATTGCATTTCCAATGCTTGTTCTGAGTGCCATCATTGACTTGACAAGAAGTAGTATTCCCTAGGCCACTAACGGAGGTCAAAATGAACTATTAAGATAAATGCTGCTAAAACATTTCTATGGCGGGGCTCATGGCCACGCATTGCCTTTGTGCACGGTCAACAGGAACCCTATGATGGAGGACTGGGCATGACCAATCTCTAGCACTATTATTTGCCCTTCCACCGCCTTGACCTCCATGACTGATTTGATGGGGATGGCCTGACCCTGCCTATCGTCTGGAAC
Organism: Lissotriton vulgaris; assembly: GCF_964263255.1. Taxonomy (NCBI): domain Eukaryota; kingdom Metazoa; phylum Chordata; class Amphibia; order Caudata; family Salamandridae; genus Lissotriton; species Lissotriton vulgaris. The sequence continues at coordinate 838,999,269 of NC_141691.1, read as the reverse complement.
TCTCATTGTTTGGCTTTCCCCATTTCCAAATCATGCTCTAAGGATCTCTGGTCTCTTTCTTGATGCTGCTGGTGATCCAAGTGGTGTTCCTTGCATTGAAGCCTGCCCTTTGACAGATACAATGGGAGGCAACAATTACGCAGCAGACGCCGCTCTGGCTTGTCACCTAGTTGAAGGAAGTGGCTGCTTTCAGCACATTCCACTCCTGGGACCTCATTGGATTTACAAGACTGGGCGATGCATGGTCATGGAAGCATATGCGTTCCTTTCAAGACCTTCGACAGGAATACAACCTCACACACACCCAATTTTATAAATACCTCCAACTCAGACACACCCTCCACGCTCAAGCCCTCCCCACTGATAATTTCCCAGAGTTCAGTCCCCTCGGAGCTAAGCTACTGATGGGGCACTTGGGCCGGGGCAGGATTTCTTAAATCTACTGCACACTTGTTATCAACTCCCATGGTTCACTGCACCATCCTAGGACTCGCTGGGAGCCACATGGAGGACGAGGATTGGCTGGACGCCCTGATGGCCCCTCATGAGCTTACCACCTCTAAACTACGACTCATTCAGACCAACTATCTCTACTCGGTATCAGTTTCTACACTCCGCCTGTACCGAGTAGGTTTAGGCCACACTTCCGCATGTCCTCGTTGAGGAGCCGATCAAGCCGACTTTTACCATATGGGGTGGATCTGCACTGTGGTGCTCCAGGACTGAACAAGGGTGACCCAGGAGTTTCCAGAAGGGTTGGGATGGGAGATTCCCCTTTCTACGTTGTTGGTTCTACTTGGGTGTTTGGGAGCTCCGGGGGAATGAGGGCTGAGAAATCATTCCTGGGCATGGCCTTTCTAGTAATAAAACTAGGCAATGCGGAGCAATGGATTGCTCCTGGATCACCTGCCCTGTCGAGGTGGAGTTGGGGTGTGGACTGGTGTGCCCAGCTGGAGCGTGTGGTCTTTGGAGCCCACGGCTGTCCCCGAAACATGGATGGTTGTGGGGGAAATGTCTGGGTCAATTTGCTTAACTAGATGTAGCTTTGTGCAGGTGGACATTCTGTATGTTTACTGCCTTATTACTGCCAGATGCTTTGCCTTGTATGGCTGTTGAGCTCTTTCAATACTGTACCACGTGTGTGCCATGTACTCTATTTCACTAGCTCAGTTGGTCTAAAATTCAATAAAGATTGTTTATCCCAAAAAACATTTGTTTTACCCTATTCCTTTAATTGGCAATGTGACAGAAAATCCACACTTATTACCCTTTAAGTACAGAGAGCCAAATGAACGCATATGGTGATGGGCCGATTGAGTGGCGAGAGTCAGATAAGCTGGTACCAGTTGAGCAGAGCGTTTTCGGCCGCCATTTTGAGATGGTCAGCACTCTAGCTATTCTGTTCATCCCACGGGGAAGAGTACATAAACACCCCTGACGTGGACGCACGCAGCGGGCGTACCAAAAGCGCGCCTAAGGCAAGTTCGTTGGCGCCCGTCCGCACTCGGCCAGTGTTCAGCGTCAGCCGTGCTGCCGGTTTCATATTAGGAATGGCGAGCATACACTCATACTCCAGAGGTTAGCTCCTGGAACTATCCGATCTGAGTTATAAATGTTCTGGGCCAATTTTGGGAGGTTTTCATAACACTGGAAACCAGACATGTTCGATTCGTGAGTTGAAGCTCACTGACATGAAAATGAAACGTCTTTTAGAGGCGGACTCTCTGGATAGCCAGAAGGCGCCCCCAGAAGGAATAGGGAGGAATCAGAGTGGCTCCAAGATCACAAAGCCTACTTGAGGATTTTTATGTGCATTACTAAATGCGGGGTCATTGGTTAAACATAAGCATGAATTTGGGCTTTTTGTTAATTTCCATGCCCTGGACCTTATTTTTGTCACTGAAACCTGGGCAGATGAAATCTCTGGCCCAGATCTGGTGATAGCTATCCCACCTGGGTTCCCAATAGCAAGGAAAAACAGTGTGGGGAGAAAGGGAGGAGGTCTGACAATAATTTACAGAGATCATCTGAAAGCATCTTTTAAAGTTATTCCTAGACATAGAAGCTGAGGTGCTCTCTTTTAAGATAGCAGCCAGTCACATGTTTTCTTTCAATGGGCTGCTAGTGTACAGGTCGCCTGGATTAATAAATCATTTTATGCAAACTATGGGCCAGCTTTTGTAACACAAAGTAAATTCTCAAGACTTCACCATTTTAGGCGATTTTAATTTCCATTTAGATAACACCTTGGACAAATATTCACTGGCCCTGATGGACCTAGTGACAGGTGCAGGCTTAGAGCAGATTGTACTAGGACCCACTCACACTGCTGGCCACCTTTTAGACGCAGTTTTTTCGGATTGTCCCTTGTTGAAATTTAGTAGTAACTTACAACTTCACTGGTTAGACCATTCTGCAGTGATGTTAACTTTCAATCTGCCGCTTTCAACTGGCCCGAAGCACGGTCTAGCAAGTAGTCATAAAAGCTACTTGTGGCAGCGGTTGATAAAACTGAATTTTCAAATCAACTGAATCAGAGTAAACCTTGCCTCTCCAGCGATCTAGAAGCAGCCTCTTTACTATATCACAACTGGATCTCAGCAGCGGCACATATCACTATCCCCCAGAGAGCTGGGAAAATCAGCAGGACAGCACCTACTGAACCTTGGTTCTCTGAAGAACTAAGAACACTAAGAAGACTCTGTCGTAGTCAAAAAAGATGCTGGCGCAAACACTACGACAACAGAGAAAAAGAAAGATACAAGTTAAGACTGGTTCAATATAAAGAACTGATTAAAAATACTAAATTCAGTTATTTCTCAGAGAGAATAGAAGGAGCACAGAACAACTCCAAAGAGCTTTTTGCAACAGTTTTAAAACTTAGCCATATGCAGGAGACCAGTCAAAGCATAATAGATCAAGCTTTTGTGACAATTTGGCTTCCTACTTTTGTGATAAAGTCTCTTCTATCTATAAAACCTTTACGGCACAGTCGGTAACGTCCCAGGGCGTCTAGGCTTTTCCAGTTGATATTGTAAATCCACGCTTAGACTTGCCCATTTCAGCCCATGAACATAATCCACTTTGTTTTTAAAATGTTAAATTAGTTTCTGATTAACAAACTGCAAAAATTATTGTAGGAACTAAGTCAGGATCGCCGTTGGATCAATGTCCTCCCAGAGTAAGTCATATTTTAGTGGAGGTTCTTAACACCGCTATTGAAACTGCAACCTTCCCCCTGCTGTGGAAAAAGACATCTATTTTATCTTTATTAAAATGAAAACAATTTGGATAGAACAGATGTGTGAAATTATCGTCCTATCCTACTTCCCGCCTACCTCTACCAGTGAAGATTCTTGAAAAACATATGAATCAGGAATTAGTTACTTTTATCGAGAACAATCAGGTGCTTGATCCCACTCAGTATGGTTTTAGAGCCCAACATAGTACTGAATTGGCCATGATTACCGCTACTGAGGAAATTAGATTGGCAGTTGACAAGGGAGGATCAGCAGCCCTAATACTTCTAGACTTGTCAGCTGCCTTTGACACTGTAGATCACGGCACCTTATTATATCGAGTTCAAGAGGCAGGGTAGGAGGCCCAGCTTTGGCACTCCTTAAGTCTTTCTTGCATGATCGGGACAGTTTGTTGAAGTAGGAAGTTTTAAATCAAAATGTTTTAGGCTCCCCTGTGGGGTGCCCCAGGGCTCATTCTTAAGTCCTACCCTTTTCAACATTTATGTCGCTCCCTTGGCTCGTATGATCAAAACTCATGGTTTCGAACTGGTGTCATATGCAGATGACACGCAGATTATTATATCGATCTCGAGCAAAAATGATGATACAGCTCTGAATTTCAAGGAGTGCCTGAGATGTGTCAGCGAATGGAAGGCTGAAAATTGCCTTAAGCTGAACTCAAACAAAACAGAGGTTCTTCATTTTGGCAAAGACACAACATGTTGGTCCTCCGAATAGTGGCCATCTGAATTAGGGACTGTTCCCATACCAGTCACCAAGGCCAAAAACCTTGGAGTTATTATGGATTCCACCTTATCCTTCTCCCAGCATGTAAAAATGCTTACTGCTTCCATCTATAACACTATGAAAATTCTGAGGAAAGTGCTCCCATTTATACCAACATATCTGCATAAAATGGTGGTGTCAGAACTGGTGTTATCAAAACTTGATTACCGTAACGGGCTACTGGTTTGAGTAACAAAATCCGTAGTGGCTAAGCTGCAGATACTTCAGAATTCCGATGTGAGATTGCATTTTGGACTAGCCAAATACTCGTCGGCTAAACACGCTCTCAACACTCTGCATTGGCTACCTATGGAAAAGCGCATCAGGTTTAAAGCCTTAAGTATTGCCTTTAAGGCACTACAAAATTCAGGACACAATTACCTGATAAAACGCTTCAAATGGCATATCCCAGCACGCACACTTTGGTCGGCTTCACTGAAGTTGGTGACAGAGCCTACTTTCCGTCTTCAAAGATGGGGTGGTAAAAGCTTCATCAGTATCACTACAAGGTGGTGGAATAAGCTTCCGTTCCATTTAACACCTTCGCTGCGGCGGCAATTCCGCGCAGCGCTAGGGGGGGGGGAGGGGGAGCGAGCGGCGCTCGCATGCTCGTGACGGAGCCGCTCCGTCACGAGCCGCGGTTGAGCTGTGCTCATGACGGAGCGGTTCCGTCATGGCCCCGCCCGCTCAATGGAACGTCCAGCGCAGGCGCGGAATTCGCGCCGCGCAGGCGCGCCGAGCGGGCCATGACGGAACCGCTCCGTCATGAGCACAGCTCAACCGAGGCTCATGACGGAGCGGCTCCGTCATGAGCATGGAACCGGTTAAAGAATGCTTTGATTTATTGTCCTTTAGGAAGGGACTTAAGACATAGATCTTTACTCTGTAAATCTGTCCAAGGATAGGAAATAAATTGTTTCAGTGTGATCTTTGTGCCCATTCTGCAAGCGCCTAGACGCCCTCGGGTAGTAGTGCGCTATATAAATAAATAAATAAATAAATAAATAAATATGATGTATAATTTACAGACAAATTTCTAAAATCACGTTAGTGAAGTAATATTTTCATGAACTGTCATCAGTGGACTATATAACCTGGTGGAATAGAATGCTGGGGAAAAATAATTCAAGACTATGCGCCAAAACGAGACCGAGGGGTTACCGCATTTTGAAAAAAGGAAAATAGAGAAAGAAGCTATCAAGTACTACTGCAATGGTACTACACTAACTAAGCGAAAAAAAGCCAAACACAGCAGGGCATGTGCAGGGGCAATGGAACTAGGGGCGTGGCCGCACCCCGAGATCTCGATGCAGTTCAGAAATATAATGGAAAACAATGAAGCCTTTGAATCAGTTCTCTTTTCATGCAGCATTAGGTGTTTGTTCAAATGCAGTGAAAGACCAATAATATTGAAGAAAAGCCCAGAGAACACCTTTCAACAAACCACTGTTCCCTTTCCAGATGAAGAACCGGGCTTCCAGAATGGAGACTATTTGAGAACTTGGCAGACTGTTTTTTTTTTAAAATACACCAACACATGGCCCATAATTTGGACATTTTGAAGTATTTTGCCCGATGTTGATGATATACTTACATACATTGATTACTACAGATGCCATGTAAAGCAGCACCTTTCTAAATACACCTCGTGCAGCACACCGATGCTTTTGGCCATCATTAGAAGTATTAGTTTCATCTATGCCTTGATAACTGTTCGTCGACCGACCTTGACATTGTTGTATCTTCTGCCTTGAGAAAGCCCCAGGCCTGCGCACCCACAAGGGGCAAAATATGAGTTGGCTGTCAACTGCATCTTGATTTACTTGCATGATTGCTGAACGCAAGTGATTATTTCTATATTGAATACAGAGAAAAAAAAACTACACATATTTCGGATTTTTTGCACTGTTGATTTATGTACATGAAAATGCATGTAATAACGTTCTCCACATCAATATTATAATGATGGAGTGAATACATACTGTTTACCATAAAAACAACTATATTCTGGTGTTAGCATCCCACATACAGTTCTCACCACTGTTAATAGTTTGTAAACTTGGTTGAAAACGTAATATATTTAGTTTAAAAACGTTTCACATGTTTTTAAAAAGTGTAATGCGATAGTATTTATGAATGGAGTTTAATATTAAATTTAATATAAATATATATTTATATATAATGGTTTTTATCAAACACAAATTATATACATTTAAATGTTAAACTAATTAGAAATTCGTTCCTATGCGGCAGGGGTCTCCAACCTTTTCTTTAAAGAGAGCTACTTTTCATAAATGAAAGTAATCCCCAGCTACTAATGACTGACAATGGTGACACTAGGCACCACATCAAAGACAATCATAATAGTGACCGCACCATGCTGGATTACTAGTTGTGACAACCCTGATGTATATCACAATAATATTGAGTGATACCAAATGAACATATCCAGAAGATTGACGTCAAGACAAGATTTATCATAATAAAATGCCTCCACATACCTACAGAAATAAAAGCCACAGCCGAAAATGCTTTCTCACACAAAGGAATACTAGCCCGGTATGAAGTATCGTTCAAAGAGAAGCTTAAACATGTTTTGAATTTTCAATCATTGTTTTGAAAAATCAGCATATCCGTTTCTCAAAATATATTTTTTATCAAATATGCATTTTCTATTTTTGGTAAAAGTGTTTTTGCCTCAAAAATCTTATTTCATGCATGGCCTCTAAACGTCAGCATGAGACTTTCCTAGTATAAATGCATCACGTTGATGGATTCTGCCCCACCTGCCTAGGTGTTGGCACCACATGCCAGGGATGCCCATTGTAATGCCAAAGACCACAATTGTGCCATTTCTGCCCACCATAATGACAAGAACTCCGAACACCATGTCAGCCACGGACACTAGTATTCAAATAATGGCTGCGATTAGGACACAGATGGTCACAATTAGACCAAGCATACTCACATTAGGGAAAGGATAGCTGCATTTATGTATTGATTAGTGCAAAGATGCCCGGTATATGTTAAACGTTACTATTATTATGCCAGTGGCAACATTATGTCAGAAATGGACACAATTATGAGTGAACTCCTTCTTTTGAGGACCCTTCCACAGTACATTTGGTGTTCCCTGAAACTAGGAATGGCTTTCAGGAAGAGCCACTACCTGTCACCAGACACATACAACATCTGCATAAATTCACACACCTGCATGTGCGCAGAAACATTTAAACAAATATATGTATACGGATGCATACACCACTTCCACCATTGGAAATAAACAAGGCTATTATCGGACTTCAATCTCAATCCCGCCTTTGCTCTCCTTGGCTAGGGGATCGCTAACGTACAGTTCACCCAAACTTCTACTCTGTTTATGGCAGCCCAACAGTGTAGGGACTCCACTCCGACAGTTGCTGGTGCTTCTTTTCTTGCCCTGTTTTCAAATGCAATGTATGACTCATAGAATGAGGCTTGCAAGTGAACATTCTCCATGCCATTTTGCCGAGTTGAGTGGAGAAAGGTGGTCGTGTTGGAGGTACGGCAGGCTGCCACTGCGTGCGTTTGAGTTAAAGCTGGTATGCCTGCCATTGGTTTGGCTGGAGTGTCCGAGGGTAAGGAAAATCTGGTGCTTCCATTTTTTTTTTTTTTAAGTTAGGCAGAAGAGAGCCCTCTTCCTCAATCAATAAGAAATCATCTGCAATAATGACCATTACGTAATAATTGCTATTAGGAGAGGCTAGCAGGGAAAGGTTCATTACCAGTTTATTTAGTAGATTGATGAGATATATTTTTAAGATGAGAACTGTGCAGGGCCAAAGCCAATTTTGTTTTGGTAAGTATGAACCTTCTTTGTGTAGGTTGGCAGAATATTATCATTTTGGCTTGGGGGGGGTCTTTGTAGCAGCTTAAGAAAGCATTAGGCTTGGTGGAAGCATTTTCTGAATAAATCTGCTAGACAGTTGAAGCGATCTGACAACTTCTCAGAGGTTTGCATGAGGAGTGTAAATGTTGTTATGGTGAGGAATGCATGGAGGCGGGCTGATCCCGCTAATGACGAATATGAAATGATCAGCCCAGATACTGGCAAAGGAATCTAGCAGTTGCAATATGACATGCCACCTACATTTGAGGTCAAGACAATCACTTTAAGTTGCTACAAGGCCCATAGGAATAGAGGCATGTCATCTACAAAGAGGACATTTTGAATCATAGATGCATAAGCGAAGCGGGCTGTGTCCCTTCTGAAGTTGAAGTCATAGGTTGTGGGTGGTGATTCTGTATGAATTATGAGGGTAGTGAGCGCTACAGCTTTCAAGGACCAACATTGACTTTGCATAGGTGGTTGTCATTGTTGCAGTGGACGATGATTAATCAAGGGCAAGTAACGTGAGAAAGCAGTGTAGCAGGGTGGCTTCAGTGCACAGGGCGTGTGTTAATTTATTGCAGAAGAGCCATCAATGGATTTCTGGGATGGGGCGTCAATAAATTTTAAGAGTGGGATACTGAGTAATGAGGGTTTAATAAAGCCAGGCGTGAAGCATGAATACAGCAAGGAATGTTCAATAGGAGAGGGGTTTTCTGAATATTTCAAACAACCTCTCCTCTTATTGCTTTAAGTAAAAAAGATTTTGCTTCACTCTACCAAAAGACAATACATCTAATATCTTATTATAATATGACTGCACAATGTTAGATATTTGAAGGCGGCATATCAAACTAGAAAAAAATGAGGTGAAACCGGCAAAATCTTTCGTTTTTGATGAATTCAATGTCTTTTGCTATTTTATCGAAATACATACAGTAAATTCATAATATTGTAACCATAGCAAGTGAGAATAACATCTGAGGATGACAAATTTAGGAATGTACAACAATTATTTGTTTACCAGCATTATCTCTTGCCTATTTTTTCATACATTGTAAGCAAGCATTCATATTTTTACAAAACGTACCCTCAGGTGCGCTGTAGTGCCTTTAAATGCATATGAATTTGCTAAGTACATTGAAGAAAAGCCAGTGGAGGCTAGTAGGGAATGGGCATGGCGGGGGTTGAAAATATTTTTTTTTAAATACACTCACCTTTTCCACCAGCTATATCTCTCTTTCGCTTCTCTGCTCTCCCGGACTCTAGTCCGAAAGAGGCTGCAGGAAGCACCAGGGCACACAGGCTCCCCTGAGCAAATCACAATGCTGCCATACAGCGGTATGATTGGTCTGAGCAGCGTGGATCGGCGCTCAGATTGGGACAGGGAGCCTGCGCATACTACCTCCCAGGCAGTCCATTACAGCTGTGTGGGAAATATGTAAAGTGTGCATGACTGCTTGGCAGGCCAAGCAGTCATGCACACTTAATGTGCATAGTCCACTCCTCCCTGAGCCACCAGCCCCGCCCTAACCCAGCCCTGCAGCAACCAAAATAAAATTATAACTAAGTTCAGTTATTATAATTTAATTTTTCCCTCTTTCACTGCTCTAAGAGTAGTGGGGCGACGCTTCTCCACCTTAGCTGAGGAGCTGCTACTGTGAAAAGCTTTTGATTTTCAGAGAGAGAGACATTTAGGAGTCATGCCACTAAAGGCAGGGTTTGAGTAATACAGAGACAGTACAAACTGAGATAAGCCGATGCCCTAAACGCAAGTGAATAGACACCTGTGTGGCAAGCCGAGGCTGGGTTATGGTTCAAGCTAGAAAGCGCTGTGCACACATATGTTATGAGGGCTATTGTTGTTGAGATACATCTGTTGGGAGAGGTCTGCACTGTATGCTTCTCCAAATGCCCAAATGAAACATGGCAGACTGTGGTGAGATCATGGATCAAATAAAGCCCAGACGGGACAAACTAGGCTTGGAAAATGGCCAGGTTTTCAGAAACTTGTGTAGAAGTGCTGTTCTAATATTGATGCTCTGATTTCATTTATTCTCCCAGAGATAATGGTCTGATTTAATTTATTCTACCAGAAAAAAACAATCACTTGTGTTTCCAATAAGTCTTACCGTTAAAAATGCAAGGGCTAAGCAATTGGCTTTGTCAATGGCTGTTTGCAATGCATAGTGAATATATATCAAACTGTGCAGTGGTGAGTCGCAAGCAGAGGCACTGGTGGTAATTTTAGAATGTTTTGATTCTGTGATAAAAACCTGCTTCTAGCCACCAATGAGTCATGACGTATAAATGGGTGTACATTTTAAAAAGTGAAAAAGCATTCCAATATGGCCACTAGGGCATGCGCCTATGTTGTAGCATCATAACACATGCATGTGAGACTTAGCACACGGGCAGCAATTTTGTCTTTATTTAGTAGGTCTAATTTACTTTTCCAAGATGCCAGATGAATACTTTTTAATAGTAAATACAATTAGTTAAAAAGTATGGGGGGGGGGAGTGCAAAAATAAAGGACAGAGCAGGCCAATGGCAGTGGCGTAAATAAAACAACATTGGGGTGAAAGAATATTTTAATTTAGGGATTGCATGGGGCAGAGGAGAACTTGTAAGGAAATGGGGAGGGTGTGATAAGTATTGGGAAGGGAAAAGGGTGGCAGAGCAACAGCCATTTGGGAGATAGCAACAAGCACAGTATAAAAGGGGTCCGAAATGTTAAACAAGTCAAACATATAATAGAAAAAGAAAAAAATCATATCCATGAGTTTGAAAGAAAATGAAAAATGTAGCTCCCTGATTATAAGCGGTTGAAGGATGCAACTCATTTGATCAGAAAAACTGTAAAACAGATCTGCTTGATAGATGGGCCAAGCACAAGAAGAGGAAAGAAAGCAATTGAAAGCAGTTGGCTGAACAAAAACCCTCTTCGATTATTGGTAATGTCCACAATGGGTCTTTGACAGCAGGCAGCTTAAGGAGACTGTAGGAGAGAGCTCGGAACAACTATGGTTCACGTGGAAATATTTTTTATGCATTCTAAATAGCAGGCCTAAGACTGGTCCAAATGTATATAAAGCATCTCTTGCATTTGGACCCTTGGCTCCGGACATGTTTACTGGGTTGCCCTTGCTGTATATACTTTTTGTCTTCCTAGAACCATGAGCCTTTAAGGGAAGGAGTTGACCGCGCCAAGAACCCTACACGCGTGTCAGCTTTGGGCAGACAAATAAGTCTTCCTTTGTATTGGGGAGGTCACATGAGAAATGACACCGTGGAGAAACCTCCTGCTTACCAGAAATTCTCTGACCAGCCCTAATATCGCATGATCTCAGTACTGTGACTTCCAAGGCTCTCCCTGCCCTGATTACTCGATGTCATGGACCAAAGACCCCCGATTTCTAATTCAGGGCTACTTTTACCCGAATGCCCTCGCCACATAACTGTTCTTGCTCCCTCCTTCGCGGTTAGACGTCTGTCAGTTCAGTTAATTTGTCCGATATCACACAGTATGTCACTGTGAAACTATGTAGGCAACTAAAGCGCTACAAACTCCTAACCCGGTGCATTAACCCCCTTACCGGTGGCGATCATAATAAAAACGAGACAAGTAGGGGTTAGTCCGTTTCAGTTAGGACTGCCAGAAAGCTCTATCGAGATTAACTTCACGCAGTGGAATAAATGGTGCACAAGACGGCATTGATCCGCTGAGCCATTAGTGCAAGGGCCGTGCATAGCAGCGCACATCTCCGAGAAAGGGACGTGTCCCGAAAAGACCTCGGGCAAATGTTATTTATGAGAAAAATCAACACAAGGACTGGGAATCCCTTTCCAAACTAATACCGCCTGACCGGATCATTTACACATTAATTTCATAACACAGTGGCAGAAATATGCCAGAACGCTCTGACATCTCAGGATAAAGAAACTCGCTGCTTGTCCCCGAGTTACAGACATTCGCAGCATTTGCATTAATCAGGACAGGGATAGAGCTCGCCTTGATTCTATAAGCTTACATTAACATGCTGCTTTAGTCACAAACCTCGGAAGCAGGGCTATGTAATCGCCACCCTCGCTCTCCCCCCACTATCGCATATCTGCTGACAGCTTACAGCACAACATAACGAAGCCACAAATCCACGTTAAGCCTCCCACTTTCCTCTGCTCTACTTTAGCCGTTTCCTCTTCATTCATTACACCCCATTGTGATGCGCATTATTACCGTATTCACAATCTACAAGAACAAGCGCGCGTCCCTGTGACAGCACGCTTCCTCCCTCTGTGCAGCGGACACTCAAGCAGGCAGTGGCGTAGCAAGCGGGAAGTACTCCCACACCAACCCTCCGTCCTCGGGGTTGATAGTAAAATCACAGCCACTAATAGGGAGTAAAGCAGGCCCGCGGTTGCTTGGTTCCGGTGCAACTGCACCCGCTGCACTATCGAAAGCTACGCCCTTTGCAACCAGTTGTAACGTAACTCAGGGGTCCTTTAAAGGAGCTCGTTCCCCTGCTCCACGCACGAGAGCCCATGTCAATCCCCCATTAGTAATTACCGGTGTTACTGGATAGAAGTGAATTACAAAAGTTTTACTTACATGCACGCCTCGGGTTCCTCTCGCCAGACCCAGGAGTGGACATGGCTGCAAGAAGTGAAGGATTGGCCCGAACCTCCTGTCACACCCTCCGCTACACAGCAGCCCGGAAGCCGTACATCTTCTGCACTGTTAAAGTGTGGGAAGACGACGAGCCACGGGCGGCCCCGGAGACTCCCGGCTCAGCCTCAAGGGTCTCGGGACGGAGCCCCCAGCTGACGCTGCCTCCAAGCAGGCGCGCGCACGACGGACCGGGCTCGAGACGCGCTCTCCTGGAGCTGGAACAGCAATGCCAAGATTCCTCACACACTAGAGTGCGTGCACTGGGAGCATACCACGCTCGGTCCGAAGACAGGGGTGCCACGGTGTATTTGTAAAGATACTGGATTCTAGAACAAGTGTAAAATCAAACGGAGGCAGATGAGCCAGCAACACACATCCACGGTCAGAATGAAACAGAGACACTGCTGACGTGCTGCGCCTTAATATTACACATTTGAGAGGATTCGTCCATTTGTCTGGGAGGATGCCTGGATCACACAAGTGCATCCGCTATATTCGAACATTGTAATTGGTCCCTCAGCAGCAAGATGTTTAGCAATTATTTTACTCAGGGGGACACCAACTAAAGATTGTAGCACCTTCCACCGGCACAATCGTTTTTTAAATACAGCACAAAACTGAAGTATCAGAAAATCTAATTTTCTCTCCAACACTGCAACTCGAATAATCTCACAAGCTGGCAACACAGAAAAGCACACATCAAGGAGGCTTCACGAATGCCCCACGATATGTCTGTATTGCTCATTTACAAAGTGAAAAGAGAAGTGCTAATTCACAAAGCTGGGCTATAAAAAGCAAGACATCTACTACAGTAAGCTCATAGGAGTACTTGTTGAAAACTACGACAATCACAGATATCCACGACTTCCACTTCGCATAATCTACTCATATAGTGGAAAATCATCAGGAGTAAATCATGCATCTATTTTTTTCCACAAGGAAAATATTTTATTCTCCACAAGGTTCTATTTGTTCCTGTGGAGGACCCCATTCTCTTGCAACCCCATGAGAAATGGAGATGTTGTTTCCTGGTTCACACACAGCGAAAGGTGCGCAATTCTGCTTTTGCAGGAGTTGCTTTAGTGCATTTCAAAAATTGGAAAACTACTCACCAAGCTGCTCGAGAATACCCACAAACATAGGACTTTGTGGGGCTTTACTGCCGTTTACGAACATCCCAACATTACAACCTCCTTCCAGCCGTATTCTTACATTTTCAAAGGCAGTGAAAAGAAGTTGTAAATATGAACGCCTTGCTTGGAACTGCAAAAACGTGTAGCTTTATTACAATAGTCTCCTTGCTACCTTCTTGGTACTTAACAGCACTCAACCCTTACTATTCTGAAGCATTAGAACAACATCCCAATGATAGGCCGTGCAAATATATATTCTGCCAATACATCTTCCGCCTGCAGCAATGCAAGGCTTGACCAGGAGGTTCTCTGTAGTCTGCTGTGCGATGTTTCCTTTCTTCTGCTTGTTTTTTTTATTTTCAATTGCTGTGGAACCTTCCAACATTGCTGAGAGTGAGATGGGGGTCAAAACTTAAGGATGGGATATAATTACTTTTTTCTTACCATCTCACTCTAAATCCAGAGGCTCTAATCCATTGTTAACACTCTCCCATAAATCCCACACGCATGGATGACACCCCAAAGGGGCCTTCTCTCATGTCCAACTTCCCCAAGTCCTGCAATGCACTAAACCACTTCTGAGCCAACAAATAAGCCTAAAATTGTTCCCAAGAATTCTACAGTAAAGGACCTTGCCAACTGCAGGTCCATCACATCACCACAAAGATAATTGAGAAAGTAGGCTTTATCCAGCTGTAAGAATAAATAAAAAGTAGTCACTGCAACATGATTATTAATTTAGCTACTGATCTCAGAGCAGCCTAAAGATCACTTCCATCTAAATCATGGATAACATCCTGCTCTTATGCAACAAGGGAGACCCCTGCCCGCTCACTCTTCCCCGACTGACCATCAGGCATGGATTATCATTTTTGGAAACTGACATTGGATTCTCAGGCATGAAACGCCAGCAATGCAAATTTATCTGAATTTGGGAACATTTCAAAGGTACTCTGTTTATTAAATTATCAATCAATCAATCAATCATAACACTTGTATAGCGCACTACTCACCCGGAAGGGTCTCAAGGCGCTTGGGGGAAGGGGTCCGCTACTGCTCGAACAGCCAGGTTTTGAGTTGTCTCCTGAAGGCGAGATGGTCCTGGGTCAGCTGAAGGTGGATGGGGAGGGAGTTCCATAACTTGGCCGCCAGGTAGGAGAAGGATCTGCCTCCGGCGGTGGCTCTTCGGATGCGTGGTACGGCGGCGAAGGCGAGGCTAGTAGACCGTAGCTGGCGGGTGGGCGTGTAGAAGGTCAGGCGGTCGTTGAGGTACTTGGGGCCCAGGTCGTGGAGAGACTTGTGTGCGTGGGTGAGGAGCCTGAACTTGATCCTCTTGTTGAAACCATTTCAGAGTGTATTTAATTTAGATTTTTTGCATTTTAATTGTGCAATTGTAATATTATTGATATAACTATGTCACATAATACAGACTTAGTCTGCTCAATCGAGATGTGTTTAGTTTACTCTGTGTCTTGGTTGACTTGCACCATTTACGAAGGTTTAGGCGTTCACCCGGAGGGCCATGTAATTTGTGATTCCACCAGAAAGATGCTCAGGCTGAACCATGAAGTTTGGCATGCCTGAAGACAGCATTCACATTGTTCAACCTCACCACATTTCACCAGCCTAAAGCTGGTGAAATGTCCAGGTGTCAGTAAGTAAGATTCCCCTTGGGCTTATTAACTCTAGTAAACACACTTACAGATATTCACAGACCACAGCCACATTGGTACACATGTAACAAATACGGAGGCAATGTAACAAATCTAAAACAGTCAAATATACTTCAGTTTATTTAAAGCAAGTGCAATAAACCAATATGGTTAATAGATACCAAATTATTTCACAATACATTAAAATCACATACACTTTAAAATATATGATCTACAGGGACAGACAGAAAAGGAAAAGTAGGTTCCTATTTGTAAACAAGTAGTTACAAAAAATGATGAGATCAATTCAGTTTAGCATCAGAATTGTTATCTCTCAAGGCTTGAAGCATTTCTCCTTTCTTTTTAAGCATCAACGCGTTTCGGCGGACAACTATGATATAGCCACCTTCTTCAGGAAAACATTATAACCATCCCATAAAATCTTCTATAAGAAGAACGAATTGCCAAGACGCAGCATTTACCATCCGACTAGACAAGTTTTTAGTTTTGTAGGTACGAGCGTGTGATGCCCTTTACGGCTTTGACACTGCTTGTATACTGCTTTTAAGACGCTCCCCAGCATACCTACAAAGAATATAATTGAGCAACTGAGATTGTGTGTCTGGGGAGTAATCAGGATGCTTGTTTCCGGTCCAGGGATGACATGGCTTGGCAGTTCGGGCTGGACTGTCCCCATGAGGCACAGGGTCAGACTGATTTGCATATGGCCATGTCTGAACTGGGGTGGTGGAGTGAGCTAAAGAATGATGATGGATTAAACCTAGATCAGTTGACTGGGGGTGAGTGCTTGCAATGTTCCACACTCCGTCCATCATCCCCTTTGGTTTTCCTTGGATGAGGTAACAGACTGAACTCTGGGCCAAAGTTCGGCTCGGACCCTACTATCTCAGATATGGAGATGAGTACTGGCACAGAATATACATTATAAAACCTGAAGCTAGCAAGATTTGTGCCTTTGATATCCGGGGTAGTCAAAGACTTCTTGGACTTTTAAGCATGGAGTCGTGGACCTGTTTTTCTATATGATATGTCTCTTCCTCGACTGCCGCTTTCCTGAAATGCAAGATGTGGGATGGTGCTCCAATTCGGATCTTGGAGAGAAAGATGGAGGTCTCACTTACAAAGCAACAGTGGGGTTGTGTACATTGCCATGCACATTTTATACCACTGAAAAGATCTCATCTTGGTTTTAAAGCAACAGTGGTGTTGTGTGATATTGCCATGCACATTTTGTACTACTGAAAATATCTCATCTAGCAAAGAATCTAACAGGTGCTTTCAGTTGAAGGGAGGTTAATTACATTTTTCTGATCCTTAGGTTTCTGGTCTGGGGACTTTATCTGCAACCGCAAGGGCATTCACAGTCCAGCACTCAGTCTTGGTAGCAGTGGTGATGATTTCCCAGGACATCAGCAGCTTCTGTTCAACACCTTCCTTTCACAAGTGAAGCAAAAACGTATAGTCATCCTCGGCATAATCAAGAAGCAAAGACGTGCATCAGCTGAACTTGTTCCAGAAATTGAACCGGTTGCTGGCCATGACGGCAGTGACCTTTGCTTGCTTCAGGAGAGACCGAGCAACTAATACAGTTTCATGCATTTTGTCTCCAGACACTTGGCCTTCCTGTCCATGTGAGCAGAAGTAGCTTTCACTTATAAGGAAACCATCATCACAACAAGAGTGATCTGGGGGAATCCTGGATAAACCTACAGACCTTGGGGGCCTTATTTCTGTTACAAATGAACTTTCAGATGGCATGCTCAGAGAAAGGCTTGCCCAAATCTCATGGGCCTGCTTTAGAACCTATAGCTTAAGTTGGGGAGCTGTTTCAGCCACCAGATTGCAGATACCCCATTCTTGAATGGTGGTAGCTGGAACTCAACAGACGGTACTTCCATAGCCCTGGATATGCTGTCACAGTAGTCCCTAGTTGGATGTAAGCTCCTTGTCGTCACCAGTACCAGCCTGCAAATTTGCTTTCAGGCAGGATTCCAATCTTCCAGAGTGGATACTCTTGAAAGGAGAAGGAGTAAACCTGAAAGATAATTCACCAGGGAATTATCCATCCCTTAAGCTGAACTTGACCGCCCAGGAACGCGCGACGGTGAGTGTTCAGTCACTGTTAAAACTGGGAAACTGTCCAGTCAACCGGACTCCAGGAACAAGTTAACTGGTGCCTATGTGTTTCAAAGGGTCGGATGGAAACCGGTTACTTTCAGGGACATACATCTTAAAATCCACCAGTCACATTCAAGATTCTACAGTGATAGGGACACCCACTGCAGTCACTGACGGTCCCAGCCCCAACTGGGAACTGGACAGGTTAAAAGTAGGAAATGGTATGAGATTCACAGCAAACACCTCCAGCCAGCACCATCGAATCCCACACTGGGTTGTGAAGGTATAGAGTATCCCAGTCCCTCTGGGTCTGAAAAAGGGGAACACATGCCTTCTACAGTCCAGGAATGGGTGGAGACAGGACAAGCACACCCTTTACTATGTGTGAAGGCGATGGGGGAACCGTTCGGTGCACATTATGTTTCGGTTTCCTCTTGGGCAGCTAGGCTTTGCCACCTTGTGATTCTGGGGCAGACCCAATCCATCAAGCTGTTACCAGTCATGGCTTCCTTTACTGGGGTTTGTGTAGGTCTTTCTGGGATTTGACCACATCCAAGCAAGCAAAGTTGGGCTTTCAGATTTGAGATTTTATTTCTCGCCAGCGGTCTTTCTTGTCACTGTAATTCAGTCCTCCTCTGTGTCAAAAACACAAAGCAAGTCCTGGCTTAGAGGTCAAACATGCACACCGCTTCAGGCAGTCAAAGTAAGAGGCATTAGCTAACCAGAGAGTCCGATACATTCAAATGTTTACGGGCTCTTACCTTTGTTGCTGCTGGCCAGTGTTTTTTGTGAGCATGTTCGCCCAAAGTCCGGATCGAGATTAGTTCTGTCAGTGTAGTGGTCTCATACTGAGTCCCACATTGATTGTTGTTGCCTTGAGAGTCGGCATCACAGAGGGAATGGGGAGATGTGCACATTTTACCTAGGCAGGGAAGACTACAATGGGACAAAGGGGAATAGACTTCAAAGCCCTCTCCCTTCTACCCCAAATGCACGGGGTTTGGAGAAGGTGCCAGGAAAAGTGCACATATAGGCAGGGATCTTGGAGATAGATATCACCAGCTCGAGACAATGGAAATCACTATTTTGTTAAAAGCAGACCAATCAAAAACACCATTACATTGTTTTACCTTTATGTAGTTCAGTTGCCCTGACCCTAAACCCTTTAATTTCACCCTAACCCAATCCATTACCTCTCCCCTATCCCAACACTAGACCCAAAACCTTTCTTCACTTTGCCCTCACTCTAAACCTAAACATAGTCTATCTCTTACTGTTACCTAAGCATACACCTAGCACATTGCGTGAACTTAACCCTAAACTCATCTTTTATCTTAACCTACTCTAACTCTCATCTAATCCTCTTCCCTGGCTGTAACTCTTAACCTGCCCCTTACTCTAACCCAAACCCTTACTCTCAACTCCAACCGTAAACATTTCCTTTACCGTTAATTTATTTCAAAATACTAGCCAAACGAGGTAAAGGTGTCGACGTTAAGGAAAATGATGAGCTGAAATTGATGAGGTAAGTGTCACACAAAGTGCTGAGGATGAGGTAATGTTAAGGAAGAGGGGGAGTGGGACGGGCAACTGTTTGATAATAGGGTTCGCTTGAGGTCCGGCTCTGGCCTCTGAGCCAACGCCACCCGCTGGGGCCACAACACCTTATATAACGGAACGAGGAAGAGGCCTGCGCCTCCTGATTGGTGGAGGAAAACTTCCTTTCCTGTTGTTCCTGACCAGCAGCCTGTCGGAAGAACAGCAACAGCATGACGATCCCCATTTGTAAATTAACGGCACAATGACTGCACGACGCGGAACCGGCTCTCGTGAAGGCTGTGAGTGCCGATTTCCGGGCACTGTTAACAAGAATAAACTGTATTTGAAGAAAAAAAAAAGAAAAGCAGTCCTGGCACGCCGCGGTAGCCAAGAGTAACCACCAAATAACTGAAAAAAATGTCCCTGGCGCAAGAGAATTTAGCGGCAGCCAAGCACAACGGAGAAAGAATAAGAAACTCCAAAGAAGGCTTCAGCCCGAACTAAGAGGGCACGAGAATTCACAGCTGACAAACATGCTGCGCCCTGTGCAGTCATGGGAAACAATTAGAAAGGAAAGTCTAACAAGGAAACAAAAGTAAAATGTTTTGCTCTAAAAATTATCATAATGGCCAGACATTCCTCTCCGAATGGTTCAAAACTGATTTATACGTTTCTGGTGACATGTGAAGGGGGTGAGGGCTGTCTGCGTATTGTTGGAGGAACAAACTGCGGTGATGACGTCAAAGGCAATACTTCCTACTATTTTTTTTATAGCGAAAACCTTTTGGTATCAAGATGACGCAGTGCCCAACAGTGCAATGGGTCGTATGCAAGCACATAAAATGGACCCCCGAACCTCGGTGCCACTTCATCGTTTAAAGCTAGTACGCCCCCGCGATGCAGTTCAGGAGCTGGTGTGGTGGGGGTGGAGGGAATGTACCACATGGTAACTACACCGTGCACCACAGACGACCCACACAATCACAAGAATACATATTCAAAGGCATGAAATTTGACACCTCAGGTGATGCACCACCACCACCACCCAATATTCCGGTTAAATGACTACAGCTCGGAACGGAGAAAAGATGCAGGTGGTGTTGTGGGCTCTAGGCCCACATGCTAGTTGGATCACGACACAGACACCATATGTATAGTTGGTAAACTGGCCACGAGCATGTGCACCCGGGTCCTTTTATTACCAGGCTCACGTCACTCGTGACGCCTGTGAGGGATGCGTGTGGGGGTGCAAGTGTGCTCACTCCCATAGGGGGAGTGGCTGCTAACTCTGTCTGTTGAGACACTAGAACGTATGCCGCTGGACACAACAACGCGCTCCTCACATGGAACATGCAGGATCTCAATAACTGGGAAAAAAGACAGGTCATGGCCTATGCACAATCCCAAGAAGAGGATGTTGTCGTCATGTAGGAGGCGCACCTGCTGAGTTTGCCCTGTTCAATCAGTGGGCGGGATACAGTTATAGGATATTCCACTCAGTATATGCTAGAGCAGGGCACAAGTCGGCGGTACACACAGGTACACAGCGTCCACTCACTATTTTCACAGGTCGTCCCACCTGCCAAGACGTTGGGCCCCACAGAGATATGGTGAACTTGCCCCGGTGTAGACGTGTTCATCAGCGCTAGTATGTTGTCTGCTTTCCATTCCCAGCAGCAACGTGCAGGGGTGCTCCACTGAAGAACCCTCCCAGCAGACCCAGCAGCAAGAAAGCCTCGTCAGGCCTGGACTGGCCGTTGCAGGCACCGGGCAAACCCCCGGTGGGCCGCATGGTTGGGGGCCGGTTTTGGGCCCCTGGGGGCCGTTTTATATTACAGGGCCGTTTTTGCAGCTATGCTACAAAACGGCCCTCTAACAAAAACGGCCGAAAACCGGCTCTGGCACAGAGCGCTGTCGCACCCCGCCCCTCCCCCCGTCCTCCCGGAGGGGGGCCGGCCGAGCACTTTGCCAGGGCCGGTTCTGGTTCCCAGTCCGGCCCTGAGCCTCGTGGTTCACCAACGAACTCAAAACCTCCAAGAAAAACTGCAGCGCCCTCGAGAAAGCCTGGCGCCACGACCAGACTACAGAAAACATGACAGCCCTCAAGAACGCCACCCGCATACACCACCAGCTGATATGCACCACCAAAAGGACTACATTCAAAGAACGTCTGGACAACAACACCCACAACAGCAAGGAACTCTTCAGCATCATTAAAGAGCTCTCCAACCCCAACGCCTGCAACAACGACATCACACCCTCGCAAGACCTCTGCGACTCACTCACCTCGTTCTTACACCGCAAGATCGCCGATATTCACAACAGCTTCGGCGCTCAGACCACGCACCCAACCACCGAACCGACGCCTCCCCCACCACCACCACCCTCTTCAACTGGACCCCGGTCAGCACCGAAGACACCACCTGCACGATGAACACCATCCACTCCGGATCCCCAACTGACCCCTGCCCTCACCACGTCTTCAACAAGGCCGACTCCATCATCGCACCCCAACTACGGGACATCATCAAGGTCTCCTTCGCCACCACCACCTTTCTGGAAAGCTGGAAACATGCCGAGCTCAGCGCTCTCCTGAAGAAACCCACTGCGGACCCCACGGACCTCAAGAACTTCCGCCCCATCTCGCTCCTCCCTTTTCCTGCCAAAGTCATCGAGAAGACCGTCAACAAACAACTCTCCGCCTTCCTCGAGACGAACGGATCCCTCGACCCCTCACAGTTCGGTTTCCGAGCAAACCACAGCACGAGACCGCCCTCATCGCAGCCACCGACGACATCAGATCCCTGCTTGACAACGGAGAAACAGCTGCCCTCATCCTCCTGGATCTCTCAGCAGCATTCGACACAGTATGCCACAGCACCCTAATACACCGCCTCAGCAACACCGGAATCCAAGGGAAGGCACTGGAGTGTATCAGCTCATTCCTCGCCGGAAGAACCCAGAGAGTCCGCCTTCCCCCGTTCCAATCCGCGGCCACCGAAGTCATCTGCGGAGTACCTCAAGGATTCTCGCTCAGCCCCACCCTCTTCAACGTCTACATGAGTCCCCTCGCAGTCATCGCACGCCAACACAACCTAAACATCATTTCCTATGCTGACGACACCCAGCTGATCCTCTCCCTCACCAACGACCCCGCCACCGCCAGAGACAGCCTCCAGGAAGGAATGAAAGACGTCGCAGAATGGATGAAGACCAGCCGCCTGAAACTGAACTCAGACAAGACGGAAGTCCTCATCCTGGGATCATCCCCCTCCGCCTGGGACGACTCCTGGTGGCCCCATGCCCTCGGCACCGCACCCAAGCCGACGGACCATGCACGCAACCTAGGCTTCATCGTGGACTCCTCCCTCACGATGACCAAACAAGTCAATGCTGTCTCATCTTCCTGTTTCAACACCCTGCGCATGCTCCGAAAGATCTTCCGGTGGATCCCAACCGAAACCAGGAAGACGGTCACCCAGGCTCTTGTCACCAGCCGTCTGGACTACGGGAACACCCTCTACGCGGGAACCACAGCCAAACTCCAGAAAAGACTCCAGCGCATACAAAACGCTTCTGTACGACTCATCCTGGACATCCCCCGCCACAACCACATCTCCGATCATCTGAGAGACCTGCACTGGCTCCCCGTCAGCAAGAGGATCACGTTCAGACTCCTCACCCACGCACACAAGGCTCTCCACGACTTGAGACCTATGTACCTCAACCACCGCCTCACATTCTACACACCCACCCGCCAGCTCCGCTCGGCCAGCCTCGCCCTCGCCACCGTCCCACGGACTCGCAGAGCCACCTCCGGAGGAAGATCCTTCTCCTACCTGGCGGCCAAGACATGGAACTCCCTCCCCATCCACCTACGGCTGACCCAGGACCATCTCTCCGACAGGAAACAACTCAAGACCTGGCTATTCGAGCAGTAGCGGACCGCCCCACCCACCCCCCTCCCAGCGCCTTGAGACCCTAGCGGGTGAGTAGTGCGCTCTATAAATCTACCTGATTGATTGATTGATTCACCTCCAACTAGGCCGCAGTTAAAGGGCCATCAGGCCTCCTTTTGTTTGGTTTGAATATCCTGACTTGAGGCTTCCTGGAACCTCACACCTAAATGTAAATGTCTTGGAGGGGGAAACAAACGCTCACAGCTTGTTATCTTTTCACAGGTAGTGAAGCGAGGCATGCTTTTGCCTTTGTTCAGTCCCTGTATATAAGAGATGCATTCCTGTAAGAATGTCAGATGGGTTAGTCTGTCTCAGTATTTACACAAATAACAATTTCAATAGCACTATTTTATTTCTTTTATAGCACAACCCAATGCAGGGTGTCAGAGTGCTTTATGTACTGCACACATTACACATTGACAATCAATGTACATGTGTAAATC
This sequence comes from Lissotriton vulgaris, assembly GCF_964263255.1. Lineage (NCBI taxonomy): Eukaryota > Metazoa > Chordata > Amphibia > Caudata > Salamandridae > Lissotriton > Lissotriton vulgaris. The sequence continues at coordinate 838,975,841 of NC_141691.1, read as the reverse complement.
AATCTACAAGATGAGTTACATGAGACAGGGTTGCAAGGTGTAGGAGTCACAGGTCCTTCATAGCTCACTGTGCTATATTACAAGGATTACAATTTATGAACTGCAGGTAACAACAAGCATTTGCAATGCAATAGGTCTCGCATTAGGAAAGTTTGAGCTATTAGTCTTATAAATAACAATTATTTTATTTATGTGTTGATTTTGAAAATAGCTAAATTAAAAGCTTTGTCATTTACAATGCCAATAGTTATAACTTTCGCAAATGTGACACCTATAGCATTTGCAATCCAACATGTTTTGTATTTACGTGACTTAGATGTATTGATATTACAAATAACAACGGCTTTTAATTTTTTAAAATAACTAATACTTAAATCAAAGTGATTGTAATTTATAATGGCAATAGCTTAAACTTTTGTAAATACCTTTTGTGAAGATTATGTTCAGTGTATTTTATTGTGATGAAAATCCAAGAACAGAAGTGAAATAACATCTTTTTGTGACATTTGTAATAAAGCTTGAAACATTGAGAGAACATAATTGAACCAGTTGTTGTTGAATGGTTGCACAGATTGATGTTGTGGTGGCGCTGAGTGATGTTGTGGTGGCGCTGAGTGATGTTGTGGTGGCTCTGAGTGATGTTGTGGTGGCTCTGAGTGATGTTGTGGTGGCGCTGAGTGATGCTGGGATTGCGCTGAGTGCACTCTGCATCTGAACTCTGAACTCTGAACTCTGAACTCTGAACTCTGAACTCTGAACTCTGGAATCTTCACTCTGAACTCTGGAATCTTCACTCTGGAATCGGCACTCTGAATCGGCACTCTGAATCGGCACTCTGAATCGGCACTCTGAATCGGCACTCTGAATCGGCACTCTGAATCGGCACTCTGAATCGGCACTCTGAATCGGCACTCTGAATCGGCACTCTGAATCGGCACTCTGAATCGGCACTCTGAATCGGCACTCTGAATCGGCACTCTGAATCGGCACTCTGAATCGGCACTCTGAATCGGCACTCTGAATCGGCACTCTGAACTCGGCACTCTGAACTCGGCACTCTGAATCTGCACTCTGCACTCTGAATCTGCACTCTGCACTCTGAATCTGCACTCTGCACTCTGAATCTGCACTCTGCACTCTGAATCTGCACTCTGCACTGTGATGGCCTGTTACAGAGTACCTGACTGCCTCTCTTTTTTTCACTAAAAGCAAGCAATTTTATCAGCTTGATGCTTCGCTTGGCCAGTGCCTGGCACCCCCTTGGAATCTGTTAAGCCCCCCCCCCCCCCCCCCCCCCCGAGTTTGAAGACTTCTGTTCTAGTTTATCGCATGAAACTCTTCTTCTTATTCCCAAGGAAATGTAAACGTGTGAAAGGTTGAGAGCAAAAGAAGGTGAGATATTACTTGTAGCAAGTTTCATATTTTAATTCACAAAATTTCAATAGGAAACAGCACTACAAATACATTAAAACAGAAAGTATGTGCCATTGTCGGTGATGCCGAGTTAAGCACAAACTTCACTAACTAGGCCAGCGGGGTAGAACACAGGTCCCAGATTTCCTTTACTCTGTCTCAGAAATGTTTTAAACGTGCCCTGAGTTTGAGGAATGTTCACCCAGGGGATTAAACAACACATACTTAACTGGGCGCCTACATCTAATATCTTTGTATCAATGTTCTTTGGCTGGTTCTAAATAACATAAAAATGGTTATCGTTTGAGGCAAACTTGCTAGGATACCAATTAGCATATTTAATATCCCTTTGCTCCGATGTAGGCAGCTGTGCTGTTTTACTCACCTCAGAGCGGATTAAAGCCATCCTCCGTTGGGGTGAAAATGAGAACTCGCCATGTGTCCCATCATAAAAGAGGTTTTAGCCAGAGGTGTGGGGCGCAGGAGAGCTACTCACGCCGGACATGGGTCGGCCTGGGGTCTCTCTAACGCTGCCCCCTGCTCTGTACACTGCACGGCAGCGTCTGCTGCATCTGATGGTATGCGGCTCTGGGCTTTGTACATGCGCGTGGGTCGTGAGGCTGTATGTGGCGTGTGAACTGCACGGGTGTCTGTTTCTACTAGTTGTTTAATGATGACTTTTTGTGCTGCGTGAATGAATGGCTGTGTCTCTTGTTGGTTTGTGAGAATTGACTTGTGTGTCTGCGTGTCACCAGTCGTGGTAAGTAACTTGACACACAGCGAGGACGTGTTGTTAGTCCACAGTGCACGCGTCGCCGTCCGTCAAGGTGGGTTTATTCAATGCAAGAACAGTGTGGGAAAGCTTTTGCGAGTGGTGCTGAAAAGGGAGTTTTTTTCTCGCACTGAACGCCCACTACCCCGCCCCCCCATAAAACAAGCCTCGCCTACTCGGGGCAGGTATCTTTCGTAGAAACGTCGATAGATGCGTGGCGTTAGATCCAGGAAACAGCTGTTGTTGACACCATGGCTCTGCCCCCGGCCCGCCTCCTAGATGAAAGAGAAGAAAGAGCGAGCCTGTGGGGGCTGGCCATCCCAACCGGGGCTGCAGCTGGGCTGTCAGGGGTCGTGTTGTTTGAAGAAAGCCCCGCTGCAAGCCAAACACCCGGCAAGTAGTATCACAACATCCCCATTCAGCAGAGTGCGAGGGAGCAAGAGGCAGTGCGGGGGCCGCCATGGGAGGATCACAAGGCCACACAGACTTCTCGAGGGCCGGCTGTGGCCTCTTGAAATGCAGTGTGTTGCCTAGCATTGACTGGCACAGGACGGAAGAAAGAAAAGAGGGGTTTCCTATAGAAAACGAGCCGCCCAGTTAACGCCGAAGAAGCAGTTTTGCCGGCGGGGGCAAAACCAGGAAGTCAGGCATCCTTGCCCGTGACATGGGCGGGGCCTGTGACACGGCCGGAAGAGGCCGGTGATGCTCGTTGTTGCGGGGCTCCAATCATGGAGGGAGAGCCCCGCGGTAGCGTGAAAATCCAGAGAAGTGCCCCGCGTGTGGAGATGCGCCGGAAAAGAGCACGGTGAGTGGAGGGGGGATCTGTGTGTGCGCGCGTGTGTGTGCGCGTGAGCCCCGTGAGTGGTGGGGGAGGGGGGTGCGTGCATGCGTGTGTGTGCCGGCCTGCCTGTGTGTATGCCTGGGGGGGGGAGGGGGGGGGGAGTGTGTGCGCGTGGGAATGTGTGTGCGCATGCGTGACTTTGCCTGTGTGTGATTGCGAGAGGATGTGAATGGCAGGCAGGGGATGTGCACGGCGACGTGCGAGCCCTCGAGGGCATATCGGAGACAGCAGAGGCTCGTGCATGTACACTGTCTCACATTCCCCCGAACACGCCAGCAAAAGTTGTCGAGCAGACAAAGCATGCTTTGCATGCTTTTTAGGTCTGCTCGACCTAAAAAGGATCTCTGAGTTAAAAGCAGTAACCCCACCACATAGCAGCGGCATGGAAATGTTCTGACCCGCCTGACCTTGGGAAGTGGCGAAAGGGGGTGGACTGGTGCGCGACCCAAGAAAACGCACTTTATGTGGCAAGAGGATGTCCCAAGAAATAACGTAGGGTGCGGAGGAAGTGGCTGGGTACTGTGGAAGGTTCGGAGTGAATCGCTTCCTTATTGTGCTTGTGCATATCGTCTGGGGTGTGAAACCGTGGGATGCTATGCTCACAAGAATGTAATTGATCTATTGTCCTCTGTGCTTTTGCTGATTTGTTTTATATGTTCCAAAACAATAAATTTGATTATCAAAAAAAAAAGCAGTAACCCACTTTACTATCTACATAAAAAAAGTCTGTCAGCTGCATATTACGTGATGTGCTTTGCAGGAGACACATTAACCTTATACTACTTTGATTCAAATATGGGACTTCACAAAACACAGATTTCTCCAACAAATGCATTAAACTCCAGAGTTAATAAATGTATTAGTTGAGGCTCTGATTTTGCGTCTGGATTGCGTCACTTTTTTGGCACAACCCCAACACCAAATCTCATAATGCACTTAAATCTACTCATGATATACCTAATAAATATATGTGTGAGGTCTTAATATCTGATGTCACTTCCTGTGATGTCACATGCAATATCACACGTCCTGACATCATGCGCTGTGATGGCGCACGTCATGATTTCACTTGCTTACAACCTAACCTGGCTAGTCACCCCAATTCTTTTTTTAGGACTTGTGCCCCGTGCTAGAGGAATAGCGCTAATCCTTTATGAGGAGTAACGGTCTAGCGGACGCATTCATATGCAGACATAAACGGTCTATATACTATACTGCAGGGCTTGTTGCACAGGGAACACGCACTACTCTGATTAACACATACAGCCCTAACACGGGGCGATTCTGATTTATTAAATTAAATGGGGGCCAGGGTGCAAGAGCTAGAGCCCAAGAACATCATCTGAGGAGGGGATTTCAATACCCCACTAGACTCGGAAATGAACCGATCACATATGGAGACAAGGGGGCACACATAAACCATCAGGGCACTGCACAGCATTATCAAAGATTCAAACTTGTGGACATATGGCGAATAAGACATGCAACCCATAGGGAAGGGACGTTTTATTCTGCATTCAACAGTATGTGGTCCAGACTGGACTACTGGCTTACCACTAAAGTGGTCCGCTACTGGACGCATCACATAACCCAGCTGGGGTGTACACTATCTGACCACTCCTTGCTATTACAAAAGCTAGAACTCCTAGGGACTCAGGTGCACATGCGCTACGGTGCCTGTCCCCCAAAGACGCTGATGGACAGAGCAGTTTGAGAGGAGATATGCACTGAAATGACACAACACTTCAAGATTAACCAGGGGTCGATGGAAAGGCAGGCTACCCTATGGAAGGCGTTCAAGGTGGTGATGTGGGGCCATTGCATTGCCAAACACCACGGGGAAATCAAGCAACAGGAGGCTGACCTCAAGATGGAAGATTGTGACTACACTAGAGAACTCATAAGACAGAATGTGTTGGAATGACACTGCGGACAGTGAAGACTCATTTATTGGCAAATACATGGGAGCTAGAGCATACAGAGAGACGGAGAGGCTGCAGCGAATGCTGGGAACAACGGTAAAAAAACACATGGGCTGCAGGCGATATTACTGCCATGACCACAGAGGTAGGCATCCGTCTGCATGAGGCAACAGAGATTACTAATGTATTTGCACAATACTACAAAAAGATATCGGGTCCTGCTGTCGAGCGACCCCTGCTGACACACACGCGTCGTATGGGGAAAATACCGCAGTTGTCTGGCTGGGAACTGCACAGAGGGACTTTCTAGCACAGCCAATTACACTGGGAGAGATCAGAGATGCCATAAGGAATCCACAGAATGGGAGGTCCTGGGATCAGATGGGAATGGGAAGGTCCTGGGATCGACTTCTAATAGACATACATAGAGCGGTTACACCCCACCTGATGGTGCTATAACACTTGGCTGTCTGCTCCACCTACAATGTATGAAGCCTTATAATAACCATTCCGAAATCCTCTAAACCTGCGGATACCTGCGAATCCTAAAGGCCACTATCCCTAATTAATTGTGATACCAACATCCAAGCTAAGGTGATTGCGACTCAGCTTCTGCCCCTAATTCCACTACTAATATTACTGGACCATGTTCGATTCATCTCTGGGAGGTCGACCGCTTAAAACTTGTGGACACCGTTTGTGGTCATGCATCATATAGACCCCATGACATGGACTGTGGCGGTGTTCTTCAACGCAACTAAAGCCTTTGACTTTGTTCAAGTGGACCGATATGTTTGCGATCCTATCTTGTATGGGTTTACCAGCAACATTTCTGGCCTGGATACAGCTATTATACCACTCCCTGACAGCTAAGTGGCACATCAATTGGCAGCTATTGGACACTCTACAAGTCACCCGCGGTACGGAACAGGGTTGCCCCCTGTCACTACAACTATTTGTGTTAGCCCTGGTACCACTGTCAGCCAAGCTGAGACAGCAGCATGTTCATTATGCACTGGCATTTAAGACAGGCCCCTTTTCAGATCCCTGTACACTGACAATATAACATTATAAGTTCATGACCCTCAAAATAGCCTTAATCCCATTATTAGGATCAGATTCCAGGGCCTGTGTGGCATTGAAATAAACTGGAATAAGTCAGCCGTGTTCCCGCTCACTCAGTGTGGGACTGGGGTCAATGCCAAATTAACCCTGGAGTGGACTGAAACCCCTATTAAATACTTGGGTGCGTGGATAAGATAGCAGGGTAAACTATAGCTATAACAGTAAGTCAGCTCGGAGACCAAGTAGACCAATGGTTAGAACTGCCACTCACAGTGTCACGGACAATAGGTATATTTAAATGACAGTACTCCTCAAGTTCCTGTACTACTCTGTTAACATTTCCATTGTATTACATATTAGTTTCTGACGCTTAACACACTTTGTACCAGACTGACCTGGGGAGGAAAGAAACCTGTACTCTCATGGGACACGCCAAGTCAACCGTACAAATGAGGCAGGTATGCCCAATATCCAACATCTCGACCCTGACAAACTACTCGAGAAATGTGTCCACATGCAGCTTAGTGAACAAATTGACCCCTTCAACCTGCTCGACCAATTCCAATCTGGTTTTCGATCAGGGAACAGTACCGAATCAGCCATTTAAAAAAAATATATTTTTATTATTTTAAAACATAAACAAGACATAAGAAGGGACCATTACAAATACCAAGAACCCCACATTTCGTGTTGAGATCAGACTTGAAAAGCATTCAACAAATAACAAAGTATATAATCCCTATTCCAACTCTAGCGCTGCACTGTCAAGCCCCCTCAATCAACATAGCGTCGCGTCTGAGCTCCGGGCTCTAAGTTCTTAATCAAGCCCTATGTGTGGCCCCCCCTTAATATCTATAAACTCCCAATCCCCCCACCCCTGCCGCTGGCGCTATTATCTAGATAAGAAAGATATCAAGGTACTATCCTCGTGTGTAATATGCCATCTCATCCATTACACGATTCGGGGACCTCCTATTGCGCTAATCTCCCCCAGTCCAGAGGAATCCGCTTGTGCCCGCTCCTCCCCCACCGATGATCCAGTTTCCGAGTCAATATCCACGTCCAGCATCCAGAACTTCACCACCAAGGCCTCCCAGGCCCTCGCCGCCTCCAGCGCCTTATCACTATGGGATCTATGGGCTTCTCGCATTCTAACTGAGCTCTCGCTGCCCGCCCACATAAGTAATGCTGCCTTCCACCTAACATAGTTAGGGCCAGCTGCTGCCTTCCAATGTGACGTAATTTCTCTTTTAGCCAGAAGGAGACCTAAGTCGATAAACTTGCTAGTTATCTTGTTTCTACCAGTGTGCGGGAACCAGTGTAATAGGCACACTCCTTTATCCATAGCAACTTGCCGCGCTGTTACCCTACCGAGCGAATTGGTTACCTCCTCCCAGTACGTTCCCAACTGAGGGCACTCCCACAACATGTGGCTCAGGTCCGCACCCTGACCCGGCATCAGGGGCATATCACGGTATTGATGCGAAAATATTGATTATTTTTGCTGGCGTGAGATCCGCCCTATGCAGCACAAAGACTTGAATCAACTGGAACCTGGCGTTCCTGGTACTCTTCCATGCTCTTTCAAGTATCTGTGACCAGGCCGCGTCCGGGATAGCATTGTTTAAGTCAGTCGCCCATTGCTCCCGCAATTTTTGTAACAGGTTAAGCCCTTCCCCTAACATTCTTTTGTACAGACAGGTAACCGCCTTGTACGTACCCGCTGCTATCACCACGTATTGACACGCACAGCTCGTCGGTGGCATTGAGAGGCCAGCACCCCAATATTTTTGTAGGGCTGCAATCAAGGCCGCATGCATCAGGAAGTGACGACGCGGAAGACCAAAGGTCTCCTGTAACACATTATAGGGCAACAGTACGCCGTCTGCATACAGGTCACCCACCATCTGCAGGCCCAACTCCTCCCGTTCCACCAGGCCGGACCAGTCGCCACCATGTGGTAGCGCCGTGCACATGCCCAACGGTATCTCGGGTGCATAAGGACGCTGCACCCCAATTCTGCTGTGGAACTGTTTCCAACAGTGTCTTAGGGTGCCCTCCACCATCGATAACTCGGCAGGCCTCAGTCGCTGCTGCAGGATCACAAAGGACAGAACATCCCTCGGTACTTCTGGCACAGTCCCCCCCCCCTCTGGTCCTCTAAACTCCAGCGCCACCGCCTGAGTGAGAACCTGGAATTGCGCAGTCAGATAGAATAATTCGAAATCTGGAGCAGCAAGGCCTCCCTCAGCACGCGGCCGCATCAGTGTGTCCAGCACTACTCTGCGCCGTCCCGCACCCCAAATGAAGCTACCCACCGCCGAGCGGAGTTGTCGAAAGAAAGCAGCCGGTATCCGCATCGGTAAGGTCCGGAAGAAATATAAAAGATGAGGAAGCGCCACCATCTTCAGGAGCGCGACGCGACCCGCCACGGATAATGGCAAGGTCCCCCAAAACTGCATATTACTCCTCAAGCCCCTCATCGTTCTCCCAAGGTTGCCCTCGAGAAGGTCCTCCTGTGTGTGATACACCAGCGTTCCTAAATAAGGAAGGCATCTCGGTTCCCACGCCAGGTCGGGTGGCAACACCGGTGGGTCGCATGCACCAGACACTGGGAAAACACAAGTTTTTGTCCAATTAACCTGCAGGCCAGAGAAATCCCCGAAACGGTCAAGGAGATTGCGCGCCCTCCAGGGCGTCCCCCGCATCTGCCCGAAACATTAGGAGGTCGTCCGCGTATAGCGAGATCTAGTGCTCGGAACCTGTGAGCCGAAGGACCCGGTACGCCCTTCCCATTCTAGCGCGTGCTGCCAATGGCACCATCGCAAGAGCAAATAGCAGAAGGGAAAGCGGGCAGCTCTGCCTAGTGCCCCGTCCCACCGGGTAGGAAGAGGAAATAGCCCTCGCCGATGAATACAAGATTTCAGTCCAACAGACATATCCGGCGCCGAGCCCAAATGCCGCCATAACTGAACAGATAGGGCCATTCCAGGCTGTCAAATGCCTTAGCAAAGTCGACCGAAAGCACCATTGCCTGCCTTCCCGTTCCACAACCTCCGTCTAAGATTCCTATCAATCTACGTATGCTACTGGCAGTATTGCGCGTCTGGATAAAGCCAGCTTGGTCTGAATGCACCAGCCGCATCATTAAGGGGAGGAGCCTGGTGGCAAGCACACGGCTCAGTATTTTATATTCAGTAGTGAGCATAGAGAAGGCCTGTACGCAGCCGGGTCAGTCGGCGGCTTCCCTAGCTTGAGGAGCTGTACAATGATGGCCTCCCTAGTAGAGGTCGGTAGTATCCCCGTCTCCTTAGCCTCCTGGTACATCACCAATAATCTGGGAGCCAGGAGGTCAATATATGTCAAATAGAACTCAATAGGCAAACCTCGCTGCCAGGCGTTTTGTTGCGCGCTAACTGCTTAATGGCGCAGCGAATCTCAGCCAATGTAATATCTTGTCCAAGTGCCACTGCCTCTTCCTCAAGTACGGGTAACTCCAAACCCTCCAGAAACGCCTGAGTATCCGCCTCGCCAGTCTGCAGCTGGCTGGTGTAGAGATTCGCGTAAAAGGAGCGAAATTGGTCATTGATACGATGTTGACCATATTCCTGCCGTCCCGAGGGGTAGGCCAATGCCAGAATGGGCACACACCTAGGGGTAGGGTCCGCAAGCCAGGCCAATAACGTGCTCACTTTGTCCCGCTCCACATGTGCGCTAGCCGCGAAAGCCTCGTAGTCAAAGCACCGTAGCCGCTCCACCCCCGCCACTGCCGCCTCTTTTCGGGACAGAACCTCATCACGCGTCCCAGAGCAATCCGAATGAGCCCTCTCAGCGTCGCGTAGGGCCAGCTCAGCCGTCTCAATTTCCTGCAGAAGCAGCTTCCTAACTCCTACCCACTTGGCGATACAGATCCAGCGGACCACCACTTTGAAGGCGTCCCACTCTAGGGCCACCGTCGTGGCAGTGCCCGCATTCTCCGCAAAGTAGAGTTCCACCCCATCGCTCAGCTCCGCATGAAAGACCTGATCCTCCAGCATCTCAGGGCGCAACCTCCAGTGAGGGATCCTGGGACGCTCCGCCATCCAACAGAAGTTCACCAATAGCGGATTGTGGTCCAATATGGTGCGTGTTAAATACTCACTATTGGCCACCAGCGATGCCAGACCGGAGCTACACACAATGGCGTCCAATCGTACATGGAGGTCGTGCAAGGCTGAATTAAAGGAATAATCCCCATCAGTCGGATGCTGCGCTTGCCAAATGGCAAGAAGTCCCCAATGTTCCTGCCAACGGGCCCGAACCCCAGCCAGCTTATTAATTGGGGCCGTATGTAATGGAGGATGGGATCTGTTCATGCTACATCAACAACTGAGTTAAAGTCTCCCCCCATCAGTACCGGTATCGTGAAATAATCGTCGAGGGCAGAAGACAAAGTCCCCAAGAAGGATGCCTGTTCCACATTAGGAGCATAGACACTAAAGAGGGTCACCTCACGCCCATAAAGACGGCCCCTGACCGCGACATAGCGGCCGTCAGGATCTATCAGTTGGTCTAACATTTGAAATGGGACCCCGCCCTAATCCAGATCAGTGCCCCCCATGCAAAGGCCGAGTAAGTGGTGTAGTAAAGCTGTCCGCGCCACCTACGCTGCAGAGCGAGCCCCTCAGATTTAGTCAAATGCGTCTCCTGTAAGAAAGCCACCTGCGCCCCTACGGACCAGATAGGCATGTACCTTATATCAACGTAGCATGGAGTGCAATCTCCGAACATTCCACGATATTCAGTTCACATCAGGAGACTGGCCCGTAACAGTAATGTCAGTCAGGCGCCCAACGCTATCCAGCGAGGATCACTCACCCCGCCGCCGCAGCAGCCTCAGGCACACGCTGCACAGCGGAGGCAGGGGTCGCTGGTTGTCGGCCGTGGGTGGGCTCCGCTGGCCCTGCGGCACGCCAGGGCCGCAGCCGCCGGCTCCAACAACGGGAGCGCATCGTTGGGGCAAAGCATTCAAAGTACAGCGGGTGGGCACCGCTTTGCCTACTTTCCAATCCGCTGCCCGGCGTTCAATCTCACTGTCGGTCAACGGGCCACTGTTGCCCCTCGGGCGGGTCCCACAGAAGCCACACCCCGGTGGGGGCCTAGCCGCAGCCGATGCGGGTGGGCTCCATCTGGCCTGCCAGTTCTCCTCCAAGCTTCTCCACGCAGGGGCACTCCAGTGTGGGTGCGGGAAGCGCAGGGCTGGCTCCCGGTCGCTCAGTTCCAGAGTCCCTCAGGACCCACCTCGATCCTAAGAGGCCGGATCTCCAACTCCGATCGTAGCATGTTCACAGGGCTCAGATCGCCCCCTCTCCTCCGCCCAGGGCGCTGCACCGCCCCACAGCGCCTCCTCAGCCGCAGCAATCATCCTCAGGGCACCAGCGCTTCTTCACTCAGTTCGTTTGCGGCTGCCGCTCCTCGCCCGTAATCAAGATGCGTAGTGCCAGCTCCGGCCAGAGGCGACACCAGGGATCGGCACCATCTTGGATTTTCTGGTGGTCGGCACCCCCTCTCAATCCGGCAGCCAGCGCGACCCTTTCTCTTTAGTTTTCAGGCAAATCACAGTGCCCCTCCCGCTCCAGATCGCCTCCCGCTCCAGTGGCTCCGTTGGGGGACCCAGAGGCGTCAATATCAGGAGAAATTCGGGGGATCGGGCACGGAGCTCAATGCTCACGCAGCCTGTCCCATCGGCTCCTAAGCCACGCCCCGCACCGAATCAGCCATGACCCACATAATAGATGACGCACTACAAATACTGGATCAAAACAAAGCCTGTTTGTTAATATTACTTGACCTATCTTCAGCCTACGATACAGTCAAACACAACAACCTACTAGACCTCTTGAAACATAGAATGGATTTATCTGGAACGGTGTTAAACTGATTCTCTTCCTTCCTCCAAAATAGAACACAAAGATTCAAGAGCAACCAATCTCTATCTAACCCCACTCAAGTCACCTTGGGAGTACCCCAGGGAGCTGCCCTCTCGGCAACACTCTTCAATCTGTTTATGGAACCACTCACTAAGCTTCTCCACTCCTCAAACATCCAATATCACATGTACGCCGATGAAACACAACTGTACATTAAGGTCCAATCTCTTGAAGACATCAAGTCCCTTAACTCAAGGCTCCAAAAACACACAATCCTGGCTGGCAAAGAACCACTTAAAACTAAGCACACTGGGGGGCGTGGATAGCAGCCGATAGAAATGGCCGCAGCCTGAAGGAGCTCCGGGGATAAGATTAAGTCCCCAGCCATCCGATCACTAATCCGGAAGAAATATTATACCCAGAGTTGATATTTTGGGAGCAAAGGCGGAGCGGCAAAAATCGATCTGGCGCTGGAGACACTGCACGCCGGAAATCCCGAGCTGCGGACGGCGGAAGTTGTGGGCCTAGGACCTGAGCAGAAACCGGGGCCTCAATTGCGTTGGTGAGCCCGGGTGCCTGCACCAAGATCGGTAGAGTATACCGCGGCGGGGAAGCAGAGGCAGCCTCGGTGAGTGTCGGCGGGCGCGATAGGGGACGGCACAACCTGCCCCCGGCACAAAGGGCACTAGACGGTGCATTCCCTGCACGTACGCGGGGATTAAGAGCATCATCGGGCAGCCGGATCGGACTGAGGCAAAGGGGGAGAGCCGCCATTTTGGACCCGTCGGCATTTGGAGGAGCAGCAGCGGTGCCTCAGCGCTGGTGAGAGCGTGGCCGGCTGGAAGAAGCATCTGGGGGGGGCACCTGAAATAATAATGTGAATGCACAGTCAGAGGACTACAAACCACCTAATTGCACCTGGACACTGTGGGGCTCACAAGCCCACTCGAGGATCGGTACGGGGCAAACAGTGCTCTGATGAACCATGGCTGAAAGAGATATTTAGCAGGTCAACAATCTTGACGAACAGTGATTGAAGGGCACATGCAGAAAGGGTGCAGAGGTGCAGGAGCCCTACTACCCTAGCAGCAGGTAAGCCTGGGATAAAATACAAACAGCAGAGCGGAACTGTGGATACCCAGTGCTCCCTCACCCCCCATCGAGGCAACGCGGCTGTGACACGGGACTGAGCTATAAAAAACATTGACGCGCGGTGTCGAGGTGCGAAACACCAGTGAGTAATTATAGTGGCCCCCGCAGCGCCATCCACAGCTTCAGTGTGGTGTGACGGGTACCCCTGAAAAATAGATAATGAGTGGGAGAGGGTCTCGCGCGAACCAGCAGAGTAAATTGGACAAGTTTGCCTACACTAAAGATTTCCCTCTTCTGCCGGAAAATGAAGGCCAAATGAACTAGGACAAGGAGGCAGACTCTGGTCCTACGGTAACGTTGGAAGATATCATCTCGCTCCTCCCGTTTCCAGCCAAAGTCATCGAGAAGACCGTCAACAAGCAGATGGCCGCTTTCCTCGAGACGAACGGATCCCTCGACCCCTCACAGTCCGGCTTCCGAGCCAACCACAGCACCGAGACCGCCCTCATCGCCGCCACCGACGACATCCGAGCCCTGATGGACAATGGAGAAACAGCGGCCCTCATCCTCCTAGACCTCTCCGCGGCATTCGACACGGTCTGCCACCGCACCCTAGTACGGCGCCTCAGCAACGTCGGAATCCAGGACAAGGCGCTGGAGTGGATCACCTCCTTCCTCGACGGGAGAACACAGAGAGTCCGCCTACCACCGTACAAGTCAGAGGCCACCGAAGTCATCTGCGGCGTCCCCCAAGGATCATCTCTGAGCCCCACCCTCTTCAACGTCTACATGAGCCCCCTCGCGGCCATCGTACGCAAACACAACCTCAGCATAATCTCCTACGCCGACGACACCCAGCTGATCCTCTCCCTGACCAACGACCCCGCCGCCGCCAGAGCCAACCTGCACGAAGGGATGAAAGAGGTAGCCGAGTGGATGACGACCAGCCGCCTGAAACTGAACTCGGACAAGACGGAGGTCCTCATCCTGGGCTCCTCTCCCTCCGCCTGGGACGACTCCTGGTGGCCTCCCGCCCTGGGCACCGCACCCAAACCGACAGACCATGCACGCAACCTGGGCTTCATCCTGGACTCCTCCCTCTCCATGACCAGGCAAGTCAACAACGTCTCCTCGGCATGCTTCAACATCCTACGCATGCTACGGAAGATCTTCTGGTGGATCCCCACCGAGACCAGGAAGACCGTCACCCAGGCCCTCGTCACCAGCCGACTGGACTACGGCAACGCCCTCTACGCCGGGACCACCGCCAAGCTCCAGAAGAGACTCCAGCGGATCCAGAACGCCTCAGCCAGACTCATCCTCGACATCCCACGAACCAGCCACATCTCCGGACATCTGCGAGACCTTCACTGGCTCCCCGTCAACAAAAGAATCACCTTCCGCCTCCTCACCCACGCACACAAAGCCCTACACGACCAAGGCCCGAGCTACCTCAACAGCCGAGTCAACTTCTACGCTCCCAAACGCCACCTCCGATCAGCCAACCACGCCCTCGCCGCCGTCCCCCGCATCCGAAGAGCGACTACAGGAGGAAGGTCCTTCTCCCACCTGGCCGCCAAGACCTGGAACTCCCTCCCGACCGACCTGCGCCTGACCCAAGACCACCTCTCCTTCAGGAAGAAGCTGAAGACCTGGCTGTTCGAGCAGTAGCGGCCCCCCCCCCCCAGCGCCTTGAGACCCCACGGGTATGTAGCGCGCTTTATAAGTGTCACTGATTGATTGATTGATCATGGCTGCCCTCCACAATGTGCAAACTACGGTAGGCTCCATATCAACGGATGTCACATTCCTCTGCGCCGACTTTCAGAAAATGTCCGCTAGGGTCGCAGAGGTAGAACAAGTAACAACGGCTCTCTCCAAAGATTCTACACTCCTGATCAAGAAAGTGACACGAATGGAGGAGGAGAATCGGCGTATGGTGGCAAAACTAGACGACCAGGAAGGGCGCTCCCACCGAAATAACGTGAGAATCACGGGGCTTCCGGAGACGGAAGGGGGCCCTGCTAAAGACCTCTATGTTGAAGACCTCATAAAATCTCGCCTACAACCTAAGGGACTCTCGACCTTCTTTTCAGTAGAGAGGGCACATAGGGTGGCGGGCGGACGGCCAAAGCCAGGAGCCCCCCCAAGACCGGGGTTGGCCCGTATTTTCAACTTTCGGGATAGAGACGCAATACTACAAACAGCCCGGGTGGCACCGCCCATCCGGGTTCAGAATTCTGTCATAGCCTTCTTCCCGGACTATACGGCAGCGGTTACAGCACGCTGCAGGAGTTTCTTGGAAGTCAAGAAGGCACTGACAGCCCGTGAGCTGCCGTACTCTATGCTCTTCCCGGCTAAACTGCGTGTCGTGGCAGACGGCAAGACTTGGTTCTTTGACACACCGGAGGAGGCACATGACTGGCTAGAAGGGTGGCGAACGGTGGGGAAAACGAGCAGAATGCAAAAGGGAAGACGCAGTCTTGAAAGAGCAGGAGAACAGGAGGACAATGAGCAGGATCGAGAAGAAACCAACCAGACGCAGACGGAACATGGAGACAGTGCGGGCTGATGTGGACTAAAGCCCTCCTTGATAACAAGACAACTATGAAACCATCGATAGATGAGGACTCTGGGGTATGGAGACTATGCGGTCCTCCTTGGACTTCCCGCTCCCATACGTGCAAGTAATGGTTAAGGGGTTCGGTTATATAAGCACTCTGCTGAGTTGGGGTGGCAGGCAGTTCTGAGTCCGCATGGCAGGGAGGCAGGGAGGGGAATGAGGGGGAAGGGATTATTTCATGTTTGTTCTCAAGATAGTTATTGTATGGTTCAAAACACAGTCAGTTATGAGGTAACACAACACACTACGAAGCGCTCTCGCTCTATCCTGACAAATCTCAATGGTCTTCCTAGACATGTCAGGAATAAAACTGAAGGGCACGACACAGGGTGACGCAACGGCAGTCCCTGATACCATGGTGCCTACTTTCTCCCTACCCACATGGAATGTAAGAGGTCTTGGGGAGAAGATTAAGCGAGGCATAGTTCTACAATGCATCAAAAGAGGTGGCCCAGCAGTGGTGCTACTGCAAGAGACACATCTTACTGGCACGTCCAGTAGGGTGATGGACAGATGTGGATACAAAATGGTGGTCCACTCAGAATTCACATCGGGAACCAGGGGGTGTCGGCATACTACTGAAGAAACAGTTCCCACTGATAGATATTAGGTCTGATAAAATGGGGAGATTTGCCGCTATATTCACGTAGTGGGAGGGGCGGCCCCTAAACATAGTGTCTGTTTATATCCCCCCAGCGTTACATGCAGTGGCAATACCAGACCTCGTGAGTTTCTGCTCAGCCTACCTGAGGGGGAGCTACTTATTGGAGGGGACTTTAACGCAACCCTGGATAGCACCTTAGACAGGCACCCTGCCAGACTTGTTACATCAGGAGGTTCACGTCTGGGGAGTTTCTTAGAGGCAATGGGCCTGATAGATATGTGGAGGAGACACCACCCAATAGAACGTAAATTTACGTACCACTCGGGAGTCCATAACAGCTTAACCAGGATAGATTATTTCTTGGATTCATTGGGTAGTCTAAAAAATGTAGAGACTATAGAAATTAGACCCCGGGGCATTTCGGATCACTCCCCAATATTACTTAAGTATACCTGCTACCAGCAGAAGAGGCGCCGCATTTACCTGATTCGCCCGGGTTACTTACAGGTTCCAAAAATTAGAAAGGCGCTTACCAAAGGGACAGAACAATATTTCCAAGACAATATAGGATCGGTGGCCTCACCAACCACCCTCTAGGAAGCGTTTAAGACAGTTGTTAGAGGACAGGCCATTTCCTCCATATCGGCACATAAAAGGGAGGGGCAGATGGAACTGCAAAATATAGAGTCCGAATTGCACACCGCAGAAGCCCAACACGCTGGGGAACCCAAACCTGAAACAGACAACAACCTCCGATTTATACAACACTGACACAAAAAACACCTTGCGTCATTGACCAGACAACAGATACAGGCCACATGACATAAGATTTAGGGGAACATCCTTTTCAACCTAACTTTTACGACGCATGCCTTTACATCGCAAGTTTTACAACGCATGTCATTACAACGCATTGCGCTGGGGGGGCGCTCTAGGATAGGGAATAGATTTAATTTACTATCCAACACCTTCCCTACTATCCACGGGGACTGGAGTTGGAATAGTAAATTAAACTATTCACTATCCAGCACCCCTCAACACTATGCGTTGTAACAGCATGCGATGTAAAACTTGCGATGTAAAGGCATGCGTAGTAAAAGCATGTGTTGTAATGTCATACAACCTAAGATTTACGATGTGGGCGATAAGGCAGGGAAGTTACTCGCATGGCTAGACAGGAGAGAAAAAAGTGAAAGGTGGATTGCGCACCTATATACAGAGGAGGGGGAGATCACAACCGACCCGCACACAATAGTAGACACACTGGCACGACACTTTCAAACCATTTATTCATCCGACTCGGAGATGCCCATAGAGGTGGCGCTAACTTATATACAGGATCTCAATATGCCCAAGTTAACTCCGGAAGTGGCAAAAGAACTGGAGGCCGACCTTGCGGTCGACGAACTGCAAGCGGCCATCGATGCGCTGCAGTCGGGCAAAGCAGTAGGGCCGATTGCATTTTATAAAAGAACGGCGGGCACCACTACACCTCACCTATTAAACATGTTCATAGATAGTCTGGAGAAGGGTGAACTTCCACCGGACCAACGCACGGCCAAGATAGTGGCTATTTTAAAACCTGAAAAGCCAGCGGATAGGTGTACCTCATATCGACCCATCTCCCTAATAAATGCGAAAGCCAAAATCCTCGCAAAATTGTTGGCCAGTCAGCTCACGCCGCACCTGTCTGCATTTATACACCCAGACCAGTCTGGATTCATGCCGGTCAGGAGTACGGCCCTTAATTTGAGGAGATTACATGGGGTATTGGCTCGCGCAGTCTACCTGGAAGAGCCGGCGGTGGTGCTCTCCTTAAACGCACACGTGGCGTTTGATATGGTCAAATGGCCCTCTCTCTTCGCAGTGCTAAAGGACCTGGGGTTTGGCCCCAAACTTTGCTCATGGATTCGACACCTATACACCAAACCTATGGCCCATGTCACTGCCAATGGTCATATATCAGATGAATTCCCCCTAGCGAGGGGCACACGCCAGGGCTGCGCTCTGTCGCCGTTACTTTTCGCACTAGTATTGGAACCTCTGGCGACGTGGATACGATGGGAACCAACAATACGAGGCCTCAAATGGACAGATGATTGGGAGGATCACGTGTCCCTCTAGGCAGATGATATACTGGTATATTTGGGAGCACTGAGGCGCTCCATACTGACCCTCCTGGACGTCTGCATGGCTTATGGTGCGGCTTCCGGTTACACCATTAACTGGTCCAAGTCGATACTTCACATGCTACATGGCCCTCCGTCTAACCTTCCAGATAATTGCCCGCTTAAGATGGCGGGAAGCACATTCAAATATTTGGGTATCTATATAGCTACTGACTCCGGAGCATTTTTTAATAAAACCCCACAGCCCCAAATGGAGCGTCTTAGGCGAGATGTGCGTCACTGGGGAACACTGTCACTAACATCATTAGGAAAGGCAGCACTTTTTAAAATGATGGCCCTGCCGCGCTACTTATATGTCTTAGAGAATACACCATCCCAAGTACAACCAACTTATTTTAAGGCCATTTCGGCGCAGGTGTCCGGCCTTTTGTGGAGTAGTGGTCCAGCACGTATTGCACAAGCCAAATTGGTGAGAGGATGGTATGATGGGGGAATAGCACTCCCTGATGTGCAGCTCTACTATTGGGCCGCGCAGCTAAAAGTGATTAATCAAAGGCTGCATGTCCCACAATCAGATCTGGCATTTAAGGCAGATAGTGTGCAGCTTGGCGCGAGGGGTATGCTTTCTCTCCTATATGACAAGAAATTGGCATTAACAATGTTTGGCCCGCTGCGCCACACGCTGGTATTATGGCACATTGCTCAGGCAAAACTGGGATGGCGGGGGATGATCACCCAGATTACTCAACTGTGGGACACTAAAAAACTAGGAAGACTCCGAAACAGTAAGGGCTTCGATCAATGGGATGACATAGGAATATCAACAGTGGGTGATGTGTGGCAAGGAGGTGAAATAGTGTCATTTGAACGTCTGCAACAGCTCTATAAATTGGCGCCCTCTTAAGTATTTAGATCTACACAAATTAGACATGTCCTGATGACAGCGCTACGGCCTGGCTCCGAGGTCCCGGAGGCGTCCCCTATGGAGGATAGATTACTAACTGAGTACATGCAGAAGAGAGCTACCTCGTTTACTTACCGCAAATTAGTGAATAACCTGCCCGACCCAACAGGAATCCTGAGAACTAAATGGTCGCAAGACATAGGAGATATAGACGACTCAGACTGGTAGGAAGCGTTGGCATCCCCGAGGGAGGTGGGCATACCCTCGCGCCTTAGGCTTGTGCAATTCAGAATCTTACACCGATCATACTACACCAGACTAGTCCTGCACAAGATGGGAAGAATAGAACACCCCTTTTGTCTCCGTGGTTGCGGGGAGGAGGGAACCTTTCTTCATACCATATGGGATTGTCCTAGAATAGCAGTGTACTGGACACAAGTGTTGCGCACTATGTCACAATCACAGGGAGTGTCGCTCCTGCCAGAACCACGCAGATGCTTGCTAAATATATGGGAGCCAAATGATCTCACACAACATGGGCAGAGTTGGGTTACGTTAGGAATTATGGTAGCTAAGAGAAATATAGCGCAAAAGTGGGGAGGGAAGGAGGTGACTACTCTGGCAGCTTGGGCCAGAAACATGGATGAGGCCATGATAACCGAAAGGGTAGTGTTTAGTAATAGAGGATGCCCCAAAAAATTGACTAAAATCTGGGGGACATGGAACAAGTACAGGGGGGGGTATTTGTGTTCCATTGTCCGACTGAGAGGACGATGACTGAAATCTGGACGGAGGGTGAGACGCTGTGGGTGTCGGGTCAGGGCTTGATTTTAACTGCTGCTGATTGGCAAAATAGTGTGTTTGTACTACTTGGACTAGGTAATAATGAAGTGTGGAGCTATGATGTTTTACTCTATAAACGACTGACTCGTGTTAAAACGCTGAAAATGAATAAAAAGTTTTTTAAAAAAACACACTAAAATCTGAATTGCTCCCCCCAACCAAACAACCATCATCCGCGAGTGGATGAAGCACCTGACCGCACTCGATGGTTAACCTCTTATCAATGACTCCGCTAAATCTCTAGGAATAACTCTGGATAATAAGCTAAGTATTCAGAAACACATCAGCGCTGCAACTAGAGGAGCTAATTTTCAGATGAACACCCTGAGAAAACTGAAACCTTTCATTCCCGCAAATGACTTTAAACAGACTCTAGTAATTCACAGAGTGGACTATGGGAGTGTCGCTCCACTAAGCACATCAATCAAGACTCATCACAGGCTCCAAACGAAACTGTCATATCTCCCCCAGACCTTCGCTCCCTCAACTGGTTACCGTTTGAAGCCATAATCCATTTGAAAATTGCCTGTATGACACATAAGGCATTGCACCACAAAACACCGAGATACCTTGCGGAGAAACTAGTGCTATTGGGTGGTAACAGATCTACAAGGAGTTCTGATAATCTTCTACTCAAACCATAACGGTTTTGCAAGAAAAAAACGCACAATCGCACCTTCTCAGGAATGGCCCCCAGGATTTGGAACGTCTTGCCCCCAGAAACGAGACTCAATCCATCCGCAGCTTTTTTAAAAAAAAGAAGTGAAATCTTTTTTCCTGTCCAAATTCACATGAACTTTCTATTCACTCTTATAGATATGTGCTTGTCCCTAATAGTTACCAGTAATATGTTTGCATAATTCATTTTATTTATTTATATGTATTTGTCATTCACCTGTATTTACCCTGTGAAGCACTTTGATACCCGCAAGGGTCTTGTTTGCGCTATACAAAACCTTCAAAGTAAAATAAATAAATACTACCTGTGCGTGCAGGCGCACTTTGCTTACTACTGGGTCCGACCACAGAAATACATACGCCATCCAGTGATCGAGTGCGATGTGGCACATCCCTGCCCCTTTAGCAGTTCGGATGATGGTGCAGCACCTAGGAGGTGGTTCTGGGATTAATAAAGTCCATTGCACCATTCAGCACTGGGACAGGCTTTGGAAGATGACCAGCTCCCCTCTAATATACTCTCCTGATATTCCTCTGGCCCTTCAACCATACTTCCCTATGACGCAGGAGACAAAGGCAAAATCCTAACTATAATTTGGGTATCACAAAGTAGGGAGATGTATATGAGGAAGGCCACTACATTACACTATACACTTTCGGAGCACAAGCCAAGATCACTCCGTTAGAAATATTCCATTACCACAGGCTGCAGGTGATGCTGCTGCCTCGTTTGGAATGAATCAGTGTTACGAAAACTACTGCTCGATTTGCATATGGAGTAAAATAACTCACTCCAAGGTATGATCCAGAAGGAGAAAAGAAGTCTGACTTCACAACTGGCTTAGTCTGCAATGAGTGACATATTCGCACCATAAACAAAGAATAAACCTTTTCAGCAGACTTCACCCGTGAGTCAGCACAATTTCCAACATTGCAGCTAATCATGGAAGCCTGTAATCCCCCCACACCTCCTAACCAAGCTTTACAAGGAGAAACAGGAGTCAATGCCTACACTGATGGTCCCTGCTAGAGCGGGGTGGAGAGTGGACCTCGGAATCCCCATCTGGGATGCAGTAGGGAAACCTGCTGCACGCAAATGGGAGAGCTCTTACCAAATAGCCACTATAGACTGATACACTTCTGATTCCAAAACCGTGTACATTACACTCCAGCGACGTTGTGTGAAGGGGGGATGAAGAAAGTCAACAACAGCAAGAGATGTGAGGCGCCAGAGGTGGGATTTTTCCATTTAGCATGAGTGTTAAGGTATTCAAAGTTTCTGGTTGACAGTGGCAAGCTATACAACAGATACTAGATCTGCCCTTTGAAATGACACCCCAATGGCATTCATGGGCTGGCTAATGACCTACCCAGTGCCACAGGAAATCCACAGGTCTGGCATTACTGCTGTGTAAGAGTCTTGTGGCGAAGCACCAGGGTAGAGGACTCACTCCAACTAAAACCCACTGGCTGGCTGACCTGACTTATTGCAATGAACGGCGGGAAATCTATGCAGAAGGACTTCTGGCAACTTAAAGCCCTTAGGATATATGGTCACCCCTCCGAGGTTTCCTGCTGACAGCAGGAGAAAAGGAGACTCATTCCAGTAGCCAAACACACCATTTAGACCAGGCCGGATCAACAAACTGAGGAGGGGAGGAAGTGTACGTAAATTGAGACTTATATCTGCTCCAAGTCTGAAATGTGACTTTGAATATGGTACAATTCTTTGGGTTGTTAATACGAGTTTATTACTTCCTCAAATGTACCAAAAGAGGTGCAAATGTGCTCCACCCCAGACTGACACTCACAGGTCCTGCAACACAATCCCATAGAAAATAAACAAAGGAGGCACAGAAATAAAATAACACCCCCATAGGCACCAATCTTAAATTAATTAAATGATGTCAACATTTAAATTGTGTGCATAATTTAAAAAAAAATTACATTACAACGACATTTGAAACTTGTGTTAAATATTAAAAAGTATTTAAACTAATTCAAAAGGACTTAACATTTTACAACACAGCAAAAACAAATATTAAAGTAGGAGGGATTTTTGAAATTAGTTTTTATATTATTTATGAATTCAATTATTATATTTAAACTAGTTACTTAATACATATTTAATATGATGAATTAATGTGCTGAAACATTTTATTTTGTCAGTTTTAAGTTTTTTCAGTTCAGTTCAAAACCACTTTATTTCGATTAATAAAAAATCATAAAAAGCACACAAAAGACACAAGTACATATTTAGGGAAATACATTTACAATCAATCAATGACACAATTAAAAATGGACAATTAAAATATTTAAATTTTTTTAAAAATAAATTGGTATTTCAGAGATTTCATAGGTTATCGCCAGTGATATTAAGTTGTCTAATCCTGGTGCAGTTTTTGATGCGAGAAGCAGCCACCAGAAAATTTGCAACACCAAACATTATTAGAGGGGAGTCTAGCTGTTTTAAATAAAAGAGAGCTGGTTTGGCTTGGACAAACCCCTTGTTTTTAAGCAGCGGAATGATATATTTTTTCCTAGGCAGAGAGTAAAAGTTGCAGAAAAACATAAAATGTATATTATCCTGTAATGGATAGCTGTCACGGTTACAAACAGGCAAATCCTCGGGCTTAGCCCACACCTTAGAATCGTTTAACAGAAAATGAATCTGGTTAATTCTTAATTTAGTTAGTAACCAGCGGTAAAACGGGATTGATACTACCGTAAGATACGGTTCGATAGCTATAGTTGACTTGGAGATATAATGTTCCCTCACTGTAGGTTTCACAAGCTCTCCACACTCCCGCTCAGATTCTCTGTATTTAATGAAAGTCTGTTTAAACCATTCAATGTCAGCTTTAACAATACATTCTGGTTTGCAAAATAAATCAGGACAGTTTTAAGTTAATAATACATATTTTAAATTCCTTTATAGTTATCATAAAACATTAAATATTTTTCATATATTCATTATTTTTTTTAAGGACAGCGAACTTTACAAATGTTCCCTATACTTTCCCATGGGGCGATCTCCACCACAGTGGAAGAGACCTCTGCCTATGTGTGCTAAGTTAATAGTAGTAACTTTATACTTGTAAATCCTGTTATAGGAGTCTACACCCCCTGATTTGAAGGTGTGGAGAAATGAAACCTGGGTGTACACTTGGAAATGGTGATCAGCAAAAAAGTGTAGAGTTACAGTGGTGAATAGCAATACGTGTCAAGTTACCTCTAGGTGTATAAGTACATAGACATGTGTATATTTACCTTTGTGAATCGGGTCCTCTGTGTTTAGTTACTGAGGCATCAGCAGGCTTAGCTCGGAAGATAACATCCATTAGCTCACCAAGGTCTGAGATGTAGTAAGAATCCTGCCTTCAGTGAGAGGAATGGGTCCCCTGGTTTAAACTCACTGGGACCATGCTTGCCTCAGTGACTGTACTTTGTTGTGTGGAAACTACGTGTTACCCTGCTCATACCACTGACAGCAACAGGACCCTGTTGGGTAGGAGCAGGCCAAGCTGCAGGCACTGTGGCACACCAGAACTGCTGCCTATCAAATGCAACGGCTCAGACAGGGCAGCAACCAGCTGGTGACACATATCAGTGGCCTGAGGAGTGTATTTATAAGTATATACATAGACATTTATATATAGATATATATGTATGCATACATATGTAAACCCCAAACACACATTTGTATAGTCTGCCTAGTCTGAGGTATGGATATGTTCAGGCCTGGGGACTTATTTCCAGTTTTAAAAAGCTAGGATATAATGGGACTAAGAGGACGAAAGGAAGAACAGGAAAAGATACATAATGGGTGGTCTCAGGATGTAGGCAGAGAAAGGTGGTGATGGCTATATGAACGGAAATCTCTCAGTGCACAGTTTAAGCCTTTTCAAATTATATGATGCCGTACGTAACTAAAAGAAATACATTTCCTCTCATTTTTACACAGCAGGTGTCAAACATAAACTAAGAAAAATAGTAGAAAAAAAACAATAAGATGAAAACCAATAATGCCTAAAGTCATGGGGAGTTCGGACATTTCAAAGGTCCCGTTATGTAGTCCACACAAAACAAGATCTCTTCGGTTCTTTGTTAGAACTCTGCCTCTGTCTTGAAGGACCTGAGTCGCATGCAACCCATCAGAGTGTGTTCTAGACATTACATGTTGTGTCGTTTTTTTTGTTAAGCACCAATTAGTACACACAAGTGCTAGAGTGGCAGCTGGAAAACAAGCATTGGCAAAGCCTATACAATTTGCCTTTACAAATTCTATTGGCTTTGAAAATGTTTTTATATATTTCACAGCAGTTGAGCTGTTGCGCAACATGGCTTAAAGTAAAAAAAAAAAAAGGTCTATGATGCAGACAATGATGGTCGTGTCATAGCGTTTTTTAAAATTCTTTGAAGCAGGTTGTACGTTGCATGTAAAAAAAACATTGACAAAGCCAACAGATTTCTCATGAGCAAAACCTATACGCTCTGCCCACGCTTGTTTTAAGATACATGCCTGTGGTATTTCTGAGAAGCTCAGAATAGAAGCTCTATGAACTCACCCTGAAATCGTGATGCGCTCACTCAAGAAAAGGCAAGAGAGCGCTCTAGATATTCATCTATGCATGCATGGCGCTTTGCAAGCACAATAAAACACAGCATAATCAAGTTACGTTGACGTGAGTCTCCAACCCCCTTGACAAACCAAAAGGAGGCCTCCACTGATCTTACTTGGCAACAGAAGTAAATGCCACACACCACCAAGTTATTGGTGCTTTGCCGACGGAGATAGGCAGGTGGAAAGGGGGAGAGAGGTTGATAGTGGATAAGGAGACGGAGTATGTTTAATGAAGACGAACACACAGTATGAGACCCCAGGTAGAAAGTGTAGCTTTCATAAATCCTCATTTATTCACTTACTATGCTTATTCCATACATTTTTTTAAACTGATTCAAAACCCTCACATTGTGACGTTTGTGGAAACATCTTTTTTTTTTTTTTACTTGATGCGGAGGTGAAGAAGATAGACTGCAGAGACATGGACTTAAAGAGTGTATGTCAAAAAGTTTAAAAAAAGAGTGCCTGCACTGTAAGAGAATGCTCTGGAAGGACACTGGCCACTGGAAACAGTACTTGGTCCAGGCTCCATGGAGGGATGGCAGCATGAAGTCTCAGTCCGAAGCCCAAGAGGAAGACGGAGGCAAGTCAAGGAAGCAAGAGTGACGTACGAGTCAGGCAATAGTAAGTAAAATGACGTGGGAGCCAGCCAATGGAAAGTAAAGGTAAGTAATGAGCAGGCTCGGAGTCCCTTTTAAGATTTTTTTTAATACTAGAGATTTTGCAAAAATAGAACAATTGCTGTGCAGGCAAAACCTAAAAAGACTTACACAGGTAGGAAAGGCCAGAGCAATAGGCCAGCCTCTTCTGACTTAATAAGCCTTGCTGTAAGAAGACCTTTTGCAATTCATTAGAAGAAAGCCACACCGAAAACAGCGATTAGTTCTACCAATATACACGTTATGCAATGAAAGTTATTTCTAATGATACAGTAAAATGTGTTTACTTTCATGTTATCAACAGAAATAATTTATTAAGAGATTCTTGAAAAGTCTAATTTGATTTTCAGTACATTCATTTTCATGCAATTACAGGAAACAGAAGGTTTCATTCAGATCAGAAGAGGACTGGTTGTGTAAGCTGGAAACCTGTTTGTTGGCCCTCGACTGGGTCTCTGCACTGCTGATCCAATAGCATTTATGTTGTATCCAAGGAATCACAGGAGAAGAAGGTAAACTTAAGAATTAAGTTTAATTGAAAGTTTCAAGTACAGCATTAGATCCATCAGAGTGCACATCCAACAAGCTCCAGTCTTCAACTGAAGATCAGGAGCAGAACATTCTACTATAACCTAGCAACTAGATGCTAGGATGCAAAACATAAGAAAAGCATTAGCAATGAAGGAACATAGGATATAACACACCTCCTTTCCCACAATAAAACAAAACAAATTAAAATAAAGAGATAAAACAAAAGAAGAAACAACAATTTACAATTGGACAACATATCAGGTAATGTAATCATTCAAATATTTCGGTGTAAACTTAACCCTGGATGATTTTGAACAGGAAGCAGAGACCTCAGAAGGGCCTGAAGCAACTTCACTTTTATCTAAAGAAGTCGAGGTATTGTCATCAGAACTGGTCAAAGCAGTGGATTGAAGGGAATCTTCCTCATGAATATTAGGATTGTCAAAGAATGATAGAGCCCCATCAGACACATTGGAACTACATGAAGGAAGATTACATGGAGACAAAGTGATAGGGTCAACTACATTGGGAATACCGTTTGAATCTGAAACATCAACAGGAGCAACGTCCGAGCCCTTCACTTTTGAAACGGCCCTTTTACTCCACCACTTACCACCAGTAACTTTAACAGCATGTTTGCCGATTTGAACAATAGATGTCTCTGGATAAAACTTTGAGCCTTTGGCCTTACATGGTCTACGGATTCTAACCTTGTCACCAACGCTTAAAGAAATTTCTTTTACATGTTTATCCAGATCATATCTGACTTTGGACTTGAGCTGAGCAGAAACAACCTTATCTTTGACAAGATCCAGATCAACAACATCTTTACCTTGAGATGTTTTGCTAACAACCCAACCAGGGGATAACTCATTAAAGGATTGTCTCCCTCTTAATAAGAGGAAAGGTGTCACCCCAGTGGTTGAGTGTGGTGTGTTGTTGTACGACCAAACTCTGTCGTAGACAACGTCCTGAACACAAAGGCTAGAAGAAATAGCTAGTTGGACTGCGTCCTTCAGGACACGATTCGCTCTCTCCACTAAGCCGTTGCCCTGTGGGGAGTACAAAGCAGTGGTAAGGTGTTTAATGGCAAAATTATGCAAAAAACTATTCATTTCATAAGATACAAATTGTACCCCATTGTCCGATACTAAGAACTTGGGAATTCCTTCGGACTGGAAAAGTTTCTTAAGACATTTTATGACATTATGAGTATTAGGTTCTTTTAAAAACTCACAGGCAACCCATTTGGAGTGATAATCTACAATGGTAAGTATAAATCTGAAACCCTGGTTTAAACCACCAATGGGCCCTAGAAAATCCATACCTAATTTCTCCCACGGACTGTCAGGGAAAGTAACGGGACACAAGGGTTTGTTAAAAGTCCGCAATGATTTCTCTGCATGAGAACACTCACTACAGCCATTCAAGAAGGTATCCACACAGATGTCCATCCCTGGCCACCAATAGTGAAGTCTCAATCTTTTTTTTGTACTTGTGATCCCCCCATGACCTTTATGAGCAATCTCAATAATCTTGTCTCGAATAGAAACAGGAGGAATGAGGGAGACACCTCTCAAAAGGAAATCACCCTCCAAACTTAATTCATCCCTAACCTTGGAAAAAGGAAGAAGATCCTTATCAATAAGATTTTCTCTAGGCCAACCTTCAGCAATATATTTTTTAAGTGTAAGAAAAGAAGAATCCTGCAAAGATTCTTTAATCCAATCGGATTCAGAAACCACATCCTTTGCTAAAACTAGTCCATCCAAAAGATTAACTACTACTTCTTTGTCATCAAGGACAGGAGAAAACTTCAATTCACTTGAAGGACACCTGGACAAAAAATCTGCCGTGAAGTTCTTTCCACCAGGGATATGTCTCATGACAAAATTGAAGTCATAAAGTTTTGAAAGAAGACGACTCAATCTAGGGCTAGCATTCCTTAGGCCTTTGTCATTCCAAATAAAAATCAATGGCTTATGATCTGAAATTAATACAAACTCACGGCCCCAAACATATGTGGAAAAATGTCTAACTCCCCAAACACAAGCTAAAGCTTCTTTTTCGATGGTACTATAGTTTCTTTCAGAAGGGGAGAGTTGACGGGAAGCAAAGGCAACAACATTTTCAGTCCCACCATCAGCTTGACTCAGAACAGCACCTAGACCGGTATTACTAGCATCCACTGTAATGAATGAGAGAGAGTTCCCATCAAACGGTTTGAGAGCCGGGGCATGTATGATCAATTCTTTTAAGGACTCAAAAGCCACTCTATGTACTTCATCCCACACGAATTTGACATTATTCCTAGTAAGTGACCTCAAAGGCTCACTAACATGTGCAAAATTCTGTACAAATCTGGAATAAAATTCACTCAAACCCAAAAATGATCTTAATTGATCTTTGTTAATGGGTTGAGCGCAATCACGAATGCCTTGTAAAAGATCATGTTTGGGAGCGATGCCTTTGTGAGAGATGGTATGACCAAGGTATTCAACCTCACTAAGGAGAAATTTGCATTTCTGTTTTTTTACAGTCATGCCATGGTCACTTAAAATACCAATAACTTGATCAAGTTTGACAAGATGTTCTTCCACAGTGTTAGTAGAGATCAAAATGTCATCTTGGTAGGCCAAGACATCACGAACTTCCCCAAATAACTGAAACATTAGTTTCTGAAAAACTGAGGCCGCTGAAGCAAGACCAAAAGGTAACCTCAAATATCTAAACAAACCAAAAGGAGTGTTGAAAGCAGTTAAGTCTTTAGATTCTTCACACAACTCTATCTGGTGATAGGCTGCTCGTAAGTCTATGGTAGAGAAAACCTTTGTACCTCTAAGCTGAGCCAACATATCTTGAATACGGGGGAGAGGAAAACAATCTACCTGAATATTTTTGTTTAGAGCTCTTAGGTCTACACATAGCCTGAGTTCATCACAGTTCTTCTTAAGTGCGACTACAATTGGAGAAACCCACAACGAAGAGTTGATGTTTTCAATGACTCCCTCTTTACTCAGTTGTTGAAGGTGAGCCTTCAGTCTTTCCATAATGCTTAGAGGGACATGTCTTACCTTATGAATTACTGGAACAGCATCAGGTTTCAAAATAATTTTATGTTCATAGCCTTTAACTGATCCAAGATTGTCAGAAAAAACATTGTTGTATTTATTTATGATACTTTCTAGAGAAAGTTCTTCAGTAACCAGAGCATTAATATTGATGGAACGGTCTAAAGAAATGGGATTTCTGGTACCAGGTCTTAACACTAAAGGGAATTTACCTTGATCTCTCCAACCCAAGACATTATAACCTTTTTTTGAAACGTAGATTTTGGCCTCAATAGAACGGTCTTCAAAGGTTAAACTGTCATTAAAGAAACCTAATAAATCAATGACTTTGCCATTAAATGCAACAGTACGTATATCGGGAGGTAGGAGTAAATTTTCGTCCCAATGTTTAAGAAACAAGAAATCCGCAATGATGGTAATGGGGGATCCTGAATCTACAGTGACCTTAACAAGAATCTGACCAATTTTAAGATCACATATTGGATCATAAATAGATGGATCTTCATGATCATCTATCATGTCTACAGACAACAATATTTTTTTTACAATCTGTTCTTCACATGTATTAAGATTATCAGGATCCGAGACCTCAAGGTACATTGTCTTGGATTTAAACTTGCAGACTGTAGCAAAATGACCAATCTTTTTACAATTCGTACATTGTTTTTTTAAGGCAGGACAAGAAGTTGAATTAGCAAGGTGTAACTTTGATCCACATCTATAACAAATGGGAAGTTTATCAGACTTTTTCCATTCAAGTTTTGGAGGTTGACTACGTTGAGAATTCTTTGAGGAAGTAGATTTTACTAAATCTACATGTGTAGGTTTATTATTGCCTAATTCTTTGGAAGCAAAAGCAGATCTTTCTATGCCTCTAGCTAATTCCAAAGTTTCTTGCAAGGAAGGGTTACGACAACATAAAATTCTTTCCTGAACTTTGTTATTAAAGCAATTTACAACAATTTGATCCCTGAGATACTGATCAATAGGGCCTTCAAATTCACAAGTTGCAGCTAAAATTCTCAACTCAGCTAAAAATATATCAATCTTTTCATATTCTCTTTGTTTGCGTGTGTAAAATCTATGTCTTTCAACAATTACACTTGGTTCATCCTTAAAATATTTTTCTAAACGGACAATAGCCTCAGTGTACTCATTCCAATCATCTGAGGGAGGTCTAGTAACAGGGGGTTGGTGATCAAAGATTCTTTGACCCTCAGCACCCAAGGCACTATATAACATTGCATTTTTCCTAGCAGCAGGAAATTCCACAGCATCAATGGCAATTATATAGCTATTAAAGGCTTTAAACCAATGGGACCATTTTATTTTAGGTGTACCTGGTTCTGGAAGAAATGAAGAAGGGAGAACTGCAGTCTGTTGAGCCATCCTGAATTAATAAATAACAGAATTAAAATCGCATTTAGTAGAATGTATATGCTAACTGTAATAAAATGTAAAATTAATAGTGTTAATTGTGAGTATCAATGTAATAACGTACATTGAAGTCAATCTATATTGTGAAAATCAAAAAATCAGCTGTGTGTAACAGCGTATACATTGAAGTCAATCAATAGTGTTGGCTGTGTGTATCAGCGTAGAAGATACACGTTGAAAAATTAAATATCAGCTGTGTGTATCAGCGTAGATAATATACGTAGTATTAAATAAGTAGTTTCAGCTGTGTGTGTCAGCGTGGAAGACACACGAGTAAGTATTGTATGTTGAAAAATTAAATAATAGCTGTGTGTATCAGCGTAGATAATACACGTAGTGTTAAATAAGCAGTTTCAGCTGTGTGTGTCAGCGTAGAGGACACACGAGCAAGTTTCTCATTGGACAATATGGAAGACACGCGTTGTATTAAATGTGAAGAACCAGCTGTGTGTGTCAGCGTAGAAAACACACAAGTTCAAATGGTAGTATTGTTGAAAAGTAGAATAATTATAAAGTACCTTTTAATCCTAAATTCGAGTCGCGGAAGACCGTGATGTTGATGGAGGTATCTAAGCAACCACAAAATGGCCGCTACGTTGTGCGTGCGTGATGACGAGTTCCCTAGCGTCAAATGGAGATGACGCGCTTTGTTGATGAAGAGAATGAAGGGCGAAGGAGAAGAAATGCAGCGCGCGTCTTTCTCGTGCTGCACAAACCGCCAAGGAAAACGGTAATGGCGATTTTCGAAATAGCGAGAGTTCTACAAGGTAGAAGACAATGTATATTAGAATTAACTTTGTAAAATTTGACGAAATGAGTTAAAATGAAATGGGGAAAATGGTATTTCCAGCAACACTTAGTAAAATAAAATACACTGCCAGGTCTGCCGCAGGTGCAATCAAGGGCACATTTCAGAGACAGCTAGGATATCAGCCGCTGAGAAAATGAAGAAAGTTAATTTATGAGTAAAGTAGAGTAGAATAATCAAGTCTGGCGCTGGTGCAATCAAAACACAGTAGAAAGAAATAACCAGGCGCTGGTGCAATCAAATCACCAAAGGAGCCGACTTGAGAAAAGTCATGGCCAATTTACTAGATGACCATTTCACTGGTTGTTGTGAGATTTATAACAACAAGGTCAAAATTAGGATGAAAGCTGAATTAGTATATGAATTAATGGGCAGCCGCTGGTGCAATCAAGACACAATAGGAAGTACAGGCGCTGGTGCAATCAAATCACAAGTAATAAAGTAAAAGGCTTACTTTTATATGAAGTTAACGTTGTATCTTGAAAGTACTCAGTTTGAAGTAAGTTGACAGAAGACTTGAGTTCATGGAGGAAGGTAAAAATATTGAATGAGCGCTGGAGTCTGAAGAGATCTGAATAAAATTAAAATCTTGAGCGTAGGTTCGTAGATAATGCTGACTTGACCACCTCGTCGCCAATTTATGTTGTATCCAAGGAATCACAGGAGAAGAAGGTAAACTTAAGAATTAAGTTTAATTGAAAGTTTCAAGTACAGCATTAGATCCATCAGAGTGCACATCCAACAAGCTCCAGTCTTCAACTGAAGATCAGGAGCAGAACATTCTACTATAACCTAGCAACTAGATGCTAGGATGCAAAACATAAGAAAAGCATTAGCAATGAAGGAACATAGGATATAACAATTTGGCCTTCAAATAAACAGCTAAAGCGATTGCTAGTCAGCCAACACCTCTCTCCCTACTTCCATCCTCAAGATAACTTTAAGCAGTGACCTTAGCTTTGTTTTCCTTTTTACGCTCATATGTCACTGCAAAATGGAAACATAAACATTCACTTAGCAAATGCAAACGGTTTCTCAAAATGTAACTATATAATCCTTTAATAATAAATATATCATAATGCTATCTTGATGCGAACACTTTATACGCAGTGCTTTAAAACGCACACGGCCTGCTTGCACTAAATAAAACTCTACATAATCAAATAAAACGTGAACGCTTCTAATATGGGATGAAGCAAACCTTCATATAATTTCTCCTTGATCTAAAATCACGTTTTAGAGTTACAGCATATTCATATGTGTTGTGAAAAAAAAACCCTTCCCATTGCAAAATGGCCATCGTGAGATCTTCAGGCTGTATTGGTAACCTGATTCCCCCATTCCAAGATGGCCCCTTGAAGGTGGCTCAAAGTGCTTTGTATAGGTCCGTGGCATGAGACACTTGTTTCCCTTTCTGAAAGCATTGTAACAGAAACCAATGAAAAATGCACAGACAAAAAGAATAGAAAAGCAGATAATGTGGACGAATTGCTTAAGCTTCCACTGGTGGCCTTTACTTTAACAGTAAAACTATGCCATGCCCAAACTGGTGCAACATTAACAGTGGCAGATGGAAAGCAGGAATTAATCCAAGCCTCTATTAATTACTCTGGTTGAGATCCAATATGGGATGCGGCGCGGAAATACCAGAAGCAGATTCATCCAAAAAATTCCATCCATCACTACTTGTGCTGTCTAAAGTACCCAACCTGAAGTCTAGAATAATACGTTTAGAAACCTTACCATTGTGTCATGTGTTGTTCAATAAAACTGTAAAAAATACGGATGTGCAAATTTCTTGTTACCACTCTATTCCATCTGGCTAGGTTTTGGGATATGATCTTCAATGTTTATGCATGTATTTACATACTCTTCCTGTTCAATTTATGTACGATTGTACTTTTATGAGGATGGTATCTCATTGTGACTCGTAAATATGATTGGTATGTCAACCTTTTTCTTTGTTAAGAACTCGGTCATTGTGATTGACGGTGTCTACAACATCAGTAATTAAAAAATAAGGCTCCCTGTGCAAGAGTGCTATGCCCAGAGATAGGTCCCCAAATTTGCTCTGCTATAGTACTCAAGCTGCACATGACTGCCGAGGCCGAAACAAGTCTGGGGGCCACTGTGTTCCCATTTTGAGCGATACCACCTAGCAGTTCAAGCTTGACTCGCAATCTGGACTACAGCTACAGCCAAGACTCATTTCCATCTGGCTGGTCTCAGTGATTAATCGAACAGATGAGTGTCAAAACTATGGAATGGAATGCGACCCAGAGTTATTACTAGCGATTGAGATTAATTCAAGCATTCCACCTACCAATTCTGTGCGCTTTGAATGCTTACACCGGTGTGCCTAGGCCCATGGTTTTTTCTGGCCAATGCCAGAATAACAGTTTGACCCAATACCTCCAAGAGAAAAGAATGCAGGCAAAGATTTGCGATGCGGTTCATCACTTCGCTTTTTTCCCTAATTTCAAAGCAGCAGGCTGCGTATAAACTAACCAAAAGAATGGATGAAAGGATAGCATGTTTGTAACTTTCTTTACTGTATTTTACTCTTCTTTTATAAATAACGATTAAATAGTTAATCTAATGTGCTGTGAAATGTATAGACAATTCTTTCCTGGGGGCAGAGTTGGTTGGCATTGTAAAACATATGGTGCTCCTGCAGCCTAGCTTAGAATGAATCAGCGTTGTGACAACTACTGACCGATTTGTATCTGGCAAGTAAAATAACTCACTCCTTGGTATGAGCAAGAAGGAGAAAAGAAGTCTGACTTCACAACTGGCTTAGTCTGCAATAAGAGTGACATATTCGCATCATAAACAAAGAATAAACCTTTTTCTGTTGGAAGCAGAGTATTCATGAAAATGACAGCAAGATATTCAAGACAGGAATATGGCTTTATACTGGGACCAACTAGAGTCTCTTCTCCTCATCTAGGAATAAAGCTGAAAACACCAGGTATAATTGAAAACGTATTTCCTAAATTAAGCATTCCATTTCAAGCTGCTCCCTATTACTATTGAACTTATGAGGCAAAAGGTCTATCCAATTTGCTGGCTATGATAGGCATGGCTGGAGTTCGTGGAGTTCTGTTATGTGGAACTCCGCAAAGTGACTAAAAACTCCACCGTGCTACACGGATATCTGCAAGCAGCGGAGTGCGTTAGGTATGTGCTGATTTTTATTGCCAGTTGTTTGTCCTGCGCTGGAAAAACAGTGCGAACGACACCATGCGCACCACAAGAGGGCGCTGCTTATTTCTGCCGCTCAAGTGGAATTTCTACTTGAGCTGCAGCTTCCTCAACGCGAACGGATGGTTTCTCAATGCGAGCGGTCACGACCATCAGCGACCACCCACGATGAGAAATCTCGCTCGGAAGTGGTCTAGCGAGCGCGAGCGAGGAAAAATCTCTGCTCCGCTTTGCAGAGTGTAGTTTTTCGGAATTCCGCGGAATGCGGAAAACTTCGCAAACTCTGGGAATGGAGTGGAGTTCTGCACCCAGGCCTAATGATAAGAAGAACCACTTTTGGCAAAACCAAAGTCTTGCCTTTGGGAACTACTGACTTTGGCACTGTTTTGTTGGAAATGCAGCATTGGCAAAAAAAAAATAACAGTGCAAAAATGCTTTTTTAAAAGCAAAGCGACCCAGCAGCAAATGACTGGGTGAGAAACTCCAAATTCCACTTTTTTAAACTACTGCAAGGGTTGAGCAAGAAGTGGGCAGAGGAGAGCAACAACAGGACGGCGGTTGAAAGAACTGATTGAAATGAAGATGAGATGAAGAAAGCAATGGACAGGGTGGTGGAGGAGGGAGCAACAAAGAGTGCATGAATGGCATAAAAAGCAGCACATGCAGAAGAACGAAAAGAGGGAGGGAGGAGGGAGCAACATGGAGTTCTCGGGGAACAGGAGTGATGACATTTTGTGGGGAAGAGGCTACACATGAAGCAAAGATTCTGAAAACACATTCACTCATTGAGTGCTTAAAAAGAAGAAAGTAGTTCTCTAAATAATAGAAGCTGATTAAAAGGATGTTAAAAAGGCTATGCCCCAGAAGGGACAAACACAAGAAGGTAAAGGAAAGGCCTTGAACAAGAAAGAAGCAAACAAGAGTGACAATAAAGCCAACCAAATGAAGCAGGGGGCAGGCTCTAAACCCATGTAAGGTTTTTGTACAATCCACAAAAGGTCTTTCACAAACAGTCAGCTAGCTAATGTTATTAAAAACAAATAACTCAAGGTGAACTATTGCTTTATAAAATAGTGATTAACCAAATATGATGTGCTTCATATACACAAAACAATGTTTAACCTAATCAAGACTTTCGTTCTACAACAAATAATACAAATACAAGAATCTAACTGCGAAATATAACCACTTGCCAGTAAATCCCAGAGGGGGACAAGAGTTAATTATACATATGGTAAATTTAGAAGAGGCGAGTCTTAAGTGCAGGAGATGAGGAACATTTCAAATGGTTTCCGTATTTCATTCGACATCTTGGGAGTTTAGTTACAGGAATTTTGAAACAGAGCTATGATTTGCTCCCACTAGTATATGCACACCTACTTAAATTCCACAATTTGGAAGTTGGCCACAGGGAGAGAGGTGACATAGTGGGATATGACATGCTATAAACAAGATACACGCAACTTTAAACATTAAATGAAACATTGCAAGAAGTAGTCAGTGAAGTGAATTCAAAAGAGAAGTGAAATGTTAAGACCTTCTGATTCCCATCAGCATTGGACCTGATGTGATGTTATGAAATATGTAATAATAGTTTTTATTCCTTTTTTAACATGTTGTATTTTGTCTGAGCTTTTATGGTCATGTATTTGAACCGAATAAAGCTTCATGAAATGAAATGAAATGACCTGATGAATTTAAAGGTCTTTAGAGAAATACAGCTAGACGCCCATGTGTGAAAATTGTAGGATTCAGTATTGGATGGGCAGTGGTAAGTTCCAAGAGCACACACTCAGTTCTATCACGATTCTACTTAAAACAGAAATAGGTTATCAAGTTAACCATGTCTTGAAGAAACAGCACCTTCGGGTAGAATTGGGAGTCACCTGTATACAGCTAAATGATAATCCCACAGCAGGTTTCCAATGCAGCCTACATGTAAAGGATGGAGAAGGTTGTAAGCAGAAACAAGCCCTGAAGTCACACACTAGGGAAAGGAGATCTTGAGGACTCCTGGTCATTAACTTGGTATCTTCTGCAGATAAAGGATGACAAGTGCTTAGCCGGCAGTACACTAGAGGCTTTCTGGCAAACTGAATGGCCCATGACGCTGCAAGCCACTGCCTCCAGTTGTTGGTGATGGCCTGGGTCACTGAGCATCGAGCGTGACTGGATGCAGTGTGATGACCAGACGAGTGCCTGGCACGGCACTTTCAAAGTGATTCTGACCAATTTTAAACTACACTCCAGCGAAGAACAAGGAGGACCCCAAAGAGAGCCCGGAACTATCACCTTGGCTTACAGTACACAAAACAGGCTGAGTTCCTCTGTTAAGAGTGTTGGAGCACACTGAAAGGTAGTAAACTAATACTTTCTTAATGCTTCTTTTATATCTTACATCAGTTCATTATTTTGAATTATTTGACACACAAAGTTGCAATACAATTTGTATGGATCGGTTATAGTTCACATGGCTTGCTTAATAGTGGTCACGATATAGGTTTGGTCTTTTTAAAAGTACAGTTCTAAATATCAACAACAGCTTCACCAATCCAACGTTTATCTCCGAGGATAACACAAAGCTATAATCATTTTTCATCCCAATTGTAAAAAGACTTCATCCCCGAATCCAAGCATCAAAGACTAGCACGCAGTAAGCAATATATCCTGGTTTAAATCCGTATAGTTCACATGTTACTAGCCTTGATTTGAAAACAGCAAAACATCCTCCAATTATGAGAGAACTACTTTAGACACCGCTGCTTGAGTGCAGTAAGAAGCAGTGTCCAGGGAGCAAACTTCATTTGCGGATTAAACGCCTAAAAAAAGAGATGAAGTAAGGCTTGTTGGCAAAGTACTTACTGAGATGCACATCTTGGTCATGTCCCCAGTACAATGAGAACAGATGGCTTATAAATAAATGAGTATCAATGCTATAAATAAACTTCTGCAAGCCATTATATGATGCAACGAAGCTAAAAACATCAGGTTCTCATCACAACAGTCACACATTTATCCTAGAAGACAATGGTTATTTTATCTATCTCGTGTTCTTGAGAAATGGACAGCTTCAAACCATCAACTATCACTAGTGCTGTGGGCGCACTTCCCTCTACCCTCACAGTGAGCCCCCTTCACCTCAGAGTAAAGGGCGTATGGTGCATGCTACGCCAGGCAACATGGCGGCTGTTTACAACCACACAGCGCCTACTGCATGTCTGGATGCGCCAGAGGTCTGAGTGGGAGTCATTTAGCCGCATCACTCTGCTCTTTGGTGCTTACCAAATTTGTCAGGGGTTTATTACGTACTAAACAGTACTTATACATTGCGTTTTTTAAATACTGCTTGTCCTATAATTAGATAACTTGTGGGAATGACGTTATCCTCTAGGTGGAATTTCTACTAAGTAGAGTTGCATTAGGGTTGCACCACTATGCTCTCCTCTATAATGGGGGGCTAAAATAATTGTAAAAAAACAACATTGATAGCAACCATAGGAAATGTGAGCCCTGTTAGGACAGTAAAGTCCTCCATATGGTAATGAACGTACACCCCTGCCCTGAGTGTCCAACTGTACCGATGGCAGGATTCCTAATGCTGATTTTTTTTTGTCATAGGCAAACACAGATCATTCATGTGTGTGCCATGAAACAGGCCTGTGTCACAGACTGCGGTTGGTAGAAGGCTACCGGCTTCACCAGGAGTTAAGCAGCACAAGCATGGTGATGGCACCATGCAGTGTAGTGATCAGTAGGAGTGAACAGGTCCTTTTTAATCTGTGTCACTAGAGTGAGGCTTACAGCCTATCTCATATTAAAGTTCCACTACTGGTAGCGTAACTCACCCTGGGTCTCCATCGAGTTGGTGCGTAGTGCTGCGCAGCGAATGAGTGGTGTATATGCGCTGGGTGTATGTGTACCTGTGAGTGGTACAATATAAGGATAATGCAGCACTGTGCAGGGCATGCATGGTGGTTGCATGTGCTGAGTTTATGTGTGCCTAGGAGTGGTACAAATCATTAAGGATGTAGTCCTGTGCTGTGTGTGAATTTTAAATGCATGAGCTGGATGTATGTGTGCCTATGTGCGGTACAGAACAGGATGGATTCAGTGCTGTGCAGTGTGTCTATGCTGTATACATGAACTAGACGTATGTGTGCATGTGAATGGTACACTATATGGCAGACTATGGATTCCATGTTGGTAGACCCAGGCCTGTATGGTGAAACATGGAGTGAAGGTAGAGAGATCCCCCAAGACTGCTTTCAAGAGGAAGAAGACAACACAGCAGTGGGCAATTCAAAAGAAGCAGACCCGGGGGCGTGGCTTGGCGGGCGAAGATGGCGGTCGCAGCCTTGTAGAGCTCCCGCCGGCCCGGACCTAATTCGATCATTTATCCTGGCCCCCGAGCCCACAGTTGATACCCAGTGGTTGGCATCGATCTGGCGAAGTCTCCTGTCTACTTTGGTGTGTTGATCCTGCATTTCTTCCCTTCCTGTGATCGGAGGGAGGCGACGGCGGCGTGCGGCCTGGTGACCGGCCGGAGACCGGGGTCCTCGAGTTTCGCGACGCCTGGTGGCGGTTGCGATCTGGCGGGTGTAGGTGGCATCCGCTGCGCCGCCCTTGGCTCAACTTCACAGCTACGACCGCCTGGAGATCAGGACGGCGCCACTGGCTCCTACTCTACGAGAGGACGACTTTTCCCCTGTGTGACCAGAGAGGGGCGACGACATTGCGAGGCCTCGTGGCCGGCTGGAGACTGGGGTCATTGAGCTCCGAGGCGGCCGGGGACGGACTGGCGGACGGTGGTGGCATCCGCTGCACCGCTCTTGGCTCGGCCTGCTGGCTGCGGCTGCCCACGGATCACGGAGCCGCAGCTTATTTCTGAATGTGGGCGAGGCCTGTCCCGCTTTGGTGAAGCCGGGACCTCGATTTTCGAGACACCTGATCTGTGCCGACCGGCCCGCCATCTCCTTTGTGACTTCATTGCTGCCGTTCCATCCAGGACTTGCGACAGTGCCCAACGGCCCCGGGGTGTTGTCCGCCCTGCCCGGCGTGTGCCATGACCAGGGATAGAGGAGGTGGCCCGCCTAAACATGGCCCCATCGACAAATTCACCGGGCCGAGTGGCGGTTCTGGGGCGGCCGGTGGCAGCGGTGGCCCTGGACCGGACAATGCAGCTATACTGGCGGCCATCACCCAGTCCCGGGACATGCTTGATGCCAAAATTGGGGCGGTCGGGGCGGATGTCACGCTCCTGCGCCAGGACCTCCGCAACGCGGTGGAGCGGATCACCGGGGCTGAGACTCGCATCACAGCGACCGAGGGTGACATTGGGGCCCTGAAGAAACGGTTGGCGGAGGTGGAGGGAGTTCAAAAGACACTGGCGGCCCGCGTGGAAGATGCCGAAGGGCGCGCGCGGAGAAACAACCTCCGCTTCATCGGCTTTCCGGAGCGGTGCGAGAAAGACAACATGGAGAGGTTCTTGACCCAGTGGCTAGAGAGCTGGCTCCCCGAAGGGGCACTGTCTACGTGCTTCGTGATCGAGAGGGCCCACAGAGCTCTGACCCAGCGGCCGCCGGAGGGTGAGCGCCCACG
Source organism: Lissotriton vulgaris (assembly GCF_964263255.1). Classification (NCBI taxonomy): domain Eukaryota; kingdom Metazoa; phylum Chordata; class Amphibia; order Caudata; family Salamandridae; genus Lissotriton; species Lissotriton vulgaris. The sequence continues at coordinate 838,935,114 of NC_141691.1, read as the reverse complement.
GCCAGTCATCGCCCGGCTGCTCAATTACCATGACCGGGATGTTATCCTGCGGGAGGCGAGGAACAAGGGCTCGCTCGCCTTCGAGAATCATACCATCATGATTTTCCCGGACTACACGAAGATGGTGCAGCAGCAGAGACAATCCTTCATGGACGCTAAGGCTAAGCTGAGGGGACTCAAGCTCCAATACTCTCTCCTGTATCCGGCCCGCCTGCGGGTGGTGTATCAGTCCCGGACCCATTTCTTTGATTCACCGGAGGAGGTGTTCCGCTGGACCGACGAAGCGGTCCGACTCCGGCCGCACCCCCAGCCGGGACTGGACCCGGGCAGGTCTCAGGGATCATCGCCGGAGCGGACGGACCGCCCGAACAGGAAGGGCCGCCATCGGAGGTCTCGCTCTAAGAAGAGGTCGGCCTCCGCCAGTGCATCGCAGTCGGGTGGTGCCAGGGACTCGGAGCACTCCGATGCGGGCAGCTGAACATTGCTGGGACTAGATTCTTTCTTGCTGAACGTTGAGTTGCCCTACTTTGGCTGGTGAGACTGTTCTATTCTGTCTTTTGTATGCCGGTCGGTTCCCATGTGAGGACTCCAGTTGTTTATCATGGGGACACTGTGGGCCTCGGGGGGTACCGTTTGTGGGCCTCAGACCCTCACGGATGTGAGTGTTGTTGGGGGGGGGGTGGTGTGTGTGTGCCATGGTTGGGTTGTTGGGATCCATTGGTATGGCGGGCCCTGGGTCCTCTGTTTTGGACCCGGGTCTCTCCATGCCGCGACGGATACTTCAAAGTTCTCTGAGGTATTGGGGTGGTGGGTGTGGGGTGTGGGGGGTGGCTCTGGTGTTACTAATGTTGGGGGAGTTCGGGGTTGGGGGGGGTTGCTGAGTGCATGGGCTGGGGGGGTGGGACCACACGTGTCTGAGGCTTTGATTTTTGTTGATTTGCGGGTGGCGCCAGGGTGGGACGGAGGGCCGGATTCTAGACTTTGTGATGATAATGGCTGATACTGTGACTATGTCTCCTCAAAAGACTCTGCGGGTTGTGACATGGAATGTGAGGGGTATCCTGGATAAAATCAAGCGTGGGGCTGTGCTGCGATGGGGGAAGAGGGAGATGGTGGATGTGCTTCTGCTCCAGGAGACTCACATGCTGGGTTCTAAGGCCCTTAGCCTCCAGAGGTTTGGATATCAACAGGTTTATCATGCGGGCTTCACGAGGGGGTCGCGGGGGGTGGCCATACTGGTGCACCGTAGGGTGGCTTATGTTCATGAGAAACAATGGATTGATCCTCAGGGCCGGTTTGTCTTTATCAAGGGCCTGCTGGGTTCCGAGCCAGTGGTTTTTGGTAGTGTGTACGCTCCTCCCCCTCTGCAGTGGGCCTTGTCCGAGCGGCTGTTCGCGCTGTGGGACGAGATTCCGGAGGTTCTGACCATGGTGGGGGGCGATTGGAACGAGGTTATGGATGTGGGCCTGGATCGCCTGAGACGAGCTCCTGTTATGTCTGACCCCCCCCCCCCCGTGGCCGCTCCTACCAAATTGTGTGCGACTGTGAGTGGTCTGGGCTGGATTGATGTTTGGCGGCATTTTCACCCAGCGGTGCGTGCATTCACGTATGTGTCGGCGGTGCATGGGTCCTTTTCGAGACTGGATTATTTGTTTGTGCCAGGTGCCTGCCTGAGTCGTGTCAGGGATGCCGTGATACTCCCCAGAGGCCTCTCGGATCACTCCCCTGTCCTAGCTACCGTGACCCTCCCCTCTAAACAACAACCTTTTCGCTGGCGTATGTCCTCCTGGCAGCTGCAGCGGCCGGAGTATGTGACCCATTTACGCGAGGCGATTGACCACTTCTGGCGCGAGAATTTGGTGGGGGGTGTCGACGCACTGGTTGTGTGGGAGGCGCTGAAGCCTACGCTCCAGGGCGTTGATATAGCTTGGTGTGTGGCGGCTCGGCGAAAACATCGGGAGGCCATTGTGACTGCCGCGGCCCGCGTTGAGGAGTTGGATCAGCATGGTCGACTCGGGGGTGATGGGGGCGTCGTGAGACAGCTCCTGCAGGCCCAACAGATGTATGCCTCAGTCCTGTACGAGGAGGCCCGACTGGCGTGGCTCGCCACGCGCAGCAGGGTGTACCAGTGGGGCGACAAGTCCTGCACCATGTTGCATAGGCTGTGCCAGGCGACTTTCCAGCCCCTAGTGCTGCCTGGTCTCACGGCGGACGATGGCTCGGTCATGACCGACCCAGATTTGCTGGCGGCTAGCTTTGCCCGCTATTACGAGGCGCAATACGCTCCTCGTGATCCTTTGATGGTGGACGAGATTGCCTCATACCTAGATGACCTGCTCCCGCAGGCAGTCCCCGACGAGACCAGAACCGCCTTGGAGGCCCCGCTTACATCTGAGGAACTCGGGGAGGCCCTGGGCCAATTGAACACTGGCAAGGCGCCCGGCCCGAGCGGTTATCCTAGTGAATTTTACAAAAAGTTCCACGTCCAGCTGGGACCCCACTTTCGCAGTGCCCTGGAGGCGGCACGGGCTCAGGGCGAGTTGCCGCCAGACTGGCGTCATGCCGAGATAGTGGTATTCCTGAAGCCGGGCAGGGCACCGGACCGACACGACTCTTACAGGCCGATCTCCCTCCTCAACATCGAGGCCAAGATCTTGGCGAAGGCCCTAGCGAACCGCCTTTTGCCTCACATTGCTGACCTGGTCCACCCTGACCAGGCCGGATTCATGCCGCACAGGGCCACCCGGCATAATATCCGACGGGCGCAGGCGGCGGTTGACGCCATGGGCACTAGAGATGAACAGGCGGCACTCCTTCTTGCGGACATGGACCGAGCCTTCGATTCAGTGAGTTGGGCGTATCTGTTCACCTTGTTAGCCCGCCTTAATCTAGGGCCTGTCTTCCTGTCATATATTCGACTCCTCTACACTAATGTTACGGCTTCGGTCCGCGTGGCCGGCGCTGTCTCTGGGCGCTTCCACATCGGTCGTGGTACTCGACAGGGTTGCCCGCTATCCCCCTACCTATTTGCCCTCGCCATGGAGCCCCTGGCGTCGCGGATACGAACGGATGCCCGACTACGTGGCTTTGTCTGGAACAATGACCTGGCGGATAGGATTGCACTGTATGCAGATGATGTTCTTCTATTCCTCACTGATCTACGGAGCTCGGGTCTCCGGGTTTTGGAGATCATGCGGGGGTTTGGCGAGGTCTCGGGGCTCCACCTTAATCTGAACAAATCGACCCTGTGGGTTTTGGGTGGCGGAGTGGTTGCTGACCCATGGGCCGCCGAATTGCGTGTGGCGACGGATGGCCTAAAATATCTAGGTGTCTTCCTCTCGGACTCGCGGGCAGTGGCCTGGGCACGTGGTGTCTTGCCGGTGTGGGAACGGGTCCAGACGGATGTTAAAACTTGGTCCAGAATGCCACTCACAATTTTTGGGAGGTCGGCCATCTTTAAGATGGTGGCGCTGCCGCGGCTGCTATACCAACTCCAAAACTTCCCACACCCCATTGGCATGGAGTGGTTCCGCCAGGTTAACTCGGTGCTGGGCCGCTTTCTGTGGGATGGTGGTGCAGCCAGGGTGGCCTTGAGGACGTGCTTTCTGTCCACATACTGTGGTGGCTTGGCCACCTCGGACCTCCTCTCCTATTACCAAGCGTCTCACCTACTTGTCCTCAATGAATGGTGGTATGGGGACAGGGGGGATCCGGCCTATGCCCTGGAACGTCTGCTCATGGGAGATCGCACGCTTCACACTATTCTTTATTCGGCTCGTATACGCCGTGGACTGCCGTCGGTCACTAAAGTGGTCTTTACGGTGTGGCGGCAATCCCTGCGCCGCATGGGTTGGTGGGGCAAATTAACTGCTGAAACGCCGCTGTGGCACAATGGCCTGCTTCCGGAACTGGCGGCCTTGGCTGGGTTTGAGGGCTGGGAGGCTATTGGAGTTACACAACTGGGCCAGGTCATGTCCGGCGCCACCCTCAAGTCCTTCGAGGAACTCCGAGCGGAGTTCCAGATGCCTCAGTCCCAGTTCTTCCGCTACCTCCAGCTGCGGCATGCCCTCGCCCCGAGCATTGCCGGCCTCGACTCCCTGCCAGAGTTCAGCCCGATTGAGGCTAAAGTGTTTATGGGAGACTTGGGAGACAAGAAAGTCTCTAGGATTTATCAGACACTTGTTATCCACTGCTCTTCCATTCTCCGCTCCCTTCGGGAGGCGTGGGAGGTGGACGTGGGTGCCCTTGATGAGGACGATTGGAGGGAGGCGCTGGAATCCCCGCGCGGCACCGCCGTTGCGGTTCGGCTCCGCCTGATCCAATTCAAATACTTGCACCGTGCTTATTATACGCGTGAGCGTCTGTGGAAGGCTGGCTTGATTGCGTCACCGGAATGCCTGCGCTGTGGGGAAGTGCCTGGCTCCCTGATACATACGGTGTGGTCGTGTGGTCGCCTGACTGGATTTTGGAGGGGCGTGTGGAGTTGCCTGGCTGAGGTCCTGGGCTGGGATCTTCCTCGTACCCACCGGCTGGGCCTGCTGCATATTATGGAAGGGGTAGGGGGCAACATATATAAGCGTCACCTGCTGCTCCTGGGGCTGGTTGTGGCCAAACGCGACCTGGCTCGGGCATGGAAATCTGTAAGGGCCCCCCCCCCCTGTCTGCATGGAAGGCTGGGCTGGATTATTTCATGGGCCTGGAAAAGCCGGTCTTCGAGGCGCGGGGCTGCCCGCGCAAACATTTCAAGATTTGGAAGCGGTGGGCCGACTACCGTGGCCTGTCCTTGGACCCCCCGGCGGAGCAGGAGGAGGACATTTGATCACAGTGACATTTCGGGCCTGATGCGGCGAAGCCCTGGTTGCGTTCTACCTGCTTATTCTTTGTGCATTTTCTTTTTTTGCTGCTCTTTTGTACACGTGTGGTGGGGGGGAGTGTTAGGTACGGGGGGGTGTAGTTGGGGGTTAGAGTAGGCTGCTGGGGCATTTCTGAAACTGAGCTTATCTGGCATTTGCTTCATCCTTTACTGTCTATGTCATCGTTACATTGATACTGTTGTGGTGATCTTGGTGTGTGAAGATACCACATTCTTGATACTTCTATGCTCAATAAACTTGGTTTTGAAAAAAAAAAAAGAAGCAGACCCCCCCAACATAAGTTTCAAAGACTGAGACCTTAAAAAACATCTGGTGTCTGGAAATGGACTATAACAAGGGGAAATTGAGACCCCAAAATTGTCATCTGCCAAGCAGCCAGAGGGCTCTGTGAGGATGGGAAGCTCTGCAAGACTTCTGCCTTTGACTGGACCGTGGGCCAAGGCCAGCCATTCTCCCTGCCCAGGAAATCCAAGACCCTGTCCTGGAGCGTGGAGCACCATCGCCTGCCTCCTTGCCAAGACCAGTGTGCCCTGTGAAGAAGAGGAAAGAGCTAAAGGGAGTGAGGTCTAGTGAGGAACCCTGTTGAGCAGTTTTCTGTTGTGAGGGGTGAGGAACTGCTGCTGTAACGATGGGTCGATGCTTGTGTGCAAAAGTCGACGACCCCGCATGCCGTGAAGTGAGCCATGGTGAATGCTGTTCAGATCGGGTCAGAGCCTGTGTGTATCTTAGGATCGGCAGCCCTGTATGCCAGATGGGGCTGCCGTGCGGACACCTGCTGTGCCGAGCGGGCCAGCGCCCATGTTCAGTAGGGACAGAGTGACACCCCCCCCGCCCCCTCCCCCCCCCCAAATGCGAGAGGTCTGAAAGGCTCCGAGAGCAAAATAAGACTTTCATAATGCTACTTTTTATATCCTGCATCAGTTAGTTATTTTGAATTACTTGACACACAAAGTTGCAATGTAATTCTTATGGAACTGTTATACGTTACAAGGCTTGCTTAATAGTGCTTACAATATACATATGGTCTTTTTAAAAGTACAGCTTTAAATATCAAAAACAGGTTCACTAACCCAACGTTTATCTCTGAGGAGAACACATAGCTTTATTAAAGTTTCATCAGAATTGTAGAAAAGACTATCTCCGATTCCAAGCATCAAAGACTAGCATGCAGTAAGCAATATATCCTGGTTTAAATCAGTATAGTTCCCATATGATACTAGGAGTTGATGTGAAAACAGCAAAACATCATCCAATTATGAAAGAACTAGCCAGAAGTGTGCATTGTCCCAGAGAATGGTCGGAGCAGTGAAGACGCTGTGAGACCCTGCCACCCCCCCCCCCCTCCCCATCCATATAAAACCCAGTTAGGGCTCAGCATTGAGGAACTTCTCATCTTTCCTCGGTCGAGGGAGAGATCAAACAACTTAACCTGCAAAGAGGAGTCACGATGTGTAGGGATTAGGGGATCAGCGAGTGCAACCTGCCTAGGCAGCGTGCAGCAAACTCACCTAGAACAGCCACTACCACTCAGACGACTGCAGAGGGAGTGCGCCTATCAACTGTGGCCCTCCAAGCCTGCATGTATAGGTAAGAATGACAGTCAACCCGGGGAAATTTGGGGCTAGAATAGCGCATAGGTGTTGAAACACTTTTGACTTTAGAACAGAGTCAGAATGGACTCTTGAGACTCAGATTACGAGTGGGACATTCCCTGATTGATGCTAATGAATGGGGAATAACCATTACCATTACAGAGAGGAGTAAGTTGAACAGAGAACCGTCAAGGAAACACCAGAGACTTGACCTCAGGGGGCTTATGTAGCGGTTTGTATATTCTGTATTTTATCTTGTTTTGTAAGTGGTAAAAGTAAAATACTTACGCAGCCCATATGGCTAACCCCTCAGACGACACGCTCCATGACCTCCAGGTCCACCAGCACCGCCTTACAGACCACATGCGCAAGATCACGATGACGGACATTGCGGCTACACAGCACAGGGTATATGACATTGGGGACAAGGCCAGTAAACTGCTGGCGTGGTTGGACAAGAGAAAGTAGCTCTCCCGCCTAGGGAGAGGACACCCCTGTGCACAACTGCAGATGGACCAAAAGGTTGGACAAGAGACAGGGGGGGGGAAAGAATATCCTACAACTCACGGACTCACAGGGCAACAACCACACCCGCCCCGACGAGATAGTGGAAGTCCTCGCCGATTATTTCACCACAGTCTATAACCCAGAGATAGCGGTGGGGGAGGGAGAGGTCCAGACTGCCCTCGCGCACGTTCCCTTGCCAGAGTTGACACCAGAGATGTCCAAGGACATAGACACGCCTCTTACGGTGGAGGAGATTCAGCTGGCTATAGGCGCCCTCCATCCGGGCAAGGCGTTGGGCCCCAACGGGATCCCCATTGAATGGTTAAAAATCATGGCCGAATCCCTAAGCACACCCCTACTCAACATGTACGAGGAATCTAGAATGCAGGGTACACTGCCGCCAGACCAGCGGATGGCAACTATTGTGGCGATACCGAAACCAGGTAAGCCCCCCAACGAATGCTCGTCGTATAGACCGATCTCCCTTTTGAACCCGGAGGCCAAAATTATTGCTAAGGTGTTGGCGAACAGGATCTTACCGAGTCTGTCCCACCTGATCCACCCGGACCAATCCGGATTCATGCCACATCGTAGCACTGCTTTGAATCTCCGCAGGGTACATGGAGTACTGGCGCGAGTTCCACTACTGCAGGAACCGGCTGCCATCCTCTCCTTGGACGCCAAGATGGCGTTCGACATGGTAGAATGGAGCTATCTTTTTGCAGTGCTTGCACGTATGGGTTTTGGCCCGGTATTCCTTTCATGGATACGCATGCTGTACAGAGACCCCGTAGCGCAGGTGACGGCCAATGGCCACATTTCGAGGACCTTCTCCCTAGGCAGAGGTACACGACAGGGCTGCCCGCTTTCACCCCTGCTCTTCGCATTAATTTTAGAACCGCTGGCGGTTACGATACGTACCACCCAACTCCTGAAAGGAATACAATGGACCCCGTTATGGGAGGACAGAGTATCCCTCTACGCAGATGACATGCTGATCTATCTTACGGACCTGGAAGAGAGTCTCCCTAACCTCCTGGCTCTCTGTACAGCTCATGGGCGAATCTCGGGCTATACCATTAACTGGGCCAAATCCATCATTTTTGAACTGCGGGGGCCGCTTCCGCCTCTCCCGGACTCCTGTCCACTAGAACTGGCGCATACGTCGTTCAAATACCTGGGGATTCATATCACCCGGGAAGAGGCGGACTTCGCACGATTGAACTTACAACCTCCCTTGGCCCGGCTCCGAGGGGACGTGCGCCATTGGAAGGACCTCCCCCTAACACTACTTGGCCGGGCAGCGCTATTTAAAATGATGGCTCTGCCACGTTTCTTATATGTGCTGGAAAACGCCCCGTATTTGGTGCCAGATAGCTTCCTCCAGAAAATAACGGCACAGATCTCGGGCCTGTTATGGGGCAACCAGCCAGCCCGCATCTCCCACGCCAAATTAAACAGGGGGTGGTACGACGGGGGAATCGCACTCCCCAACGTACAGCTGTACTACTGGGCGGCTCAGCTCAAAATCCTTAACCAATGGATACATGCCCCACAGGACGACCCAGTCTTCAAGGCAGACAGGGCACAATTGGGTGCGAACAGTTTACTGGCCCCATTGTACCACCGTGGAGTGGCGGCAAAACTCAATGGGCCTACGAAACATACAGTTCGCATATGGTACAAGGCACAGGCAAAGTTGAAGTGGGATGGCATCATTACGAAACTAACGCCCCTATGGGACGCGAAGGCGTTGGGCCATTTGCGGCGCTCTAAGGGCTTTACACAGTGGGACAACATCGGCATCTCCACGGTGGGGGACATGTGGACGAGGGACGGAGTGATCTCCTTCGCCACTCTGCAAGAACAATACGAGTTGGGGAACACAGAGCTCTACAGATACATCCAGGTCCGACACGCACTGCAAGCCGCGATCCCGCCCGACACATCCCCGCCCGAATACTCCCCTCTGGAGGACCGTCTACTTACTGACTACATGCAAGAAGGGGCGACATCGCTAACATACCGCAAGTTGGTTAACAATATGCCCGATCCACTGGGGAAACTGAAAGACAAATGGATGGTGGAAGTGGGTGACCTGGACGAAACTGATTGGAACGCAGCCATGGCATCCCCACGTGAAGCAGGCATATCTTCCAAATTTCGCCTAGTGCAGCTAAAAATTCTACACAGAATCTACTACACCCGCACGATGCTTCATAAACTGCACAGGGCTGATCATCCGTACTGTCTTAGGGGCTGCGGAGCAGAAGGGACTTTCATACACACGGTGTGGGAATGTCCACTGATTGTCGGTTACTGGCAACGGGTAGTGCGCACAATGGCTCAGGCACTTCACACCACCCTCACTCTAGACTCACGGCTCTGCCTGCTGAACATCTGGGAGCCGACTGACCTCACCTTTTATGCAAGGACCTGGGTCACAGTGGGGATGGTAACAGCGAAACGGGACATAGCTCAGAGGTGGGGGTCGGCTGATCTCCCCACACTATCCCAATGGCTCCGCAACATGGACATGCTTATGCTGACTGAAAGGGCGGTGTACAAATTGAGAGGTAATCCACGTAAATGGAATGGGTGTGGCAACCCTGGAACTCATATAGAGGGGATATCTGTGAACCACTAGAAGAGGAAGACCTCGAAGGATCGGAGAGTGACGAGGAGCAATGATTGGGAGTACATATGTATGTGGGGTGTGTGCAACGGAACTGGGTGGGACCTACTTACGGGAGGTGGTGAGGGAGGAGGTGGGAATTAGGGGCTTTGATACGATTACTTGCTCTCTTTACAGATGGACTGCGCTACGAGTGCCGAAAGCTACTACTTCAAGTACGTGCCGGACTAAGTGTGCTGTTTTTACTGGTTTATGTTTGTTGCAAGAACAAAAAACAAGGCAAGACTCAGACTAATAGTAGCCAACAAAACACAAAATTGCAAACTGTATTTCTACGTCACATGTATATCCCTATTCATCACGTCGCCGATAAGGCCTGACATGCTTTAATACTAACGTGGATGGTATAAGTTTCATCATGTCTGTACATTGTACTACCTCGTTCACCTAGTAATTAATGTATGAAAATGCGATGGATGAAGATGTAAATACTATCTTTGTTTTGCACCAAAAATAAAAAAAATTTAAAAAAAGTAAAATACTTCTCTTCTTTCATAAAAGTATCTGGCAGGACAATAATTTATTGCTACGGTTGCTCGCATTTTAAGTTGTGAGTCTGTGATTACTCCCCTGTAGCCATACCTCCCTAGGAGGGGGCCGTAAACTGTTAGACCGCGTTACTAATGAGAGTCAAGTGCAAGGCTACTTGGCCCAGTTCCTCAGAACCCATTGTAGGATGGGCCCCAGATCGTCAGAAGAAAAAGGCCCCAACCCCACAGTTGGGCAAAGTAACCCCAGCTTGCCCCGTGGCCCTCTGAAATGGATTCAACAAGCCCTAACACTTCTGCCCCTATAGGACAACTGTTTACTACCAAAGGAGTACGGGGGACTCAATCAGAAGCCACTTGACACACAGATGCCCGTGGAAAAAGACAGGTTCTGCCCTTAGAGGTATTAGAGTCCGAAATTAAGAAAGTTCACATTCACAAATTGAATCAAACTGTAAGTAAAGGAATAGTGTTTTTGTATTTTTCTTTTCTTGATTGTGGAAGGGAGGAATTGCATTAATAGGTATTACCATATAAAAAGCTTACAAACTGAGCATGTACCGAATTCGCCTGCAGAAGAATTTCATAATAAGTAAGGAAGAATTCTGCCACAGCCATACCTGGCAAAACAACTACAATTTAAAAATTACAAATGTATATGTTGCCTAGTTTTTTTCTGTTCTGAGAAGTTAATAATTTGCCAACCTTTCTCACATCACCACATATTGGACCAGGAGAGAACAGATTACTTGTTTTAGGTGCTGGCACGCACTCATTTAGGGACCAATGTATCTGACCATCAGGTCTATCTTATATTTCCCCCAATCCTATGAGAACCAACATTGAGTTTGCAACATTTACAAGACCAATCAGGAACCTGTAAGCATTGAACAATAATAAGTGGTTCAACCTTTCTACTGAGCCTTGCAGCATGGCCACTACCCACCCGCACGAGATATACATCAAGGTAAATCTGGCAAAGCCATACGTTTTTCATCAGCAATAGCTGGAGGAATCTAGGGAGTGGTCCTTGGAAAGATATGAAGCTCTTGGAGTCTGGGAACATTTTAAAAACTATGTGCGATTGCTGGTTTATATATGAAAACGAGCTGAGCAGTATAACTCTGTTTGGACTCGCCTCTCTCGTTACGTATGTGACTGTACACCTACTGGGTGGGCTTTTATTTATATTTTTAAAGGAAAGAGTGCAGAAATGTAGGATTATATGGCGTTGCTGGTTTTAATACGAAAATGAAAAAGGTGTGGATTTATAAAATACTGTACAGTCCTGAAGCATTACTGGTAGGAAACATCTAAACCTTCGATGAAATGGCCACTCCCAAATGTTTATACTTGTTTGGTTAAATCGTAATGGCGCTCTGTGAAATAAATCTAATAACGCATCATTTTATGCTCAAATGATAAAAAGTAATAGCACATGAGTGAGTAGGAGAAGGAAAACCAGAGAAATCAGCTTGAAGAAAAGAAAAAAATATGTTTGAAGATGTTAAGAAGGGTGACAAATTGATGGAAGAGGACTCCATAACTTGGGTCCAGTATTATGGTGTAAATTAAATGAAAAGAAAAGCCGTGAAAAAGAAGAAAGGAAGGAACAAGAGGAAAGGGATGACATAGAAAGCTGAGAGGGAGAAGAAAGGAGGGAACTACATCTGGGAAATGAAAAAGAAGCCTTGTCAATAGGAGGACCATGCCTAAAATGCTCATACTCCAAAAGATGGAGAAACAGTGCAGTGTGGGTAGCTGACGCTAGGTGCCTAGTCAGAAAACAGGACGCTGGATAGGCAATTAGGAACAGGGCAGATTAGGAGGGGAAGAATAGTGTCAAAACGCAAATGAATCTTGGTGTTCTAGTTTCTGAAAGTAACTCCTAACTTCAGACTATATATAGCTGACAATTAGTATTCAATGTCTACTAGTCACTTATGAAAAGTGAAAAACACATTTATGTCTCATAGCTAGCGATTGTGTTAAAAAAACACTCAAGCCAATTTGTCTTCCAAATCTGTTGACTGTAAAAAAATTGATGGAGTGGTAGAAGGATATAAAGATACAAACAAGAATTAAAATGGACCATAAAGAAATCTTGTTCAGTGATGACTCTGTGGATTTTATTTGCCACATATAGGAACAAGAAAATGGGAATTTCTCAAAGTTTAGCAGCAACAAAAAGTAACATGATAGAAGTCTGTGAGGTCTGTTAGATCCTGTTTCAGGCTCTTTGACATAGACTGTTTGCAAAAGAAGTCAACGCCTCCAACAATCTTGGCAGACGTTAAAATGGCTACAGACAATGCAGTTTAAACAAATGGGTAGGAGCGGTCTCGCCCATTTCAGCATGAGCTAACCAAGGGGTACAAGGATATTTCAAACTGTTCTTATGAAGCAGCCTAGGCAGGATCGCAAAAATGCCAGAGATACAGGCCCCTGAGCGAGCTTGCTGACGCCAGGAGGTCACCATCAGTCAACGTTGATCTGCCCGGGAGCCTATGGACACAATGCAGGTAGTTGCAAGCGCAGGCCCTGTTGCCTCTGCAGCATTCTGGAATACAACAACTTTACAATATTTACAAGTAACACATTTACTAAACGAACAAGTTTCTTACCTTCGGTAATGCCTTATCTGGTAGAGACTATCTAACCACAGATTTCTTACTTTAGAATTATCCCCAGGCTTCAGACTGGATCTGGACATTTTTAGTGAGCAGTACCCCAGCGTGTCCGGTAGGTGGCGTCGGTCAGCTCTGCTTGGTGTCCTCGGCCCAGAAGAGATGTGCATGGTGCCTACATAGTCGCAACCCCAGCATGCGGACGTCAGTTTCTTTTTGCAACTTTCTACGTGCGGACCCACAAAGACCACTGACCACAGGTGTGGAAAACTAGGGCTGTGAAAGGGAAAAGTCCTGTCCTGGGGCAAGCCTGCCTTCAACAGCCAGTCGTCGAGATAGGGGAAGACTGGCATCCCCGATCTCTGCAGATGAGCTGTAACCATCGCCTTCACCTTGGTGAAGGCCCAAGGGGCGCTGGAAAGGCCAAAAGGTAGCAAGGAAAGAACAAAGTGATTGTGGCCCACTGTGAACCACAGGTAACATCTGTGGGCAAGAGGGCGGGAATATGGAAGTATGCGTCTTGCAGTCTCCTGGGTCCAGGGCATACCGTTCTAGAAAGACCATGAACTTCTTCTTGAGGAAGAAATTGAGATGGCGTATGTCCAGGATAGGACAAAGGCCTTGTCCTTCCTGGGCACCAGAAAGCAGCAAGAATAACAACCATAACCTACTTCTGACACGTGAATCTTTCTATGGTTCCCTTGGCCAAGAGACCCGTCACTTCCTGGCACAGGGATACTGCTCACAAAAAAAAATTCTGGATCCAGTCTGAAGCCTGGGGATAATTCTAAAGTAAGGAATCTGTGGCTAGAAGTCTCCATCAGATTGGCGGCACACACTAGCTTTATTTCCTTTCTCTTGAACCTCACTCAATAAACAAATGGATGAGATAAATTGCATGAATGCAGTCATACTCACACGAGGGCCAGAAAGCACAAACAATCTATTTAGACTTAGCAATAAAGAGAAAGGTTCCAACTGGAGCAGTCACCCAAGAAGTACAAAATTAAAAAGTTAAATATAGCTCAAAATTAGAGTTCTTAGGAAGTGCGTTTGAAGCAGTACAAACCTTTGATTTTAAGAAGGGAGCAGAAATGTCTCTGTAGAGTTCTCTTCAAGACCAAGTATTGGGATGGTCACTTATGCTAAAAAGCCCCTGTTGTTGGAAACCATTCCAACAACCTGAGAAGTTAAGTCCAGGATTCCCTTAAGAGTACATTTAAACATATGTCCACTAGCAATTCTAATATTGACTATTGCCTGTTAAAACCCAGGAAAGTAGGCTTCCAAGTCCTCAAATTCTTGGCCCTCTGTGTCAGGATAGATTTGACTTAATTTCCACTTGCACAGGGAAGCAGATTGCGAATTCTTTGGGCCAGACTTTATTATATTGGGAAAGGTGGATATGCTCTGATATGAACAATAAGATTATCAATTATTTGGCAAAGAGGATCAGGTTGTTTTCAGACACACACCGTTTTTTCTATTGGATCAAATATGTGGCCTAGATAAAAGGGAGGTGGCTAAAGATAATCCATTTACAGGAGCGAATGCAAGCACCACTACTTCATATTCCATCTATGGAAACGGATGTCACAGCCTTCCACTGGGCCTTTTACCCAAAAGGATCTCTCTAGAGAAAAGGAGCGTGGAAAGAACGAAGCTGAAATAATAAAGTACGGGTGAAGTCAAAAAGTCTGTTGAGGCACTTGAGGAGAAACAAAAGATGCAGATCTCTCCCTTGTATTCTGAAAAGCAAGGCTGAGGGGAAACAAGTGTCAAGAGCACTTGGAACAGCAAGATCAAACTAAAAATAGGCAGCCAATGGCAGAATAGGTAAAAGACTGGGAAGGAGGAGATAAAGAAAACAAAGTGGGCAAAGCTCCATGTCCGACCACACATTTGATGTATTCCAGCAACCTTCACAATTAGTAGAGAATATCCATAACAAGAGCAGCACGACAGAAGGAAACAGTCTGCCGCATCAAAAGACTGACCATCACAATTGCTAACTCAAGGGCCTTGCAAGTCTTTTCTCAAGAAATTAGTCTTCGCAAAAAGGAAAACTGAATAGTTGGGTGGTCCCCAGTCTCCCTAAGATCACTATTTGAACTATAACAAAAATGCAGTGATTTTAGTTTGAACTCGAGCTATTACGATTTTTTTTACCCTAACTGCATGATTTTATTGTAGATAAATTACAAACTGATGTTGGTGTATAAAGAAGTGTGCTTTCTGTAATAATCATTGTGTTATGCACAGTTTATTGGATGTTGATTTGCTACTTTGAGTATTCAGTAAGGTCATGAGATGTTGTTCCATATTCTGAATCTACTTTTGGAAGAAGTGAAAGGTATCAAGGAAGCAAAAGCAAAGACTAATTTTCTTTTGAACTGAAAATCAGACTAGATTGATGCGCAATCTGAGTACTTCATGGGTATGCTGTCCGAATTAGGACAATGGCTCTCAGACTTGCAAGATCAGAAATTAAGCATAAAATCAGATATTTCAACTCTTGAAGTCTTACAGATTAAAAGCAATCATGAAGATCTTGAGAAGAGAGGAAGGAGATCCAACGAACGTTTTTTTGGCATTCCAATATCACATGATGTGTGTAGCAATGTCATTAATTTGATATTCGACTTGATTCAGAAGAATATCCTTCCAGACTTCCTAGGAGATCTGAGATCACGGAGATCCTTTTTACCACATACGCGAGCCCATCCTCCTTGAAGGATGTCAGTGAATTTTGCTGATTACAGGGTAAAAGAAAGAGTGCATCCACATGAAATTCAGAGTAAATCCTATGAAGTAGATAATGAATTTACTATCAGGTCTTTTCAGACATGTTATTGGAGAAAGAAAAATGGTGGGAGATTAAGCAGGTGATTCCAACATTTCTAACAGCTGGGATTCAAACTTCTCTTTTTCAACAGGCAAAGCAGCTAAAATTAATAATTAATAGAGAACTATAATAGGTGTCGGATGTGAACAAGGCAGCAGTTGTTAAATGAACATTTGGAGTAAAATGTGAAAAACGCTAAGTCTGCCATTGCAGAAGTATGATCCATGGGTACACAGGACAAACCCTGGCTTTGAGAGGGAGGCAGAGGAAGCTCCTGAGGGACAAAGATGGACTGAACATTGAGTAGTGCGGGCGATCTAAGTGTAAGGGGAGTATGAGAAGAGAGCCTGTAGGGTAGAGGTAAAGATAGGAGCAGAAAAGAAGTGAGATGCAACAGGGCTTAGCATCTAAATTTAAAATATCGGAGAACACATTTTGTAAATATTTACCTATTAGAAATCTATAGTAATTCTCAGGTTAGCCTCCTACTGCTTTCTTTTTTTCTTTTGATGAATAAATCATCTTAAATCAGCACAAGCATAAAACAATCAAGGCTTGGATTCTACAACATAATCTTTTTATCATCATTTAACTGGTGACCCATTTCACCAAAACAAGAGTGAAACAAGACAATCTTTTCACAAATGGACAGCCTAAATTGTTTTTTATTGCTGGATGCTGCACTAAGAGTTTGCCATATGTTTCTCTAAACATTTGAAGTTAAAATGTTAACCTGTGATTCATATAGTAAAGGGCAGTGGGCGCAGGTGACTTTTATAATAAACTCAAAAACTGTACAAGTTAGCTAATTATTACAGTTGCATTGATGACCCTCGACTCTTACTTCTTTTACTAATGCAGAGAAAAGGGGAACTATTTATTGACGGGAGACCTTAACTATGAGTAAACATTAGCTCTAGATACCTCAAGCAACAACAGAAATCAGAATAAGCCTAAAAGCTTCTATTCAAAAAGTGTCATTAAAAAATAAAATATAAAGAGGTGGATCCCACCGACTTTTGGGGATAAGGATTGTGAGACAGGGTTATTTCCTTTCAAATATCTTTACTAATCATGCTGTAGTTAGAATTAGTTTTACACTCATCAATCATTAGGATTAAAAGATGTCAAATTAATAAACAACTGCTTGATGACAATAGTGGGTATTTCATTAATGAGTTTCTTAAATTAAACATCAGAATTGCAGATTTGCCAATGGTCTGGGATATTGCCAATGCAACCCTAAGCGGCTGGATTACTTTCCATTCCGTAGTTAAGAAAGAGAAAAGGGCTCAATGTTTGTGCATTAGAAGAGGAGATTAAGCACACTCAAATAGTCTTTATGTGGTAGAAAGCACACAAAGAAAGATGGAAGGCCACAATAAGTGCTCTGAGGGTTATTTACTACAGAAGCAACATGGTCAAGACATCCACAATATCTCAATGGGGTGCAAAGAGGGAGAATTCACTGGGAGATTAATAGTGTGGTCAGATAGAGCAAAAGGTATCCAGAACAAAATTGGAGAAAAAAACATTAACACTATAATCTATTAAAAATAGATCCAAAAGAGATCTGTAGTTAAGGAAGTAGATAAGTTGCTATCACAACTTCTTCCTCAATTATCTGATATCAGTGCTGAACAAACAAAAAGAGCAACTTTTAGCAGAACTTATAAGTTGGAAAAGCTTGTTGAGACAATGGGATCTTTACTGTGTTCTACAAACGTTGCTCCAAAATAATATCTCCCTATTTATGCCAAATCATTAACAACATGCTAGCAGAAAACAATATTACATCATCAATCCAGGGGCAGTGGTTAGTTTCCTAGGCTAGAGAATTGAGCAGTAGATCCAAATTCTTCCCACCTAATAACCCTGCTTAATGTTGATTCGAGCTATTCGCAAAAACATTGGCAATGGGAATTATCAATCAGCCCACAAAAATAAGCCATAGGAAATGTACTGCTGCACATCATCTATATATGCCAATATTAATTATTTGGTTGAAGCCATAGATCTTTCTTTCTCAAAAGCAACCCTCTGCAGCAGTTCTACTTTTCGATGCTGAGAAAGTCTTCAACCTCTTGAGCTGGGAATGTATATCCTTTTTAAGGCATATAACTTTCTTTTCGAGCTCATTAGTTTACTAGCTTATCCCTATGATAATTGCAAGCATCAATCATGGTTAACTCAATTAAAGCAAGCACTATAAAAATCCCCAGAGGAACTAGGCAAGGATGCTTTACATCACATATCTTGTTTGCTTTATTGAGCCATTAGCGGCTGCCAGTACACTAGATTCCCTGATAGTACAACCCATAGATTCAACCACACAGCTCAAATTATGTGACAATTACATTATAATATTTCTGAAGGAAGACAAGGCAAACATTGAATATACATTACACAAGATAACAAAAGGTTCCACATATGGTAGATAGAAGACTAATGACCAAAAAATGAATCTTTCTTTCTTTCCTTAACACATCTAAGGTTGTGCTACTTGCTTTATTTTTTAGCGGCAATTCCCAGAAACCCAAAACATATCTTGGTATTTTCATAAATGGAAACTATCAAATCATTATCAATTCAACTATATACTACTATTGAAGAAGGCAAAATCACTTTTGGACGGATGTAACACTCTCTCTCATCCTATATTAGAGAAAGCTGCCTTATTTAAATAGTACATAGTTGTTTCAATTTTTTTTATTCTCAAATTTATCATGCATCCTCTATCATAATATTTTCTGACAAGTTGAAAAGTTTTTTTCAAGATTAATTGGCAAAATATACGTTCCCCACAATGTACAACTTCTGCAAGGAGGAGGAGGGATGTCACTCCTGAACATTAAATTATTCTATTTTACAGCTTTTGTTGCTTATTGCAGCAGGTTTATTAATTCAGCCGGTTCGCAGTGCTATGATACTATTTTGATTGAAATAATATTGGCAGAGGCACTTCTAGAAATGTAGTGTTTTACAAATGCCATGAAGCCCTAGATTTAAAACTCTGTTTTTTGCCCACATTAAGGCAGCAGTTTTTTCATCCTGTCAGACTACTGATGATTTACAATTAAATAAGACTGGAAGACTGTCTGACAATGTATTTATTTCTCTCCAAACTGGGAGCAGATAGGTAGTGAAATGTTGGCAGCACCCATATTGCAGATTTTCAAAACAGGAGTTTATGGAAACCCTGGAGTGCTGAAATCAAGCACTTTGGATGATTTTTGGCTGCAGTATATACACAAATGACCAATACATTTCGTATGTCAAAAATAAAAAAACGAAAGGGTCAAGATTCCAAGCTGCTAAAATTACTTCCTTGTCTTTAAAAAGGTGCCAGTGGGCATATGTTTTTTGTGTAAACATTAGGAAAAGTTCTTTTTTGTAAGCCCCTCGCAAAATGGTACCGAAATGGACAAACGGCTACAGTCAAAATCAATGAGCATATCTGGAAACATTCAAATGTATTAATCTTTAGAAACATCTGAGGTGCAAATGTTAAGTAGGTACTTTTTGGTGCTAAATGATATTTAACACTAGGCATAAGATGGGTGCAAAAGTTACGCGAACATGCCCCAGATGATAAAAGCATAGCCTAGCTAACATAACCCGAGCATGGACCGGTTCTTGGCTTAGACGCTATTGGTCTAAAAGTGATATTCAAGTAAGCCAACGATTTGATAACGACTTGCCTCCACAACCCGGAATTGGTTTGCTGGGCAAACATATACCCACTTAGTCAAGAGGCAAATAAAAATGTACACTCATATCAGTGATACTAGCAAAATCAGTCATTACCACACACTGGAAAGCTGCTATTCCACCAACGTTCAGTGAATAGCAAGAGAAAATGTTTAAAGTTATTTTCAAGGACTCCATATATGCAGAAAGGTTAGGCAAATCTGAGTGCATTTTCGTTCAGTTGATCTACCGGGAACAATCAGGCTCAGTTTTTTTCAGAATCAACTTTCTAAGATTCAATGCTGGAAAGCTAGGGGACAAGGGTGAGATGAATGCATTTTTAACCCCTTCGCTGCTTATGACGGAACCACGCCGTCATGAGCCACGGGCGGCTTGTGCTTATGACGACGTGGTTCTGTCATGCTGCGGCCGCTCCGCCCACGCGGCACTGATTCCCCCTCCTGTGCGGGCGAATTAGTGAGTGGGCGGAGTCGTGACAGAACCCCGCCGCGCGCACCCCCCAGTGCCACGGTGGAATTACCGCCGCGGCCAAGGGGGGATATTATTTAGATGTCGTAACAAGCACAATAAATTATCACTCTAAGTATGTTGCAATGTTAATAATTACATTGTTTTGTTTACCGATTGTTGTCAGTTGCCTATCAGTTAATTTCTTTGTATTCACGGAGTATAGAAAAAAAATAATGTACAGAGCAAACACATATTCTCCGCTAACTCTAGCCTTGAGCACTGGATCACATGTTTGACTAATCTAGCATAGACTAAGAAAATTACTAGATTGGGGATGCGATTCACAAGAAATACTCGGCCAGTTTTGTGAATTTGCAATATTATTGTCATTAAGTTGTGTCACTTGGAGTTAGCTGGAACTTTGGCCCTTGAAAATGTCCACAAGCGATATTAATATGCTATGTGGTTTTTTGAGAGTTTGTTTAAAACATCTCTATTAGTTTTAGAACTCTTTATTGGTTGTGGTAATTTGTGTCAGCATAATTTACTCTATTGCTAGGTTCACGTAAGTGGATGTTACTTTAGATGCCATGTTGTAGTTGATTTCCAACCTGCATACAAATTGCTTTTTCTTCAGGAAATAACCTCGGTATATTGCAGCTCCTTTGAATCATGTCTAAGTGCTTAACTCTAAGAGGTCTCTGTACCTAAAATATGATACATGTTTGAAAGAAAAGAAAATCGCTGCCACCTTTCACCGAGATACTGGGGCAGCCCAGAGAGATTACCGGGATGCAGGAGACATACCCCCTACATGGTCAGCAGTAAAACGTTCCATGTTGCCTCTCCTTAATCTCTTTAATACCTGCAAACCCACAGCTGAAGAGTTTTGGGGCTTCAATAGGCGTCAGTTATTTCCATTGAGTTGGACTGGTAAAGCAGATCTGGATGTTAGACACTATAACTATTCACATCTCATAGAAGGCTTGGCCAAAAGTAAAAAAAATGGCCCACTATGACCAATCTGGAGCTTTCTGTATCATGTGACTACAAACCAGAATGTTTCTTTATTTTACTAAACATGTTAAATCCTCACTCACAAAAGCCTGCCAAAAACTAAAAACAATAAGGGATCAGCAGCTAAATTGTAAATGACAATTATGAATCATGAGCTGTCACATCAATTTGCATATTAAAGTGTCATGTTTTTAAACCATATGATATGATCCATTAGAGGAACAGAGTACAATCAGTACAATTTATTCAAACTTAATTCAAGGCGTTGCCCTTTCCAGATACATGTCTTGAAGAGCTTTACAAACCAGACACACTTCTTACTCAAAAGGCGGATTTTAAAGTGACAATTATCAAACAGAAATGTTAGCATGATTTGATGATATTTCATACCAAGGCATACACCAACCACCTATATCCGCAGGTGTTTACCCCACATTAATATCTCAATTTTTTTTACCCCTCTCTTATCCACATACCTTTTCAAAAGGTTTTAGTTTTCCTCACTTTCACGTTGCTGCTGAAGAGCGGCAGGTGGTAGTTTTTTTTTGGGGGGGGGGGGGAGGGGAGCAGAAAGCAACCCAGATTTTAACGCGGGTTTCAAAGATGTACTTTTCCCTCCCCCCCACTTGTTAAGGGGTGGCCCCTTCCCCACATCCCGACTCCATTCTGATACCTAGCCTTCACCTTTCCCAGTCTGCAAATGCTGTGTTTTACTATGTCGTACATTGTAAGCTGCAAAATGTCCATCAGCACGAAGAAAGGTACATAAAGGCAGCATATCTAACATGATTGCTTCTTAATGAACTTTCGATGCTTTTAAAAGCCTACGGAAAACATAGTAAAAGGACAAACAGTGAAAGATAGTCTGCGTGATTAACAAAAAGAGAAGTTGCAGCTTGTACTTGCTGTCACTAAAGATTTTAGTCCCTTTCCATTTCGGTAAAGCACTCGTTCTATTGTTTCCATATATTTCAGCACTAGGATGAAGAGCAAGCAAGCTGAGGCAATGACAGTACAAGTCAAAACAAAATCATACTAAGGGTGGACTACTCTATATGCTTGGTGAAAGACAGATTTTCAGACCGTTCGAATACTTTCCAAAGGCCATGTCTTGGTGCTGGGAGAGAACTAAGTACTGCAATAAGGATGAGCGTTGGTAACTTGCCATATATTGGGATAACCTGTTCTGGTGAACGGCAATAGCTGGTCTATAGTTTTGAAATTTTTCAAAACAAGGGA
Source organism: Lissotriton vulgaris (assembly GCF_964263255.1). Classification (NCBI taxonomy): domain Eukaryota; kingdom Metazoa; phylum Chordata; class Amphibia; order Caudata; family Salamandridae; genus Lissotriton; species Lissotriton vulgaris. The sequence goes on along the minus strand of NC_141691.1, from coordinate 838,913,069 downwards.
TTGCATAGCTTTATTTACAAAATGTCGGATTTGGACCCCAACCTTTACATCTCCAATGACCAATGATGTGACTTTAAGACCAGCGTAATGTGGTCCTATACATTTAGACCAACAGAACTTATTTTTAGGCTTTCTGAAAGGCAGAGAAGGAAATGGACTTGTATCAAACAAGGGTTCCCTGTATGAACAAATGAAAATGCACCCCTAGGTCAGGGAAAAACACAGTGAAAGAAACAACCTAGGCGGAAGTTGTATATTGCCTACACAATGGTTACAGGACAAAAGCTAAAAAATGAACAGTTTCCAATTCATTACTTATTTTTATTAAACAATTTATTTCATAGAACAAAATAAAAATACATATACCAAAAAACAAAATTAAAAATTATATTCTTCAGAAGTGAATATAACTATAAAATAACATTAATAATTCCTTCACAATGAGGAATAAGTTGTGTGTCGACACGTTTCGGCGGCCAGCGCCTTTCTCAAGACAAAGTACAACTTTCTATAACTAAAACCGACTGGTCTTGATATGCGTTATTTGAGATTAAAGATTCTATTCAGTTCTCGTGGAAAACGTAGGAATCACGTGCCATAAGCGATGAATTTCTATTGTTTCTGGATTTGTATTTCTTATATGCAATTAATATTTATATAGGTTTCACTTTTTGACACAAGAAGAAGTAGGTAGATTGACCTGATTGACCTGATATTTAATAAAAAGGTACGTAGCCCCCACGAGGTACAATGAGCTTGATACAATCCTTTACTTTTTCGGCGGCGCCTTGCAGGCTATTAAAAGGTTGATAAGTTCTAAGACCAGTCGGTTTTAGTTATAGAAAGTTGTACTTTGTCTTGTGAAAGGCGCTGGCAGCCGAAACGCGTCGACACACAACTTATTCCTCATTGTGAAGGAATTATTAATGTTATTTTATAGTTATATTCACTTCTGAAGAATATAATTTTAATTTTGTTTTTTGGTATATGTATTTTTATTTTGTTCCATGAAATAAATTGTTTAATAAAAATAAGTAATGAATTGGAAACTGTTCATTTTTTAGCTTTTGTCCTGTAACCATTGTGTAGGCAATATACAACTTCCGCCTAGGTTGTTTCTTTCACTGTGAGAGAAGGAAATGGAAGCATTTGGTCATGCGATTTATATTAACTATGAATTAACTCTGGCCACAAACAGATCACGCCACCAAGTAAACTGGCCTGAAAGGCAATGGCTAGCGTAAGACAATGGAATGAGGGGAACTCAGGCTGTTACTGGGAAGACGCGGATGCAAAATGAAGTGGATTTGTAATCTGACAGTTCTCTCCGACATCTCTGGAGTCTCTGGACAGATGCCCCAAAAAAGTAGGGAGGATATAGCAGTTACAGCTTCCTCCAAAGGACACATTCACTCAACACGTTGTCTTGCAGCTAAACAACATAAAAAACAGCCTACACAGCACACCAAGGACCAGAGTTATAGGGTACCACATGGAATTTTACTTGACACCGGGCTGCCTCCCAACCAGGGACAGAGGTAAACACACTTATGTCCCTGAACTAGAATGAGCTGCCACCAATAAAAGGGGACCATTGCCACCCTTGAGTAAGGCTGAAAGTACACAGTGTGAGTACCCCCACATCAGCACAGTCTTGTGCGCTGCTAGTCAATCTCATTAAAACATGGACTAGCCAATTGTCCAGTTTACTTGTGAATGGAGTTACTAGCAGCACTCACAAATTCAGCCAAAGAGGATGTTCCCGGAATGCCCTTTCTAAACAATGCTTTGACATCCATTTATGTAACTGTGGGTGTTTTTTTTCTGGCTTTGAATGGGAAACACGATGCCAGAGGGGAAGAATCCATTTGGAAGAACACCTAAATGAGTAAATACACTATAAGGGTATGGACTAGCTTGCCATACCCACAGTGTTATCATTAACAAACAAACTCAGGATAGATTTCCCTGGCATGCAGGTTGAATATGTTTATTTTAAAATTTTCATCATAATAATCAGAGCACCTACAGGTTTCAAAATACTCTAGGGGGTGTATGCAGCCCTGAAGAATGCCCCAAGTTAACAAGGCATATTCACAAGGGGCAGAAACAAGTTGACCTTCAAATAATAACAAGGTGGGCAATTAACTAAAGCCCCTGTTACCTATTGTTTCACCCCTGTTAGTGGGACATGTCATTAAAGAATTTACAGTGCCTCTGGATACAATTTTATCAGATTTTGTCCCTCTCATGCGACTAATCACAATGACTTCGCCTTTAAGTTTCAAGTACATACCACAGTCATAGTGACAAAAACGCTCTTAAGATGTCATGGTCAGCCCACCACTAACCAGTTCAGTGATGAAACATGACAAATGCAGGTCAGAAGTTAGTGTCCTTTTTTTATGCATGGTTCAAAGGATAGGATTAAGTGAAGTAGATCCTCAATTGCATCCAAACAAGGGGATGCTCCATGTGTCACAGTTCCAGTTCCTTAGTTCAAGGTAGTGACAACAAACCCCCTGATTTTTCTTTCCCTGTAGGGCAAACGGTATAGTGTTCTTGATTATTAGAAGTATCACTTGTTGCTGGGCCATGAGTGAGGCACAAAACCTGGCTCACGTCAAACCTGGGCTAAACAGGTAGGCTTATGCTGGGCTTTAAAACATGGAAGAAAGTAAGGATTTCCAGAACCCACTTGTCTGATGTTAAAACAGATAAGGATACAGCATGAGCCATAGGAGCATGGACTGCCAACATGGGAACCACCTTGCAGCAGTTTCAGGGAGACTCCATGCTCACTCCTTAAACATAATGCATAGATACAGAGAAATGCAACAGCTTAAAAATTGGACCACACTCATCAAGTACTTCAGAGCTGGCACAGAGTGAAAAATTGAGGCATGCCTTTGATGATTATGAGAAAGGGCCAACTGGACAGCAATATCCACCATCCTTGCGTGTCTGCATTCAGTTGTATAAGAATGGACTCAACATACATTGACCTATATATATATATATATATATATATATATATATATAAGAATTGATATCCTACCGGACTGTTTTTTGACACAGTATGTATGCTATGATATTTTCTATGCACCGCAATATTATAAATATGTGAAATTAATTTGATTTTATAATCTAAATCAGCATATACACTTGGTGTTTAGGATTGATTCATTTGAATACGCCTGTAACTTCAGATTAATTCATTTGAAAACCTTATACCTATGTGGATATTAAGTATAATTCTATTTGTCACTAGTAGGACAAACATTTCATTCCTTATCTCCGAAAAATTATTTTTTGAGTGACTCCCTTGTTAGGTCTTCATCTTCACTATAGCCAATAACCAAGCTTGCAAGGAGTTACTAGGTTGTCCTTTTATTTGGAACAACGTTATTCTTGCCACACTTGGATGTATGTAATTTTTTTGCTCAGTTGTTGGTGCAGGTCTTTTGTCCAAGATGGCCAATTTATGTTAATAGATTTGCACTAGCCGGTCATACATGCATATTTTACAAATGTAACACAAAAGGTACATAATCTTCAAGCAAAGGCATTTTCCACATAAGAGTAAGCGTAACTTAGGAACATTTACTCAAATTTCCCGGAACCAATGTAAATCAGAATTGTGTTATTTACTAAGTGAACAATTTTCAAAAAAGTCAAATAAATGATGCAGAGCTCATAAATTATAGGACAAGGTCTTAAACTAATGTTGGGAGAAACTATAGGATCATCATTAAAAAGAAAGGATAAATTCAATTACCTTTGAAAGTCTCTAGCTCCTTTCTGTAACAAATAAAATAAAAAACGAATATGTTAGAACGTGCTTTTCACAAATTATAAATCACTGCATTGACAAAGATCAAAAAGATCATGCACACTAGTTTAGATAAATATTTAGTCACGCTGGCATGCAAATACCCTGTAAAATGCACTGAAAGGAAGAACATGAGTGCATTCAATGTGAACACTCGTGGTTTTCACACTAATTCCCTAATTTTTACACATTTCTTGTACTGTAAATTAAAATGAACTCCGCATTTACCTCGAAACCTAAATAGATGATTGTTTAGTTGCACAGCTTAAAAAGAAATGCTCAGGATGTTCTCCTGACAACCACCGACTCATTATTTTTTTACTACGCTTCTTAAAAATGTTAGATTTTACCCCGTGGCCTTACCTTTCTTGTAAATGTCTGTTTGATCTGCTTCAATATGGATGCCATCAACCCCACAAGGTACTAAAACCAAGATTACTTGTTTTTTCAGATCTCATTACTGCAGGCTGCACTACTGACAATCCACCATTCGGGCACTCATTGAGATGTTTGATGTTTTCATACTGTTGACTCTCCAAAATATCTAGCCGATTTGGCGATTTCCGAAACTGGTTGATTTTTATTTGATACTATATGATCTGTTTTATTCTTCTATATTATCATTCCTATTTGAGAGCCAGTAAGTGACCAAGTGATTACTGCGGTAACCTTGAAACTTAAGGTATGCCGCCTTTAAATGAAGTTGGCTCTGGGAACACATACGCTTATAGGGCCTGATTCACAAATGGCCACCGCACTCGTGGCAGAGGCCCAGCAGTCATGGCCTTCCTTGTGCCCCTAGTCCCTCCTCATTGCTTCTCCCCAACCTGCTTCCTTCACCCAGTTCCTCGTTTGCCCTCCCATTTCCAGGCCCACCCAGCTAAATTGCTGCAGGCATTCCACAAAAGTAATTTCTCACACTTAATATTTTTTTATTATTGACCGATCGTTAGTGGCGCTCATGGATTGTATTCAGTAGTATCTTACAGGTGATAGGAGAGCATGGCAGAGTTGTAGGTATTTATAAAACTGGGATTGGTGAAGAGTGAATTCCACCTGTAGTTTGCCTGAAATGACTTCATATGGAACCCCTACCACATGTTTCCCAGATTGGACATGCCTATTAAATCCCATTTGCTGAATCACTCTAATTGGGAGACCTGTCTTAGCCAACAGTCCATCCAGAAGGGTGTTTCAAGAGTGATCCTTCTATCTCATCCAGTCCAGTGTGGGGCTGCTCTCCAGACTAGGAACACCACCTTGGTAAGTTCCGGAAGGGAGCGAGGAACGGGCTCCCCGTAATTCATGCTCATGATAGCGTCAACGCCCATGAAAGCTACTTTGGTCCGAAATGCTGTGTCTGCCCATCCACCAATAAATCAGTTATTCTGGACCATTAGCTAGGATGCCCAGAAATACAGGTGCACTTTTGTTACCGCCAAACCCTCTTCGAAGGTAGATTGCATGCATTTACAAAACTCCATACGGAGGACGAGATTGGCCCATAGGAAGAACTACACCCTAGCTTGAACCTCAGCAAACTACTGCTGGGGAATCATGAACAGGAAATTCTGGAGGACATAAAGAAAAGTCGTCAAGACCATTAAAGAGAACAGATCATTCTAGGTTGGTAAGCAGTAGGTGGGCCAATTTCTCAAAATCCTGCGTGAGGTTGAGGGACCAAGAGAGTATCGGAAGCAAACATATATGAATCCCTAAGTATTGGAAGATCAACCTGTGAATAGGCATGTTAGACTGCCATGACACTGCATCAGTTTGTCCTGTAAGGGGAACTAGGAGAGATTTAGCCCATAGGCCAGCCCCTATAGGTTTTGTTTCTGGAAAAGATGTCATCCTGTGGAATCAGGCCGGGATATGAAGAGCAGCACATCGTCTCCATAAAAAGCAATGCGGCCCTCAGGTCCGTTCCTAAGTGAAATTCCCACACCTTTGCATCGCATCTGTCCCATGTCGCCAGGTGGAATAGAAGGGGGATAGTGGGCAACCTTGTATCTTGCCGCACTGGATAGGGAAAGTGCAGGAGAGTAGCCCATTTACGTGCCTCTGAGGTTTAGGACAGGTGACTGGAAATGCGAGCCAAATATCAGACGAGTCAATACCCCCATTAGAAAATACCAGTCAAGGGAATTGATGGCGTTTTCAAAGTTAATAAGTAAGAAGGCACTAGAGCCGACGAGGTGATGTTGATGCGCCGGGGTCGCGTAAACCCTGCGAAAACAATGCCTGGTGCTTTGCTGAAGTATGAAGCCACACATTGGTCTAGGTGAACCAACATTGGCAAGACTGTAAAGAGCCTATTAACCAGTACATTGGCGTCTAGTTTAATTTCACGATTAATGAGTTAAATAGGGCGGTAGTCGGAGCAGCCTTCTGGGGGTCATCCTGCTTTATGTTATACAAATATTGTGGCCAAATCCAAGCCCTTTGGGAAGAAGCATTTCACAATATCCTCATTAGACATGGACATTAAGAGAGGTAGGAGTGGTTTCCAGAATTTCAGGTAGTATTCGATCAGGAAACCATCCGGTCCAGGAGTTTTATTTGAGCTCATATCTCGAATGGCGTCTTCCAACTCTTCCGGTGCAAGGGGTTTGTCTAGTTCCTTCATGGGCACAGTCAGAGTTGACAATGGTTGGTCCGCACTCCCAGGCACAGATGTATGCTTTGCAGAGAGAGCTTGTTACCAATGGGCAAAGGTATCTGCAATTGCTTGAACTCCTGCTGCTCCCCACTGGAGGAATTCAGTATGCCAGGAATCATCCTGTTGGTAGCCCTGTGGGTCACCAACCAATAAAGTAGTTTACTAAATCTGTTATGTCATAGGCGCGGCTGGTGGATGCGTCCAGCATGGCACGCCTCATTGAGGCAGACATGTCTCAGAGATGCTGGGTCTATCTCCAACTGGTGACTTTCGGTTTCACTCATTGCCGGTTCCTGCTACAGCCAAACAATACTGGCCTCTAGTTCAGTTTTTTGTTGGGGTTTCCGCTCCTCCCGCACCCTATGGTGGCACCTCTCCACTTTCCACATACAAGCCTTACCTGGCAACCACAGAATCCCTGGAGACTACACTGACCCTTCGTTGAGGTCTAAATTAGCACTCAATTCCTGCAAAAGGAAGCAGACTAACTCTGTATTAGCCATGCGCTGATTTGCCTGACCTGGGTCCTCCAATGCGGAGAACTACCAGCGAATGATCAGAGATTCCCCTAGGCAGGATATATGCACCCGTCATATGGTGCAAATCCGTGGTCGGCACAAAAAGCACATCAATACGGGACATCATTTTGTGGATAGCAGATGTAAGAGTAGATTCCTTCACTGTCAGGTTCCAGATGCCCCAGTCGTCACAGAGTATGAGATGTGGTGCCCATGTCTCAATCTTCGACTCAAACCTATGGGCTGTCCCGGAGAACCTTGAGGAATCCACCTGTCGTAACATCATTGCATTGAAGTCTCCTCCTACAAGATTGATCCCATGTAGGAGCCGGAGCAAAACCGACCTCACCACTACCAGTGTACACCCTGACAAATGAGGAGGCACATGCACGCTAATCAGATTATAGGTTTGCCCTGCCATCGTCCCTTCAATTACAATATATTGTCCCTGGCTATCCGAATCCATACGAGAAACTACCATGGGTAGTCACTTATGTACATGGACCGCCACCTCCGGGGGAAGCCTCTGGATTAACTTGCATGGAACATGATCTGAAACATATCTGGTCCAGGAACAGACACTCAGTGTCCAACATATGAGTTTCCTGCAACAGCAAGACGTCAGTGTGTGGCGTCTCACAAACCCTAGGACTGCTGCGTTTGATACCGCCATTTAGCCCATTGACATTCCATGTTGTGCTTTTAAGGCTATTCATAGTTAGGCATAAGGTGAGGTCTGAGAGGCATGGTGGTAAGTAGGATCCCTCCAAGGTCCCAATCGTGCAACCACCCACTCCTCTCCATCAATGGAGACCTGTATAAGCAAGTGTTATGAGAGTACATCATGATGTGCGCTTGCATAGATATGTGAACTGAGGCCAATTGATCAGAACCACCTCCCATTTAAAAACCCCAAAAGTCCCCCTCCCCAAACTTCCAAACAAGAAGCATTCATCTCGCCAACAAAAAGTAACATATAACCAGTTAAAACAACTGAGGCTACAATATCTAATCCGAACCCTCTGGGATGAGAGCAGTGTAAAGGAATACTGGGTTACTGGTGGGCATAGGGCTCAAGTCAGGGAAATAACAACAACACATAAGTGTTCTTTTGGGGTGATGATTCAGTCCATGCTTCAGGGGCCTCCCTCAGGAGCCACTGGTGTGTCTCTGGATGCCAGGTCCTGCCCGGGACATCTGCCAGTAACAGACGTAGCTTGACTGAGTTTCTTTCTGATGTCCAGGCCCAAAGCGGAAGGGTTCAAATGACCCTCTAGGAGTCTCCGCTGCCTGCAGGATCCGCTGCATTTACTGCGGCCTCTGGCTTATGCCTTTGCTGGACTTCCATCTCCTTGACCAGGTTGTTCCTGAGGTGGGAGGGAGTTGCTTCTGATGTAGTGCTGTTCCGTTGCCCATTTCCAGGCCGCCTAACGGGAATCAAAGAAGAAGGATTTAGATGTGTGAATAACCTGAGTTTGGTAGGGAACACAGGAGCATATTGCAGTTTCATCACCCTCAACTTTAGTTTGGCAGCATCGAAGGATTTGTGTTGCAGCTGTACCTGGCAGGAATAGTCTGGGAATATTAGGATTCTAGAGAATTGGCACATTACCGTCTCTCTCCCTCTGGGGGCCCTGTGGAAAATGTCTCCATCCCTGTAGTTCAGGACTTTGATGATCAAGGCGCAAGGGTGAGCGCTCAGTGGGGGGTTTATCACCAGAGATCTATACACCCATTCAACAACAAGACAATTTGGGAGTTTCGCCTTATGCGCCCACATGGTAATCCACTGCCCGAGGAATTGTTCTGGGAAGGCCTAATCCTAACCCTCTGGAAAATCTATGAAATGCAGATTGCTCCTCCGTGCTTGTTTTTCCGCATTTTCCATGTGGTCCTCCAGAACCTAGCAAACAATGGCCTGGCATGCCTCCTTGGTTTGAAGGGCAGTGACAGTGTCTTCCAGATTGGAAATACGCCCCACAGCCCCTGACACCTTGTCCATGGCATTGCGTAGTTCCTGCAGCAGTAAAGCAACATCCAACATGACCTCAACCAATCTTGGTCTCAAGCACCGAGCTTGGGGCCTGAAGGATGGCATTAGTGTCTGTAGGGTCAGTGCACAGTGATGTCACACCCTCACCTCCGGTTGCTTTGGCTGCATCTGGCGGCGGAGCAGTGAACTTGTTAATCTTTGTTTGTGCTTGATGCAGAGGGAGTCTTTCCCACTCCATAGCTGATCACTGGGCCATTGAGCCCCAGAGCTCCCCCCACCGCAGGCATCCGCTGTAAACCGTAGTAGCCCTTGAACTGGATCTACAGGGGCAACTCCTCCCCACCTAGGGTGGGAGGCCGGAACCCCTCTAGAGGACTCCTTCTACTCCTGTTTGCAGTGCAGTGTGGTTCGACCTGCTTGCCATTAGACCACCACCAGTCCAGTGCAGCCCAACCAGTAAAGCCAATCCCTGGACAGGGCCCCCGTAGGCAAGACCCATCTCAGGCCGACCGTTCTACCTGCTGGCACCTTCAGACCCTGGGCAGCCTCCAAAGCCCCATCTACCTCCTCTGTGCCCCTATACGGGATAATTGGCCTCACACTATAGCCCGGATAATGGTGTGGGCTCTTGTGTATCTTTCCAAGGCTCTGCGCCCCACTCCACATTAGGGTCCTACAGTCACCACCATCGGTCTATGTCTCCTGGGACACGAGGGAGGCAAGGAAAAGGCACAGCACACAACCCCTTGAGGTTTATCAGGGCTTTGGCCTCTGCACAATGGTGCACTGCCTCCAGTGCCTGGGCACATCCTACTGCTCCAGGCCAGGAATGCCAGATGTCCCCGGGTTGTGGTAATCTCCGCACCAAAAGCCTGTTCCCGTCCATGGGTCAAGGTCACCGCGGCACTCTGCCGACCTCAGCCGCCAATGCCAGTCTCGCCATCGTCTCACGGACATAATCACAGTACCGAGGTCCAGGGACTGGTTGCCGGTAACAGGACGACTCTGGGACCGCCATCTCTGCTCTTCTCAGCAGGGTCCTCACTTCGCCGGGCTGCATGCTACCTGGTAGTCACTATTTTATGAGCCATCAGCTTGTCTGAAGTAACTTATATGCATGAGCAGAAGGTAAGTGGCAAATCACCATTTGTCACAGTGACTTTCTCTTTGTGTTTCTGAGGTAGGGAGGCCAGAATAGCAATTACTTGCAATCCGCATTAAGCAATAGGATGAAAGGTCACCCAATATATGTGTAGTCAGCCTCTGGAGGGGTAGTTGTGGCCCCCGGTGTTTATCAGTAGGATACCAGTGCTGGGTACAGGACAACTCTGGGGCCACCATCTCTGCTCTTCTCAGCAGGGTCCTCACTTCACCAGGCTGTATGCTACCTGGCAGTCACTATTTTAAGAGCCATCAGCTCATCTGCGTCCTGCAGGTGCCAGATCCTAGGCAAAAGCATCCAGAAAACTCCCTGGTGCTAGTGCTCCAGCTGGCCTTGAATGTTCTGCCAGCAACCAGGATAAAGTTTGATATTGGTCCCGGGGAATCGGGAGCTCACTCTAGGACATCTGCCATCTTTGGCCTGCTCCCTCCAGTGAGATTTTTGACCCTCCAAAATTTGCCATGTTATTAAGGATGAAACGCCTGGACTTTAGTGAGTGGTCGATGTAACAATCACAACTTTCATGGAATTTTCATGGAAAACGTATAGTACCATATCAGCCAAAAACTCTGGTTACCGACCAACTCAGGAATTACAAGTGACTTGGAATGAAAACCTTCATGTTTTACTGCAGATTTTTATATATTTAAATCTTGGATTTTGTCTATTGGAATTACATTTGATAATAAACTAAACCGTTACATTTGTTGCAAGTATACCAAGGCTGATTTGACATTTTTGAGAAAAGATAAAAGAAAGGAATTCTGCCTTTGTACAATAAAATATCAAATTACAGACATTAATTTATGTGGATCTCTCCCTTTCAGAAGCAATTATTACTTCATCTTCAAGCATTCTTAATAACTTGGTTCTGTGCATCTTTCTCCAATTATTGCACTGCATTCACAGTGGTGAACGTTTGTTTTGCATATATTGCCCTGATTATCAAAGGTCTTCGAATTAATAGGTCACCCAATATATGTGTAGTCGGCCTCTGGAGGGGTAGTTGTGGCCCCCGGTGTTTATCAGTAGGATACCAGTGCTGGGTACAGGACAACTCTGGGGCCACCATCTCTGCTCTTCTCAGCAGGGTCCTCACTTCACCGGGCTGCATGCTACCTGGCAGTCACTATTTTAAGAGTAATCAGCTCATCTGCGTCCTGCAGGTGCCAGATCCTACCCAAAAGCATCCAGAAAACTCACTGGTGCTAGTGCTCCAGCTGGCAGCCTCCAGCAGTAAAGAAGGATGCCTAAGCCTTATGTACAGTTTAGTCCTCAGAATTTTAGGCAACGTGCCATTTCTTATTATGCTCACATTAAGCATTGTCCTCTGCTGGTTGGTGGCAGTCTAAACAGTATATGTGAATGTACCTGGTTGCTTCAGTTGTTATGTTATGCAGATTTGTAGACTGCACTATCACCCAGGAGAGTATCCTGGGGCTGAATTTGTAGGTTTGAAGTTCTCATATATGAAAAGCAGCTCAGCTGTCCTGCAACTGTTTGACTTTTTCTGGCCTCCCTGCCTTTTCCCCTCATTATGGCAGACAGCAAATCTATAGAGTGTTCTCCATGTTCTTCAAAGTTCTACTAATGCATGTAAGTGGGTATACGCAGTGTATCATCACCAGTAGTAGAGGATACCTACTGCATCAGTGGAATGTTGAACTCCACACCACCTTCGTCAGCTGGAGTGGGGGTGCTGTATAGTACTGAGGACACACAAGCACAATGGATCAGCAGACCTACCTACCGATGCCCTGTCGCAGCCGCACTGGTTAGGTTTCTTTGTAAACTGTGCAGACCGGCCAATTAACACAGTGCCATGTGTGTCACACAAATCCGGCCCCCTTCACATGATCACCCAGTGAAGAACAGATATCACATGATGACTGGCAAGGTGATCTGAAAAGCCCTACACCGAATGAGTGTCCATAAAGTGGTGTGAAAACACAAGAGAACATCACGAGCAGCCTTGACAACGTTTTTTTGGGGGGAGGAGAAAGGAGGTCAATGGGACAGGGGACTGGGACAGAAGTGACTCTCAGGCAGTTCTCAGCATGAAGCCCAGCCCCCACCAAAGCCACACCCGTTTATCACACGGCAAATGTTATTTTGAAGTTGGCAGTTCTGCTGTAACTCAATGCGCGACTGCTTCACAGGGGTTGCAGTCCACAGGCCTATTCTTCTTGCTGATAATCGACCTCTTTCGGACTACAGCCCCCAGAGGCCATTCTAAGGGCTGGTTTCATATGCTATGCAATGCGCAGTTAATTACATGCATAAGCAGAAGGTAAGCTGCAAATCACCATTTGTCACAGTGACTTTCTCCTTGTGTTTCTGAGGTAGAGAGACCAGATTAGTAAATACTTACTATTCGCATTTAGCCAAGGATGAAAGGCCACCCACCACATGTGTAGTCGGCCTCGGAGGGGTAGTTATGGCCCCCGGTGGAATCAGTACAATACCAGTGTTAAACTTTCAGGAACTTGCTAGTGGCTGCTTACTACACAGTAAATCTGCTGGATAGAACTTCATACAGATGGGGCCGCATGCATCAAAATAGCATCTTGCGATTACCGAATATCCGGCTCTGGTAGCTCAGTGGAATAACGCGTACACTGCAGGGGCCAGTGTTTGACTTCATGGTCACAATTTAATATTCTGGCAGGTCCACTCAGCCTTTCATCCATCTAAGGTCGATAAATTGAGTACCATTGAGTTGGGTAATGATAAACATCTGTTAGTCGTGCGCTTTACAAATACACTTTTTCCCCCCAGACTTTTATATAGCGCAAACTTTATCCACAGTTATCATGCATCAGAGCGCTTTTCATGAGTTGCGTTCCACAAGGAAACAGTCCTTTTTGTTAGGCACGGGGAGATTAAGTAATTTGCCCAGAATCACAGAATGTTGAGCGTCCTTGTTGAGACTCACGCCCGGTTCCCCAGATTTGAGGTCGACTGCCACAGCCGTTAGGCCACATCCTCTCTATGTTAAATTGTGATTTTTAACAAATCGCTTTGGTAATCACAAAATGCTATGTATGCAAGGTATCACCAACGATTTTGTGATTCTGTAATATTACCTAATAGCGATTCGGTAAATAGCGTATTGCTATTAGGTATTGTTACTTAATTCGTTTTAATGGCCAAAAGGCCCATAGGTGTGAATGGTTTGACATTAGCTAATTTGCAATGACCTAATTGGTAATTGCAAATTAGCAAATGGAAATCCAAGTGTGCCCGGGGACCTAAGGCCTCCCTGAAGCACCCCAAAATAAATGAATGTACTACATGTGTACACATGCCAGTGTGTGCTAAATAGCACTTTGAAAAATGCAGGTTTCTGCATTTTTCAAAGTTTGCAATTGGTTACCATGGACTTAAAGTCGATGGTAATCGCATTTTTCTAAATGCAGTTTGCATTTGGAAATTGCTTCATTCGTGTGCTTACTGAATCGCAAATTGCGGTTCCCTACTTGCATTCTCAATTTTAGGTAACGGCAAAAAATTGCAATTACCTACATTTGTGACTGCAAAGCCTTTCGTAAATCATGAAAGGCTATTTAGCATTCGCAAACAGACGAATTTTGTGATTCGCACCGTTTGGGAATGCAAAATTGCTTCAGACATGTAGCCCATTGTCTATCATAGTTTTCAGTCAAGTTGTGGATGCTCTTTTGTCTTCCCTCTTCGCTCCCTGCTTCCTTCTCTTTTTTTCATTCACTCTACACTCGTCTGTTTAATATATAGATCTTCCAGCTCCAGTCAGTGATGCAAGCAGAGACCCAGACACAAACAACATCAGTCGAAGATGTATGGGACGAGGTGAGAATGGAACAATAATTTCATAATATCCATAACTGGTAAATGTGTGCTCTCTGCAGCACTAGGGTCATGTTAGAATCTACATGGAACACAAAGCACTGGGATCATATATTAGAATCACATACATTCCGAGGAATGTCGAAGAGAGAAGGGTGTGCTTGTGTCATATTATTCTATTTCAATTGTATTGCAAAACTTATATAGCACTTATTCCCCCTATGTGGGGTGCTAAAGCACTTGCCTAAATGTAGGGTGTGGTTGGAAGGCTGTAGTCTTTGTTTTGCTCCTGTGTGGGAAGTACTTGCGCGTTGTTCGTGAGGACCACCTGGGTGCGGTTATAGTGTTATGGCACACAGTGCTTAGCAATGTGATGATGGATGAAGAAGTCCGAGAGATAGACGGGCAGTGTATGGCTTGAGTATAAGGAAATTATTATGCAGGCTGTATGAACTATAATGGGCCACCCACCCGACTGCTGAGTGTAATGAATACGTTACTTACCTTCCGGAACGCTCTTTTGGGTGGATACTCTAACCACAATGAGTAGCTTAGTTAACGCAAGAGACAGCACGTGCTGTCTCAGGCGAGACCTAAAATGTCAGAAGAAATACACAAAACACGTTTTGCTGTGCATTCTTAAGCTTAAGCTTTTTAAAATGTATATTTACGTTTTCCAGCTCACGGACGTTTTTTTTTCTTCCTTCCTTCCTTCCTTTTTTCGATGAAATCAACAGTGATGGTCAACTTAGTTTTATCACCTAAAAACCACGTTCACCCGCCAAAAAGACAAACAATAAAATACACCTAATCAGGTCTAGTCGCTGAAACTGATAACGCAGAACATGAACCACTTTACAAACAGCCTCTCTGTTATGGCTAGGCCTGACTGCATTAGCTAAGATTGTTCAATCACATTACTGCTAAAGCGTGTCAGGCCACTAAATGACGCTATTTATAGAATTGACTGATAGCTAAGAAGCAAATGGATTGGATTATATTTCAACATCTAGCAAAATAAATTGCTTCCATTGAGATTTTTTTCATTTTTTTAAGTCTACGTAAGCCTACTTGCTGAACTAAATCCCTTCAAACAGCTCCAGAGAGATGATGGCATTTAATGAACTGCAACGATTTTGTGCCACACTTGTGACATTCTTAAAAATGATCGCCTGCATCGAGTAAATTAGCCCTCACAGCTTGCAGGGAACCAAGCGTCTGTTTGAGTTGAATTTCTATACTCACAGCCAGCCTTGCACCTTCTTTAACAACAATAATATGTCCTCAAAGACAAAAGCGATGGCCTAGGGGAAATATCCTGCACTAGCTGGACTAGGTGGAGGGTCATAATTAAGGCTTCGTTACAAGTAACATCATTTTTGACTGGTATTCCAATTTAACTGCTGTCGGGGGCATTTTAAACTCCAGAATGGGTGGGGTTGGGAAAGTAAATACCCAAGATTACAGTTTTTTTGAGAAATAATATAGAGGAATTAGCGTTCCTGTCCTGATTTCATTATTTTACCCGGTATGTTACCCAGAGATCTCGGTTGCTTTAACCACCCAATGTCTTTGGCCGAAATACTCCTCTCATAATCCCAAAGGGGCTGGTCATATCAGTATCATCAACCCACTTAAAACGAGGTCCACTGCTTTGGATGCAAATAAATAATACCCCACAATTTTGTAGGAAATTTCAGCAGCTAAATTTCCTCCATCAGGCTAGCCCTACGGAGGTGAAAATTCCTCTGGCTGATTCTGTAGATTTAGCATTTTCTCCAGAGACTGGAGGGTTTTCCATTGCCAACACCTACATCAGGCCCTTTGTCATAACTTCCTCGTGAACAATTTTCCATTGGGGACCAGAAACAAATCCCTAGTAGTAAAACATAGCAGCCCAGGGATCACACAGCACAACCTTGCACCAGCTGCACTTGACCACAACCTTTTGTTCTAAACGCCAAAGGAACAGTGGGTCCAACTGGTCATGGTCTGGGTTTTGGAAAACTCACTCCTGTAAAATTGGAACTCAACGGCAATCCTAGGTTGACAAAAATCTAAATTCCACTGACTTGTGACACAACCCACACTTCAAGCCTTCTCTCCTCATTTTCATTGTGTATGTAGTTCTTCACAATAATAAGGCACAGAGGTTTCTTAGTCACTGTGTTGCTGCCGCAAATGGTATCCTTCGTTAAAACACTTTATTAACAATGCGCACAACCGTACGTTTAAATAAAAAATATGCTGAATGTAAAATTTGTAGTAGGTAATCAAAATGTTGTAGGACTGCCTTTGAATAAGGTGCTGAATTAATTTAGTCTAACTGTAGATGCCATCTTCAATGGAAAAAAAATGCATTAACACTGAAAGGCCTGTTTTCAGATTGAATAGTTGTTTGTGCAAGATGTTTTCCTCTCTTTGCTGCAGATGTTACAACTACAGAAGCCTACTGTTAGCTAGTGAATAGACACTTATTTTGTATCAGACAACTGATAGGATTCCCACTGGGAGGAACAAAAATGACACGAAGGATGATTCATAGGAAGACGATGTTGGACCACAGGAAAACAATGTTGTAACTTTCCAAGGACAAACGTCTGAAAGTTTATTATGTTCTGATGAGTGATTGGGGAGTTGGCTTATTCCCAGGAGTTGCTGATATTCTATTGGTGGATGGAAAAGACGAAAGAAAACAATGTTGCATCATAGAATTTGTGTTTTTTTTTTATTAGTTTGTATTCCTAGACTATGGCGGATTCCTTTCCTGACATTCTGCATGGATACTGGTCTCTGATCTGCTAGAGTTCTTTACATGAGAGGTTATTTAGCCTAATTTTATTTGTCTGCTGATTTGTGAGTGTGAATAATTTCCAGTCTGATTTGCAAAAGCTTTATGCTTGCACATTGATCTCTCGCTCTTATCAGAACTCTTATCTGGGTTTCTTAACTGACACCTTTTTCTCTCTTAATATCAAATTTATATAAAATAGGGAGTTTTTATTTATGGAACACACTTGTTATTGTTACGATTTCAACAGTGATCTTAACAAACATTTTGTTTTACTTTATAAATCAAATATCGATTGATGGATTATATTAACTTTTATTGCTCAAATCTTAAGAGTCATGCCAAATGAATAAGTAGATGAAAAACAAAAGGCCTGATACAAAAAAATCTTTAAATCACAGTAACTCTCTTTATTGACTGAATTTACAGTCTTTAATGATTTATTGTTATGTAGATGTTTGCGCCTCATTTGTCTATGCCAACTAACAAAAGGTCCATAAGACCAGTAGCGGGGTTGTTTAAAGATTATACTGAGATACAGAAAACCCCACTCCCTCAGTGTCAACGGTTAGCACCTTTGTGTACCTCAATATAAGCCACCTAAATGTGCAGTTAGCAGAGGATGTCTCCCTCTACAACTGTAGCAAAAAAGCAAGATGGAATTCTTGCTAATAGAACCAGAGCACAAAAAACCGCTGCCGCGCTGCCACTCACTGACTCGCCCCTATTTACCTCAACCTAGAAATCAGCGTACATCTGATGATCCTGGGATTAATGGACTCTAAACTGTTTATTTACATCACACATTAAGAAAATTGTTAAGAAAATTGTTGATTTCTATGCGGACAAGTAATTATTTATGCCTAACAGAATTTCTGTAATTTATCATTATACATGACAGGCACCTCATCTAGTCCAAAACGTTGCTACCAGACTTTTATCTGACCTTCAATGCCTTCACCATATCACATATTTATTTATTCATTCATTAAGGGTGTCAGTTCAGTTCATAAACTTTATTCGGGTACCTTGATACCCATAAAAGCACAATGTCATAACAAGTTAAGGGTGTCTTGTGGAGAACAATTTTTACCCCTTGATAGTCTCTTACCGCTATAGACTTTCACCTTAGGTAGCAAAACAACCAAAAACACGAATAGTGTGGAAAAATTAGTCTTCAACAATTTATGAATCTTCAAAAGGCATGGTTCTCCCAGTATGTATGGAGGAACAGAGTTCAGTTCCGTGCCACCTTCGGCTAGCTAAAATAAGCTATTTAAAAAAAATTATATATATATATATATATATATATATATATATATATATATATATATATATATATATATATATATATACTTGTTTGATATAGGAGTTCAATGTGGTAGAAACCTAACAAATTACCTACTAATGATTGAGGAGTTTGGGGTATAAAAAAAACAATAAACAGGGCAGACCGCTTTGAAGCAAATCCTTTTAGACACTGATAACCTGTGAGCTGAAATATGGCGGGAGAAGCAAGATCAATTTTCTTTAGTCTGTGGAGATTTCAAGCATCAGTATTCAGTATAGTAGAGGTCTACTGATCTGCTTTATTGGCATGCCTAAATAAAGGAAATATACAGATACCGCTTGAATGCCTGCTCATCGTCCCCTACTTCATAGTCAAATGTTTGTGTATCACACATAGGGCAACAAACATGAACAACCAGAACCCTGACAGCCTCAACACCAGCTACAACAAAACACAAACTTCCAGGCTGGCAGCCCATCACCCTACTACTCCCAGAAACTTTGGAAGCTGCCAACTGCACACACCAGGAAGGAACCTGCTCAATCTGACCACATTCTGTAAGCAACTGAGGTCCTACCCATTGAAGGTAGCCTTCACCTTTACCAAATACGGAGTGTACTATAAAAGCAAAATACATTGGAAATACTGTTCTGCAACATCCCTGGATCCTATCCATATTCCACAGACACCTCACAAAATATAGAACATGCAAACTGTTGTGTGTTTTGGCTTTTCACTCCACATTCCTTTTCTAGACTCTTCAAATTATCCTTAGACAGAGATAATCAAGCCTGGTCAATGCTTATTTCCATTGAAGAATCTTGCTGCGGAACAGACATGTGGCAGCAGGGGTGTGGAGTTTACATCGTCCCACACTAGAAACATGCAGATTTTTGTTTGGGAAAAGAAGTTTCAATCTCTGCTTTGTCCAACAGACAAATGGACATTACATTACGAGAAGAAGGGGGCCAACCTGTGGATCTGCAGACATTGTGCAGTGGGGCTAACACAGAAACTCTCTACGCCGGTATTTACCATGCAATAATATATATATTTTTAATACAAAACGTGGTCCCCGTCCTCCACGTCCCCGCTCCTCACCATGCCCACAGCCATTTTGCCAACTCCAACCGCAGCACTTTTAAATTTGGCGCTGCTGTGCAGGGGGTGAAATGTCAGCACAAATTCCGCATATTCAACCTGTGGCACTCTGGTTCAGGCAGGCTGAAAGGTACCCCTTTCAAAAAGCATAGAGAGACTGACTAGCTAGGAGCGTTTGACTGGACTTTATGCTGAGACTGATAAGAGTGATGGAATCCTGAGTTGCCCCCAGGTAAAGCATTTCTTCAGTTTGGCTCAGGAGCAGGCGATGCGCTCCTACAGGCTTGGAGAGGGTGGGTGCAGCAACGGCCAGAGCTCGAAACTTCGGAACTGGGGAGCCAGGTTTGATATCTGGCATCAGCTCAATGTCCTATGATTCTAAAGAGTTTAAGCAAATGACTGGGGGCCATATGTAGGTAATTTGTGTTTTGCGATTCTCAAATTGCGATTTTTTGGGAATCGCAATTAGAGAATCGCAAAACACAATGTAGATAGGATTAGCAATTTTTTTTACGAATCCCACTTATTCCTTATTCGCAAATCGCAAATTGAGATTCGCAAATAAGGAATACCTTCTCATTCATTCCTATGGGCTAGAAGGCCCATAGGAATGAATGGGAAGACATTCTCAATTTGCGATTCTCAATTAGGGAATCGCAAATTGACAATGCAATTTCAGGGTTGTAAGCGTGTCAATAGGACACCCTTTTGCACCCCGTGAAATTAACATGTGTGAACATGTGGCCCACATACATGCCCTAAGGGCATGTATGTGACCCACATGGCACTTTGAAAAATGACAAAAAGTGCATTTTTCAAAGAAATCGCAAAATACCACCAACCTGAAGTTGGTGGTATTTTACGATTCCTTGAGTAAAAATTTGCACAACTTGGATTGCATTTAAGGAATCGCAATTTGCGATTCCTTAAATGCAATAGCAAAATAAGGAATCGCACATTTTGCGATTCCCTATTTTGCATGTGGGTTTTTGTGTGCTACATAGCGAATTTCAGCATTTGCGAGCGCAATTAGGCTTCCTACATATGGCGCTTATTCTGCCCGCGGCTTTAAAAAAAAAAAAAAGAATGTGACCTTGTCTAATGTAATCTGGTGCTCATGTAAAGATTTCAAATGCTCTTGGGCTGAGTTAGCCCTATGTAAACAAAGCCCATAAAAAGCACCTGCCTGACATTAAATCAAGTATTCCTATCTTTTCCATCCTTTCCCAAAAGAGGCCAAAGAGAGAACACCGCTTCATGGAGCTCTCCTCCCACTAACAGATAAGCGTCTGGAAGCAGTTACTTGTGACAGTGGCTTGGGTCCTTAGCCAAAAGGTAGTGTCGACATGGTTCGATCATGGCAGTCCAGCCTGCTATGCCAACAGCTCACTGGGAAAATGCCAGTGTCAGAATGGTCAGTGTGGCCCTGTGCGCCTCCTGTTGCACTTTGCACTCTGCAATGACTAATTTTGTCAGGAGACGCAAGCAGGTTGGGATGCTTTGAGCACAATACCATTTATTTGGTAGCTGTGTGGAAGTGCCTGTGTTTATTTAGGAGGCAATTGGGAGGGAATCGCTGCAGCACAGATGTTCCACATAAAATAGATTTCGAACCGTCAAGCAAATTATTACCTTTTAGTGGATAAAAGTAACAGTAAAGCATCTCAAAACCACTAGGAGATTGAGCCAGAGCCTTTAGTGAAGCTTGGTAAGTAACATTAGCTCCAAATCAACTATGCACACACTGCCTCCGAACAGAAAGATCAGAGTCTGCTTGGGACCTCTCCCTCTTTCCAGATCTTCATTCATGTCAAATCTCAGCCAGACAGTCAATAAAACTTCAAATGGACTGTCATTTACTCAAGGCACTTAGAGCAACTACCTCATTTTATCAACGGTTCCAGGCAGCATGCACTTCCAGCTGTGGCAGTATTTTGCAGGAAGCTAGACCGGCTAGTGGTATGTGTTATCTACAGAAAATGCGCATGGTGTGTCTATGTATGACTGCAGGGTCTGTGAATGTGTATACATGTATAGAAAGTGAGTGCCACGTCAGGGGATTTTTTTTTTTTAGAGTATACAAGTGTCATTGCAGGGTCTGCAGCATGTGTATGTGAATTTCCTCAGGGGAGGAAGTGTTTGTGTGTTAGCATGTCTGTGTCTACAGTAAGTCAGCAGAATGACTCAGCGTAAGGAAACGGGTCATTAGTTGTGTGGCCTGCACAAGTAATGGGTCAACATTTGCCCTCCACTGGGAGCCAAAGACCCCCATTGTAGCGCTTGACACTCTCAGGGTAGCGCAGCAGAGCAGACCAAGGCCTACTCAAGGAAGATTGGCTCTGGGCTAGTAATAACCAGTCACTGACATGCAATAATATCACTCAATAAATAATTGTTCAGTCTGTACATTTTCTTTAGAAATGTAAAAGTGCTTTTATCACACATACGCACACTACTCAATACTATGCAGTACTTTACAAATATACATAAGGCTTATGGAAATTCTCTTTGATAACACTGTGTAAGCACCTCTGACCCCTTAAAGGGGTCAAGATCAACAAACCCCATGCCAAAAATCCATCATTTTAGAAGTTAATGCAATAATCAAAAATAACCATGTGTGACTGCACTTATTAAAGTTAATAAAGCATATGCACTTTGATCAAAAGTCACTGTCAACATTATTATTTCAATAAAACATTTACAAATGAACTTCCCATGGGTCTGTGTGCTTTTTAGGTTTTGCCTAGCCAATGCGTACAAAGTACGCATGCGCTAGAAAAAACCTAATGAGTATAGTATGGGGGTTGGAATCCGCCCCGTCTTCCATTGGCTAGCTCCATAAATGGAGGCTAGCCATTGGAAGACACGTTTGTCCGTCAATGCAGGACCAGATTCGGGGGCGTTCCCGAGAATTTTTGGATTTTGGCGACGTCAGCCGAAAGCCTGTTCTCGGGAACGCCCCCGAATCTGGGTCTGCATTGAGCCGACACCCGCCTTCCTGCCGAAGGAAGCAGCCGTCCGTCTACAGCCAGGGCCGCGCTGGGATTGGCCCAGCCGGCCGAGCCTCCGCCGTGTCATCGGGAGGAGGAGGAGTGGAGAGCAGGAAGCAGCCTGCGTCGTCTGTCCCGAGGCTCCCGAGCGAAGGAGGAGCCCCGGGGAAAGAGCAAGTCCCGCCTCGGCCCCGGAACGAAGTCCAGGTGAGTGCTTTGTTTACCCTCCGTGCTGGGGCTAGGGGAGGCTCCCTCCCGCTACCCGTGTGTCAGTTCCCGCCCCCAAACCCCCCAACTCTCCGTGTGTCCGTTCCCGGCCCCGCCCCGCCTCTCCCCCCGGGTTTGGGCCACACAAACCACTCCTTCCCTGAGTGTCTGAGGCTCTGTCCCCTTCTGTCCTGCTTCTCTGCATACTTCTAATGGAGGCCCTGCCAACTGTTCCATATAGGTCTGGTAGAACTCCATGGGAATCCAGCACTTCTCGGCGTCTTGCTCTTGTTCAGTGCCTTAATTGCTTCTTTTACTTCCTCTAAAGTAAGATCCGCTTTGATTTCTTCGCTGACCTGTTGTTCCAGTCTGGGAAGTCCCGCCCCCTCTAGATATTCCTCAAGTTGCCCGTCCGTCAGAACTGCACCCCCAGTAGACTTCTTGAAAATGTTCCTTTAGTGCGCCGTTTCAGTCTCTGTGTAGTGGCTATTGATCTGTCCTGCCTCCGCAGCATTACTATAGGGTCCCTGGACGATTCTCTTGAGCAGCCAATCAAGCATGCTGCTAGGCTTATCACCTTCACCCTGCAGTTGTTGCTTGTATTCTCCAAGTTCTATTTCCCTGTCCTGCTGCTCCTCCCTCCTACTCCATCAATAGCGCAGTGTGATCCGATAAGTACCTACCCAAATATCCTACTGTGTTTCTGCCTGCATGTGTTCCGTACCGAGCGGTCTGTCCAATCTACTATGTGTTGTGGTTGCAGAGTAACCTGAATATGCCCGTTGGGTCGGATATCGTTCCCTCCATAGGTCCTTACAGCCTAGGTTGTGCGTTGCATCTTTGAGTGCGTTTACCCTACCTGGCTTACTCCTAGCGCTTGGGGGTGTTCTATCCATACTGGCATCCAGTACACAATTGAAGTCCCCCACCCAGATCAGCCTTTCTATTGTTGTCTGTGTTCAACTTTTGCAGTCTAGGAAAAAACTCCCTGTCGTCCACATTGGGCACGTACACATAGAGTATATTCGGAACTGTGCTGTCTCCCTGCACGAATATATATCTTCCTTGTGTATCTGCCTCAGAGTACACCAGGCGAAACGGGATACCAGGAGGAGAACATGTTAGGTGTACATTTTTTTGGGCAATATTTTTGTGCAAAAGTGTTTTCATCATAAATGGACTGGAGGACTAATTTCTTGCTAAAATATTGCGCAAAATGACTGATCTCCATTGTTTTTTATTACATGCGATTTCGTGTCATTTTGCCAAAATTATGGAAACCCAAATTACGAGTTTCACACGTCGAAAATTGCTGTCTATGGTTCTACTCTTGTTCATTCTCAACTGGTTATAAATTCTTCTTATGAAGGCAAAGCTGCGAAAAGGACCAAGGGCCCGAGCGTTCAGTCTCTTGCACGTATGACCAATCCCTATTCAACAATAAAAAAATATTTTTATTTTATTTTTTTTAGTCTTAAAGAAAATGAAGTGGAACAACCTTCTCTGAGAATGTTCCAAACAATCTCTGGATATAGTTGTACCAATCAACTGTATTGGAGGACTTGTCTTGGTGATGGTTGAACATCGTAGTAGATGCTAGCTGCCAGAGTTCTACCACTTGTCACAACTGGTGTTTTGCATTCATGTGGGAGGCGTTTTAAGAGGTAATTCCTGGCTGTGTACCACTCCTGCTTACAGAAATGCTGGGCTTGGAGGGGAAACAGTATAGAAGCAGAGGACCTGATCGTGACACATGGTTGAGCACTATCCCTGCAATCGCTCCGTCCTTTGTTTGCGCTGGGTCCGCCCTGATACCCTCAGAAGCGGACGCTCCCCACGACCCATGGTCCCACCTGGGTATCGTATCTTTACTGCACTCTGCTGCCGATTTACCCTGCATATTATAATTTTTACTGGTGCCTGCGCTGCACGCTGCACTCTGCTGCCGATTTATCCTGCATACTATAATTTTTCCTGGAGCCTGCGCTGCTCGCATTTCCTCCTCAGCTGCATCCGCCATAATTTAGTAGATTCTCAGCTGTTGTGGTGTGGTGCTCGCTTTGTCTGCCCTCATTGACTCGCATTGCCTCCGCATTTATTAGTAACGTGCACAGCCTGTCCCGGTTTCGATTCGCCAGCCATTTTTAGGTTTTGCCTGGCGAAAGCTGCGCTCTGCGCAGCTTTTTTGCGCAGGCGATAACCTAATGATTATAGTAGGGGAGACAGGAACGGCCCCCGTCTTCCATTGGCTAGCTCCATAAATGGAGGCTAGCCATTGGAAGACGGGCCTGTCCGTCAATGCCGGACCAGATTCGGGGGCGTTCCCGAGAATGTTTGGCTTTTGGCTACGTCAGTCGAAAGCCTGTTCTCGGGAACGCCCCCGAATCTGGGTCTGCATTGAGCCGACACCCGCCTTCCTGCCGAAGGGAAGCAGCCGTCCGTCATACAGCCAGGGCCGCGCTGGGATTGGCCCAGCCGGCCGAGCCTCCGCCGTGTCATCGGGAGGAGGAGGAGTGGAGAGCAGAAAGCAGCCTGCGTCGTCTGTCCCGAGGCTCCCAAGCGAAGGAGGAGCCCCGGGGAAAGAGCAAGTCCCGCCTCGGCCCTGGAACGAAGTCCAGGTGAGTGCTTTGTTTACCCTCTGTGCTGGGGCTAGGGGAGGCTCCCTCCCGCTACCCGTGTGTCCGTTCCCGCCCCCGCACCCCCCCTCTCCGTGTGTTCGTTCCCGCCCCCGCCCCCCCTCTCTGTGTGTCCGTTCCCGCCCCCGCACCCCCCTCCCGCTCTCCGTGAGCGACCCTGCCTAGCTGCCCCCCCACAAAATTAAAATTGTTTCATTTCTACGACTGGAATGAGAAGAAACAAAATCCCCAGTCACAAAAAGTAATGTTAGCGATCAAGTCTCGCATTACCGTTATCGTACCGGGCGGCGTAGTGATAGTGGAAGCGATCGTGCATTACAGGAGATATTAATTCAGAGACCCTAAATCTCCAGTTCGGCTTTCTCAGACTCGTAGAGAGGAGCATGGGGGCGATTCATTCCTTTCCTATTGTCTGAGCGCTTAGTCCAAAGAGCACCAACTCCCGCCGAAGCCCGCTCCCCGGGATGACTTCAGTAATCCGATTTAATTTTCAACCACATGTGGAGAATTGTTTCCCTTAATTACCATAAACGGAGACTAAAGGTTACTGTGGTCCAGAAGAAACACTTAATGGATTCTCAAGCAAAACTCTTAGGCACATTCAGGGAACGATGTTCCAAAACGTTGCTGGAGGTTTGTGGAGCAAGGAGTGCACGTGCCACATGACTGCCACCCAGGTCGAATCACCCCTGACCCCCACAACCCCGCAGAGTAACATTATAAACACACACTTATGCTAGGGGCGCACCGAACTTGCATACATGTGGGGCCAACCCCTATGCGCCACTCTGTAGAGCCTGACCCCCTTTATGAAGAGTGCCGGTCAAACCTGCTTTGGAAGCCGGGACTACACCCAGTGCCCCGCAGACCCGTCTGTCACGCCCAGCACATACCCAGATTGTTATTAACCCCTCCCGCTGTCCGTGTCTTTCCTGCCCCCCCCTCCCGCTTCCGTTTCAAACCGATGAATATTCCACCCCTCAACCCTCAAAAATATACTACGGCTTCAGTCCCCACAGAAAAGATATCTTACGGCAGGAAGTGCATGAGTTTTTTTTTCCATTTAACTTGCAGTGAAGAGACGGATACTTTTCGCGAGAGGAAGTAAAACTAGGGGATATGCGAACGTTTTTGTCAAAGGCAAGAGAGAATTATATCTAAATGGCAACTCTATATGTGTACTCTCGTTTTGTCCCCGCCGCCACGCTTAACCCTATCGCTCTTAAATGCTCTCGACCCCTTTCAGCACTCAAAACCCCACCCATCCTTCAGCAGCCTCCTTTCTTAAGGAACGCCTCAACCCCTGCGCCAGCCCATTCCGAAACTCCTCCGGTGTTACTCCATACATACACTTTTTCTGTGCATTGAAAACTATTGAATAGTCACAGCTGCTTGTACTGACAATTTGTTTTCTAATAAAACTGCAGTTCCCAACTACAGTATTGGACCAAATGTAAGCGATAATATTTTCCAACTTCCGGAGACCCGTCTGTCACGCCCAGCACGTACCCCGATTGTTATTAACGTATTTCACGAGATCTTTGCTATATTTTTTGTAAGTTGTCACACTATTCCACAGGTCGTTTATAGCTGAACAGCTTGGAGTTTTTTTTTCTTGTTCTAGAACTAACTGTACTTATGTCTTCATTTAGTTTGGTTTGAAAAAACATTTCCACAGGTATAAATTATATTTTAAATCCAACTCCCCGCTTTTGTTTAATTTATTGGCATAGCAATGCGTATCCAACTTAAAGTGTTTTACTTGTAATAATAATTCAGTGTGCCCACAAGTTCTTAAACTGTTCCAGTAATTACTATTGTTGCTAGCGAGTGAAACTGACGTGTTCATTTATGCAAGCTCTGAAAACATTTATTAAATTGTGGAATGTGCCCGGCTAGTTTCATGTTGTGCGAAATGGTGTTATTGTACTCCAGAACAAAAAAATGTACACTTTAATGTATTTGAAACATCTGGTGCTAGCGTTTGGATGATGACCGAACCACCACCAAAGAAAACCATGAAGAGTGCCAAATATATATTTGTGAATTTGTATCTTATCTCGTCCAAGGCGCACAGGGCTTGTACTGTATAAACTGCTGGGCAGTCTCCACACAGCTCGTATTAAGTTTACAGGTTTCTTTCGCATTCAGAGCATGTACAGTAGAGCAGACAGGGCAAGGTACCTTTGCACAACCGATGTACAGCAGAAATTGAAGCTACTCTCACACAGAGTAAACTGCTGCAAGTGAAGTTGTCATGCAGGACGGATAAAGAACAGTTGCCATCTGGGCAGTAACCATGCAAATTGCATCAGGTTACAGAAGTGATTACTCTGATTGTTCTACTATTTATTGCGTTGACTGATATTTAGATTTCTTTGCATTGCCTTACATTACACAATGTAATTACTGTGATCTGCATTAGACCTACAATGAGATGGCACTGGTCACCTTTTCCTTCGTAATATAAATTAAGATTTTCCTATTGTGTTTTATTACATGGATGATTACTTCATGTTTGCACTTAACTACATTACTATGTTTTTTTTACTGAGCATTAGATTAAATATTGCCCTAAGTACCTTCATCTTCAATAGATTGCATACACAGGTTATGTTGACATAACTGTATAGAGTATAGACTTTGTGTGTTTGTGTGTGGCATTTGCGAGAGATAAAGCTAGTGGCATTGCAAATGACAATGCCATTTATTTATGTTAAAAAAAACATATAAAAATAATGACAAGAGCATTGCCAATAGCTCAAACTTTAACAAAGGCAAAACCATTGTATTGTAAATGCTTGTTATATACTTCCAACCACTGAAAAGCAATTATAAAAACAGCCCAGAGAGGGCTTCACATTTGGGTCACAAGGCACCTAACCATAAACTTCTCCCCTAGAGGGCGTTGTATAACATGTATCTTCCTTCGGCATCACAAGGGAAGTCACAGACTTAAACCCTAGAGAGTGCTGCCTTCCCAGCTGAAGAGCTCGTGCTCCAGCCTGGGTAGTGCTTGAGGACAATCCTGGGTTGGTCACTGCTTCAGAGACCCTTCTAACTTAGGGTTAGTACTTTGTGGTAATTCTCCTGGGTATCCTTGTGGGAGCTGCAGCCCTCTTGCAGCTCCCCGCGTCCTTTTTTAATGTCACTGGTGGTGCCCCCCCATGTCCGGTCTGGGGGCCACCAAAAGCAGAAAGTTCGACAACTGGTAAGGTCATGCAGGACATTATGGGGAGCTCCCCCTGGGAGCGTACATATTCCATGAGTGGCTCTCCAGCTGCTCCGGGGAGAGACGCTGCCTTTGTCTCTTGCCGCAGGGCCCTGTGCTGTGAGCTTTATCTTTGTGTTTGGAGTTGCACCTAGACACCCCCATACCTCCAGTCTTTGGGGCAGCGGAGGGAGCTCACCCCTCGCTGCCCTGATGGCTTCCAGTGCGAGCAGCACTTCTCTGTGCTGCCGCACGAGCCAGCAGGTTTCCTATGTGTCGACTGTCATGGTGGGCTCCCGTTCCTCCTGAATACAGCCACAGGGAGCGGGGTGGGCTGCCACTACCAAGGTTGGGGGCATGGCAGAGCTCCTCCTGCAACTCCTCTGGGCTTTTCTCCTCCTTGGTGTAGAGATCCCTCAACTATTCCTCAGGGAGTGTAAGGGACTAGCTTCCCTGGTCATGGGGAGATTTCCACTGGGCCTTGGAGCAACTGCAGGCTGAGTCCTTAGTTCATATGGATATCAGGGGGTTCCATCTTCAAGCTGTCCATAGCTGCCGCCTCCAGTCCCAGTATCTAGCAAAAAATCCCAAACAAGAGGCAGCCCTCCCCCTTACACTAGACCTTTTGAGTGGGGGTGGAAGGTTTCAGAAGAGGGGCACCTCTGGCCAATCCTGGGGTGCCTCATCACCTCCCTGCCCCCGTCCCAACCTTCCTGCACAGCCTGCTGGGACATTTCAAAATGGCGTCACACAGGAGTCACTAGTTGCACCTACTATGGGGGCTTCAGCTCTGCCCCTCGATTACGTCACTATCAGGGCCCTTCCCACCAAACATCCGGAGGGATGCCCCTCCTGCATTGGTTCTAGAGGTCTGGGCTCCCTCCTTTGTTCAGCTGGCTTGGGCTGGCCCATCCCTGGTACAGTGTGACAGCTGACTGTGATGACCATTCTCACCCATTTCCTCCTCAGGAGCTTAGTGAAGCACTGCTAATTGCTCCTTTTGTATGGGATGAACTTTGTTCCTGCTGCTAGAGAGAGATGTAATTAACTTGGCACAGCGGGGTGACAAAAGGCCTGGATTCTGATTCTGAGCTTAGCCAGAGAAATATGACAATCCTAGATGGCCCACAAGCTGCACAGATATCGTTTTGGAATTTGTAAAACTGATTTTCCAGCAAAGTGTACACCCCAATTCAATATGTCACTGGTCTCTGTAGGCCAAAGGGAAGTGAAGCTGCACACTAAGGCACTCTTACCCATAGGTGTATAATGGAGTGCAACTGCAGTCAAGACAGGAAACCACACTGACTTTCCCTATGAGTGTACACTAATGTGATGAGGCTTACATTGGGTCAATATCCAATCTTGCAAAGTCCCCTATGCAAAAGGCAACCTGCGCGCAGTTTACAGCCTGCGCACAACAGGAGTCTCCCATGTGCAGCCCACACATGGGTGCACTCGCGTATGCATATGTGTTCACGTTTAACCACCCAAGTGCCTCTTGCTGCGTCACTGTGGCCACATCTTAAAAAGCAGACACAAGCAGTAAACACATGCAGTTCATTTACAGTGAGTTCAACATGGGTGAGTTACAGGTTGTGAGGCTCATCCACAGTAAAGATGTAAAAAAAACAGATGTTGAAAAAGCAAAAAAAGCAGGGTGAATTTGATGGGCAACCCATCGCCTTACATTCGGTGAGATGACTGGTCACTGCTGAAAATTCAAGTGATGGTGAGGTCACTAGTTTGAATCCCAGCAAGGATGACTCACCTTTCATCCTTCAGAGGACAATAAACTGGGGCAAAGTAACACCTGGCATTTACAGCAGTTATAAATACCAAAAGTTCATAAGCTTCAACTGGCTTCAGGTTGAATCTGGTTATTTACTGCTACAACTTAACAGTATGAAACAAACATTTCCCATTGTTGTGACATCACCAGGGGAGGCTTTCATTAAGTCCTGTGTTCTGCCACCTCGTCCAGGTATGTGCAGACCTGAGCCAGGCAGCAAAATATAGGCTGGTGGTCCTCCCACCTTCTACCACCTCTCCCAAGCCTCCACAGACCTGGTGGAGGAAAGAGAATATTGACCGGTCTGCCTCTACCATCCACCACTTTTCTCTGCCTCCGCAGATCTCTGCAGTCTCAGGATGAAATACACCACAATGACTACCAGCTCTCAGAGCCACTCTCAACAAGGTGCCTGTTCTCTGCTCTCAGTGTAAGAGTGAAGAATGTGGGTTTGGACAGTGAGGCAGAAGCATGAGACAGATGGTGGTGCGAGTGACTGGCCCAGAGAGATTAAGTGCTTTGCCCAGAATCACAGGCAAAAGTTGAGGATTGAACCTGGTTCTCGGGTTCCAAAGTTAGCATCTATAGCCACATCTCCTACCTGAAATAATTCACTTGGGGAACAGATGACTAGATCAAGTTGATTTACTTACAAAACACACACATTTTGTTAGGAGAAGTAGAAAAAACTGAATTTGTTGACCAATCCGAGTATGGAAGCATTAGGGGTGGGAGCGGGTTGGGGCATTAATTTTGAAATATGTGTTTTGTTCGAAGGTCTATCCTTATTATTGCTTAACAATGACTGCTACTTCAATTTAGTACTTGACGATTTAAATGGCACCACTATGTATACAATTGGAACTGAAATATGATGTTTGTATGGTTGTACAATGGAAAAACTCTTAAAAATAAAAAGTAGAAAAACAACCTCCCGATCCACCCCCAATGAATGCTCAGAGTGCATAAGAAGCAAAACTAAGATGGTGAATGATAAATGAGGCTAAATGAGTGAGCGTGAGGAAGATGAGTAAGACATCAGTGGAGGATTCAGTTAGAGAGACTCTAAATGAGCAGAACAAGATACGTCAATGGTGGCCAAAGCTCAGCAACCCAAATGCGCAAATTGCAGAGGAGCATGTATGGGAGAAAGAGAATAGAAAGTTGCATCTCAAAAAATCTCACAAAGCCATGGACAGCAATAATAGGAAGATGATGCTCCCAGATTGGGAAAATTACTTTACTTAAGCTACAACCTCAGAAAAGAGCAAGGATGCTTTGCGGCACAGAACACAAATGAAATGAGAATACAATGCCAATACTGTGTAATTAACAGCAGAAGAAAATCAGATAATATCACTAAGCCAAGAGCCCCAAGAGACAGCTAGAGAGATTAGCAACTGGATGATGGTTCACCTATGAGGCATTGAAAAAAGAGATTACCAAGAATGGCCCACGTGTGAGGCAGTATTCTTCAAAGGATCCTGCCCCTGGTCACTGGGGGGTCTTCATTATATCGCCCAACTACCAGAATTCATATCTCCATTTACTTTTGGAAACATGTCATCAGCACTTACAGTGATTCTGTGGGTAACAAACACTGGTAATTCAGAGCTCCGGTGCTCAGGATGAAATCCTCAAGTCACCTTTTTACGCAAGTGTTCACTCTCTTTGTGGCTCTGTTGCACAAGCAGGGAGTGACAATGTACCTTTATGGTAACTCAACACAAAAAATAACAGCACACTCACCTGACAACCAAAAAGCTTGAGGTTAGAGGGTTTCCTCTGAACATTCAAAAGTCATGCATCCAGCCATCCTCGAATTTGGAGTACATTGCTGCAGATTTAAGAAAGACTTGTGCATGGCATTTCCATCAGAAGCCACAACCAGCAATATGAACAGCTACTTGCCAACAGTGCTGCAGAAGGATCAGGTCTGTGCCAATGAGTGGCTCCTGGTGGAGGGAGACACAGTTAAGACCAACCACAGCAGATAGACTGGTAGGGACACGCCATAAATGATTTAATTGCATGCTCTACTTTTTGTCTCGCCCTCTAAGGTGACATACATTGTCGTATTGCCCCTCGGGAATACCGGTCTCTAGGATGAGTTCTGCAGGTATGGGATGTCAGTCACTAAATGTACAGTATCTCAAATGAGACTGCACACTGTCTGTCCAAGGACAAATACAAGAGTTCCAGAAGCATTAACACGCACACGCTACTGAGCTGTACACCTCCCAAAACATGGGCCATGTAGAAGAATCCACATGTTCTAGGTGTGCTAATGGTCGCTTTGGTGAGCCCTCTTACTCAGTCAGCCGGACGCTTGTAAAGCAAGTGAATTTGACTGCAGAAGCAGCATCGGGTTATGCAGGAGTGTTGTAGGCCTTTGGGTTCCAATTTGGAAGCCCACAACCTGGACCAGAGTAGAAGATGTGTTAGAGGTTTTTTGTTTTCTCCAAACAGCATCTGTGTATTTGCTTGTCTCTCATAGATGGAAGGGGGAGCACCAGAGACTGTAGGAAGAAATGAGGAGACAGGCGTTCTTACAAATGCTAGCACCCTTCCTGATACATTTGAGTTTCTCATGTCTTGATAGTGAAAAACTTTTAAATGTATTTTTCACTATTACAAGGCCTACCTTTCCAGGCCTCGAAAAATCATTAAACGTTTAATAGATCTGCAGGTGACTTGAATAATGTACTCGACCTAACTGCAATGCGCTTGAGCCATAAACTGGCCCAAATTGTGTGATCCTAGGCAAATTTTTATTTCATCAAGTCACCTTTTTCTTTATTATTAAATATGTGACCACCTTCAATTATGCGAGGTCAACATATTTGCTGTACAAAAACTCTTATGTTTGATTTAATAGACAACACATTTGCACATTGTATAAAAACAAGTAGCCCATGTAATGGGAACGCAAGACCCCTCACTTGCCTCCTGGTTCATCAATAGCATGGTTATAAGGGCAGGGCAGGATTGTTTCTACATTCATGTTTAAAAAATCTCACTTTTAATAGATCTATTACGGAAGCATGACGTAGTGGTGCACTGTCATTTACAGACAGAATATTTCCATTGAAATGGCCACAAACCTTCCCGCCGGCATGCAGTTTAACTGATACAACTATATAGAGTACAACTAATAATGGGTAGTTATGTTTCAGCAAATATTTATCATTTGGACATCACCAAGTAAAGTGTTCGGATTTGTTTTGATCCTATTAAAATATTTGTTTCTCTCACACATTAGAATTATAAAGAATATCAAAAAGAGCGTTCCCAGCTACTGAAATATATTTTAAAATGTTTGTACAGTTTATTTACAAGGTTTTTAAATGTTTTTTTAGAAACAAAGTGACATCCTATAGCCTTTTCCTTGCCTTTCCATGCACACAGCATGATTGCCAGGCAGTTCACTTTACTTTTCTTACTCTGACTGCAAAGTTGGTGGATTCTGTAAACACGATCTCCAGGATACAATAAGGAACAATATGTAAATATGTCAAAAAAAGGAAAAGGGGGACCAGGAACTAATTGTGGTCCAGTGCCTGTGCTCCACTATCAAGTTGTTAAACCAAAGAGGGGGTCACTGTTCCACTCGGCGGGGGTGCAAAAAAGTCACCCACTCACCAATGAGAGAGGAAGGAAAGAGGAATAGGCAAGAGGATAAGCCTAGATCTAGAACCCACTATGCAGGGGGAGAACAAGTATGGTCTCCTGTTGCCCTCACACACCCCAAAGGATGTCATGCTTCATCATCGGGCTTTTGCTCCTCGTCGGGCCGGCGCTACAATGTCCTATGGGCCCCCCAAGGGTTGCTATAGCGGAGATCTTTTAGAGAACAGCCATTAGATGAGTGTGGGTGTGTGGGGTGGGTCCTATGTGCATAGTGAAAGTGTATGTGAAGTATAAAAATGGCTAAGGGATACCAGAAAAAAGGTATATTTATTGTGGTGGTACCCTTGTCATTCAAAAAAACTTGAATGTTGTGCGTTACGCCTATGGGCAATGATGTGCCCCTGGTAACTAAAAGGTCAGGTTGACATGATTTGAGCCTAAATGGTCATAAAGATCGTCAGGACCAGCAATAGATAGATAGATATCTATCTATGTCGACCTGACGTTTTCGTTACCAGGGGTTGTTTTTTCTGTATTTTCAAAAGAAAATCCCAAAGTGGGAAAATGCTACCCTCACCATGGGAATCGTCTCTCGTGCCAGGGGAGGATTTAGCAGTTTTCACTATCCGATGCCACCTTGGTTCCAGTCCAGGGAAGACATGGCTTGGCAGTTCGGGCTGGACTGTTCCCATGAGGCACAGGGTCAGACTGATTTGCATATAGCCATGTCTGAACTGGGGTGGCAGAGTGGGCTAAAGAATGGTGATGGATTAAACCCAGATCTTTTG
This sequence comes from Lissotriton vulgaris, assembly GCF_964263255.1. Lineage (NCBI taxonomy): Eukaryota > Metazoa > Chordata > Amphibia > Caudata > Salamandridae > Lissotriton > Lissotriton vulgaris. The sequence goes on along the minus strand of NC_141691.1, from coordinate 838,878,637 downwards.
ACTGGGTGTGAGTGTTTGATTGATTCAGATGCTCCGTCCATCACCACCCCCTTTTGTACCACCTTGGTTTTTCTTGGCTTTGATGGGCTGTGAAAACGGACTTATAATTCTGCCCCTTTAAATCAGGTGACCTGAATTACAGATCTGCCTCAGACAGCCCTTAATCCACAGGGCAGTGGAGGGGTTTGAACTCTGCCTTGATAAAACAAAAGGTCTATCTACATCTAAATTTGGCGGGTGGACCATATTCTTCGTGGTAACCTGAACTTAGTGAGAGACTGATCTGGCATAGGCCTGGGAGTACTGTGTGTCAACCTAGATATAAAGCAGGCCGGGTGTGAGAGGCACGGGCTGCACACATCCGTTTACCTGTTTTAACCTGAGCCTGCTACCAGGGAAAACCCAATACCAGAGTGGGGAACCCACTAGAGCCAGGTAACATAGTAATCAATGGAGGCTCCTACGAGCAACAAGCTCCGCATCTGGGAATGAAGTATTCATGTAGTGACTTGTCTTTTCTTACAAGGAGAAGCACAAGCCTGGGCATTGATTTTACTGCACCACTGGGGAGTGTGGAATTGATTTTTGAGCCTGAGTAACCACCACACTAACCTCCCCAAAAAGCCTGTGAGTGCTCACCTACGCAACAAAAGAGTCAAGTTTTGAAAGAGTTGTATTGGCCTAGTTTGCAGAGCCATATTAGGAGTGGATCAGGGACAGCCGAGGAAAAAGCCTCAACCCCCACAGTTGTGGTCCAGTGGCCCGTCTGCCCTGTGACCTCCTGAATGGGTTCTGATACCTGTAAGGAGCCCAACTGATCCCTCACAGTTTTTAAATGAAGAAAGATACTGGATTTGTGTAAGCACTCACAAAGCCATCACGGAAGGTAGTAAACATTAGATTCACACCTCAAAATGAGAAGGTCTCAATCGAAGACAGAAGGACCCACGAGACAAAGGTAACCCACTGGACACATAAATCAACCAGTGGGACCTCAAATTGGGATTTACAGATTTGGTCCAATAGCATCATAAAATGATATTTCCATAACTGTAAGGACTAGAGTTAGTTTAAAAGGATCGAGAATCATTGACACTGGCCAGAGCCTAATGAACACAACTGAAAGTAGTGGTGTGAACAGAAAAGTCTTTATACATCTGAGATTGGATGAGGACAGACACAGTCTCCCCGAGAGGTCAAACAGGTCAGAGACAGTTCATGCTCACCAACAAGGCATTCCAGAAAAGAGACTCTGCCGCTCTTCAACACCTGGTCATGCAGGGCAATTTTAACTAGCAAGGCTGCAAAGTCTTCTTGGCTTCTGGGCACTCTGCCCCCATGACAGCCTCCAAGACTGCCTTCAGTCTGCTTGGTCTTAGTCTTGCCTTCTTCTTTTGTCTTGGATCTAGTCTTCTTTGTGCTGCGAAGTGCATCTTCTGATTCATCCAAAAAGTTCATGGCCACTGGATTTCTCCACCATCTAAACATTTTACCAGCATTTAATGGAAGACCGAAGCTGCAATGCCTGTCTCTAGTAAAGTTTCTCTCTTGGCGCTGTTGTGGGCTGTCTCCCCGCTCAAAGTCCAGGTGCCTGTAGAGTACCTGGCCTAATTACCCACCATTTAGCCTACTTCTGAGGTAGGAGCCATAGCCAAATCAAAGTACAAGATTTCTTTGAATTTCAAAATTCTCTTACGATCAGGAGGATATGCATCTTTAGGCCTTTTACCTCATGCTTTTGCATGCAGTCAGACATGAATGGAGCGGGCTGGTAAGAACCTGCCTATTTCATCCAAGTCACCAGGTTCCTGACTATGGAGGGGACAAACCCACAAAAGGAAATGGGGAAGGGTAGGGTTCAGTGCAACAGAGGGAAGACTTGTTTAGCAGGACAGGGATGACTATTTTCCCACAGAGAGCCATACAACTGCAGTTTTGGGGCAAGGGCATCAGTAACAGAGCACATGTTGGTTGCCACATCCACAACAAAAGACATTCTACAGTAGAATACACAATGTTTTCAGATCTGCATAAAATACATGAAATAAACACCTGTCGTCCTGCACACAATCTCCAGGTCCCACAAGATAAACACACATTTACTCCACACCAAGCATTTTCTGAAGGCAAGAATGACAGTTTAAAAAAACGTTATTTTCATTTTATATTCAAACATATGTATATTGATCATTGCATTACATACAGCGGCAGCAGCAAAGAAACAAACCTGAGTTTGTTCCGACAGCTACAACAGAATGAGTACTTCCAACTTAGCATTTACACCCGGGGGGGGGGGGTTTGTATCATTATACATTAATGCACATACAACAGCCTTTTACAGTCAGGAGATACATCCCACTCCCTTCATCTCATCAGCGTGAGACAACCCAACACAAATGTCAGCAACACAGACTGAACGATGCTCCAGTCCCGCAGTGTCCCTGCTATTTCAGCCAATCCCCGTCCTCTCATGTTCCACCCCCACTTCTTCTTCAGTGGAGTTACGGGCCAAGTATGCCCAAAAATGGTTCACAAATATTTTTAGGTTTGCAGCGAGTGGGTATAAGCGCATTACAGTTTTCTGAGTGTGTGTTACAGCGAGATAGGTCGGCCGTTCCTCTATTGTAGTGGTTGGGTCCTTCACCCATAGAATAGCAATATTGCGCTTTGCTATTTGGATATACAGTGCTAATAATTTGCGTGTGCCTTTGGGGTACTCCTTAGTGTGATCTATCAACTCTTCCAGGGGAGTCAATCTAATTCCTACTCCCACTATGTCTTGCAATGCATTATGCACCGTCTCCCAAAAAAACGGAATCTTCGGGCAGGCCCATGCCGTGCGTGAAGTTTGCCTCTGCCGCCCCACATCTCATGCATTTGTCATCCTCGCGGAGCCCGCACTTTTGCAGTTAAACTTGGGTGTAGTACACTCTCTGCAGAAACGTAATTTGTATTAAGCAATGTCTGCCATTTTGAGAGATAGTCTTCGTGTCCCTGCAGCAATATACCCATTGTTTATCAGTAATACCTATCTGTAACTCTGCGTGCCATTCCTGGAGCGATTTTAAGGAGGAGGGTCTGGCTCCACGTTAGCGAGTGTGTACAATATCGAAATCCTGTGTTGTGGTGTTTCTGCACTAAGCAGGTATGTTAGAGGGTTAAATTCAGATGGTTCAAGCATGTCCTCCCCCAGTATTGTCCGAAGTGCAAGCCTTGAATGAAAAAATTAAATCTTGCTACTAGGGAGGCTTCTGGGAATTCTGTGGCAAGCACATCCCATTGCTTGACTGTCCCATCTAGAAAACACCCACTCATGGTGATTATGCCCAGCGCACGCATGGCCGAGATAAATTCTTTCTCATTGGCAACCACCCGCACATTTCCAATGGCAATTTAGGAGAAAAGAGAAGGGTAAGGCCCGCATGACTGCCGCCCTCCAGAGTAGGCTCCTCATGCACCAACTGGATTTATAAGGTGATAGCGCCTCTTCGGTGTCTCAGAAAGATACTGCTTTTTTAATCTATACTTGTGGGCTACCTGAGGCCCTATGCAACCAATGAATTGCATGCATCTGTTGTGTGGCACAGTAATACAATTCAAAGTTTGGGGCTCCAAGCCCTCCTGCTGAATGTGGTTTGGTAAGTGTCTCCCATCTTACCCTTGGCTGCTTCCTGGCCCAAACCAGGCGGAGCAGGAGGGAACGCAGTGTGAGGAAGAAGGATTTCGGCATTAAAATAGTAACATTGTCAAAAAGGAACAGAAAGCATGGGAGTACTATCATTTTCAGGAGTGAAATACGCCCCAACAAAGACAGCGGCAGGTGTATCCATTTCTCAATGGATTCCGATAGTTTATTCATCGCTCTCCCGTAGTTTTCAAGAACCACAACTTCCGGGTCAGTGGGAATTTGGATTCCCAAATAGCGAGTAGGTTCCATTGACCGCACAATAGGGTAATCAACTACGAACGGAGCCGTGCATGGGGTGAGGGGGAACGCCTTAGATTTATTCCAATTAATGTGTAACCCGAAATGTTGACCAAATCGTTCCACCTCCTGCAGAATAGATGTTATGTTCCTTGAGGGCGCTCTGACATATAGAAGTGTGTCATCTGCATAGGCAACGATTACCAAATTGCACTGGGGGAACCTTAAGCCACGGTGCTTGTGGTACTCGCGCAAAGCGCACGCCAGGGGCTCCGCAGCAAGAGCATTCAGGAGAGGAGACAGGACACCTCTGCCTTGTACTCCTTGTGATGTGTATTGGTTCTGAAAGTAACCCGTTAACATGTACCCATGCTGTGGGCCTCTCATACAAAACTTCTATTAATTTGATAAATACATCTCCTACCCCAACCCTTCTCAGCACAGCCTTCAAGAAGCGCGATTCAATAGAATCTAAGGCCTTCTCTGCATTGAGAAAGACCGCTGCAGCTTGCGTCTCTGGGTTAATACTAGCCATTGTGCCAAATAGAGTACGCAAATGACTTGTTAGCGAACAAGTTGGCACAAAGTCCGATAGTTCTGGTGCCACCTCTATAGGGAGCAAAGGAAAGAGGCGGTTGGCAAGAATTTTGGCAAATATCTTTGTATCAGTATTGAGCAGCGAGAGCGGCTGATATGAGGAGCACTGGTTCGACGGCCTATCTTTCTTTAAGAGAGTAATCAGAGTGGCTTCTCTCATACTGGGGGGCATTATCCCATCTGTAGCCATCTCCTTAAATATAGATTCACCAGGTGTGGTAGCAGTTGGTCGAGATATGCTTTAGAAAAAGCTACAGTTAGTCCATCCGAACACGGGCCTTGCTATTGGCCATTGTTTTCAGCACTGAGGTAATTTCAGTAGGGCGTAGTGGTGCCATCAAATGTTCCTTGTGCAAATTGGTCGGCCATTCCATGGCTATATGCGTTAGGTATTTTTCATCCGATTCATCAGAGTCAGATGACCGCAAACTGTAAAGTTCTGTGTAATAGGATCGTAATCTGTCCGCTATTTGTACAGCTCCTTACAATGTCGTACCTTGGTCATCTTGTAGCTCCAGCACTTCGTTAGACCCACCTGCCGGCTTGGTCAGGGAGGCCAGCGTGGCGCTCGGCCTCTCCCCCTCTCATTACACTTTTGCTGACGCATATTCCCCCAGATGCACCACCTCGGCTTGCGCTGCATCGTTATATTCATTTCTCCTATCCCTGATCTGCCTCAACACCTCAGGTGAGGAGTCCACAGTCCCTTGGCATTCCAATTCTGTCAATTCAATCTCAAGCCTATATGGTCGCCCCCTGATGGAGCGAAGCGTTCCAGCGTGTTTTGAGATGACCACACCTCTAATGAAAACTTTACATTTTTCCCATATAATGTTCACCTTGGGAACACTGCCCAAATTGGTGGCGAACAATAGATCAATTCCTGGGAGACTTCTGCCCTGAATACCTCATCCAACAGGGAGTACTGGGGAAAAGGGCACGTTCGGACCCTAGGCTGCATATCGTCTATTTTCAATTGTAATTTGACTGGGGAATGGTTTGAATACGTACGTGGAAGGTGTGCACAATGTGTTACGAAAGGTATTAAGGTACAGGACTCCAACCAGTAGTCTACATGTGTGTGTATATCGTGTTCTGAAGAGTAGTGTGTGTACTCTCTACCCATTGGCGCCCGGTGCCTCCATATGTCAACCAGATTATCAAACTCTGTTATTGTTGTAATTGCCTTAGCAGCAGCTGAGGCAGAGTGCTGAGGACCCAGTGAGCGGTCCAGTGCAGGGGATTGCACCCAGTTGAAGTCACCTCCCCATAGAGTGGGCATTCCAGAATATGTGAGGATTTTGTATGCAGTGTGCAATACAAATTGAGGATTGTCATAATTCGGGCCATACACTCCCACCACTCCAACGTCTAAGTTACCCTTGCGACAATGTACTATAACATAGCCACCTTCTGGGTCCGATGCCACTGTTTGCACTGTGATGTTAGACCGTGTCTGACCAAATCAGGACCCCCCCTTGCATGGTAAGTAAAACCAGCTTCCACGCATATACCCTTCTTCCTTCTTCGTGACAACAGTCTGGTGGTGGGTGCAAGATGGGTCTTTTGCAGCACTGAGACATAGATGTTATGCCTAAGTAGGTATAGAACCAGCTTACAGACCTTACGTTGGGCGTTTCATCCCCTAATGTTCCAGGTTAGAAAGCTAGGTATGTGATCCCCTTGAGTGTCTGTGCAGTGACTACCCCCACTCATGGTTGTACGCTAAGATGCCATATACATGAAATACATAACTGTCTGAATAAGCACACTGCTCATCATAAACACTGCGGCTGCACCAAAATACACAAATTTCCCTTCCTCTAACTCCCACCCACGTCACGCCCCCCAACGTTTGACATAATAACATATTCCCCTCCCTCCTCAGAACAAAAATCTCCACTACTGAACTATGTGTAATACACTGTTGGGCAGAGAGGGTCCAACCAGCTATGGTAAACCCTAACACCGCTACATTTGCTACTTTCTAACTGAGTGCCCCCATTGCAGTCACCATTTAACTATAAGCCAGTAGGACGGGCTAGCTACAGTACATACTACCACTGATAAAATGGTGTACAATCCCAGACATGTGCTCCCCACCCGTCACCGCCCAATTCACCCGTCAACTACAAGAACACAGCACAGCATCCACGAGAGGTGTGGCATAGAACATCGGAATATCAGAAGCATTAGTGCAATGGAGAATAAGGAGCTTCCTTTAACATAGAATCCCTTTGCTAAGAATGTCCCCAATACTGAAGCACTTAGCTCACACATGTGCGTATGGTTCTGATCCAATGGACTTCCAGGGTTATGGTCCACTTCTGCACTTTCAGCTGATTGAGTATTGTTCGGCCCCTTAGTGTAGCCTTTTAGTGCCTGCTGGGCACTGCCCGGGTCCGCATATACCTTCGATTTCCCACGAACTGTGATCTTCAGACGTAGTCAATGTTCATCTCTCTGAGCTTGAGCTTGATTGGCACAAAATGTCTACGCTCCTCTTGAACCTGCGGGGTGAAGTCTGGATACAGTGGCAGCACAGAGCCCTCATAATTAAGTGTTCAAAGCTCTCGCCGTAGTGTGGCTTCCATGACCTGATAACTGAGTATTCGGGCAATGATGGAGCGGGGGGGGGGGGGGGGGGGCTGGGCACGAGCAACCTGTGGGCCCGCTCCACCACAAAGATAGCGGAAAAGGTATCACGTCCCAGAAGAGGGGTAAGTAAATTCTCCACATAGAGTTCTGTTACTCCCATGGCAGTGGACTCCGGAAGCCCCACTATGCGCAGATTGTTGCTCCTAGAGCATGCTTCAAGGTCTTCAGTTTTCACCTGTAGAGACTCCATGATCTTCGCCACCTGTTTATGTGCGTCCGCGGCCTCGACCTGTTGATCCTTCATGCCAGATACCCATCTCTCCACCATGTCGATTCTTCCTGCTTGTTTATCCAGCCTCTCCGACATGCGATCCATGTGATAGGAGAGGGAATCTATCTTACCATCTATTGTGGATAGGCTCTGCTGCATGGCTTCCAGAATGCATCATAAATTTCCACCAGGCTCCGGACCAGTAGCCCCCTGCTCCCCCAGGTCAGCATCTGCACCATCATCACGAAGTCTAGTGCATTTGCGCTGGTCAAATTGTAGCTTTGATTGTGTTTTGTCATGCTTCCCCATGCTGCAGCAGCTTACGTGGGGGCCGGGCCTATAGTAAGCCTGCACAATGTGTGGGCTCCCTCTCAGGCTAACTCTACCTTAGCCTCTCTGCATGTACCTTCAGCCACAAGAGCATCCGAGCCTGTTATACGCCAATCCCAGCGCCTGCCTGCAGTGAGCCTCTCACTTATGCCTCTCTCCTCCTAATGACCAGTTGTTGTTGTCGGGCCTGCACCCCCTCCCCCCCCCCCCAGCATGCATAACAGCTACTGTATGGGTTAGCGTTGAAGCTGGGGCAGAGCCGCCACCTCCACAATACATGGGATGAGTCTGAGGTGTCCCAGCAGCACCAGAGGGATATCAGGAGAGTGCTGCGGTGATGCGATCACGCCAGGCACCAGCAAGAAGTGGTGTCTCTTTGCATTCACCTCACGCCACCGCAGCCAATCATGGGCCCAGGGAGAGAGCGCAACCATCACAGGCTCACGTAATGCACACTGGTCCAGGGCCACAGCGTGTAAAAGGAGACATCCCGATGGCCTCGTTTCCCTCCTCGCACTGCTTCATAGGAGTCAGGCCCAGGCCTCGATTTGCTGTGCAGCAACTCCTGCAGCCTAAAGCAGGGTGATGTTGCGGTCAGGACGCCGCTCAATAGCACAGCAGCCATTCGGTGGAAAACAGAGTCTGGCCCAGGTCTCAAGTCACTGTATAGCTGCTCCCGTGGCCGGAAGCAGAGGTGCTGCTGTGGTCGGGACGTCGCTCATCAGCATGGCAGTCCCTCAGTCAAATAAGATGTCCAGCCTAGACCCAGCACCATCCGAACGCCAGGTACTTCAAGCCAGCAACAGCCATCTCGATCGCTGCACCTGCCTCCGCAACACTGCCAGGCTAGGATCTCAATTAGCGCCGCACCTTTGCCGATCCGGGCAATTCAGGAACCGGAGCACAGCCAGTGACTGCTGCTACCGCCTACATACAAGTTTAGTTATTTCTGGCCTCAGGTAAAGGATATTTTTGGCAGGATAGCAGTGGTGTGTGCCAGAGCTCAACTACTGCGTGCCCCTCTTAAGGCCAGGCAAACTCAGCCCTCCGGCAAGAATGACAGTTATGGGAAATGTGTCAGATTTTAAATGGTAGAGACCAGTAGTTGATATTCTTTCCAGGCACAAAAGGAAAATCTCCAGAAACACAGCCTCTAGACTAATCAGCTACCACCCTGGTCTTGTCTTTTAATCTGTGTTGAACTTGATTCTGCCCCAGCAATATGCCCGGATTTTGCTTTTCAGATCACCCATTTTTTGGTTTTGCTGTGGGTGAGCCTCACTACCAGTGTCTTACCCCTGGTAAACACATGGTAAACGGACTGCGAGTGTTTACCACCAGTGTTGTAAGGCGGTAAGGGGCACTTGGCTGGTTGCACAGGAACACGTGTGAACCCATGTGCAGGTTGTGCATGTGAGACTACTGTGGTGCACACCCTGGTAACAACGCACAGGTAGCCTGGCACAATGGGGACTCTGCAGGGTTAGATATTCACCCGGGGTAGGCCTCATGAGGGTAGTGTACACTATTATGGAAAGTCTGTGTGCTTTACTGTTCAACTATAGTGACACTCTATTATACACATGTGGAGGGAACTGCCTTAGAATATACTATGGGCCTAAAGAGACCATTTACGTCTTGAATTAGAGTGCAAACTGTGCGGGAAAATCAAATGTGTAACGTACAAAATGATAATCTGTGCATCGTGTGGGTCCTTCAGAGTTCCATATTTTCCTGGCTCAGCTCAGGAACAGAACCCAGGCCTTGTGTCACCCTGCTGTGCCCAGTAACTGCACTTTCTCAAGCAGCAGGAACAAAGGCTGCCTCCACACAGAAGGAGCAATTAGCAGTACTTTCCCCAGGTCCTGAGAGGAAAAGGAGTGGGGCGGAATCATCTGCATCAATCACTCAGCTGTCACACTGCACCAGGGAAGAGCCTGCCCAAGCCCACTGAACAAAGGAGAGTGCCCAAACAACTGGAGCCAACTCAGAGGTGGCCGCCTTTTGAAATTCTAGAGTGCAAGTCCCTGGCAATGATGTCTGCAAGGGTAGAGCTGAGACTACAGGAAGTAATGTGGCCAGTGGCTCCTTGATGTTGCCATTTTGGATTAACCCAGCACACTGTGCAGGAGGCTTGGGACAGGGGTGGAGGGGTGATGTGGCACCCCAAGACTGGCTAGGGCTGCCTGTCTTCTAAAACCTTCCACGCCCCTTTGAAACCTATTGCACAAGGTGGAGCCACTCTCTTGCCTGCACATTTTCCACCTGCTTCACTGTTGGATTCTGGGACTGCCAAGGAGAACTGGAAGGTGGAACCCACTGACCCTCCACTCAGGACCCAGGACTCTGTAAGCTGAATCCAGAACAAGTGAGTCTCCCCAAGGGCCAGTAAGGCTGGCATCCCCCCTTACTCCACTCGAGGACCAGTTGGGGGAAGCCCTGGACATTTCTGCACCCACCAACCTTGCCACAAAGGAGAACTGGCACAGGGAGCCAGGATGACCAGCTTTTTGAAGGATGGCACTACTCCGGAGGTGAGGAGGGTTGTTGCAACTGCCCCTAATGGATAGAGTGGGCTACAAGTAGTAAAGCAAGCCCAGGATCGTCCAAAGTGGCCCAATGTGGCCCGATTTATGCCCTTTTAAAATTTAGTGACAGTTGACCTTCCCCTTTGCAGAGCGCATGAGGCTCCGCATCTGTTTGATCGATTTTCCCTGGTGTGGGCCAGGTCCTGGGGGATGGTGCAAGAAAGCTGATTTTGTAACATTAGGGGAGAGGGTGTGCGTGGTGCTCACTTCGCTGTTTCCATCTTGCCTGGGGACACCATCCCATAGGCGGGATTATGCTGGAGGGAGCCAGGACTCCATTGCCATGCTGCCCTCCAACGCTGTTCCTTTTCAGGGGTGCACGACTAGGACCAAGAAAAGCAAGGCAACGCAGTGCAAGGCCACATTTTACAAAAGGAAAACTCAGGTCAGCTCTCCCCAGCACAGAAAGAGAGCCGCTGTTCCAATATTCACTGCATTCCGGAAACTCGCCCATAATGCTTTGCGGGGCATTCCTTTTAAAATGCATTTAGGCCCATTTCTTCGCCTGGGGTGGTCCTAGGACGATGGGACCACCAACAACTCGTTCAGCATAATGTGCTCCTGCTTTGCAGGTCATCTTCTTGGTCCTCACCCTAGTTTGGGAGGGACCCCAAAATCATCACCTTTTCCAAAATTTGATGCAATTTCAAACTTTCCTATGGTTGGAGTATTGGCTCTTTAGCTGGGAGTTGTTTATTTTCTAAGTGCTTTGTATGTGGTAACAATTTTGAAGGATTGTAAAGCCTGAAAAATGTGTAATGAATAGTTTATGTCTTGGTGCCCACTAGGAGTTGATTGTATGGTTGCATTGCAATGTTTTGTCCATTATGTTGGTTGATTGCAATAACGTCTAGGGATCGTTCTAACCATTACAGGCAATGCAAAGACAATGATTGAAGTTTTTGTGGCCAGATCTGTTCAAAGTGAGCGGCTGTGTTGGGTAAACACCCTCTAATTGCGAAAGGTGAAAACTGCACTTATATGCATTTACAACAAAGAGGTCTCTTAGGGGTTATACTTCAAGTATAGTATTTAATGCTGAATGTTCTAAAAGAGTATGCGGCTAAAATTGCAAAGTGATGTAATTATGAAGGAAATGACCATTAGGAGCTGTGTTTAAATTGCGTATTTCATGCTAAACATGCCTATACATTTTACTAGCACCTATTTACATGAACTAATGAGGCTGACAGCTACTCCTGATCAAAGTTTGCATGCTTCAAATGCCAGTAGAAAGTGCTCTCACCCAAAGTTATGCTCAAGTATTGCAGCTGAATACAAGTGAATGTTTTTGCCATGTGATTTGTTGGTGTAAATCTCCCTTTGGGAGAGACAAGTATGATTACGCAGTGTCATCCAAAATATTTCCATCAGCTTGTGTGTAATTGGAAATTGTTGGTGTGTGTGTGTTTGTATGTGGTGTGTGGGGGGTGTGTGTGTGGGGGGGTGTGTGTGGTGTGGTGTGGTGTGGTGTGGTGTGGTGTGGTGTGGTGTGGTGTGGTGTGGTGTGGTGTGGTGTGGTGTGGTGTGGTGTGGTGTGGTGTGGTGTGGTGTGGTGTGGTGTGTGTGTGTGTGTGTGTGTGTGTGTGTGTGTGTGTATGTGTTAAAAGTACTTTTTCCATTTTTCAAAAGGAAACGTACAGACTGGACAATCATTTATTGAGTGTTATTATTGCATGCCAATAATTGGTGATTCCTAGACCACACCACCTCTTTGAGTAGGCCTTAGACTGCTCTAGCTCGCTACCTTGTCGGAGTCAAGTCCCACAATGGGATGTTTGGTTCCCACTGAGTACAATTTAGGAACTATTACATGTGCTAGCCACACAACTAATAACCACATTTCCAACAACCTGTTAGGTGGCAGGAGCCTTCCATCAATTATTGGAGATGAGGCATTTTCGGTGCACCCCTTTATTACAAAAACCTAGGCTTTAATGTTGAACATTATACAAAATCATGAAGCAGCTCCAATGGCCTCTCCAACTGTTGAGCCAACTCCACCTTGGAAACAGGAAAAAAGTACAGAAATACAGCCTTTCCAAGATGTCTCATCCTACAGGACTCCTTTTGTCTTTGCGTCATCTTTGGCAGAGAAATGTACAATGATTTTTAGTACCACAGTGCTGGTTTGTGTTTGACCACACTCTACTGTAACAAGGTTCATGGTGACAGTCTTTAAAGAATGAAATTGTCTCAGAGGTGCACAACTTTCAATCTCACTTCATCTTCCTTGGTAAGTAGAATCAAGATCCAACTGGTCACTGTGATATATCCTCAGATATGTAATGAACTGGGAAGAGAATAAAGATGAGGAGTAAATGGGCGTTACTTACCAGTAAGCAGTACCACTAAACAACGGCAGTGGGATGCAGCTTAGGAAGGTGCCCAATAGGCATATGACGGGGCTTTAGAAAGGATCCAATGTAAATGTCAGAAAGTTTTAACCTGGTGCTTGTCTCCAGTGGATACCTCCTCCAATATGTCAAGAGGTAACTACATTGACGAGGAAGGACAACTAAGAAAGAGTGCCAGGAAGTAATTCGGCCCTCAGTAACTTAAATGCTTCAAAGAAAATACCGAAGTCACCAATTGAACCGAATGAATACTCCAACAACGACTATTCTAAAAGTTTGACATTTTCAATGGAGTAGTAGTATGTTTAGATGTGTAAGGAAGATAATGAGTTATGTACCTAGATGGTTTCTTAATTACTGTACTAACCTTTTCTTTTTCTTGTAGTTTTCCAGTTGCAGGCACTGCATTTGTTTAAATCGCTCTAGCTCGCATTGCTCACACAGCTCCTCTAGGCTTAACAGTCGGCTTTCCATCTCCTCAAAACTTCTTTCAAGCTGGGCTGTTGGGAGGTAAACATGGTCAAATTCCCAAATTGCTTTTGTGTACACAAAATTCATAGACACAATCCATTCATATTTTTAATAACTGAAACAAATACGAGATCAAAAGGCAAAATTACCTAAATATTTCTATACCTGTCCATAAACATACATTATCATAACTATGTAAACTTTTTTCAAATTGTAAAAGTGTGCTTAGAATTATGGCACCGCAAATGGCCTTATACATCAGTCAACTGCATTCTGAAATGTAACAACTTGTTCTTGAATGCAGTCTCTAGACCTCTCAATCACTCGAGAAAATTGAATAAAATAAGCAAACGGTCAACAGAGTAAAGAGTGATTGAATTTGAGCTGGTGCTGCGAACAGAGACTGGGGATTTAGATCACAAAGCATGAAGCATTTACCGCCCAAGCGACTTCAATTTACCACAGTTAAAAAAACTCAAAAGTATTGTGCCTTTAGACAAATCAGCTCAGGAGAAACATACTTTTTTTCCTTTCGACTTTTCACCCTTTTATGTCATATTGTGTAAGGGGTATGACAGCTAGTAAGAGAGTTGTATATACCCATGAAATAGGACTTCAACTCTTCAATTATAGCGCAAATCTATTAGCCATCTTCATTGAGCCACTGTCACTGACTACCACCACGGTGTACCTCCACCGTGACCCGGCCCAACAACCCTTTTGCCTATTACCAACACCCTTTACTCCTTAACAAGTACTAAAATAATTAGTCACTACAGATACAAGTACCTCTTGAAAGCAGTCTCGCTCCATTACCCCAAGTAGATAGTACCGCTAGTAGCAGACAGTCCTTTCTCCCCACCTCTTCTCCATGCCCACCTCCACACCACTTTTAAAGATATAGCTTATCTGTTTACTCCACACTTGTGTATTTACAGACTATGTGATCAGCACTGCCAGAATTCCCCACTATTCAGACAATCATGTGCTGGTTCCTGGCCCTGCACCACCACCTCAAAGGTTCAAGCTTTGTTCTAAGCCGTCTCCTTAAAATGCAGTCGTTTTCTAGGACTCTCATTTGAGACGGCAAAGGTACTTCACACTTTTGCAATAAGCCTCAATCGTGGGCAGGCAGAATGTAAAGATGAGAATACTCCAACATCCTTGAAACTCCACCACACAGGGCAGATACTGCTGTACACGTATGGCGCCTAGACACTGATACTGGATTCATACCCTCGAAAAATCGCTCCTGGAAATGGTGGTGTCTGCATAACTCTGTGTTCAGCAGAACAGCACCGTGGGAGACCTTCTGACAGACCGCTCTGTCCCAGCAGTGGGAACAGCAAGGAAGAGCAAATGAATGCAGGTGTCTGTTCGTCCCTGGCAGCAGCCCGAATGCAGCGCAGGAACTTAGGTTATCAGGGGAGCAACCATGTCCAGGGCAGTTGAGTCGCACTGCAATCTGGAAAATACATTTCAAGCTCGGATCTGGAACTGCACAGGAAGCAAGTAGCATGTGCATTTTGTGACTTCCTACAGTGAAGGGCACAGCAGTTATTTTCCACTTTCTCTATGGCTTCTAATTTGATCTTCTTAACTGACCTCAAATGTTATCAGATTTTGGCATGGCTGTATCCGGGATCTTGGTTCGTCCTCCCCGTTGTGCTGTTGTGAGATCTCATGCCCTTCCTGCATCTACCATATTACAACTTAGCCTGATCTAGGATTTGTATTAGATTTCGCATCAGCCAAGATCTTTTGTTTTTAATAGAAATGCATAAACTATACATAATTACAGGCAGGCCTTTGATTGGAATGAATAAAGTGGAGGGTCTCTAAGGGAAGGCTATCTTTCCAAGAGGTGTGGCCAATGTAATTAATGGCGTGACAATGCATGTAAGTGTAAAATCCTGTACTTTCCATAGTGTGCCTCCTGACCTGCATTTTGGTGCCTATGTGCTTGCTGCTACCGCCTCCAGACATCACACAATAACAGACATGCACCTAAAACAAGCCAGATCTGTTGGCTTTGCCAATGCTTGATTGCAATATCAGATATATGAATATAAATAATGATTTTGTAATGAATATTTAGAATTGAAATAGCCCCAGTACTGAAAATATGAGATCGTGAATTAAACGTTACCGAGGTCCATGGAAGGGGTAGTGGTTTCAATCACTCCGGTTCTTCCCTTCACAACACTTTTCTTGTTTCTCTCTGTGAGGAACTTATACAATTTTTCTCGGCAAAACTTTCTTAAATTCTCCAACTGTATATTTCAGACCTCATCTCATTCCTCTTCTGCACCCTCATTTCATTCCATCCTACAAATACTTCCTCGCATCTCCTTCACTTCCCCCTACAAACACAAAATTCAACAACTCACCTGTAAGCACTGCAGTTTCATTTACGTTTGTACTATAAATAGTTCGACAGATGTGTACCTCCTTCACACACTTTTGCATTGAATCACAATTACAACAGACATTCGAGACTATTGCTCTGTATGCCCTGAACATACGCCAATGATTAAATTAGTATGTATTCTGAACACCTTTATGGCCCACTGACAGGCAGTGTGAGAAACTTGCACTGCCTATATTCAGAACTCCAGAAGGTATCCTATATATAAATGTGTTCTATCCATGGTATGGTATAATGAATATGCACTTGTTTACCAACCCTACACGAGTAAATTAGGATTTCAGTTCTGACGAAATGCCATGATTTTATTAACAGGCATAAAACATGTTGCCCTTCCACTTTCTTTTAGGTAAAAAACACCACCCAGTGCTGGAGTGGGTCATTATATCCATCTCTAGACAGACTTTATGTTTCTAACCATACCAAAGGAATCCAGCCATTAAATAGTACTTAGGGTTCTTCTAGCTATTTTGACTGCACATTCTTTTGACTGATCTACTCACATTTCCCACACGCACCATCACACCTCACCCTTACATCGGCAAAAACAAAAGAACTCAGGCAAAGAGCCCGCTTGCGGTACCCGTTCAGCATTTCAGCACCGGCCCAATGAGTAGTCTGATCATGAAGCATGACTCCCCTTGGGGTGTGTGAGGGTCCTTGCTCCTTAGGACGCATATCCTCCCACCTGCCATCATGGCAGCCTTTGACCTGCTCTCTTGACAGGAACTACATACCCTTTTTTGGCACAGTGTGAAGTAAGGGCATGAATACACGGTACAAGTGGGAACCACTTTAATGTCAGATTTTCCTTACTGCCGGACCTAAGTCCCAAAGGGACCTGCCCCACTTCCAGCCCAGAATAGGCCCTGCCATCATGTGAATACTTTTGATACTTACCTGTACCTTACACAGTTTCTTCTTTTTTTCTATCTTCATTCTTCTATTCCAGTATGAATCACAGGCTCGCCTGTATATATTAGAGTTCTGATGATGGTTTCGCCATTGGGCAAGGCATTGAAACGTCGACTTGACTCATGGACCGTTCCAAATACTCCAGATTTAGTGGCAATGGGCTGTGCTATTCTTGTTTTTTAGATACACACCTTTATCATTCTTTGTGACCTGTGTGTATATCACTGATGTTGAGAGAGCACTAAGTAAGTTTGTTTCACTCAAACCCACTGCGCTGTTCGATACTGTTGTATATTTTATTATTGTGAATAAATGACCATTTGGTTGGCAATATTGTTTTAAAACGTATGTTCAGGTATCAATGTTGTGAATTATAATCAAAATATTTCATGACTTTATATTGTTGACAAAAATCTAATGAATCTAAATTTCAAATAGAGTGACTGAGCTCCAGAGATTATCTGTCTCGCCTGAAAAAGAAACAATATCCCTAGGGATCTGGCTAGACAATCATCTTTTCAATGACTCCAGCTGCCGAAGCAACACTGCTCTGGCTTTAAAAGTTAAACCTTTTCCTGGAACCCTCTAACCTTTGGCGGTCCCCTAGTTTAAATATGAGAACTCAACCTTAACAGGAGTCATGAAAACTAGCTTTGAGCCATTAAAAGTTGTCCTTTACTAAGCTGCAAGGCTAGTTAGGAACACAAAAATATAACTACTTCACACAGTACTAAATGATCTAAACAGGCTTCCACTCGAAGCGAGAATATAATTCAAAAGAGCAGGAGTCATCTTCAAAACTTTGCATGAAACCCAAACGAATTATTTTGAAATGGCGATGAAAATATCTGGGGGGCTCAAAAAGACAGTTGTAAAGACACTTTTCTCCTTCAACAAAAAACAAATTCCTTACACTGGCAAACCAACCAGTAATTTTCTGATGCTGAATCGGACATATAAAACTCTTTACCGCAGCATATCAGATGCACTAAGTACATACTTATCGTTAAGAAAAAAGCTCAAGACTTACTTATTGCAACTATAACTGAACTAAACTAATATAAAATAGGGACAATAACTGTAATGAATCTTTTCTACTCACTGTTCCTCAATATTTACTCTTCTCGTTACATACTTCTCTTCCTACAGACGGACTGTACTACATCTTCCAGTTACCTCCCATCTTCCTCTAGAAAAAAGAAACTGCTTTCCCTATACCCCGTTTTAAGGTTGAGCCTAGCGGCAGCGCGCATGCGCTACTCACTCTACAAGACTGCTGTAGTAGAGTATGGGAGATAAGGTGCACCCACTCTCCTCCCATATTGATCATTGGCTTGTGCCATTGTCTTTCGTAAATGCTGCCTTAAGATTCATTAATAGGCTTGTTAGTCCCTCCTTAGTACGGCCTTGTCTTCATTTGTACTCTCCCATGGCAACTGGCCCCTTCACTTCGGTTGTTACACGGGACCCGTTATTTAGTCTGTAAGCACTATTTACTTTATTGAATTTCTCTCACTGCAGGTAGGACATGCGCTGCTTCAGCTGAAAACGCTTATGTTTCTCTAAGCAGCACGGCCGCCCCGTAACACAGGCGGCTACTTTCAATCACTTTAACCCGGCATTAACTCGTGTCTGTTTCGGGGGGCGTTGTGAGCAGCCCAAGATGGTGGTCACATAAGCGACGAGCTCTGGACCCAGGAAGCCTAATCAGTCACAGTACCCCTGATGAGGGCCTAGTCGGCTGAGTGGAGACACAACCTATGGAGACTTCTGCTGGTAATTGCGACAGCCCGGGTGTGGCGTCCGGAGCTCCCTCTCTACTGCTTCCCAACTATCGGAAGGGGTCGTTCTGGCTCACTGTAAAGGAAGCAGCGGCTTACCGGAGACCATTCCGGACCCCCCTCTTTTTCTTCCTCCCCGATTGCCGATACTGACCTTGTGAGACGGCGAGGACCTCGGATTATATCAGAGGCAGTACCCGGAGGATGCCTGCATTTACATGAGGCTTCTGACACTGGCCTGGATAATTGGATTTGGGCATTGCTGCAAGTTGCCTAATCGAAGCCCGAAGCCCAAATCCCCCCCCCTACCCACCAGGATATTCTGGATTACCCTTCTCCCCCCCCCCCCCCCACCACGTCCGTGGACGTTGCCCCCCCCCTGGGCGGTGTGGGCACCGGACTTTTCTGGGGGTGGGACGCTGAGATATGTGGGTCTCCCTCCCTAACATTGTTGTAGATCTGCAACTGCGGGAGCAAGTCCAGAAACAGGGGGCTCACCTGTATGATTCTGCAGGACCAGAGCTCCTAATACGTGAGGCCCCGGATAGCAGCCTACTTGAACTGAGTGGGGGTGCTGGGTCCACGCTACATGCTGGGCAGCCCAGCATGTCAGGAGGTATCTTCTCAAACCCACACTCCGCCTATGCAGTGTCTGGTCCGTATAGAGAGAGGGGGGCGCCTCAGTGGGGTTGACCCCTTACCTGCTTTTGTAACTCACAGTCAGGGACCCTCGCGGCCTGACCATTGGGGAACTCCACTCCCCCCCCCCCCCCCACCACCTCCCCCTTCCCACCACCTGCCTGGCAGCGAACCTTTGGTTCGCGGCTCTCCGGTTGCCTTACACTGGTCTCCTGGCAAAATCATGTAATCGCAGCCTAAGGAACTTGTACAGTGCTTCACTGCCAAACAGCAACCTCACCTGGGGCTGGTGCCATTCTACTGCAGGGCTAAAAAAATACACTAGACCGCTCACATTTGCAAGCTAGATTCAATGAGGACGAGCTATTTTTAGGTCCTACTCGCCCTTTCTGGCGAGTTGGAAGACAAACTAACTTTTGTCCTCGGTCTTTGAAAACGGAGCAAATGTGACAAGATAACACGATTAAAAGGCATTTTTATTGCTCACAAAGTGATTGAGCAATAAAGATGCCTTTAAATCTTGTTATCTTGTCACAATTGCTTCGCTTTCAGAGACGGAGGTCAAGTAGGTTGAAGTTCGGTTGAGGAGATATTTCAAGGTACTAGACCTGCAGGACTAGTAGCATTTTTTTGATTTTTCGAGCCCTGTACTGGACGTACTGACTCTTGCGGAGGCTATAGGTATGAACCTACTTAAATTCCAGCGGAGCCAATGACAATCGGCAGAGGCAAGACAAAGACAGCAGCAGGAACCAGCAGGGCTAGATCTCACTCGCCGCCCTTGGAGACCTCATCAGTGACATCTCGATTGACCGAGGATGGTGCCACAGTTCCTCCACCCATTGATAAGTTGGACATGATATTACAGGAAATCCGAGACTCCAGATCTGCAATTGCGCAACAGTTGGGCACCATATCAGCAGAGCTTAAGCAGCTCAAAGATGATCATAGGAAACTTGTGGAAAAAGTTAAAATATCTGAACAGTCGCTGCCAACTATGGTACCACAGGCGAAAGAACATGATGTGCAAATACAGTATATGCGCCAACAAATAGAATCCCTACAGGCTTGCGTTGGTGATGCGGAAGGAAGGGCCCGATGCAACAACCTCAGAATAGTTGGGCTCCCGTAAGAAGCAGAGGGTCAACACCACACAACATTTATAGAGGAAGGGCTCAAAACCAGTGCCGACCCCACAGGTTTGTTTGCGCTCTTTACGGTGGAGCGGGCCCATCGGGTCCACATGCGGAAACCCATACCTGGTGCGAACCCACGGCTGATCCTGGCCAGAATATTGACTTATAGGGACCGAGATCATGTGTTGCAATCAGCCCTGGACAATGGACCAATCCAATTTGACAATACAAAAATTTCCATCTTTCCGGATCACACATTAGCAGTCCAACGCCAGCGTTTCGCATTTATGTAGGTCAAGGCCTGGGTTCATGCCGCGGGCCTTATGTTTGCTCTTCATTCCCTGCCAAACTACAGATTATTCATAATCAACGCTCCTTTTTTGACACGCTGGAAAGTGCATAGGAATGGCTGGACAAGAATTTTCCGGACACCATGAGCACTGTGTGATCTGAAGGATTGCGACGTAAATCGCAGCGACCACCGCGAAGATGGAGAAAAGGAATCATGACACAGAGCACAGTGACTAGTCCCTCATATCGTCAAACGGGGTTGGAGGGCAGACGTTAGACCCTCCGTTCCGTGTCGGCAATGCGCACTCACCGCCCGCCTATCTGCTACAGTCCTTCAGTGGAAGTATCCTCGGACTCAGGGCTTAGCTTAGCATTGTTTCCTTCAGTGTCTACGAAGCTTGGTAATGACCCACTGGGATAAACGTAATGTAAGTGCAATATGACAGGTATACTTTGTTACTCAGGAAAAATGTCAATGCTTCGGAAGGCAAACTTAATTCAGAGTTATGTTCCAAGCACCCGCGGGTGTGTCCTATTTTATAACTGGAATACTCCGCTAGAGGCTGCATGGTAAGCTCAATTGGTATTGTCCCGTGGCCCGGCCTGTACTGGGCTAGTCCACCATTTGTAACCGGTATATATGTATATTAAGAAAGCGGCCTACCTCACAGGCAAGAAGGCATGATTGTTTCATAGTGTGTCATGTTTTTGTTCCACACACAGTTTGGTCGATCGAAGTTTAGTCGTTTGACCGAGTACTGGGTTTCTGTTATTTTATTTAAACTGCTGTTGGTCTGTCTGCTGACATCGGCTGGGGGGGGGGGGGGGGGGGGGGGGGGTATGGTGATTGGGGGGGGGTATGGGATGTGTTTTTTTTTGTATCCTTTGTGCCATGTCAATAGCTAAATCATACACTATCATCTCCTGGAATATACGGGGGATGGGCTCGATCCACAAGAGGCATAGAATTGCAGCACAATTACATTGCCACTGGGCTCACATAGTAGACTTACAAGAGACGCACTTGATTACAACCGAGATTAGCAAAGTATAGAGAAGATGGAGGGGCCAATTATATGGTACTGCATACTCCGCCTTCTCGAGGGGAGCAGCGATCTGGCTACGGGCGGGTGTCCCTTTTTCCTTAAACGAAAGTAAGATAGACAACCAGGGGAGATATGTACTCTTGCAAGGGAAGTTAGATGGCGCGTAGGTAGTGTTGGGGTCAATATTTGTGCAGAATGATGACCAGGACGCCTTTCTTTCTCGCTTATCGCGGGCCCTCTCAAACTGGGTGCTATATCCATGGGTGCTAGGGGGAGACTTTAATGCGGTGTTTGACATGCACTAGGACTGATCACACTCTACCTTATCTAACGTAGCTGCTATAGCGCAGGCTACTAACTTGGCTAGAAGGCCTGAAGCTTGGGGCCTGCTAGATGTATGGAGATTGCAGCATGTCGGGATGCATGAATACTCCTTTTATTCCTACCCACACTCTCTACATACTCGCCTTGATAATTTCCTTTGCACGCCAGACTTGTTTCCATGCTTTACACAAAGCACTTACCTGGGGCAAATTATTTCAGACACTAATCCATTGGAGCTGTTGATTAAATGGGGCTGGAACCCCACACCAATTCCAACATTGCGCCTCCAACCTTTACAACTAGTGGACCCAGTGATCAGGAACACATTAGCAAATATCATCACTACATACTTAGCCGAAAATGAAGGCACGGCCACAACCAGATCTGTTGAATGGGAGGCCTTCAAGGTGACCATCCGAGGAGTCTCTATGGGGACGCTAGTGGGTGCCCTGCGGGGTACAGCCCGCGACATCACAGAACTGGAGGGGCCATTCCAGACGCTGGAGGTGGCAGCCCAGTCAGCCAGGAAAAAAATGGCAGACCTTCAGGAAGCCAGGATAAAATATGCATAGTTATTAGAACACCTGCGTATGATTTGATTTGAATATACCCTGCGCACACATGCAGAAGCAGACAAGTCCAGCACATTACTAGCTCGGCTGATTAGGCCGCAATCCGCCCCTACACCTGTTCTGGCTGTTTTTAACAGTCGCCATACACTGGTCACCACCCAGCTGGAAATCAATGCAACATTTCACGACTACTATGCAGACCTTTATGCCGCTCCCTCTCTCACGATATGTTCGAAGCTACCTCAGAGTTCTTAGGGTCCATGGAGCTCCCCACTGTCTCGATCGCAGACAGCGAAGACCTGGCAGCTCCACTTACTGCTGCTGAGAACCTTTCCGCAATAAAGGGACTTGCTCGTAATAAGACCCCGGGTTTGTAAGGGCTCCCTATCAGTTTTATTCCACCTTTGCAGCACCTTTAGTCCCCAAACTATTACAGTTATATACTACTGCACTAACAGAAGGAGCCTTTCCCCCCACGCCCAGGGAAGTGATAGTGATTTCTTTATTAAAACCCAATAAGCCCCCAACAGACCTTACACCATACAGGCCCCTCTCGATTCTTAATACAGAATATATAATTCTCATTATGGTCCTGGCATCGAGGCTCCTTTCTCTACTCCCAAAATTGATTCGCATAGACAAAAGTGGTTTTATACCACAGCGTAGCACCTCCTTAAACATCCGTCGTTTTAATGCACTATTACACACAGCTAGACTCCATTTCCCCCGAGTGGGCTGCCTCTCATTGGACATTCGTCAAGCGTTTGATTCCTTGAGTTGGCCGTACATGTTAGCTGCGTTAGCCAAATTTGGGATCCCTCCAGAGTTTTGTAAATGGGTGGAGTTACTTTATTCCAGACACACCGCATGGGCAAAGTCTGAAACTAATATCTCCCCAGCATATAATATCTTTTGTGGTATGCGTCAGGTTTGCCCCCTGTAGCCCTTACTGTTCGTGCTGGCCTTAGAACCCCTGGCATAATGATTGGCTGCGCTATGGCAGCATATGGTATTCCAGTTGACCCGGTTCACCACTCTGTATCGCTCTATGAGGACGATATGTTGCTATACTTTAAAGACACGCATGTGGACATGACTCCTATAGCATCGTTGTTCGCGCAGTTTGGGGTAATATCTGTCCTACATTTCCATGCCTGAAATTCTGTAGTATATTAGTTTTATGATACATACACATTAAGTACTCTCCAGTTTGGTCTGGCATAGTTTAGGGTAGAACCAATTACTTTTACATATCTGGGCATACACATATACAGGACCGCTTTGGATGCCATAGATGGTAATGTGGCCCAAACACTTAACCTCAAATGGAGTTCTGAAACACCTTACCCTAACAATGGCTGGTCGACTGGCTGTTTCTAAAATGGCTATGCTTCCCAGACTTTTATACCAATTTTTCAACCTCCCAGTGGCCATTCCAGCATTGCTCTACAAAGCACTCAATACATTATTAACTTCACTGCTATGGGGACGGGCCTACATAGACTGGCTCTTGCCAAAATGCAGTTACCAAGCACTGAAAGGGGCAAGAGAGCTCCAGATTTTAAAGGCCTATTACACAGTTCTGCAATTGCAGTGATTGGCATATTGGCTGGCCGGCCATAACCTATTTAAAATAGGTTATTCCCCTGAACGGTAAAAAATTGGGTCATTACAAATGCTATGTCCCGGTGTCGGCCTGGTAGGGGATCCCCTTTCCTATAATAGATAGCACTTCATTACTAGAAATTAGCGCTGAAATATACCAACACACCCAAACCATATGCCCTAAACATTCCGTTGGTAGACCTGCCTACATTACGGAGACTACTATCGACTGTTAGATTACAGAGCTGGGTAGAGGCTGGAGTTGAAACAGTGGGTGAGTTATTCCTAGACGGGAATATAAAGCCTCATGATAAATTCACACAAACCAATGCAGCCCCAAACACACTGTTTTTAACTCACGCTGCAATCACACATTATATATGCTGGCACTGGCTGATGGACCAGAGGGAGCCTCCTACCTTCTAACTACAGCAGGCCCTGCACATAATGAGCCATGGGAGCCATCTGGTTAGATGATTATATTGTGGATCACGGTCACATCTGGGTGTGTTCACTGACAGAGTGGGCACAGATCCTTGAACACCCCAGACGCGTGTCCCAAAATGCCTGACTTAAGACTATACAATTGCTAATACTACACACGGCTTACCTTACAACCAAGGCGGTACGACGCATGTACCCGACAGCCTCTTCGGATTGTCCTAGGTGTCACCACCGGGATGCTGATTCTATACACATGTTATGGGCTGGTCCCTCTCTCAAGGATTTTTGGATGGAAGTCACACAGGGCCTCAAACAAATTACTGAGCGTTCCACCTGTGCTACGGTAGAGGCCTGTAATATGGGTCTTCACCCTCCCCAAAAAGGCAGTTGTACTGCGCCGATTTATGGGGCTCACCTTGATGTTGGCCAAGAGATTAATTATGCAGCGTTGGAAGTCACATACGGCACTGCGTGACGGGAAATAGCGCGAAAAAGTTATTAAATGGGCTACTGCTGAGAGAGAGGTGCTACAGAGCGAAGAGTATAGGGGGCTGAGGAAAAAAACAATATCGATGGAGTGGGCCCAACTGTTAGAACATTTCAAGGCATATACTGCAACGGCTCCTGAAGACTGACAGAATGCTGGGGGCCTTTTACTTCATGGGGCCCGCCTGAGCCTGGCTGTCCAGGCACCAGGATTAACAAGCATTTGCAATGCAATAGGTCTCGCATTAGGAAAGTTTGAGCTATTGGTATTGTAAATGACAATTTTTTTATGTATGTGTTGGTTTTGAAAATAGCGAAATTAATAGATTTGTCATTTACAATGCCAATAGTTTTAACTTTCGCAAATGTGACACCTATAGCAATTGTAATGCAATATGTGTTGTATTTACGTGACTTAGATGTATTGATATTACAAATAAAAATGGCTTTTAATTTTTTAATAATACTTAAATAAAAGGTATTGTAATTTATAATGGCAATAGCTTTTGTAAATAACTTTTGTGAAGATTATGTTCATTGTATTGTGACGAAAATCTAAGAACAGAAGTGAAATATTATCATATTTTTGTGACATTTGTAATAAAGCTTGAAACATTGAGAGAACATATTTGAACCAGTTGTTGAATGGTTGCACAGATTGATGTTGTGGTGGCGACTAGTGATGCTGTGGCGTTCAGTGATGCTTTGGTAACGCATAGTGATGTGGTGACCCTGAGTGATGCTGTGGTGATGCGATAGAGTGAGGGCGATAAATAGATAGACAGATAAAGTGTATTTATGTTGCATTTAGTAGAGCGTAAGTATGAGGTGTGTAATTATATGGCACTGAGTGGTATTATGTGGAGTGCATTTACGTTGCATTGAGAAGAGTGTAATTATGTGGCGTGCAATTATGTGGCACTGAGTGGTAATATGGGGAGTATGTTGTATTCAGTAGAGTGTAATTTTGTGGCATGTAATTATGTGGCACTGAGTGGTATTTGGAGTGTATGTTGCATTGAGAGCAGTATAATTATGTAGCATATAATTATATGGCACTGAGTGGTATTGTTTGGAGTGCATGTTGCATTGAGTTCAGTGTAATTATGTTGCATATAACTACGTGGCACTGAGTATTATTTGGAGTGTATGTTGCATTGAGTGCAGTGTAATTATGTGGCATGTAAATATGTGGCACTGAGTGGTATTTGGAGTGTATGTGGCGTTGAGTGCAGTGTAATTATGTGGCGTGTAATTATTTGGCGTGTAATTATGTGGCACTGAGTGGTATTTAGAGTATGTTGCATTGAGTGCTGTGTAATTATGTAGCGTGTAATTATGTGGCACTGAGTGGGATTTGGAATGTATGTTGCATTGAGTGAAGTGTAATTATGTGGTGTGTAATTATGTGGCACGGAGTGGTATTTGGAATGTATGTTGCATTGAGTGCACTGCAATTATGTGGCACTGAGTGGTATTGTGTGGAGTGTATGTTGTATTCAGTAGAGTGTTATTGTGTGGCGTGTAATTACAAGGCACTGAGTGGTATTGTTTGGAGTGTATATTGCATTGAGTGCAGTGTAATTATATAGCATATAATTATGTTGCACTGAGTGCTATTCGGAGTATATGTTGCATGGAGTGCAGTGTAATTATGTTGCATATAACTATGTGGCACTGAGTGGTATTTGAAGTGTATGTTGCATTTAGTGCTGTGTAATTATGTGGCGTGTAATTATGTGGCACTGAGTGGGATTTGGAGTGTATGCTGTATTGAGTGCAGTGTAATTATGTGGCACTGAGTTGTATTTGCAGTGTATGTTGCATTGAGTGCAGTGTAATTATGTGGCGTGTAATTATGTGGCACTGAGTGGTACTTGGAATGTTGCATTGAGTGCAGTGTAATTATGTGGCACTGAGTTGTATTTGGAGTGTATGTTGAATTGAGTGCAGTGTAATTATGTTGCATATAACTATGTGGCACTGAGTGGTTTTTGAAGTGTATGTTGCATTTAGTGCTGTGTAATTATGTGGCGTGTAATTATGTGGCACTGAGTGGGATTTGGAGTGTATGTGGCATTGAGTGCAGTGTAATTATGTGGCGTGTAATTATTTGGCGTGTAATTATGTGGCACTGAGTGGTATTTAGAGTATGCTGCATTGAGTGCTGTGTAATTATGTGGCGTGTAATTATGTGGCACTGAGTGGGATTTGGAGGGTATGTGTGTGAGTGTGCAGTGTGTGTGAGGGTGCAGAGTGTGTGAGGGTGCAGAGTGTGTGAGGGTGCAGAGTGTGTGAGGGTGCAGAGTGTGTGAGGGTGAGTCTCCTGGGAATATAAACTATGGGAAAATAAATATTGGGAAACATTACATACGTGCGTGAGTTTGCAAGGCAAAATATAAAATAAAGAAACACAGAGGTAAATGCCAGCTATAAAAAATCCATTAAGTTGCGAGAGACAACTGTGATTTCATGTGAATAAAAAAAACAAGCCACTGCGAACACGATGGCTTCAGCGAAACCTAAAATCTGTGTAATCAAGGCTGACAAACACAGCTGATAAAACCAATTTCTTTAACGATGACTTGTGTTACATATTATGCAGAGAATTAACATTTGGTGTGGCCCTAATGGAAAGATTCAGCCATAGCAAGGTTAATGGCTGGTATAATCATGTGCCTGGTGTAGGCAGCGCATGACAATCAACAGAAACAAAAATTATGACTAAGCAATGGTCTTCCCTCAAGTCTTACGGAGCATGGCAGCCTGCACAGTTTGCACTACCCACCAACAATTTGCTATGCACGATGTGAATTAGTGCACATGGCTCATGGAAATTCTAGATTAAATATGCACTCAGTCAGAACTTATTTAAACCGGCCCATGGTTCCTTGTGTGCAACACAACAGAAATAAAGTTGGGCTCAAATCATCTAGACATAACAAGGGTTTTGATGGCCCTCAGTTGTCCATTGCCAATAAGCTCACACAAAATACCCTCACAATTGGCCACTAATTGGTATATTTAAAATTTCAGGTTCTCTCAAGAAGTTGAGAACTAACAAACAGCCATGATGCCATTACACATTTCCGGACCTCAATACAGTTTGATGCATTGTTTGCAAGGCAGCGTCACGCAAAGTTCAATATTTACCTGCACCCCACTAATCTTGTTAATTAATGAAACAGATACACTTTTCAGAACTATGATTATCTGGAACGGTCCATTGAGCTGATTCCTCCCAGAAAATAGGCCAGTTTGTGACTTGTGGACTACGCTAAGATATGTAAATAGTTAGCAATATAGCATGGCTAAACAGGAAGTGTGCCATATTATAAAGGAAAATGCAGCTCGACCGAATTAAACAACATTATTATTACCTGGACGACTCTGTGTTTCCGACCCGGGGCACGCTATTACTTTGAAAAATGAGCTTGAGTTCCGGTTCTGCTGCAATAACTGCCAAAGTCGACCGCCTCACGGTTTCTTCTAGTACATTAACATACCACCACTACGGAAGCTGTCGGAAGCATTCCACATTTTTAATCGGATGCGCACGTGCACAGAAAGGTTAAGAGCAGAGGCACGGCCGCCCACTTCACTGAAAGATCAATCCTTGATCACTCCAGCACTACCGCTTGTAATATAAGAAGTCTCTGAACAATTTAAAAGCCGAAAGCGGCACCCGTCGTTTTCCTTGAAGTCCCCAAATTTCCATGAAATGTGCTGAAATCCGCCATGAGCTCTTCACGGGTGAAGTTGGCAAACCGCAGGTGAATCTTTCTTCTACTCATCAGCTTGAAAGAATGCAGACACCACAACAAATCTCCTTAAGATAAGAAGCGAAACAGAAAGCAGCTGCACATCCGGGCCGTGGAGGAGACATGGGAGGGCGGGGCTGCCCGTGCATGCGCGTATTTGTCACTTTCGTGTTGGAAAGGGAGCCCCGGCGCCAAAGCGAAGGGCTGGTTTCCTGTCCCCGTTGGCGCTGGCTGCAGTGAACGTAACCTAAAGTGTATAAAGAAACCGGAAATGGATCACTTAAATAAGCATAGGTCAGTGGACGGTTCGGTCGAGCACGATCTCTTCCCTCACCGACATCACTCTTCCTGCCTCAGTCCATGCTAGCATGACGAGGTTGACACATCTGATTTACGTAACTGAGCTATGATGACGGCAGCTCATTAGGGTATGTCAGACAAGGTGTAGTAGGCAGGGGCATACCTACGGCAGCGTTGAGAGTGGAGGCTGAAAAAAAACCTCGAGACCCACATCACATGCACATTTTAATGGATAAGACACGGGTAGATTCATGTTCCAAGCGCCCGGCTCAGCGCGCAGCAGTCATTTCTATTCAGTCGTAAAACCTGACACAGAACTGTGCCATCCCCTGATAGGAATATCTTTCCACGAGCTCAGCATGTCACTACCCATAATAATTTCTGTTATAAGACGCTGCAGTGAGATATTTCAGTTGTGGTTAAACCACAAGTCTCCAAGGAGAGCCTGGGGACTTCTGACGTACAGACTGGAGAAACCAGGAGTTTCTTCAAGTTCCCGCCAGGCCGCAGCGCTGCCTGCGACGACCCGGAAGCGGTTGGGCAGGCGGCCAATCGCAGCGCGGCCCAACCGGAAGTCCCGCCCCCATCGCGGCACGAGAGGGAAGCCACTGTCCGAGGAGCCCCGAGGGCTCCTGATCGAGTCCCGGTCCCGAGATTGGGGACAGGGTGAAGAGCGGCCGGGCGCATGGGGAAGGCGGGGCTCTCATGTGGTGAGAGAGCCCCGCAAAGCGCTACCGCCGCCCGAGGAGGCAGAACCGCCGCCGAGCACCGCCAGAACAGGTGAGTGTGTTGAGGGAGAGGAGGGGTGAGTGGGGGGTGGGGTGTACGCGCGTGTGTCTGTTGTAGTGTGTCTGTGCGTGCGTGCGTGTGTCTGTTTAAGGGGGGGTGCGTGTGTGTGTGTGTATGCAGTGTGTGTAATGCGCATGCGTGCAGGAGCCTTTCTGTGCATGGGAATATCAGGCACGGCGACGTGCGCGCTCACGAGCTCCAATCTCCAGGAGGACAAGCTCGTCACAGTCTGCAGTCCACATTCCCCGGAAAGTGACAACATTAGTTGTCTCCCTAGACAGCAAAGCTTCGCTTTGCTTTCGTCTAGGCGAGACCTAAAAATGAGTGCTGGGTATTGTATGGATTACATGACCCCCCACCCTCCCCCCCCCCACCCCCCCCCACCCACCCCCTCCCCCCTGGACATAGATCCTTACTCTTTCTTCCCTCCTTCTCAATCCCACCCTCTTCCCCCACCTGTTTTTCTCGCTACTCCCATTGCTCCGACCTTATCGCCCACTGGGGATGTGTATTAAGACAGACACCTAGACTGCAACAACATTTTATTAATGTTCTTTCTTTCCTTATGGTACAGATTTATTGTTTGGGTGGGGGGTGGTTGGGGGTAAGTTAGAATGCTACAAATGTATTCATCAGAAACAGTGTATCCTGATTATTGTCTACACATCTATTTCACAAATGAATACGGAAAACTATGTATCACAATTGAAGATGCTAAAATTGTACAAGTATTGCTCCGTGTAACTATGATCCATGTGCACAATCAATAACGACTGTAAACGCAGGAAGATGTAATGCATGCATAAAATTGAATAAATTTTGTATTAAAAAAAAAGATTATAATCTCGTGTCTGCCCCCTGTGCTAATGGGCTGAAGCTGACAACAGCACATCTGTTTTACATGCCCTCTGTACTATAGCCACCTGGCAGGTTGTTTTCAAACGCCTATTTTATTAACAACAACGCCAACACCACCACCATCATCATCAATACCACCACCTCCACCAATACCAACACCACCAATATCAACACCACCAATACCACAGCCAATACCACCACCACCATTAATACCACTACCACCATCAATACCACCACCACCACCACCATCAATACCACCACCACCACCACCAATATCACTACCAAAATCACCACCAAGTCCAACAACACCAATACCACTACCACCAATACCTCCACCGCCAATACCAATACCAATACCACCACCACCAATACCACCACCACCACCAATACCACCGCCAATACCACCGCTAATACCACTTCCACCAATACCACCACCACCAATACCACCATCACCTTCACCACCAATACCACCACCACCATCAATACCACCACCCCCAATACCAACACCCCCAATACCAATAACACCACCAATACCACCACTACCAATACCACCACCAAAACCACCACTAATACCACTACCACCAATACCACCACCACCAACAGCACCACTACCAACAGCACCACTACCGACACCACCACCAATAGCACCACCAATACCACAACCACCAATACCACCACCAATCCAATACCACCACCACCCATACCAATACCACAGCCAAAACCACCACCACTACCAATACCACCACCAATGCCAATACCACCACCTATGCCAATACCACTCACCAATGCCAATACCACCACCACCACCGCCGATACCACCAATACCACCACCAACGCCACCAATATCACCACCACCAATACCACCACCACCAATACCATACCCACACCAATACCACCACCACCACCACCACCACCACCTCACCACCAATACCAGGACCACCAAAACCACAACCACCACCGAGACCACCAATACCACGACCACCAATACCACGACCACCAATACCACCACTACCGCCAATAGTAATACCACCACCAATACTACCACTAATACCACTACCACCAATACCACCAACACCACTACCACCAACACCACTACCACCAACACCACTACCACCAACACCACTATCACCAACACCACTATCACCAACACCACTATCGTCAACACCACTACCACCAACACCACCACCACCAATACCACCACCACCAATACCACCAATACCAATACCACCACCACCACCACCACCACCACCACCACCACCACCACCACTACCACCACATCTCAGTAGATTTTGTGTTGCACTACACGTTGGGGTGCACTTGAAGGGTACATTATCACGAATAGAACAGGGACTCATGGTGGAAGACAGCGTATAATTAACCCCCCACGTAGCACACAAAGCTGTGGAAGCTATAGACACACATGAAGTCCAAGTGCATCTGTTCTGGCAGCAAGGTCAGGTCATATTGTGTTTGGAAAGAAATAGACCATCCCAAAATCTTGGGATTCTTACATTTCACAGTCATCAACCATTTCAGTGGATTGTGATCGGTTTGTACCACAAATGTAGTTCCAAACAAATATGAGCGGAACTTACGTAAGGCCCACACTATGGCAAACCACTCCTCCTCAATAGCTGCTCAGTTCTGCTCTATGGGTAATAATCTCCTATAATACAGGCTAATGGAGTCTCTCTATCTGTGTCATCCAGTTGAGCTATCACCGCTTCAACTCCTTTGTCAGAGGCATCGGTCTGTACAATGAAAGGCTGTAGCTGGCCACAAAATTCCTGTAATGCTTGGCAAGTCGTAAAAAGGCCCTCACTATAGTCTGGGTAGAAGGTACCGCCCGCTCCATCACATTCTGAATTTTGACATTCAACAGGGGCATCTTTCTGTTCTCCACATCATGCACAAGTTAGACTACCCCACCTGACACTTGGTTGCCTTGATGGTCTGTTTTGCCTCCTGCATCCATGCCAACACCTGTTGCAGGTGTCTTCTGCGGTCCTTCAATGCATTGCAAAATACGGCAATATCATCGAAATGGGCAACACAAAATGTTTCCAACCGGCAAGAACATGGTTCACCATGAGCTGAAAAGTGGCAGGAGCATTTTCTGAATCAAAGGGCAGCACCATAAATTGATACAGCCCCTCTGGTGTCGAAAATTGAGCCTTCTCTTTAGCATTTGGTTCCAAAGCGATCTGCCTAAATCCACTGGTCAGATACAAGGTGCTAAAGTACTTTGCAGCACCTATCCGATTCACAACCTTATCCGGTCTGGGAACTGGATGAGCATCTGTTTTGGTCACCTCATTGAGGGCTACGAGGTCCACACAGCATGGCAAATCAAAAGCCCCTTGCTTTGGTACTAGAACCCCAGGATTAGTCAAAGGACTACGAGATCTCTCAAAGACTCCAGAGTCTAACATTTTGGCAACTTCCGTCTTAATGCACCCCAAACCCGGTCAGGCATTCTGTACATTCTGCCTTTCACTGGCAGACAGTCACCTTTGTCTATTTCATTCACCCTGGCAGGTATCAATACAGGAGTCAGCAAGGAAAGGATGGCAAACCATTTCAACGCTTGTTTACACTCTCTCTGCTGCCCAGACGTTAACTTCGGGGCTAACTGAACACCTTTCATAGTGCCATTCTTCATGTCATTACGCAGCAGCTCAGAAAGAGACTTACTGTCTTCCTCACCCTCCTCTGCCATTGCCATAACATTCGACGTGTAGTCAGTCTCTCAAGACGTAAAGCATCAGCCTGTTCACATGGAATAACCTCTTAGGTTCTGTTGTGGCTCCTGAGCCCACAAATCAGTTTACCTCAGACACCTTCGGAACTACTGTATATGGCACACACCATTTGTCCTTCAAAGCTCTGGGACAAAAAAGCTTTATCACCACCACCTCCTGGCCTTCCTGGTTCACAGTTAGCAGCGCTTTCTGGTCATACCATTATTCTTTCATTAGCACTTGGCTAGCTTGTAGTTTTTCCTGGGTTCACTTCCACCCTTCTCTTACCAAGGCAAGTGGACCCCGCGCCACCCCCCCCCCTCCCCCACACCGGGTGTCCATACTGAGGTTTATGTGTAAATTTTGTTTATTGCGCTGCAAATTCAATGTATCATACCAATATGCTTCACAGACTGGCGTGGCGTCAACATTCAGTCCAGCCAGCGTCAATACAGCTTTTAGTAACAGGTCAAAACAGGGAAAAGGGAGAGAAGGATTCTTGGACATATGCGGGCTGCGGACCCAGTCCTGAGGCCCAAGTGCTGATAAAGTGTCTTCCAAGCACCATTGGCGGTGACCCGGAATAGCGGGCCGCCACATCAAGGTGGTAGTTCCTGCAATTGGGTCCGCATCGAAGCAGTTCAGCAGTGTCCAAAAAAGGGCAAAAGAACCATAACCAAACGAAACGTCCCCATCCCCACCACCCCCCAACCTACCCACCCCCCACCCTCGTTCCAGGTCCAGTGTCCTATCACGTAACAGTGGTCTCTCAGGCCTCAGTGTTTGTGGCAGGCGGCTGTGAAAGCCGCAACAGACGCAGGTATCTGGGGCAGATCACTTCTCGAAATTCAGAAGCCAGAAGCGCCAAGAAGGGTTGCCAAAGCTCTGGATATTTGTCGCCCTCCCCCTTAGCAATCAGTGACAGTTTCTCCATCCCTAGGACGTACCAGAGACGGTGCAGCCAGCCCTGAAAAGTGGGGACATGTGTAGAGCGCCAATAAGTGAGGATATTTTGTGTCGCTGATCCCAAAGCTATAGCAATCAGCCCTCCTCTGTGGGAGCGCAGGGGGTAAGTGATGGAATTGGGAGAGCCTAGCAGCACATATGCGGGGAACCTCGGGATGGAGGTGTCCAAGTGCAGGTCTACTTCGTCTAACACCTGGGTCCAATAATCCTGCAGATGAGAACAGTCCCACAACAGATGTACCAGTGTACCCCTTTCCCCGCCAGCAGAGCACGTCTCGTGTGCAGTCCATCTCGTGAAGTTTTTCAGGGGTATAATACCAGTATGTGGCCAGTTTAGTGAGGGTGTCTGTCAATCCCATGTGGTGCGCTGAATGACGGGCCCTGTAACAAATGCCTTCCCACTCTTTATTACTCAGCGTGCGCCCCAAGTCTCTTTCCCACCGCGCCCTTCCTGCATTATGAATATGTGTGTATCTGCCCAATAGCATGCGGTATAGATCCGATATCAAGCCGCGGTTATTTTTTCTAGAGAGCAGCCAGTATTCGTATTCGCTGAGTCTGCTGTCCGCCCCTGCTCTAATGGTGGGATGGAGCGCCCAGTGTCTCACCTGGAAGTAGCGAAGACGTTCCCCCTCCGGCAAGCCAAACTCCCGGCGGAAGGCCTCAAAGGGGATAGCTCCTTCCTTAGAATAGATGTGGGACAACACTCTGCAACCCGCGGGACCCCATTTCGCAAAAGCCACCATGTCCATGCCGGGACTAAAGTCCGGGTTGGACACTAGAGGTGTCAGCGGGGAAGTGAAGGACGTTAGCTCATGTGGTATGCTCACCTGATCCCACACCTCCAATGGCGTCCTCGTAATGAAGGAAGCATAGAGATTCGAGGGTCGGTGGCGCCGCCGCAGGAAAGGTACCTCCTGCAGAGTGCGACCCGCCACTGCCTGGTCTTGGAAGAGCCAGTGCTTCTCCGACTCCCATTTGCTCCACTCAACGAGCGTACTTAACTGTGCCGCTTGGAAGTACAGTAACAGGTCCGGAAGACCCAATCCTCCTTGTTCAGGAGGCAGCATAGCCAAGCGCAACTTCATGCCCATTCCATATGAAGTTGGCCAGTTCAGCTTGGGTTTGCCGAATCCATCCCTCCGGGGGCCGCATAGGGATAGCCCTGAAAAAGTACAATATTTGCGGTAGAATCGTCATTTTAATCGCAGCCACCTTGCCAAGCCAAGACAGTGGAAGGTGCTTCCACCTGCCCAACTCCGATCTGATCGTGTGTCTAAGTTTCGTATAGTTTAGGCGAACCGTGCCCTGCAAAGTAGGTGCTAGTTGGACACCCAGGTATTGGACAGCCTCTGATGCCCATGGGAAGGGAAAGAGGCCCTGTAAGAGTGTCTTCGTGGACGCCTCCAAGGAGAGGTCAAGCGCCACGGACTTGCTAAGGTTAACCTTAAAACCAGCCACCTCCGCGAAGGCGTCGAGTACCGCCACACAGGCCGGGAGGGACTCACGAGGGGAGGAGAGGGACAGCAGGACATCGCCCGCGTATAGGCTGATGGTATGTTCAAAGGCCCCCATCTTGATGCCCCGAATCTCTGGGTTAAGTCGCACTACTTGTGCCAGGGGTTCCATATACAAGGCAAATAATAAGGGGGAAAGGGGACATCCCTGCCGCGTACCACGTTCTATAGGGAAACGGGGCGACGAGTACCCATTGACCCGTACCGTCGCTGAGGGCCTCGAATAGCAGTTGAGCACCCATGCACGGAAACGATCACCCACACCGGCCCGCATCAGAACCCGCTCCAGGTATGGCCAATGGATGCGGTCGAAGGCCTTCTCTGCGTCGATGGACAGCAGCATATATTCCCCTTCCGTGCGCGTGGCCTTTTCTATAAGGTGTAGTGCCCTTTTGGTGTTGTCGATGGTTTGGCGTTCAGGAATAAACCCTGTTTGGTCTGGGTCGATCAGTCTCGGCGTAAGCGGCCCGAGTCTTGCGGCGAGGATACTCGTATAGAGCTTCAAGTCTATATTGAGAAGCGAGATGGGCCGCTATGCTGCGCAGCTCGTTTTGTCCTTCCCCGGTTTGGGGATCACGGAAATGGTGGCGTCTAGCAAGTCTTCCGTGATCGCTCCTGGTTCCGAGAGATAATTGAATAGTGTGGTAAGTAGTGGCACCACCTGTACACAGAACTTTTTATAAAAGAGGGCTGTGAAGCCGTCCGGCCCTGGGGCTTTCTCCAGCCGGAGCCGGGAGATAGCTGATATTACCTCTTCGGGGCGTATGTCACCTTCCAAGGCCGCAGCCTGGTCCGTGGCAAGCACCGGTAGTTGGGCAGAGTCTAGGAAGGTATCGCCCGCCTCCAGATCCAGCGTTTCACCTGAGTATAAGGTAGTGTAGAAAGCGCTGAAGGCGGCCGCAATTTCCCTACCCTCCGTGGCCAGGCTACCTCCAGGCGTTCTGATTTCCTGCACTGCCTGATGTTGATGCTTCTCCCTGAGCGCTCGTACCAGGAGACGCCCGCATCTATCCCCTCCTGTGTAATACATGTGGCGCACTCTCAGTGTCGCGAATTCCGCCCTGTCTTGGTCCAACGCACTCAGTTGTTTCCGAGCCAGGGTCAGCTGCCTCCAGATCCTCGGGGCGCACGTCCGTTGGTGCATGCCCTCTAGTTCCCTGACTTTCTGAGTCAGCTCATCCCTTTTCTCCGCTCGCGCTTTGTTCTCTGCCGCAGCTAAGGCTATGAATTCCCCCATGAGGACTGCCTTTAGGGCCGCCCAGTGTGTGGTCGGGGAGGTGTCCGCAGTGGTGTTGTGTAGCAGGTAGTCATGTATCGCGCCTATTATTTTCTCCGGGACCTCCTTGCGGTGCAGCAGTGACGCCAGCATCGGGGAGGCCGCTGCACTGGAGGGAAGAGGAAAGTCGCCAACAGGGGAGCATGGTCAGACAGGGATGCCACTCCTATCTCCACAGTGGAGGCCAGGGCGTGCAGGGAGGTAGAAGCCAAGAAGTAGTCCAGCCTGGCGTAAGTGCGGTGCGCGCTCGAGAAGTAGGAGTAGGCCCTGGCGCCGGGATGGAAGCTGCGCCAAAGGTCCACCATACCCAGTTCCCTCAGTCGTGCCAGCCCTCCCTCAGACAAGGACCCAGCCTGTGTGGAGCGCTGCACTGACCTATCCAGGGTGGTGTTGAACACTAGGTTAAGATCCCATCCTAGAAGGATATGCCTGTCCGTCGAGGCCGCCAGGATGGTAAGCGCGTCATGAAAGAATTTTTCCTGACCCTCGTTAGGGGCATAGGCCGAACAGACCGTGAAATCTGAGCCCCCCAGTGAGAAGTGGTATGATAAGAGCCTCCCCTTGATTACCGCTCCCTGTCTCAGAACCCGCCCCCGGAACCTCCTCGCCACTAGTATGGCTACCCCAGCTTTCTTGTGTGGTGCGGATGAAAAAAACTGGTGTGGAAAGTTGTGTGCTTTCATGCGTGTGCAATCTTTCTGCAATAAGTGCGTCTCTTGGAGGAGACAGATATCGGCTTGTGAGTGCTCGAGGCACGACAGTACTGCCCTACGCTTGATAGGGTTGTTGATACCTCGCACATTCAGTG
Source organism: Lissotriton vulgaris (assembly GCF_964263255.1). Taxonomy (NCBI): domain Eukaryota; kingdom Metazoa; phylum Chordata; class Amphibia; order Caudata; family Salamandridae; genus Lissotriton; species Lissotriton vulgaris. Next base: position 838,840,817 of record NC_141691.1, on the reverse strand, counting down.
AGAGGATGCGCACTTCAGTAGAGGCCATGACTCATCACCCGCACCTCCCACCCCTGATTATCACGCTGACCTTCAGGGCATATAACCCCTCCCCGACCGGGCTCCTGGATCGTGCACGGCAGCGGCCTGCCCCCTGCAACTCGAGATGCCCACATTGCCTGTCACTTCGAAACTCCCTGGACCTGGAACCCCTCCTTCGCCTACCCCCAACCAAAACTACCCGCACCTTACCCCCACGCAGACCATCGGTCTCCCTCCCCCCCCCCCCCCCCCCCAACTTCCCCACCCTGAAAACCCTAAGGCAAAGTACCAGAAAAGTACATCACTGTCCGTCATCCCTCACAGACGACTGGAGTAGTACAAAGAACAGCCCTGTCCCGCATCCACAGTCGTAGATGAAGAATCAGGGTCACAATCGGGGAAAAAGTGTCGGAATCCATAGCCTCCGCCCCCGCCGCCGGCGTGAGTGGTCTCAACCCCATCGGTCACATCAGAGCCTGAAATCCGCCGTGATGTTGGTCATCCGCTGTCGGGCTTCACCAGTCCCTGCGCCACGGTTTCCACTGCTGCTCGTTGGCCTTCCTGTATCTCCGTCGCTGCAGGGCGCCTCGGTTTGCGACGCTGCCGTTGCTGCTTCCATCGTCCGGGGTTTTCCGTGCCTGCAGCACCCTCCCCGGATGGGACCTCTTCCTCCGCCGGCTCCTCAATGCCCAGCAGATTGCACGCATCCCTGAGAGAGCGCAGTTGGTGGAGATTGTTGTCTAGCCGGAACACCAGGCGGAAGGGGTGACCCCAACTGTAGGAGATGCCGCGCTTCCGCAGTTCCGCCGTGACCGGCCAGAAGGTTCGTCGATTCTCTAGCGTGATGGCAGCGAGTTCCTGGTATAGAGTCGGCGAGTGTGTGCCAAAGGCGATCGCCCCCATCTGGCGCGCCTTGCTAAGAATCTCTTCCTTCGTTCTGTAGTCCTGCACGCAGACTAGGATGTCTGCCGGGTGGGCCGCATTAGCTCTAGGCGGGCCCGTCCGGTGAGCCCTGTCCAGCCGAAGAGGGGAGTCCACAGGCCGGCCCAGAATGTGGTTAAACAGTCCCTGGGTGAATTGGAAGAGATCTTCCGTGTCGGGGGACTGCTTCACTCCCCTAATCCGTATATTATGCCGCCGAGAGCGGTTCTCCAAATCCTCGACATGAGTTTGGAGGTCCACCTGTTGGTCATGTATGCGGACGAGCTCCTGTCGCAGCGCCTCTATCTCCACGTCTCGGTCATCGCTTTTGGTCTCCAAATCTGCCACCCTTTCACCTATGGCGTCTGCGTCGCGGCGTACTTCCTTTATTTCCTCCTGCAGTTCTTTCTTTAAAGAGTGGATGTCCTCCCTTAGGCCAGTGAAGAGGGACTCCAAAAAGGACCGCGTGACGTGGCCCTCGAGGTCCGTCTGCCCCAAGGGCGGAGAGTCTGGTGCCTTCTTCTCTGCGCTAACCCGTTGGTTGGATGTGGCAGCGTCTGTCCGCTTCCCCACCGTGTTGGGGGTGAAGAGCTCCTTGATGGTGCCGCCTTTCCGGAGCCTCCCCGAAGACATGTCCCCTCGAGCCCCTCCGAGTCCCTCGGGCCCAGCCACCACCAGCGCTGCCGGTCCAGGAGTTCCTCAGCCACGAGGGCGCAGGGGGCCCGCGGAGCAGACGATTACGCCGGGGGCGTCACCAGAGCCCCTCGGGGAGCTCCCGAGTCCCCCCCTGTCGTCCAGAAGATGCCTCGTAGTGTCTAGCCGCCCCACTGGGTCCCCACAGCCGGTCCGGGTCCGCAGCCGCCGATGCTCCTCCGTTCCCAGTTCCGCTTGAGCCTCTAGCTGCTCCTGGCTCCGCACGTGCCTCCAGCTGCCCACTACACGCCGCACATCTGCGCTCTATCTGTAGCGCCGGTTCTGAGCTGGCGCCTCCAGGACGCTATATGAGGGTCGGCCTGTCAGTTCAAGATGGCGGCCAAGGCAGCCCCGGGCCCGCCAGCGCGAGCCCTGCACAGTCTCGGTGCGGCGCCACCCCAGGCACTCCGGCTCCGTCGGCCTTCACTTAAAGGGCTTCCCTCGAGCTTCCCCTGCGCTGCACCTCACCTCCGTTCGGGGGGACCTGGGGACCGTCCCCCGACCTCCGTGGTCCGTTGGCGGGCCCGCCTCACTCTGCCGTCTGCGAGGCTGCCACCAGAAGGCCCGTCCGCAGCCTCAGCCACAGCGATCTCCTGCCAGTGGATCCGCAGAAGCCCCCGGACCGATCCGCCCCAGGGGCCTCGCGCTGATAATGCGCGGGCCGGATCCACCACCAATCCGCCGGGCCTCTCGTAGTCAGCAGCCGCCTGAGGGACCTCCCAGCCGGGCGTCTCTGCGTGGGCTCTCGGCCACGCCCCGCGGCTCCGCTCTGCTAGGCCAGGCCCGGCCTCGATCTAGGCGCCTCTTCTGTCCCGGTTCCGGCGTCTTTCGTGTCTCGCCGCCTGTAACACTGCAGGCTAACCCCTCCTGGCGGTAAGCGCTCTCAACCGGGGCCCACCGATGGGGGACCAGAGCGTTACAAGGTGCTTTGAAGACGGCCGGCGGCGGGAGCTCCTGGAGACGCGTCTGCTCACACCGCCATCTTGGCCACGCCCCCATACTGAGGTTTAAAGGGAATGAACCCCACTTTCTTCTGCAGAATCCATGGGTAGGCAAACAAGAGACATGGAAGGAGAAGATCTCACTTTCTCTTGAGGTTCTCTGGCAGAGTTCCCATCATGCTCTTCAGTGTTTTGTTAAACTGATCCACCAAACCATTGGTTTGTGGGTGGTATGCCATGGAGAAGTGATGTATCACACCAGCTTGCTCCCATATCTCTCTCATGTAACAGGAGATAAAGTTAGTTCCCCAGTCAGAAATTACAGTCTTTGGAAATCTGACCATAGAAAAAATCCTATAGAGATCTCTTGATACAACTTTTGCAGTCTGCTCCTCAGAGCTAAAGTTTATGGGAGCCTGGTGGCTTGGCGCACACAAACAAGATATACCTGTGTTCTGACGGGGGGTTTCAAATGTAACACCTAGAACTGGTAGAGGCACTAACAGTGCCTTTGTCTTCTCCTGCTGTCTTACCATTCAGCTGGCAAGCTGGACAGGTCTGACAGAACCTCTCTGTGTATTCCTGGCCAGTAGTGTCCATCTAGTTCTAGGTTTTTCCAATCCATAAGTGTCCTGTAAGGGCACTTCATGGGCCAGTGACAACAGGAAGTCCCTGTTCACTGATGGAACCACTAGTTTCTAGCTAGTTCAAGGCTTACAAATTACCGGTGCACTATAAAGTAGACCTTCCTCCCAGCCATGATAGAATTTTCCGATCACCGCTTTGCTGATTGGATCCGGGGCATACTTCCAAAGTCCCACAAGTGTAGGATACTCCATCTGTGCCTAGCGGAAGTCTTCCCTGCTGCTCTAGAAGAGAACCAGACTCCAGCAGATTGTCCGCTTCGGGAGCCTCATCTTCCTCTCCTTCTGGAGAAGAAGTGGTAACCTCAAAGCCCACTGCCTTCCCGGAGTCTGCTCTTTCCTGCAAACTACCTTGTCCTGGTCCCTGCAAATTAGAGATGATCCCAGCCTCCCTCTGAGACTGAAGAGCAGCCTGTGTTCTGGTCAACACAGCTGACAACCAAACCATAAAGGCTTCTAGTCCTAGCACTAAGCCAGGGGCAATCAAATTATTTCCAAGACACATTCAGCTCTTGGCTTTTCCATTACCCCACCGTCAATCATGGCAGCCTTGCCACTGAGCCATGCCCTCTCTACAGACTACCAAACATGTATTCTTGGTTCCAGGGAGTATCTTCTGAGGCTTAAGGTACTTCCTCTCAAGCATAGTCCTCAGGGCAGGCACTTTCCCACAGTTGATACAAACATCCTGCACAGATTCCATTATGTAAGGATGGATGTGCATCACAGCATTTGGGTCTGTGGAGAGTTATTCTCCCCCCTTTGGTTTAGAACTAGGCTGCTCCAGCCCTTTTGAACTTTGCTAGCACCAATTATCAACTCATCCCTGGATCCCTCTCGGTCAGATCAGACAGGTATGGCCTAAGTGGGGTAGAGCACTCCTTCTAAAGTTGCTCTGTCACCATCAACTGGCTAAGGGACTGAAAATCCTTGGCCTCCATTCCTGTTATCAACTCCTTCCAATCACGCAATTCACCACCAATCCAAGTCTCAAACCGAACACCATCCGCTCTCTTGCAGTCCCGGAACCTCTGCAGGTATTGAGCTGCCTTAATCCTTAAACCATCCACAGCTCAACTGTGCCTCATGACGAGCTGAGCTCGTCATGAGCATGGAAGGGGTTAAGGCCTGCACATTTCAAGCGACCTCGAAGGTTCACAAACCATTCCAAAATATCCTGCCCTTCCATAACTTGCCTAACATCAGATTGCTCCTTCTCATGTGTTAAGTTGTCCATCCTACCGTAAGCAAAAGCTTCCTATAGAGAAAAATGTCACCAGGAATGGATATGTATGAATTTGTACTCTTTCTGACCTCAGGATTTCCACAATTGCCTCTGAGCACTCAATGTATGTGTTTCTGTGCCCTGTATTTTTATGTGAATTGAATTATATGAGTTCTTGTGCCCCTGTGTATTCTTTGTGCCCCTGTGTATTCTTTGTGCTCAGCACAATGCAACTCTCCTTTGGTCTGAGCCTTTTACATCATGGTCTCTGTGTATACCACAGCGTTGAAGTTGGAGATCTAGCAAATATAGTGGCTCTACAACCTGATTTTTCACATCAGTGACTATAAAATGGAACGCCAAGACCTTTTTTCCCAAATTCTTAGACAATGGTAATCTGACCCTTATGCCTCAGGCTATATTTTGTGTAGTGGATGCTCAAAGGCATAACATCTTCCTAAGTACTTTTTATAGTACAACTGGGAGGGCAGTGTGGCATGTTCAATAATGTACGTCGTAGATATCTTTGTGCGAGCTGCAAGTCACTAGTTTGAATTCTGGCAGACCTACTCAGTCTTTCAGATTTTTCAAATTCAATATAATAAAATCCATTCAGCTGGTGTATTAATAATGTATGGTGCTTAAAGCTGCACCACTTTGGCAGTCAGATTTGTAGATATAACAGTCTTGTCCTGGGGCTTTAATACTGAAAATTAACATTCAGCTTATTGCCATAAAATAGGTTGCTCTGTATCAGTAGCTAGGATGAAGACATAACCTTAAACCTGTTGTTGAAAAAATAAGTCATGAGGAAACATTCCCTTGTTCTCCACATATCTTGAGCAGAACAAGATCAGCCAAAAGGAATGCTTTTTTTGCCAAAATGAGGCATTTACCTATGCTGTACCTATACAAAAAGCCAGATGAAGGGTCAAAAGTATGCAGTTTAGGGGAACATATTCAACAGTTACTGTGTGCATTGTAAACCATTAACCCTGTGACGATATGTTCATACCTTGCTATTACACATTTTTTAAATCGTGGACCACTGTATTATGATAAAAATGCACAATCTAAGAAAAAAACACACTGGTACTAGGTTAGGTAAACTGTGGTCTACTGATGATATTTTAGAAGCTCTTATGATGCACAAAAGTGGATCAGTTCTCAAATTAACTGTATAACATGGACATGACTGCTTTAATCTGCCGGTGTTCTAAGGAGCGTTGTACCCCCATGGAGCGCTGTACCCCCTACGTCACGGGGGTGCAGCGATTCTCAAAACCAAGCTATCGGCCGTCGTTCCCCCATCGAGCTTTGTAACCCCTACGTCACCGAAAGGGGGTACAAGGAATTATATCCTTACAAGGAATTATATCCTACGTAGTGAAACGTCATGAAAAGTTATATGCGCATGCGCAATCTTAGTGCGCATGCGCAAAACGAGGGGGGGGCACTGTACGATGGGGTACAACGGTTTATAGTACACCGGCAATTAAGAGTCACTCAAAGTGATACTCATAAGGCATAGAAATGTCACTCATAACCACACTGCAAATGCAGGTATCTGTGTGTCACAAATGTAGCAATTGAAAACCTGGCAGCTATATAGCAATGCTACGCCTTGTCCTAGTGTTGCATTTAGCACATAAAAAATGAATTAAATACAACTGAAGGATGAATCAGATTGTTAACAATCTCTTTAGCAACACCTCTCAAAATACAACACTGTAGGAGTAGGAGAATGATAGAAACATTTTCCAGTCTGACAAGATCTTTACTGCTCCATTTTCAAAATGCATTATGGTTTTAGTGCTCCTTACAGAACAGATTAAAACTCACTTAATTGGGCAGTGGTGGACTCCAGATCAGCTAAAAATACAGGAATTTGTTGTAGGTGTTCTTGTAGCTCCATCAGACCACTTTTCTTTCGCTCCCAGTGTGCAGAAAGCATGACTACCTCGCTGTCCACCAGCTAAAAGAAAAAGAATACAACTCAAAACTGTTTTTCATATTAGCACTTTTGATTGTGCTTTACATTTTTAGCTAAAGGACAGTATGCCTTACCTATAAAGAGTGTTACTAGGGAAGGCGGCAGAAGAAATAAAAAGTTACCTTAAGCAATGGGTCTTAAGGCAATATCTTCTCTAGGTTTGTGCTTTTTTCCAGTTCTTACCCTCAAACAGGGAGGTTCATGTAAGACGTTTTTCCTTTGCATTTTAAAGCACGTTAGTCTCAACAGACATCGTCTGTGAACATGTTATGTCATATAGCTTTTAAACTGAAAAACTGTCTGGTGTGCAGCTCCCTTCATTGTTTGAAGTGATGTGGCAATCCCACGAAGTTCACAAAAAACATAGTGGGTTTATAGGAGTGGCGTTATGTGTCCCAGAATCGACAATGCTCAACCTTAGGAGGTCAACCAACTCCACTGTGGTGGGTCTCACCCAGAAGATTTAATTGTACAACACAAGGAAATCCCCAGACGACCACAGTAGTGGTTCTGCGGGGTCCACCCAGAAGTGGGAACAGAGCACCAACAAAAGGACGGCAAGACACAACACAATAGTTGTTCTGTGGGATCCACCCAGTAGTGGTAGTGGTGCAACCAAGAAGGCAAAGGGTTCGAAGGGAAAATTGTATAAATTAGACTTGGGCACGATCTGCGGTCTTCCTTTCTGCATCCATCTCAAGATCTTGGCCAACAAACAATGGACACAGCTGCTCTTGTCAGGCCACAATACATTATGCAAGGTACTAAATGATTCTCCCATTTTTAAATTATGCTCTGCTATTGACATCACATACTTCATAAGCAATAGGCAATGAGTGGATGACATCTAACCAAAGGGAGAAAACAAATAACAGACATAATATCTTCATGCAGATAATATTGTGACATTTTTTTGGCCACATGATTTCAAGAAGGAATTCAGTCAGTATTTTAGCATTTCTACAGAATTTAATACACCAAGTTAACTGCTCCAAGTGCATGGCGCGTACAAGCAAGAACTGAAGCACAAAAGACTAAAATAGTTGATGGACATGAATATGCTGAAGCTGATGAGAAGAGGAATGTAAGAAAACAAGTTCGACCGAATGTGGAAATGAGCTTCACTGGAAGATCCGTGAAACTAAGTATTAATATATATTTATTAGCTTCCTTTTTAAAAAATCATCTCTGTTGTAATTCGGAAAACCCCAAGGCAGTTCTAAAGAAACTTTACTGGAGCTGGGTACTCTGTAAGAATTCCCTTGATGTAAAACATTGTAAATCCACGTAGGAATTTCTGAAGATGAAGGAAGTGGTGGCCTACGAACCCTATCTCGACACTATTTTCAATCCTATCGACAGAGCTCTGTATTTTAAATTCAGAGTAGGGACGCTACCTGTAGGTGATTTCACCTCCCGTTGGAATCTCACCTACCCCCGCTCCTCCTCCTGTGCGACCTGCCCATCACGTGTAGAGTCGGTCGCTCATATTTTCTTTGAATGTCCCGCATATGCACGGCCTAGGCGGAGATGGCTCAAACCCCTGTGCAGGCAGTTAGGCACCAGGCAGTACAGAGAGGCGCTGCGTATTTTAAAATCTGATACCTGTACCCTGGTTACATGTTGTGTGTCCAAGTTTTTAAAATGGGCATGGATAATTCGTCTGAATAGGCTTTCTGTGACTATTTAATGCTTGTTTTATCTGTTTTGGTTAATACGATTTTATCGGTGTAAATATTATGCAGTTGTTTTTATATTATTTTAAAATTGTCGTATCTGCTTTTATGATTTTTTTTATATCGAAATAAAGCCATTCATTCATTCATTCAATTCGGAAAACTGTCAAACAAGCATATTAAGCTAGAAAACACTGAATGCTCAGAAACTAATGTTGCGATCAAGTACCCTCTTTGACTCCATGAATGGATCTTTCATAGATTCACTCTGCTTTAAACAGCTACTCAAATTAATTGTCAAACGAGCATCGGCAAAGCCAATGGGTCAGGCTGTGAGATTCCTAGTTGTTTTTTTCCTCACTTTTTTTTTTTGGAAACATAAAATATGCTTTAAAAGTTATTATTTTTTTTTAAGTAAAAATGCAACCATCTAAAGTTGGAGGGAACGATTTTTGCAAAAGAAAAAAAATAGTAAATAATGATCCATCATAAAAATAAAGAAATAAGCATGAAATAAAAGCAGATAAGAAATCGGGGGGTGGCCCTCTAGCCCGGGAGCTAAAGTGTGCTCCTTTTAAGGTGCACAAGAAAAATGACGTAGGTCACAGTGAGAAGAGTCAAAAGCTAAAGCCGAATGACTCAATGCCCTATGCTGAGGTGGGCAGATGCAAAATGTGAAAGACAATTGAACAGATCAAAGATGAAAAAGAGCAGGTCAAAAACCTGCAAGTAAGTATTTTATTATGAATATTTTGGAAAACATGAGGCTGGCGGGACAACTAAATCTGTCTGTAGGCTTGATGAAAAATGGGATTTGTGAGATCTTACTAAACTAGTTAGTTAGGTTCCTGCCACATCTGAGCATCAACACGTTTACCTTTATTTATTTAGAATTTTTTTTTTGATAAACACATTTTTATTGATTTTAATGATTTGACAGAAGACACTAGCCAGTCATCACAACACCATGAAAGTACAGGAGTACATACAAGGTTTTGTGCGACCCAGTTTACAGACACTAATAAATGCAAAGCAACATGGATTTGGACATTCCCTCTGAGACTAAACCATACCCCCCCAACTATTTCCCCCGGACCCTTCGATACTTCTTGGAACACCCACGTGCCTCATACATGATTTTTTCTTGCATGGCACACCAATCCACCCCAGTCCACCAGAGTCCAACACTCGGGGTTTCAGGGCATTTCCAGGAGGCCGCTGTGTCCCTTTTGGCTACCACCATTGCTGTAGTGAAAAACAACTTCTCCTTGTGAGACCCATCCAACCTATCAGTAATACCCAAAATCGTGTGCTTTAGATTGTGGGGAACTTCCCACCCCAATTTCTCGGTGAGTTCTTCTTTGATATCCCCCCAGAACCGTGTCAAGCGGGGGCATGCCCATACCATGTGGAGGAAATCAGTTGGATCGTGACCGCACCTGGTACAAGCCGAGGTCGGGCTAAAACCCGAATGGGGGTTGGGAGCACACTGCCTCACAGTCCCAGCACAGTTCGCCCCTTTGCATCCTGGTAAGTGCAGTACACAGTTCAAACTTACTTCAAAATTAGATGGAGTTTTTAACCAAAGTTGGTGCAGAATTGCTGTATATCTCTAGACACGTGTTTCTGGGTTGAGCCCGCTCAGTGAAGGCGCACCAGGGTGAGGTAGGCTGCATGTAAATAATAGAGCTGCACCAAGTGAAGCCTGGCGGAAGCGGTGACCGTCCTAGGGGCCATAAGGGCATCGCGCCAATCCTCCTCCTCCAGGATGCCCACCCATTCCTAACACTGAGCTCGCAGTCGATCCAATTCGATCCAGGGAAGTAGGGCTATTATTGATCAGTGTGCGGTAGTTGCAGGAGATGCCACCCTTCCCCAGGTCCCCCAACATAATCTGTGCCTCAGGCGGGCTATGGTCAGAAAGCTGTGTACCCGTTGTGAGGTGCGTATGGAGAACATGTCGCAATTGCAGGTACTTGTAGAACTGCGGAAGATGCAGGGAGTATCTACTCTGAAGGTCTTTGAAGGAACGCATGTGATCCCCCACCCATACATCGCCTAGTTGTGAGATTCCTATAAGGTTCCATGCCCGGAAACCCCGCAGCCCATTAACCTCTTTGAGCCAGGTCCCCTGCCACAAGGGTGTATACTGGGTCCGTGTGTGTGTACACTTGGTGTGCCGCAGTGTGGCCCACCAGGCCAATAACGCGGAGCGCGCCACCTCTGGTAAGTGGGACGGAATAGGAGCCCCGTAAAAAATATATTGAATCTTGGTTAGGCCCAATTCCCCCAATTGAAGCCTGTAAGCCTGGTCAGACCATCCCCCGCTGAACCAGTCATGTATAATGAGTAGGCGCGTGGCAAGATAGTACAGATATAAGTGAGTCATCCCCAGTCCTCCGTCAAACGAGGGGATCCTACAGACATTCAGGGCCAGTCGGGCCATACCGTTCCCCCAAAGGAACTTATTGGCCATGCTATCCACTTTGCGGAACCAGGTCCTGGGGAAGCACAGGGGGGTGTTTTGAAGAACGTAGAGGAACCGGGGGAGTACCATCATTTTAAAGAGGGAGACCCTCCCCATGGGGTTCAGGGGCAATATTTGCCACTTCTTGAGGTCCGCCCTAGCCCGTCTCACCAGGGGAGTGATGTTGAGGGCCCAGCTAAGCTCGGCAAGTAGTGTTCCATATCCCCAGGTATTTGAATGATTGACAACAAAGTGGTATAGTGGACTGCCAGTCGAAGCATTCTCAGGACAGGTGGAGGGGAACTAGAACCGATTTGTCGGGGTTCAACCGGAGGCCGGAAGCCAGAGGCCCGTTCGAAGGAATGCAGGATGCGGAGACAGTGGGGGCCTGACCGGGCGGGATCTGCTAAATAAATGAGAACATAAAGTGCGATTTTGTCAGTTTCCGTGTTGGGCCAATCCAATCCCTGCACGTGTTCGCACGATCGTATCGAGGACGCCAAGGGCTCCACCACCAAAGCAAAGAGCAGGGGGGAAAGGGGACAACTCTGGCTTGATCCCCTGCAGACCGAGAAGGGCTCTGATAGAACACCATTCACCAGGACACGAGCCCGTGGATGGGCGTAAAAAACCTTGACCATGGCACGATAGTGGGGACCAAATCCCATTTCGTTGAGGACATCCTCCAAAAAACCCCAGTCCACCGAGTCAAAAGCCTTCTTAAAATCTACCTGAAGAATCACAAGGTATGGGGTGAGGAGGTGGTGGTGGGCCAAGGTCAATGGCAGTCTATGGAGGCAGTGCCAGGTACCACGTGAGGGCATGAACCCGCACTGGTCAGCATGAACCATCACGGATAAATGGGGTTTGAGCCTCTGGGCGAGGACCGTGGCGAACAGATTTACATCAGTATTAATGAGGGAGATAGGGCGGTAATCCGCACATCGTGGCGAGGGCGGCTGAGACTTGGGAAGAACTAGTTTGGCAATGTCTGCCTCCTGGGGGAAGGAACCGTTTTCAACAGCCTCCCAAAACAGTTCCGCAAGATATGGGGTGAGAGGGTTCCCGGTAATGAGTGTCTTAAGGGCGGTCGTCTGGGCCTGAAGTCTAGCCCGAGGAGTTAAGGGTGATCGCCTTCCCAATTTCTTTGTGGGTGATAAGGCGGTCGAGATCGTCCTGAGTGATGGGGTCCAAGCAAGAAAGGTGGCCGTTCCCGACCTCCAATAGATCAGTGAGAAAGAGGGTAGGAGTTCTAGCCTCGTATAATTGGCGGTAATATGAAGCAAAGGCACGGGTCATCTCCGCTGGGGAGTGGCATTCCGAACCATCCTGTACCAAGATTTCAGGGATTATGCGGTTTGCCCTAGGATACGTGGCTAAGTGGTGAAGGAGTGAGCCATTTTTATCGCCCCAACCGTACACCCTGGCCACAGAAGAGCGCCAGATGAGTTTGGCCGCTTCCAGCGACAACTGCTTAATCTCCGAACGGAGATGGACAAGAAGTCTCGCTTCTGATGGTCTGGGAATCTGGCGGAGACACACTCAAGGCGCAGGGCTTGCGCCTCCCGTTCTGCCGCTGGAGCTTGAGCTGGCCCATGGTGATCCCCCTAATCATAGCCTTGCCAGCCTCCCACAGGGTGCCCGGGGAGGATACAGACCCGTCATTGGACAGAAAGTATTGTTTGAGTTCCCGTCCCACCACCTTCCGGAACTCCTTGTCCTGAAGGAACTAAGGCATTTAACCTAAACGTAAAACGCATAGAGGCGGGAGGGGAGCCCGTGTGGATCATTACTGGAGAGTGGTCAGAAATGCCATGGGGGAGGATAGAGACATCTCTAATCATAAGACGGTCCATCGATGGGACGAAAACGGTGTCAATGCGCACCTGCGTATGATGCGCCGCTGAGGTGTGTGTGAACTGTCTAGAGTGTGGGTGCCAAATACGCCATGCATCGCGTAGACCCAACGATTCGGACCAGGTCGTCAGCTGTTTTGCCTGTGCAAGTCTACTAGGGGAAGGGGGACCAGTCGTGTCTAGGGCAGGTGAAGAGACCGCGTTTAAATTGCCCTGAGGAAAATGGGACCCAGGGGTAGGGATGCTAGGAGGTTGGTGGATTTGGCAAGGGTCGTTGTTAACATTGAGGGAGGAGAATAGAGTGACGAGATTGAGGGGGCTACCGTTCAGTGTGCCACTAAGAGCCACGAAGGAGCCCTAAACGTCCTGAATGACCTGCACAGTCACAAGTGGAAGAGAACGTTTCACCAGGATCGCCACCCCCCAGGATCCCCGAGTGAACCCTGAGTGCCAAATCCTATTGTAACTGTAGCGTGCTAAAAAGGGGCAGTGGTTACCCAAAAGGTGCGTCTCTTGTAGCAGTGGGATGTCTACCCCAAGTCATTGTGCATAACGTAATTCAGCCATGCGCTTAAAACGATCCAGGAGGCCATTACCATTCCAGGACATGATGCGCAGAGAGGCACCTAGCAAAGGTGTGTCAAGGCACAGTGGCAGGGTGTGTCAGTAAAATCCAAAGGGAGGCCCGGCCCAAACTGGGTCGCCAGAAGGTCTGGTTAGGTGTCCAGAGAAAAGTCATCGCATCCCACCGGGTGCAGATCGGGTGCCATGCGAATGCTGGTGTGACAAAACTAAAAAACAAGTGAAACAAACTAAAAAGAGAACTCGGGACAACGTCCCCCCATCCCGTCCCCCACCACCCACCCTACACTTCCAGGACGGAAGCATCTGTCGCCCTAACAATAAACAAATGAACTAAAGACCAAACTAGAGTGCTTGGGAACGGGAAAGCGTGGAGGACCCCTCCTCATGACAGGATGTACAGAATCAAGTCCGTTAGGGAGTCCAAGCCTAGTCCAGGCAGAGACAAATTCAAGCAGGGTCTCTCAGGAGCGTCGGGCTACGGGAAAGGTCTGTGTCTGGGAGGTTCAGCAATGAGGGCTGGAGCGAAGCACCCACGCTGTCCACATGGCCGGATGAGCCTGATCGCCTCCCACCCAAGGATTCTTTGGAAAGCAATATTGGCTATCGAGACGGGCCAATAGAGAGTTTGACCGAGCTCGTCGTTGACCACAGCACCTGCGGGAGCGGTTGCGCTGAGGCTGGGGGGCGGAAGGCGCGGGGTGGACGGGCCCGCCATCCACCTACCCAGGCGGTGGATACCGGTCGCTGATTCGCAGAAGGCGCTCCTCCGTCACCCAAGCCCAGGCCTCAGTAGGAGTGTCAAAGAACAGGGTCTTGTTATCGAACATCACTCGCAGGCGTGCTGGAAAGAGGAGCCTATATTGGCTGTTGAGTGCTCTCAGTTTTTATTTGACTTCACCAAATGAGCGGCACTGACCCTGGACCTCACGGGTGTAATCCGGGAAGATCATGATTGCGTGGTTTTCATACTGGAGCCGTTTCAGTTTGCGGGCTTCAGCCATGATAGCATCACGGTCCTTAAAGTTGAGAACCTGCATTATGACGGGTCGGGGGCTGCACCCGGCGGCGGTTAAGGGGCGAGAGAACGGTGAGCCCGTTCAATCGCGAACCATGGGGAGAGAGAGAGCCCTCAGGGACCCATGATAGCAACCACCTCTCCAGGAAGTCCACCATGCAGCCCTGCTCGGCTCCCTCTGGAAAGCCTACCAGGCGGAGGTTGTTGCGCCGGGACCTGTTTTCCACATTTTCTGCCCGGCGGTGCAACTCCTGGGTGTGCGACTGGAGACGAGCCACTTGCCCCTTAAGTTGCTGGACGACGTCTTCCAAGGTGGATATTTGGGTTTTAGTCTCTTTAATCCGGGCTGTGGCATTTCGGAGGTCCTGAAGGATGAGAGTCATGTCCACTCGCAACTCCGAGCTCTTGCCTTCCACCGAGGATTGTGAAACGTGGATGGCCTGTAGGATAGTGGACAAAATACGCGGGCAGCGTAGGCTCCTGGTCCGAGGTACCCCCGGTCGCCCCCACATCCGTGGTGGTGAAACGGTCCTTTTTGGTTTGGGTGGCAGGGGCCTTGGTCAGTCTATTCGTTCTGCCCATGGTGGCACTTCGCAGGGCAGGGGACTCTGAGGATCTCTGCAGATGGGCCCCGCAGCAGGGTCCTCCCCGGACGGGCCAAGATCAGGTAGGGGGCAGCCAGAACAAAGGGGGAGGCCCACTCAGACCAGTCGCCGCTGGATATGCGTGACCGATTCCACTTCCCCAGGCGGGATGGCCCTCCAGAAACTAAAAAGGGGGGGGGGAGATTTCCAGACCAGGGCGGCAGGGAGGTTCCCGCCCGCAAGGCCCACAGAGTACTCCAGGCGTCATTCGGGCAGGGCGGCAGCGGAGAAGCCGGAGGGGCCGATGGAAGAGGCTCTCCCGCGGGCCCCGTGCCGCTCGAGGCCAGCGGCCAGTCCCACCCCCTAAGCCTCAACCCCGATGAGTATCAGTACGGGGAGAGGGGACACTCCAGAACCCTGGTCCCATCAAGATGGACCCGCCTCAAACCCGATGAGTATCAGTACGGGGAGAGAGGACACTCCAGAACCCTGGTCCCTTTAAGATGGGCCCGTGGACCCACTAGAGGCAGGACGAGGGGCCATTGATGGAGGTCGTCACATGCAGCTAGGCGCCGCTCGGCGTGTGTGGCCGAATGCCCCAGCAGCCAGTATCACCGTCTCTGTGGATGGTGGGATGGAGCCAGGGCTTTAGGGGCAGGCCAGGGGGAACGCCTCTGCAACAACCCAGGTGCTCTCCTCAAGTCAGGCGGCGATAGGCCGGGGGGGGCAAGATGGCGGCTAAGGGGCCCAGCCAGGAGGTCCTTGTTGCTTGATGTATGCGGCTGATATCGCCCCTCAGGCCACCTCCAGCCAGGAGTCCGCTATCCACCACAGGACGCCACCTCAGGATGTCAGCAAGGCCTGAGGGAACAGGCCCAGAAACCACAGAGTTCAGGAGGGGGAGGGGTGTCCCAAACAAATGTCCCCGGACCCCCTCCGCCGCCACGACTCACCCGTCTGATGGTCCGCTGCCGTCCTCCAGCCCCCGCTGCCCGATATGGCAGCCGGCACCGCAGCAGCGAACTTTGGGGGGGGAGGGGCGGGGTGAAATCACAGCCGTCGCCGCAGATACAGGTAGCCGGCCCGCTGCACACATGGCCCGCTCCCTCCAGCGCCAACGTGCGAGAACCAGGATGTCTCTGCCCATAGCGGCGCCCGCTCGAGCCGGGCTGGGCGAGGCGTGGAAAAGGACACAGGCACCGCCACAGGCCAACGATTTCCTCTGGGCGATCCGGCAGCAGGAGGGCCTCTCCACCCCCTCAGTTGTACGGGCAAGAGGCCAGACGAAGCACTCCAAGGGCGGCAGGGGCTGGGGTCAGGGCGAGGGGGTCGCCATGTTGGCCGTGAGGCACGGCCGGCCCATAGGCAGCAGCGGGGCGGTGAAGCGCGGGACTCCGCACACCCAGAGGTGCCGCGGGGATGACCAAATTCAGGGCATGGTGGCCTGCAGGACGTGAGGATTGTGAGCGGATGGTGGAGGGGTCCGGGAGCACTCTCAAGATGTGTCCAGCATCTTGGCGCGGCAAGTCACGCCCCATTTATTTAGATGTTTATAAAGTATTCTATGACAAGTGGGTAACGGCTGTCTACCATACAATAGCAGGAAACAGACTTCTTCGGGAATAAAAACGGATTTAGGGTCATCTACAGTTTGCAGGACTGGGGCTGGCCACTCTGTCGGACCTCTACCGCAACAGCGATTCTTTTTCGCTTCCAGCCGGTTCTGGCCCCATGGACACACTATTCCATTATCAACTTAAGGTGACCTGTCCGGAGTTACATTCCACGTTTCCCCAGCCTCCCCCATCGTTGACCACCCACGACTTGGCATACACGTCCACTTCCCCTCGCAAACTGTTCTCTTGGCTCTATGCCACCACGCTCGTGGCGTCCTCGCTCTCTACTGATCGTGCCATATTGCCTGGATCGCTAGCCCAGCCGCCAGCTACGTTCCACAAGGCTCACCGCCGTACCACGCATCCGAAGAACCACCGCCGGTGGTAGATCCTTCTCCTACCTGGCGGCCAAGACTTGTAACTCCCTCCCTATCCATCTTCGGCTGACCCAGGACCATCTCGCCTTCAGGAGACAACTCAAGACCTGGCTGTTCGAGCAATGGCGGACCCCTTCCCCCAAGCGCCTTGAGACCCTGCCGGTGAGTAGTGAGCTATAAAAATGTTATGATTGATTGATTGATTGGAGCGAGGACCTTGGTGTCGATTTTTCCCAGGAGGACTGGTCGTATTGCTGTAAGCAGACCAAACGTCCATCTCCTAATTATAGTCTATGCCTTATACATTTTAAATACTTGCATAGGTTGTACCGCTCCCCTGCCCAGCTGTACAGAATGGGCCTCATCCCCAGTGACAGATGTCTCCGGTGTTCATCCCCTGCGGCGGGTTTCTCTCCTCTCGCCTGGCTGTGTCCCGGTTTCGGCATATTGGTGCAACGTGGGTGCCGTCATCACTGAGGTTACCTCCTCGCCTGTCTTGCCAGATCCATTGACCTGTCTGCTTGGTTTGGTTAAGCACTGTCCTGACACCTCCCGCCGGCTCACGACTATGTTGCTTGTTCTCGCGTGTCGCAGAGTTGCCGTACACTGGGGTCGGAGGCCTGCACCTAAGGTTGGTGCCTGGCTCGAGGACGCTTCACAATGCCAGATGCTTCTTGCAGAATTTTGGGAACTAACGCCAGTTACGGGCCGGCTGCGTGATATCTGGGCCCTTTTGTTTCATATCTCCTTTCTCGGAATGCGTCTCCCTCTGCGTTCTCTCCCGCACTCCCTGCCGGCACTCAGCCTGCGGCCGGTGCTGGTCTGTAGGACCCCAACCTCCCCTCCCTGCTGCTCCCTTGCGACCTCTCTGCTGGTGCCCCGCCCCGTCCGATGCGCCTCTCTACCCCCATGCTGTGTCTCCTGCCACTCCTCTTTATGACTAATGGTGTGCCGCTATTATACATCAACTTTTCTGTGATTGATAACTTATGTGGCTTGTCTGCTTCTTCTTGTTATTTGTGGAAGTATTGCTTGAATTCCCTGTAACTTGCTGTGCATAACTTTCAATAAAGGTTTTTTTTTTTTTTAAGTATCTCTCCTGCTATCTAGGACTAGTGGTGGAAAACAGGGATGTGGCGAAACGCTGGGGCGAATCCGAACGGCCATCTTACAAAAGATGGAGGGCAGGGATGGACTTATAGTTGGTCTCAAAAAAAAAAGCAGAGGGCGTCTCCGTAAATTTGGCTAAAGTGTGGGGAGGGTGGATTAAATACCACAATCTGGAAGTGTTCGGAGAGGGACTTGATGCCCCGTTCGCTCATGTTTAATGGTATACTTGGTGTCACTGATTGTACTTGCCAGCTGTCTTTTGTGCATCTCAATGTTTTCAGTTTACAGCCAATGAAATATGTGATGATTGTTGTTACATCACTTGCATTGTTTCTTTGTTTGCCATGAGCTTGTGTTTGTGTCCACTTGTTCTGCTCTTTCCAAAACTGAATTAAAAAAAAAAAAATAAGAAAAAAAAGTTTACAGGACTGGAGACAGCCATAAATCGGTGGTTCTCATGCCCCGCCATACTCACTGCTCCCCTAACTCATTTAGAGGAGGGGGGGGGGGCATTGACAGCTGCGGATAGAGCCACAGATGGGCCTCAATCAAAGGCGGCTGCCATCCACCACAAGGCTGCCCCCTCTTATTATCAGGAGGTCTTCCCTGTTTAAGGTGGTCCTTGTGATGCTTATTTTCCCTGCCAAGAAACCAGGCGAGGGAAAACAAACAATAGCCCTGATGACGCAAGCCACTGCATTACCTAGCTTTTAGGTATACTGAAATTGCATCTAAACCGCAGTTGTAGTGCACCATTTTTGCATTCTTGCAGTGATGCTTGCAGAACTCTTCCACTGATCTCTATGAACTAGCTTTTAATATCTCTTAACAGGGACCATTCTTAAAGGGCACGGTCATTATACTTCTTTTGAAATGGGCCATACCTGCCTGAAAAACAGTTATACAGGCTTTATACTTCTAACGCCTCATACATGATACAATCCACCCTGCAATCTGTATGCAATCTCCAATGTGAAATCAGCAGTGCGTGGACAGACTGCAGGAGGAAGACAGTTGTGTCTGGTAGCTGGAGCTGCAGTATGAGGGGCTGTTGTGGGTATGGGCGCTGTGAGGCTCATACAACATTCTGAGCCATTGCTAGAAAGCAGAGATGACTTGTCCAAGCATCCAAACCAATGGTCAATGTTGGCATAAACTTCGCAACATCAGCAACAAAAAACGGACTAAAATATGTCTACTTTATCGAAGGGTTGGAAATCTGGTACATGAATGGATATCTGAAGATCAGGCCAGTAACTGATTGGAGTACCTTTTGTGGCTGTATTTCGGTCTGTGTATATAATGGAAATTGGTTTATTCCGATTTCCTTATTAGATGTTCTAGTGAGTACCAAGCTGTTAACTCTGAAGTGTTTTGAAGAATAGTGCTTTGTTGATTCAGTGGGCAAGTGGTGTTTGTGTACCATTATTTAGTAACAACTATTGCTGGATTGCTGAGGATGGCCTAACTGTGGTTGGAGCTTTGTACTGCCAGGGTGATGTTTCCCTTTGTAAGAATGCCAGCCAGCGGTGGAAGGGGACATGAATGCTTACGTACAGTTAAATGTATCAGATAAAAACCCTTCTCAATATTGAGATTGAAAGGTTGTGCCACCGGGTGTGACATTGTTAAACAGGTGGTGTACATTTTGATTAGCTTTTGAAGCACCATCTGAAGGGGTTGAATAGGTCAAAGTGAAGGTGGACAGAATTCTGAGCAAGCCTTCTCTGAGATCACCTAGCAGAGGGTGAAAGTCAATGAACGGATCTAGGCATCTGAGAGGGCACCAATGAAAAACAGTGATAGGCTCTTGGGATACCACTTTGCTAGGAAAATGACATTAGAAAGTGTGGTGTGACACGTATTCCTACAATAATCTGAAGAAATGGTCTTCAGACTCTTGTGGAATTTGAGGAAGTCTCTGTCTTGTCTCATATGAGAGAGAAGGCATTTGTGAAAGGGAAGCTCTATACACAGACGTTTTATAGAAACAAGGGGAACCCAACGGATAGCTAACACAGAGGCATCTGCTGCCAAACCGTTTAACACTGGTTGGGAGTAGGGTTTATTTTTAGCGGCTGACCTCACGTTTTTGAGTCTCTGATAAATGGAGCAATAAAGTGCCTTGTGGGTGAAGCACAGTGCCCTGAACAGTGTGCTCAAGAAGGGTTTTAAGAGTTTGCATGATGTGGTGCCAGCATGGCAGACTGCTGATAACCCACTCCATGTTCTTGTTATGTTATGTGTATTTGCAGAGCGCTCTGTCACCCGCGAGTATACAAGCACTGAGCAGGTGTGTGTGTGTGTGTGTGTGTGTGTCGCCCTGCCTAATTGAAAAGACAGTTTTTCAGCTTCTTGTAAAATTCAAGAAGAGAGGAAGAGGCTCTGATGTGGAATTGAAGGTCATTCCACGTTTTAGGAGCGATGTAACAGAATGCCCGTATTCGGTACTCTTTGAAGGCCTATGTAAATCATACTGGAATAATCAAAATATTCAATGCGACTATCAAGAAAGTTTTGTGAGGAAGGTGTAACACAGGTAGTACTACATTAAATAAGATTAGATGTAGACTATTCTACCTAAAAAGATTTTTAGCATTTGAAAGAAATGGGCTGTTCCAGAGTCAAAAAGCAGTGTATTTAGTCCCAGTTCATTTTTCCCTCTCCCTAGCAGGAAAGATTTTATTCATAAGCTTATCTCTTGGCTCAAAGCGGTACAAAAGGGGGTGGTGATGGACGGAGCATCTGAATCAATCAAACACTCACACCCAGTCAAAAGATCTGGGTTTAATCCATCACCGTTCTTTAGCCCACTCTGCCACCCCAGTTCAGACATGGCTATATGCAAATCAGTCTGACCCTGTGCCTCATGGGAACAGTCCAGCCCGAACTGCCAAGCCATGTCTTCCCTGGACCGGAAACAAGTTCCCGAGGACCGGTTTCTGGCATTCCAGCCGTCTTCAGCCCGGATTGCTTGAATACAGTGGCAAAGTGAGCAAGGGACTCACGTCTGAGCATACCCTGCCACACTTATGGCGGCCAAAAGTGGTACAAAAGGGGGTGGTGATGGACGGAGCATCTGAATCAATCAAACACTCACACCCAGTCAAAAGATCTTTGGCACTGGATTCAAGCAAGCCGGGTTGAAGACGGCTGGAATGCCAGAAACCGATCCTCGGAAGCTTGTTTCCGGTCCAGGGAAGACATGGCTTGGCTCAGAGAGGTTATTTATGAATTTAATGAAGATAGCCAAGATGAAGAACTACATACAGGACCTCTTCCGTTTGAATGGATAGGTGGGTGGTACACGATTCGTAGACCACAACAAGGGAGGCGATTAGGTTGGCGTCCTAAATGGAGTGGAACATTAACCTGCATAAAGTGATCTTATACGGACAATCCGATAGCCCTATGAGTTAATGGACAATATTTGATGGGATGCAATCATATAACTATAGCTGCACTACAGAACCATTAGGCCTTTTGGCGCTATAAGGGATCTACAGTTGAAGTGGTGTATCCCAAGATGATGCTGCAGTTTTAGCATCAGACGGAGTGTCCTGCACCCCCCTTTATCATCCCTCCCTTGGCGTGGTCTACCAATTATATATACTGTACAACATGAAAAAGATGTCCCCAACTATCAATAAGAATAGGACATTAGTTCCAAAGTATCAAAGAATTCCACCCACAGAACAGCTCAACTGAATTTTTTATTTATTTTTCATTATTCAATGTTAAACCATTTTCCTTTTTTTTAAGAAAAGATTCTTAGACAAAACATATAAATAAATTCATTCAATGACAATACAACAAATACATCACAGTGAACCAACATTATATGAATAACGCATAAGTAAACATAAAACAAGGAAAAAGCAGCCCATAATTTGCAGTATAACGAAAGTAGAAGTAGACGTTAACACTATGAATCCAACAACCAAGAAACAAATATAATGAATCCGAAATACATTCAATTACAAAAAAAGGAGAAAAACATCACACATTACAAAGCACAAAAGAATTAGCAATTCACAACTATACTATACACAAAACACAAAAAAGAAGAAGAAAAGCGTTGATGCAAGTTTTGGAAAGTACCAAAAAACATAATATAAATTCCTTCGTCAGGGCAAACATGTTATACTTTGATCGTTATCCGTGATCCAGGAGTGGTCATCGAGAAATTGTAACGTAAAACAGTGTGAACACCAGGGCTGGAGAGACTTAAAAGTCTTGGGCAACAAAGCACTTTCTTAGTCCGGAGTCCAAACCGGATAGGATCTCTTAATAGCCAGCAGAGCCTGAATAAAAACAATACATAAGGGCAAAGGCAGCTTCTCAAGGAGTAAGTACCTAGAATTCACGGGGTGGGTACACCAGATCCCCCTGTCGGGTAATGCTTGAAGCCTAAATATCGGTTCCTAGACTGTCGAACCATCGGAGTTAGAACAGGAAACAACCACCGTCGGGAGCCCCGGATATGTAATTTCCGAGTTATTTTATAAAATTAGATCGAGACCTGATAGAAAGAATCCCTCCCGAGAACTACTGTCGTCAAAAAGGGTTCGATATACCATTTATATATGCCGTGATGATTTATGACGGTAATGGTCATGCCAAAAAGCGCCAGCACAGCATTAGGGATCGGATCAAATTGTGTAACACAAGTTGATAAGTCACAAAATATTGTATGCATTTGATCAACATGGGCAATTTATATCTGGCATAATGTTAGAAATTTAAAAAAACATCCTTCAATGGATCATGTCAAAGAGATATAATAGAGTGAAGCATGTCAAAGGTTCAATTCATTAATCCATGTATGTCTTTAAAATGAAATATTAACTAAGTATGAGATGTAGTTGTGAAGAACTGGTGCCATCACAACTACACTGTGACAATATATAATACCTAGGTTTTCTGGTTCCCATCTTATTGTTTTTACATGTGGTGAGCTATTGGTTGTATATGTGGTGTGACTGATGGCATGAATGTGTAGATTGGTGACTGCAGTATGTTTTTGGTATTTTGAATGCAACAGTATTGGGAAAGGGAAGTTTCCACTAAGGGAAGAAATCTAAGGAGTGTACAATGTACAAAAGTGTATATTTCTATGAGAATTTTCTAAATAAGAATACAAATTATTTTGTAAGAATACATAAAAACGGTTTGAATAAACTGTGGTCTTTCAAATTTAGCTTTTGGCTCAACATATGTATCTATTGATTCTGGGACTTAGGCCAAGCATACAAATGGATGGGTAAGTGGGGGTTGTTTGATTAGATGGTAACCTGGTTAAATAAATGTGAAAATGTTGGATCAGTACTCTGGGCAATGTATTAATGTGGTCCTGAAACATCAGTTGTTTCACAGGAGTTCAATAACAAACTGAGAAAGTTCAAATTACATAGCTTCTCAAAATCCTTTGGCCCGCACTTGCGAATTTGGAGAATTATCTGATTCTTTAATCAGAGGCCAACTAGTATGATAAACTAGTAGCAGTCCAGTGCAAGAGAAGGTATTGGCCAGATATCCCTCACCTAAAAAGGCTATAGCTATTGTTGAGGGGATGGAAAATGCATCTAGATGGGTAAAAGAGATGAGAAACAATCACACATCAGCAGCCACTGCTACTGCACAAAGTAGTATACCTGCTGTTGCAGACTATGATGCACAGGTTAATTCTGAATTTAATGTGCAAAGAGTAGTTGCTAAAGGCAAACCAACCACAGAATTATGTGACCATAAAATGAAGTGCTATAAGTGTGGCAGTTTGGGGCATGTTTCCAACAGTCTCAGCTGTTATGCAAGGCATTTGAACTGTCACAAATGTGAGCTCAAAGGGCACTATGCTCGTGTTTGTAATCCCACTGAGAAGGTGAGTGTTATTGACAGTGAAACTGAATGTATGAAAGCAGTTCACGTTAATGTGAAGGATAACACAGATGGAGTAGATGTAGGAGTTTTGGTTATTCTTGAAAATGAGGTTGATATAGGTGGATGAAAGTTTCTGGTCTTGGCTGATTCTGGATCTGCTTACACTATGATTGGTGACAAAGTACGGGTGGCGAATTTCGCAGGAGGAACAAGTGCAATTGCTACCGTCAGATATAAGTCCAGTCAGTTATGGAAGAACAAAAATGTATGTCCTGGGATATGTGGTTATGAAGAGTGGGTTCCTTGTAGAGAAACAACTGAAAAAAATATATGTAGTAAAAAGGATCAACAATTTATTGGGGTGCAGACACCAGAAGAACATAGGTATAACTCTGAATCCCAATACTAGTGATCTGGTTATGCTAGTAAATAACAATGGACCATGTTAGCTCTTTTTCCAGGAGTTTCCCCGAGGTATTTAAAGATGTGCTGAGCTGGCTTAAAGGCGTTTAGCATCGCAGGATAGTCGAGAATGTGAAATAATTTGAGTTCATAAACAGTGCAGGGTACCTAATTAGATGCTTGATTCATTAAAAGTACAGTTGGACAGATTGCTCTGTCTGGAAATAATTGAGGAATTTGAATCCTCAAAATGGTTGGCACCTGTGGTTGTTGCACCAAAGGATGTGGGTAAGTCCATTACGATGCATGTGGATCTTCTCGATTTTAACAAATGGATATGGGTAGTTTGCTAACCATTGCCCCAAAAAAATCGGAAACTCTCACAATGCTTAAAGGTGCAAATTTGTTCAGTGTGTTAGACCTCTATTCGGCACCTCATCAAGCGATGTTGCATGATGATTCAAGGCATTTTACATACTTTGTGACACCCTTGGGAGCCTATAGATTTATAAGGATGCCCTTTGGTTTGGCTTCTGTGGCTGCCTGTTTCCAAAAGATAATGAAACTTTTTCTGAAGGATGTTTCTAATGTTGTTTTTTTCAGGTTGATGTCCTTGTTTATGGAAGGAACACCGCAGAGCATGATGAAGTGCTGAGACGAGTTTTGAGAAAATTATCTGAGAGTGGTCTGTGAAGAAAGTGAAATATAAGTTTGGAGTGATGTCAGTGACATACTTGGGTCATGTGATTTCAGATGAAAGGATTCAACCAGAGTTTGAGTTGGCTAACAGTATAGTGGAAGATTCCACACCAGTGGACAAGGGTCAGTCGGGTCTTTCCTTGGCTTGGCAGAGTATTATACGAACTTCATCAAAGGGTTTGCCAGTGCTTTTGAACTAATCAGAGTACTGCTAAAGAAAGGAGCTACCTTTATTTGGTCTGATGAATGTGAGACTGGTTTCAAAGTGATTAAGAGAGAGATCAGTAAAACACCTACATTGGGACTTGTCCCAGGTGGTGGATGGTGAAGAAAGCCTTGGGGAATTTGCTTCTCCTGCACTTAAGGAGGCAGGAGGACATTATTCCTGTATTGAAAGGGAAGCTTTAGCCATAGTATGGGTATTTAAGACATTTCAAATGATATTTGTGGGGCTCCCGTTCCTTGTTTGGACAGATCCTCGTCCATCGTGCAAATCTTTTTTGTGTAAGAGCAGTAAACGCCAGACTCCTAGATTGAAAAGGGGTGGTGAGGAGCTGGAATAATTAAATGTCTAGGTACAGTATTTGGCTGGACTTGTGAATAAGACAGCGGATTGTCTTTCCTGCCTACCTATTGTTGGTGATGAAGAGGCAGAAATGTTGAATAACCACATGAACTGGGTTAGAGAGAAGACTATTACTAAAGGAGACTGGGAAACAAGTAAGGAGGAAAAATTATTTCTGCCTTTAATCAAAGAGTGTGTGGTTCGTGGTTGGCTTGATTGTACAGCTATTTATTCTAGGATTAAACCAGTTTAGGGCGTGACAGATGAATTGACTATTTTTGAAGGGGGAACTGTTTAGAGGTGAGAGGGTTGTTCCACCTTGTGGTATTAGATCCAAAGTGATGAACTGGGCAAAAGGGGCACCTTGGAAGAAACCTCATCAAGGCTAGAGTGAGGGATAGGTACTGGTGGCGGGCTATGGATCATCAGGTTGAAGTGGTGGCAAAAGTTTGTTTCATGTGCGCTACTAATGACAAGTCATGAGTTACACATCAGACTCCCCTGTCACCTGTGGAGATTCCTGAAGAACCTTGGGTGAAGCTGGGACTAGATGTTGCTTGTCCTTTTGATCTGATACCTTTAACGGAGCTATTTGTGTTATTGGTGATAGATTATGCTTCCAAGTAGGTGTCAGCAAGATGTGAGTATGGTGTACACCAGAACTGTTTTAGATTTTCTCAAAGATGTATTTGCTTGTGATGGTGCGCCAAGGTATTTAGTGCAGAGTTTCATGAAGGCCATGGGCACTGTTCACAAAAAAACAGCTCAGTATGCACCACAATCCAATGGTCATGAAGAACGCATGAATATAGTGGTGAAATCATGTGTGCAGACTACAGAAGAGTTAAAAATTTCGCTCAAGAAAGTGCTTAGAGAGACATGGTGGGCATATTGTAAAACTCAGAATTCTGTAATGTTAAAATCAACTTTTCAATTGTTGAAAGGAATGCAATCTCTAAACAGAACCCTGTGTGGTTACCGTATGAGAAACGTGTGTGTGGAACACAGAAATCCACATCTGACCGTACTACTTGTTGTTGTACAACTACAATTTAAAAGAGGTGCGTAAGGCTCAATATTGACTCAAATCAATGTTGTCATTCATTTATTTGCATCTTCTTTTTATTAAATCCATTTATTGTTCATAATGTAGTCATTTTAACTTTGCCATCAGATACAAAACTTGCCATGCACCACTAAAAGATACTATTCAATTCATGGAGATTTCTTCAAGTGTGAGGCTACCCAAAAGGGCCTCCCAGCGCTATGACAACCAGGTATTATGCAGGAAAGATCAGAGTGAAAGAGGGAGAACAAATAATGGTTAAAAAAGGGTGATCTTTAACAATTTCATGAAAGCTAATTCAGATGTAATTTGCCTTAGGTTGTGTGGGAGAGCGTAACAAAGTTTAGGTGCTAGGAACACTAAAGTTCTTACTCCACTCCTAGCTCTCATTATCCAGGGGACTGCAAACAGTTGTTGCTTGTTAGATCATAACAGTATTGCAGGGTTGTAAGGAGTAAGTACATTTTTAACCAGTTTTGGACCTCTTTTGTGCATTGCTCTATGGGCCATGCACAATAACTTAAAGTATATCCTTTTCGTTATTGACAGCCAACGAAGGCTTGCCAGGGCAGAGGTGGCAGAGTGGCATTTGGGAGTTTTAAGTAGGATACGTGCTACAGCATTTTATATAACTTGCAGTCTTTTTATGACTAACTTTGGGCTACCTAGGAATAGTGAGTTCCGATAGTCAAATCTAGAGATGACTAAACCCTGTACCACTATTCCCTGTGATGGCTCTGGCAGCAATCTGAGCAGTTTCCGCAATGTCCTTAACATGCTAAAGCATGTTGCTGCCAGTTCTTTGGCATGCATTGCCATAGTCTTCTTATCATCGAGCCAAACACTGAACCTTTTGACTTCTGACTTTAGGATTAGTTGATTGCCAAGGGTTTCAGGCTAGCTCAATTCCATCAATGGTCAAATCTGGAGGGGTAACCCCCTACCACAATCACCTCTGTTTTCTACCTATTGAGTTTAATGCTGCTAGAAACCATCCATTCCACAACCTGCTTGAGACAGGCATTCAGGGGAGTCAAAGTCTTGTCCAATTGGTGGGAGAGGTAGAGGATAATCTAAATTTCATCGGCGTAAGATATAGAAGAAAAGCCATGACTATTTATGATTTCTGCAAATGAGAGGACATACAGATTGAATAGTGTTGGGCTTAGTGAGGATCCCTTCGGGACCACATCCAAGAGAGTAGGTGTTTGAAAGGGTGGTTTCCTTACAGACTTGAAATGTTCTACCATGAAGAAACGAGGTTAGCCACATTAATGCTGTTCCGGAAATACAGATTTCCTTCAGCCTTGGAGTTAGCACCTGATGTGATATGGATCCAACGCCGCACTCATATCCAAAAGGATAAGAAATGCAGTTCTCCTTGATCTAATAAGGCTTTAAGCCCTTCTGAGGCTGCAAGCCAAGCCGTTTCTGTGTGACGGTAAATGTTTTGTGAAGGATGTAAAATGTTACTGAATTCCAGGTATGATGAGAGCTTTTTGTAGACATATTTCTCTTGAAGTTCACTAAGTCCTGGAAAGAGTGAAATTGGCCTGTAGTTTTCAAATTTTTCAGGATCCGCCAATGTTTTTTTTAAAATAATGGCTTTACAATTGCACATTTCCAACTGCTTGGCACAGTCCCTGAGCCTAGTGGGTAGTTGAACATATCGGTCAGTACAGAGATAACTGCTTTCCCTCCGTTTAGCATAATATCAGGAGGTGTAGGATCAGGGGAACCAGATTTTAAAGACTTCCAAATCTCTTCAGTGTACTCCTGGCTCATTTCTTGGAACAAGTCTATTTTCCCGTTGTGCATGTGAGAGTTTAAATACTAAACATCTTTAAAAACATTCAACAGACCCACATACACCATTCGTTCTTCTACTCACACATTTTTCATTTAAACACTGATTTTACAACACAAAAAAAGATTTTTACACATTTGTGTACATTTCAGGCCTGTTTCAGGCTACTTTTTTCTATAAATTAATTCAATCAAAAGTATGCTGACAATACTTTGTGACTGCAGCATTTCATATCCATGTAACATTCCAATTCATGTCCTTATCCCTTTACAGTTTTTCATCGGTTATTGCTCTAATGTGGCGTGACAAGCTTTCCTTAAAATGGATTTTGGTAGAGAACCTTCCTAATGAGTGACCCAAGCAAAAGTCCCATGCAATATAAAAACCTGAAAACATACAATATGACAATACTAAGCCACAGATAGTGTAAGATCGGACAGGGGTTTCTGTGTTAGTTATTTCGCATTTATTCCCTGCCCCATAGGTGAGGGTTGGCAATGAATAAGTATAAGAGTGGGTATGGAGGAGGGGAGAGAGAAGCATCACACTTCATCCCAATGAAAGGGGACTAAATGGTTTTGCAAAGATCCATGCAATCCTGGATGAAGTAAATAACTTTGTAGGATGCCACTTCAGCATTTCAACCAGCCAGTCATCACACTTGGAGGTCCACAGCGATCTCCAGACGTACGATACATAATCTGACTAGTCAGTAGTCTGTTCTTGTGTCTGGGGAGCTTGGGAAGGTCTCTAATATCATATAGCATGAACAGGGTGCATGGCAATGGCAAGGGAAGTCCCAGGGTATGACTGAGGACTGAGCCAATTTGAAACCATAGTTGTGGTATGTCAGGACAGTCATAGAGGATCTGTATTGTGTCACAATCCGGCATACTGCAGCACCAGCATTGCAAGTGATGTATAAGACCGGAGACCGCCAGTTTATGGGGAGTCCAGACCAAAGCTTGGATCATCTTAAAGAGGCAAAAGTTCATCCTGAATGCACCGCTACTCCATTCCAATTCTATCAATTATGCCCAGTCCTGCTCCTCTTAGTGCACCCGAAGCCCCTCCTACCATTTGACACGCAAAAGTGCCAGGAGGGGTCGTGAATGCAATTAGTTGACAATGAGATTATAAGTTGAGTGGCTTTTAAATGTGGTCTCATGCCACCCCAGACAAAGGATAAGATATCTTTATCAATGGCGAGAAGTAGGAAAGTCTTGGCTAAGACAGGCAGAATACACAGCATATATGTGAAACAAGAACCATATCCATTTTAACAGCTTGCAGCCTCAACCACGTTGACAGGTGAAGACGGCTCCAGTTCTCATAATCAGTGTCCGTTTTTGAGATAAGTGAGTGAGGACCAAACCTTCAAGACGCCTTGACAAAGCCTCGTTGTCCAGCAAGTAACTCACAAGTCTCTTGACATCGAGCCTCTGAAACCAGGTTGGTACACAAAAAGGTCAGAAATTAGGCATGTTCCAATCCATCTTTTTTTCTGATTGCGACCATGGTCAGAAGGCTCATGACTTATCTCAGTGTGTTTCTCAAAGAGGCCGAGATTACACCAAAAAATATGCACCTCCTGCCTTTCAGTGTCCTAAGTGACAACTCAACAGTGACTATCAGGAAGGCAAACAAACTAAAGGTGTGTTGGCTTTCATTGACTTTATTCCTCCTTGAGATGGGATACCTATCAAAGACAGCCAACACACTAAGAGGAATAACAGCAGAAGACTTTTTAAATGAGGAAACATACACAAATATGTACTATGCCTTCACAGAAAATATTTTAAAAGCTGAAAGGCCTGTAAAACTTGAGGGCAGCAAAATGGAACAATCCTTTTTTAAAAGGGAATAAATATGCAGTGTTCAAGAATCCTTGCCCCACACAGTGCTAAAATGAACTGAGGCTAGCTGGCATTGCACTGCACAGTGGGACGGAGAAGCAGCCAGTAACTTTCAAGGGATAGTGCAAAGTTCCTCTTCAATGAGGTAACTGTCCACCTTACCTAATTTCCTGTTTACTTATTTTTTTAAAGGAAGATCAAAAGGATATTGTGACTGTTAAAAAAGAAGAGAAAATGATATCTGAAGATATACATTTGTTGAAAAATTAATTAAGTGGTTGTTAGTTTGAGGTCAAAAGTTCACTAAGTATTGCCTTGGAACAAATTTACTTTCTGAATTTTACACCTATGTTGCCAATGTTAATAGGTTTGAAGAAATAGGTGGTATTAAGTGGAGTGATTTCTTTTATAGGTATTAGGTAGGTTAATTCTTTAAACACCAGTAACTTAACTGGTGTTCGCGGTGGAAAGCCATATTATGGTGTGGATTTTTATGTATCGCATGATGATTTTAAGTAGTGGTGCCACTTTGTGATGCATTCACTGACCTAAGGGTCTGAGTGTCTCTATAGCTCGAGAAATAAGGAGCTACCTTAGTTAGGATATGAAGTATACTGACTATTTTGCTTTATTCTTTAAGTTACTCTCCAGTATTGAAGATTAGATGGAGACAACATTATGAAAAAATCTCCACGAATAAGGCAATGAAAGTGAGAGCTATAACTGCAGCACTGTAGACGTGCTAAGGACTTCCCTGTACATTGATGGTAGGGGTATGGAAGGAAGATTTAATAGTGTTCCACCGTACTGTGATCAAGTTAAAAAAAGATATGCTGTTTATTTCGCATGAATTAGTGTTTATCAGGAGGGTATGCATGCTCAATAGAAGCAGACTATAAAGGGAGACAAACTGAAGGGAAACTGTCTTTTATATTTTTTTGGGATGAAAAAATTCAATTCTATTTTATCTTACTGTACCTTGTTGCGATTAGTGTCTATTAGACATCTGAGGTGAAATGTAGGCACTTACAAGGTACATAAAATGTGATAACTAGATATTAGTAATCAGGTGACAAAATAAAAGTGGTGTTCACTCGAGAGCAACATAGGATTTGGTAAACAGTGTTGTGTCAGCATTGATGAGATCACTTCCTAATTACCTGTATGTGGATTAAATAAGATCATTTTAAAAGAAGCTGCTGTGTTGTTTTTTGTCAGATTGAAGGATTCGATTTTGATTGCTGTGCCCTGGAATAGGGTCAGGCTCTAGAGTAGGAAAAAAGAGCTACCCACTTTCCTTAAGTGTTGTTAACTCATTTTTATGTCTTATTTGCTATAAGTAGGATGTAGAGACAACCTGCAGTTTACTAAATATTAGATTGTAAAAACAAAATCAAGAGCAATGTTACCTCTCCAGCTTTGGCACATTCCATTGCTCCTCTGTGAATGGCTTCCCAGTTGTCTTCATACCTTAAAAATTCAAATTACAGAGAAATCAGCTGTTAGATTTACATTACACTTTTCTTCTTATGCTTGTTATTAGCAAAAGCAGAGAAGACAGAATAAACTGCTATATATTGTAACAAGTTCTTAGACAAATGGATTATTCACTGATAGGTTGAGTGAAATTCCTACAAAAGGCCAGCTAAAAACATCTTTATCAATGTGAAAGAACGATATGGCAGCACAGAACCCCTAACTGCTCGCTCACAGCTACCGCTTGCATATGCCTTGAAAACCCCCTTCTCATTCCTGTATACATTCACCACTTCTGTCTTCAGTTTATTCTACTTCAAAGCTTACTGACAAGGACTTTAGCCATTTGATGGAATGGCAAAGAAAAATAATCTAATTTCAACAGTTCTTATGCTGTTGGACTGCATAACGCAAGGTGCTTTAGCATTCAGAGGCTCTATAGCAGCTTACACCTGCAGCTCCTGTCATCTTAGCTCTCTTCTCCCCATCTATAGGTCGGAAATATTTTAAGACGAGAAAAGTGTCAATGGTCAGGGTCATACAACGTACGATAGTACAGCTTTTACTATGGAGAATACCTGTTACTAAGTCAGGAGTCCCTGCAGTCCTATGGGAAGAATCACAATCACGAAATATAGGGGAAGAGGACTCAGATGAACAGAGACATTCTTCTTAAAAATAATTTTAAAAAATCAACCCCCCCCCCTGTTTTCAATAATGATTATTGATGTAACTATGTAGAAGGCATGGTAAGTAGTCCAGGTGGCAACTCTAGAGAGGAGATCAATTGGGACATGTCTGAAAACAATGTAGTGGCTTTTCCCTCTTCTCGTGTACACTCTTTCACGGAGGTATGCCCATACCAGAACGGGAATGAGAAAGACGTTATGCAATTGGGACTAGTGGTCTTTTTTGTGTCGTTGAAAAGGCATGAATTGATGAAGCTCTACATATTTATCTCAGTAAACCTTTGAATGTGGAAAGTCCTCCCTGCATCAAAAGTAGGACTAAGGAAAAAACAGGTAAGCTAATTTCCTGGGTCAAACCTAAGTCAGGTAAAACATTATGGGAAAAGTAAAGGTTACAAGTGGTTACAAAGTCCCCAAGTCAAGAAAGTTCATGGCTTGTCCATTCTGCAAGCCCAAGTAAACACCATGAAAAAGGACGTTCTGCAATTAGAGTTAAGTTTCACAAGAGGACATAGGTTAAAACGGTTGGCAGACAAAGGTTTTCAAAACTACAATAACATTACATAACAATATGTAGGGGAGTTCTCTATGAGAGGAAGGAACCTAAGAATACTCTAGGGGTGAGTGACTGACTGCACTTGAATAGCACACAATACTTGACCTGTATATATCTCTAGGCCTCCATATCAGCCAAGTAAGCCCTGCATCATTCAGCCTGAATCCACAGGTGAGGAAAATATATTGCAAAGGAATTACATAAAGATGTCATAGAAGAGAAGGACTAACCTTGCCCATAGTCTAGTGGTAAACAGGCAGCCAGAAGATTTTGTGTGTCATGATTTGTGGCGATAAGTTTTATTGCCATTTGCATCACCAAAAAAGGAACAATGCCGTTAACTCAGACATGCAAGGTCCAGGCACACAAGCTAAGCAACTGTGTAAAGGCATAAAGCATTACCAAGCTTCTATGTGGTAAAAAGTCTTCTCTGGGATGAAAGTGGTAAGACAGCGTCATCAATGATTTTCTAAGGTCTGAGATTTAGAACTGGCTCTCCAGACCAAAAACTACTACATTACGGGTAAGTATAATACAGTTGCAAAACGTGATTGCTGTTCTGCATTTCCGCAATACAGGCGTACAAAGAAAGTTTCTATATTCCCACAAAACTTAACGAACATGGTAAGAAAGTCACTGACAGATCAATGTAGAAAGCCAACATTAAGAACTACTCTGTTCTATCTGGATGGAGAAAACCTTTGTATGGGTCAGAGTGGCGCATCTCCATCTGTCGGCCTTCTAGTTCGGATCATCTTCCAGCTGAGTAGTTGTCTGATAGAGCTCCTTGGTGAATTCCTACAAATTACACCTTGGCAGAGCATGTGAGTGCCTTTTCGAGTGTGAAAGTAAAACACATTCAGTTACATTGTCTGCATAGATAAGGGCCCTGTGCTCTTAAAACTAGAAGGTGCTGGAAATTTCACTTCTCGTTCTAGTATACTGATTTTTCCTACAAATCCCACACAGAAAACATATCAGCATTATTTCTGATCCACATTGCAAATCTTACAGAACGTAAATGGTTAAAATAGAATGTTGTGTGTGAAAAGGTCTTGGGGGACATGCTTCAATTTCCCTAATAATACTCACTAAACAGGTAAGAGAAAAGTATGAGACGCAATTTGTTCGACACCCATTGCTAGCTCCTGCCAAGTAAAACACTTTGAGTGGCAATTTAACTTCTCAATGTTTTATGGTAAATGTGTTGCTAAAGAGAAAATTAATGCATCAGGGGCCAGATGTAGGTAGCCAAATACCGGTCGGTAATGGCCGAAAATCGGTAATTTCGGCCGTTACCGACCGGTATTTGGACATTGAGATGTAGGGCACACAAAAACTACCGAATCGGTAAATTCTCCGAATCGGTAGAATTACCGAATTGGTAGAATTACAGAGTCTGTAAAAATACCGAATCGGTAAATATTCTGATTCGGTAAATTTTCCGAATCGGTAAATATTCCGAATCGGTAAATATTCCGATTTGGAAAATAAGAAATTGAAAAATAAGACTTTTGAGATGTAGGTGACCCCTAAAATACAGAATTTGCTTCAAATTCGGTATTTGAGTCGGTATTTAGCATGGATTGAAAGCAGGTGGTAACTAGGTGCAGGCTATAAAATAGGGCCCCAAAATGCAACAGTGTTACCAGAATGGCGGCATTCTACATCATAGCAAGGCGGCTACGGCTACAGGCAGCAGGAGAGAGGGAATGGAGAAGGGAGGAGCAGGTCTACAGGCAGAGGATCACACTCTTCCAACTGACTGAGCCTCAATGACAAGCACTTACGTGTCGCGCTTGTGCCTGTACTTAACTCATGTACAGATCTTAATCCATCTTAAGAACGCTAAAAAGAAAAAACAATGTGCCCTGTAAGATTCCTTGTTAGATATGGGATCACAGTCTTTGAGTTGGCAGTATTTTGTCGTGTTTTATAGTCACGTGATCGGAGCATTAACCTATGGCGGAGGTTGTCGGTTGTTTATATGGAGAATGGCGTAAACAGAAGGGTGTTGGAAGTTTGGCGGGAAGAAGGCGAGTAAGACGCTGCTACACCGCAGCCAAGGTCAGTTTCTCCACTAATAAGCGAGCTCAGAGTTAGCGTTGCGCTTGGAAGATGTGATCCCATATCTAACAGGCACAATGCTTGTCATTGAGGCAAAACTCGGTTTGTGTTGACACGGGCATATAAGGTTTTTTCTGGTGACATCGGTAACCCACACACAGGTTTAGTTTTCGTTCCTGTTGTCGAATTGGACACTGTTTGGTTTCACTGGAGGCATACACAGTACATTTACTCATGGTTTTCACTTTTTGTTTGTAGTGTTGATTCCCTGACGAAGGGCGAGATAAACACGCCCGAAATGCATTGGATTTAAATCACAATTGTGTCGCTGATGTGAATATGATAAATTGATTACAAATATCATAATGACAAATGTATCAAAAGGAAAAATGAAAGAAGAATAACAATAATAAAAGAAAGCATACAACAATAGGAACAAGTGTTTGGAATACTCTTCTTGTACATAGAGGAGAAAAGGTGTGCCCAAAGGGATGTCTTTAGTGTCCCACTAAAGACACTGGTTGTGATTCATTCAGGCGCCCAGGGACGTGGTCGCCACCTACGGAGCACCCATAACAAAAACAGTTGTGTGTATAACAAATTTTTGAGCTGTGCACTACTCCCTATCTGAAGTTGTGAACATATGCAATGTTCTCATGGACTACCCTGTGTTTAAAAAACTACAGTTCTTCCAGTTTACTATGTTCCCTTTAGGAAAGTTTGGTAAATTCCCCAGCAAGTTTGCCTTAATTTCAAAGGTAGATATCCTCGCTCAGTTTGAGGAATAGGCCTTAGGGCATACTCGAACAGCACCAACTTGCATCCACAAACTGGAAGGAGTTGGATTTAGCAAGGTGAGTGCGCTAAAGGCACATGAAAGACATGTCTTCCTGAGCGACATGTGGCTGTCATGGGAGCCATTCGTAGTAACGGTTCACTAGGCATGCATTGGATAATGTTCAGAAAGAAGGAAGCATTTACTTGATGGTGGTAAAATGTGGTCAAACTGAGTCTGTCCTGTGGCTTATGAATGTGATGGGCCCTTACATGGTGGTGATATGTTGATGTGAGCCCACTGATTTGTTGGATTGGTCCTGTGGCCGGCGGTATAAAAGTCTTGCATTTGGTGCATGAATGGCGTGTGAAAGGACCATAAAGCGCTTGTTGCCTTGAAGTGTCTTTATGGCTCACTGTTACAAGACTTGGTTTCAATATTTAGATACTTGGATAAATATTTGTGCTTTGAGGCCAGCATTTCTGGAGGTGCTAAAACCAACGAGTGTAAGTGGTGGATTATCTTGAAAAATTAGTACCATATTTATATCTGTGGTGGTGAGATACCCCTTAGTAAGAAATCCTTGCTATTTTTTATGTCATTATGGGTAGCTGTGGATTTTGTGCCCTAGTTCAGTAGTCAAATATGTAAACCTGCACATTTTTGAAAAGTAGACAGCTAGGGTAGTACAGGGGTGCATAACTTGCATGGCTCTCACCAGGTATTTCTACCCGGAATCCCCTGCAAAGCTCAAGCTTTGCCTAAAAAACAAATGTTCCTTGTATTTCTGTGAGGAAAAGTCCTGGAATATGCAGGCAACCACAAATTTGGGGCTGGGCCAAAGGTCCGCGAGAGGGAAGGATCCCAAGCATATTGTGGAGGTCAAAAATTATCACCAAACAACCCATTTTTGCAAGGGGGAGCACCTGCATCTTTGGTCCTGGGTTCAGCGGCCATCTAGGGAAACCTACCAAACCAAGACATTCCTGAAAACTAGACACCCGGGTGAGTCCAGAGTGGTGTGGCTTGGGTGGGTCCTCCAACGTTTTCTTACACAGATCAAATTTAGCTAAAGAAAACCCAGATTTTCTTCACATTTCTGTGTGAGAAAGTTGTAGGATCACCAGGCCAGCACACATTTCAGTCCAACCAGCATTCCTACCGGTCTTCTGATGAGAATGGTGTCTCACTTGTGTGGGAGGGCCAAGTACCTGCGACAAGGAAGGGTAACAAAAGTGTAGAGATTGAGGGGAACAAAAGCTGGTCCAAAAGGGCAAGTTTTAAAAATACTTTTTAGGCAGACTCTGTTTTGGGCACCCACACAAGGGAAGTATCATTTTTATCAGGAGATCGAGGGGAATGCTGGGTGGTACAAAATGTGTGCCGGCACATTGATCACACAAACGAATGTGATGAAAATATGATTTTTTTGCTAAATTTAGGTTTGCAGGGGATTCTGGGTAAGTAAATGTTAGGGAATCCATGTAAGCCACACCTCCCTGAACTCCCCCAGGTGTCTAATTTTCAGAAATGTCTAGGTTTGGTCGGTTTCCCTAAATGGCCGTTGAGCTAGGGACCAAAAACGCAAGTGCCAACCTTGCAAATCAGGTCGCTTTATGATAGATATATTTGATGTCTCCAAAATGCGTTAGGGATAGTTGTTCGCGGGTTTCGCCCACAGACAACATTTAACTTAGAAAGTATAGTTTACCATGGTTCTCAGCCCAGAGACAATATAGCCAAGTTGGGATGGCCACCCCTACGCTTCACCCTTGAGACTATTTCAGGCAGACAGGGATAGTAGCTGAGTGGATGAGATGGAGGCTTACACCTCAAGCATTCCAGGTTGGGCTGACTCCCCTCAACCTATGTGTGATCAGTACAGGCAGGATAACCACATCCCTACTGACAGTCCTATTAAAGTACCATCTGTCCTACTGACATTAGCATAGCTGCCCAGAAATACTGGAGATCCTGCTTATGCTATCAGAAAACACCCCCCATTAACCTACACCAAATGATTCAGTGCACAACTATTGCGCCGATAGATCTTCAACAGAGCTGCATCTTCAGGGACATATAATCAGTCTATGCAGACTCTACAATTGTCACCATAATAAAACAAAAAAATCCAATCTTAATACTCCTGAGGGGACGAGTGTCATATATGCTATCCAGGTAGATCTCTGCTTTGTCTCTCTCTGCCCGTTCCCCCATCCTCACAGAACAACAACACTTACCGAGCGGATGGCTTAATCACTGTATTCAATTCAGCGCAGGTAGCATACTGAGAAAGGAAGTGTATTTGTCTATAATCGCTCTGAAACTTGCCGTTTCTGCTGACAAGGTGCCCGGGTTAGGAGCTGTTACCTGCGTGACTTTTTCTGCCCCTTGACCTGCTGGGCTCACCTGCCTCCCGCTGCCCGCCTCCATTGTCAACTTGGGAGGCGCCGGCCGCCGTGTGGAGGGCAGGAGACTTCAACTCCCAGCAGCCCAGGGAGCATCGTGACACCATTGGAGCGCCAGGAGGCGCATAAAAATAGCGTCAGACCTGCAGAGCGGGGGGGAACGCTCTGAAACTTGCCGTTTCTGCTGACGAGGTGCCCGGGTTAGGAGCTGTTACCTGCGTGACTTTTTCTGCCCCTTGACCTGCTGGGCTCACCTGCCTCCCGCTGCCCACCTCCATTGTCAACTTGGGAGGCGCCGGCCGCCGTGTGGAGGGCAGGAGACTTCAACTCCCAGCAGCCCAGGGAGCATCGTGACACCATTGGAGCGCCAGGAGGCGCATAAAAATAGCGTCAGACCTGCAGAGCGGGGGGAACGCTCTGAAACTTGCCGTTTCTGCTGACGAGGTGCCCGGGTTAGGAGCTGTTACCTGCGTGACTTTTTCTGCCCCTTGACCTGCTGGGCTCACCTGCCTCCCGCTGCCCGCTTCCATTGTCAACTTGGGAGGCGCCGGCCGCCGTGTGGAGGGCAGGAGACTTCAACTCCCAGCAGCCCAGGGAGCATCGTGACACCATTGGAGCGCCAGGAGGCGTATAAAAATAGCGTCAGACCTCCCTCGCGGGACGCGAGCGGGACGCCGGGCAAAGCCCGGGCCAATGCGGGCCCGTTTAAGCCCGTTCAAGACCGAAGAGGCCGGGTCGGGCAACCCCCTTTCCACCCTCCTACAAAATACCTGAGTGAGTACATTGCCACTAAGACCCCCTGGAACATTTTGCGACATTTGGCATGCCCCCTAAAGAGTCCAAGGGGAGGGCGGGTGCTGCTGCATTCACTGGAGCTATGGACCAATTTATAACCAAGATGAACAGTGTAGTTGATGAAGGGATCACCATAATGGAGCGCCGTGTCTCGCATGAATTAGCCATTGCTAGAAGATCTTCCATGGGACTAATTGCGGACGCTCGAACTCCCGATAACTTGAATACTAATGCTAATAATCGCTTGAGTGCTTCCCCTATCTTAGAACTTCCTATTCCACAGCTCCCTCATTGTAATTTGTCACAAACAACCCTTAGCAGCCAATCTACAGTCTCTGATTCATTGTTGCTGTCACCTCAGATGCTCCCCGCTGCAGCTGGTGCACCTAGTGTAGTGAAGGTACATAATACTAGGCAACAGTGTGGGAAGGACCCAGGGGCAATACCTAAAAAGACCCATCAGTCGCCCAATAAAGCAGGTGGGAGGAAAAACAAGGGCCGTAAGGGCAAGAAAGCGATTTCTCCTATTGCGGCGCATGGAGCCTCTAAATCACCCCTTGGCCCGGTAGAACCCGCTCCACAAAGTAGGGACTGCAGCGGCCCCAAAGGGGTTACCAATCCAGGAAATACAACAGAGGGTGTTGGAAGTAGAGCCTAGTGCTATCTATGACACCATTAGGCTCTTGTTAGCTCCATTAGAAGAGAGG
The DNA here is from genome assembly GCF_964263255.1 of Lissotriton vulgaris. Taxonomy (NCBI): domain Eukaryota; kingdom Metazoa; phylum Chordata; class Amphibia; order Caudata; family Salamandridae; genus Lissotriton; species Lissotriton vulgaris. The sequence continues at coordinate 838,801,345 of NC_141691.1, read as the reverse complement.
TTGAGCAAGATTGAGGTCCATCTAAAAAGGATCGAACGTGATGTTAAAAGCCTTGCTGAACCCACTCTCAGAGTTGTGCCACCCGCAGCTGCTAAATTGTCCAAACCCTCTAAAAACCATAAAGAAATAGCTCCCAACCCAGTGACTAACAAGGAATTAGTCGATTCAGGTTCAGTTCAGACAACCATACCTGTTCCTGAAGCTATCCCTAAACCTAAAGAGTTAGCTTGTCCCAATGTGAATACCTTATCCCAAAGAAAGAAAACCCCAGACCAATACATGCCTGGTGGGGGGGAATTGGACAACCAACCCATTGCAGCCAAAAAGATCTTAAATTTACCCCCAGAAGCTTGCCCATTTGTGGTGGTGCTAGCGGGAGCCCCGGAACTGGCCGCAAATGAAAGGGAAAGCCCCACAAAATTATGGAACAGAGTGATACACTGGCTAAATGTGAATAGACCCTTGCCCCCATATATAACAGGCAAAATACTTATGGTTCGCAGGACCTCATGGGTAGGTCATTTGGCTAAAAATATAAGGGGAGACTGCATTTTGATCAATTTCAGCAACCCTACAATTGTTGATTTTATTTGCAACTGGAGATACCCTAGCACAGGCATGACTGTCCATTCCCTCCCTCTAACTTATTTCTACCCTCCGGGTCATTTTTCCGCACAAGCTGATGGTTGGACCATGGTTTCTGGGCGTGGGAGGGGTGTAGTACAAGGAGATTGGTCCCTGCCCCCCGCAAACTTTGATAGCTTCTTCCATCACAATCGCTATGATTGCCTGGACGCAGTAGATTGACCAGATGTAACTGTAAGCATAATAAGTATCCCTTCTTTCCACCAGGGCGACCGCTCTACAGAAATACCTGTACTTCAAGTATCAGAGGTTATAGAATCCACTGGCTTAGCCTTGGATCCGGTGGTTAGTAATGACACTAAAGCCTCCCCAACCTTGGCTGACACCTTAAGTGTTGTATCCCTTGGTAGAGATAATGCTAGCGCGCTTAAGATTGTTTCGTGGAACGTGGCAGGACTGCGAAGCAAGCTTTTGTTGCCTGACTGGGTTGACTTTATCAATGGATATGACATTTGCATGTTTCAAGAGACTTGGAGCTTAGAACCGTTGCATATGCATGGTTTCTCCACCTTTTGTGTGCCTGCTACATCGGCTGGTCGTGGTCGTCCCTCAGGGGGACTCATAACTTGGGTAAGGGTTGATCTCAACCTTAGGATTACACATCATACTCTCCCCTGCCCGGACATTATGAGGCTATCTGTTGAAAGTATTAACGGTGAGCCCGGTTGGGATTTTTTTAATGTTTACATAAGAGGAACGCAGGGAGGGGGCAAATCGCCTACAGTTGAGATATTAACAGATTTGTTAAGGTTGTGTGCTCCTGACTCCTTAGCCCTAGTAGCTGGAGATTTTAATTGTTCATTCGAACCGATGGCAGTAGAGGATATTTTGGGAACACATGAGGATGACGCACAATGGGGCGTTCCGTCCTTAACTCTCAAGCCTGTGAGAAGATGGTCTCCTGTAGTCATCCAACTAAACAGCTTAATGATAGAAACAGGCTTACGGGCCGTTAACGGCCGCACTAGCTCTGACACCCACGGTGCTAACACTTATAATAGAGTATTGTGCGAGAGCAGGATTGACTACATAATGATCGATAGGAGAACCTGGAAGTCTGTAGTGGATATGGTCATTATCCCATCGGTTGAGAGTGACCACAATCCTTTGTCCCTCACATTGCTAAACCCATGGGATACAAAGGAGCGCGTGCCCTCAAAAGACAGGAATTTACTAACAAAAGAACACATCCCTTCGAACTGTAATAGATTTTTTAAATGGCCAAAGTTCTGCCTGGACGATTCCAAATTGCGCCAGCTGGACGGAATCCTTGCAGAGCAGTTATTAAGGCTATCTGTAGTCTGTGGTAAGGAGGCAGGGTCGGTGGAGATAGAAAACATTTACACTGCCACAATGGACCACATTGGCAAGTTGTTTATGGTCCCTTCAAAAAAGACCCCGGCAAGCATTAAGCCCCCACAGAGCTGGTTTGATAGTAATTGCAGGAGGAGGAAAACTGACTTAATCTCTGCCATTAAATCCTCGAACGCAGTATCTGTGCGTTCGGCAAGATTGCATTACAGAAAGGCAATTATAGCCGCTAAAAGGGCTTGGGAAGAGTCCCATTGGAAAAATCTTAGAGACGCAAGTAAAAATAGGGATTCTGAATTGTTTTGGTCATTAGTCAGAAATTCATCTGGGTGCAGCTCAAACCAAATTCCAAACCATATCACGGATAGAGAATGGTTTGAACACTTTTTTAGGCTATATGGAGGGATTGACCTGCCTGGAGCCCCCGGGCATTTGAGCGGTGTCTCGGTTGATGGTTCCGGTCAGCTCATGTCAACCATAGTCAATAGGAAAGAGGTTCTCGCTGCAATAGCCAAAATAGTTTCTGCCAAAGCCCCAGGACAGGACGGAGTGCCTGGTGACCTATTTAAAGCCAATCCTGAAGGATGGGCAACGTATTTCACCTTACTTATAAATGCATTGATGGCAGGCTCTCCAGTCCCTTGTTCCTGGAAGGCGGCTGAGGTGACTCCAATTTATAAGAAGGGCCCTAGGGAGAACCCTGCCAACTACCGTCCAATTAGCCTGATAGACGCGGGACAGAAGTTGGTTGGCAGGGTTCTCCTTGAAAGGATCCTCTCGTGGGCAGAGGAAAATAAAATCATTTCCCCCTACCAGGCTGGCTTCAGGGCATGTACCAGTACAATTGATCAAGCCTTTAGATTGCTCTTACTTCACTGGAAGGTGGTCACTATCGGCAAAGGCGGTCTTTATTTGGCATTTATTGACTTGAAGACCGCCTTTGACCTGGTTCCACGAGACCGATTGTGGACTACACTGGAGGAGATGGGGATCCCGCTTCCAATACTAAACCTTCTGATACGCATGCATGAAGGCACCTATGCCCGTATTAGATGGGGCTCTCAAGGGCAAAAAACCGATAGGATCCCTGTTAGGCGAGGGGTTAGACAGGGGTGCGTGTTGGCCCCAACACTCTTTTCTTTGTTTGTAAATGGTGTCGTCTCTTTCTTACTTGAAGTTGATGCAGATGCCCCGGTCCTAGCAGGGGATAAAGTGCCCACCTTACTTTTCGCAGACGACACCTTGCTGGTTTAAAAAACTCCTGTGGGCTTGCAGAAACTGTTGAATCGCTTTAGCCTGTTCTGTAAACTTAGAGGCCTAGTCATTAACACCACCAAAACTAAGCTGCTCTATTTTAACCCAAGTAAGTCCTCCAGGTCCACCCTATACCTTGATGGAGAACCTTTGGAGCGCATAAAAGAATTCGATTATTTGGGAATCAGAATCTCTCACAATCTGAAGTGGCAGCCCCATATCGATAAAATGCTTTTGAACCACAAAAGGGTGATCGGTGTTCTGGGGCGGGAACACCGCATGTCCATCTCTAAGCCTATCGCCCCGGCCCTAGATATATATGCTGCAAAGGCTGTGGGCAGCGCCCTTTATGGTGCCGAGCTGTGGGGCTTTGAATGTATTAGTGCACTTACTACCTCTGAAAACAAGTTTTTTAGAGAGCTAGCATCCCTCCCGTTGGGTACCCCTATCAAACCACTATTGAGTGATTTGGGCCGCCGCCCTATCCGGGATTTAGCTAGGCTTCGGCCTCTTTTATATTGGGCCAGGTTATGGCGGACACCCGAGCTCTCCAAATATCTTGATGGTTTGCTAGAGGTCATGAACCTTAATGGTTCCCATAAAGTTAGTTGGATCCATAGCATTAAGAAGCTTCTGAGTGACGTTGGCTTGTCAATTGGATGGGAGCGAGGAGCTTCCGTACCCAAGCTTGAACTTAAGCGAGTCTACTGGAACTGGGTGGATGAGCAAGATCTAAGGGACCCCAACCAGGGTAGGCTGACTGAGGAGTTTAAACAGCATAAAATTGAGCCTCGTTGGGAGCCCTACCTGGACTTTATTGCAAAACCAAGGGATAGATCCTTGTTCATCCAGTTCAGGTTGGGAAACTTACCTTTGCATGATTACACCTGTAAATGGAAGCCCCCGTTCCAAACCTCATCTGAGTGCCCTACCTGTAATGGTGTTATCGAAACTATTGCCCATGTCTTTTTTGTGTGTCCGGCATATGTAAAGCCTAGGCAGAGATGGCTAAAACCCACATGTCTATTGCTCGGCACCAGGAGTCATTCCGTAGCCTTGAGAATATTTAAAACTGACACCAGCACACGCCTAGTCTGTGGGGTTGCTAAATTCCTGAGTTGGGCCTGGGTAATAAGAGCAAAATCTTTGTGATGTATCACTTTTTAACTAAACATTCTTAATTTTTACTTTTACAAAGCTTTCACTGTTTAATATGCCTCTTAATCAATTTATTGTAGTATGGACGTTTTTTTTATTGTTATTAACTCTGTAAATTGTAGTGACCAATGAATTATGGTTCCTTGTTTTTATCTTGTGTATGTGCTTTTATGATAACACATGTTTATCGAAATAAAGCTTTGAACTGAAAAAAAAAGAACTATAATCCCCATAAACTCAGTGCAGTCTCTGCAGATTAATTTATAACCGCTGGCTAATTTAAGCGGCAACCTGAGCATGCCTACTTCTCAGATACAGTCCTCTATCACACTGCTAAGGCTACACCGGAAAAAAACGATCTCTGGTCATTCACGAAAGACGGCAATAATCACCGCATAGGTTCACCAAGCACTCTCCAGCAGAGGAAGGTGGTACTACAGGGTCGGCGCTAGGCAGGGCAGTGTAGGCAGCTGCCAAGGCCCCAAACTCAAGTCAGAAACAAGGGGCCCACTTCTGTGTCAAATGTCACACTATTAGTCAGCCCAACTGCTTCTCCAGTGCCTCATCCCCATTCCGATCGCAAATGTATTATTTAAGGGAGGTGTCTTGACCTATCTGGTCTAAGGTCGTGGTGGTATCCCTCGGGGTGCAGAAGAAGGGAAACAGTGGGTAGGGAAGTGGGCAGCAGCAAAGCCAACTGATGTGTTGGCTCACAATGTCAGGGGTGGGGCAGCACCTCTCAGAAAAACCTGCCTTGAATGAAGCCTCGCCTGCCATTTCGGTTTTGCATTGCCAGGAAAACGAAGGGCCTCTTTGTAACAAGGACCTCCCGGACATTATCAGGTGGGTTAGGGGAGGAGCAAGTAGCCCGAAAATACTGGCATGGCAGGGCAGGGCAGTGTTTAATACAGTGCCCTCCCCTGGACCTCAAAGCGCTGAATCAGGCTGCAAGGTCCTGGTATGGGTCCCTTCACTGGGCCTTGCACCCATTTGTCAGTGGCCTGTGATTTATAAAGCTTTCAAATAAAAATTAAAAAGGTACATGTACTTGAGCTCAACTTTATTTTGCTGTACCCTAAGGCATCATTTTTATTAGTATACTGATGCCATTCAATTAATGTTCTGCAATGCTCTGGAAATGTTACCATGCACGAATAAGGAAACAATAAGTTAACTTTGAGTAAGGAAATCCATCTTTGTGTGACCTGTCCCGAGCTTTTCCGTTCAATGTTACTAATGTAATTCTCTTAATACAGCTTTAAAATAGATAGATGCATTTCATTTGGGTATTTGTTCGTATTATCCATGTTAATGATATCCACAATAGGTCACGTCACTGATGCCAAAGAAGATTAATAGTCCTGTTATCTCACTTTCGGCGGTGTCACTTCTTGTGATGTCATGAACCTTAGAGGGGTTCACATCTTCCCTTTCGCACATTGGGGAATCTTGAACTCTGCAGGGATGGAACTGGCGCGACCACGGTTTGCTTTCAAGAGGACCACGAACCTGAAAGACACACTGATCCACACCCGCCCAAAGAAATCGTGTACTCGACCTGTCAGGACTCTATGGGATCTTCCCCCGGTCACTGGACACTACAGGTGTGGTTCTTGTGTAGTATGCCCCCAAACGATCCAAGGTAAAACTATTGAACTCCCAGGGGATTTCACCTGGACTATAAACAAACACACCAACTGCAACAGCTCGAGATGTATATATATCTTGGTGTGCCCCTGCAAGATGTTGTACATCGGGATGACGATGCGTCCTGTCAAACAACGCATAATGGAGCACAATAGTAATATCCGATGTACAAAAACACACACCAGGCTATATGACCACTGTAAGGAACACAACCACACCACTGAAGACATACGGTGGACTGTCCTAGAGTGTCAACCTGGAATGAACCAACAAGCCCTGTTCAGACTGGAGCAAAGATGGGTGCACCGTCTACACACCGATGAAAATGGTCTTAACGATGCAGTGCCCTGGACAATGCTCACCAGATAGCTGAATGCTGGGACTACTTTGTCCTTATTACGCCAGAAACTGTTCGAGTCAAGACAAATAATCACCCCCGTCCCTAAAGCTAGCACATAGGGATATGTAGATGTACCCACGACCACCTCCCTAGCAATATTCAGTGTTATTGTACACTACTTCCCCCTTCCAAGATGGCACCGAGCTTTTTGTCCCCCTTTGACATACAACGAGGGAATCTTCGCTGTTCACTCACGGCGTTCCGTTGCCTGGCAACACGCCCTGAACACGCCCACCTGATGCCCGCGCTTCCCGGTCTTAACTAGAGACCTCGGGACGTTGCAGCTCCACCGGCTGTCCTGCGGTATCATCCGGAGTGGGAGGGGTAGGTGCCTAGACGCCCTCTGCCAAGAACTATCAGGTAAGGCGCACTGCTCCGTGCTATGACCTCCGCGAGCGTTTTCCTCTGACCGCCGTGGCAGGGACCGAGCTTGAAGCAGGCCAAACGGTAAGACGCGCTGACCAACCAACCCTTAACCCGGCGGCCAAACTTACTCTTTTCAGGTGTCCCACACCGAGTTCTGGCCCCACCAGGTCAGCGCGAGGGAGCTTCACTATTAGGAATACGGGTAAGGTCCTGACTGAGCTCATTTACGCTACATTATCCCGGCATGTCTGGTGATTCACGATAAGGTTTAGTCTTATTTCAGCACACTGACGCCATCTAGTGATCGCCTTGGAATCTTTCAGGAAATTGTAAAAATGATGTTTTTCTCTCCCTAATGTTGTCTCAAATACTGCTTGAAATCACGTGTGCTAATGGGCAAATTCACAGCCGTTTAGATCATATGAATGTAAACGCATGGCGTGTTTCAGCAAAATGATTTGGTATATACTATTGTGCATGCCATATCCCAGGGCAGACCTATGGCATGCCCACCAAATGTATAATCCTGACAGTCACAGAACGCGGTAATTCCACGTTCCCTTCAATGGCTTTTTGTCTCTCTCTCACTCACATGTCTCTTCACGATGGGGCCTCTACAGACCCATCGACACCTCGCTACACTATACCAGCATGTCAAAGGTGCATGTAAGGTCTGCCGAGGGATACAGAGATATATATAATCTTCTGATGACACCCTTCTTCTCCTCTCTCCTACTCAGTTCTGGGAAGGGTCCTGACGAAGGATCACCATACGACACACACCAGGTCGTATACTGGATCCCTCTGATCACTGAGGGATCCCCTGCAATTATATGAGCACTGTTTATTTTGGTCCTGACGAATTGCCTTCGTGGCGAGAAACATGTTGACCATTTGTTCACTAAGGGTTGAATGAGGCTTTACTACCTTGACTGTCCCGCCTCAATACCCCTTATTATTTTAATAAAGCAGTGAGCCATGCCATTAAAAACCCATTATTTGGACTCTACTGACTTTTTTTAACTCACTCTCACGCTCACTTTTGCACAACCATAAACCCCTTCTTTTTTTAGGCCCCGCACACCCACACACCCTTTGGCTAAGGAATAGAAGATCCCCGCCAAAGTGCGACATCTGTTGTTGCCCGACAGGCATTGCACCGCCAGTCTGTCGCAGGGGCAGGATACCGATGATGACGCTGGACGATCACCGGGTGGGATTACAAGTGTAGTCCAACCGGTGACCTGTGTGAGGTATCCCTAAAAATTCCGAAAAGGGTTCACAACACTCACCCTTTCTGTCTGACTTAATGAGAGAGAGGCTCATGCCAGTCATTTAGTTGACTTTACCTGGGGAACTCTGTATTAATAGTTGTTGGTTAACCAAAATCCTAGAACCAGCCGGTGCTACAGGGCCGACATAGCGCTTTGTCGCCTATGGGCTTTTATGCCCACTTTGAACGCTCTTACAGTTTCATTTCAATGGACTGTATCCGTATTACTGGTCCCGTTTGACAAAATTAAACATGGTAAAGGTAAAGAAGACACGATTAACATTCCGCACGTTTTCACCACTAGGTGGCAGAAAAGTACTTTCTGTTTTTTTTCTGCTTATTAAATATCTCCCCATACAGCAATTTGGCCTTACCTCGTTGTGAAACACTACTGGCTCAAATATCATAAACTTCGTTTCTAGCTTTCTCAAATGTTTCAGTAGGTCTCCCCGCAATATTTTGCTATACAAGCAACCCCACAAAAGATTACTATTGTTCGGTACTAAAATATTATATAGTGCTATTTTAACAAATGTTGGCAAATGCTCATTTCTAATGTTCATTGGGTACTAGCTTTAAACCACAGGACACCGTTCTATTTGAACCCGCGTATCACATATGCTGAATTGCAACGAATTAAATAAAATGCAAGATCTACAACTGGGTGTATTTTTTGCATAACGTAAACGTGCAGGTTTTGTTCCATCATGTTGCATTGCAACCTTTATATAACACTTACTAGCCAGATGTGGGGCACTGAAGCACTTGTCTACATGGGTAGCATGCAACACCATGTAGGGCGTGTGGTTGGAAGTCTGAGGTCTCTGTTTTGATCCTATTAGGAAAGTGTTTACATATCATAACCGATAACTCGCTGATTCAAATGATACAACGATGTATCCTGTAACTCGCTGATCCTCATGTAAAGCGCTCTGATACCTCCGGGTCTAGCCAGCGCTATATAAAACTTTGCAAATAAATAAATAAATAAATAAATGTGTGATGACCACAGAAGTGTGGTTATTGTGTTATCAGTGCGATGGCAGCTTTGAATAGCTCTGCAGGTCCCTTTATGGGATTTCTTGTGATCACAGTCCACTTAGCTATTAGTGCACTGCGATGTCCATTCGGAGTTATTCTGTTTAGAGTGTATGGTCCTGAGGAGGCATAGGTAGAAGGAAGACAAAATGAAGGGATCTGCTGGGACGGACTTTGGTAGTATCATTCCATATCTGATTATCATTGTGAGATGTCAAGAAGCGGTCATAATATAAAGATTTTTGGAACCTGCAGTGGTGGCCAGAGTTAGAATGGCCTATAAAGCAATCAGACAGTCCACGACGGGCTGTCCAGATATATCAGTCTGTGGGCTGTTTTCTTTTAGCTGTTTGTGGGAAGGTTTTATGACCGGATGAGCCAGTTTTTACTGTTGATGACCCTGATCATGCTACAAACACTGGATGCAGCAAACAAAAATGCATGCAGTCACCCAAATCTTGCAAAATACCCATGCAGTGAGTCTTTCCAGGTTCAAAACTGTCTGTTTTCAAAACGTGGGCCACTTTTTAGCAATTTGGTTCATTAACAGGGACCACTTTCATTTTGTGCCCAGGCCAACGCTGATGGTGGCTAAACTGATGTTTTCCTTTGACCAGTGTCATGTGGCACATCTCTTCAGTTATTTCATGCCTGTTCTGTTGGTGGGGGGTGGTTTATTTGTGTGAACTAATACAGTACTGGTTGATGGACATGACACACAGCAATTTTGTCTTAGGACAGGGCCAAGCAGTATAAGGAAATTATTGCGCAGTAGGTATGAGCTACACTCCACTGCCCAGCCCTTGAGTGTTATGCTATTATAATGAGTTTGAGCAAGGAGAATTATAATTTGTATTGAATTACAATTGCATTTGCATAATTCTTACTACACCCAATGAGGCTTTAAAGAGATTTACATAGCCTCTGCTATACATACAAGTCCCTAGGGCAGGAAAAATAGCAATAGTGTACAATAAACCCAGCAACTATTTGATTTCTAAATTGTTTCCTATCTAATTTTGGGCTCAGAGAATGTGAATCTGATGTTGGTTTACATTTTTATTTAGTAATCACTGAGGGGTAACTGTTTCTATGAGACGGAACACAACCTATTGTGGTTGAGTAGCTTGGGATACTAGAGTGTGATATCGTTTTGGCAAACACAGTTGGATCTAGATGAAGATGGGGGGATTTATCCTTTTAGAAATAGTGCCCTCACACACCCTTGGGAGTGTCATGCTTAATCATCGGGTGTTGCTCCTCGTGGGGGTGGCGATGCTGTCCCCCACGGGACCTGCAAAGGGCTCTTTGTCTGGGATCTTTTGGGAGAGACGCTGCAGTTGTGCATGTGGGCCTAACAAGTGTGTGAGTGAGTTAAAATTACCTCCACGGTACCCAGAAAACAAGTTTTAATCAGGGGTCCATAAGGTAAGATTAAAAAGCAAAGGATAAGAAGAACCTCTTCCAAACCAATGTAGTCGAGGGATGAGTATTTTCCTGCTGCTCTCTTGTCGATGGGTGTGGGTGAATAGTGAAATTAAGGTCATCATGTTTCACGCTCAATATTGGCCCCTAGTGGATCCAGATGAGCTTCTTCAGGACAGTGAAGTGAAATACAAATATATAACAAGCATTGGAAATGCAATAGGTCTCGCAGCATTAGAGTTAGTGCTTTTAGAATTGTTTATGGGGTTTTTTTGTAAATCTTTAGCATTTTTGTTTCCTGTAGCCAATGCTAAAGAATTACAAATAAAAAAAGCCATAAACATTTCTAAAAGCTCTAACTCAAATGCTCTGAGACCTATTGCACTGTGTGAGGGGTTGAGGGTGAGTGAGGGTGAGGGTGGGTGAGGGTGAGTGAGGGTGAGTGTGAGGGTGAGTGAGGGTGAGTGAGGGGTTGAGGGTGAGTGAGGGTGAGGGGTTGAGGGTGAGTGAGGGTGAGGGGTTGAGGGTGAGTGAGGGTGAGGGGTTGAGGGTGAGTGAGGGTGAGTGAGGGTGGGTGAGGGTGAGTGAGGGTGAGTGAGGGTGAGTGAGGGTGAGTGAGGGTGAGTGAGGGTGAGTGAGGGTGAGTGAGGGTGAGTGAGGGTGAGTGAGGGTGAGTGAGGGTGAGTGAGTGAGGGTGAGTGAGTGAGGGTGAGTGAGTGAGGGTGAGTGAGGGTGAGTGAGGGTGAGTGAGGGTGAGGGTGAGTGAGGGTGAGGGATTGAGGGTGAGTGAGGGTGAGGGTGAGTGAGGGTGAGGGTGAGTGAGGGTGAGGGTGGGTGAGGGTGAGTGAGGGTGAGTGAGGGTGAGTGAGGGTGGGTGAGTGAGGGTGAGGGTGGGTGAGTGAGGGTGAGTGAGGGTGAGTGAGGGTGAGTGAGGGTGAGTGAGGGTGAGTGAGGGTGAGTGAGGGTGAGTGAGGGTGAGTGAGGGTGAGGGATTGAGGGTGAGTGAGGGTGAGGGTGAGTGAGGGTGAGGGTGAGTGAGGGTGAGGGGTTGAGGGTGAGTGAGGATGAGGTGTTGAGGGTGAGTGAGGATGAGGTGTTGAGGGTGGGTGAGGGTGAGTGAGGGTGGGGGTGAGTGAGGGTGAGTGAGGGTGAGTGAGGGTGAGGGTGAGTGAGGGGTTGAGGGTGAGTGAGGGTGTATTATTTCTACCAAAAAGAGAGGAGGCATACGCAGGAACACATCACATATATATTTGTTAGTAAGATAGCTCAGTGGACTACTGCATCCACTGCAGAGATCTCCAATAGTCTAAAAGGTGTACGAATCCCGGCAGGCCCGCTATTCTTTACGTCCTTCTAATCAAGCATATATTGCCAATCATGCTCTCCAGGGCGCACACGTATGTACAGCCACACCCCCTCCAGCAGTAACACTGTTTCTTTGTAGCTGGATTTATGGGCAGAAAACCCCCCAAACAAACTGGGGGGGATTGAGGAGGGGCTACGAAACACAAAGGGGATGGCACATACCATGGTTACCGCACAGGGCTTGCCCGCATCCCCCGCCCCCTCCGTGCAAAGGTTTGTCGAAGTGAGCCTTGTGGCAAAGGGTGTTCAAGTGTTGGGTTTAAAAATGTACGTAAGGCATGGTATGTCCATGCTGCTATTAAAGTCCGGGTCTAACAGAGGGAGCCTCCTCTTAAGAGGGGTTTTGCTGCAGCAATCCAAGATGGCGGATTTGTTGAAAAGCTGCGAGTAAACTGACAGCATACTCGGCACCTTTTTATAAAAAAACGATTTGAGATGGCTTCCATCATGTCATGTGGCGATCTGAGTTAGTTCCGTCATTCCTTACGTAATATCTCGTTTGTCAAACTGTAGACATTTTGCTCGTTTCGGTCTGATTTGTATTTTTTTTTCCTTCATTTTGCATCATCTTAATCAGTCCGTGTTATGTATGTATTGCCTGTTTTTTTCCAGGCTCTCTCCCGAGCAAGTAGTGTGCATAATTGTTTTAGGGGTTCACCAGCATTCCACACTTCTGGCAAGAGTTGGCGGGCCTAGACCTGTGCAGCAGGATTGCATAAATTAACCGGCACCGTTTACAGTGAGCGGACAGATGTAATCGGCCGTGTTTAATCTAACGCTGGAACGATGCGCTGCAAATGTTCCTTGATTTATGGCGCGGTCTCGAGTTCTACACAGTTTACATTGGTCGAGGACAAAACTCGCTGGGTTTGCTAAAGTAGTTCAGAGGTTTCAAGATGTTTAGAGTAGCCGGATATTTGTAATTTTACGAGGATATGTTCTCTGAGCGGAACCAGAGCGGTGCGAGGAGGGTGCCGGGGAAATGGGTGTGGAGGCTGCAGGCCAATTCAAATCCACCCTTTCTCACAGCCCTTTTAGAAATCTGGCGTATAACACCGATTGACCAGTTTTGTTACCAGTCGCGAGACATGTGTGCATCCGAGCAGGCTAGGATGCACCGAGCCCCTAGAGTGTTGAGACATACGGGCTTTCCGAAGCCTGCGTTTCCGGTCCAAAGTGAGATTGTGCGCTCAAAATGGAGTCTTTATGTGAGGCCTCCGCCGGATAGATAGCTGGGGCAAAGAAAACGCCTCACGACTCTTACCTTGGTATTCACGGAGAGTCCCCGCCACTGGCCTGCAATGGTGGGAAAAGGAGAGGCCTTTTCCTCCTCCTGCCATGCTCCTCTGGCCTTTATGTTTTCAATTGGCGGCTGCAAAAACAAACAAATGCGACACGGCGGGAAGGGGAGGGGGCGGAGCGGGTTAAATTAAACAAACAAACAAGACGGACGGACGGAGGAGAGGGGAGGAGAAATGCGACACGGCGGGAAAGGGAGGGGGCGGAGCGGGTAAACAAAGACGGACGTGCACGCGCTTTTAAGCTCAATGCGCATGCGCATTGAGCTTAAAAGTCACGGGCACTGCAAGGAATCGCCACGATTCCTTGCAGTGTGGATAAAGAGTGGATAAGTCCCAATACTCTCGCCTTGCTCGATGCGCATGCGCATCGACAGGCGAGACCTAAAAATAGGAATTAGGGACAGCGACACCCTATATCCATTTGGTACCTATCATAAGGTGTTAGTATGTTCAAGCGCCTAATGGAACGTCTGACTCGCGTTCCTTATTCCAACCTGGTAATGAAACAAAAAAGAGACACACAGGTAAAGACAAACATGTAGAGAAAGTGTGAATAGAGTTATTCACTCCAATAGAATGCTGTCAACTTGGCATTCACATAGACGGATATTCATTGAGGCATGCTGGGTGTGACATGCCCCTTCGATCATTTTTCAACATCACCATGCATGGCAGAGTGTCTGCGCTAATTATGGCCGGTGCAGTATCAAGTACACAGGCAGTGTGTCACCTTTACCTGGCTTAACAAAGCCAGATGTGACTGGTATCATGCATGCGCTTATCGCCCTAGTGAACACCATGGCGCTGCGGATGATGTCTATATCGTGACAGTAAAATCAAGGCATCGCTGCCATAGTGCTTGTGGCAGTCCGTTAGCTTTACTGGATAAAGACTGTACTTTCTAGAGTATATTGATCGGGGGAGAATTCACATGAAAATGGCCATGACGTGGTACACACAACGTTTGCATTCATACGTGAAATCATACCCCTCTACTTGAATGGATTGGCCTCGCCGGCAAATCCTGCGGTAGTAAGGAAGTACCCCTGCAAATCAAATTAAAAGTAGTGAGCTCGCACAGCACTTGGCGCCTACTTGTAAATATCTGTGTTCGTTGAAGTCAGCAGGAGAATACACCCAGTACACCTCCTTCGTTGCAGCCTATTACCTGCCCCGCCACTCATGGATCGCCGGTGATCAAAAAACCGTCCGGCAGCCAGAGTTATAGCCCGATCCATCAGTGGAGCGGAAGTGACGTGTCAGGGGGCATTGTAGGTCGGGGTTTACTACGTGAAGCCGTTCACATGTATGTTAAGTGTGATGGGAAAACGGGGGCCATATTAGAAGAGTGTTGGAAATGAGAGGTGCTCACTGGGACTAGAGGCAAATACCTCTCCATAAGGTCAGTATTCCTCAAAACTCAGATAATTCCCGTATGATTGAGGGAGGGCCAAGTCCCATATGTCATATTATATGAATGGTGAAGAATAAAAGCTCAAGGTGACATATGGCGGTGCTCCCAGGTAAACAACCACAGACTTTTTATATATACACCACATACGTCATGTCAGCATGTCATGGGTAAACAAGCATTGGAAATGCAATAGGTCTCGCACCATTAGAGTTAGTGCTTTTAGAATTGTTTATGGGTTTTTTTGTAAATGTTTAGCATTTTTGTTTCCTGTAGCCAATGCTAAAGAATTACAAATAAAAAAAGCCATAAACATTTCTTAAAGCTCTAACTGAAATGGTCTGAGACCTATTGCACTGTGTGAGGGTGAGGGGTTGAGGGTGAGTGAGGGTGAGGGTGAGGGTGGGTGAGGGTGAGGGTGAGTGAGGGTGAGGGGTTGAGGGTGAGTGAGGGTGAGTGAGGGTGAGGGGTTGAGGGTGAGTGAGAGTGAGGGTGAGTGAGGGTGAGGGTGAGGGGTTGAGGTTGAGGGTGAGTGAGAGTAGTTGAGGCTGAGTGAGGGTGAGTGAGGGTGAGTGAGGGGTTGAGGGTGAAGGTTTGAGGGTGAAGGTTTGAGGGTGAGGGTGAGGGTGAGGGGTTGAGGTGAGTGAGGGTGAGGGGTTGAGGGAGGGTGAGTGTGGGTGAGGGTGAGTGAGGGTGAGGGTGAGTGAGGGTGAGTGAGGGTGAGGAGTTGAGGGTGAGGAGTTGAGGGTGAGTGAGGGTGAGGGTGAGTGAGTGTGAGGGGTTGAGGGTGAGGGTGGGTGAGGGTAAGTGAGGGTGAGGGTGAGTGAGGGTGAGTGAGGGTGAGGGTGAGTGAGGGTGAGGGGTTGAGGTTGAGGGTGAGGTGTTGAGGGTGAGTGAGGGTGAGGGTGAGTGAGGTGTTGAGGGTGAGTGAGGGTGAGGGTGAGTTAGGGTGAGGGGTTGAGGGTGAGTGAGAGTAGTTGAGGCTGAGTGAGGGTGAGTGAGAGTGAGGGTGAGTGAGGGGTTGAGGGTGAAGGTTTGAGGGTGAGGGTGAGGGGTTGAGGGTGAGTGAGGGTGAGGGGTTGAGGGAGGGTGAGTGTGGGTGAGGGTGAGTGAGGGTGAGTGAGTGTGAGGGGTTGAGGGAGGGTGAGGGTGAGTGAGGGTGAGGCTGAGGTGTTGAGGGTGAGTGAGAGGTTGAGGGTGAAGGGTTGAGGGTGTGAGGGTGAGGGGTTGAGGGTGAGTGAGGGTGGAGGGTGGGGGGGTGAGGGTGAGGGGGTGGGGGGTGAGGGGTGAGGGGGTGAGGGTGTGGGGTGAGAGTGAGGGGGTGAGGGTTAGGGGGTGATTGTTAGGGGGTGTGAGCGTTAGGGGGTGTGAGCGTTAGGCGGTGTGCGGGTTAGGGGGGGGTGAGTGTGAGTGAGGGGGTGTGAGGCTTCGGGTGTGTGACGTTGCGTGAGTGTGAGTGTGTTTTTCTTGTGATGTCCCACTCTATTTTGATTCATTCTCCACTAAGTTCGGTGATTCATTGGGGGTGCGTGGCTAGCCGAGCTGCGAGATGGCCGCCATGTGAGCGAGCTCCGCCGACCGGGGGATTAATCCTCTTAATTTATCCTGCAATACAAGCTGTAACTGGCGTGCTGTTCACTCTACACGGTGGGGTAAGCTTTGGTGGCCACACGAATGAAAAACAACGGTGCGAAAAGTGTCCCGCTGGGCGAGATCCGGAGGAAGGTGGGACCCGATTGGGAGACACTGAACCAGCCGCAGCCGAGCACCATTATCTCGCTGCTAAAATCGAGCCCGAGGCGGAGAGCGAGACTGAAGGCAGCAGCTGTGGGAAACTGCGGAGAACGAACCAAAGCACGCAAAGGTGCCTGGGGCTGGCGGACCGCGCTGCCAGATCTACACATTGCAAGTAAACAATTGCTGCGAGAGGGGGCTGTTTAAATATAACTTTTAGATGCTGGCGCCTGAGCTTTTACCCTATACAAAATGGCGGCACCCCGCAGATTGCTCTCCTGAAGCTGGCTGCCTGATGGAGTGGAGAGCGGGCGGGCAGAGAGAGTGAGGGGGCGGAGCGGGGGTGTGGGAGGAGTGCGGGACACAATTGCTGCGAGAGGGGGCTGTTTAAATATAACTTTTAGATGCTGGCGCCTGAGCCTTTACCCTATACAAAATGGCGGCACCCCGCAGATTGCTCTCCTGAAGCTGGCTGCCTGATGGAGTGGAGAGTGGGCGGGCAGAGAGAGTGAGGGGGCGGAGCGGGGGTGTGGGAGGAGTGCGGGAACAGACGGGAGGGGAGGAGAGTAGGAGGAGGAGTAGGGGAGGCACGGCCTAGCGGCCGTGCAATCAAGAAGTGAGGGGGCGGGAGAGTAGGCAAGGCAGGCGGCTGGGGCCATGTGCACGCGCTTTTAAGCTCAATGCGCATGCGCATTGAGCTTAAAAGTCACGGGCACTGCAAGGAATCGCCACGATTCCTTGCAAGTTGGACAAAGAGTGGATAAGCCCCCATAGTCTCGCTTTCTCGATGCGCATGCGCATCGACAGGCGAGACCTAAAAAAGGTGGCCTTTAGATTTCATGCAAAAACGACGTGTGCATGGTGGTTATGGCCCCTGTATGTTCACTGTATTGCGTACCGCATGATCGTCGGAGGTATGGAGTGCGTCTTCTGGCTTACTCTAGAGAGCCTTAAATTAGGGTGATCTGTCAGTCAGTATGTGGTGTATATATAAAAATTTTGGGTTTGAGTTGCCACTATGCACGTTACCTGGGATTACCGCCATATGTCACCTTGTGCTCTTATTCTTCACCACATGTGGCAGCTATGCCTTGACATTACTTTCACAATATAGGCATCATCACCAACGCCATGGTGTTCACTTCACTAGTATGATAAGTGCATGCATGATACCAGTAAATGTGTAAATGTTAATGTATTTGAGCTTGTATAGTGCACAGCTACCCGCAGTGGGTTTCCCGGCGCTTGCTTAGGGAACCCGTCCTGGTATTCCCCTGTGACATAACCCCGGCAGGGTATCCACAAGGTGAAAGCCAGGCATCCCGCCGCGAGGGGCCGTTGTGGAGATTAAGCAAGCTATTGCCCAGAGTCACAGAGTGTGAACCCGTGAATCGAGAAGGCACCGGAGCGAGAATTATCGAGTCCGTGGAATTTTTGAGCCCAAGACCCGCCGAGGCGGGGAATTGAACCCTGGTCCAGGGCCGATCTCAGATTCCAGTCACCTCGGGCTTTGTTAAGTCAGGTAAAGGTGACACACTGTCTGTGTATCTGATACTGCACTGCCCATAATTAGTGCACACACTCTGCAACACATGGTGATGTTGAAAAATTATGGAAGGGACATGTCACACCCAGCATGCCTCAAAGAATATCCGTCTATGTGAATGCCAAGTTAACAGCATTCTATTGAAGTGAATAACTCTATTCACACTTTCTCTACATGTTTTTCTCTACCTGTGTGTCTCTTTTTTGTCTCGTTACCAGGCTGGAAATAGGAACGCGAGTCAGAGGTTCCATTAGGCGCTTGAACATACTAACACCTGATTGTAGGTACCATAGGGTATAGGGTGTCGCCGTCCCTAATTCCTATTTTTATATTTTTGTATTTCACTTCACGGTCCTGAAGAAGCGCACTGGGATCCACTAGGGACCAATATGGAGCGTGAAACATGTTGACCATAATTTCACTATTCACCCACACCCACGGACACGAGACCAGCAGGAAAATACTCATCCATCAATTACATTTGTTTGAAATATGTTCTCCTTCTCCTTTGCTTTTTAATCTTACCTTATGAACCCGTAATTAAAACTTGTTTTCTGGGTACCAGGGAGGCAATTTTAACACTTGTTAGGCCCACATACCCACATGCTCAATTGTGGCGTCTCTCCCAAAAGATCCCAGACAAAGAGCCCTCTCGTGGGGCCCATGGGCGACAGCCGCGCATCCCCACGAGGAGCAACGCCCGATGATGAAGCATGACACTCGCAAGGGTGTGTGAGGGCACTATTTCTAAAAGAAAATATTCCCCTATATCATCTAGATCCGACCGTGTTTGCAAAAACGAGACCACACTCTAGTATCCTAAGCTACTCAACCAGAATAGGTTGTTTTCGTCTCATAGGAACAGTTAACCCTCAGTGATTACTACGTGATTCCTTGGGAGCACTGATACTGGACCTTTATTTCCAACTGGTTCCCTGGCTCCCTGCCCCCCCCCCCCGCCCCCTCTTCACACTGTGTTGTGTTTACATTTTTATTAACAATAAAGATTAGCAAGTTTATAAAAAATACATACAAGTGGATTGCCATTATTTTACAATAGTGCATAAGACCTTTCTAGAAAATGTTGGAATGAAAATCCATCAAACAGTCTTCAGTTCAGTCACACAATATAAATAGCTCAATGTCTTTGCTCAGTGTCTCATATAGTACACTTATTTCAGTTGATGCTCTTTGTCTTTAGAATTTTGAACAATAGGCTGGTACCACTCGATAACTCTTTTTTTAAAGAGTCCACTTATTGGTGAGAATAGCTTCCCAGGCAGTGGTAGTATAATGGCTGCATTCCTGTGGCTGGAGGGCGGAGACCGAGAGAATGACCCGAGTATGATGTTGACAGGGCTACCTTTAGCAATTTCATGAACCTTGTTAGCAAGGCAGTGCTGATTAGTTTTTCATTAGCTCAGCTATTTGGTAGATTGGAGGGGTGACGGGTAGACTATAGCTACTGTTGTTCAAAGTGATGACGTTTCTGGCCAGGCCTGCTTTCTGTCTATCCCTAATTGCTGCTTTAGAAATGTAAATTGCAGCCAGGTGCAGAGATTTCACACTTCATTGTGCTCACATTGTGGATACTCCTGCCTGGAGTCAGCCCTAGTGCTACCTGCTGGGAGAAGCACCAAAGCAAGAGAGCCTAACATGGACCAAACCGGTCCTGCAGCAGGAGACAGTCACTGTCGTGAATGCAACATACTTCCTAATCTTGCACAAAAAAAAAGACTAAAATGATAACCGTGATGCTCCTTTCTTCCAGTTTGATAAACATGAAGTGATAAGAATGCGGTGGGAGGGAAAAGACTTCAGCATCCTGACGAAAATGGCACAGTTGAGTTCCTACAGCCGCTTGTAAAACACATAACTATATGTGCTAGGGCGGGGAAGGGAATGTGAGCCTTTAGAATTCCTGGGATTGAATTTGTGGCACTACACCAGTCTCCACAGGCTTCAAGGTGCTCAACAGTGCTGGTCTTGATTTCAAAGGGATCATCGCCTAACGTTTTGGGATATTTAGCACTTTGATCCCAGGGTTTTGGTACTTGGTTTAATTTTAAATTATTCTCTAGTCATCAGTTCCACGTTGTGAGGGTGCACGTCTGTTACTAAACCATGAACATTTGTTCAAAAAGTATTTAAAAAAGAAGCAGGAGCAGACATTCTGCTGCTGATGCTCCATAAAAGGTGTTCTAGGTGAATCTCACAGGCGCCCCAGCCTCCCAAATGAAGGTGTAATGGTTATGGATGCAAGGAGTACTGTATATATATATATATATATATATATATATATATATATATATATATATATATATATTATATTTGTAATTGTATTGCGTTTCGGTAAGCTTATAACACCTCACTGCACATCAATATGCAGCACATCATTGCTCAGTACCACTGTTAGCAGCAAGTATATGGAGGAAACATGACAAATGATTGCAAGTGTACAACTACAGTTCTGGACTTTATCACTGGTGTTTCTGCGATACATTAGTACAATCCACAAACAGCGTAATGGAGGGAGAAGGGGGAGGGGGTAATTTGGGGTTCGCTAGTGGCAGTAGTGAACAGATGTTGCTCCTGGGTCAGCAATGTGTAGTTAGGGTGGTCACGCAGAGAGGTGGGGCCAATGGTGTTCTAAGGAGTGTGGGGAGGGTAGTCACAGCATACGTGTAAGCCCTGGAATAAAGTCGCGGGCAGCTGGATTCAGGGCTGCTGGAAGCAGGGGGACGCTCTCACGGTAGGAGATCATCAGTGGAGATCATGTCTTCATGAGCCTGGACAAGGGCATCCCACAGATCTGACATGGGTATTCGCCGGAGCCAGCATTTTTCCTCCCTGCGCAGTGACGTGCCTTCGGGGTGTGCCTAGTGTCAACGTCACGATGCCAGCAGGGTTGAGGGCTGTAGATTGTGGGGCACAATGTGCCCCAGTCACCTGCTTCTGTGAGACGGAAAGGGTGGGGCTGCTCCTGAAAAAACCTGGTATCAAAGCGCATACAAACATAACAATATTATACAAACTACCATGCTGGTCAACTTTTTTCAGGTTACCTTCACAACTTAATCGAATAACAATCCCAAAGCTCCCTGGAGTAAAAAGCCACTAGGTGAGGGTGAAGGGACACTGCAGGTCTGAGGAGTGAAGAGGATAGGAGAGTGCACCACTCCCGAAGATGCAGCAGGTCCACAAATCGGTGCATCAGTGAGGACACTGCAGAGGTTCAGCCCTACACAGATGGCTCACACTCAGGATGCATAGGGCTCACTGCGCAGATATAGCAAGGGCAGAGCGCGTGAGGAGTAAACACAGCACCCTCACAAGCAGGTCCCATAGAGCACCTACTGGCAACACAACGCCCCTCACAAGCAGCAAACTGCAGCCAGTATGCGATCCTACATGCAGAACACACAGCACATTTCATAAATCACAAACGGCAGCCAATCCCAAGAGCAGAAAATCCACCCAGCACCCCTCACGAGCAAATGGCTACTAGCAAACAATTCTATCAGCAGACCACCCCTTAACCAACAAACACCATACACACAGCACTACACAAAGCACTCTAACACATGAATGCAATTTCAAGATGCATCAGCACCTCTCTTGTCTAATGCTGTATGAACTCCGTGCCCAGAATAATTCACACTCCATTTTAAAAGTTTCAGATCCACAACCTACTCCCTGACGCTGTAGTGCCGACTCTAACACACGTGCTTCAATGCCACTTCCTGTACAGTAATATTCTCCCCCCCCCACCATCCCCTTTTTAGGTCTCGCCTACACATGGCGCAGGCACTGCATAGGCAAAAAGACCTTTTGTTATCGGTACGGCTTTTCTGCCAAAAACGTGCACGCGCTCCATTGCCTTCAATGGCAACGCGTGCACGTGTGGCGATTCACTTGCGGGAGCGAGCGCCGCCGCGCGAGCTTGTGCTTGTTCTAATTCTTGTGAATCATAAGTGACTAGGTCAGTTAGGTGATCTACTAATCAGCTCTCAGTTGTGCACATCTTCTTGGTAAGGATGGGAAGTGCCTAATTTGAGCTGGCGTTTGGCAGTGATGTTTACCTAATTTTGATGTGAGCACACCCCAGAGTGTTTAATGCAATATACATTAAAATATCTGACACCCAAGCCATTCTTTTAGCTTTTGGTGACCTGAAATATTCCGAATAGTTATACTTGTAGGATTGTGATTTTTAGTAGTTATATTGGTGCTAGCATTGACAGCACTAGTAGCATCAGTGGGTGGTGTAAGTTGCAGGGGCCTCCTGAGAAGTTCGCTAGCACTTGAAGATTTTTGTTTTTTCAGCACCGATTATGGTTCAGGTCCTCCGCTCAGCTGTTTCTTCAACTCAGGTCGCAGCATCAATATTGTCCAGAGTACTCCGCTTATCGTCCGCTCATACAAAAGGCCACCACAAGGATAGGCTTGCCTCTGCCAAGTATAGAGATGTCCTTTCACGGTTGCACCCCAGATCTGAAAAGACATTTGCCAAATTACAGTTGCCTGTCTCGAGTGGGTCTTATTTCTCCTACTTTAGTGCACAAGCGGTAGACCTGCAGCAAAGAACCGGACCAAGTCTGGTGTAAAGTTTGAAATCGTAACTAGTCATAAGGAAGGGCAGCTCTGTTCTTTTTTGTCTCGACTTGGTTTAGCTTTACCGTGGCTGGCAGTGTAGGAATGGTTGTATAAAACTGGCCAAGGTGTTGAACGATTGCAGCAAGAGCATATTAAGACTGGAAGCCTTGGTTGCTAGGCAGCAGTCGTCATATACAGCAGTTATCATCCACAGCAGTCATCATCCACAGCGGTGTGCCAGGTGCCCCTAAATGCATTTTGGCACCTCGACGGGGCTATGACACTCTCTCTAAATGCAGATCTAGTCCTAAGCATCTTTCTCTGTAACGTTGAGACTTCCTGCCATTTAAAGGGTGTGGGTTTGTGGCATCACTTTGAAGCGTAAAAGGTAAACCGTTTCCTTCTTTGAACAGTGGGGGCCAAAGAATTAAATAAATAGGTAAAGTTATTTCCTCCCTTTCAGGCAATGCTTTTATATTAGCGAGTATGGCACCAGGTAGATAAACTGCAGAGTCCATAGGGCGTTTGGTTTGGTTTGCCATTACTCTAAGACCAACACCAAGAGACTCAGTTGGGAGGTTTGTACTATGTTAATGCTGTTAGCTAGTCAGACTAGAGGGGTGCCGGCATCTTGAATGAAAAAGTCAATATTTTTATAGTACGCAATAAATATCAAAGTTAAAATAGTCAAAAGTATCCACACTATAGTGTTGACTTAATTCAATGGTATTCATTTAGAGCTACACCAGGGTGTCGCTCTTAGTATCACTTAGTAATATTTACATATGGTAATACTGTCTGGGTAAACATTTACCTCATTAGTACTGGTTTAACTACCAAATACAGAAATAAGCAATTGAAAGATGACTAGTTAATCTTTCCGAAGGGCCTTCCACAGCGCACAAACACGTCACCATGTTTTTAATAACTTTTGATCCGTTTGAGCAATAAACTTTTTTTTTTAATCTGCACATTATGGAACTGATGATGGATTATGTGTCAATTGGCGCAAAATTATTAACATGCAAATAAAAGCTGTGGCCTCTGAATTGCATAATTCCAGTGGCCATGAGCTCATCCACACACAGGCACTGCGTCCGAAATGATCAAACGAGGCATAAAAAGGATACTGCTGTATAACTTAGTCAAGACGGATGCTGCCGAGCTGGAATCAAGCATTGGCATAGCCAATAGGTCTCGCCTTTGGGACCTTATAAATATTTAATTATGCAGGACGTCCCAAAGGCGAGACCTATTGGCTATGCCGATGCTTGTTTCTTGTGCTATCCTCCACCAGACCTGTTAGGATGTCCTATAAGCCCCTTCTGAAGTCAGGCACCCGTTGTAGTAGGCTCTCACATGGAACAATGCCAATACATTCAATGATGACCCTATTGTCCCCATATCAAATCTTTTTGGGCAGAAATCCTGGAATAGCTCATTCCTTTGGATATTGCCTTTGTTCTATTGGGCCTTTGTGCCCCATCCACGGAGAACCAAACCAAGGTAGATAATTTTTTTTATGTAGCACTGTTTGGGGATGGCAAAAACGACCTTAGTCTCGTTTTGGAAATAAAAGATCCCCCACCCATGTCACTCTAGAATCAACACAGGAACGTAAAGCCACTGGAGAGAAGACTACCAAGGGCACTCTTTGATCCATGTTTGAGACTTTAAGGTGACATAATGTTCTATCACACTTGTCAAACGGTAACCCCAATCTCTCATGCTCTCCACAACTGTGATATTTAAACGTGATCCTTTATTGAGGATTGGAAAATGAGTACCTCCTTGACACAGTGATAAGCAATGAGGTGTGACATGTTTTCTACTGAGAATGCCTCTGAACGAATCTATGACGAAATTCACTCGCCACAAGTTGAAAGTTGCAAAACTCAAACTTTACTCACATTGAATACAAAAATAGGGAAGAGAGAAAGTTACTAAGGCGAGGAGGGGGAAAAGGGAAAGAGAGAAAGTTACTAAGGGAAGGTAGGGGAAAAAGGGGAAGAGACAAAGTTACTAAGGGGAGGCAGGGGAACAAGGGGAAGAGACAAAGTTACTAAGGGGAGGCAGGGGAAAAAGGGGAAGAGACAAAGTTACTAAGGGGAGGCGGGGAAAAGGGGGAAGAGACAAAGTTACTAAGGGGAGGCAGGGGAAAAGACAAAGTTACTAAGGGGAGGCAGGGGAAAAAGGGGAAGAGACAAAGTTAGTAAGGGGAGGCAGGGGAAAAAGGGGAAGAGACAACATTAATATGGGGAGGCAGGGGAAAAAGGGGAAGAGACAAAGTTACTAAGGGGAGGCAGGGGAAAAAGGGGAAGAGACAAAGTTACTATGGGGAGGCAGGGGAAAAAGGGAAGCGACAAAGTTACTAAGGGGAGGCAGGGGAAAAGGGGAAGAGACATATGGCCCGATGTAGGTAATTCTAATTTACCACTTCTTAAATACCGAATCATAACGATTCGGTATTTAAAAAGTGGTAAATTAGAGGGGGGAAATGTAGGTAATTCAGAATCGGTAAATACAGAATCGGTAAGATTCGGTATTTACTGATTCTGTAAATACCGAATCGGTATCCCCCATTGATTTCTATGGGCCTTGAAGCCCATAGGAATCAATGTGGGATACCGAATCGGTATTTACCGATTCGGTAAATTCCGATTGTTGCAAGGGTGCAGGGGGTGTCACTTTGACACCCTCTGGCACCCCAATTCCGGACTTGTGTGCCATGTGGCACACAGACATGCCCTAAGGGCATGTCTGTGTGTCACATTGCACAGGTGTGCATGCACAGATGTGCATGCACACCTGTATTCGGTATTTTACCACCCAATAGGATTGGGTGGTAAAATACCGATTCGGTAAGGCCTGTGGGACTCAGAAGAGTCCCACCTACATCTCAAGGTTACCGAATCGGTAAAAATACTGATTCGGTATTTTACCGATTCAGTAAATTTACCGATTCGGTAAATTTACCGAATCGGTAAAATAGGGCCCCTACATCAGGAATAACCATTTACCGGTCGGTAACGGCCGAAATCGGCCGTTACCGGTCGGTAAATGGACACCTACATCGGGCCCTTAAAGGGCCCGATGTAGGTAAATCTTTTTTACCACTTCATAAATACCGATTCATACCGAATCGGTATTTAAGAAGTGGTAAAAAAGAGAAGGGCAGATGTAGGTAATTTTATTTTAAAAATTACCGAATCGGAAGGAATCGGTATTTACCGATTCGGTAAATACCGAATCGGTAATGCCCATTGATTCCTATGGGCATTGAAGCCCATAGGAATCAATGGGCATTACCGAATCGGTATTTACCGATTCGGTAATTACCGATTTCTGCAAGGGTGCAGGGGGCGTCACTTTGACACCCTCTAGCACCCCCAATACTGGCTTGTGTGCCATTTGGCAAACAGACATGCCCTAAGGGCATGTCTGTCTGTCACATGGCAAAGGTGTGCATGCACACCTGGATTCGGTATTTTAACACCCAATTGGATTGGGTGTTAAAATACCGAATCTGAAAGGCCTGTGGGACTCAGAAGAGTCCCACCTACATCTGGAAGATACCGAATCGGTAAAAATACCGATTCGGTATTTTACAGATTCTGTAAATTTACCGATTCGGTAAATATACCGAATAGGTAAATACTGGCCCCCTACATCTCAAAGTGCCAAATACCGGTCGGAAACGGCCGATTTTGGCCGTTTCCGACCGGTATTTGCCACCTACATCGGGCCCTTTATCTTGTGTCAGCCAAAGTTATAACAATGTTCTGCTTCCGGTACGTCAATCCTGTAATAAAAATGTACTCGTCAAACCCTGGTTCCGGTTGGAGTCGTTGGGTGGCAGGCTTTCTTTCATTAGCATCTAATTTATTTAAAATGGCTTAAAACCATCACAAAGAGACTGCTATATTTTTTACTAAAAATTCAAAGGATGTTTGATTTTAGCCAGTGAAGTGGGTAAAATGAACTAGAAATTTCTTACTGTAGAACGGGTTTTAAAACGAACTTTGGGTCGGATGTACGAAGCTTTTTTCAGCTCACAAACGTTCTGATTCGCAAAATCGGTCCCACGGACCACAGCATAAGAAACGTTTTTCTTTTTGAAATGCTGCCAGTTTTCCTTCAAGAAAAACGGGCAGCATCTAAAAAAAAGTTGCTTTATTTAAAAGCAAACAGACATGGTGGTCTGCTGTCCCCCGTAGGCCACCATCCCTGTGTTTTTAGTCATTCCCAATGGATCGCAATTTGCGACCTACCTCATGAATATTAATGAGGTAGGTCGATTGCTACCCACTGGGAAACGCAAACCGTGTAAACACGCTGTTGTACATAGCTGTTTGCGATTTCCTACTAGCGAATCGCAAAAATTCACTATTAGGAAATCGCAAACCAAAAGCTACATAGGTAGATCTCTAAACCCTTAATTAAAAGAGCAATTGTATAAGAAAAAAAACTCACTTTATCGTCTTTTGCCATGAACAGATTGAGAAACTGGTCTATGTCGGAATCAAGACTTATTCATCAGGATAATTACCGGTATGTACTGTGCTTAATTTGCAATAGAATAAATACTAGTGTAAAACATTTTGTTCAGAAGCCCGTGACAGATGCTATTGTATGAAGGGCTTTAAGTGGGCTGGGTCCTGCCAGTGTTCAGCACCGGCAGTTCTAAAAAGCAGGTGCTGAGAGGGGTCTCTATTGGGCTGTCCATGTTTGCCCTGAAGGTGAGAAAAAAAACCTTACCTCTGCAGCAGTTCCACCCTTCACTGCCTTTGATGTAACTACAAAGAGACTCATTATAGTTCTTTCACAGTCTCATCATTTCAGAACTGAAGCATTTTCAATATTCTATACAACAAAGCCGAGTTGTTGCTTATTTATCTTCACAACTAACAACCATTGGCAAAGATTATAGCCCTGACTTGCAGGTGTAATGTTACGTGTTGTATTATATATAAGTATGCAATGACATAAGCAGCAAAATACCAGTTGCCAGGTACCAGTATGCTAAGCACAGAGTTTTACCCTGTGAATTTTTAAGCCACGCCCCTTTGAGAGACCCCCTAGTTTTTCCATTTCATTTAAAGTCCCGATTGTATGTCAGTGGTGCCAAATACCAAGACTGCTTAGACTTGATTGCATCTTATGCTTCTTTCACCACCGGACACTCCTTGTCCTTTTAGCTCACTCTTTAGGTTATCACCTTTGCTTTCTTTGTCAACGTTTTCCTGTCTTACCCTATAATTGTCTATTCATATTTTTCTCTCTCATGCTCAGAGTTAAATTCTGATGAGGAAAAGTAATTGCCGGAACCCAAAAATGAGCGTCAGTGAGCCTCGCCTTCAAACACTCACTCTATTGAAGCACTGATTCTGTACTCTACAACAGAATCCAATTGACTTGTGATAACAAAACACTAATGCAGGGATTCAGAATTCAAATCTGACACTAGAGAGCGGAAACAATATTGAATAATGTCCTTAAGGAGCTTTGCGTCCTATCTTTGCACTTCTACAAGAGTAGGTCAGCGCCTTTAACTAAATTAACTGAATCCAATATGGAATATATTTACAGCTTTGAGTAAACCTATCTTTCCTAGGTTTCTTAGAGGTAGGCATGCAGGATACGTAGGCACGGGGAGGGGGATGCTGGCCACATAAGGTACTAATGCCATGCCTCTATGACATTAACAACTTTATAAGGATGTCTTGAAACCTGCCAAGATGTGGCATCAATTCCCAAACTCAATCCTAGAGAAGTCTGCAGTCCCTTAAACTCCTAGCTAAAATGCGGATCACCTACAACAAGTTGTACTACGTGCAAAAGAAAGCCTCATGCTCTCGCATTAGAAAAGTGCTGCATACTTCTAGTTCGAAATAATTGCATATCCCAATATATAAACCTTAAGTATCCTCAATCTTGTAGTACCGAATTTTAACTATGTATAAAAGCTTGGAAACAGACTGAACTCAAATGTTTAACATACAAGAATACAAAAATCACTAATTAACAAAGTAGACAGAATATGGTTTTAATTTAAGAAATAGATGATCACGAAATACTCACAACAGTAACCTACCTGCTGAGTATTTCCACTCCAGCACGAAATTTTGGCAAGTGTTGAGTAGTCCTGTCAAAATAAAAACCAAACCGTATTGAGATGAAGCATTAATCTAGTATTAATGATAGCTATAACAATATAGAGCTAAAGTGATTATGGTTTATCCTCTGATACCTTTTTCTATTTCAGGTAAAATAGAGGGCAGTCTACATAAGAACTTCGGACAAACAAGTTAAATATAAGACAAACGGAAAGAGCTTTGATTGGGAAATATACAAGTAAAAATACTAAATATTAAAGGACACAAAGTGAATGTTTCTTTTAAATTATGATGGGGAGTTCCAATGGCTCCAATGTACCAGTCATATTCCAACACTTTTTCATCAGCTGTAGGTTCTGCAAGGTCCTGCAAGCAAGAGTCTCATCTGGTGGGAATCTCTCTGGAAAGTAGTCGATAATGTATGAAAATTACAAGTGGCTTCTTAACAAGGATCACCAACAAGTGTGCCAGTAGGTGTCAAATGTGGAGCTATTAGATTACCACCTTCCCAACTCCAATCAAACAGAGATGATTAACTCACCTACCATACACTTAGGAAGCTTCAAAATGTTAGAGAGACTTTCACACTAACTAAGGGCCTGCTCTGGACCGATCTGAAGATAAAACACTTCTAAATGGAAAACCATTAAGCATTCTTCACGCTTCAAACAGTACATTCATAGTAAACGAAAAGGTACACAAAAACATTTTCTTTTACAAAAGTTAAAACAATACCTTGGTTTCTTTTTTATTTTGGCATCCCTCGATTTATCTCCCAATGTCTTCAACCTAAATGGTATCACAGAAAAACATGTTAGAAATTAACATGTCTAAGACTCCTTGATCTGCTTCTTTGCTTACAGAAGAAATACTGCACTTTTTCCGGAATATTTAGTAGCGAGCTTCTAAGCTCTTCGTACTCATGTTAT
This sequence comes from Lissotriton vulgaris, assembly GCF_964263255.1. Lineage (NCBI taxonomy): Eukaryota > Metazoa > Chordata > Amphibia > Caudata > Salamandridae > Lissotriton > Lissotriton vulgaris. The sequence continues at coordinate 838,771,830 of NC_141691.1, read as the reverse complement.
GACAAGAGGATCTGTTTTGCAGCAAGTCAATTCTATACAAGGCTACGGTTATGGTTTAAAAAGGTCTTACTTAGTAGTGATACTAGCAAAAATAATACAAAATAAAAACTAAATTTCCTATTGAAGAAAGCATTTTAGAAAACACAATCAGCGACCTGTCACCCTTAGTCCATCAAAAAGGGCTCTCTCATACAATATGAGCCGGGTACTACAATATTGACCACCATTTTATTGGCTGCCGTTAGCAAGATTCGTGGACTTTACGTTTTCACTTCCTGTTGCAGGGGCTAGCATTATTTCTCATTTTATTGAGAGGTGTTACCCTCTTGTCCTAGCAGGTAGCCACCACATGGTGCTTTAGGGGTGCTCGAGTGTGTGGATATGTGTTGATGCCCCACTGTCCACTCTGGATCTGTTCCATAGATTCTGACTTCAGCATGCTTGGTTGTGATCAACCACTTAACATTCTGCTTTATAAAACAAGGACGCAGCAGGAACAAGGAGAAGAGTAAACCCTTCAGCTTCAAACTGGAAGGAAGATCTCCCTAACGTATCTGGGATTGGCAGCCTGGAATCAGCTTCCTATATAGCTGCGGGCAGTGAGTGCTATGTTTAAGAAAAAACTTAACACCTGGCTTTGTGTGCAGGCCTAATCTTCTGTTGTTCACCTTCCGATCTTTGCTGTTTCGTGCGGGAACACTCATTGGAGTAACTGTGCGCTATAAATTGCGACCATCACATCCTATATCCAGACACATCATGTATGTATAATGGCGACGGCAGCTCATTATGAAGGAGCCAAAAAAGTACCCCTTGTAAAATAAATATAGAAAATGTTTTTGATAGACTTGAAAACTTAAACACTTTTGTTATCAAATAATAGAGGATAATGCACAAGTTAGAGGATACCCGGTGTATTCCATGTACAGTTGTCTTTCCCTTTTTCAAAGAAAATACATTGGTTGACTGCCATCATTTTATGAATACAATGGAAATCAACAACTGGGGAGATACATTATTTGTCATTAAGTAACTGATATACACTGTACAACATTTTTTATTAGACTATGTGAAAGGATTAAAACTTACTAGAGCGCCAGTGTTTTAGCTCCTTTTTGATCTTTCTGTATTTCTTTGTATTTAATAAAACTGTTCAACCATGTATTAATTTACGGATAAAGAGAAAATGTGCTTATGCTAAGAATGGGTTGGTTGAACTTTTATAAAGGAACACATTTTGGATCTCTGACCGCACTTTTACACTTTGGTTATATAAGTATCTACTGTACAACAGGTGCACAAAACTGAAATTGAATATAAGAGAATACTCCTTGTGCATGGCACAGGAACATGTGGGAACACTTCATTTGTACAGGTGCAATACCACGAGCAACCCAGCAAAGTGGAAGTATTAGACGTTGATAAGTGATAAGCCCTGTGGGACTCTACAAAAGATTTTAGTACTCGACAATTTGAATGGGGGCATAATGACTATTTTAGTACAGTGAGTTGAAAGGAATTAATCCAATTTAAAGCCCTGCCACCTAACCCCACCTCCTGATAATCTCTCCTCCAGCTTGTCATGGTATACAGCAGGGATGCTCAAAGTACAGCCCGGAGGCCGTATGCGGCCCTCCTGGCCTTTATGTGGCCCCTTGGACAACACCAGCACCAGCCTGATGTTTACTTAACGGTAAACGGGTAAACATTTATTTATAAATTAACCAAAGCAGTAGAAAAGAAGGTGTCCTGCACCACTTAACTTTAGGAACACCTTCATATTTGAAGATATCTTTCAGCAAAAGTGTAAAAATGTGATAATGTCTCTTCAAAATTAAAAAAGTGTACTTCATTAACATTTGAACCTTTTCATCTTAGCAAAATCAGATTATATCAGTGCTTTGGGATTTTAAGTATTTTCAAACATGATTTAAGAAGCATTAATGCTTCCCTCCACTCTGTCAACAATGCCAATAGTGAACTAAGAGGCAAGTCAGTTGTTTTGTACACCCTTTGTGTGGCCAGGGTTGCTATCATACATAACAAGCAGGCAACAGGGGCACACGGAGGCACAAGCAGGCAACAGGGGCACACGGAGGCACAAGCAGGCAACAGGGGCACACGGAGGCACAAGCAGGCAACAGGGGCACACGGAGGCACAAGCAGGCAACAGGGGCACACGTAGGCACAAGCAGGCGACAGGGGCACACGGAGGCACAAGCAGGCGACTGGGGCACACGGAGGCACAAGCAGGCGACAGGGGCACACGGAGGCACAAGCAGGCGACAGGGGCACAAGGAGGCACAAGCAGGCGACAGGGGCACACAGAGGCACAAGCAGGCGACAGGGGCACACAGAGGCACAAGCAGGCGACAGGGGCACACGGAGGCACAAGCAGGCGACAGGGGCACACGGAGGCACAAGCAGGCAACAGGGGCACGAAAACGGAGGCACAAGCAGGCAACAGGGGCACACGGAGGCACAAGCAGGCAACAGGGGCACACGGAGGCACAAGCAGGCAACAGGGTCACGAAAACAAGCACAAGCAGGAAAAAGGGTCACAAGCAGGAATTGTAATTTAGACGGGGCTGAAGTGGAGAACGGACAGTAGGGAAGTAGTGCGGCTGGTGCAGTGGTACCAGGCCGAAAGGTAAGAGGGGCTGTCTGCACCCCAGTTTGGACAGTTTCCACTACCTAACAGGGATTGGTGGGAGGGGGGCGTACTTCTTGCTTGCTTTAGGGCTGTTACTTCGGGGACGCAGCGCACGCTCTTGCCTGCTGCCGCCGGGACACGACAACAGGCAGGGAGAGGACAGGCTGGGAGAGGGCAGGGAGGGGACAGGCTTGGAGAGGGCAGGCTGGGAGAGGGCAGGGAGGGGACAGGCTGAGAGAGGGCAGATTGGGAGAGGGCAGGCTGGAAGTGGACAAGCTGGGAGAGGACAGGCTGGGAAAGGTCATGGAGGGGACAGGCTGGGAGAGGGCAGGCTGGAAGTGGACAGGCTGGAAGAGGACAGGCTGGGAAAGGGCAGGGAGGGGACAGGCTGGGAGAGGGCAGGCTGGGAGAGGGCAGGCTGGGAAGCAGAGAGGGTCTTAACTGAGAAGTCTGCCAGCGCGGAGCTCTCCGGGGCGCAGAGCAGCAGCAGGGCCCAGCAGAGAAGGGCGGGGGGCGGCAGGGGCTCGCAGAGGTGTCTCCTGGGGCAGCCGCCCAGGTCCACCATGGTGCGGCTCCGAGCCCCAAGCCTCTGGTGGTGCTGCTGCGCTCGGTAGGCCATTTAACTTATCGGGCACTCTGGCGGGGGCTCCTTGCGACGGTGGCAATCTCTTGGGCACTTCTCCGGTCTCCCTCTTCGGCATGGGAGACCGCCAACGTCCTCCGCTTCTCCCGGGGCTCCCTCCAGGCCACGGGAGCCCGGCGTGGGCCACCATACTTCTTCTCCTGGGCCGCCGTCCTGGCGGGGGCTCCTTGCGATGGCGGCAATCTCTTGGGCACTTCTCCGGTCTCCCTCTTCAGCATGGAAGACCGGCAACGTCCTCCGCTTCTCCCGGGGCTCCCTCCAGGCCACGGGAGCCCCGCGTGGGCCGCCATACTTCTTCTCCTGGGCCGCCGTCTTCCTTCTTCCCCCGGGCTGCGGGGGGGCGGGCACTTCCGGCCGGCCGCGCTAGGATTGGCCGGCCGGCTAGTCACTTCCGGGTTGCGGCGGGCAGCGCGGCGGCCCGTCTCTAGCTCAGGCAGGCGGGCGGCGAAGTTTCCCGAGGAGTCGGCTCCCTCAGCTCACGGGAGCCCGGCAGAGCGCCCTCCATGGTAGTGCTGGTGGCCGAGGCTGCTGCAGGGCCCCGCTGAGGCGGGACGGACGGAGGCGGCGGCACGCAGGAAGAGGTGGCCTGAGCTGCAGCCTAGGACTCGTGGAAGGGGCGCCGAGTGCCGTCAATGCTAGAACAGATTCGGGGGCGTTCCCGAGGGCTTTTGGCTGACGTAGCGTGACGTCGCCAAAAGCCAAAAATTCTCGGAAACGCCCCCGAATCTGGTCCGGCATTGACGGACAGGCCCGTCTTTCAATGGCTAGCCTCCATTTATGGAGCTAGCCAATGGAAGACGGGGGCCGTTCCTGTCTCCCCTACTATAGTCATTAGGTTTTCGCCTGCGCAAAAAAGCTGCGCAGAGCGCAGCTTTCCCCAGGCAAAACCTAAAAAGGTTGACCAGTCAGTGTTAAAGATCTAATTGAACATTACACATAAGGCATGTGGTGACTGGTGCCACAGTGATCTCCGCCTCATGCAAAATGGAAGCCCTTTCATCGAAGGTCTTCAGGGTTGACCTGGCCTCTCAGGCATTTGAGGAAAAGACAGCAGAACTTTAGTAAACGACTGAAGCACTGGACGCCTTTGCTGCTAAAACATCACGCTAATAACTCTGCCAAAAACTTTAGGCACTGTTGAGTTTCTTGGTCTCAGATCTCAGCCCTGCTACACTTTTAAAATGAAAGAAATTAAAGGATCTTAAAATGGGAAGTTAAAAAAAGCGGGGGTCTAGTGTTTGCTTTATCCACCTTCCTTGAAAGCAGTCATGGTGTTTAAAAGAAGGAGAGGAATACTCTTCATATCTGAATTCTCTTAGGCAGGAGAAGTATCACGGAGTTGAAGAAAACTGTAAAAACAGGTCTCCTTCTTTCTTAAGCATCTATACCCAATGTTTCTAAATGTATCTCTAATGTTGGCGTTGCAACTCGTCTGGCTTTCCTACCATTCTTATAGTTCCTGCACAACTTCTCCTTTTTCAGAACCTATAAAAGTGATAATGATATGCTAAAGATTCAATACTGAGGTATTAGAAGATGCAAATGAACAATGTGCGGATCAGGATAGGCTACCAATGGGGAGAGGGTATTGGTGTTGTCACATGTGAATGTAATGTAAATGTAAATGTACAGGAATTTATATAGCGCAAATACCCGTCCTGGTATTCCCCTGTGAGATATCCCCGGCAGGGTATCCGCAAGGTGAAAGCCAGGCATCCCGCCGCGAGGGGCCGTTGTGGAGATTAAGCAAGCTATTGCACAGAGTCGCAGAGTGTGAACCCGTGAGTCAAGTAGGCACCGGAGCGAGAATTGTCGAGTCCATGGACATTTTTTTTTTTTTTTTTTTAGGACTCAAGACCCCGCCGAGCCGGGAATTGAACCCTGGTCCCGGGCTGACCTCTGCTTCCAGGTCTGCCTCCTATATCCAGTGAGCCACACTCAGGCTGCAGACAGCAGTCCTCTCTTGTTCTTCCTCAAGTCCAGAAGTGTTCTGAAGTGAGTGCTAGGAGATGACATTTTTATGCCTGGCACAAGCTAGTTGATGGAAATGACACCTAAACACGCCCTAAACCATAGATTAAAAAGCTTGCAAACCATCCCAGGACATTTTTAAGATGGAGATAGAATTTGGTTACACTAAACGTGGGTTCTGAGAGCTGGGATTGTGTGTGGGGAACACTATGTTAATCCTAGTAATCACCCACATCTAACACTGAATATCCAGTTTCGGACAGTCACTGTGCCCACAATAAACCCAGACAGAAGTCTGGTAAAACAAAAGTGGGTTTTCCAGCACCCAAACAGTGGATACACAATTATTATTTTGGCATACGGTTTCCCTTGCTTGTAAGTGCCATGCCTCCCCCACCCCGTAATATTATGTAAAAACCAAGGACAGACATTTGGCAGACCAAAAGTAAAATTTCTGCATCCAGACAGTAGATACACAAGAACTATTTTGGCATCTTGTTTCCCTTTCATTTAATTGCGCCCCCAGTCTTGTATTGAAACCCAGCAGGATTTGACATTCATGTGCGACTTGACACTAATGTCAACAGGGATGCTCACAGCCCTACCCTGCATTTTCTATCAGGTACAGAGGAGTCATCTATGCTCATTTAGTTCAGCCTATTATTTGCTACCGGGGAGCATTTGACTCCTTTTTCACACCCATTCAAATGCAAATTATTGGCTGGAAGAAGTGGGAGAGCAAATGCAAATTTAGCCTCCAGGATTTTTGAGCAGGGGAAAGGTAAATTTAAAAAAGCTACTTTTCCTTAACATTTTTTACAAATCCAACTTCACCACTGAATTATATTTTTAACAACTATTAAGATAGTTGTTTAATTATTGTTATAGCTAGACTGAGCCCCAAGATACAGTATTAGGTTTTAATCTGTCCAGTGAAAAATAGCTTTTGGGATCTAATCACTGTAAGGATATATTAATATTACATTTCTACATGTCCTACTTTTAAATACCATGAACCCTGCCTTCTGGACAACAAAGCCTATATAGGTTGCTTTATTAATTTTTAAAAGGAGGATTTTACCTGTCATAAGGGTTTATATTGAGAGTTTAAATACACTATTTAAACTACCACAGACAGGTTACACTGGTAGGCCTGAAACCATGTTTGCACTGCCACTATAATGGCTGGCACAATAGGTGCTGTAGACTACTCGTATGGGAATAACCTTTCCAGGCTCTGGGAACACTCTGTACCATATATTAGGGACTTATAGGCAAGTTAAATATACCAATTAGGGGGGGGGGGGGGGGGCATGGCCTGGGTAACCAGCATGGCGGACGCAGATTTTATCTGCTGCGTGCGCCCACCCTAATTAATCCAACTTAAATCCTCAAACACCTACCTACAGTGCGGCCGTCCGAGGCTACAACAGACGAGGCATCAGTCCAGCATACCTGGAGCAGCGCCGGAGTTGGAGGGTCACCACTGCACCGAGAGAGGGCCAGAAAGAACATTGTGAGGGAGGCACAACAGACTGGGCCCAGTGTCCTGAAGCTTTGCCACCCACTCCTGGGCAGATGCCGCTGAGTCTTTAGTGGCGGGGTGAGGAGATGGGAGGGGGCTAGGTGTGGGCTGTCGCCCTGCTTCTGCCCTTGCCTCTCCAAGCCTTGTTGGGGTGGCTGTCTCTGCTCCGGCCGCGGGCCGGGAGGCGGGGGGGGGGGGGGGCCTTGGTGGCCCAGCGGCTTCCCTGCTGTCGTCGCGGGGCTCGCTCGGGTCCATACTTTAACCGGTGCAGGGGATGCGCTGCTTGGAGCTTTTGGGGTGTATGGGGTGGCACTGGCATCTCTGTGGGGCCCACCCTGTGCCGCTTACAGCGGGACTCCCTCGGGGAGGGGCGCCCTCGTGCTTGAATCAGAGTGCGGCATCCCGGGCCGGAGCTGTGTAGTGCCTGGTCTCCTCCACACTGGGCAGGAGGGGGCTGCCTGGAACGGACGGACCCGGTGCCAACGCTTGCAATCAGAGTGCCTTGGAGTGGTACTAAACCTGGTAATATTTGGCAGCTACCGGCAACCCCAGAAGATGGCCTATTCCCTGCTGATGAGGGGTAAATACCCCGAAACACGTGTACAGGGATGGCGAAGAGAGTGAGATAGGCAAGAATCGAAAGAAGATGCATCGCAGAAGAAGAACTACATTCGCCACAGTCCTTAGGGGCGATCCCGCTGGTATGTAAGCAGAGTGCGACCCCATTCAGTGTATTGTTTATGCTCCCTCGAGCTATTGGCTGACGAGCCGGGATCCCGCACCTGCGTGCCTTGGAGTGGTACTAAACTTGGTAATATTTGGCAGCTACCAGCAACCCCAGAAGATGGCCTATTCCCTGCTGATGAGGGGTAAATACCCCGAAACACGTGTACAGGGATGGCGAAGAGAGCAAGATAGGCGAGAATCGAAATATGATGCATCGCAGAAGAAGAACTACATTCACCACAGTCCTTAGGGGCGATCCCGCTGGTATTTAAGCAGTGTGCGACCCCACTCAGAGTATTATTTACAATACTCAACACAGCGACTTCTAAACCAAACATATCACAATATTTAAAAAAATAAATCAAATCAACAACATCACCACAACAAAACACATACACAATTAATATATATTTGTTTTCAATCAATAAGAGACGGAATCAAAAAAAGGGGGAAGAAGGAAAAAGTAAGGACAGGAGGAATACAGTCCAGTTGATAGAACTATTTAATGAGGTCTAAATGAACTAATACTGATAAATAGCTAATATACAAGTTAGTCCTCCAAGTGTGCCTCCCAACATGCGGACGCGTTTCGAAACCAGGAAACCAGTTCCTGGAATCTCATCAGGGCCTTTTTTTTCTTTTGTCTGTGTGATATAAAACAAAACAATAAAGTTTTGTTTACAAAGATTCATGATAGTCTCCATTACAGTCACACAATGAACCAATGAAACGTCACTGGCTTGGACTACATACCAAGTTTAAACGATGGATCGTAAAAGACTTGTCTTATTATAATCTTAGATGGTCTTTCTTTCGTGAGCAGTCAAAAGCGTTCTGGAGGTGTGCGGCGGGCAGGGCTGTTGGAAAAGATATCGAGTGTAAGATATTCCGGTTTCTAAAATTTTGACTTAATTACAAGAGAAAAGGAAAAAAGAAAACCGCTTACAAGCCTACCAAATTATGCTTGTATATCCGGTTTCTTTTCACTTATTCACGTTAGCCAATGGGTTTAATTGCCACATTCCCGAAGTACTGTAACATGTCTGGAAGTTCCAAAAAGGGGGTTGAAAATATAGCAGCGTTTTAGTTCTCCCAAACTATCTCTTTAAGCAATTACCACTCGTGTCAGCCAGGTTTAAAGCATTAAAAGCCTACCTGGTTGCCTCAGTAATTAATACGATGCCTCTACGCCGCACGCTTTGCCGTTCTGTAGAAAAAAGGGAACATTGTAACCCCTTTAGCTGCGCTCATTTCTTTAGTCTTACCGCAATGCTGACAGAAGTATTTACCTGGTCTTTGAGTATCTCGACAGAATAATCCAACTATCGGTCGATCTCATCAAAGATGGCCGCTCAATGTCTGGGCGTAATTTATGCCAAAAATACGGCCATAAGGATTATAGGACTTGTAGTGAAGTAAATTATTCTGACCATAGTCAAAGGCCAGTGAGTGGAAATACTAGCTGAAAGCTACATATTAAGAGTAACTATTTTATGTTACTACCCTTCTGCCATTTGCGATCTTATTCAGTGTGTCAAAATACAATATTTACATCATCTAAAAGCTTGATAATTCAACACGGCGCATAGAGTTATGACTAAAGACATTTCTACCCTCTGGATGATGTTGAATTCCACACGTAATTATGATCGTTATTTTTAGATATAAAGATGTTCATTGGGGCTCAAGTCCTAAATTTTATCTTAAAAGAATTGAATACAGAACTGTGGTCACAAACTGCCAACGCACCCAAAGTGAAGATAGGGATCACAATCTTGCGACGTCAGATAAGTTGTTTAATCCTGTCTGAGTACTATTGAATTTCAGAATTAGATAGGCTTCCTTCTGCAATAACATTCGTTCAACATCCAGACAACAATTAGTTTGATGTACTGTGAACAGGATAGACCAGGATAGACCATTTGAAGTCATGTTCGCCATGGCCCTTTTCAACAAAATGCTCAACCATGGGTACTGTCATCACTTTCTTTTTTATACGTGAGCGGTGTTGGCTGATGCGCATATTTATCTGTTGGCTTGTTTTGCCAATGTAAATCTTCATGCATGGACACAGCATCACATAGATAACACATTTAGTCCTACAGTTAGAAAAATCATGATGTTTCCATTTTATTCCTGCATGGCAGAATTCCTTCCCCTCGATGGTACTAGGACAGGCCACACAATTTCCGCATTTGTGGTAAATGTAAATGTCAATGTATTTGTAGAGCGCACTGCCACCAAGCGGTTTCCTGGTGCTATTACTCATACCGCTGTGGAACCCTTCCTTGCTTTCCCTGTGAATTGTCCACTCCTGGGCACCCCCAGGGTGAAGCCAGGCATCCTAGCGCTGTTGGGGCCGGTGTGGAGGTTAAGCAAGCTGTTGCCCAGAGTTGCAGCGTGGGGCCCATGATTAGAATAGGCACCGAGGCGAGAATTGTCAGGTCCGAGGAAATATAGCCCAAGACCCGCCGAGGCGGGAATTGAACCCTGGTCCCGGGCCAGAACTCTGCATCAGGGTCTGCCACTCTAACCATTGAGCCACACTCCTCCACGTGGTGACCCTCAATGGGTTTCATGTTCCACTGGGACAAAAGATCATTCTTTGGCTTGGGCAATGAGATATCTGCCCTGATTAATTGTTGGCCTATACTCTGATTTTTCTTGTAAGCGAAGATCGGTTTCAGATAAGGAGAATCTAGACCTTCCAACAAATGCCAGTTTTTCAAAACGGCCTGCCTCATTTTGTGTGTATCAGGGCAAAAAGTTGTTACATACACAAGTTTGTCAAGTGCATTTCTCTTTTTTACTTGAAGCAAACATTCACGGGGCGTGAAGCGAGCTCTTTTGAAGGAATGCTTCAGCAATTTTTTAGGATAGCCACGTTGTCTCATGTCCACACAAAAGTTTTGGGCATGAGTATCATACTGGCGCACATCAGAACAATACCTCCTTATGCGTAATAGTTGACCGTATGGTAGATTTGCCTAAAGATTTCTCGGGTGTGAACTTCTATGGTGTAGGATAGTGTTCCTGTCTGTTGACTTTTTGTGTAGTGATGTTTGTAGTCGTCCTTGAACACATGTCAGCTCGACATCAAGAAATGTCATTCTATTAATGCTAGATTCCATAGATAATTGTATATCTCTGTGGCGGGCATTATGCCACTCGTGGAATGCCAAGAGCTCAGACTGGCTCCCCTGCCACAGGAGCCAGACGTTGTCTATATAACGGTAAAACTGTAAGATGTTGTCTTTGTTCGGATTGTTAGTTTCTACAAATTTTTCTTCGTACTGTGCCATAAAGAGGACTGCCATCTCTGGGGCATAAGGACAACCCATGGCAGTCCCCTTTACTTGCATGAAAAACTCACCATTAAAAGGTGAAATAATTCTTTCTCAATGCGATTTCAGCCAAATTCAAAATAAAAGAGGTGGGAACCCTATGGGGCCTTTCTTTTTTGTCCAGATAGATTGGCATCACCTCTAACGCTTCTTCCTGCGGGATTTGCGTATAGAGGGATGTCTGGGGGTGTGCCCGCCGCACACCCCCAGAACGCTTTTGACTGCTCACGAAAGAAAGACCATCTAAGATTATAATAAGACAAGTCTTTTATGATCCATCGTTTAAACTTGGTATGTAGTCCAAGCCAGTGACATTTCATTGGTTCATTGTGTGAATGTAATGGAGACTATCATGAATCTTTGTAAACAAAACTTTATTGTTTTGTTTTTATATCACACAGACAAAAGAAAAAAAGGCCCTGATGAGATTCCAGGAACTGGTTTCCTGGTTTCGAAACGCGTCGGCATATTGGCAGGCACACTTGGAGGATTAAGTTGTATATTAGCTATTTATCAGTATTAGTTCATTTATATGTCATTAAATAGTTCTATCAACTGGACTGTATTCCTCCTGTCTTTCCTTTTTCCTTCTCCCCCTTTTTTTGATTCTGTCTCTTATTGATTGAAAACAAATATATATTAATTGTGTATGTGTTGTGTTGTGATGATGTTGCTGATTTGATTTAATTTTTGAAATATTGTGATATGTTTGGTTTATAAGTCGCTGTGTACAGTTGGTCCTATTTTTGCTAATCAATGTAGAAAAAATCTTTAAAATAAAAAAGAAAGTCAAAGGTATGAAATATAAATACCTGGTCAGAATTTAATAAAATATTCTTGACCTTCAACTGTGTTTGTGTTAAAAAACGAGTGGTCTAGGTAAATTGTGTATTTTTGTAGCAACCCAGGAAAGGCAGATTTACTACACAAGCTGCCCCCAGCCTGGACCTAGGGTAGACTAATCAATCCTTGATAGGCTTCCCTGCTAAAGTGATCGAACACAGACAATTCACCACTTCTGCATTAGCATTTGTTAGTTCTATGCCCCTCGAACCTACCTGTACCACACCCTCAACATCTGTCTAGCCACTAACCTTGTACATGGGGAATCCTTCTCCTCGCTTGCAGACCCCACCAGACAAGTAACTAATCCTAATATCCCAGTAGGCGAACAGTATCAGCATGGCCACCAGAGTCATATAGCCCATTCTGCCTCAGAGGTCAGACTTCTGCTTCTAACCCTGTTCAAGATCTGGACAAAAGACTAACAACCAACAGAGGCCCCTGGTCTTCCACTGCCAGTTGGAGGCTCCAAGCCAGGGCAGGCCTCACTTCCAGCCACGGGACTGACAAGGAGTCCCCCCACTTGCACCTAAGATCTCTCTGGCCTCTTAGATTTCTCAGTGTTACCTTTTGCCATCATCAAATACAAGACTGGTAGTATCAGAATACACATCAACATGCTCTGGAAGCATCCATTTTAAAAAAAGCTTGAGAATTATGTAACCGAGTAAAGACTAACAACCTTCTAGAATCCTCTCAAGGTCATATCTGACACCAACTCTAGGTTACATCTCCGAGAAACCCTTTTGAATGAGATGGTGCTATGGGTCCCTTGGCTGAGTACCTAGGTGGGCACTCCTGGAGGCAACAGAGGCAAAAGGTAGCATAATGTAATTAATCCCATTAAAAATCACAGCTAGTAAATCAAATTATCCATATTTAATGGGGAGAAAGATCGCTTCAGTCATTACCAAATATGACTTACCCCCATTTTACTTGTTATGCCAAACTAATAGGATGAGTTGCAAAGAATGAATCCACAACAAAAATAAAGGAAACTTCCTATTTCAATTATTTACTACTGTCGTCATATAAACGTGTCTCTAATTCAAAACTAACAACCTAAAGAGATAGTATCTGGACTCCAGTCTTGATGCAAACACAACTAATTCTTAATTGAGATTTAGACTACTAATGTTCAAATTCTACAAATTAAGGTTAGCAGGATAAATTCAAAAAAGAAACCAACAACGAGGCATCTATGTAACAAGACGAAAGAGACCTTGCAGCACATTATCTAAACTGTTACAAATAAAAAATCTGGCCAAATCCAATCCAAATCAGTCTGCCCGCCTCAAATCCAAATCAATCTGCCCCACTCTAATCCAAATCAATCTGCCTCACAACAATCTACCCCACGACAATCTACCCCACGACAATCTACCGCACGACAACCTACCCCACGACAACCTACCCCACGACAACCTACCCCACGACAATACAATTCACTTCACCCCAATCCTCCCACTCAAGCCAAATTCATTCCAATCCACCACAATCCAACCCACTCCAATCCAATCCATCCCACATCAACCCCATCCATCCCACATCAACCCCATCCATCCCACATCAACCCCATCCATCCCACATCAACCCCATCCATTCCACATCAACCCCATCCATCCCACATCAACCCCATCTAGCCCACACCAATCCAATCCAGCCAGCCCACTCCAATTCAATCCAATCCAATCCATCCCACTCCAATCCAAAACAATCTTCCCCACTCCAATCCAAAACAATCTTCCCCACTCCAATCCAAAACAATCTTCCCCACTCCAATCCAAAACAATCTTCCCCACTCCAATCCAAAACAATCTTCCCCACTCCAATCCAAAACAATCTTCCCCACTCCAATCCAAAACAATCTTCCCCACTCCAATCCAAAACAATCTTCCCCACTCCAATCCAAAACAATCTACCCCACTCCAATCCAAAACAATCTACCCCACTCCAATCCAAAACAATCTACCCCACTCCAATCCAAAACAATCTACCCCACTCCAATCCAAAACAATCTACCTCACTCCAATCCAAAACAATCTACCCCACTCCAATCCAAAACAATCTACTCCACTCCAATCCAAAACAATCTACCCCACTCCAATCCAAAACAATCTACCCCACTCCAATCCAAAACAATCTACCCCGCTCCAATCCAAAACAATCTACCCCACTCAATCCAAAACAATCTACCCCGCTCCAATCCAAAACAATCTACCCCTCTCCAATCCAAAACAATCTTCCCCACTCCAATCAGCCATATTCCAATACAAAACAATCTGCCCCACTCCAATCCAAAGCAATCTGCCCTATTCAAAACCATCCCAATGCGCTGCAGTCCAATACACTCCACTCTACCCCAATCCAATCCACACCACCCCAGTTCAGTCCATCTCGCTCAATCCAATCCATCCAGCCTTCCACACTCCAATCCACCCCACTCCAATCCAATCCAATCCAAGCACTACAATCCATCCCCCACCAGTCTAATTCACCCCACTCCAAACACCCCTACTCTAATCCAATCCAAAGCATAATATAATACACACCACTCCAATCCACTTCACCCCATTTCAATCTGCCCCACTCCAATCCACCCCAACCAGTCCACCCACTCCACTCAATCTAACCCACTCTACCCCAATGTATTCCACTACACTGCCTCAATGCACTACAACACACTCTACTCTAGGACACTGCACTCTACAACATTCTGCCACTGAAGTCTACTCCCTCACTCGACTTTGTGACACTACTCCAACAAATCCAGGCTACAACACTCTACTCCCCCGCCCACACCACTCTAGGACAATCCACGCCACAACTAAGCTGAACAGCAGCCACTCCGGTTTCCCTGTCAGCCAACTGTGTTGACGCTGTTCCAGTTTTGTTCTGATAATCTACTGCATAGACTGCCATCTATGAAACACATTTCAAACTTCTCTCCATCCGAGCATGCGCCTCCTCCCTGTTGTGCCATTTCTGCTACAGGCTAAAGCCGAGGGCATGCAATCAACAAAATCAGGCAAAATTGTTGTCCAGCATACTCTGTAAAGCCAAGCTCACAACTCTGGCCCTGAAGGCTCTACGATGGCAAGTGGCACGGAGCCTCCCCTCGAAAACAAAGAACCCCCCACACTCTTCACAACAAAGCATCACATCTATCGCCAGCAGTACAGATCCGCAATCTCCCCCCTTTACAGAACAGTGTCACAAAAGATTGAAGAGGGCAGGCGCCATCCTTGTGAAGCACACAATTCTACAACTGGTCTCGCTATGCTGCAAAACGGTATGAAAGAGTGTATTGTAAGAAAAAAAAACTGCACAGCAAGGAATTCTGGTAACAAGCGTACAAGATTTAGACACCGATGGTCAATTTTATGGAATTTATAGTCTTTTTAAATGTTTTTCAACTCCACATATTTACACTCTACTCGATACAACATAAATACACCCCCTATAAATCCACTCTATGCCGCATAGCAACAATTCACATAAATGCACTCCACACCAGGCCACATAATTACACTTACCATAATTTTACTCAACGCGACAGGTACATGGCACAAAATTGAAATCTACACATTTCCATTCCAAACCACATAATTCCCCTCCACACAACATACATCCAATCCACACCCCAGAATTCCACATCATGCCACAAAATTCCACACCACATCTCATAATTTCACTCCACTACTTTCCATTTCACAACACACAATACCACTCCACATAATGACACTCCATGACACATAACACCACTCCACATAATTACAGTCCACTCAATACCACATAATTACTATCCACATATTTCCAATGCACACCATGTCACAAAATCCCAATACACATTACTCCATTCAACGCCACACAATTGCACAACAAACAATTCTAATCCAACCTACATAATTCCACTCCCCACCACATACATAAACTCCATAATACATGGCAAAAAGACAAGAACATTGACAACGCCACTAGCTCTTGGATTGCCAAAACCTATTGACTTTACTAATGCTTCTTGTCATAAATTGAGGCTCTACTCATACAAACGAAGGCTTGAATCTTTGTTTTCCGCTTTATATTAATTTAAGTCGCCTGGAGTCGGATTTGTTAGTCACTCAGTAATCCAATAGAATCTTATTGGATACACTACCGTTTTCTGATCAGTTAGAGAAATAACTGAGGTCCTTATGGCCTTACTTTCCATTTATTTTCCAACTCCTCCACGGGATGAGCTGCAGAACTAGCTGGCAGACACCTTCTTGTTTTCCGTGTATAAATGAAGGAGAAGTAATGGGCCAGAAATATCTAAACATAACAAACCCTAATGAAAGTGACTCTTGCCCTTGTTACGCACCACAACTACGGTAAAGGTAAGTGCAGCTATCTGAAACAGTGGGTGGGATTCACAAATGAGAATGGGAAGAAATCCTTTCCTCATAGTGGTACTTTTGACTTACATTTTTTGAATAATTTCAAAAAGATGTTGGAAGGATCCTGCAAATAAAATAGATACAGAACAGTGGTCCATGTTTCTGAATTGGTTTGAGGAAGCAAACAAATGCAAAGCATGAATCCCAAGCCTGTGGCATCAAACAGACGGAGTAGAGACTGGAATACCAAGTAAGTCACCTTAGAGACAGAGTTGGAGTTTATGTGCCTACTACCCTGCCGGCCACTCCTTATCTATTTTTCCATATCACTAAACCAAAAAAAAAAACCAAGAGTGCAAGAAGCAAAGAGAAGAGGGTTTATTGTAAACTTTATCCATGCTAGCTGATAATGCTGAGGGTGCACCAGTGGATCAACTTGGAAATGAGGCGGTTCCAGTAGGACCGCCAATGGGCTGAGCACAAGGAGGTAACATGCAAGCAAGCATTGCTATGGGAACACAAAGCGGTAAAAAGAGGCCGTACGAGTAACTAGACAAGATGCAGACTCCACGACTGTGGAGTAGTCTAGATCGTGACTACATTCCATCCAACCCGGGCTGAGGATCCCAGTAAGTACAGCTGCCCTATTAACTGCAACAGTTTAAGAGACCACTGATGAACTGGCTAGGAACAAGATTCAAAGGAGAGGGATGAGGCCCCACTCCCCTCACTCTGGATCCTACTTTACCAGTCCAAGACACTCTCCTTCCCTTAAGAGACCATCGGGGTCCCACTAGGAGAGCCAATGTTCATGTTCCATGGACCCCTTCTGATTTCATGGACATCAAGAAACAGTTACCTAACATTCGAGAAAACCCTACACAGGTCTGTAAAAAGTAAGTGTGTTTGAGGTATTGCACCTAACTGAGTTCAATTACTGCATCTGGTGGTGCCAAGTGAAGTGAGAGATTGATTGGTTGACAAAGAGAGGTTTGCCGAGACCACAGCAAATTATGCCTTGTTGAATGCATTTGTGCATCTATGCCCAGAAGGCAGAGTGGGCTAAGATTTCTAATTAAAGACTATTTATATTGGATGACAAACTAAAAAGCAGGCTGAATTAATTACGGTTTCAAACCATAGTGTTGCAACGCAGGAAATAAAGAATTTGCACAATTTAAATGGATGTCTTTGAAATTACTAAATATGCAACAGAGCATGAAAAGGAGGGCATGAGGAGCTCGTTCAAGAGGGGAATATGGTGGAGGACGAGTGGGGGAGAGGGAAACAGGAGAGTAAGGGGTTAAGTCTTGGGGAGCCGGAGAGCCAAGTTTTGCATGTGTGCAACCGGAATCTGTGGAAGAATGTTAGTCCTAATACTGTTCCAAATGCATATTGTCTTACTGCGCCATCCAACTTTAATCTGGTCACACACAATTTGTTTCCTAAATACTAGGACAGACTGAGAGGGTCTGACTGTACCCTGAACACTCGGATTTCTGTCGACCAGAAACGTCCTAGGTTGATTATATGATAAACTGATAACCCACCATTGGCCTTCAATACTGGGGAAAGTGCTCTGTATTGTAAACCTCTGAATTACCTTCATGAGCGCTCTTGGGCTTGTCCACAGGTGTAGTTGTCATTTCTACAGGAGCCCTACATGACATTTCGAAACCAGTTTTTATAACTCTTGGTCCCATCGCAGATAGGTATTCTTTCCTTTTAAGCCCTCAACCACCAGCTAACATATTAAGTACCATACTTTGTGTACGCTGAACTGAAATATTTTCTGTACACCGACAGTCTACCTCAATGTGCCAGAGAGCAAGAAAGACTTGGTCCTTGCCCTGTTGTGTGAAACAAATGTCAACCTGTTAGTAAAAACTCTGAAATGTCCACAGATTTTCCAGGATTGTTTGCTCAGTTGCCACCCCAACCCTCCCACTAAAGCCAATGATGTTGGGTGCATCTTATCCATAGAACCAGTAAGGATAAAGAGTAAACCAATGAAAAACCTGCCGTATTCCATAATATCTTATAAAATGCGAAGCTGAAATAGGAATTTGCAGTCATTGCAGATCTCATCAAGCAAGGAGTTTTGGTGCAGATTGTTATCAGATGTAATACTCATATACGTCCCATCAAAAATTCAGGAAAGACCAGCTTGTCCAGACTTGTTTAAGATTTAAAGGCCATAAATAGTGTGGTTATCCCTAGCTTCCATGTGGTTCTCAACCCCGCTACCATCTTTTCCAGTATCCACAGAAATGTCAATGGTTTATGGTGGTCGATTGGTACTTTGCCTCTTTTTCCATACCCATTAATTAGGAGTCTCAGTTCCCTTTGCGTTTTCATTTGTCAGATATTTTCTTGCAAGGTGGAGGCTCCCCCAAGGTATCACAGAGTCGCAATCAAACTTTTCCTACGCTTGGAAGACTTGGAAACCTTGTTTTTTTTCCCCAGGAATTCTACCTAAGTACAGTACGTTGATGGCCTCTTGCTTCCTTCTTTAGACCACTACAAACAAGACTTTGCCTATTGCTTCACTGAACGGGCAAAGGAAGGGCTCTGACTTCTCAAGAGAAACTGCAATTTTGTCTTTCCAATTTAACAGTTATTTAGGTCTCTAATACGATGTAGGAAAGCACCACTTATCAAACGCCTTTTCACTGTCAGATGCATACGATATTTTATGCAGTCAGCCTCCCATATCACCTTAATCGCTGCCCCACTCTGAACCCTGCATCTTTGATGCTCACCAATGAAGAAAGAGAACACCAGGATTGTCTTATGGCAACTGAACTTGAAAGAAAAACTCTGCATTGATCCTAAATATGCACCAATACCAAATTATAAATGAATTTCTTTATTGATGGATCATGTCTTGATGAAGGTGAACTGTCTCCTGGATACGCTGTATACACTGTATACAAGGTTGTTGACAGCCTCTGCTTTCACAATGTTAGATCTGTTCAAGTTGCTGATCTGGTTCCACTTACCTGAAACTTGTATCCCGGCCAAGAAAAAGACTGTAACTAGATTCACAGACTCATGTATTTGTATGGAATCAAGCCAAGCTTTGGACTTCTCTGGATACAGAAGGGCTTTCAAACCTCTGCTGGGCCGGAACCCACATTGAACATTGATTGTATGTACAGAATTTGTTGGACGCTTTGCACCTGAATTTGCATCATGAAGTTTTACGAAGGAATGCCCCTGCTGAATCTGCAGCTAAAAGGATGCTGTATCTTGAACTAATGAAGCTGCTATTTATGTTGTACAGACCAGTTTGTTCCCTGTGCCTTTGTTAAAGGGTTTGTTTTTATTACAGGCACAAGCCTCTGAAATTGAAAAGCAATATTGGGCAAAGTAAAATTGTATAATGGGCCTTAAAAGGGTATAGCTAGACAGTTCAGGGCGTGTGGTCATACCTAGATTTCTGCTCCCCAACCTCACGTGGTAGTATCATAGAGCTGCCCATGTCGAATGAGACGGTATGACTTGTGCCGGTGCAAATCACTGATATGCACCCTTCTTTCCTTCTATAGCCAATGCTATGTCATCTGCCAATCACATAATATTAGCAAGGGAATGAAGATAATCCCTTCTGCTCATCCAGCTCCTTTTGGCTCATTTGTCCATCGTTAAATGGACTTTTGCAGATCCCAAAAATGCCCCATACTCATTTGTGCTTGTGATGTATGTTTCTGATTGAGTGGAGGCAGATTCTTGGGCACAAGCAGATGCCATAACTGTAGCTAAGAGCTTACGTACACAATTTATCCCCCATTTCAGGCTCCAGAGTCGCCTCTCGAGCTACCAAGGAACACACTTCATTTCATCAGAGATTTCGAAAACTTTAGGGATCAATCAACCCTTTTATTGTGCCTATCATCCCAAGCCAAAAGAAAAGGTAGAAATAAATACCAGGACGCTTAAGAATAGGATACAAAAATATGTTCCAAAACTCAACTGAAATGGATGGATGCCTTGCCTTTAGTTTTGGCTACTGCAATCCAGATAACCAAGCAGAACCCCTACAGAATAATTAGGGGACACCTAATGAATGTTGCGTGGGTCCACTCCTCCCAGTAAAAGTGTGCTGCAACCCACAAAATGCATGCCCATAAGCACCCATCTCCAGACGTGCAGAGGGCTCTGCGCCAGGGTCATCTGCTGAACCTGCTCTTATTTCTACCTCCATTCCTGCAACTGGACCCCCAAGGCCAGCCGGTTCCGCCTGTTCCTGAAGGTATCCTGTCCACTTGTCCTGCTCACCGCCCATCGTGAAGTGATGCGCTCATCTCCTCTCTTCATTGCCACCTCTATTCGAAGTGAGCTCCATCTTCCAGATATAGGATCCCTCCGTGGGTCTGGCCTACTCTCTTTGGTGCTGCCCTATGCATCCAGCTCCTGGCTGGATATCTCATGGCTGTGGAATGGGGAGTTACTGGAAAGTCAAACTGTACTGCACCTGTCCTTGTATAAAGGCACTGTTCTGTGTATGAGAAGAACTCCTACTTGCTGTTGCTAGAGAACTACACAGTGCTGCATGCCCCATCTTCAGCAAAAATCTTGCAGTGAGTGCAAAGTTGCAAGGGTCATCTTAGGACAAATCTGGTTAAAATAGTGACTGAGGAGGGTACTACATCAGGGTTGATAATGGCAGGAGAAGCAGGTGGATGGGGGTGTGTGGGCACCAGCAATAAGATATATTGTGAGAGCTCCTGCCTTCTGATCTATGCGTTATGAATGTTGAAATACAGCACTATATGCCTATTTCATTGCAGAGATGTAGCCTATAGGTTAAATGCTACAAAGAAAGGAAACAGTTTTTTTGGGACGCAATAAAGGAGCTGTAATGTAAATGTAAATTGATACTTGTATAGCGCACTACTCACCCGCAAGAGTCTCAAGGCGCTTGTACGAATACCGCTGTGGAACCCATCCTGGCTTTCCCTGTGAGGCGTCCACTCCTGGGCACCCCCATGGTGGAGGCCAGGCATCCTTAGCGTTGTGGGGGCCGTTGTGGAGATTAAGCAAGCTATTGCCCAGAGTTGAAGAGTGGGACTCCATGATTGGAATAGGCACTGAGGCGAAAATTATCAGGTCCATGGAATTTTGAGCCCAAGACCCGCCGAGGCGGGGAATTGAACCCTGGTCCCGGGCTAGACCTCTGCATCAGGGTCTGCCGCTCTAACCATTGAGCCACACTTCTCCTGAGCTGTGATTGAGCCAGCAGGAACAAATGAGCCCTCTCACCAGCAGGGAGAATCTTATGTGCGTTTTTTGCGGAGACACAGGCCATTACGAAGAACCTTGAGGCAAAAATAACTGCCATAAAGGAGCTCTTAAGGCGAGAAAGAATTGCCTTACAGGCACGGAGCATGAAAAGAGACTTATTGACCACAAGGTTAGAGATGGGTGTGTAATGCCAAGAATACAGTGACGGTTCTCTATAGCTCAACAATTTCTGGACTGTACATTTCTCACAATCACCTACTGGAGTTGAAACCCACGAGAAAAAAGCAAGAGCTAAGAGAATTAGAGTCCTGATCTGGCCACAAACGGCTAAAGATACAAAGCTGTGTGAAGAACGATGTCCCTTGCTAAATTCAGAGGTGCTTGAGAGCGAAGGGGGAAATTAGAGGTACAGTGGTCAAGATTAAATGGTTAACTATTACAAGTTCTATGAGTGGCGGCACAGGAGCTGGCATGGTCATAGCAGAGTTGAATGATGTTTTACAAACAGAACGAGTCACAAGAAAGGGTGTGAAAAACTGAGATTGTCAGAGGATACATATATTTCCACCCTGGAGTAGGATGATGTTGAAACAGAGAATGGAGCTTCAAGTGACTAAAAGGCCCTGGTATTTATGGAATGAAAAGTTTATCAGTAGTTTCCTGGTAAACGGTAAGTCTGTGCTCAGGGTAAGGCATTTACATTTCATAAGCCAGAGGCAACAGTTGACTTTCTGCAAGAAAGAAGAACAGATACTAGAGGATGTCCAACTTAAGTGTTTCTAGAGTTAGTCTGTAGTAAATGTGGAGTTCCACTGAGGCCTGAGTGAATATGCCTTGGGTGTTGTTTGCATGTTGAACATGTGACTTTTATGGGATAACTGATATTGTGAACACAGTATTGATTAATGTTTTTTCTCTGTTTGTATCCTCCTCTCCCGTCAAAGACTAAAACCTTCTTTTAGGTCTAGCATTAGTCAAGATCTCTTGGTTTTACTAAAATGACATGTACAATATACTTACTTCTATAGCTATATCTCTCTTCATCCAATGGCCTGCTATTGTGTCATTCACAGTTTTTCTTCTGCCCAATACAGTATACTGCTTTGGTCAGTGGGTCAGTCCAATGTAGCCACTGGCTGACTTCACTGTGAGTGACAGTATTTTTCCCTTTCAAAGGAACCACATCCACAAAGTAATTCCCTTCAGTGCCAGGAACTACTTTCTGCTTTTTGTGAGACCAAAAAATATTTTTGCTACTTATTCAAATTCTTTTTGTTTAGGTTGACGAGGGTCCAGCAGACATTTTGCAAATGAATGAATTAGGAACATCAAGGAGCTTTCAAAAGAGGATACACAGATGTCTAAGGACAAGGTGACCTATAAAGGTACTGTAACAACTGTAATAGCACCACAAAAGGGAATTACATCAACCACCCATTGAAAGGCACAAAATTAGAATACACACAACAGCTCACTGCAATTCGAAAAATGTAGTATATCTGTTAAAGTGACTATGTGGTTTGGTCTACGTGGGCAAAACAGAACGCAAGATCAAAGTCAGAAAGAATAAACACAAGAGTATAAGAACTAAGAACATCAAATCTGTGTTAGCCACACACCTCATGGAGCAGAATAACAGCATTTGTCAACTACGCTATATGATATTAGAGACTGTGTATCTTAGAGATAGCAGAGACAACCGGAAATTTCTTTTTCAACATGAGACCTATTGGATCAAAAAACTGTGCCCCTTGTTTAATAATATTAAATAAAGGGAGTATTTATTTAAAATTGTAAACCACTTATCCAGTCCAGGTGATTGAAATTTTAATTACTCACCCAGGGAGGGATAATTCTAAAACCTTATCACAAAGGGAAATCTATTGGATCAGCAGATTAAACACTATAAACCCCATGGCTTTAAATGAGAAATTGGATATGGGATGTTTTCTATAGCACTACTAAGTGCAGCATTTTGATAAGTTCCATGTTACTTTGTATTACTACAAAACTGTTCCAGAATGACTTATGAAAGATACAGTATACTCCAAGGTCCTATATGGTGCAGGTATCAAAATGGCTGCACCATTTTGAGATTGTAATATGGATTAACATATGACTGCTTCAATCTGTACCTCAGAATCTGTATGATATTGTATAAAACGCACTATGTGGTTAAGACGGATTTAGTGCCATTCTAAGAGATTTCAATGTGAACTCACACACGATGTTTCATTCTATATTTGAGAACCTGCACCTCATTTGCCAAGTGTAATGTGTTTCACATGAAAAATAAGTAATATCTGTTCAAGTGCTATTCTCTCAGATACTTCGATGTGAATATACACAATCAGTTTCATTTTGAATACCAGGCACAATATGTACTACATTTATAAGAGACTTTGACGTGAAGACACACACTCTGTTGCATTTTGCATTTTACATTTCAGTAATTGTATGTTACAGTATAGGGGGTCTCTGTGTTAGCTTTGTCTACACAAATAATAAGCCAAACACTATATTTACATGATAGACCATGGTACTTTGCCATTATTACGATGGGCACTAGTTTTGTGTCCTTAACATATTAATATGTTCAGATTAGCAGATATAGCAATGGCACATTTTCAAAAAATCACTGATATCTTGGTGCTGTAATTCTTTTCAAAATTCAGTGATTTGTACTTCTGGCATCCTAGAGATTGTGTACTATGTTGGTTAATAATGTACACTTTGCAAACCACTCCATTCTACTATGGCGACCATGTTCGAGCACTTTTAAGCTTACGACACTAGTCCGTCATCATTACGGCGCTTCCGGGCTTCTTAAATGCAAATGCACCGCAGCAAGTTTTAACAAGCCACCCAAACGACCAGTGACACAAGGCGACCGAAGCTACCATATAACTTCAAAAGTAAGTGACACAAGTAGATCGTGTGGCTAATATCTTTTTGAATCATACTTACACAAGATGCGTCATCGGTTTTACTTGCCTTTAGACAACCCAAAGAATCGGGATTACTTTACGTCAACTAAGACGCTGGACCTTGACCAAGATCAAATTGAGTGGCTTTTCTGCTACTGTTAAGTAAGTAAGCAGACTGTACCATTACATTGGTCACCAACTGGAATTACAGAACAAATTGACAACTTTTGTTGGTTATTTTTATAGAGATTGAAAAATCTACCCTTGGTTTCTCATCGTACACTTATTGGATCGACGTGGTTCTGATGATTATTAGCTTCTTTCACACTATAGAGGTAGGAACAGCACGCACTTTTAGCATTTACCACCAGCGGTTTATAATTTAAGCAGCATCCTACAATCAGAATATTTGTCACTTTCTTCCACTTGAAGCAACTAATTAAAAACGAGGAGAAAAGTATGCTTGCTCTAATTGAGGAACCCGGACAGTATACGTAGTCCGTCATAATGGTTCTATCCCATCTCTCAAGGAGTAATTAGTAATAGCCAGGCAGTTCCTAGTTAGGGCTCATCCAGATCGGTTACACCTAGTTCATATCCTCCTAGCTGCAAGTTGACGGTCCTGCCGTCGCAGCTCTTACTCTCGAGTGTTTCAGGTGGGGAGGGGGGACTGGACTAAGGGGGGTTAATGTGGTTGTCTTCCATGTAATTTTTGTATTACATGTATTTTTTTAATTATCTTTTCATTTTAAAAATGGTGCAATTACAAGTGGGCGCTACTTTACACACAAAACCAGGGCAAAGACCCCCATGGCCCGCACAAACACTAGTTATCAATGAGTATCTATTCATACTACTAATAGGATTGGTGCATTAATGTGGGTTCCGCAGAGGGGGCCGCACGTTAGCCTCAAGGATATGTTAAGTCATATGCTCGACCAAGCTCAAGCAGCCAACAGAAAAGAAGATGACTCAAAACAAAAACATAATTGAAGATATCAACATAGTATCCCTAAATGTAAAGGGGCTCAATCACCCTGTCAAGCGCAGGAAAATCTTTGACTACCAAGCCAAAACTAAAGGAGACATTATTCTCCTCCAAGAAACTAAACTTTCAGAAGAGGATGTTAGTTTTATTAAACACAATTGGATCTCCAATATTTTCTGCTCACCAGCTGAACATAATCACTCTTATAGCCAGAAAAGCCAATATCTTCAATATTTCGCACACACATGATGATGAAGGGAAACTGTTAATCACACACTTAAACAAGCATTTACAATGCAATGGTTTCGCCTTTGGAAAAGTTAGAGCTATTGGCATTGCTCATGACATTTCTTTTTTTTTTTTACTTATAAATACATGGCATTGTTATTTACATTGCCAAAAGCTCTCACAGCCCACACAGCTCTCACAGTCCTCACAGCCCTCACAGCTCACACAGCTCACACAGCTCACACAGCCCACACAGCTCACACAGCCCACACAGCTCACACAGCCCACACAGCCCACACAGCCCACACAGCCCACACAGCTCACACAGCTCACACAGCTCACACAGCTCACACAGCCCACACAGCCCACACAGCCCAGCTCTCACAGCCCACACAGCTCTCACAGCCCACACAGCTCTCACAGCCCACACAGCTCTCACAGCCCACACAGCTCTCACAGCCCACACAGCTCTCACAGCCCACACAGCTCTCACAGCCCACACAGCTCTCACAGCCCACACAGCTCTCACAGCCCACACAGCTCTCACAGCCCACACAGCTCTCACAGCCCACACAGCTCTCACAGCTCTCACAGCCCACACAGCTCTCACAGCCCACACAGCTCTCACAGCCCACACAGCTCTCACAGCCCACACAGCTCTCACAGCCCACACAGCTCTCACAGCCCACACAGCTCTCACAGCCCACACAGCTCTCACAGCCCACACAGCTCTCACAGCCCACACAGCTCTCACATCCACTGCTCAGGACAGCCATCCATGACTGCCCGGAACACGATATCACAGTCAAGGGCAGACTGATTAATGTCCAGATGGATTACGTGACTAACCTACACTCTAACTAATGTATCACATGAATACCTTCTATTGCAACCTATGGATTACATGAATACCCTTATGTTATCCTATGGATTACATAATACACCCTCTACTCCAGCCAATGGGTTACGTGACTATCCTGTACACAATTAGTGAATGCCAATGAATGTATTACATAAATACCTTTCACTTCAGCCAGCGTGTTTGCCCTATACTCCCGTCATTGTATTACATGAATACCTTCTACGGCGGCCAGAGCGTTACATAAACACCCCGGCATTTTAATGATGTGAATACCCTCTACTCACGCCAACGAATGGCACGAATGCCTTCTACTGCAGCCAATGTGTTATGTAACTACTCTCTACGCCAGTCTATGGATTAAATGAAAACCTTTCACTTTAGAAAATCTAAATAATAGCCAAGCTGGCTCCAAAGAGCCCAAATTACATAACTACGCTGACAGCTAGCCAAGGAAATGAGCTGTAGATGCCCCAGGGCCAAGACGGAAACATTCACAGGAAAAAGTGAAACCAACAAAACAATGGGACAAGACGACAATTCATTATAATTCTTTGTTACTTCTTTTCACAAAAAATGGCAGAGTTCAGCGGGAGAATACTCAATGACGCCCCTCGCCAAACGACTCCAGCAGGTGGAAATGGGTTTATTAGAGAGAGTGAAGAGGGCGGCGGGCCAGAACAGAAACAGTTTATATGATATGTTATGTGTATTTGTATAGCGCACAACACGTGGGAGTGCGTCCTGGTGCGGGGCTAAGTGAAAAGCCTGGGCTTCAGTTTCTTGTGGAATTCAAGAGCTGAGGAGACGGCTCTGATGCACATGGACAGGTCATTCCAGCCTTTACCTACTTAAAAACTTTATTCGGATAGCGCCATATTCATAAAAGCACATTCCAGGCTTTAGGAGTGAGGTAGGAGCTGGCACGACCGCCGTACAAAACTTCTTAATTTGTTTCAAACATACCCTCAACAGTGACACTCATTCCCCCATGATGGCTAAAATCAAATTAATATCCTCTGCCTCACCGCTGAATGCCTGAAGAGAACCATGTACCTTTGAAACGCGGTCACTAGATATGCTCCCAAGACGCCTCCTTGATCCTGCCAACCTCACAAAGACCTGACAGGTGAGACAGACCTGCATCGAACCCAAGGCTAAAAAACCTCAGCCCCAACAAGCCCTAAAACCTATCAGTTCACACACTTGAGCAAACTGCAAGACTCAGGCAAATGCAGGACATGGTTCAACTGACAAGACGCACCTATGCGAGACTGAATCCACACCGGGAGAGCGGCGACATTCCTGGAGGGAAAGTGAATACGCTAAAGATGGCGCCGGTGGCAAGGTGTCTTATCGTAAGCTTGACCGTCACAAGGCATTTTTTAACCATTTGCGACTATGTAGATGCCAGTGTGCCACAGTTGCTTACATCTGTAATTTAGATAAGCTGGGGGGAGGGAGGGGAGAGCAGCACAGCAAAAATCAAACAAACACTGGAAAACCAACAGGTCTGGGTTTAATGTGTTAATGCAAGCAAACTTAGCACATTAAAGGGAGACAGACAGGGTAGAGACAGCAGGAACGGCCGAAAGGGTTATCGCTGTAAAGTAGTCCCTCATGCAGATCTATGCAAGAACACGAGTGGAGACATATACTCGAACAGCCAATAGCATAAGGGGGGGAAACAAATACTTTACTGGCAGGGACCTAAAGAAGGCCCCTTGCGGTGCAGGGGGTCTCCCACCTCCACCTCCCCCTCAACTCTTCAGTGGCCCCCAAACCCGCCAGAAGGTCCCTATTGTGCACAA
The DNA here is from genome assembly GCF_964263255.1 of Lissotriton vulgaris. NCBI lineage: Eukaryota > Metazoa > Chordata > Amphibia > Caudata > Salamandridae > Lissotriton > Lissotriton vulgaris. The sequence goes on along the minus strand of NC_141691.1, from coordinate 838,743,689 downwards.
GGACAATGAATATCTATGGAATATGGGAGACTCTGGGAGGGGGCTCCCCCAGCTTCACATTCATTTAAGTTACACCACTGTTCACTGGCTGAGCCAAGACGTGATTGACAAAATCTCAAACCAATGGCTGAAGGAGGCTGGTTGAAGAAAGTGAATGTTTTAAAAGAGCAGACCCAATTCCTCTCTATGTGTACTGATAGCAATAGGTTCGAAAACCGAGACCTCAAAAGAAACCTGAATTCACACTCTACTCATAGTAAAAACAACTATTTGCACTCAATGTGGGAGTTACATTCAACTTTAATGAACTTGGAAGTTCTTGCCGCCGGCACCTGTTGGTCAGTTATCGTTTGCGGAGGGATATTGTCGGCCATAAGAACTCCGTGAACGAGGGTCCTGAACAGGATTTCTTTTTTAAATGTGGTGTCTAATGTAAGGACTTATTTACTCACCTTTGTTAAGAGTTTCCACAATTGTAGTAAAGTGTGAACTTTAACATCTTTTAAACACGGATACTATAAAGTGGACTCATACCGTGTCAAGATTTACATTCTATACTACTTAAAGTAAAATATCACTATTGACATGAATATATATATACACACACTCATAATCAGGAACTCTCACTCATTCCGGGTCTTTGTTCGCATACAGAACGTCTATCATAAAATACACAACAGACAATTTTGGAGATTTTGGGTGAGTGAAGGGAGACACATATGATAGGTTTGAGGCGAGACGAGGGCGGGAGTCACATATGCCAGGTATGGAGAGAGGTTTGAGGGAAGTAGAGGGAAAGGAGTCACATATGCCAGGTGTGGTGATAGGTTTGAGGCGAGGGGAGGGGGGGGGGGGGCAGGGAAGGGAATCACGCGCTTTATAGGTGAGTGGAGGGAATCACAACGGAAGGCAATGAACGGAGGATAGGGTGGAGGGAAAGGGGGCACACGTGCCAGGCACTGACAGGAGTTTCAGGGGTTTGTATGTGGAGAGGAAGGGGGGGTGTGCACATATGAGGGGCAGTGTTGAGAGTTTTGGAGAGAAGTGGAAGGCAGGGAGTCACGGTCACATGTGAAAGGCGGTGACTTGTTTTTTGGGGGGGGGGGGGGGCAGGGATTCATATCTGAAAGGCAGTTTCGAGAGCTTTGAGTGCAAACTGACATGTGAAATCCGTGAAGTGGGGTTTGGTGGGGGGATAGCACGGAGGCAGTTAGTTACTTGTGCCAGGCATGGCGAGAGTGAGCGAAGGGAGGGAAGGGGGGGGGGGGGTGAAGGCGGGTGAAAGCGAGGCGGGCGCAGCAGGTGACATGGCGGAGCCTGGGAGCCCTCGGTGACACAGGATCGGGAGGGATCCTGCCACATCCTCCAGTCTAGGACCAGGCGGCTCGAAGCCAGCCCCCCCCCCGCCCCCGCATGCTCCCAGGTCGGGGCGGGGCCCTCTCCCCGCCCCCACACCCTCTCCCGGGTCACAGACCCTTGCTCCCGCCAACAGACTCACCTGTGCGGGCGCGGCCCCTCCACACTCCGCGTCGAGAGTCGCGCTGACCCCACAGCACCTCGAAGCCCGCTGCCTCTGGCAGCCGTGCGCGCTGCAGACCCCGCGCAGCTCACCTGAGCCTGCTCTGCCGCGGTGAGCGCTGCCGGGCGCCCTCAGACCGGTTGCCGGGGGAGGAGGCTGTGACGTCTGGGGAAGTAACCAGCTCCAGGTGCCGGAGCCTCGCCCACTGGAGGAGGTTCATGCGGAGCAGAGGGTGCAGGCTGAAGGGACCGCAGAGAGATTCATGCAGAGCAGAGAGTCCCAATAATCGAAGCGGGAGGGGGGACGGGCACATGGAGGGGGGAGGGGGGACGGCGCGAGGGGGGACACGGAGGAAGGCAGGACCACACGGAGAGCGGGAGGGGGAAGAACGGGAGGGGGGACGGCGGGAGGAGGGACACGGAGGAAGGCAGGACAGCAGCAAGCACGGCCCGGCCGGACCAGATTCGGGGGCGTTCCCGGCTTTTGGCTGACGTAGCATGACGTAGCCAAAAGCCAAAAATTCTCGGGAACTCCCCCGAATCTGGTCCGGCCATGACGGACGCCTCTCTGTTCCAATGGCTAGCCTCCATTTATGGAGCTAGCCAATGGAACAGAGGGCGTATTCCCGAGCAACATACTGTACTCAAAAGATTTCTCCTGCGCAAAAGCTGCTTGCGCAGCTTTTTTGCAGTCGAAATCTAAAAAAGGGGAGGATAACGTACACGTTATCAATATTTATAGCCCTAACTCGGACAAGTCCAGCTTCTGGGGAACGTAGTCAGATGCGATAGACACTATTCTCCAAGACGAACTTGTCATTGTAGGAGGGCATTTCAATCTACCTCTAGATTCTCTAATTGACCGGCAATCAAATTGTAAATACCAGTCTACCCGATCCCATGAGGCCCTTCACAAAATCCGTTCAAAATTTAACCTCAAGGACGCCTGGGCCTCCAACATCCAGACACGTGCGATTATACATTCTACTCAGCCCCACACAACTCTTATACTAGGATTGATTATATTTTAATACCAGGCTCCTTTACCCACCTCATTGACCAAACCGACATCGCTCCTATACTGGTCTCAGACCACTCCTGTATTAGTCCAAAACTAGCAGGTACACATCGCACTCTCCCACCCAAACGCTGGCATTTTAATGAGGAGGTACTTTCCGATCCAACCGATAAAAAACAGATAGAGACCGCAATCCATGATTACATCACTCACAATGATCTTCCAGAAACAGATCCTTTCACTCTGTGGAACGCCCTTAAGGCAACCATCAGGGGAGTACTCATTGGAATTAAAGCAAGAATTAATAAGAAATTACACTCAGAACTCAACACTTTAGAAAAGGAGATAAAAGCCTTGGAATCAGTACTTGTCACTGCAATAGACAATAAAGACATATTTGACCAACTCGTAAAGAAAAAATATCTATACAAAAAAAATGTAAGTAAAATAGCGGGGGTGTGGATCAACAAATTTAAGGCTCTAAAATTATGCGACGGAAACAGAGCAGGAAAGCTGCTAGCCTCCTACCTCAGGCACAAGCAGAGACAATTTACCATCTCCTCGATAAAGGACTCCACTAATCAATTCCTGCAATATGGCATCTCAAATAGGTGGCACTGGGGGACCTGGTCTATTGGGCTCCTTTCAGACCAATATACCGAGCACTTTGTCATTAGTTCCCATCCCCTCTGACAGTCCAACAGAGGTATTAAAAATGTGTAGCTTCTTGAGCTGGAATATTGCAGGCCTTAGCTCGAAGCTTCCCTCACCTGAATGGAACTCTTTTATTAAGAATTATGATATGTGTGCCTTTCAAGAGACCTGGGCAGACACACCCAGGTTTTGTGAAGGTTATTTGAATTATTCCATAGCAGCTGTGAGGGAGGGGAGAGGCAGGGCCTCGGGAGGTCTAACAATGTGGGTTCGGCAAGAGCTTAAAGGGAACATCCACGTTATCCCCACCAAGAGTAATGACATTCAATTGATTAAATTAACCTTTAACACCCACTTAGCGATTCTGTTAATCAACATCTATGCTAGAGGTACAAGGGAGAAGCGTTCACGAGTTTTAGCGGCTCTGGAACAGCTCCTTGATACCTTACCAGACATTCCCAAGGTAATCGTTATGGGTGATTTTAACATTACATTTGAACCGCTTACCTTGGAAGACGCTAAATGGGCTGAGGGAGAAGATAGGAACTGGTCTGTTCCAACGCTTGAGCTGTTGCCAATCAGGAAGTGGACCGATGTGATCATTCAGATGAATAGTATTTGCATTGAACGAGGACTAAGGGCCTTGAATCGCCGTACAAAATCAGACAGGCTAGGTTCACCAACCTTTAACAATGGATACTCAACAAGCAGAATTGATTACATACTGGTAAGTCTGAGTCTATGGTCATCTGTGGAGGACATGATGATTATTGTTGGGGTGGAAAGTGATCATAACCCGCTCTGTTGCTTCACGTTTTTAACTTGCTCCTTGCCTGACCTACTTCACGGGGACAGTAGTTATATTGGGGAGGTTGTTCAAGCCAATGACCTGAGGAGACTCAAGTGGGTCCAGGTTAAAGAATCTCCAACTCTCCTTCATAATATAGCACAAAGCTTGCAACTTGCCGCTCGAGAGCAGTGCATTACAGATTGGAGCTCATGACAGATCAGGAAACATTCATACTGTTTTTTTTAATCTCTTACGTACTTTTTTTTTAAAAGAAGGGAAAGAAACCCAAAATGCCCGCACAAGTTGAGTCTCGCTGGTGCAATGATGTCGAGTCGCTGGTACAATGATGAATGCCGGACGGCACGTGAGGATCTAGGGAAAGCGATTAAGGGGGGTATTCCACTTAAATTACGTGAAGCATGAGCACACTATAAGGCAGCACAACTTAGGTCCTAGAAAGCATGGGAAGATCAAAGATGGCAAGACCTGCGGGTGGCTTGTGCTTCTAAGGACCCTAAGCTGTTTTGGAACACATACAAATGGTCAAACAGGGGTCAGGCTGAGCGCCCTCAGAATTATGTTTCTGTCACCGCCTGGGTCAACCACTTTAAACCCCAATATTCTGCTACCCCCCTGGAGGGGGAAGTAGAAGTTATAAATGTGTTGTATCAGAGGGAAACCTTCACCCTGAGGGAGGTTGAGATTGCACTGAGTTCCATCTTTCCTGGGAAAGCGCCGGGCCCGATGGCATACCGGGCGATACTATGTTATATGACAAACCAAGCTGGTGCCGATACATCTTTTTACTTTCCAACGCAATTGCCCAAGGGACATTGATTCCTGCATCCTGGAAAAATGCAGAAATCATCCCTGTTTTTAAAAAAGGGGACAAAGACTGCCCTGGGAACTACAGGCCAATTAGTCTTATTGACTGCTCCCAGAAAATAGTTGGAAGGATGGTGCTAAATAGACTCCAGGGGTGGATCGAGGAGTTCAGAATCTTATCTCCTTTCCAAGCCGAGTTGCAACAAGCACTATCGACCAAGTTTTCCGATTTATTTTAGTCTACTGGAAGCAAGTTATTTTGGGAAAAGGTAGCCTTTATGCCGCCTTTGTAGATCTTAGGGCGGCCTTTGATTTAGTCCCCCATTGGAAGTTATGGCTTGTCCTTAAACAACTAAGTCTTCCACTGGATCTCCTAACCCTCATCAGCCGACTTCATGAAGATAACAAGGCCCAAATTAGATGGGGGTGACAGGGGAGAGTCACCGAATCATTTCCGGTGAAACGTGGTGTTAGACAGGGCTGTGTGATGGCCCCTACGTTGTTCACGCTATATATTAATGGAATAGCTGAATGCATGAGCAAAAACTCGACCAATGCCCCCATATTAGCAGGTGATAAGGTATCCATCCTGATGTTTGCCGACGACATGCTGATTCTCTCCAAGACCCCGAGTGAACTTAAGAAAGCTCTTAAAATTTTTGAGGATTTCTGCTGTGAGAGGGGATTGGAGGTCAACGTGTCTAAGACAAAGCTAATGGCATTTAATGCACGAAAGGCAAACACAAGAGGTTTTGCAATGAAGGAGGGCCCCCTAGAATTTGTCAATGAGTTTATCTATTTGGGAGTTAACTTCCAAGGCAGTATGAAGTGGGACCGGCAAATAGATCTGGCCTCACTCAAGCTCAGACAGATATCCGGGGCTCTTTGTCAGGAGCAGAACTGTTCCATATCAAAGCCCAACAACCCCGCCCTTGAAATCTATAATCTGAAAGCCGTTAGTTCAGCATTGTATGGTTCAGAGGTATGGGGCTGCGAGAATCTTGTTGCCCTTACCTCGGCAGAGAATAGGTTTCTAAGAAATATAACCAGACTTCCCCAGAGCTCCCCAATGTGTCCATTATTACTAGATCTAGGCAAAAAACCCATTGCAGCCATAGCCAAATTGCGCCTCCTCTTGTATTGGAGGAGACTGTGGCCACTCCAGAACTTGTTGGCTATGCCCAGGGTTTCTTAGACATTATTAAATCAGACACATTGCATCAAATCAAAAGGCTCAGGGCAGTCCGAAATCTTTTAGGGGAGCTAGGATTGACAACATTGTGGACTGACCCTGAAAATTCTACTTTTCCATCTAAATCTATGCTGAAGGCTAAGTATTGGGAACTGTTCGCATTGAATAATGTCAGACAACAAACGTCTTCCTCCCTTACGGGCCGCTTTTTGGATTATAAATTGGTCCCCAGGCTGAAATTATCTGGGATGCAATCACGAAACCCATGGATCGTAAATTGTATTTTCAGTTCAGGGTGGGGTCTCTACCAGTAAGATCTTTCACTGTGAAAAGGTCATCACACTCGTCAGCTGGGTGCCCAGGATGCACTGCAGAAATCGAGACCACTTTTGGAAAAGAAAGGGGTTTGGCCCAAAAGGAAGAGGCTAGGTAGGGCCTATAAACAGAACAATTAGATAAATACCTACACCTCCAGTTATTCAAATGTGTAACTAATACAAGGGATAAACGGAAATTAATACGTTTATCTTGGCCATCAATGTTGCCAAATTGACTTTTAATTGCTCTTTATATTAAATAATTCAACAGAAAAAACACATAATCTACTAAACAGACAATCTCATTCTAAACAACCTCATTATAGCTATATCCACCAATGCATAATACAAAAAAATTGAAAATATGTACAAATATAATCACAATAAACCAGTACAATAAAAGACAAGCATTTACAATGCAACGGTTTCGCCTTTTGATAAAACCGTATATAAAGCACAAATGATAATAGTGGAAAACGGGTTCGTTTTGATCACATTAAAATCTTTGTTCCATCACACTTCACAACTATAAAATTGTGCCTCATTTGAGCTTTCCTTGCTGCTAGTGTATTGTGAAATAATTGTACAGTCAATTTACAGGTACTTAAATCCTGTTGCAAGTTAGGAAAAAAATGGGCACCCTACCGTCTTTCCTTTCATACTCCCTATACCACAGCAATATTGTGACATAGGTCACTTTATAAAATCTTTTCACTTTGCAGTCATAAGATGAAAGTAAAAATCAATATCCCTTTTACAAAAATGAGAAGCATGTTGTCAGAAGACATAACCTGACATGTGACCCCTATCTTTGAACGCTTAGCAAATGCAACAAGATAAAAACTAAATGTAAAGGCATGTCTATCGTTCATTCACTTTCGGAACTCCGGCATGCTGTAACACCACCCTGACGGCTATGCTAGCAGAGAATCTTCTCCCTAAAGTAAGTGCTGTGGAACTCGCTATCAACCTATCAACCACTGGAACAAAGTAGGTACTGGTACCTGTTGCTTCATAAAAGAGCCAATACTCTACCATACGAAGTAAAAAGCTTACGCAGAAGTGTGTCCGCCCTGCCAGTCAAATTACAGGAGGACAGGTAATCGTCACCTGACAGTACCTACCCAGTTAACGTGCTATGATAGGATCCCGGTCTATAACGCCGACATTGAGTATAATGACGACTAATAAATAGTTGAACTTGCGGCGAAATTCCGTCTCTAAACAAAGGTACCACACTGCCCTCTGCAAGAAACATTCAACAGGCCAGCGTGCAGCCAAAGCCCCATCTTAAAAGAGATCACGTTGTGGTGTCTGCGTCACACGCACAATAATCTTTTTCTTAGAATTGCGTGGACATGTCCGGTTGCACAGGCTACAGAAACAAAAAAAATTCAAACCGCATGTTTCCGTTACGGTCTAGTTGTGGCTGCCATGCACATCGCCTGCAAATAACCAAATGAGACTCATGTTATTGAGCTCATCTCGAAAGGTCATGACACTTACTGACTTAAAAAGGCGCTAGGCCAGCGAGGTCTCTACGACTCCAATTACAGCAACAAAGTCCTTATTTATCTTTCACCACAGCGCATACACCAGACTGCACACCCCTAATTACGGATTAAAGTTCACAGCTCCGTAGGACATATTTCACATTCTGCACGGTTTTACTGCAGGACTTCACGAATCTCCCTTCGCCTTACCAAACCCGTTAAAGTTAGATTGTTAAAACACTCACAATGGATTATTTCCTTTTGGATAGCCGCACTACGTCATGGTAGTGTTCTTAACAGCCTGCATTCCAGTTCTAACATTTTACTGCACACATGGCTGCGCTACATTAAATTTCTCTGACACATGCAATAAAAAGATCTAACTTCAGTTCGACGTGCTTATGTATTTTTTTAAACACAAACGAAGCACTGCAGCTGTCACCATGGGGACAGAATAATTGATCGTGTAAAGACGCCTGCTAGCTTATGGCAGAGGGTGGCCTATGGCAGTCTGCTTTCCAAATCGGGTCATCAAAACTCTCCTTGGCCTGTGTTTTCCAAATATATTTAACTACACCCGGTTGATAGAAGGACTTTTCACGTAAACGTACGATTACCGTGTAATTTAAGAGTTCTTCGTTGTTCAAACTTCCCTCCTTTGTGTTCTCATCCCATGCATCACATAGTGGCCACTACTTAATTTATTTTTATTTTTGAATTCTGGATTCCCTCCACCTTCTTATGCTTGCGTTGTGAATGAGCTATTTTTCTTCCTCAACTGTTAATTAGGCTTGTTCCGCGTGTAACTATGTATTTATAGCCCTCGGGATATGAATGTCTAACGAAAGACAATTACACTATAAAACAGAAAGCCAGTGTTCAAGTCAACAACTTCAAATAACAACAAGGTGCACAGGAGGGGCGGGGGCCAGAGACTTCGGCACAGCCCCCAACCCCAAAAGCAACCACACCCCGTGCGAAGCGGTGCCGCCCGCTGCTTAATTAAAGGAGGGGGGGGCGGAAGTTAATGAGACAGCCCCCTCCCGGGCACCACAACGCACGATGCAGAAACTGATGAGGGTGGCTCCTGCTCCGTGGTCCAGCTCAGCCCACCTCCCCCCTCCCCCTGCCCAGGGCTCGGATGCTGCTGGCAGCAGCCTCTCTCCTCCTTCCTGGACTCGTGACGGTGCCTTCAGCCCTTGTGCTCCTTTCTACGCTCCAACATTAGCGACGCACGAGGGAGGGCAGAAAACTACCACGGCTTCCGAAACAAGTCAGGTCCCGGGCCGCGCTGTGATTGGCTGACGTCACGGGGGTGTCCCGGGCCGGCAGCCAATCACAGCGCGGCCCGGGAATGACGTCACGGGGGTGTCCCGGGCCGGCAGCCAATCGCAGCGCGGCCCGGGACAAAGGGGCGGGGCTTAAAAAAAGCCCGAGAAACGCCCCCGAATCGCGTTTTCTCTGAGAAAGCGTGATAGACAGCCTCTGTCTTCCAATGGCTAGCCTCCATTTATGGAGCTAGCCAATTGGAAACAGAGGCGGTTCTAACCTCACTACTGAAGACAAAAGATTTCGACTGGGAGGGGCTTCGCCCCTCGCCAAAAGTCGAAACCTAAAAAACAATCAATGAAACAGACAACAATTATAATATATGCACAAATCAATGAGAAAAACAGTTGTGATACGTTATTTTTAAATCACAATTTACACATTTAAACGACACAAAATAATCCCCACATTTAAGGAGATAATTATTTCCAAAATTCTGGTTGTCCAAAGGATCAAACAACACTTTTATATGGTAGCCGACGCGTTTCAAGTACCGGTTTTAATGATTGCCGGACTCTCATCAGGGCAGGATCAATCTTTGTGTGAGGGCCAACTGGCGGTTGCCCAGCATGGAGTTACTTCAAATATTGCGTTGATTCAAATTCCGCTCAAACCACATAGGAGGGAGACTCCCTCCTATGTGGTTTGAGCGGAATTTGTAAACGAACACAGAATTTTCTATTGAAAAGAGTCCAAAGTTGAATAGCCTAATGAAAACAAAAGCCTTCTTGACCCTAGTTGCGTTGAAATGAGAAATCGTAGCTAGTCCAGCACAATCACCCGACACTCTGAGAGTGAAGTCGATCAACACTGCGCTACGCAAGAAAACGTTGAAGAGTGGTTCGCACTTCTTGAATCAACACAATATTTGAAGTAACTCCATGCTGGGCAACCGCCAGTTGGCCCTCACACAAAGATTTATCCTGCCCTGATGAGAGTCCGGCAATCATTAAAACCGGTACGTGAAACGCGTCGGCTACCATATAAAAGTGTTGTTTGATCCTTTGGACAACCAGAATTTTGGAAATAATGATCTCCTTAAATGTGGGGATCATTTTGTGTTGTTTAAATGTGTAAATTGTGATTTAAAAATAAAGTATCACAACTGTTTTTTTCATTGATTTGTGTATATATTATAATTGTTGTCTGTTTCATTGATTGTTTTTCTTTTATTGTACTGATTTATTGTGATTATATTTGTACATATTTTTAATTTTTTTGTATTATGCATTGGTGGATATAGCTATAATGAGATTGTTTAGAATGAGATGGTCTGTTTAGTAGATTATGTGTTATTTCTGTTGAATTATTTAATATAAAGAGCAATTAAAAGTCAATTTGGCAACATTGTTGGCCAAGATAAACGTATTAATTTCCGTTTATCCCTTGTATTAGTTACACATTTGAATAACTGGAGGTGTAGGTATTTATCTAATTGTTCTGAAATCGAGACCACGGCGCATATGCTTTGGGTTTGTGATATCTATGCTGCCCCACGTCGGGCCTGGCTGTTACCAATATGCAAGCTACTTGGTACCAGGTTAGCGGCGGAGGCTGATCGAATTTTGCGCACAGATACATCATTACCCATTGTACTAGCTATGGCGAAATTCCTAGGTTGGGCCTGGATCTTGAGGGCGCGTCAAATTGCACATTGTCCTTGATTAGATTTAATAACTTTTTATACTGTTTTTGTAGTGTGTATATGTCCAATGTTTCATTCTTTTAACCTGAGGTTTTTACTGGTTTTAAAGCTTGTTTTTATTCATGGGGTTCTAAATGAATTTATGTATGGTATCTGTTTTAAATTAGGACCCATATGTACTCTTGTGGCTCTATATGCTTTTATGATTGTAAAAATCGAATAAAGCTTTATGAACTTGAACTCCACTAACACTACCCATATTAAACAAAAAGAGATTCTTAGCGCATTCAATTCTTTTTATGAGGATCTTTATAAAAATAAACAAACAGTAAACTCAGAAGAGTGTGTCAGATACCTGGAATCTCTAAATCTCCCGTGCCTATCAAAGGCAGATGGCGATTCTCTGGGTAAACCATTCTCAGAAACAGAATTAATCAATTCTATTAGATCCCTGAAAAGCAATAAGGCCCCGGGTCCGGATGGCTTCTCGGCAGCCTTTTACAAATCATTTAGCGACTCTCTACATCCAACCCTACTGAAAGACTTTAATTCCATAGCCAAGGAAGGATATACACCCAAATCGATGAAAGAAGCCAAGATCATGGTCATACCAAAGGAGGGGAAGGATCCACTCTTACCCAAGAACTATAGGCCAATTTCACTGATTAATGTGGATTGCAAGATCTACGCCAAAATATTAACAGCACGGTTGAATGCGGTCCTCCCTAAAATTATTAACAATTCCCAAGTTGGCTTCCTTAAAGTAGAATGTCTAACCGCAACACCCGCTTGCTCAGCCACATATTAAAACAGGCAAAGCAAAAAACGATCCCGTTGATTGCCATTACCGTAGACTCCGAAAAGGCATTCGACAGAGTCTCATGGTCATTTCTACAACACTGCATGTTGTCTTTTAACCTCAGAAGCTCATTCACTAATATGACCCTGGCGATGAATTCAGAACCCACTGCACGTATCGCGATTAATGGAACCTTATCAGATGCCTTTACACTTGAGCAGGGTACTAGACAAGGCTGCCCCTTATCCCCTTCCCTCTTTATCCTAGCCCTTGAACCACTACTCCAGGGTATTAACCGCATGCGCGCTAACGGGTTTTCCCGCTGTGCGCTGAAATTTGAAAATCGCGGGTACCGGGACAAAGCCAGCTCGTCATCCGCGTAGCGCAGGTAACGCCCATGACGAGCTGGCTTTGTCATCCGCGTCGAAGGGGTTAAACAGAACCCTGACATAAAGGGAGTATCCTTTAAAGACCACGAGGTGAAACTGGCCGTCTACGCGGACGACATTCTCATTGTCACAGAGGATCCATGCTCCTCTGTTACAGCCTTGATGCAAACCATAGGAACCTACTCCTCCCAGTCCGCCTATAAGCTGAATAGAGATAAGTCAGAGGTCAAGCCCCTTAATATCTACTGCACTAGAGAGATAATAGTTGACTCAGGCCTCGATTAGCAACCGGGTTTTATAAAATATCTAGGGATAGAATTCGGCAGTAATTTGCTGGAATCCTTACAAAGGAACAAAACCATCACCTTAGAGAAAATTAAAAGACTTTTAGACACATGGTTCCCTAGATTTATAACCTGGTGGGGTAGAATCGAAACCATCAAAATGATGGTTACAACCCTAGTGAACTACCTAATAACCATGCTCCCCCCCACATTGACTGAAGAGTTCCATAAGAAGCATCCGCATTTCCAAATTCATATGGCCAGGCAAAAAGACCAGAATAAGCCTGAAAAAACTCAGGCTGGACAAATCCCTTGGAGGAGTAAACCTGGCAGACTTTTAACTCTATCAAACAGCGTTCTTAGTCAAACAGGGCTCCTACTGGTTCGTTCCTCCGGTGGGATATACTCCAATCTGGCTAGAAATCAAAAAGGTGCTGCTCAGCAACATGGCACCAGCAGCCCTATTTACCTCCAAGTTCACAAATATTAGCTGCTCAAAATCTATATTCAACCCACCCCCATTCCGCAACACCAGATCCTGAGCCTTCAGCTGGATCTCACAAGTTTCATATGGGGCGGATGTAGGCCACGATTCTACCACAAAGTTCTCATGCTCCCGCAGGACAGAGGAGGGCTTGTGTGCCCTAACCTTCTGGAATACTATTGGGCCTCCCACCTTCACGTCGTTTAGGAATGGACAACAACTGAGAGTGAAAAGATCTGGTTCCATATGGACAGGGTGATACCCGGACGAACCATCTGGGAGCTTTGCTGGCTCCATCGGACCGTGCGCTCTCGCAGAGCTTACATCGCTGTGCCCACAAAGACTTGCTGGATATATGGGACAAAGTGGCTGTACGCAAGGGTCTCACGACCTTCCCCTCCCCCCCACACTCCCATTGCAGGTAACCCACACTCAAGACATTTGCTCAATGCAGGGAGGAGTTCCACATTCCAGCAGGCTGGGATCCAGTATGCACAGCTGCGCCTTTGGTTGTCCTCGCCCGAGATGCAGCAGGCGGCCACTCATCCATTCACCCCATTTGAGAGATTGGTTCGCTCCTTTGATGAGTCAAAGGGCCTTATCTCCCGGACGTACCAGATCTTATAGCACCCCCCCGCTGCGATCATACATCCGTTTCAGCGCCAATGGCAATCGACGTCCCCCACTGAAGTTACGCCTGTGCAGTGGCGTCGCCTGTGGCAGGACATACCAAAGGTCTATCGCAGTATATCGCAGCGAGAAACAATGTATACGGTCATTCCACAGTGGTACTACACGCCTTCTTGATTGCAGAGGATGTTCCCCACATCCTCCCCAATGTGCTGGAGATGTTCAAACGCTTCTGGAGATTTCATTCACATTTGGTGGGCATGTCCACTACTGACCCTGTTCTGGAAGGAAGTTCTTAGTCATATCAAGGAGATACTGGGGTTTCCCCTGCCCGAGTCCGCAGCCACGATCCTTTTAGGCCTTAAGCCCGACAACTTAAAAGCGTTTACCCATAGGGACTAGCACATAGCTCTTCATATGCTTGGAGCTGCTAAGCAACTCATAGCAGTATATTGGAAGAAAACCTAGACACCCCCAATTGCTGCCTGGTTTGTGCGCCTATGGCACATAGTGACTATGGAACTGTTCACAGCACGATTGCAGTCCCAAGACACCCGCTTCACCACAATCTGGAATCCATTAGTTACATATCTCCATAAAGTTGAACATGCATGTCTCCACCCCCGAAACTCCGGGCCTTACGCCTATTTGAGGACGCTGTAATCCCGATCGATCTAAACAGACTGCATACGCAGACATAATGGCCCTGCTCACTGTCCCACCAACACGTGTACCGACTCCTGGTCTGACTAGTATACGGAACTGGCTCCCCTTGCTTCCCCCCCCCCCCTCGCCTGCACACTCTCCAACATTGTCGCTTCAACATGGCCATCCTGATCCAGAGACCCTGCTCACTCCTAATTTTCTTACCCCTCTGTTGCCACCTGTTTATCTGCTCTTCACTACCTTCTTTACGTAGGCTTCTCACCTACACTTTCTGTCTCTTTCTCTATTAAGATATTGTATCTGTTCATTGAGGGTCTTGAATCTCACCCACGGCTATATATCACTATTACGTTCCGAGTACCACGTGGCCGGCCCAACAAGGGTTGTAGGCGACATGCTGTGTTTAAACTGTTCAGTTAAGTCTCCCCGAAACCCCTCGAGGCTCTTTGAATTGTGCGGCTGGCCCTGCGTAGGGTTGTGGGCCTGGCGTTGTGTATACCTGGACCCTCTCTTTGTTCTTTATATGTAAAATAAAAACAGATTTGCACAAAAAAAAAATCTATATTCAAAAACAAGAAACATGCTCTACTGACACTGGATAAAAAACTAGATGTTAGCATAAAACATTTGAACATGGAGTCTCTGTGGAACAACAATAAGATCAGATACAGAGGAAGCCCTATCCGTTTCAGTTCTTGGATCGACAAAGGTGTCTTCTTACCTCGCCAATTAATAGATGCAACATCCCCCTTTACCTTCAACGACCTACAGAACAAATTCAAAATTCTTAAAAATAAAGGCAGCAATCACAAAAGCAAACCTACAACTCTCTTCCCCATCTCTCCCACAATACATAGAGAAAATAAATAAACTGGGCCACCGGGTCTCCTGGATATACAAAACTCTCCGCCCCAAGCAATCTGGCCTTAACAAGAAGGTCACAGACTACTGGGAATTGCTTTCCTCCTCTCTGATCTCCAAAGTGCTCTGTTCTAAAACGTGGAGCTCAGTCACTAGGAATACAATTTCGCCAGTCCTATCGCAGACAAAATTCTGGCTACTACACAAGGCATACTGGACACCAGCTCGCCTACACCTAAATAACACCAGGGAGGATTCCAGTTGCTGGAATTGTAGAGAAGAAACTGGGGACCTCGCACATTTGTTGTTTTATTGCAAGTGTGTAACACCATTCTGGGATAATATTTTTGATTTCGCCTCTAAACTATTTTCATACGCCCCTAAAAGAGAAGCCTCTACACTGGTTTTTGGCTTCCTCAGAGTACAATCCCTGAGTGATAATGACAGGGCACTTCTGGACCTACTTTTGATGGCAGCGGTTAAAGTCATCTTAAATAACTGGAAGGACACAAACAAAGCATAATTTACATGCTGGTTGATTTGAGTCTCCAACCTTAGGGGCACTGTCACAATCGCCCTCCAAAATGCACCATAGAATCCCCCCCCACCCCCCCCCCTCTCCACGACACAAGTGGGATAGCTTTGATACATATTTTGGATTACACAAACCGCTGTGAATTAAAATCTTTAGGGAGAGGAAAACTTAGGGGCGCTCCTTAGCTGCTCCATAGCCATACCTACACACAACTGCTAATTATTCCCTTCCATGGGGAACCATAGGTACTTTGTACTATTATTATTATTATAATTAAACTTGTAAAGCGCAACAGCTACCCGTAGGTTTCCTGGCGCTAAATTGAAAAGTGTGAGGGGGAAAGTCAGAATAGGGCTATTAGATGTTAAATAGCCAGGTTTTTACCTGCCTACGGAACCTGAGATAGTTGATCATACTAGATCATTTCAACTACTAAGTAGAAGTCTACTAGAAGTCTACTAGCAATTTTTGTTATATGTGGAATTTTACTTTACTCTATAATTTGGGTTAAGGGCCTAATTTTGTATAGTTCATTAGTAGTATTGTGTCTTACATTATATTGTGTATGTTCTGTGTACTCATCGTTTGAAAAACAACCAATAAAAACTTAAAACGAGGAGATTTACCTCATTTGGAGTATTGCCGTGTTTTACATATTCCATAAGTTGGTCGTTTTATACGCTGGACTTTTTGAAGTTGTCTGCACAACCATCCCGCTTTGCATGCGCACGGATGCCAACAAGGAAGTTGGCATGTCCGGGGAACACCTCACCGGGATACAATAGGATTTAGCACCACTGATCTGTGGGAATGTTCTCATGAATGTCAAGTTTCCTCTAATAAATTCTCCATAACACCTGGTATCATAAATCGTCCACTGTACGCATGATTTCACATACATGGATGTGTCTTTGTGTCATTGGGTTATTGAATTCATGAATATCATTAAGTACTCTCATACATCTGTACATTGTAGTTTTCTATGCTTTCTTTTCCAGGACCCTGATGAAGGGAAAAAAATTGTCCCTAAATGCATTGGGCATTCGACATATGAAATGGATTTATTTTTGTTTCTAAGTGATACACCTATTAATTAGGCTCATTGAGTTATCTGATATTATGGATTTTTGATGAAAAGATTAATCAAAATAAACATAGAATGTTCTGATTTGAATTTAATGTACGCAAAAAAAACGATTGATCGTGTAACAAAATATTGCATTATAGTGGTGCACACCTTGCCCAGACCACTCACGTGACCTGGCTTTCATTTATAAACACCATTTGACCATGTATCATCTAAATAGGTCTGTTGCGCCAGAATTTTGTAGGAACGAATGATGATCCAGTAGAGATAGATGATGCATGCTTTTATTAACGTGTTTCTTGAAGACATGAAGAGCCACTGGTAGCTCACACAGCCCCATTATTTGTATGTTTTCTAAGGAGGACCATTGGTAGTCCTTAAGGTGATATATCCTAAGTTGTTTGATAGTTCATTCATGACCTTTGATCGAGTGTGTTCTCTTGTCGGTTCTCAGTTTTTGGCAGAATTTGACAAAAGCTCCTTGTCGTGCATACTTTTGCTTTACGAGTCCGAACTCCAACCTTATTTTGAAAGGAAAGCAATGCGAGGTAGCCAGAAGAGCTGCCTGTACAATTTGAGATGGAATGTTTCCAACCACTAGAGTCACGACCATGGAGGTCTTCACAACAGTAGCTGATGGTTGGCAAATGTTTGTTCCCATGCCCTCTAGTATTGGAAGGAGTAAATTACCTTCTATCATTTTCCATAAAAATAGGAAAGCCACGAGTAAAGATCCAGCTTTAGATTTAATTTGCTCTTTATGCTTCTGGTAGGTGCCTTCTGTATTAATTTGATTCAAAGCTACTTATATTGACCTTTTTGGTTAGTCTGTGATTGTTTAAATACCAGGATCTAAATGACTTTAGTTTTTTGCTGAAAGTTAACACTTTTCTTGTATTTAAATTGAGTTCCTGCTTGTTGTCCAGGGTAAAGGAACTTAGCTTATGTAGCAATATATGTAGGCCCACCTTGGTTCTACTAAAGAGAACTGTATCAACCTGGCTATAACATGCTTGCCAGTTGTTGTACTCAGAGTTTGGGGGCATAAGCATTAAACTGGTGCAGATCTTGAGTGAGGTCTGCCAGCAAGAGATTAAATAGCGCCGGCACTAACACACATCCCTACTTGAGACCAGTTGTTATCTGGATCCTTGTGAGAGCCTTGTTCCGTCCCCTATTTTTATCTGGATCCATGTGTCCATGTAAAAAGTTGTAATGCCTTCAGTAACCTCTCGGGAATCTCCCAGTTGGTGAGTTTTAATCAAAGTTGTGTCTTGTCAACTCAGTCAAAAGCAGCTTTCAGTTCCACGAAGCAGACATGAAGGGAGCTTTTATGGTTCTAAGTCTGCTCATTCCAGGGTGAAAGCTGGACTGATTGTATGAAGTTATCTGCCGCGCATCCATCCAGCTGTTCAGATTCTGTAATGAAAGCCCTCCATAGTATTTTGCCTAGTTGTCTAGTAAGTCAATCAGGCAGGAGGTGGCTGGATCATTTTTGTTACCCTTTTTGCATTTTGGATGAATAATTGTACCTCGCCAGGAGTCAGAAATATGGTTGTGGGCAAAACAGTAACTAAATAGAGTTGCGAGGAAGTTCGATCAGCTCGCACGCAGAGTTGGATTTAGTGATTTGGTAGTCATGGGGACCTGGAGCCCCATCCGTTTTACTTTTGAGTATCAGCTTCTTTGTGTTTTTTGGGTGGTAGACTTGCTTGTCCCCGTCGTCCTGTTCTCACCCTAGCACAAGTAAGTCCTTGTGTGACTTTGTTGCTACAGGTTCCCTCATGGGCTGCAAGGTACTCAAACCAAGCTTGTTCTGTAATGTTGGCGGTCTTAGGTGTATGGGTGACCTCTTTCCAGATTATTTATAGTTCGCCAGAATTGTCTTGGGTTGTTATTCGTGCAATCATGCAGAATTACCGCCCATAGTACTTTGTTATACTACTACTTTGATAACCAGATATCTTTATTATAAAACATTGCTGGTCTGATTTTTTCCACCAGCAAGCTATCTGCCAGAGACTTCCTTGTTGTTCTTTTTAGATGATTCAAGATGTTTTTGCGAGTTTGAATACTTATGTAACATCGTGTCCCCAACTGTTCCCCAATTTAAGACAGGATAACAACCTTGGGTAGATTTCTGGAGGTTTAGAGTCGAAAACTCTAATTATTTTGTACTGGATAAGCCCTTTCCATTGAGCCTTTTCAATTTTTCGGAGGTTACTGAGACTAGTACCATTGTCGCTTTTGGATACGGACAGATTGTTGTGCTATAACCTATTCCCTGAGGGTAGTTGTGACTTTCTAATCGGGGTTCAATCCTGTAGGAAATGATCAGATTAAATAGATTAAAGGATGCCATAGTATAGTCAATTGTGGAAATCGCTGTGGCTGGGATTCTCGTTTTTGCAGGCAGTTGGCCCTCTCTGAATCTTCCGCTTTGGACTCTTAGGTCCATGCTGGAGCATACCGCAAGGATGGAGGCATCAATTTTACTACATCTGTTCTTTGTCGGAGGCCACTGGTCTGGGATATGCCATACATGATCTTGTTCTAAGAGGAGTTCGACCACATCTTAGTAATTCAACAAGTTTTCATTGAAATCACCTGTTAATGAGTTCAGCAGGTCTGTATTCCTGTTTCCATCCTGTGAACATCGATTGCAGATTTGCCTCAACTTTCCGCTTTTTGGATGCTGCTGGATTGGTCTCTGTGTTTGTATTAATTAGAGGGCAAGATGCCTCCTTGGACCAGCCCTCTTTGTGGGTAAGCTTCCTTTGCTTGACCTCTTATGAGGATGCCCTACATCTCGAAGTGCGATTCACTTCAAAGTACAGCTTTGGCTATCTCTTGCGAGCGCTAACTGACCAACGTTGTTTCGGGCACATGTACTTTGTAAAAACTAGAATGAAAGGATATACAAAATCACTGCTTTTGAGGTTGATAAAAGGTGGAATGTGTTATAACGAACTCTTGCAAATATGTAACTGTGTACCCAAAAGACCTCAAAGCGGAGATAATAGATGGGCACGGGCCAGCAGAGGCCCTTCGAATGTTTTTACTACAAATTCAATATGTTGACGGATTTTTCTTTTTTGCTTGAAGTATATGCATAGTCGCATGAGTTGGCATTTTCAATGTAATCCAATAAGTGTGGAAAGGTATATAAGATGCAGCACAACTCAAGTGAGCTCCAACATTTAACAGAATGCTGTCTGTATGTTTCATCCCCAAGGGCTTGAGCAAATAAATGTTGCTTCTTTAAAATCACCATGACCGCATATTGACTGTTTGTTTCCTTTCAGATAATTTTTCTTTAACAAATGGTGCATGTGATTTGAATTAGACTAAGTTCCAACAGAAACAGTAGCTGTGGTTGAGGGTCCAGGGAGCTATGGAAGTCTTGGACGCGTACTGTCAGATTTTACTTCATTCAGGTAGCCCAGACCATGGAATTCCCTGGAAGAAAACCCAAGACACGTGAACTTATCACTTTATACAAACCCACAGAAGTAAACTGTCTTAACAGTCAATGCAGTCATCGTGGAACCAGGTAAGACACCAGGACTGGGTCTGAGGTGTATAAAGGGGTCCTTTAAGTGAGAAAGAAAACAGGGTTTCCCCCGCTCCAGTTGTAGGAGAAAACATAGAACTGGGATTCAGTGTATGGTCGAAGATAGGACCATTAGACCAAAAGGACTTATTATTTTGTAGTAGAGATGGGGTTTCTATAAATGATTAATTGATATTGTGCTTTAAAATGTTGAGTAAATTGATTAGTTGTGGATCTAAATGCAGAACATTTAGGAGTTTAGATGAGCCCAGGACTCCGGCATGGTTTGTAGTAAAGAAAAAGGGTCACCATATGGCAATGTTTCTAGATAAATAGCAGATCTTAACTCGTGATGACCAGTTCAGATAGTGGCCTAAGGGAGGTTCACTTGAAAAGGGAAGGTTGGATTATTCAGAAGAATGTCTGAGAGCAACTGAAAAGAAAGACAAAAAGGTGAGATTGATAGAATTGGATACCTGTCATGCATGGAGAAGCTATGTACAAAGTAAACAATGGATGGAAACAAAAGAGTGTCATGAGAAGTTGATGAAATATGAAAGAGATCCTAATGTCGGTCCACGCCTCTCGGGCCAATTGCAGACAGCTTCTTCAGAAGTAAACGGTGAACTATTGGCCTGTTTTCGGATAGACACTATACATCCACAGTTGTGGGCACTGGAGAAAAGCTCAGTGCTTAATCACTAGGGTTTCCATCTTTGAAAATTAGGTGGCTGCCCAAATGATTCTAAAAGCATCCTTCTGGAAGTTCAGGAGGAAGAGAAAGACCACCCAATTGTCTGGAATGGGACACTGTGTACAGGTGGTTGTTGCTGGGTAGCTCATACTGGCTCAGCTCACTTATACCAAAATGAGGAGGCACCCAAATCAGCTCAGAGCTTCAGATGTCAGGTTATAAGTGATGCATTAGGCCATGTGTGTTTTAGGCAAAAAAGCAACCCAGGGAGGGAAAGAAGAGTGCCTGAAGATGCAAGCAGAGACTGCAACACATTACACATAAAGAGAAGTCTGAATGGTCTTCACTCAGAAAAGGACATCAGTTTTGGATCACAGCCACCAACCCATTATAACAAGATATCAGCTGTATTGTTACCACAAAATAAACCATGAACTACATGACTGTTAGATGAAGTGACCGAGTTGAGAAAAAGTTATCACATTATGCTTTCAAAGCAAGCAGACTCCACTTCAAGGGGTGAATGGGAATGGCGTGTACCCATGTGTTGGGCCTGAAAAGTCCTCTGCATGGTAAAGATGTGTACCCCTGACCGGAGTGCCCAACTGTACTGTTGTCTGGATCCCTAATGCTGACTTTTTTTTGTCATAGGCAAACACAGACCATGCATGTGTGCCATGACATAGACCTCTTACAGGGATTGCGGTCTTGAGGGACACCCAAAGCACTACCCTCATGGTGGTGGAAGGCTACTGCCTTCACCAGTAGTTAAGCAAGATAACCAGTAGTGGCAGCATGCTGTGTACAGTTCAGTATTAGTGAACAGGACCTTGTTACCCTTTGTCACTGGGTGAAGTGTTGTGCAGAGCCAATAGTGAGTGTGTGTGCTCTCAGTGTGTATTTGTAATTAGCACACACTGGTTAAACATAGAAAAGCTTCAGTACTGAACAGTGCAGGAAGACTTTGTGTATGTGTGCTGAATGCATGGGTACATGCAATGGTACAATACAGATAGCTAACAGAGCTAAACCAAGAGTGTGCTGTGAATGTACACAGAGTGGGTCTGCCTGCAGTGGACCACTGCATGGATAACCCTGGGTTCCATTTTAAGAAGCCCAGGTCTGCCTGGTGAAAAACGGAGGAGGAAAGGAATCCCTCTAGACAGATTTGTGGATTGCTGCATTTCTGTGGTATGGGAGGAACACACACTGGAGGGAAGGGAAAGACTTCTGATGCACTTCAAAAGGTTTGAATTCAGATTCAGAGATAGATCACAAGTTAAGACCCTGGCACACGTCTCAGGAAGCGAGATGGGGCTAATAAGGGAGTCTAAAAGAGTACGGCTGGGAGCCCAGGATGAACCTTTTGATGTACACATAACTGACTGACATCCAGGTGTGAACCCTGGTCACGCTTATAAATTGATTCACAATACAATCAACTTCGGAATCATGCCTGCTGCTACAGTAATTTTAGGAACGAGAGAAGGGGCCACTTTAACAGAAGCAGAACCGCAACATGAAATTTCAAAGACTCAGACCCTAAATCACATTTGATGTCTGGAAAAGGGAGATTGAGTCCCCAAACATCTGTCAAGCAGTATTACAGGCCGTGTGAGAAGGGGAAACTATGCAAGACTTCTGCCTGTGAACAGGAGTTAGGGGGCCAAGGCCTGCTATTCTCCCTGCTGGGTAAGGGAACATCACCCCGGAAAAGCAGGACTACCTGCCCTGGAGCACCAGTTTCTGCCTTTTTACCAAGACCATTGTGCCCTGTGAGGCAGAGGAAAGCAAGGTCCAGTGGGAGCCCTTCTGTGAGGACTACGTATGCAAGGTGTGAGGATTCAGCTATGCACTGATTGGGCTGTCACCCATGTGCAAAATTATTTTAGTGACGCCCTGGATGCCAGGAGATGTGTGCCATAGACTGAGCTGTGTGTGGAGCGCGGTGCAGGTCTGCTACACCTGTAACTGCACACTGCAGTGACCACGTATGCCAGAGGGGGTCACGGATTAAGTTACCACTTCAAGCAGTGCCAAGACTTATGACCGTCGGGGCTAGGGCGCCTGTGGTTGAAGGGCCTTTGCCCATATAACCATGTACCACAACAACCCTGTATTCCAGGAGGGGCTGCCGGTACCAATGCTGCCAAAGGAGTTAGGGTCCTACCCGAAGGAGAGCCTGAGATGACGATCCACAAGTCTGACTAGTATTGCGAGGGAACTGAACTTGACTCACCAAAGAGGACTGCCGGAGACGCCATGGACAATGTTGTCTCCTCACTAACTCAATTCGGGAGCTGAATAAAGGATTCCCTCTCCATATAGAAAATAGTCAACAGGGAGCTGCTCTGACACATGGGGGACCTCCGGCAAAGTTGACTGCTTCGTTTGGTGCCGCTACGTAGCTTACCAAGCAGTCCGACTGCTCTGAACTGAGCAATACTCTTGGGTGCGCATTGATGGCACCCACTGCATCACTGAACTCTTCCGTGCTGCGAGAGCGGGTAAGACATGAACTGAGTCAGTTGGGTCCTGGGAGAGTCACTGCTAATGATGCAACAGCGCTATAGACTCTTGACTAAATCCCTAAAGAGTCAAAGGATGAACTCTTGAGTACGGCCCAATAGCTTGCATTCCCTGATGCAGCCACCAGTGAATGGGGAATAACCATGAACACAAATGTCCTAACTGGACACTGAGTTGGCAAGCAGCCCTGAGCAAGCCTGTCCCCAGGCTAGAGGGTGATGTTTGACCTCCTACCTAGCATTTAAGGACTGGATAGTCAGAACATTGGAGACTTTGGTTCCCAGAAGTACCTGTAGATCCCTTTGAGCCAGAACAAATGCCAGCTGGTTCATGCCCGAATTAAAGGAGCTGAAGAAAGAACGTAAAAGCAGGAAAGAAAATAAATGTAGAAGTCAATATGATAAGGAAAATAAAAACGTTTATAAGATAACTTTTAAAAAGTATCAATACGCAATTCGTAGGGCCAGACTGAGTGATTCTGCAGACAAGATTAGTCAGTCAGCAGATCCCTCCAAAGAATTATACACCATCCTCAACTCCTTCCTAAAACTCATGTTGTAGGGAAGGGTCCTCAGTATGCAGTTGGCGGACAATTTCCTGGGTAAAGAAAGACAGATTTATGACCGGCGAGATGCCAGTCTCCCTGATCATAACTAAAGTTAGTACCACAGACAGGAAGACCTCAGCATAATTTTCATCATTCCCAAAGATGAGTAAAAATGACATTCTAGGAACAGCGTGTACAGTAAAATCTGGATCACCCCCAGATCCAGCTCCGATAAATATTTTGCTGAACGGAGGAGAGGTCATATCATCCGCACTAATGGCCATCTACAATTCATCTCTTGAGAGTGGCTATGTCCCTGACACAAGGAAGCATGCAAACATCCGGCCATTGCTAAAGAAAGCCTTCCTGGACCCTGATAGGCCAGAAAACTAGAGTCCCATCTCATTGCTTCCAGGGATAGGTAAAATTCTAGCCAACAGAAGCTTTCAAGTTAACAAAGGATTTTTCTGGTCGGAAACACACAAAATGGTATGTGGAGTGCCGCAGGGCCCTTCTTTGAGCCCTAAGCTCTTCAACATATATGTTCAGCCTCTTTCCAACATCATCTGCACCCATGATTTTACTAAGCTATCTCACACAGAGGACACTCAGATTGTTGTCTCATGTCACCTGATACTAATTGCACTTCTGAGAAACTAACAACATGCCTGGAACACATAGCTAGCTGGATGGCAGCAAACTGTCTCAAGTTGAGTGGGGACAAAACAGAGGTGATGGTAGTTATCAACAACCCATCGTTCTGGGACCAACTCTTATGGCCCCCTTGTTTGGGAAGTCCCCCGTTCCTAAACTTCAAGTCAAGAGCCTTGTTGTCACCTTGGACAAAGATCTGACCATGGTTTCCCAGGTAAAGAAGGTGGAGGGCATGTGCTTCGATCTGTTATGGTCCCTCAGGAAAATGTTCAAATGGATGGAGTTATGTTATGTTATGTTAGGCTCATTTATTAAGCGCACAGATGCTCCAGCAAAGGAGCGTCCTGGCGCCCGACAAGGTAGCAACACAACACAACTGGACAGAACAGAGCAGAGAGAATTAAGGAAACAAGAAAGTTTTTACAGCTCGACAGAAAGAAAGCAGATCCCTAAGGGCGCAAATCGCAGGGGGAAGGGAGTTCCACAACACTGCGGCGCGAACTTGAAAAGAGCGGCCGCCTGCCCTGCAACGCTTAAAGCGGGGGACAACCGCAAGTTCTAGGTCTGAAGATCTTAAAGCCCGGACCGGAACGTAGCGGGACAGAAGATTGGAAAGGATCATAGCAGGAGATCCCTTGAGAATTTTGTAGGCTACACAAAGGACCTTGAACTGAATCCTTTGCGCAATCGGTAGCCAATGCAGCGTACGCAAGGTGTTAACAGTTGGACAAAATCTAGGTAGTCCCACAACAGCTCTCGCTGCGGCATTCTGGACACGCTGCAGGCGGGTGATTTCCGATTGATTTAATCCTGCTAGAAGGGAGCTGGCGTAATCAAGCAGAGAGATCACGGTTGCTTGAATCACAAGTTGCCTGGTGGCGGCATCAAAATATTTTAGTACAGGCCGTAGTCCACGCAAAATGCCGAAGCAGCAGGCCGCCGTGCGCTTGGTATGGCAGACAAAGGTGAGAGTTGGATCGAGCCAGACCCCAAGGTTTTTTAACTCAGCGACCGGGGTTGGCGTAGGACCCAGATCCGACGGCCACCACCTCTCTCCCCAGAGTTCCGTTTGCTTGCCAAAGATCATGACCTCCGTCTTGCTTGCGTTCAGCTGGAGACAGTTGGAAGTCATCCAGCTGGCGACCGCCCGAAGTCCTTTCTGGAATCTGGGGGCATCCACATCCGCATCCCCGCTGATCGTGACCGCTAACTGGGTGTCATCGGCATATGACACCATGGTCATACCCCAATGCCTGACCACCTCAGCCTGCGGTCTCACGTAAAGATTGAATAACGTGGGACTCAGCGAGGATCCCTGGGGGGCCCCCAGATCCAGAGGATGGAGTTTGGACTGATAAGGCGGGACGGCCACGCAAAAGGAGCGGTTGGCAAGAAAAGAACGGAACCACTGGAGAGCAAGGCCAGTGACACCAGCTTCCTCCAGACGAAGCAGAAGGATAGGGTGGGACACGGTGTCAAAGGCGGCGCTCAGGTCTAATAGCACCAGCGCCGTCGTTTGCCCCGCATCAAGCACGGAGCGTAAATGCTCCACCATGGAGTGTAGGAGGACGGTGTTCCAAGGCTTCATCCTCTCATCCCTTGATTATGGCAACTCCCTTATTTTGTGCAGCCCGGCTTATATCATAAAGAAAAAGTGCAGGTCACCCTAAACACAGCGACACATGCCCTTCTGGGTTTGCCCAAAATAAACTCAGCACGCCATGCTCTTGCACAACTTCACGGACTACCCATCAATAAACAAATGCAATACAAGGCCCCAAGCATTTGCTCATAGGTTAAAATAATCACCCAGCCACACATTGTTCAGCATCATATTACCCCATACACAGCTCCCAGAGCACTGAGATCAAACAACCTCTCCCTTTCTGCTGTCCCCAGAATTGAGAGAGCAAGAGGAGGAGGCTGCTCATTTAACTACCTTAACGTCAAATTATGGAACTCTCTCCTTGCTAAGCTCAGATCAAATAACAATAGGCTAAGTTTTTGGAAGCAACTAAAAACACATCTTTACAGATAACTCTGTGTTCCATTTTAACTCTTCCTGTCAGCGCCGGGAATCCTGTGTTGGGTAGCTGTGAGCTCTATAAAATCGCCTAACAAGTTGCACTAATGAGGGTGGGACAGGGTTGTGCCTGACAACTACTAGAGCCCCGACCTCAAGAGGGATAGTGTTGTTGCTTCCGAATGTCGTATTTCTTTGCATGTACAGAGTAAGAAATAAAATACTACTTTTCCTTCTGTATGCAAGTATTTAGTTGGACGTTGATATATTTTTAGTACCGTTTCTACTTTGAGCTATGAGTCGTGTTCACTGAAATGTATCTACACACCCTGCCCCTGACAGTGCCTTGATTGTTCAACCACAGCTACCACAGAGTCAAGTGCAGAAGGGCTACTTGGCCCAGATGAGGCACATCCATAGTAGTTCGGGTCCTGTAACATCAGGAGTAAAAGGCCTCAACCTCCATGATAGGGCTCAGTGGCCACTGAGTGCTCAGTGGCCGTCCGAAAGGAGTTAAGACAATTGGTGGCAAGCGTTGGGGTGCCTAACATTTAGGAGCCAAAGATACAGAGGTGGCATTGCCCATTTCCAATTTGCAGCAGTACTGCATAAAGTCCTATTTATTTCTTCTACGAACAAAAGTGAAACAAATAGACAATGGAGAACACAGGTTTGGAAACTGACCTCAGCAGAATATCCATAGATCAGATGACTGATTTATTTGGGACAGAGGGTGGAGGATTACCAGGAGTAGTGACAGAGAAGTCATTGCTCATGTCATTACGGACCAGTTTGAGATACTGAGTGAAAGAAGGGAGGCTGTACCGGACTCTGGGGAGGGAACTATGGTAGGAACCTAGGAAGAGAGCGCTATGGGCTGATGCACTATGATTCCCTTAGCACAGATGTTTCCCAAACACTCGCCAAGTGTGTCCCCTAATGCATTTTCCAGAGTCTCAAAGAAGACACTCACCAACTTTAGTTTCTAGAATATCTCAGGTACCTTAACCACCTGGAATTTCTAGGGAACCACTGTCTACAATTCCATGAGCAAACCACTTGGGAGAGTTGAGTCTAGCAGAGACCCTGAGCTTGTAGATGGCACTTCAGAAAGCTAAGGTTGAGGAAAAAGAGAAAGCCAGAGCGTTTGAGAGGGGGCAGGTAAGACTAACTCACTGGGAACAAGAGGAAAGGAGGAGGGAGAGACATGAGGAATGGGCCCGGGAACAGAAATTGAGAGAGGAGAACCAGAGAGAAAGGGAGGAAAAAGTAGAGTGAGGAGAAACAAAAGGAAAAGAAAAGAGAACTGGAAAGGGAAAGGATCGTCCTTGAGAGAGAGTGATAGTTAGGGCAACAGCAATGATGACTCCATTTGGGATAAGTGACTATACTTCTAGTTCAGTGAGCGAAAACTGACCTTGGGCAACTCTCATTACTTGGTGTTTTTTTTTTTTAAAGTTCTTTTTATCAAAGACCTTGAATCGATAAACAGTCCGCCTTAATGAGGAAGTAAACCAGGAGAACATTAAATATCACATTTACAACACGTACACAGTTGTCGTACATCAGGGAATGCATCGTTCACAGTGATGGTGGATTGTCATGGTGGGAAGTACGTGGGGGTTTACAAACGTTACCTCGGTAAGCGTTCCAGTTACCCCAAATCAATGTCATTAATTTGTGTTTAACATGATTTAGGAATACAAATGTGGCATAAAGGGACAACAACAGGGAGCAGGCACAAAACAATGTTGTTAATTCAAATATCAACAGAAAGCTATATAAGACCGTATTATCACACAATTGCAAATTCGCACTTAATTCCTGTCTTCAATCACACTGTTTACATCAACACTCTAAAGGCAAAGTACACAGCAAGGGAATTCTTTATAAAGCACCAGGCAGATGGTGCTTCTGGGCATTGCATACAATGGTTTTCCTTTGAGGAAGAAAATGTGGGGCTTAACAATTGACTATCTTAGATCATTTCGGTAGAGAACACCTTTTTCAGGAAAGCCGCTACAAGAATTTGAAAAGTATCTGCAAATGTATGAAAGGATTTAAGTGCCCGTAGGCATTTCCCTGCCTAGTGAAACTCCTACTAAGGTGCAGGGGTCCCTTTTCTCTACATTATATGTACTTCCAGTTCAGGCCAGGTTGCGGCCTGGGTTCCAAATGAAATGTGCATGTGTATGTGGAAAGTCAGGATATTTTGGAATGGTTTGCCAGCTATGAGGTCGCTTGTAAAGGGCCGGCCTTAAAAGAGGTATATAAGGCAGCTCCCTTAATGGGTCGCGTGCTATTGGTAGAGACAGCCAGCATTGTAGGATTCCTGTTGCACAGCAGGTGTTCTATGAGCGAATAAAGGAAGCTCTTCTTGGGAGGTTTGGGTTGAAGCCATCTCAATACCTCCAAAGATTCCGCGACTGCAAGAGAGTGGATGGTGTTTCGTTTGAGAATTGGATTTATGGTGTACTGCATGAGTGGGTAAGAGGGATAGAGGCCAAGGATTTTCAGACCCTTAACCTGCTGAAGGTGACAGAGCAACTCAAGGAGCAGTGCTCTACCCCACTTAGAAAATACCTATCTGATCTGACAGAGGAGGATCCAACAAAACCTGCAGTGTTATCTGATAAGTGGTTGGCTATTAGGGTTCACAGGGAGCTGGAACAGCATGGTTTTAAGCCACAGGGGGAGAAGAACTCTCCATTGATTGGTTCCAAACCAGAAGAGAAGGGCCAGGGTAATTCTCACGAGACTCGAGGAGAGCCCAGGAAACACGGGAATGGTAATGATGTATCAAGGAAAGAGTATCATGAGAAGGGAAGGCAAGAAAGCTCTTCTTCAAGATGGCGACTTGTTCTAAATGCCTTATGGAGGGATATTACAAGAGAGACTATCATGAGAAGGAACTTGACACAGCAATACCTGTGATAGCAAGCATGTTACTTGTGGGTGAAGATACTCGAGAGGGACCGGTTGATGCCACCCTAGTAGCTATGGACATTTGAGAGAGGGACCCAGGTGCTCTGAAGCACATCAATTGTAATACAATGGGACGTGTGCAGGAAGTTAGTATTAATTGGAGGGAAGCATCTTTCCTGAGGGATACTAAGCCTTCCGCACTAAGGTTGAGAGGGTGTACCTTAAACCTGGGGAGATAGTCCCTGGAACAAGGATACAGGATTAGCAGCCAGTGGAGAGGACATGGAGTATCCGCTTGCCAGGGTTGATATTGACCTTAATGGAATGGAAGCCATTGTTGAAGTTGGAGTAAGTGAAAGGCAAGGAGCTGGATGTCTCTTGGGCAATATTTGGATTTACCCAGGCTTGGTACCAGGATCAGAAGCCTTCATGGCTTGGACAACATCAGTTGTGTTGTCCAGAACACAGCCTGCACTACAGTCTCAGTGAGGCTGGGATTATCTCTGATTTGCAGCATGCAGGATAGGGTAGTTTGCAGGAAAGGGCAGACTTCGGGAAGGTAGTGATTGTGGAGGACATCACTTCTGCTCCAGAGGGAGAGAAGGATGAGGCTCTCGAAGCGGACCATTTGCTCAACTATCCATCTTTCACTTCCAAAGCTGCAGGGTTTATTATCTGCTGGAGAGTCTACCCAGAAGACTACTGCAAGGCCCCGGAGGAGTGCTTGTGAGAATTTGGAAGGCCCCCAGGATCAGGTCACCAAAGAAGTGGTTGAAAAACACTATGTTGGCTGGGAGGATGGTCTACTTTATAGTGAACCGGTAAATCCTGACCCAGGAACTAGAAGTTTCATTAGTACACAGGAATTTCATGTTGTCACTGGCCCATGACGTGCCTTTAGCAGAACACTTAGAGATTAGAAAAATCCAGGATAGGTTGGACCCTCAGTTCTACTGGTGACCAGTACTGGGGTCCAAGGTCTGCTAGATGAGCGCACATCACAGAGGGAAAGCAAGACCACCTTCCCTGGAGCCTGGAGCACCAGCGCCTGCCTGCTTGCCAAGACCAGTGTACCCTGTGAGGAAGAGGAGAGCATTAGAGAGAACAAGGTCTAGTGGGGAACCCTACTTGAGGCCTTCCTGTGGGGTGGGGGTGGATTTAGCTGTGCAACGATCGGGCCGTCGCCTGTGTGTGTTGGATTGTTTTCGGCGTCCCCCCCACCCCCCAATCTGCCAGGTGAGGGCTCCCGTAGACTGAGCCATATGTTGAGTGCCATGAGGGTCTTGCTACGCCTGTAGCATCATGCTGCAATGACCCCATATGCCAAAGGGGGCCACTGGTAAAGTTATCACTTCAAGGAGTGCCAACATTTGTGACCGTCTGCACTAGCGTGTTTCCTGGAAGAGCCTGCGCCCATGTAACCTCCTACTGTGGCAACCCTGTATGCCAGATGGGGCTTCCAGTGCCAATGTTGGCAGAGGATCCGGGCGGCTGCCTGTACGAGAGACTGAGGCTATGATCCACTGGTTGTACCTGCACTCAACAGCCCCCAACTCACCACTGCAGACTGCCGGAGATGCTGTTGCATCATTGCAGGCTCCAGTCAGGAGCTGAAGAAAGAATAACCCACAAAATGGAAAATGGGCCAAAATGTGTTCCCTCATGTCATTTCAGGCTCAGAACAACTTTGTAATAATTCATAAGAAATATAAGGCCTGGTTATTCTACCATGATTTGTAGCCTTCTCCAATAAGTAGAATGCCCATTATAAATTGTCTAGAGGTGAATGTTTTTATTGAGATGTGACCTCTCCAAGAAAACTAAATAAATAAAATGTTATGATTCATGTTCTCACCAACAAGCATGTAAGAATGTGCCCTTTGAACGGCAGCGCAAGAAAAGACTTCTGTGCCTTAAGTCTGCGTAAAGGCTCTGCTATATTCTTTTTTAAGAGGTTGAACTGTGCATATTTTACTGTTGATGCTTGTGGATTGTGTACACATTTGTTATATTCTATGCCCTAATCTATTTGTCTTGTTACACGGCAGAACTCAAAGGTTGCCTTTGGGGTTCCTATTAGCTACAAATAAACAGTACAACTAAAACCTGTCAACAGACATAATGGCACACTTCCAGCAACGCACACAGTATCTTACCCCCAAACCAAAAGAGTTTTAGACCAATAAGGAGAAATTCAGTACCAGACTTAAAGTTTGGGATGGAGAAGGGGATGCCACCCCCACCCGATCTAACTTTTGACCCCCCCTCGCCACCACGCTCCTTTTCTCCTATGGTTTTTTTCACTTTGGACGTATGAGGTAGGAGAGCCAATGGGCCATGGTAAGGATCATTACCAAAATAATTTCCACTATTCACCACACATGCAATGAGGTTCTATGCTACCATGAGGACTTCTCATTCGTACCCACTGTTCAGGTTCTGCTCTCATATTCCGTTTTGAAATCCACTAGCAGGATGGTGATTAGTCATGGATCATAATTAAATTGTCATAGCTTGCTATAAGCAATGTCAAGAATGGTTGTTAGCAATGGCTGAATAACAGAACTAACATGACATTTTGTGGTGTACATGTTATCCAATACCGCCCATGAAATTAAAAGCAGTAAAACATGGATCTGACTAACTGATGCTGGGGACATCATTTTGGAGAATGTCATATATGGACATAATGTAAGAAGAACTACACAGCTCCTACACTTTATTCAAAATACAAGAAAATGTGTTTATAAATTCGAAATTCAGTACCAATACAGACCAAACAGTAACATTAATTCAGATCAAGAGTGATGGGCATAGTATTTAGATGGGGAAAAAAAACATGGTAACAGATGAAGAGCTGCACAGAAAAAAAAGTAATATCAGGCATTAAGTAAATAACATTAATTTTTTATTTATTTATTTATTTGCAAAGTTTTATATAGCGCAGGCTAGACCCGGAGGTATCAGAGCGCTTTACATGAGGATCAGCGAGTTACAGGATACATACTTATATCATTTGAATCAGCAAGTTATCAGTTACATAGTTACATCAGTTTGAATCAAAGAAACACAAAGGAAGAAGGAGGGGGAGGGAAGGAGACACGGACGGGGAGACGAAGAAAACAATGTCAGATGACCGGCTGGGTAGGTGATGGCCAAGGGGCCAGACTCCTCTATAGCTGCATAGGACAGCTCCACCGGGCATCGGCCAAGGTTGCTCGGGCTCCACTGCAGGTACAAACAGTTTTGGTATCCACCCAGGGGGCATTGTCATAGTTCCACAGAGCCCACATAGAGAGCCCAGAAGAGCTATGGCTAAGGCTATGGCCAGTCGACAAAGGGCCTTAACAGTAGTAGGGTTTCATTAGAGGGACAACTCTTCAGCAGGGGTTGGTGCAGCCAGCGAGCTCTACATAGAGAAGTGTGGCTCACTGGTTAGAGGAGGCAGACCTGGAAGCAGAGGTCAGCCCGGGACCAGGGTTCAATTCCCGGCTCGGCGGGGTCTTGAGTCCTAATAACGTCCATGGACTCGACAATTCCCGCTCCGGTGCCTACTCGATTCACGGGTTCACACTCTTCGACTCTGGGCAATAGCTTGCTTAATCTCCACAACAGCCCCTCGCGGCGGGATGCCTGGCTTTCACCCTGCGGATACCCTGCCGGGGCTATCTCACAGGGGAATACCAGGACGGGTTCCCTAAGCAAGCGCTTAGAAACCGCTCGGTGATTTGCGCTATATAAATTCCTGTACATTTACATTTACATAGTCCTGATAAGGGTGGGTATAAGTCTTACCTCAGGAACAATTGGAGGTGTCCTCAGTGGGAAGGGTAGACAGGAGGGCACAGCAGAAGGTCAGAGGTCCAGAGATGGGTTGAGGGATGCATTGAGGCCAGATAACGGTGAGTGAAAGCCCTGCTATAGCCTCAATTGAAAGTGCTCTCAGAGGGAAGGATCGTCGGCAGGGCACAAGCGGAGGTCAGAGTTCAGAGATGGACTAGAGGCTGCATTGAGGCACAGTGCGATTAGTTAGATCTCAAGATTGTGCAGCCGCAACACAGTGGTGGCCCCCAAAACGGCCAGGCGCACGGAGGTTGAAGGCATGACTGAGGAGATCTGGTCACTGCCATTTTGATGAGCACTACTCAACGGCTGAGGAGTTCTGGTCACTGCCATATTAATTTTAATCTAAACTTACTGAGCGCTGATAGATGGCAGCAGCTGAGCATCATATTGGCCCGCTCTGCGAACCTCCGCAGATTGGGCAGCCGGCAGTTTAGAAAAACATGCGGTAGCAAACAGTGCGGGGTCCTCAGAGGTCCAGGTGCACAGAGGTTAGGCCAGTCTGGGGACACCGCCATCTTGTAGAGCTCTGATCATCGGCAGTGATTTGTCTCAACTCCTCGTCACTCCGCAGAATAGGTGGCAGGCTGCGTTGAGGTGCGGAGCGGGAAGTGGAAGGCCAGATCCCGAAGTCGGGAAACAGTTCAACCCCCGAGAGCCGCCAGGAAACATGTCCATTTAACGCCCTTCAGGGGCAATCTGGGGCATCGCCATTTTGTGGTGGGTATAGCGGAGGACCGCTAGTGGCAATAGTGCAGTAGTCCTGGGGAAAGGAACACGCAGAGGGCCGTGCGTGTGTAGCGGTGATGACTCCTCCAGAAGAGACCCGGCAGAAACTCCGAGGCAGGGGAGTCGGGGAGGGTCACGAAACTCCCCAAACCAGGTCCATCAGCGACCCGCGGTGGGAGCAGGAAGCTCGACAGGCCCCCTCAAAGACCCACTCCGAGGGGAGATGAGGCAAGGCACACTTATCAGGCAGAGGCTTAGTCTATCCGGAGAACAGCGCGGATCGGGGGTGCTCACCGCACCGATTCAGCTGGCGAGGTTATTCATTAACACAATGTTTAAACTGATAATATAAAAAAGGGGCAGCAGAAATTGAATTCAAGATAAATCTGATCATCAGACAAATTAAATATGACAGACTGACATAGTGAATGATTCAAAGAAGTAGTAGCGGAATGAATAGGCACTGGAAAAGCTAACAGGTCTCAGCTTTGGGACCTATTGGAGTTGCCAGTGTTTTTTTTAGCAATGCTGTACAGCATCCCCAATGCTGCACGGCTGAGTATAGAATACGAATTTTAAAAAAAAGCCTTTGCCTCAGCCGCCCATATCACTTTGTAGACGTGTGCATAAGTCTACAAAATGAAGAGGCCACTTTTTTTAAATTTTTTATGTACCGATCGGAGTTGAACAGTAAAAAAGACAAAGAAACATGCAAAACATTGTTTTAGGTGAGAGACGGAAGCAACACAAAGGCGAGGGTGGGGGCAGGGAAAAGCCACGGGTGTGAAAGAAACATGGAGTTGGCAGTGAGGGAAGAAACTACGGGCGAAAAAGCAATACAGGGGGAGAAGCACACGAGGGAAATCACAGAGGGTGTGAGCGAGAAGCACATGGATTAGACAGGGCAATACGGAATGTTGAGGGGAGGGAACAGATGCATAGCAGGAAGACAGCTGGAAAACAAATGCACTCTTGTGCAGTGCTTAAGACATAAGAAACAAGCATTTGCAATGCAATAGGTCTCGCATTAGGAATGTTTGAGCTATTGGTATTGTAAATGACACATTTTTTATTTATGTGTTGGTTTTAAAAATAGCGAAATTAATACTTTTGTCATTTACAATGACCAATATGTTTTAACTTTCGCAAATGTGACACCTATAGCATTTGTAATGCAATATGTGTTGTATTTATGTGACTTACATGTATTGATATTACAAATAACTCCTATGCCGACGACACGCAACTCCTCTTCACATGCGGGAAAGACCATGAGTTTGTGGGAGAGAGAATCCGGGACTGCCTTGCGCTGGTCTTCGACTGGTTCCAGCGGAACGGTCTGAGGGCCAACTCGGGAAAGTCTGAGATTCTTTTTTTTGGTTGCGTCGCCGATCCGGAGTGGCAGCTTTGGTGGCCGTCCGACATGAGTCCTCCTGTACAGTCCTCAGTGGTGGCCAAAAACCTGGGCGTCAAGCTCGACAATCAGCTGTCGCTCCGTACTCACATCCTTGGCCTGGCCGGCACCTGCTACGGACTATTGAAAATGCTCCGCAAATTTCTGCCTTTGTTATCTGAGGAGCACAGGAGGATTACAGTGCAGGCTCTAGTCGGTTCGAGGCTAGATTATGCCAATGCTCTTTTTCTTGGCCTTCCCGATTATCTGGTCCAGCGCCTGCAGGTGGTGCAGAACTCTGCTGCCCGGGCGATTTTTGGTCTAGGGAGACGAGCTCGAGCGTCTGGGTTGCTCCAGTCGCTCCATTGGCTCCCCATCAGGAAGAGGATCCAGTTCAAATCCCTGACCCTGATGCACAAGGCTCTGCATGGTTCAGGAGCGGGATACCTGCAGAGGAGACTGACTTTTTATCGTCCGGCTCGTTCCCTCCGTTCGGAAGCTCTTTGCAGAGCAGTGGTTCCACGGGTGAGGAAGGCTCGTGCGGGAGGGCGGTCTTTTGGCTGCAGAGCTCCCCAGCTTTGGAATCAGCTTCCATTCTCTCTGCGGAGTACTGTTAATTTACTCCAGTTCAGGAGGGGCCTGAAGACCTGGCTTTTTAACTCTTAGTGTGTTTTTATTGCTCATTGCCGTTTCTGTTCCGTTTTTGTTGCTTGTTTTTAGCTGTGTTGTGTTATTTCATTATGAGTTGAGGGTGGAAAGCGTCGGGACACTCCCTGTGAGTAGCTGCACGCTATATAAAAGCTCCATAACATAACATAACATAACAAATAACAATGGCTTTTAATTTATTTTTAATAATTAATACTTAAATAAAAGTTATTGTAATTTACAATGGCAATAGCTTAAACTTTTGTAAATAACTTTTATGTAGGTTATGTTCAGTGTATTTTATTGTGACGAAAATCCAAGAACAGAAGTGAAATATTAACATATTTTTGTGACATTTGTAATAAAGCTTGAAACATTGAGAGAACATATTTGAACCAGTTGTTGTTGAATGGTTGCACAGATTGATGCTGTGGTGGCGCTGATTGATGTTGTGGTGGAGACGAGTGATGTTGTGGCGTTCAGTGATGTTGTAGTAGCGCATAGTGATGTTGTGGTGCCCCTGAGTGATGCTGTGGTGGTGCTGAGTGATGCTGTGGTGATGCGATAGGTATATCGGGCTTTACGCAACACAAGGTCCCCGTCAGTGAAATCCAGCACGCGGAGCAGGAATAACTGGGGGCAGCAGCACAAAGCATTTGGTTTTAATCCACACACATTAGTTAATGTCAGCGCTGAAAAGTTTGCTTTTAGTAAAGTGCCGCTGCTGAGGGCTGCTAAGGGCTTGCTCCTCTTCGTTCCTTTGATCAAATGATGGCTTCCCCCGTGCCCTCCCCCTACTGCTGCTCGTTCTTGGAGTATATTTACCATCAGGAGGTGGGGAAGTCCATCTCATGAGACCCACCTCCCTGTGCCTGTCCTCAACCACAGGAAAACCTCTCTCATCCTACAACTTCTCCAGCTGGACTCCTGCAGGGTTTCTAAGGCAGGCAACATGTTGGAGAACTCTCTCTCGTGATGGCAGACGGGCACCCCAAAGCGGGGACCCCGGTGAGCCCCAACTGTATCACCAGCACCTCTGTGCCTTTGATGCTGCGGCAAGGCTATAATGGGTGTAAACAGAGCCTATCAAGACTGTGAGGTTTTGCATTCGGTGAAAGAGATGTGAACCAGTGGTTAGTGAATCAGCTATGGCACCAGCACTTGCGAGGTCTGCGAACTGCGTGATCCTGAGCAGACTACTTTATTTTGTTGTTTCTCAGTTATCCCCGTATCTGCTAAATTGTAAATGCTTCAATGAAGGGTAACTGTGAGTTCTGAGTACTGCTTTTGAAAACACTTTATTTTCCTTTGCTACGGAGGCAAATTAGCATTAATTGACATCTTCAGTTTCCAAAAAGCAATCAGAAGATTAGAGGCATACCTCACTCTTACCACTGATCATTTACTCATTTGTCTTGTAAATAGAAGAGCCGTTATTCAGAAAATGGGATATTTTGGGATTTTACAGGGCTCTCATGTTTCCCGATTCCGTGTCCGAGTAACTCGTCCAGTTCAAATTAGTTTATTTGTCTGCTGGTGTTTTTAACCCTTACTAGCCATCAAAAACCTGTGGCAGCAAGTACCAAAGCAAGGAAAACAAGTCAAAGCCTTCTGGCCTGGTGCGCAGCCTGGAATTTAACACTTGGGCAACAGGAGAGCGCGCTGACATTTTAACCCACACCCTGTAGATGGTAAGCTGCCTGCGGGCCTTGCTGGGGCTGGGAGAGAATGTTTCTTCTGTCAGGCTAAGTGGCTCTGCGCATAGCAGGAAGAACTCTGACGTAATGCCCTCACATAGTGGCGATCACTACCATTAAACCAGCTGCACAACTCCCTGCCCGATACTAACAATACTCGGGCAGTGCTGAGACCAGAACTGCACTGGCACACACCGCAGCAGTGCACAGACAAGGGCCCACGCAACAAGCCGTACATTGCGCTGTGGTCCTTGTGATTGATGACGGACACCCACCCCTGCATCGGTTTTGTGGAACAGAAACTCCTGGGGTGTCTGTGCCTTCGCGTGCACCATCGAACACCTCTGACTGGGAGTTGTGCATCACAGAAGCCGTCCCTGAACCTGTGTAGACTGGGGGTGGGGGGAATTGTGTACCTATTGTGAAGCGCTCCGACACCTTTGGGTAAAGTCCGCGCTATATAAAAACGCATAAAATAAAATAAAAAACCTGAGCCTCGCTGCCTGGACAAGGAGGTGTGTATGCAAGCCTCACCCTCTGCTGACCCGACAGATGGGCAAGTTAAGTAGGTGCTTCTGCTGCCCGCACAAGGAGTGCTCTGCCAGTGGTGTCGTAGGAGCTGGCAGCACTCTCCCTCTCTGAGATGCCCGGCCGAGGGCTGCGCAGTTTTATTCCTCTCCTGCCTGTGTCTCCTCCCGCGCCCACCATTGCAGCAGCTGCCAAGGCCGTGAGTCTCCTGAAAAGTATGACTACCTCCGGACAGGCAGACGAGGAGGCGGGCGAATGAAACATTAAGCAAGGCGCCCGGGGGCGGGATGGGGGTGACAGGCTGCGAGCCACGAGCGCATTGTTAAAAGTGTACGCTTGTATTATTCATAAAGTGAGGCATGCGTTCTGGGTAAAACTGAAAAGTAAAAAATAAGGCATGCCCGCTAATATTATAAACAAGGAGCGAGGGGCGCGAACCAGGTGCCATGGAAACAAGCTCACGCGCGCGACCAAATCCCAAGGCGTGCGTCGACGCGCACGACCCAATCCCAAGGCGCGCTTCGGAATCAGACTCTGCAATGCTCCTCAATGTGCACGTGGCCAGCTCTTGTCTCCCCTCGTTGTCGGCTGAGCCGACAGCTATAGTCTCACGGCGAGAGCGCACTTTCGCCAAGGCGAGACCTAAAATGCAGCTCCCTAAATGCGAACACTGAAGGGCACAAGTGAATAGGCAATGTCACAGGGGAGGGACAAACGTAGGTGGGACAAGGTAAGCCATTGAATAAGAAGTAGGCAAATAAGAGTAACAAGCCCACAAAATATATTTTGCAACTAGATAGCTGTGCTATCTTGTAAGGTCAACCAAAAAAGGAACAACAAAAGTTCACGGGAATATAATAATACAAAACCCACATACGTCATTAACAATCTGGCAAGAGAAACAAATCACATCAAAAATAATAAAGTGAACAATGCCAAATACAACATTTTAGTTAGGTTTATGTGGTACCACTGCTGACTCACTCTCAATTACATTCCAATGCAAAATATCTCTAACTTACTGACATACAACAAAGCCATTATTAGTGATGCAGCAATCAATTAATTAATGTGTCAAATGTAAAAACTGGTATTTCTAAAGATGCATTCAACATATCATTGTGGTACCATAGTTTTGATTAAAATTTCATTTAACACTTCCGACAAGTATTGTGGCACCACTCTTACAAGGCAGCACGGCATATATTACTACTGTGTTTCTTCACTAAAACCCTATCGCTTTAAAGTAGTCCAGTCTTTCAATTTTTTATTTTCTGTTTCAATCTTCAATCTTCACTATAGCTGTAAAATACTGATCAATTGCAATGAGGTAAACTACTTTCACTTAAACAATTAGCACACTTCATTATTCACTGAGGTAATCCCCTGACATCATGACATTTCACATTCATTAAAACTCTCCAGAGGAGCTTAACCTTGTTACGAGGCTCTGGCAATGAATGCTGCAGAACATTTCAAACGGTATAATACCTATTCCCAGCAAGGGAGTGTATCACTATTTCTAATGTAACTACTTTTACTACTCCATCCAATCTAAGATCAGATTTCTCTCTATGCACCTTTACAGTAACTGGTATTGTACACAAACAAATTCACCAGTCAAAAAGGTTGCCATATATACACATATATAATTGCAATCATTCCAACTAGAAGTAGTGAGCAACAGCTGTATGAGAATCATTTGATAATACTCACACCACTACTTCATCCACAAAGTCCAACTTTTATTTTTATGTTTTTTCAGTTTTTGTCCTGATGAGAGAATTACTACATCGCTTCAGCTTTAGATGAACGCAAAATATGACACAGCCGGCTATCCCTTGTATCAGGATAACAAACTCACAGCAATCTATAGTTTGAAACAGGTGAAACTTTCATCATGGCCATGACGATCCTCCTGACTGCATCAATAACAAACAATAAGGGATGGAAGTTATAAAAGCCAACAGATAGTTGAATAGATATCATCAGTGTAAAGAAATGCCTCTTTTTGCACGATCACTGCAAACATTTTCGTCTGATGCTGCTGGCTGTTTAACGCAGAGTGCACTGAGGCCTATAACAAGAACTTGGTGCCAGCGCTCGGACCCATAAAAGTGTAAGTTTGATTGGCTAATACCCAATTGGCATAATTTAACTTACTTATAAGTCTTTAGTAGATGGTAACGGGGTGCCTAGGGCATGTAAGTTAATGTGTACATCATGGGCTGCAGCACAGAGTTTGACACAGTTAAACATGTCTCCCAGCCTGTCACTGTTGACCGGTATAGCAGTTTTAAACCGCTAACTCGACTTTGCCATTTAAACTCATGACAAAGTCCAGACCTCCCTTTTTAATAAGTTATACAAGTCACCTCTGCAGCAGGCCTATCAAGTCCCCTGGCAGGGTGCTGTATATTAAAAGGTAAGGCATGTATATTTATAAGTCCCAACAGTGAAAACTTTAAATTGTTGTTTTTACTGTGGGTGGTCTTGTAGCCCCATTGCTGAGTACAGGGTTACACGATAACTCAGCAGATAAAATCCCAATTAGCATATATCAGCCAAAAAAGAAAAGAACAATTTCAAAAAAGGAAGCAAGAAAACGCATCTCCCAGTTGAAACCTATATCCAGATTGTTTTCCTTTAATTATGGCATCTCCGGTTCAGATACTGAGAGTTCTGGAATTTGAAGTTTTGGAAATTTGTGATACTCGTATCAGTCATGGAGAGCTACCTTTTCTTAGGAGCCTGCTACCTCCGTTCAGCCCCATATCTGGTACAGAGGATTTTTTTCGACTTCAACCTGATAAGCCGAGAGACCAGGGAGGGGGGTAAACAGTTTGGCATGCCCATAGGCAGTATCCTTTCTGTAATGGCAGGTGACCAGATTGGATGTGCCCACTAATAAACGTACTAGATGGACTTGCTCGTTCTTGCGCTGTGCTACTGGGGCGATGCTCGCCCAGGGCGGCAGGTGGTCTTTGAGGGCCTGCATGCTTCTATGAGAATGGGGGGAAATCTGTAACAGGAAATGAAGGAGCAGGACTTACTAGTCACCAACCCAATCCATCGTGGACGCATGACCACTTTCTCACAGTGGTAAACTGTTCAGTCACTTCAAAACTTTCAAGCCAATTCTGTATGAATGAGCAAGTGTGCTGAAAAGTATGTAAGCTATGATTTACAGGTAGTGTGTTTATATGACGAACTAGTTGTAGTACAAACTGAAATAACCAGCACTGATTTCATTATGTATAAACATAGCCTGTTGTACTGCTTCACATTTTCAAACTACTGACTAAATAATTGAGTTCCATAATTATGCTCATGTTTAACAGTGTTCTGCTTTCATGAGAAGCAAGCCTGCAGATATGGCGCGCATCGGAATTTGAGGGCAGCAAAATATGGCCAGACACAATGCACCAGTAGTCCATGACACTGAAGGGGACAACAAATTGTGGACTGTGGAATAACAGAATGTCTTCACTCACATTCATTTTAGCCAATGGCTGATGTGGGCTGACCCTGTGCCCCATGCTATAAGCTGTGGTGGGTGAAAGCAAAATGTGAATGACGCTGCACCAGACCAATCAATGAAGAGGGCTCGCTAGAAGCCTCTTCCAGTATGTCTAGTATATATTTTGTTATTAAAAACAACAGATCTTGACTAATGCAAGACCTAAAAACATGTTAAAAGGGAGCCTAGTGATTATTTCCATCTCAAGATCAAGTAATACCTAGGGCCACTGGATTTATGCGATTGTGCAGTCGCAGCATTTCTTGCAGGATGGATTTGCTGCTTTTGCCACATGATCCATCAACTGCTGCATAATCTGCAGATTTTAACCAAAGAATTGGTTCTATCTCAAACGGTTCAAAAGTTACTAAAAACACAGCAACACGTTTAGCCGCAGTGTAAGGCCCTTTGCAGAGTGACTGGTCACCTTTCTGTTGCTTATTTCTACATTAGGTGTTACACTGGTACCAATGAGGTGCAACATATGCCCAGAGGGAGTTAACAAGTATAAAAATAATAAAATAATACAATAAAATGTGGCGGATTATGCCGCACAATTTGCCTTTTCTTGCCTCAAAATGTAGTCAACCATATTGCATAATGTGGCTCTCCTATGCCACATAATTCCAGTGGCCCGAGTATACCACCAGACTACATCATGATCTCTCTACATAAAGTGGCAGGCAGCCAAGATTCCTCATGCTTTACAGGCTCCCAACAGTGTTTTGCTGTGCAACTAGAGAGTCTGCAGTCGAAAGTCTCTCCGTGCTTTTTTAGGTCGAGCCTAGGGCAGTGCTCATGCGCTGTTCTAGGAAAACGACCTCTTGGAATCACTCATGCCTTTTCACATGCTCGTGCGTGTGGTTTTTTTTCTCGCATTTTTCCTATTGGGCTTTGAGTACGAAGACAGCATGCAATTGGGCAAAGGCAGGTGCATGTCCTACCTTTCCCAGGAAATGTATCCGCCCACGGCCTACGGCTTGCAGTTACGAGCAGTGGCACGCAGTGTGCCATCTGTTTGGGGTCAGATTTCAAAGATTGTTTTTCGTTTAGCGGCCGCGCTTGTTCGTTTAGCTTTTGCACGGCCGCGATTGTTAATGCCTCCTCTCCTATTGTTCTTCTTTTTTCAATGGACGAACCACTTGTATACCAGAACGATGAGATAACCAACCCACGGCCTCTGAAAATGCCTGCCTTTATTCTTCTCCGTTTGTTTTTGATTGCGTGTAAAATGTGCCTTATTTTTGTTGTCTCGCACACTGGCACTTAATTACAGTATCCGAGCAACGCTCTGTTAAATGCAGAGGTTTGTCTGTGACTGCAGGGCAGCATGAACTTCAATCGCTGTAGGGGCTGCTATGCTTTTCATCCTTACCAGGTTGGTAAACCAAGTGCTATTAACTTGCAGCGCTTCGAGGCTGTTCCAGAAGCACAAGACGATGCAGTACATGACCGT
Organism: Lissotriton vulgaris; assembly: GCF_964263255.1. Classification (NCBI taxonomy): domain Eukaryota; kingdom Metazoa; phylum Chordata; class Amphibia; order Caudata; family Salamandridae; genus Lissotriton; species Lissotriton vulgaris. Next base: position 838,700,434 of record NC_141691.1, on the reverse strand, counting down.
CGTGGAGTTATTATTATTAAGCTTGTGCTTGCAGCATAGTGATTTGAGAGAAGGCTTTAATAACATGAGACCCTAAGCCTGTTCACCCATGCATTGTTTTTTCCAGTTTAACCCCTGGCTCTCCTGCTCCTGCCAGTGCCTACAAAAAGCACTCCAAGACCGGCTTTGGGTGGAGTCCGGGCTATGTAAAACTGCAAGAAAAGCTTTGAGGACATTTTGTACTTCATTGATGTCGCTGAGATCGGACGTTGACGGTCCTGGTGAGGGACTGGCCTATGGCTTACGAATGAGGAAAGGAAGGGATGGAAGAGGGGGGGGGGGGGTTTCAGAATACGTTTTGCAGCAGGGACTGCGGCCTCCTGTGGTGGGGTGTCCACGGAAAGCTGGGTACAAACTTTTGGTGACAGCTTTTAAGTATACAAAAACTCTGCATGGGGTGCTTGACTAGGGATCGATAAATAGGCCTTTACAGCCTCGGACCGATGTCTGTACAGTGACCTGCGGCAGCTGTTTGAAAAACATGTGAGATCACATCTAATGTGAGTTGGCACTAGCATAGCGCGCTACCACTCCAAGGAGCATCTTGGCGCTTCGACTCCTAGTTATCAGTTAACAGCAGAGTGTCGTTGGTAAAAACTACCTGTCTGCGGGGAGGATCAAAGTAACGCTGTGCATCCGTAGTCTGACGGAATAGATCCAAGTCTTTAATAGTTTTCTGAATTTTTGCTCTGTTGCAGATTGACGCAGGGACGGAGGTAGTTTGTTCCATGCCTTGGTGCCAATAACTGCTATGGATTTTCCTCCTCTAGTCATCATCCTAAACCTGGGAACATGGAGAAAATTTGCTGTGGAGGACCTGAGTGCCCGTGACGGATGTTATTGTCTAAAGTACTTGCGCAAATACAGTGGGCCTTGATGATGGAAGGCTCTGTATGTGATGGTAAGAACCTTAAACAGGATGCGCTTATGTACTGGGAGCCAATGTAAGGCATCCAATGCTGCAGAGGCCGAGGACTTTCTAGGCAGTCTGAGGACCAACCTAGCAGCTGTGTGCTGGACCATTTGAAGTCTGTGCAGGGCTGATTTATTTAGCCCTGCATACAGACTGTTACAATAGTCCAGCCTAGATGTTATTAGTGCTACAGCAACCGTTCGTCTGGCACTCAGAGGGAGAAGGTCAAAGAATTTTCTGAGACCCCTAATGATACTAAAGCATATCCCTGCTACTTGTTTGGCTTGTTAGTTAAATGACAGGGTATTGTCAAATTTAAAGCCCAGGTTACGTGCTACATTGATAGTCTTTGGGGGGGATACTACCTTTTCGGGCCACCAATCTTGCGGAGAAAAACAGTTGTTAGGCCCAAAAGGCACAATCTCTGTTTTAGCCGAATTACATTTTAAGTGGTTGTGTGTCATCCACGTAAAGGTTGCTGACAGGCATTCTCTCAATGTCAGTTCCGCATTAGATTGGTTCTTATCAAGAGTCAAAACCAACTGGGTGTCATCAGCGTAGGCAATTGTGCTAATATTGAAGGAAGAAATGAATTTTAATAGGGGGACCATATATAGGTTAAACAAAGTGGGGCTCAAGCTTGAACCCTGTGGGACCCCTGTTTTCATAAGTTTTTCTTCGGAGCAGAGATTGCCCAGCATGACGATCTGACGACTGTGCACCAGATAGTTTTTAAACCATTCGAGTGCGGTTCCTGCTATGCCTGCATTAGCAAGGCGATGTAAAAGGATAGCATGGGAATAATTGAATAACAAATCCTTCGTCTGCTGTGTGTCATTGCAGGCAGTTTAACCAACAGAGCATTACCTCTTGCATCTTACATCTTGTGGTGACCGTCCTCCAAATGCACGAGTTTCTCATCTGCTGTCACACCGTCTGTGTGCATCATCAGTATATTCCTTCTCCTTTCCATTCTCACTCTCTTGTTATTTTTAACCCCTCCCATGCTCATGACGAGCTCAGCTCGTCATGAGGCACAGTTGCGCTGTGCTGATGATGATGAGCTGAGCTCGGCGTTCACACGCGGGGCTAATTCCCCCGCTGTGCTGAACGTTCCGAATAACGGGCGTGGTCATGACGAGCTCAGCTCGTCATGAGCACAGTGCCACCGTGCAGCATGAAGAGCTCAGCTCGTAACAAGCACTGTGGTGCTCCGCGCCCCCCTCCCCCCAGTGCCGTGGGGGAATTAGCGGCGAAGGGTTAATGTAGACTTATCACAGGCTCAAAAAAACGGTCACACATCTCTCCCGACCTCAGATCCCTAAACTGGCTACCATACGAAGCTAGAATACACCTGAAAATAGCATGCATGGCTCACAAGGCCATATACCACAACTCGCCCAGTTATCTCGCGCAGAAACTGACAATCTCGGGTGGCACAAGAGATACAAGAAGCGCAAAGAACCTTCTTCTGAAACCCCAAAGATTCCACAAGATGAAGACATATAAACGCTCTTTCTCTGGGATGGCCCCCAGGATATGGAATTCCCTTCCTCCAGAAATCAGACTTATCCCATCCACGGCTTCCTTCAAGAAAGAAGTAAAATCCCTACTCTTAGCTAAATTCACATGAATTTAGTCTAATATACCTTTGTTCTCATTATGTCTCCTCCAGAAAACTTTGCAGAGTTGTCCTTCCATACTCCGCTGAAACCTTCACCATGTTTCATCTACTTAATTTGTTTTGCACATCTATGCTGGACATATTTTCTGAACGTTGGCCCACCTTTACGACGTTGCTACCTCACCTGTTTTACATTTGCCTAATGGGTTTGCTCATGTTTGTTCGATATATTTTGTTTGCTTTCATTCCTTTAGTACTGTACAGTTAACCTCCTTTACACTGTTGCCTCCCCACCTTGTTTACATTTGATCAATTTGTTTTTGCTCAACTTTGTTTTATATCTTGTTTAGCTTTAATCTGTTTTTATCCTACTTGTGTGTAAAGCGCTCTGATATCTGCAAGGATCTTGTTTGCGCTCTATAAAACTTTCAAATAAATAAATAAATGAGGGTTTTGTAGGTATTAGAGCTGCAGCCAGACAATACCAGTATTGATCAAAAACTCAATTTACAAAATGAGGTGTTTAAGAGCGTGCCATAACTGTTGGCATGGTTTAGGACTTGCTGCCGCTTTTCATTTGTATTTTTCGTCGCCATAAGAGGCCTCCTTGAGTAAGCCACTGATGACAGCTTGTGAGCAGCGCAGTTTTGAACCTGTAGTTACATCGAAGCAGCTGTCGTTTGCTTATTTATTTATTTATTTATTTATTGACATTTGTAGAGCGCGGCGAATACCCGTGGGCGTCTCGGCGCTAATTAAGGGATGGATCAGCAACTGGGGTAAATACATTCATTCTTCATCATACCATGCCAGATTTTGGGGGACAGGGCTTTTTTTTGCTACAATGATCACTGGCTGGTAACAGAGAGGACTTTACATCGACCAGCACCCAGGGAGCTCCGATGTCCTGACAAATCAAGCAAAAGCTTATTGCTCCAACTGAGTATGTCTGTGCCTTATATGCAGCGTGGGGTAGACAGAACACAGAAGCGAATCTGCACATAGCAAACACCTGGTCCGATGCTCTAGCAGTTAATCAAGGTATCAATTTCTGACATAACAATCATTATTACTAATGTGCTTGTATATTCATTTATTTGATAGCTTTTTTGGACAGCATATGAATGGTCTCGCGCCATTTATTTACCCCAAATTTTAATATCTTAAATGGCTAATGTAATAGATAATGTGCTGCCGGCTAAAAACGAATAAGGTCCCAAAGGCGAGACCTATTGGCTATGCTAATGTTTGTCTTTTCTTTCTGTTTTGATTGCCTGGACTCCTGAGTCCCAGCAGCAGCTGACAGGATTATGGGGCGGGGTTCCCTGGCTGCAAGCCAACCCCTAAAGAAGCGCTCTCGTTTCGTTCTTTTGATTTGTAACAGGTCGTTCTCAATCAGACGCTCTTGTCACATGAGCGCAGAATTCCACAGTCTTGGGTTAGAATGAGGGGGGTATCGCCCTTTTTTCACCCCCCAGCTCCGCACAGAGGGCTGACCTAGCTAACTCCTGTGCGAGGACCATCGCACGAAAGTTTGAAACTACTATTGGAAAATAAAATTTCCACTTAAACGTATATTGTAACGGGGGCAGTGAGGAACTTAAAGTAGGGGACACAAAGTGTTTCACTATATGAACAAATCGGGCACACTGAAGAAGTGTTGAACGGTATGGTGAAACTGCTAGTGATAGTGACTTCGGACGCCCTGACTTCAGTTTGAGGGAAACGAGAAGAGGATGGAGTTGTGAAACACCCTCACACAGAACTGTCAGGCAAACTCTTATTTCCAGGATTTCAAAATGCTCAACGTTAAGAATGGCCAGCATCTTCATGCTCCATATTGACCACCCAGTGAGCTCGTGTTCACGAAATGCACTAGTGATATTCAGAAACTTCTGCAACGCACCACCACCGTCATATCTTAGGTGTGTAATTATAGGGCAAAGTCGAAACGGGTACTGTGTGGACAAGTCTAAACCCAAGCCTGGCGCACAGCTCGCCTCTACTGGCTGCATAGGAATGTGCGCACGGAGAAGGGGTGTGGGTGGATCGTTGTACACAGAACAAGCCCACACCTGAACCCACACCGCTCGTACCCCAGGACCGAACTACAGAGGTCGACCCCTGAGATCAGCGGTACCCACGGCTGACAAGGAGGGCAGACCCCACCACCCCGCCTTCCACGGATCACATGAGCAAGCAGTGTGGAACTAAACATTTGTCCCGTGACAGCGCGGTGCCCCCTCCTGCCCTCCATGAAACCTTGGCGCGCGACGGTCGCTTTACCCCGAACTGAGGTCCTGCTGCACCGTCAGCAGCCGCTCGCGCAGGGTCTCCAGCATCATAACACACTCGGCTCGTCCCAGGAGGTACAGCTTCGAACGCTACCGCTTCAGTCCGTTCCACTGCAACTCGCGAGGGGCGGGTCTCCTCAGACTAGCACGCCCACCGTCGAACTGTCGCTGCAACAGAAACCGCCCACCTGTCACTAAGCTCCGCCCTCCGGAGTTTTCTATTTCCTCAGAACACTGCAGAGAAGACTCCAAGACGCTCGGTTTCTCATTGGGTTGGTAAATGAAGATGGTTGAAGGACTAACTTAACTGGGGCTTAACGCCGAAAACGCGGCGGCCATTTTGGAAAGGGAATAATCCGTTAAGTGAACTGGAAAATCCAACTAACGGGAGGAACATATTGCTGCGCGTAAATATGTTGTAGTTGCGTTTTCACTTTCAGATAGCGGAAGTCTCCTCTGTTAACACGTCAAGTCGCGATCTATATCAGGCTAAAAGGAGAAATATGAGAAGGTGTGTTTTCTAAACACACGCCACTGACTTCAGTACAAGCTGTAGTGTCTGGTAGGGGCAGGGATAACCTAAGCCACAAAGTGGGGCCTAACTTTATATGCGCTGTAAAGACACACAGACACTATCTGTAGTTTAGGGGCCGAAGACCACGAGACGGTCTCGCGCCCGTTTATTTATACCTGAGGGCTTGACACGCCCCCAGGCTTTGTGCGTGCGTGTGTGCGTGTATGGACAGGCCGGGTGGCTCCGTCAGTACATCCCTCCAAACTCACAGTTCTTTAGCCCGGGCCACTTTCGTTTTCAGTGGCGCGGAGACCCCACGCATAGTCTTTGAGTCTTTGGCTGGGGGTCGGGTTTGGTCGAAGATGATACCTTTGACTACGCTGCCCTCCGGCCATTCCTTCTGGCATCGGCTCTGCAGAATTGCGTGTAGGACTCAATCGGGTGACACTTGTCTCGGGTTCTGGCCTGGACGGTGATGGTTCCCGGTCTGGCTGACTCGCCGGGGTCTCTGGGAGAATAGGGTCATCATCATTGCATTCGGTGTCCTCCAGCGTCTGATGTCTCGGGATCCCTTCCGTGGGAGCCCGCTTAAACCATGATATGTTCCGTGTCACGGCCCTCGTGCCATGGGAGGCCGACACCATCGTACCGTGGATGTTCACGATCTCCCACACTTCGAGTTCGAACGTGGTCTGATATTTCCAGTTGCGGTGTCGGGTCTTCAGCACAACATGGTCTCCCACCGCTAGGGGCCGGACGCTCGCTCCTCTCGCCCGGCTCGCTCTGTCGTTCGTGCTTTGCCTTCTAGCTTGGGTTGCTTCCTGGTTTATCTTGGGAGATGTCCATCCTGGGCTTGTTGGTATGCAGTCTCGTGGTGTCCTCCGAAACATGATGTGCGCTGGAGCACACTTAGTAGTACAATGCGGTGTTTGCCGGTAGGCACTCAGTAATTGCGCCAGACATTCTTCCGGCAGTTCTCCTTGCTCCACACCGATATGCAATGCCCGGTTCATTGTCCGCATAAATCTTTCAACCTCGCCGTTCGCTTGAGGCCACTGTGGCGTGATCTTCCGGTGGTGTATTCCTCGCCTGTGCAGGTAGGCTTTGAAGTTGTTGCCCCGAAATGGCGGCCCGTTGTCTGACCTTATCTTATCAGGAAAACCCAGCATGGCAAATGTTCTATCCAGCTCTGGCTTCATGTGGTTGAATGCGGTGGAGGGTACCACCTCCCCCACGGGGAATTTTGAACACGAGTCAATCAGCACCAGGACCTGCCGGCCGTCTGGAATGAACCAAAGTCTATGCTTATCTTTGACCATGGGGTATCACACAGGTAGTCCGTGATAATGGGATGTGGCGCCGGCTCTTGTCTGGTGATGACACATGAGTGGCAGTTGCGAATTACCTCCTCGACCGCTCCGTCCATGCCCGGGAACAACACTCTCCCACGCAGACGAGCCTTCATCTTGGCCACTCCCTGGTGACCCTGGTGAGCAAGGCGGACCACTTCCCGTTGTAGGCTGGAGGGGATGACAATAGTGGCGCCTCGTAGGACTACCCCATGGGGGCCCGTGCAGAGTTCGCTTTGGGCCCGCCACATCTGTTGTCGAAATGTCTGTTCCTCCGGCGTCAGCGTCCGCCAGGTTGTCTGCGCCAGGGCAGAAGATGACCTCAAATCTGTATGTTTGGAGCTGGACGGCCCAGCTCTCTATCAGGGGCGGCGCCAGCCTGGCCGACCCCCCGAATAGCGGCACCAGAGGTTTGTGGTCCGTGACCACCTTGAACTCGTGTCCGAACAGGTACAAATGAAAATGTTGACAGGCCCACTTTATAGCGAGCACCTCCCTCTCAATCTGCGCATAGCGCATCTCCGTCGCTGTCAGTGCCCGGCTTGCGTATGCCGTGGGTACCCATTCCTGGTCTTCAGTCTTCTGCATCAGGACTGCCCCCAGCCCTACCGGACTGGCGTCCACGACCACCTCTGTCTGCCTGTGTGGCCGGAAGTAGGCCATGACCTTGTCATCTATGAGGGCGTCCTTTACTGCCTGGAATGCTTCGTCCTCTTTCGCGGACCACGTCCATGGGTGGCCCGACTTGGTGAGAGCGCGTAGGGGTTCCAACAGGGACGCCAGGTTGGCGATGAAACGGCCACAGTATGTGGCCATTCCCAAGAAACTGCGTACTTCCGTGGCAGACGTTGGCTTGGGGGCTGCGCAAATGGCGTCGGCCTTCTTCAGGTCCACTCTCAGACTGTCACGGGAGAATATATATCCAAAGAATTCTACTGACTCATTGTAGAATGGACACTTTTCGCGGTGCAGCGTGAGCCCATGGTCAGCTTGTCGTTGAAGGGTGGCTCGAAGATGCCCATGGTGCTCCTCAAGCGTTTTGGAGAAGACTAGAATGTCATTGCTTAGGTTTATTACACCTGGAAGTCCGGAGAGTGTCTCTTTGATCGCATTTTGGAACACTTCGGCGGCGGACGAGACACCGAAGCTCAGGCGCTTGTACCTGCGGAGTCCGACATGGGTCGAAAACGTTGTAATATTTCGACTGTCAGGGTGCAGCTCTAGCTGGTGGTAGCCTGCGTTTAAGTCCAGTTTGGAGAACCACCTGGCTCCGTTTAGATCAGCTACTATATCGTCCATTGTAGGCGTAAGGTGCCTTTTCCTTTTGATTGCCTTGTTGGGGAGTCGCATGTCCACACAGAGTCTTATGGCCCCTGGTTGTTTGGGCTTGGGGGCCACCACGAGGGGTGATACCCAGGGTGTCGGGCCCAATACTTTCTCGATGACTCCTAATTCTTCGAGCTTTTTCAGCTCCTCCTCCACCTGCGGCCGCAGGTGGAAGGGCACTCTCCTGTGGCGTAGTGCTGTCGGCTTTACTGTGGGGTCGATGTGCAGCTTGAACATCTTTCCTTTCAGACAGCCGAGTCCTCAGAAGAGCGCCGGGAAATCACTCAACATGGCGTCCCCGTGTCGCTCGTGAATCTGGTTGGCGAAGAACACCAGTTGTAGGTCCTCCGCGGTGTGGCAGCTGAGGAGTGTGCCTCGTCTTCCTCCAGTCACTTGGAACTTCGTGTGTTTTTCTTGGCCGTTGCACGCCACTGTGACGTCGATGACCCCCGCAGAGGCAGCGGGTCGTCACTGTCGTATGTGTATATCCTGGCCTTTGAGGGAGACAGCGGCGGGTGGGGAGACAGTTGTTCATACTGCGAGTTGTCAATCACATTTACCGACGCCCCGGTATCAATCAGAGCTTGCACGGGGGATCCCTCGATGTGGACCTCACACATCTGCGGGGGCCGTCTCCTTGATCCATCACGACCTACGAAGGAAACGAAGAATACATCATCATCCTCATCTTCGTCCATGCAAAATGCGGCCTGCGCGGTTTCACCGCGGGGTCCAGGGTCTTCGAGCGAGATTTGGCGCACCCCTTGGCTGACACCTCTACCGCTTGTGCCGGTACAACGACTGCCACTGCTGCGGCACACTTTGGCAAAATGGTTCATCTTTCCGCAGTTGGAGCACGTTTTGCCACGTGCTAAGCATCGGCCATGCGGCGGGTGATCCATTTCGCAATTCCCACATGAGGATCGCGAGGCTCCCGGTTGCTGCGGGCCATTCTGGGCAGGCGGACCTGGCCATCTGCGGATAACATCAACGTGTTCCTCCTTCACGGACACGTGTTTCGCTGGCATGGCAGGCCTGTCCAGCGCTGCTTGCATCGCCTCCGCCCTGGCATTGGAGAGTTCGTTCGACCTGGCCAGCACTAGGATCTCGTCTAGGCTGATGCGGGGCTGTCGTAGGCTAAGTCTTAGCTGAACTGACCTGCAGCCTTGGATGAGTTGCGCTCTGATTTCCAGTGTCCTGTCCGGCAGTTCGCAGGACGTCGCCAACTTGCGGAGTCTCGCGTAGTCGACATCGATCGATTCGCCTTCAGCCTGGCGGGCCTGACGCAATTTAAACCACTCATAGTCCGGGTTCGCACGGGGGTCGAAATGGCGATTGAGCGCCGTGATGGCGGCCATCTAGTCGTTACTATCTCCTCTATCCGGCAGGGTCTCGAATAGTTCGTATAGCTCATCGCACCCGTAGCACATAAGGAGCGAGCGTTTGACCTTTGCGTCCGTCTCTCTGACTCCAACAAAGTAATGTTCTAGGCGACCCAGCCAGAGGCGCCACACGCAGCCGCAGTGGCGGGATCAGATAATTCACTGAGTGGCGGGAGTGGGGCCGCCATGGCATGACCCGTCGTGGAAGGCACTGCGTTGGTGGCAGGGACCGGAGCTGGCGGACCTGCCTGCACTTGACCGGCGTTCGGTGGTGGCAAAGGTGGCGGAGTTGGGACCCGTTGGGCCGGGCCGGAGGCAGCAGCCCCCCCTGTTGCCAACTGGCTCATCTTCAGCAGCGGAGTGGCACGTGGCTTGCGCGCTGGAGCCGGCGTGTGGTTGAGTCACGTGGTGACAGGCTGCAGCACATGACTGGTGGGCCTTCCTCCCTCTTAGTACCAAAATATGTGTTTCCTGCGAGGCTGAACAGCCTCTCCAGACTTCTCAGGGCCTGAACGGTCGGCATGAGGGACTCTGGGGCATCTCCACCCCTCCGAACGGCACTGCCGGTTGCTCCGCGAGATGCATGAGCCTTGGCTGGGTTTCTCCTCCGCGCCCGCAAGAAGCGTGGGCGGTTGCGGGGGTGCGGCGAGGGCCGAGCCAGTCCCTCCGAGGAATGCCGCGTTGCCGCTCCACTCCCCTCCCACGGGCAGATGAACTCGAGCGCTGGGGTCGCGGGAGGCAGCCTTGGGAGCGTTGGCGTCGGAGCGGGCAGCAGCGTGGGGCAAACGGCGGACGTGCGGCCTCACGTGGAGGGCTCACTTAGGGCTCACCTCTTGCGCCACGATAGGCGCGAAGCACCCACCAGCAGTCGGCGAGGCCGGGTCCTGGCAGCACAGCGGGGCAACACCCGCGGGCGATTCTGGCCCAGGCCGAGGCTCCAGTGCAGGCAGCGCGATCGCCGCACAGACGGCGCCGCAGGACACGGCGGGCGCGTCCTCGGGGGCGAGGCGTGGGCAAAGTACCCGCCTCGTCGCCAGTGTAGTGTCTGGTAGGAGCAGGGATAACCTAAGCCACAAAGTGGGGCCTAACTTTATATGCGCTGTAAAGACACACAGACACTATCTGTAGGTTAGGGGCCGAAGACCACGAGACGGTCTCGCTCCCGTTTATTTATACCTGAGGGCTTGACCCGCCCCCAGGCTGTGTGCGTGCTTGTGTGCGTGTATGGACGGGCCGGGTGGCTCCGTCAGTACACAAGCCAATAGCGCTCAATTGGCTCATTATGTATGTGAAATAGAGGACTATCAAATCTTCTTTAATTAATTCATTGCATTCTTTTATGGATTTATTGCAAGTTTTAATTGTATTACATTTGGCAACGATCTGGAAAAACCTGCTTGTGCTACCTTAATGGATTGTTACTCAAAAAGCTTAAACTACTTCAAGGTAAAGCATCTGCTTTGAAATTGTAACTTGCGTATTAAAGAAAAAAGAAACCGGCACCCCTGAGCCCCATCAGTGACCATGTCATCGGTCGCCCTCTACCCAAGTGTCCCAGTTTCTGCTCGAGTTTCCATCTCTACCTTGTTGCATTGTCCTGTTTTCTTGGGAGTGTGGTGTCACTCCTGCTGCCATGGTAGAGTGTCTCCACTACGAGTAACCAATCTGTTAAAGTACAATTGCCCTATGCTTCCTTACTCAAGGACTGTCATAACAGAAAACACCCGCCATGTCTGTCGGATATGCCTTGCTGCGTGCCTGCTGTTTTGCTGTCTGCCTTTTCTGCTTTCTAGTGTTCTTAAAAGCCACAACGTGGAAGAAGACCTAATGTCCCTTGTTGATCCAACCCAGCTTTCTGCCCTCAGCAATCACATATTACTCATCTTGCCTGTTGTTTTTCTTACACACACTTGCAAGCTCCTATGTGGTAACCACCGTGTCTGCTCTTCCAGTTCTTCTTTGTGGTGTTAACCCGCTTACACCTTCATAAATAGGAGCATTTTGTAGGTATCTGTGGTGACAGGGACCCGTTACTGTCTTCGGAACAACAATTGTGAGTACTATATGTTTTTACATATTACCTCTCTCTGTGCTCCCGTCATGGCAGTTGAACCGCTGCCGTACATTTTAAATTGGCACAAGCCGCTTACAGCTCATATACACATAGAGTGAGCAGCCTTACCTGTGCCACATGTTCCTGCAATACCTCATCATCTTCTTCTGTGACGTGTGCCTGCCAAGTCTTCCTACCATTTGGTGACGTTTGGATGCACGGTGATGCCGGGAACCATCCGTTGCGGCGTCACCAGTGCGTCCCACCATTTTGTGTCAGGCGCCTTCCATCAATTAATCTGCAACTCTCAGCGCGCTACGCGCTCTGCCAACGTACTATGCTTTCCAATAAAGTTTATTGAAGTTGTCTTAGTGAAAGTCATCGCCGCCTGTAGTTCCCCTCAATTCTCCCCTGCCATGCCTTCTTCATTTTCTGAGTCAACTCCGCGTTAATCTACAATTAGCATTTACTTTTGTCTTCTCCATTAACTGATGTTCTGGTCAGTTTACATTGTTACTACATGATACTTTAATTTACAGTGCTTTGGTTCTAAGTTTCAGTAAAACAATTTTCATTGTTTGAGGTTTGCGTTTGATAGCCTGTGACCTTCCACTTATGCGTGGATACGTCACCTGCATTATTACTGTATGTTACTTAATCATGATAATGTTGTTTATACTGCTTTGTTTACAAGTTTCAGAAAGGAATTTTCATTAATTGAGCTATGCGTTGTAATAGCCTACTGGCTATGTGACCTTTCACCTTTCTTCAAATTCTTGCCCATGGATTTGTCACCTTCATTTTTAGTGCATGTTGTTTTATTTTAATTGACAGTACTATGTGATAGCATTTGACTATGTGACCTTCCATCTTTGTTCAAATTATTGCAGTGGATTTGTCACCTACATTTTTTCTACATGTTGTTTAATCTACAGTACTTTGTTCACAAGTTTCAGTGTGGGAATTGTTATTAATTAAGATATGTGTTGCAATAGTCTATTAGCTATGTGGCCTTCCACTTGTGTGTAGACTCATCGCCTACTTTTCCCTGTGTTTTACTTTACTTTACAGTACTTGATTTACAAATCCCCCTTCGTGGAATCTACTGCTTTGATTTTCTGACTGTGTTTTTCACTTTTTCACATGGTATCTGTGCGTTATTTCACACCTACTTACTGTCATGTTGGATTTATTTTATTCCAGCCTACACTCCTTGAGCTTGAGTGCAGTCGTCTCTATTCTTTTTCTGTGTGTGTAAGAATTTCCTTCTTGGTGTCACTTGTTGGGAGTACCTTTTTGTTCTTTTCGTTCTTGTGCTATTCGTTTTCAATGCTTGACATTCTCTGCTTATCATCTCCATCCTAGTCTGGCCAACCGGTGTGTCCTGCTGGTAACTTGGATGTCAAGTTCTTGTATTCTTCTGTTATTCGTTTTAGTATTACTGAGCATATGGTGGGAGATTTCCTTTTCTCACATTCGCTTCTTTGTGTATTCCTCGCTCTATTTTGTTTTTTCTACAACGTTTATGGCAAGATTTATCCTTATTGAAACCATTGTTTGACGTTTGCATTTCCTTATGACCATTCTCATTTGCTTCGTAAAGGGGAAAGAGGTGTCATGTCAATCATCGATAATTAATTAATTGCATTCTTTTATGGATTTATTGCAAGTTTTAATTTTGCTATTGCTATGCTTACTACTTGTATTATTAATTTGTTTCTGTTCCTTAAAGGGAGAAGGTGTGATGTATCTGGGTTTCAGTGCAATACATCTTTCCTGCTTATCTGTCTTGCTGCTCAGTCAGTGTTGATTTACTGTGGAATGTTGGTATGTGTGGTGATGTAGGAGAATGTTGGAATGCCTGTGTGTGGAGTGTCAGTTGGGAGTATGGGCTGAGCAGCAAGGAGGCTGATCTGGTGGGACTGTGTACTGAAGACCTAAACTTCATCAATAAACCTTTATTCCTTGTTCTTCACCTCGGCTAATGTACTTATTATGAGGACAAAATGTTCTAATGTTTCCCATCAATTAATGTGCAATACCGGCTGAAAAGATGGGACTGACTCAGGAGGTCATTACTTTCAAGTCCGAGGCACTAATGTAAGATCACTTATTTATTTTTATTTTGAAATGTTATAGAGTGTGGAGATGGCCGAAGGCATCATAGCACGTTACAACAATAGCGTGATACAAGGGTACAGCAAGTTACAGTTACAATAATTACTTTCCGACAAATTGCATCGGTAGCTGCGACCAGGACAAAAGCAGCAGTTGAACAGGGACCATCAAGCATTGATTAAGATGCCGGTGGGGCCACACAACTAAGGTAGTTTGTCTCCTGGATAGAGTACTTAAGTATGGTTGAGGGTGATTAACCCAGGTATCTGTCAAGTAGGAGGAACTTGATGGGTTAGTGTGTCTCCTATGAATAAAGGGAGAAAGTGTATGTCTGTGCAACCTAATGCCTAGTTTTATGTCTGGTCTGTCAATAGCGATAACCTGTTTTTTCTTTTTTTTTAAAATCGAAAGAATGGTCTGTTAGACTGCCCACTACTTACCATTGGTTTGCTTCATTGTCACTATTATTTTCTTCCTTTTCATTGGTGGGCGTATGTCAGCTTAACTTGGGTTTAACATTATTTCTATTTGTTTGCTTCAATTACTTACAAATAATCTTCATTATCCATAGTCTGTAAACAGTTCTTTAAATGGTCCTCATGAGTACTGGCACTTTTTCACTGCCAAGGAGAGTACTGGTACTCATGACAGGTAGGCTCAGTGGTACTAGCAGGGGTGTGGACTTCATATAACTGCATTACTGACAGTAATTCCAGTATAAAAGTGTGTAGACAAGTTTGAAAAGTTTAACAATGTGAAGCTACTTATGATGCTTTCAGGGTGCTCTCTGATTAGATGCAAATGTATGCAAAGGTTTCATAACAAGATTTAAGATTCTTTGCTTTCAAAATAAAATGTTTATACTAGCAATGCAAACGTGTTGATGCATGCTAGTATTTCCCCAAAATATTCATAATGGAAAATCAGTGTAACCAGTGTCAACAAAATTATAGGAAATGTGGAAATAAACAAGTACTGGGAAAGCCAATTGGTATGACATTGTTTTTGGTTTTGTCAATGCATGTGTTGTTTTGACATGACATTTGTAAAACTTTATTGTTGTTGAAGCTGCCGGGCCCTCATCATTAGGACAAGCATTGGCAAGAGCAAAAAATATTTTTATCTCCAAAACCACACATTGCCACTGTAGTTCCGGGCACCGAATAAAACTATTTTGCATGCCAAAATGCTCCTTGTGAAACATTGATGAAGCAAGGATTCGCATATGAAGCGACTTGCTCGTACTCATGAACCTCAAATAACGATAACAAAGTAACCAACCTGTTTGTTTTACTAATTTCGCACATTAACATTTACATGGGGTGTCCGAGCGAAGCTTGCTTATGTGTTTTCTAATCCTAATATGATTGCAAACTAAAATGGCTGCTGCTACGCGGGAATTTCTACTGCGCATGCATCTGTCATACCCATGTGACGTGACGTACTCGCAGTTGTGGAAGGAAGTCTGTCGCATCTGCGCACTAGTGTTAATATGGCTGTTCTGTGTTCTCATATGCAAGCGGCTTGCACTGCTGCTTTTGCTAAGCTGTTCGGTCTGCTTAATCCTAATGCTATAGTTTATTATAAAGTAATGGGTATAGTGTAGAAATTCATGGTGTACAGTGTAATCATTTATTTCTGCATTCTAAAATGTTTCCTTTTACTTTTCATGTATCGTATTCTTTGGGCCTGGGAGGTGCTTATTACTCCATCTTGGAAGTCCTTTCTGCGCATGACAGTCTGCAGCGAGAAGATGAACCCTGTGTCATTGAACACGCGCCAGATGGCAGCCACAGCCAAGATGCGCCTGGAAAGCTAACCCCTCACCTGCTAGTGAAAGCTGAACTGTACTCAAATTATTACAATGCATTTAATGTTAGATCCACCATTGTTAGATGGAAGGAATATGTAATGAGAACCTGAAATTTAATGGGCGTAAATGAAATTTGAATAGGGAGACAGAGAAAGTCTAAAATTTAGGTGGTGTGATGACCTGTCCTCCTCCTTTGTCCAATCAAAATTGGGGATCCTTACACTTGCAACATTGGGGGGTGGTACACTGACCTGAAAACCAGTATAATTAGCGTAGGTTTAGCTAGAGAAATTGTCCGACTTGTCTGAATAGCTGACCTGTCACTGACCCAACGCACTCAATAGGTGACTAAGATCAGAGGGCTGCGGAGCACGCTGACTGGAGGTTCGAGAACCCAATCGGGGTTTTTGGGAAGTGAAAGTGCTGGCGAAGCACTTTTCTGGTGAAAGCTGAACCCAATCGGGGTTTTGGCAGATTCCTTGCAGAGAGGGAGTAGCGCAGGCGTTGCAACCAAAACTGCGGGTGCTGGTCATAACCTTTGGTGGTCTGGTCCTGATCCAAATTCTGGGGTTTTCCTGTCCTGATTTACCATGAGCTGTACCTGCTCGCCTACTGGCACTGATGTCTTTGGGGTTTCTCCTGCCCTTCCCAACTGACCCGTGGCCAGGGTTGGTCTTCACACATTTCTAGGTAAATATAAGTCTGTGTGGGTAATTGTCAAATACCTTGCATCCCTTTTCTTACCTTCCCTGAATTTGCAAAGTTTTTATTGCATATGTTCATTTTCTTTCCCGTCCCTTGGTAAAAAACCTATTCAATGTTTTGCTGTCTATTGTTTGGCCACCTGAATAGCGTTCTACTGTTGTCTTTTTGTCATGCACTTCTTGATGTCTATGGGACTCGCGCCAAGCTCAATATTCCTCTTTCTCTTTCAGTACTTGTACCATTACAGTGGTGCAGCACTCTCGTCACTTTACCATATTGATAGAGGGAAAACAACTATTAAATTTGGTGAGAACTTGGCCATTATTGTTTGGCCACTTGAGTATTTATGACATTTGTTGCCTTCTCCCCTTCCTCCTTTCTATTTTTACCCTATAATCTGACCCCTTTTCTTCTTTATTATTGTGATGTCTTGCCTTTTTATGCACCCAATGGCGTTGACTTGTGGGGTGAAAAAATTAGCCCTATAGCCAATCAAGTTTTTAAATTCACATGTTACTTTGACTGGGTGCTATGTATTTCCCCTACTTACGGTTGCAATTGCTCATGAAGTTTCTGTGTTGCTATATATGTATATGTTATTCTGTTGTCTTAAGTGCCATCCGGTGTGTTCTTAGGTCCTGTATAACTTGTTTTTAATTTGTGTATTTTTTGTGATGTATTTTGTATATGTTAGTACGTATCAATAATGTATATGTATATTTCACAGTGTTTTCAGCCCTGAGCGAAACGCGTTGGCTGTCCTGTGCACTTTGAAAAAAAACGAAAAGAAAAAGAAAAATCTATTTTTGCACAACTCTGGCCTCTTGCAATTTACTTTACGACTGGTGCTGCCTCCACGCTTTTCAAATTTTCTATCTGGGATTCAGTGGGACCGAACCACAGCAGGTCCTGGAGGTTGGACAGCACAATAAGAGTGAACATTTTTTGGAACTTTTGAAATTTGAGGTGCTTGCCGTGTGATTCGCTGTGGAGACTCTCTCTTTTCTATTATTGATAGTTTAATTGCTATTAATTTGTGGCTCATGACTTTTGATGATGATTAGATAAAGAATATGAACCTACCCTGAGTCTGTGGTTATTATATAAAGACAAATGTTATGGTCATTTTGAGTGCCTTTTTCTTATCTAACTCCCTGATTCATCGTGTTTAGGTATTAGTGACAAGGTTGTGGAAATTCAATGGTATAGGAATTAGTATAATAAAATTATACTGGTAGTAGAGCGTGGGTTACCTGTCTGAGGTAATATTTTAAAATTTTGAATTATGGGCCCAGGTGAGTATTGGTTAAAATCCAAGTCGGGTGACCTGCGTATCAAAAGAGCAGAATGCCGTCCCTCACATTGAAGCCAGCTGGTACATAGAGAAAGCAGAGATAGAATTTTAATAAAAACAAAAATGTCTTGGTTAACACCAAACCTAAATTGGAGTACGATTCTTATAGAAAGTCACAAAAGTGCACCCATGGAATATGTCCTTACATTAGTGCAGATTTACAGCTTTCTTAATTCATAAGAATTTACAGAAGAAGGTCAGGGAATCATACTCCTAGAAAATATTTATGAACTTCATTTTAGCACAAGCAAATATGCATGTGTAGATAAACTCATGTGAAAATTGGCTGAGTGGTAACAAGTTCACTTTCCCACCAACCACTTTTTTCCCCAACCTTGGAAGAAGCTTACTTCTGCCTTTGTTAGGAGAACAATTCCAACATTTCTCTGTATGGGAAAAAATTAGAAAAGAGCTGATGAAATCCCATTAAACATGCAAGTTGGTTGGTTTGCACAGACTCAAAAGGGCATTCCAACCAAGGGGAACTATTGCTCACCAGAACCTCCAGCTCCAGAATTTAGATCTGCGGAAAGTTGGCAAAATAAGGGAATTGCTAGTACTCAGACCCTACTATACCAAGATCTCTATTATAATCAGAGAGGCTATTATATAACTCTTATATAATGACATTGCTGCCATAATTTGTCGCTGCACCACATGGCACCAAAGGGACAAGTGGATTTTGTTACAGGACAAGTAGATTTATGAAGCAACCTCTCCCATGGACAAGTAGATATTTTATTGAATTCCACACCCAAGTACTAGTGCTGGTTAGGATGAGCCTGTGATAGCAGAGACTGTCTGAACGCGTCTCTCACACTCTATAAGTCCAGATGGCTGACTGAGAGTCAGAAAGAAGAAAGCTGTGGGAGGTAAGGATTAAAAACAACATTTTTAATTCTGCTGTGAGGCCTTCGTGTTAAGTGAATGCCTGCTTTTGTGTGTGATAGAGTATAAGGGACAGAGAGAGGATCAGGAAATTCGCTGAAGATATTTAAAAAAAAATGTGAGCACTACTTTGTGTGTACATGATTGCTTCTTCTTGTGCCCGTGTGCGCACGCTTATGGGCATGAGAATGTGAGAATATTGCGTCTAACACAAACAAATAAGGACTGAAGCGGCAAATATCACAAAATGCAGAAACTAAAGCATAACATATTGTTTGGCCTTCATTTAATTTTGTGTAAGGAGTTAACCAGTTTATGTTAATACATTTATCATTTGTTTCGTATATGCTGAAACTGCTGTAACTCATTCTTTTTGCTATCCCGAAGTCCTTCACTGGATGTCTGGAGGTAGCTGTCCATTAACTCAATAGTGCTATTGCTAAGAGGGCGTGGCTGCACTGAAGGTTAAGAGGCTTATTCTCTTCTGGGCTGGGTCCCTTCCCAACAGGTCTTCACAACCCTCTTTAGCATATGTAAAGTTAACCCATTCTCTGTGTCACTGTGTAAAGAAGGGTTGGACCGTGAAAGGCATTCCTTCACACTTTATTCACAGTGTGTAGCTACAGCCTCTTAGAACAGTTTGGTCCATCCCTGTAGGGTGCTTTCAGATACAACAACCAAATAACCAGGGATGCAATTTAGTCAATTTTAATAAACTATTTGGCATATGCATCAAAATTCGGTATTACATGTCGTTAATAGCGAAAAATAAGGAATCGCTATTAAGGACATGCAAACCGCGATGCATCAATAAAATCGGTATTAATTACCGAATCGGTAAAAATCGCTATTAAATAGCGAAAGTACATTAGCGAGACTAGCAAATACCGAATTAGCAAATACCGATTCGGTATTAGTGAATCCGGTATTTGCGAAATCGGTAATAGCGAAAACAGGAAAAATACACGACGCATCGGAAGCAGGCTGATGACATCACAACCAGGAAGTAGGACAGCCCATGCTCCATTCAGTGTCCCGAGGAGCTCAGAGGAGAAGGCAGAGCACAAGAGCTGAGGAGCCAGACTGAACCAGCAGCAACCAGGACTAGGCAAGCAGGACAAGATGGAGAAGGAGGCCCCCAGCAGGGAAAAAACACACAGAAAGAGAAAACGCAAGTTCTCTGATAAGGAACTCGAAATCCTGATAGAGTGTGTGACCAGCAACAATGACAGACTATTTGGGAAGTTGTCGCTGAAGGTGCCTGGGCAGAAAAAAGAAAGATGTGGCTGCGCATCAAGGACAAGGTCAATGCCTGCGGAGTCACCCACCGCAGCATCGACGATTTAAAAAAACGCTGGTATGACCTGCGTAAAAGGGCCAAGGAGAGGATTGCGCAGAGGGTCAAGGATGCTGCAGGCACAGGTGGGGGCACATCCAATGTGACATCTAACACAGCCCTGGAGGACCTAGTGGAGTCTACCATTGAACCGGAAGCTGTTGTGGGGGTCACACGTCTGGACACCTCTGGTGCTGCGGAAGAAGGACAAGGTAAGATGCATGGCAGCGTAACAATGCAGTGTGTAGTAATTCCCTGCTCACTCCCCCATGCCAGACCCAGTGCACATGTAGCCGTCACCAAAACACATACCCTCACCACTGTGTTGCACCATGGGAGTTGTAGTCAATACATGAATTAGTGCATGTCTGATCTCAGAGGTGAATGAAAAGAATACAGCAGCAAAGGGCCAAATGTCTGTCGAAAAAAGTACTTTATAGTGAGACGACAAAGCTATTTTCACATACAATACCATAATAATAACTGTGCACTGTTTCACACACAGATGCATCCCCCATCGATTCTGACGACATTGGCCGCCTCGTCATCTCAGAGACACCAGTGTTGACTTATGCGGAGTGCTCACAGGGACCTGAAGCCATGTCCTCCCCTTCACCACCACCGCGGACAACACCTCCACCATCCTTGCGGTCAAAGACACCACACCACCACCGCCATCCACGCGGTCAAAGACACCACCACCACCACCAGTGCGGCCCACTCCGCAGAGCCGCAGGGCAGATGTTCCCTCCCTGCTCGTGATGGAGTCGGAGCAGAGTTCAGCACCCCAAAATGTCCCACGCCAGGCTGTCGTCACTCCAACCACCCAAACTGCAGCACGTCAGCGTGTCAGACAGAGGGCTGTGCCCCTGGGTAGGGCAGCTGCAAGACCAGTGGATCCGTCCGAAGGGTACGGAGTTGTGGAGACCCGGATGCTGCGTGTCCAGCGCCTGCAGGGGAGACACATGGGCGCTATGAAACTCTCCATGACGAAACTTTGCAACAAATTAGGCAACATGACTGACGCTGTGCGTGAGCACACCACTGCCGTAGCTGCCGGCAACAATGAAATCAAGCTTTGCCTGCAGGAACTGACACGTGCCGTAGTCACAGGCCAACAGAGTAAGCGCCTGCATCACAGGCAGATCATGCTTGCTATGAATTCCACTAAGAAGGCCATCAATAAGCTGTGCAACAGCACAGCTGTGCTGTCCCGCAGGTCCGTGTCCCTGCAAGTGGACCTAGGGCATTATTGTGGGGATGTGGCAAAGGCCCTTGAGAGGGGGACCACTGCAGTGGAGCAACTGCAGCCTGGGTCAGCCAGTGTCAGCAGTGTGGGAGTGGATGAGGGGAGTGAGGCAGCCTCCAGTGTCAGCAGCGTCTCCCTGCCGGAGACCAGCGGGAGGAGGCGCAGTGGGTGCAATGCAACAGCCACTGACACCCAACGTGGAGAAGCGGAGGAGCCACAGGACAAGAGACTGGGGGTACGCGGCAAACGCAGGTAGACATGTGGCAAAGTCACACTGTCCATGGTGAGGTAACCATGGGCCAACTATAGTGCCACAAGCATCACCCGTTTTGGGAAGGGACAATTTAAGTTTGACTTCAAGTGCAGCTGCATCATGTTTGTGTTACATATTTCTGCACCAGTCAGGTGATCATGACCATTAAACCCGTACAAATCTAATCCTGTTGTCAAGGCACTCTCTTACCTGTCTCAGAAATGATGCTGTGTGATGTATGTCCGCCTCCGTTGCCCTTCAGCTGTGTTGGGCACATGCGCCTTTTGGTGTTGGGGGGGGTTGCTGTGCACGTAGTTCATCCTCTCCGTCCACCTCTATGGGTACCCCCCTGCGGGTGGCGATGTTGTGCAGGATGGCACAGACAGCTATGATCTGGCAGCAGGTCACTGGGTCGTACTGCAAGGCACCTCCAGTCTTGTGCAGTATTCGGAAGCGACTCTTGAGGATGCCGAATGTTCGCTCAACCACATTCCTTGTGCTGATGTGTGCTCTGTTGTAGCGCTGCTCTTGCGGTGTAGCTGGGTTGAGGTAGGGAGTGAGTAGATATTCACGCAATGCGTAAGCGCTGTCACCTGCAGGATGGGGAGAGAATGGTCATCAGCATGAATGCAATTATACATGTGGGGATGGAGTGGATGGAGTGCACGATGATGCATCAATATGTACCTAGTAGGTGTCTCTCTCCGAATTCACCGTTGATCAGGCACCTGTGGAGGCCACAGTGACGGAATATGTAAGCGTCGTGTGTGCTCCTGGGGAATTGGGCTACAAGGTCCGTAATGATGTACTTAGCATTGCACACTACCTGCACATTTATAGAATGATATGACTTCCGGTTGCGGAATATGTATTCGGTGGCTGATGGAGGGCTGATGGAGGACAGATGGGGACATGCGTGCAGTCAGCACACCCTATTACATGGGGGAATTGTGCCACCTGGTATAATTCCCGTTTGGTGCGGGTCAGCTGTTGGGGGGTTGTGGGGAAGGTGATGTGGCGATTTATGAATGTCAGCATGGCCTCTAGGAACCGGTGGAAGAAGCGCGATAATGCGCTTTGCGACACGCCTCCAGTCTCAGCTATTACCCCCTGGAAGCTTCCAGACGCAAGCAGGTGCAGGCAGCATAGGACCTGGACATGGGCTGGTATGGCGTTGGTCCTACGGGTCTCGTGCTGCAGTAATGGTTCCAGGTCTGCTATTAGGCGAATGATCATGGCACGGTTGAGTCTGTACTTATCGTACACCTGTTCCTCGGTCTGCCCCAACAAAGTGATGCGCACCCTGAAGACCCTGTCCTGGATCATCCTCCTGCGCTGGGCCTGGGCGTTGATCCTCCTCCTCCTAGCAAGCACGTAGAGGGCAGCCATTTTGGATGACATGTGGGGTTTTCCAGGGCATTTGTGAAGGGTTACTGATTGTCAGCACCTGCTGATAAGGTGTATTTTTTTTTCCTATCTTTCAAATAACTTTACCTCCTGATTGTGATTCCCCTTATTTTGCTCATGCTAAATAGCGATTTTTGGGTTTTTCGGTATTAGCGATTATTCATGCATTCCATTGCGATTCTTTAATTGCGATTCGGTATTTCCGAGGTCAGCTTTGGTGTTCGTTATTTCCGATTGTCTGATTTGCGATTCGGTAATTTACCGAGGGGATTTTTTTGGATTCTTTATTTTTTTCCGATTTTGGGTTGATGCATAGCATTTTCTGGTTTTGCGTTGGGTAACAGCCTGTTTTACCGATTCGGTATTTTACAGAGAGGTATTTTGGTTGATGCATCTGCCAATTAGTCATTATAATAAGAGTTATGTTGTAAGTTCATAACAATTACTGATACAATCAGTGCATTTGGCTTACTGAAATGCTTTTCTGTCTTGAGGATAGATATGCATCTGGTGCCAAAATAACATATTTTGTCACACTATCTATGCTTGGTATACAACGACAGCCTGATTTCACCCACATTCATATATATTTTCTATAGAACGTCACTGGATAGGACATTTGTACAAACAGTAACTATAATAATTCTCCATTTGGAATTAACCATCAAAGACAAAGGCTCTCTTCAAATAGACCAGAGTTGTGCACAGAATCAAGGTGGCACTTTTAATCAGTTAATGAGATGTACAGACAATTCCCTGCACATAATGTTGGTGTATTAAAAGCACCAATCTCAAAACACTGGGGTGGCCCAGTATACCCAAATACACAGAGTAAGGCCAAGGTCACATCGCGTTGTGGCATTATCACAGGGCGCAGGCCTGGCATTACAAAGCACAGCCCCATTATGAAACAGCACTTGATAAATATACATCAATGTCCCAACTTCATAAACCGTCTCACCAACGTCCAATTTTGCAAATTCCTGGGGTTACAAATGCTGTTCTGCAACATTGTGCTAGTGTAATATCCCCACAATGATTTGTGCCCAGTTCTTAATCTGTCAAATTGAGTTTGAGGATCCTTTGGCATGGTCTGGAATGTTACGTCCCGATACACTCAGTGAAATGTACTGGCCACTGGCAAATTTATCACCTCATGGTTGAAAACTACCTTCTCCGGCAAACTCTTCTCCGCATGCTTTGTAATAGAATGAGCACATAGAGCCCTGAGAGGAAACCCCCCGCCCTCCAGGAACCTCCCCTTGTCACATCATTGTGAAGTTTCTCAACTTCCTAGATAGAAACACGATCCTACGAAAAACACGTAAATTGGGAGAGCTAAGTAAGTAGGAAGGCTCGAGGATCATTATCTTCCCTGACTCCAGCCTGGAAGTCCAAAGCCATTTGAGAATGTTTGAATCGGTAAAGGTGTAACTTTGTGCTCTACATCTCCAAAATATGCTCCTCTTCCCAGCTAAACTAAAAGTCCTCAAGGAAAATATTTCATCTTCCACTCCCTGGAGGAGGCCTGGGCCTGAATAGAGGAAAGACCAAGACTCCGACCCGGCCCTACAGAAACTGTGGAGTGACAAACATCGCATCTTCCAGACTCCAGACCTAAAGTCACTCCCTGGTCCGGTATAAAGCAGACCAGAAAAAACATGACAATGGGATGGAAGACCCCCTATATACCTAAACCACAACATCAGATCCAGCATTCGCTGTCCAAAACTGAAACTGATTCAAATCTGAATGTACATCCGTCTCGAAGCTGTGCCTTACGTAACTCCTCACGACCACCACTCGATGGACCATGTTCTTCGTCAGACACGGAGAGTATCCACCCCTTGGTCAGATACATTACTGCTCTTGAACATGACTCCACAGTGACAACACCTTTGGTGCAAGCTTACCCTACGGACACTGAACACCAGCAAGCAAAAGTAACAACTTACTGATTGGTGAAACTCACAACAACCTCACAGAGATTCCTCACTCTGAACGCCGAGAGGACATTCTTTAAGTTGGACTATACCTACTTCCATTAGCCAAAAGGGAGTGGCTTCTTCTGCTACTCTTCTTCACTTACATCTTTACCCTTTTCTTCTCATTTATTTTTTCCCCTATCCCCCATTCTTTTCTTTCTTTATTTTTTGTTTCTCCCTCCTTCCCCCATCTTTCTCCTATATTAGTATTTCCATCCTCCAAACTCTTGCTCCTGTTTGACTTGATTATTGTTATTTGAAAACTTGCAAGGGGGAGGGCGGCAGATCCCCCAAATTGGGCCTGCACTGTGTTTTCTCAGCCGGTTGCTGAGAAGCGCAGAAGTAGGAATGGGAGGATGGGTTGGGAGGGGGTTATGGACTTGATTGCTTTGCATGTCCTTTTTTCATGTTATTATTCCATGGAGCATGGCAAACGAGATGGGATGTTATCGAATTAAACACATGAGGGGTTTAACTCCCCTAATGCCTCCCCAGGCAAATGAGCGCTACTGATTTGGAATCCAAGCAACACGCTGTCCTCACCTGGAATGTCAATGGGATGGGCAGTAAAGTGCCGCCCTCCTGAGTGCTGAAAACATGGCTAGATCCTTGGGTACATATACTACTGTCCAGAACTGTGGGACAGATGTGACGTCACAATAATCAGTGCCTACACCGCAACTCCAAGGCTATACCTTGGCCAAACTCACAGATATCGTATTGGAGACCCCCTGTTCTAGGCACTTCTTAGGGGGCGATTTTAATGATCTAATAACTCCCGAACTCAACCAAACATGGGGAACGCCACGTTTGGGCGGGAACACTCCCCTAGCCCAGTTTGTCACCTTCCTGGGTCATACTGATTTATGGAAAAAGCACCAACCATTGAGGCGAGACTATTACTACTAAGGGCCCCACAAAGTATACTCTCGACTTGCTTATATTTTTACACCAGCGGGCGAATAAGAGCAGATTTATGGGGATGAATATCTAGGGAGGGGCCTTTCAGACCATTCCCCATAGTGGGTGAGTATAGGGCATAAATTCCACTCGGCCACTAATACCTAGAAACTGAACACTTAGTAACTTAGAGACATTAACACGACGCATGAAATTTATACCGAAACCGAACTATACTCCCCGGAACACCTAGATTTAGTTGACTCCGCTGTCACGGTATGGGAAGCTTACAAAGCATTGGTAAACAATATGGAGAGAAAGGGTATTAGTCAGTGAAGGCAGGATTGGGACTCCCAGTCCCCTGGATATATAGTTAAACAACAATAAGGGAGTTGAACCTTATGGGTAAGTCCCAGCCTCAGTAGAGGGAGGGAAGACAAATGTGTTACACACAAACCAAAAAGGGGGACGTCCTTTGTCCTTAAGAAGACCCCTCACTCACCAACCTAGTTGGTGACATGCTTCATCATTGGGGTCCCACCTGGATAGCCGAGTTCCATCCAGGTGTGCTGCGACACCTGATTACAGTGGAGCGGGTTTTCTTTTTATATGTGCAAAGAAGAAAATCGTGTGTTTAAAAAGTATCCAATGCTACCCACTCCAGGAGTTTATTCTGGAGTGTCTCGGGTACTATTAAAATATGGGACACCTGTTGCCCTGTTAGGTGGACTGTCGGTGTAAAAATTAGAGTAATGTGAATTAAAAAGAGGTCTACATGTTTCAACCTATGTGTCAATTTACAGGTTTTCGTCAGGACCAATGGACTACCAGCGGGACGGTATGCGCACGCTAAGGCGCACCCTATCCACGTAGGTAACAGAAGTGGAGTCTCAAAATGAGTCTCACAAATAAAAACGTAGTTTTCTTCCTGTGTTCCCCGGAAAAAAACCTGTGAAAAGAAAATAAGGGAAGGGTTGTGGGTAACAAACATACACGTATACCAAACATACACGTAGAACACACAACGGTAACTAGTCACTCCGTGATAAGTGCATCTCGTGTTATCAGGTGCTGACCCAGTGAAGCTGTTTTTGGGCCGTACTCATGTGGTGGTGACCCAAGGGTATAGGGCCGCATGATTGTGTGGATCCACCCACTGTATCGATGATACTGTAACCGTCTCCGCCCCGTGGTAGGTAAACCTCCTGAGAGGGTCCTTGCCGCGCGGTAGTGGGTACTGTGGGTGTCGTGCCTCGAGATCGAGGTTAAAGCATGGTCGCCGTGATCGTGATGACGACCCATGCGTGATTAAAACTACAAGTGGCACTTTCTCTGAACGTGTCGCACCATCCAGTGAGAGTTATAGTGATATTAATATGTGTGGTTGCTGAAATAATTAATTATCATTACCACGAGCACCACGATAACCAGAGTGGTAAGTGGTTCTTTCTACACCATCACTGACCCAATTGGAGCGTTTTTCTACAGCACGTGCTATTTTTTAACAACTGTTCTATCTTGTTTCCCAACAATGCCCGGCTGGGTACACTGTAAGTCCAATTTAATTAATTCATCACGCATGGGTTGCGTTGAGTTTAGACACCACGAGGTAATAATTCCCCACTTTTGGTCCACACATAATTAATTATTTCAGCAACCACACATATTAATATCACTTTCACCTTTCCCCTAGATGTCCCACACTAGTTAGTCCTGACGAGACCTCCATCAAGCAGGTCGAAACGCCGTCGACGCTATAGGGAAGGAACCCTTTAAGCACAGTGATCTATGATTGTAGATAGTCACTGTTAGCAACTATTGTATTATATTGCTTGGTCATTCCCTTTGTAGATATTCATAACGCAAAACTGTATATATCACTTATTATTTGTGTTTGTTCTGTTTTTTGTTCACAAAATCACTTGGGACGCACTGCACTTTTTGTACATATAAGTTTTTGTATATGTGTTGCTGTTGTAAATATGGACACTTTCATGAGTTGAAATATAAGAAGTCTTTCTTATAAAATTTGCATACGTGTGCTTCTTTCCTTGCCATACCCTCATCTGTTACAAGTTAATACTGCTTATTTAAGCTGTTTTACATTGTATATCGTACAAATTGTTATGCCACAGGAACCATTGTTCTTTGGATAAACACATTGCCCTGGTTCCGTTGTGAGTAGGGTCCCCTTGTTTCCCCTTTTTTCGCAAACAGACATTGTAGCATGCAGTACATTGAGTTCCAATGTGTTGGCACTTCCTGCATGACAGATTTCCCTGGTACTGTATTAGTACGCGGAGTGATGCTCAATTGCTTCCAGGCTTTAAAAGAATGAATTAAATGAATACAGATTCCTCAACAGGTGGCCAATATGTTGCTGACTATGTCCCCTTTTTTTTTAAAGTCCTGCATAATCAGGTTGATACAATGTGTCAAACACAGGACTCTGAAATATCCACCATATGCCATAGCCTTTACTATATTACTGCTGTTGTCCGTAGCAACAAATCCAGTTCTGAGACCTCTGGGTCAAAGCCTTTCAAATACCTTGCAGTTAAATTCTTAGCAGTTTACTGCTGTATGGGATTTCTCCATGGCAAACATTGTTACAGTTGTATGCTGCCAAATGGCCTTAAAACGTTCTTTAGTGCTGAGACCTGCAGATAGCTATTGCCTAACCCCCACAAAAGAGATCCAATGTGCAGCAATACAAATGTAATCAGTTGCCTGACAACTGGTCCACTTATCTGTCATCAGGTGGGTAGCGTGAACAGCACTCTGCTGCATAGCTTGGTCAACCAATTGCAGAACATCATGATGGAGCGCTGGAACAGCAACTTGACAAAATAGGTCCGGCTGGAAATATCCGTTCTAGGATGATCTCTACAAATGCTAAAAATCCCAGTCCTTCCACTAAAGAAGGGAGGAGCTCCAGTGCTGACACTTTTGCTAGCTTCCCATTGTACAAACATTCTGTAAGATGGTTGGGTATGTAGGGTACCTCCTAGCTAAACATGCCCTTAATAGTAGCTTCGATTTTTTTCTTTTGTGATGCTGCTGACACAGGCGACTTCCAAAGCGATTCGTGAGGTGGTAGACTCTATGGCCGTCTGCGGGAATCACTCTATGCGGCAGTGTCTGCATCTGAGTTTTGTGCAATTTGGAGGTTGCTGATGCGGGTAATGCTGGCACGCTACATGGGACAGGGTTGCTTTGTGTAATGTTATCATCCTCTTCTGCCTCATGACTACCTTCTTCTTCTATCACTTTGAAAAGACCCCCCCCCCCCGACACCAGCAACACCTTTTTTTATTAAGGTGATCTTCCCACCGGATTGTGTGATGTTTTCTCGTTTGGCCTTCAGTACCATAGTGGGAACCTGCCTTACCTCGGCAAACACTTGCATTACGAGATGGAGTATATTGCAGTGTTATCTTCCTGCTTGCTAATTGTAAAGAAGTCCTAAACTGGGGAGGATACCTTTTTCCGTGTGCCTCTGCCAATGCCTGAATAACTGGAAGTAGGTGGCTGTGTTGTTTGTCTCTCTGTAGAATGTACTTTGACAGTGGTAGTGGTGGATGCAGGTCTCAGTGGGATCTTACAGATATGGAAGCCGACAGTGGTGATAGTTGAATCACCTCTCTCTGAGCAGGTGAATAGGAGGGGTCATCTCAGTGTTCTATGAGCTGTCCTACATACTGACAATCAGTGGTTCGTCATCATTACTGTCACTTTCCATAATTGTAAGGCTTTCAGGACCTTTCCATTTCCCTTGTTTCTTGGGGCGGGTCTTAGACTCGGCCGAGGTCCAAACCATGTGCAGATCATTGGATGGGAGCTTGTCGAAGTTGGTGAAGTACCCTTCTGTTTCTTGCTGTAGAGCAACATCTTTGTCAGCAGTAAATTCAACTTCCAGTTCTGCTCCTACTTCAGGAAGAACGGCTGCTGTCTGTGGCTCCTGTTGTCCACTTTCCTGCGACGATTGAGTACTTTACTGTTGAGAGAAATCCAGTTCTTAGTCACTGCTTGTGCCATAACTGCAATGGCTACATCACTGAGAGATGTGTGTTTGGGCTTAGCCTTAGTTTGGGGTGGTGCCATTGATGCAGAAGTGCTGCTTCCAGCCTTTTGCTGCCTAGAAGAGAGTGCAGCAGGTATACTATGTTTCCTGAAAAATGTGGAGGGCTACATGCCAGTAGGCCGGAACACCCTTATTTGGGGCCATCTTCAAGTTCTTTCTTAACTCTGGCAGTTGCCACTTAGCTGCACATGTGGAAGTAGAGGAGGACTCATCTGGTGTGTCACTGCCAGTCAACAATTCAGCGAAATATGGCATTTGAATCTACAAACAATATAACATAGTGAGGTCATCACAAATAATTAACAATAGTATATTCATTCCAAACCATAAATAGAAACACAATATTTAAATAACCTATAGATTGAAAAAGTTACTTTATGTCCGTCTAAGGCCTATGAAATGTCTGTGGCTGGTATGGGGTGCTGGGGAGAATGGAATAATTATTTACAAAATTATTGTTGGTGTGCACCTATTGCCTCTCAGACTAGACACCTGGGGGCACACGGGGTGCCCCGACAAAAATGGATTAATCCTAAAAAACCTTATTGCTGGTGTGTCCCTATGGCATATGAGACACTTATGGCACACAGAGAATGCAGGGGAAAATTGAATAATCCTTAATAAATTATTGCTGGTGGGCGCCTATTGCCTGTGAGACACCGATGGAAGGAAGGGGGTGCAGGGGAATATTGAATAATCCATAAAACAGTTATTATTGGTGTGCTCCTATGGCCTATAAGACACCTATTGCAGGCAGGGGGTACTGGGGAAAATGGAATAACCCTTAAAAAGTATTTTTGGTGTGTGCATAAGAGACATGCAAGACAGGCAGCGGGTGCAGGGGGAAATGGAATAATCCTTACAAACATTATTGCTGATATGCGCCTATGAGACACCTCTGACTAGCAAGGCGTCCAAGGGAAAATTGAATAATCCTTAAAAAAAAGAATTATTGCTGGTTTACACCTATGAGACATCTATGCCGGCAGGGGGCGCAGAGGAAAATTGAATAATGCTTTTGTTACACATTCTTTCAGGAGGCAGGGGACTCAAGCTGGGATTGCACTCTGTGATACAAAATAATATTCTTTGCCTCCTTTTAAGACTTGTTCCAATAGTATTACTGCAATACAAGAGTTATCTTCTGTTTAACCAGAATGGTGGGAGGAGACATAATGGGAAGATAATAGAGCTAAGTACACTTTTAGCGTGAATCGGAAAGCAAAGGATACGATTGGCTAGCCAGGCTGAAACTACAAATCCCACGAGCACTTCTCACAGAATGGTGACGTACCGGTGTTGAGAAATGGAAACAATAAAAACAGCTTCCGCTCGCAGCGTGAAGCAGATTATTCGAATGAATACTTCATGGAAAATCGGGCTGCAGTATATACTTGAGTTTACTGATTTAGGGTGCTTTGCACCACTAATATTCTTAACTCCATTCTGATTCTGTTATTAGTAGCGTTGATCGGAGCGTGGAGAAATCGCTCCTTATAAGTAAGGCTCCCTGTTTTCCATTTTTACTTATTTTTACAGATACAAACAGACAGAAAACCATTTATTTTCCTATCTGTATTTATTTTTGAATGTGGATAAATATGGAAATTTCGTGTTTTTTTCAGTGATTCTAAATGCTGTCAATCATGACTACTATACCAATAGCTCTGTCGATCGAAAGATAATGAGGTTAGAAATTTGACGGAATTTTAGTAGAGCCCTCAACAGCAATAGATATGTACAACCTTGATATTAAAATTTGCATTTTTTCTTAAAAGAGCATATTCTATCTTCTGAGTGTGTTTATATCTGTGGGAAGTTAGCCTGACATATGATGTCCACTAGTTCTAGTGGGCACCCTGCACCAGTCTAATCGACCCTCATTGATGGTGGTTGTAAAGTCAACCGTATAGAAATCTATCCTAGGGGTAGCAGTGGCGTGCAGTCTTCAGGCTCAGATTTCAGAGAGCGAATTAAGCGAGTTGTTTTACCAATTATAATCCCTTGAGTACCAAAGTAAAGCACACCACACAAGGTATATATCAAATATATATGTATTTATTCTAAACACAACCCCTCTGCACTCTTTATGCGGTCAGAGGTAAAAGTACAATACAAGTTACTTAATTAGCATACAATAATTTGCACAGTATACTTTTTGCCCTAGGGGCCTCACAAACCATATACTAAAATAGTGGCATAAGAACCACGTGAGAATTAGAAAGCAGGCCTGGGGCCTGTAGAATCGCTGGGGCTACTCTAAACAACCAAAGGTAAGGAGGCCCACGGGAGACGCGTGCAGTGTCTAAACACATCCGCGGGTTACCATTGACATTCTATGGGAAACGAACAAGTTACAAATTTACAATTTAAGGACACTTCTAAATGAACTACGATGGAACCCTTTTAGACTAAGACACTAGGAGGGCCAATACCCTCGAGACTACCAGAGTACTCGTGTTACCTCACCCCTGGAAGCCGGGTGCATAGGTCTCTTTGGGTGTCGGGTTTCGTGGTCGATTTCAATGGAGATCTGCAAAGAAGTGCTGCAGGCGACCAGGGGAAAAGTGTCCAGGTGGATCCAAGGGTGGATTGAAGATCTGAAGAACCTGAAAGCAGAAGGGACAGAGTTTTGGTCACTTGCCAGTGACCAGGGCGCCGATAGAAAGATGCCACCAGATGCCAGCGGAATTCAGGTGAAAAGGTGATGTTTGTCTCTTCAGCCACGAGGACCAGGAGGCGTCAATGACGACCAGGAGCTGGATTCGAGCTGTCCCACGAAGGATCTAGTTGACTGTCGGTGTCCGGATTGGACCCAACAAGCCATGGCAAATGTAACCCACGCAGGATATCGAGATGGGCTTCGGTGCATACCAGCAAGGTCTGTGGAACTTCTCCTTTGCAGGGAAGTTGGAGCAAGCCTAGAGCAACCAGGAAAGCAAGTTAGATTAAAGGATTATCTTCTGGGGGGCTCACTAGCCAACGGACTAGGAACCACAAAGATGAGTCGAGCGGAAATGCACAAAGCGAGCCCACGGGCCACTCGTGGAGTGTGGAGCTCTGTGCTTCGGGGCAAAAGGTGCTCGGGTCTGGGGCTTCAAGCACCCCAATGCACAACTTCGGGATACCTCAGGAAGTCAATGCAGGTAGCAAAATGCAGGTTATCCAGGAGTTCCGGTCCCACGTCTCTCGTGTCCGCCACGGGTCACAGCTTTGCTGTGAGCGAAGGTTAGGGTCAGAGATGTCTGGAAGTCCGTGTCCTGTGTCGCAGATTCTTCGGGATCCGGCGGGAGCCTCAAAAATGCAGACCGGCAAAGATGCTTTTGGTGCCTGTTTGAACAGTGTGGTCACTTCTTGACCACAAGGGAGATATCTTCCGTCTTCCAGTCGAAATGGAATGTCGAAGGTCTAGGATATATGTTTCAGAATTTCGTGCAGGGTAGTCTAAAGTCCTAGGGACTGGGATCCTATACTTATACTAAGTTTAGGGGTTGGACTAACTTTAAGGTCCCTCCAATGGGTGGACCTAGGGTGGGGGTGGTTACACCCCTTACACTTTGTCCAGTCTCACGCCAGAGCTGGGGCTGAGTGCCCCAGCAACCGGTTTGAACTGGGAACTGCATGGAACACCTAGTGTGCCCCAGGCAGTGTCTGGAAAGTATTCACTGAATGCAGCCCTTGCTGCCCCAATACACAAAGAGCCTGTCTGGGCAGGAAACCTATTGTCCAGGCCTCCCCTTCTGGAGTTTCATCCAGCAGCAGGAGGGCAGACTTGTGTCTGTGGCAGCAGCATCCATTTTGTGATGCTGAGGCTCTGTTTAACTTTATCCGGGTAAACCAGTAACTACATGTCTTCTCCCTCTAAAAGGGTGGAATGCTACCCCCGCCGCCAGGACTGGCGGGGGGGGGGGATAGTATTCCAAAGTGTTACACAACATGTTTTGATAAAGCCAAACCAAAGTTAGCATTAACCGCGAAGATTACAATGCACTTAAGAGTATATGGTGTGGCTATATCATAGAACAGCTATAAGGAGATGGTTCCGAAAGCTGCAGAGGGGCTCAGCTCATGCTAGGGCACCCTCTCACATAAAACCAAGCACTCTGCCTCCAGGATTGTTAAGGCCTGCCATAGGAGTGACTTATAGGTGTATATGTGTCTATATGTATATATAGATATAGGTATACTATATCTAAGTAAGGGGTGATTACACCACCTTACCCAGGCTGTGTGAGCAGACCTGTGGTGTCAGTTTGGAAGGCAAACCTTAGGTGGCACAATACATGCTGCAGCCCCTGGTAAGCCTAGGGTGCACCTATGCCCTGGGTACCTATGGTACACTATCGAGAAGCTCACAAGGGCGACCGAGTAACCAATCTGGTGTGTACCTAAAGTACATGGTATCAATTTAGAGAGAGAACAGCTGGGCTGTGGGACTGATTAGCAGGTCCACAGCCCCACTAAAGTCGAAAAACAAGAGAATCACAGCAAAAAGCGGGGGTAACCATGGGAAGCAGCCCCTACTCTCCTACAATATCCATGAAACCTGTCAGTCGTGCAGGCGAGTGCATATTTATCGGTCAAATAAATGTAGAAATATACTAATTTCAGATTCGTTCTTTTCAAAAAACCCAAAATGCATATGGATAAATACAGATAAAATTAGCAAAAAAGAAATATGGATAAATACTTACAGAAATGTAAAAAGAAATACCATAGAACCGGGAGCCCGAATTATAAGCAACAAGGTTCAGTTGCTTATAAGGCCGCATTTGCCAAGCCGTTTTTGCTTTGGACAAAGTCGGAAGGTATTTGGAGATAGGAGTACACTGAAAGTTGCCTTCAAGTTGGTTCAGTGATGACAATTTGTGATCGAATAGCACTGTGGTATTAGAAGTTGATATAGTTTTACAAGGTGTCAAGTACCAGGGTAATAAGCAAGTGAATCAAAAGACTTGGTGACAGTTTTCTGTTTGCTACATTTTTGAGTACTACAGTGAGAGAATCTGGGATTGCTCAGAAGAATTACATTATAATGAATTAATAATCTTTAGCAATCTACAAACCTCATAAAATGAATACCAATGTAATAGATTTATAATTCATTTCATATTATATTTTTGAATTTTTTTTTTATTAGGGGATTTTGAGTCTTTGGTGTTGGTTCAATACCTGTGAGGATAGGCTTGCACGCATGTATGATTGGTATGTATCTATTCTATTGTGGATAGAAATGACTGAATAGCAAGATACTATTGGATAAATAATATTCTCCATGTTTTCTTTTTGCAACATTTTAATTTAGAGAAAATGATATTTAAATATTGAAGATATGTGATCTCTCATTCTCTATGTTCTCCATAATCACCACCAAGTTTTTTTCTTTTAAAGGTAACATAGTAGAGAGTGGGGTGTACTTGTTTGGTTACGGCAAACACAATATCACAGTAAAGGTGTACTATATTGTCTTTTAAGATCACCTTCCCTGCTGTTCCCTTCCCTTCCTACCCTCACTTGATCACCTTAAGATTCAGTGCTATTATAGTAAGCGAAATTAAAGCTATCGGGGTGTGCCTATTGAGTATTGAACCGATCCCGAGGGACTTGGTTACAAGGGCGTTGCAGCTTAAAAAAATGATTGCTGGTGTGCGCCTATGAAATGCCAATGGCAGGCAAGGGGTGCAGGGGAAAATTGAATAATTCTTACAAAGTTATTGCTTGTGTGCCGCTGCGGCCTATGAGACACCTATGGCGGGCAGGGTGTGCAGAGAAAAATCAAATAATTGAAAAAAATAATTGCTGTGTCTCCCTCAGGACTATACGAAATCCTATGGGAGGTAATGAGGCGCAGTGGAAAGTAGAAAAAAATTGATAGAAAAGATGGTACTACAGTCATCCTCAAGAACACTAACCTCAGATCAGGGAAAAAATTAACAAAAAAAGGGCATAGGCGCAACCTCTTTTTGTTTTCATGATGTCAATTTTACAAGGACTATGGTTTCTATAGGTCTTATTCCCATCTGTTACTGTTATAATCCCTTATCTTTTAAGGGTTTGCTTTCGGGTTATAGTCCTCCCGAACCTCACATATAGTTATGTTTTTATTTTATTGAACTTTCTATTATTAATATGCATTGTTGTCGTTACACTATATTTTCTTATTATGCATTGATGATGGTGTTTGACTTGGGCGAGGATTATCCTTTTACTTTTCCTCATCATCCTTGTTTTCTTTCTTCTTTTCTGTTTCTTTTGTGATGTTTTCTCCTGGTGCCTCATGTGGATTCTTAGCTTTCCTCAGCTTTTCTCCCTTGTTTGTTCTCTCTGTGTTTTCCACATCCTGTAGTCCTGAGTTTTGTTGGTTCATTCCTCTTCTGCCTTCTTACATGCCTGTTCTGGCCAGTGGGTATGTTTTGGTCGCAGTTATTTGTGGTTCTTTTTCTCCTTTTCTCTGACAGTGTTATTTTGTTCTTTTTCTTTTGTGTACAGAGGGGAGGATGGTTCTTATATCTTGGTTTGCCTCTCTTCTTTGCTGATCTTATCCTTTCCTGTTGCTCTCTCCTTTCAAAGGTTTCATGTTTCTTATTTCCTCAGTTTTTTCTTGTTTCTTCATTGTTGTATTTTTATATATAGAATAAAGGGGATATGTTGTATCTTGACTTTGATGTTATTCTAGCCCTGCCAATGGAATCTTGGTACAATGACATAACATGGAATACTCACAGTTGGCTGGGCTGAGCAGCATGCTGGCTGCTCCTGATGGGGTCTTGGTCTGGCCTTCTTGTGATCTTGTAACTATCCTTAAAAAACCTCTCTGAACCAACTCTACCTGAATGGACTTGATCACTACACCTCTTCTCTCAATGTCCCTGGAAAATTGCTTTGAAACATGGAAGAAAATGATTTATAAATTGGCTACACAAAATGGCCACCAGCCACACCGCCACCAATTGCCAAAGAATGAACAACGAAGAACACCTGTAGACCTTTGGCAAAAGCAAAGCACACTGGCTACACAAAATGGCTACCCTGCAACATGCAAAACACACAAGATGATGGACGGAATGTTGCACAATGGCAAAACATTCACCCCCAGTCACAGATCTGGATTTAATCCATCGTTATTTTGCTCACCAAGCCACCCCAGTTCAGACATGCCCATATGCAAATCAGTCCTGACCCTGTGCCTCATGGGAACAGTCCAGACTGAACTGCCAAGACCAGTCTTCCCTGGACCGGAATCAAGCATCCTAGGACCGGTTTCTGGCTATCAGCCGTCTTCAGCCGGGATAGCTTGCCTCCAGTGGCCTAGTGAGCATGGGACCCACGTCTGGGCATACCCTTCCCACATAGGGTGAACAGCAAAACACGCAAGATGATGGACGAAATGTTGCACAATGGCAAAACATTCACCCCCAGTCACAGATCTGGGTTTAATCCATCATTATTTTGCTCACCAAGCCACCCAGAAAATTGATAATAAACTAAAGGAAACCCTATGAGTACAGTTACATTAAAACTGTTACAAATTATGATCCATCATCTAATGAACTGAAGAGCTGGTGGGATAAATGCTTGTGAGAAGTTGGCCTGATAGGTAGTGTTTCCAATTCTGGAACCACTGGTTATCAGTCCAAACAAACCCCAAAGATGTCAGGTTGTAAGTCAACCTTGTAGACAAGCTATCCTAGTGGTAGCATGGACTAAGCAGCCTTAAAGGCTTAACTTAAGAGGTCGTGTTAAGCGAGCTGTTTTACCACATACAATCCTGTAATCAAATGAAAGGACACCACACAAGTATATATTATAAAAATATATGTATTTATTTCTAAATTACTCCCCAGTACTCTTTATGAGGAAAGGGGCACAAGCGTTAAATCAAAAGCACTGTTACACATATAAAGTTGCACGTTTATGGATGAGGGCGGGTGGCCACTCAGACCATATATCAAAAAAGTGGTATAAGTAACACTTTACGAACAATGGTTAGGCCTAGGGCCTAGAGATTCGCTGGGAGCAGTCAGGACAAGCAATGAAGAAGTCGGGGGTAGCCCACAGGAGACGGATGCAGCACGGAAAGTGCAGCGCGCACCAATGCACTGTCAATGGTGCGTAAAAGTCAATTAAAGTGAATAAAAAGATACTTCCGCTGAACCTAGGAACACAAAACTTTAGACACAGACCCTAGAGATGTGTACCAGTGTAAAGACACCGGCGTTGCAAAGTTACCTCACCCACAGGCCGTGGGTGCACAGGGTCGAAGTGGCGTCGGGTTCTGTCACGCAGGTTCTGGGTGCTTGGAGCTGTTGCAGCTGCAGGCGCTGTGAAGCAGAAGTGTCCGGTGCGATCCAAGGGTGGATCGATGTAGAAAAGTACCTGAAAGCAGAGGGGACAGAGTCTGGGTCACTCAGCAGTGACCAGGGTGGAACCAGGACGGAACCAGGCAATGTCGGGCGCAATCAGGCGGTTGTCGATAGGCTTCTCTCCGCTGTCACGTGGGCTCTGGGGCATCTGCGACGTCCAGGAGCAGGTCACGATCTGTCCCACGTAGGCTCTCGCCGTCAGCACCGTCGGCTTGAAGATTGTAGCAAACAGCACTTGGCAAAAGCAATCCACGCGGAACCGGGAGATTGCTTATCACTCGAACCAGGAGGGTCAGAGTGGGTGCTCCTTTTCACAGGAGCTGGTGCAGATCTGGAGCAACCAGAAAAGCAAGTCGTATTTCGAAGTTCGTCGGCACAGGGGCCACAAGCCAGCTGGCAAGTGACCGGGCCAACGCGTCGAGCGCACACAAGCAGAAGGGCCCCACGCAGCACTCGTCGAGTGTGGAGGGGTGAGCTTTGGTGCAAGTGGAGCTCGGGGCTGGGGCTTCTCAAACCCCGGTGTACAGCTTCGAGGGTCACTCGTGGGCCGCACGGTCAGCGTCTCGTGGCCTTTTCAAGATGGCGTGCCCCACGCTTCCGGTCGCCTCCACGGGTCTCAGCTCTGCAGGGACTGTGGATCGGGCAGGTAGAAGGCAGGCAAGCTTGATCTCGTTGATCTCTGTCGCTCGAGTTCCGGCGGGAACTGCAACAAAGCAAGGGTCGAGGGCTGGATGGTGCCTGTTTGCACAGGGTGGTCACTCCTTGACCACAAGGGAGATTCTTCAGTCTTCTCACGTCGTGTAGAAAGTCGAAGGGTCCAGATTTCGTTTCTTATGTTTCTTCAGGATGATCTGAGGTCCGTTGGGACTGCTCCCCCTCTTATTCGAATCTAGGGGGTTGGACATCCTGCTAGGTCCCCTCCTATGGGTGGGACCCAGGAAGGGGGTGGTTACACCCCTCTCCTTTGATCCTGGCCGCGCTGGGACAGGGGCTGGGAGGCCCCAGAACCGGTTTGGCCGGATCCTGCAAGGGGCAGCCTTGTGCTCCCCAGGCAGTGTCTGGTTTCATTGAAACCTCCCTACTCCAATCCACTATCTCCTGTCTGGGGTGGTTTGACACCGCCCTGTGACAGGAAACTCTTTGTCCAGGCCTCCTCTGCCGGGTTTCGGTCAGCAGCAGGAGGTCAGACCCGTGTCTGTGGCAGGGGCATCCATTTTGTGGATCTGAGGCTCATTTTAAATCAACCGCGTTTCAGTAAAGTAACATGTCTTCTCCCTCTAGAAGGGTGGAATGCTATCCCCGTCGCCAGAACTGGCGAGGGGATAGTATTCCAATTCGTATGACACCTTACACGACATGTTTTGATAAAGCCAAACCAAAGTTGCTATATAACCGCGAGGATTATAATGCGCTTAAGAGTATATGGTATGGCATTATCCCGGATCAGCTTAGGGAGTTGTTCCCGACAGCTGCAGACAGGCTCAGCTCACGCCAGAGCACCATCTCACATAAAACCACGCACTCTGCCTCCAGGATTGATGAGGCCTTCCATAGGAGTGGCTTACAGGCTATATATGTGTCCAGATATAGGTTTAGATATAGGTATACTATATCTAAGCAAGGGGTGATTACACCCACTTGCCCCAGCTGAGTGATCAGCCAGTTGTGTCAATTTAAGAACCAGCCAGGGGTGGCAAAAGCTATGCTTCAGCCCCTGGTAGGTCTTGGTGGCACCTATGCCCTGGGCACCTATAGTGCATGGTACAGGGGCTGACAAGGAGTCCATTTCCAATTGTGGTATGTACCTATAGCACATGTATTATAAATTTAGAGAGAGAACAGCAGGCTGGGGGTCTGATTAGCAGGCCCACAGCCTCAGTAAGTCGAAAACCAGTGAAGCAAAAAGCAAAAATTGGGGTGACCATAGGATAGCAGACCCTACTCTCCTACATAACCCCCCCCCAAACGCAGGGACATTAAACTTAACCTTGACCAGATAAGTCTTCATGTCCTAAGTGGAAGTACCTGGAGAGACCATCTGCATTACCATGGTCAGTCCCTGGGCGGTGCTCCACTGTAAAGTCCATCCCCTGTAGGGAAATGGACCACCTGAGCAGTTTGGGATTTTCACCCTTCATCTGATTTAGCCACAAGAGGGGCTTATGGTCTGTCTGAATTAGGAAGTGAGTACCAAACAAGTATGGCCTCAACTTCTTCAGGGCCCAAACCACAGCAAAGGCCTCCCTCTCAATAGCTGACCAACGTTTCTCCCTGGGGGTCAGCCTTCTGCTAATAAAAGCAATGGGCTGGTCTTGACCATCTTGATTAAGTTGTGAAAGCACAGCTCCCACCCCCAACTCAGAAGCATCTGTCTGTACAATGAACTGTTTGGAGTAGTCAGGACTCTTCAGGATAGGTGCAGAGCACATGGCCTTCTTCAGGTCATCAAATGCCTTTTGACAGCTAACTGTCCACTGAACCTTTTTGGGCATCTTCTTGGATGTCAAGTCATTCAATGGTGTCACAATGGACCCATAGTTCTTTACAAATTTTCTGTAATACCCAGTCAGGCCCAAGAAGGCTCTGACTTGTGTCTGGGTAGTTGGAGGAGTCCAGTCCTGTATGGTCTGGATCTTGCTCTCCAGTGGTTGAACTTGACCCCCACCTACTAGGTGGCCCAAGTACACAACCTTGCTCTGCCCTATCTGGCACTTAGTAGCCTTGATAGTCAGGCCTGCCTTTTGCAGGGCCTCCAGAACCTTCTTCAGGTGGATCAGGTGATCCTCCCAGGTGGAGCTAAAGACAGCAATATCATCTAGATATGCCGCGCAAAAGTCATCCAACCCAGCAAGGACTTGGTTCACCAACCTTTGGAAAGTGGCAGGTGCATTCTTCAAACCAAAGGGCATTACCACAAACTGATAATGTCCACTAGGGGTAGAGAATGCTGTTTTGGCTTTTGACTCTTCAGCTAGTCTGATTTGCCAGTAGCCAGCTGTCAAATCAAATGTGCTCAGAAACTTGGCAGAAGCCAATTTATCAATGAGCTCATCTGCTCTTGGAATGGGATGAGCATCTGTCCTAGTGACAGCATTGAGACCTCTGTAGTCCACACAAAACCTCATTTCTCTCTTCCCATCTTTGGTATGAGGTTTTGGCACAAGGACCACTGGGCTAGCCCATGGGCTCTCTGATGGCTCAATCACTCCAAGCTCCAACATCTTTTGCACCTCAGCCTTTATACAATCCCTGACATGGTCAGGTTGCCTGTAGATCTTATTCTTCACAGGCAGATTGTCACCAGTATCCACCTCATGGGTGCACCAGCTAGTCTGACTGGGTGTGAGTGAAAACAAGTGTCTGTGGGCCTGCAACACCTGTCTGCAGTCCACCTGTTGCTGCTCAGTGAGGCTGCCTGCCAAGGCTACTCCATCAACTGAACCATCATCAGGGTTCTGGGAAAGCAGGTCTGGGAGAGGGTCACTCTCTTCCTCCTGTTCCCCATCTGTGGCCATGAGGAGACTCATGTCCTCCCTGTCAACAAATGCTTTCAAACGATTGACATGGAGCACCCTGTGGGGGCTCCTAGGGGTGCCAAAGTCAACCAAGTAGGTGACTTCTCCCTTCTTTTCAATGATAGGGTAGGGTCCAGTCCATTGGTCCTGGAGAGCTGCTGGCCCCACTGGGTCCAACACCCACACCTTCTGCCCTGGCTGGTACTCAACCAGAACAGCCTTTTGGTCATGCCAGGCTTTCTGTAATTCCTGACTGGCCTCAAGGTTTTTGGATGCTCTCTCCATGTATTCAGCCATCCTGGAGCGGAGACCAAGTACATAATCCACAATGTCTAGTTTAGGCTTTTTGAGAGGTAACTCCCATCCTTCCTTCACCAAACTCAATGGACCTCTTACAGGGTGGCCAAACAAAAGTTCAAAAGGGCTGTAGCCAACCCCCTTCTGTGGGACCTCTCTGTAAGCAAAGAGCAAGCAGGGTAAAAGGATGTCCCATTTCCGCCTAAGCTTCTCTGGTAACCCTTTTATCATTCCCTTTAGGGTCTTGTTGAACCTTTCCACAAGCCCATTGCACTGTGGATGGTAGGGTGTGGTAAACTTATAGTTTACTCCACACTCTTTCCACATTGCTTTTAAGTATCCAGACATGAAGTTGGTACCTCTGTCTGAAAGAACCTCCTTTGGAAAGCCCACTCCTGAGAAAACTGCAATGAGGGCTTTTGCCACCACAGGAGCTGTGGTGGTCCTCAGGGGAATTGCTTCTGGGTACCTGGTGGCATGATCCACTACCACCAGTATAAATCTGTGCCCAGATGCTGTTTGAGGATCCATGGGACCCACAATGTCTATTCCAACTCTTTCAAAGGGTACCCCCACCACAGGTAGTGGTATCAGGGGGGCCTTTGTTGTGCCACCTGACTTACCACTGGCTTGGCAAGTGACACAGG
The DNA here is from genome assembly GCF_964263255.1 of Lissotriton vulgaris. Taxonomy (NCBI): domain Eukaryota; kingdom Metazoa; phylum Chordata; class Amphibia; order Caudata; family Salamandridae; genus Lissotriton; species Lissotriton vulgaris. Next base: position 838,658,026 of record NC_141691.1, on the reverse strand, counting down.
AGCGACAAAACTCCTTGACATTTTCTGACATGTGAGGCCAGTGAAAGGGTGGAACAAGCCTGTCCCAAGTCTTATTCTGGCCTAAGTGTCCTGCAAGGGGAATATCATGGGCCAAGGTAAGAAGGAAGCCCCTAAACTTCAAAGGTATAACCAACCTCCTGGTTGTGCCAGGCTTGGGGTCTCTAGCCTCTGAATAAAGGAGTCCTTCATCCCAATACACTTTATGGGTACCTTGAGCATTCCCTGCAGCCTCAGCAGCAGCTTGCTGTCTGAGGGGTTCAAGTGAAGGGCAATCTAATTGGGCCTGCCCCAGGTCTGCCCTTGAGGGTCCCCCTGTCCCCAGAAACTCAACCTGATCAGGTTCAAGCTCCTCAGAGACAGTCTCCTCTTGGACTGCAGAATCAGTTTCCTGTGAAACCTGATCCTCAACCTGGGGCAAGTGGGAAGGCACTGCCTTAACCCTCTTGCTCCTTCTCTTGGGTTGTGGTTGGTCTATTGTTTCAAGATCCACCACTGGTTCAGGAAGGCACTTCTTAGCCTGAGACCTTGTCACTGCAAGGACATGAGCTGAAATCCCTAGCATTTCTGCATGAGTCCTGTACTCCACTTCTGACCAAACTGAGCTTTCAAGATCATTGCCTAACAGACAGTCTACTGGGAGGTCTGCACTCACAACAACTTTCTTTAGGCCATCTACCCCTCCCCAGGAGAAGTTCACAACAGCCACACTATGGGAAGTAGTGGAGTTGCTTGCATTGGTCACTAGGTAACTTTCACCTAGTACAATTTGTCCAGGGTCCACAAAGCCAGGTGCCACCATTGTGACACTGGCACAAGTGTCCCTGTAGGCCTGAGCCAGTTTCTCATTAATTAAGGGAGTCTGCCTATATTTGCCCAGGTTACTGGGGCTTACTGCAGTGGGCAAAGATATGTCCACATCATATAGGAGAACTGCCTGTGTGGGGATTCTGACTAGGCCAGATTCCACCTCAGTACCCAGGGTCAACCCTACTAAACCCTTTGGCTGTGTACCACCACTGCTGACTGTACTAGGGGGTGCAGTTGCTTTAGGAGCTGCAGTGGTGGGGACTGGATTTTTCTTAGTGCATTCACTGCCCCAGTGTGAAACTGATTTGCAGGTATTACACCAAGGTTTCTTTGGGCCATCGTTCTTCTTTTTCTTGTTTCCATTTTGGGAACCCCCCTCCTTATTGCTAGTTTGGGGGCCTGAAGACTTCTGGTCCTTTTCTTTATCTTTCTGATTCCCACCCTTCTGGTCTGTTTTCTTCTGGTCACCTTGGTTCTGGTTTTTCTGCTTAATCCTTGTTCTGACCCATTTGTCTGCCTTCTTTCCCAATTCTTGGGGAGAGGTCAAATCAGAGTCAACAAGGTATTGATGCAACAGCTGGTTCTGACAGTTATTAAGGATCTGTTCTCTCATCATAAGATTGTACAATCCTGTATAGTCTGAAACTTTACTTCCCTGCAGCCAACCCTCCAGAGCCTTAGTGGCACAATCTACAAAATCAGTCCAGTCCTGAGTCTGTGCTTTTTGGGTGTCTCTGAACAACAACCTGTATTGCTCAGTGGTTAGGCCAAACCCTTCAATAAGAGCACTCTTCAGAACAGAGTAGTTTTTGGCATCCTCAGGTCTAACAGTGAGGAGCCTATCCCTCCCTTTCTCAGAAAAGGAGTACCATAAAATTGCTGCCCACTGATCCTCAGGGACCTGCTGTACCATGCAGGCCCTCTCAAGAGCAGTCATCCATTTGTGGATATCATCCCCTTCCTTGTAGGGGGGCACAATTTTTGTCAGGTTTCTATTGTCATAGGCCCTGTCTTTTTCTTTAGGAACTTTGCTGCCACCAGTGGCATCTAAGCCACTTATTTTCTGTTCCCTAGCCAAGGTAAGTTTAGCTTGAGCTAAGGTCAGTTTAGCTTGAGCCAGAGCTACCTCCTCCCTCTCTATCTGGAGTTGGACAGCCCTCATTCTAGCCCTATGCTCTTTTCTCTGGGAGGAAGTCATTCCTCTTTGAGATTCTCTTGAGGCACTAGAAAGGTGAGAGTCCCTTGACAGAGATCTCTCCCTTCTATTACCTGGGAGAATTTGGTTATGAGATCTGGAGTGGTGCTGGCCCCCTCCATTCCCATGTAGGTCCAAGTTGGCCTGGTTAAGCCTGGCAACCTGTACCTGGTTTCCCCCCTGATCCTGATCTTCAGGCTCATCTATATCAGAGCCTTCTTCTGGGTCTTCCTCTTCCTCCTCTATTCCTTCTTGAAGATCCTCATTCTCAGGGGAGTTTATCCCTTCCTCTGTTTCTAAGGGAGTCTGACTCACCTTGTCTAGGTCATCCTTTTCTAGGAGAGCTACTAGGGAAGGAATGGTAGGGCCTCTGCCCTTTTTTAGCCCCCTGGCTGTGCACAAGGCACTCAGGTCTTTGTGGCTAAGGTTGTCATATCTGGATGTTGTCCCTATAGGATCAACTATTACAGGAGCAGAGCCTGAGGCTCTTTCTGTATCAGACATGACTGCTAGTGAGGTGTAAGTGGTGCACTTACCTACACTAAGTGGTTTCCTACTGTACCTTGCTAGTGAGTTGTAGTCAGGGTGTGCTAATCCCTTTAATCTACAACTACTAAGTTCAGTAGAACTTAATATGCTAAGCTTTTGATTTATATGTACCTAGAGGTACTTGATGTGATCTTTCAATTTGATAAAGATTGCAATGGTAAAACAAACAGCAAGCTCAAATCCGCACCGCTGCACACCAATGTGAGAAGTTGGCCTGATAGGTAGTGTTTCCAATTCTGGAACCACTGGTTATCAGTCCAAACAAACCCCAAAGATGTCAGGTTGTAAGTCAACCTTGTAGACAAGCTATCCTAGTGGTAGCATGGACTAAGCAGCCTTAAAGGCTTAACTTAAGAGGTCGTGTTAAGCGAGCTGTTTTACCACATACAATCCTGTAATCAAATGAAAGGACACCACACAAGTATATATTATAAAAATATATGTATTTATTTCTAAATTACTCCCCAGTACTCTTTATGAGGAAAGGGGCACAAGCGTTAAATCAAAAGCACTGTTACACATATAAAGTTGCACGTTTATGGATGAGGGCGGGTGGCCACTCAGACCATATATCAAAAAAGTGGTATAAGTAACACTTTACGAACAATGGTTAGGCCTAGGGCCTAGAGATTCGCTGGGAGCAGTCAGGACAAGCAATGAAGAAGTCGGGGGTAGCCCACAGGAGACGGATGCAGCACGGAAAGTGCAGCGCGCACCAATGCACTGTCAATGGTGCGTAAAAGTCAATTAAAGTGAATAAAAAGATACTTCCGCTGAACCTAGGAACACAAAACTTTAGACACAGACCCTAGAGATGTGTACCAGTGTAAAGACACCGGCGTTGCAAAGTTACCTCACCCACAGGCCGTGGGTGCACAGGGTCGAAGTGGCGTCGGGTTCTGTCACGCAGGTTCTGGGTGCTTGGAGCTGTTGCAGCTGCAGGCGCTGTGAAGCAGAAGTGTCCGGTGCGATCCAAGGGTGGATCGATGTAGAAAAGTACCTGAAAGCAGAGGGGACAGAGTCTGGGTCACTCAGCAGTGACCAGGGTGGAACCAGGACGGAACCAGGCAATGTCGGGCGCAATCAGGCGGTTGTCGATAGGCTTCTCTCCGCTGTCACGTGGGCTCTGGGGCATCTGCGACGTCCAGGAGCAGGTCACGATCTGTCCCACGTAGGCTCTCGCCGTCAGCACCGTCGGCTTGAAGATTGTAGCAAACAGCACTTGGCAAAAGCAATCCACGCGGAACCGGGAGATTGCTTATCACTCGAACCAGGAGGGTCAGAGTGGGTGCTCCTTTTCACAGGAGCTGGTGCAGATCTGGAGCAACCAGAAAAGCAAGTCGTATTTCGAAGTTCGTCGGCACAGGGGCCACAAGCCAGCTGGCAAGTGACCGGGCCAACGCGTCGAGCGCACACAAGCAGAAGGGCCCCACGCAGCACTCGTCGAGTGTGGAGGGGTGAGCTTTGGTGCAAGTGGAGCTCGGGGCTGGGGCTTCTCAAACCCCGGTGTACAGCTTCGAGGGTCACTCGTGGGCCGCACGGTCAGCGTCTCGTGGCCTTTTCAAGATGGCGTGCCCCACGCTTCCGGTCGCCTCCACGGGTCTCAGCTCTGCAGGGACTGTGGATCGGGCAGGTAGAAGGCAGGCAAGCTTGATCTCGTCGATCTCTGTCGCTCGAGTTCCGGCGGGAACTGCAACAAAGCAAGGGTCGAGGGCTGGATGGTGCCTGTTTGCACAGGGTGGTCACTCCTTGACCACAAGGGAGATTCTTCAGTCTTCTCACGTCGTGTAGAAAGTCGAAGGGTCCAGATTTCGTTTCTTATGTTTCTTCAGGATGATCTGAGGTCCGTTGGGACTGCTCCCCCTCTTATTCGAATCTAGGGGGTTGGACATCCTGCTAGGTCCCCTCCTATGGGTGGGACCCAGGAAGGGGGTGGTTACACCCCTCTCCTTTGATCCTGGCCGCGCTGGGACAGGGGCTGGGAGGCCCCAGAACCGGTTTGGCCGGATCCTGCAAGGGGCAGCCTTGTGCTCCCCAGGCAGTGTCTGGTTTCATTGAAACCTCCCTACTCCAATCCACTATCTCCTGTCTGGGGTGGTTTGACACCGCCCTGTGACAGGAAACTCTTTGTCCAGGCCTCCTCTGCCGGGTTTCGGTCAGCAGCAGGAGGTCAGACCCGTGTCTGTGGCAGGGGCATCCATTTTGTGGATCTGAGGCTCATTTTAAATCAACCGCGTTTCAGTAAAGTAACATGTCTTCTCCCTCTAGAAGGGTGGAATGCTATCCCCGTCGCCAGAACTGGCGAGGGGATAGTATTCCAATTCGTATGACACCTTACACGACATGTTTTGATAAAGCCAAACCAAAGTTGCTATATAACCGCGAGGATTATAATGCGCTTAAGAGTATATGGTATGGCATTATCCCGGATCAGCTTAGGGAGTTGTTCCCGACAGCTGCAGACAGGCTCAGCTCACGCCAGAGCACCATCTCACATAAAACCACGCACTCTGCCTCCAGGATTGATGAGGCCTTCCATAGGAGTGGCTTACAGGCTATATATGTGTCCAGATATAGGTTTAGATATAGGTATACTATATCTAAGCAAGGGGTGATTACACCCACTTGCCCCAGCTGAGTGATCAGCCAGTTGTGTCAATTTAAGAACCAGCCAGGGGTGGCAAAAGCTATGCTTCAGCCCCTGGTAGGTCTTGGTGGCACCTATGCCCTGGGCACCTATAGTGCATGGTACAGGGGCTGACAAGGAGTCCATTTCCAATTGTGGTATGTACCTATAGCACATGTATTATAAATTTAGAGAGAGAACAGCAGGCTGGGGGTCTGATTAGCAGGCCCACAGCCTCAGTAAGTCGAAAACCAGTGAAGCAAAAAGCAAAAATTGGGGTGACCATAGGATAGCAGACCCTACTCTCCTACAATGCTCCTATCACAGAACTTCGTATGGTTGGATTACAGTTAGTTGGCGTTGACGCGTTTCGATGGCATATATTTCAAATTTCACAACCACCTTCTTCAGGACTTTCATTAAGGGATTTTGCTTCTCATTTTTTCTAGGCGACTTTTTATCTATATATAAAAGGAAAGTATTAAAACAGGGACAGACCCTGACGAAAAACACAAGAAACACTTATTACATGCGCTAACCCGCTTCCTGTGCATGCTCTCAAGTAGCTGGGTCTTGAGTTATTTTAAAAGTTTGTTATCAATTTTGTGTTAGATTAAATTATATTGTTTTATTATAGTCCATCGCTGATGTTTTTAACTCGTTTTTAAATATTATTGGGATTTGTATTAGGGCTAGGGGCAGGGTCGGATTGGCAAGGCGGGCATTCGGGAAACGGCCGAAGGGCCGTTGTCTCAGTGCCCTCTGTGGGCCGGTTTTTTTCTCCCCTTTTTCAGTTCACAGAGAGTGCTCTCTGCTATCTGCTCTCTGTGAACTTGGGAAGGGGAGAAAAAAAAACGGCCCACAGAGCGCACGGAAACAGAGACAGAAATGAAAGCACTTCACTGTGTGCCATGCAGTGATTATTAGCTGTGGCCTCACTTCACCCCCTGCCCCTGAAAAGCAATCACGCCAAGGGTGGGCTGGGGAGCGGTGATTGTCTGCGAAAATCGGCCTCCCTGGGGGCCAGGTGTTGCTCAGGCCTTGAGCCATTTCCACCTCGGCCCCCCTGGGGCCCACGCAGCCGAGAAATGGTGTTAATCTTAACACCTCGCCCACAGCCCCTCAGAGTGGGCGAGGAAGAATGGGTCTGGCTGTGGGGGCTAGGTGATGTTTTGAACTCCCACCATCTTCACCTCAGCCTTCCCCTGTCTACCATTGTGCTCCCCTGCCAATACATTGCCCTGGGGCCTGGAGGGCTGGGGAGGGCTGATTAATTTACTAATTGCAGGGGCCATACTGCTGTTCATGTGCTCTTGAGCTAAGTAGGTTAGTAATAGCAGGGGCTTCCCTTCTTTTCAGGTGCTCCTGCACTGAAGTTCTTGAATAATTTTGTGACAGAAAGAGGCCTTGCTGTTTTTTTAGTTGCTCAGCATGTAGGCCATTGTCACCTTGGGCCTGTGTCCTGTGCAAGAGCAGTGTCCTCCCACTTTCATTCCTTATCTTTGCATAGGCATAGGTGGCCTAACGCCAGAGTTGCAGAGATGGGGATTCAAGTTTGAATCTCAGGGTCTGCTCAACAGCCTGTGATTCTGGGCAGATCACTTCCTCGCCCAGGCCCTTAAATAAAAAATCAGATCATGTGTACTGTAATTGGTACTCATGAATAGAACTCAAATAGCCTTTGTCTTGGGCTGAATTTACACTACATAAAACTGTCAAATGGTAAGAAAATTATAAAAAATAACCATTTGTTCATGCTTTATGATTCTGCAAAGGGACCATGATAATTAAAGAGGACACTTTATAAAAACATGTCCATATTTTTAACACAGCTTTTCCGATACAAAATTTCCATTTCATGTGCCAGTTAACAATTTAACTCTATTTTAAAGGCCTAATCCAAAATGCAGACAAGGGGCATATTTCTCTATATGCCAAAAATATCATTTAGTAAGTTTTGGTTAGTTTTTTTTGTAGTTTGTAGGTCATTCTGACAGTAAACACCCATTATCCCGAATCTTTCTTGCCGCATACCATCACTCCGCATACTTTTATTACGAATCTACTAGGACTCCGCAATGCCGTTATAACCCATGGCATTACATTTTATATGCTTTTACCACGCACACATTTACAACGAAACTCGTGAATGCATGAATGATAAAAGCATGTTTTTTTGTATATGTTAGGATAAGGTAAGTATGGGTATATAGGGTATATGTTTGGGGGTTCTGAGGTATATGTTTTAGGGTGATTGGGTATTTTAAGGGTTCAGGGATAGTTTTGGGGTACTGGGGTATTTTTAGGTTTCAGGACTAGGTTTTGGGGTACAGGGGTATTTTTAGGGTGAAGGGATAGGTTTGGGTTTTGGGGTACAGGGGTATTTTTAGGGTTCAGGGATAGGTTTGGGTTTTGGGGTACAGGGGTATTTTTAGGGTTCAGGGATAGGTTTGGGTTTTGGGGTACAGGGTATTTGTAGGGTTCAGGGATAGGTTTGGGGGTACGGGGTATTTTTGGGATTCAGGGATAGGTTTGGGTTTTGAGGTACAGGGGTATTTTTGGGATTCAGGGATAGGTTTGGGTTTTGAGGTACAGGGGTATTTTTAGGGTTCAGGGATAGGTTTGGGGTTTGGGGTAAAGGGGTATTTTTAGGGTTCAGGGATAGGCTTGGGTTTTAGGGTGCAGGGTGTATTTTTAGGGTTAGGATGGGTTATGATTATGGGGTGCAGGGGTATTTAAAGGGACCATGGTGGGATTAGTTTTTAGGGTATTGCACAACTTTTTCTGGTTGGTTGTGTTTTGTTATCATGCATGTGGGCCCCAGAACGTGCTTCAGAGTTGGTGCTACATAATGTCTTACACATGGAGGACATGCGAAAAATTGTGAGGGATTGTTACACGGTTGGAATATTTAAAACCAATAGCACTAGTTGTTTGCAGGTCTCTTGTACCATGATTCAGAGAACAGAGTGTGTGTATTGCTTCTTCTATATAAGGAGGAAATTATTAGATTTCCTCCAATGGAATGATGAAAATCCTCAGAACATCGCATTGGTTTTCATTGTTGCTGAAAGAATGGCATAAGTAAACATAACTAAAGCTACAATTGCAAACACAATGCCCGTATGGTTTATTGTGATATTGTGTGCTAGCTCACAAACCAACAACCAAATCACCCTTACCACTAAAAATGTGAGAAATAGGCAGGTTGCACACAGAATTCCACGTCAAATGTTGTTGCAATTTAATGTACACAATTTACCCAAGGAATGATTTTGCAGCATTATTCCAGATTGTATTACATTATGATATAGGCCTGAACATAGGTGCTCACAAACATTTTGCCAGGAGCAACAACATCTGGTCTGAGTTATGACCAAGAGCTATGTTGATACCAGATGAGTTGCAGTTGGGGGTAAGGTGAGTGTAAGGGAAGTGAGGCATATACATCTAGTTTCTGAATTGCACAATGTGATACCAACAACTTGGCATTAATACTGGTTTCGTATCTTAATCAGATCATGTGATCCTAGGCAATTGTTTTATTTCACTCCCCATGGCTCAGACTTTAAGGCAGCAACAGATATGACTAAAACTGTGTTTTTTGTATATAGACATCACCTGCTGACTGTGAAATAAATGTATGACTAGATTGTACAGATACATTTTTTCAGCATTCTTTACACCCCAGACTGCCTTTTCCTTGTTTGTGAATTCTTACTTTTGTTATTACATGTTCTATTACCAGAGATTCCAGTCTTACCCTTTCTCCTTGACTTTGTACTAGATTTCTGGTTTATGTGATGATTAGAGTCTAGGACATAGCTGGTTAGGAAAGAGTATCCAACGACATTGTGCAGGGCGTTAAGACTGCAAGTAAGTATTCAGTTATCTGAACTGCAGTGCTCCTAGTCTTTACCAATGTTACTTGCTCTGTAAGCTTTAAAAGGCTTAATTTACTAAATATTTGTCTACAAATTAGACCTCAAAGAGTAACCAAATGGTGTTTCATGAAAGGGCATGCCCCTCGAATGTGGGCCACGCCCCTTAAATATAGGCCACGCCCCTTACATGTAGGCCACGCCCCTTAAATGTAGGCCACGCCCCCTTAATGTGGGCCACTTTTTCGTCAGTGCCCGGGCCAAATTGTGATCCCAATCCGACCCTGGCTAGGGGTATTAGAAACTCCTGAAATGTATTTTTGGTAAATGTATATGTCTTTTCCAAAAATGTATCTTTTTTAAAATATGAACAGCGTGCTTTCAATGATTTTAAGAATAAAATAGTATAAGAACAACACCTTGATTTTCATGGGGCACATTCTTCATATTTGGGGTAGAAGTGTGAATCTTTATTTTATGTATGTATAGAGAATATGGTGTGTTTATACTGAGCGCGGTGTGAGTGAGCGAATAATCTTCCAAGGGAAGTTCTACTTACCACAGAAAATATTCACCAGCCTGATTTTCAAATCCTGCAGAGAATTAATGTATAGGCTATGTTTGCGCACACAGAGGAATTGAAATAATGCATGTTATTATCACAATCCAAGATGCTTATAGTGGAATGAGGTTCTAATTGTGCATTTGCTTAATACTGAACCTAACCCCAATCGGTATTTGCAGGTATGCTATTCAAAACATTTACCATAATGAAAAGAAAGGCTATGCAAATGCCACCACACTGCTTGCTGCACTGAAGAGCTGTGCATGCTGGGCACAGGGAAAGTAGCACCAGCACCTCAGTCAATGAAAACAGTGCTCCCATGCTGTTTATAATAGTAAACAGCATGAGAGCACATCAAGGATTAGCTGGGACAGATAAACTCATCGCTCCATGTATCGAGTCACAAAAGCCACATGGCTCCCCTTCCCTTGAAAACACATGGGGTACAGGAGTATGGGGTCTCCAGGGCCTAATAAGGCTAAAGAAAGGGGGGCACAGAGCCCTCCTCCCCTTTTAAAAACATTTGCCTGTGTGCGGCAGGGGGCTGACTTTACGTAAGGTAATAAAATATTACTTTATGTTAAAAAAGCCCTAGAAGTTCATTGAAAGAAACAAAGGTCAGAGTAATGGTATAGTCAGGTGAATATGTCAGTGACAACATTAACGTTTTGAACTTAAAAAATACACAGAAATTCACCAGTTATAGTTAGCAGAACTAACTATAACCTGCATCCCTGCCATGCGCTGCTTATGACCTCAAATATTACGTCACTCATGACATGTTCTATGAAATCATTTAAGACATCACTCATGACATCTCAAATTACATCATTTATGAAATCACTGATCACATCATCCAACCTTCTTTTGCACACATTGCTCTATAAAAGGGTATAACATTAAAGCTATGAACGTACGTGCAAAATAACTCAGAATAATATAAAGCATCATTACTGCTATCATATATACAACTCCCACAGGTAAGGCAAGCTCATGTCATGTGCAGCATTGACCCTATACTGCACATCATTGGTACCTGGGTTAATGTTGATGAACCACATATAAAAGGTTAACCTATCCTGTACACAGTGTTCAATCTGCGTAGAACTGTTCAGGGAAAACCACGTTTCTTCTGATACTGAAGCTGTGTTACTTAATGAATGCCCTACTATGGACAGTCTTTACCTTTATCAAACCCTGATAGTCAGTGAACCTACATTGAGAAATGAAGTAGATATAGGTTAAAAAAGCGGGTGCTGTTAACACTGTTTACTCTATGGAGAGAGTTTACTATGAACCACCCTGTTTGCAGAAAGTAAAACTCTCATGAGAAATACACCACAGAGTATTAAAAATACACCACAGAGTATTAAAAATTCAAAACGGTGTTACCTCTCGCGCTCTCAGAATCCACTGACACAAAAATCACGTCCTGGGTGCAATCAAAGTGGGGGTTTATTGCAATTCAGAAGCCCGCCGTGACGCGTTTCGCCGCCGTAGCGGCTTGTTCACACAGCGTTTTTCCCGCAACAAAGGACATTTCATACACAATGTTATCAACATAGCAGAAGGACTTCAAAAGTAAATTGCATTCATTAAAAGTATGAGTGCCATCTTTATGTGGTCATCCTTAACAATTAAAAGCATCAAATGTGCTGTTATAAACATAACTGTCATGAATGGGAGTTAATTGCTACATACTAGTATCGCGCGTCAAAAGTAATAGATTAGTACTCGCGCAAAATTGACATTACCCTTCCATATTTTATATTCAAATATTCGATATAAAACACTATGCCAAACATCATATGTACAACTTCATTATATAGTATTTTCTGCTTTCTGGTAAATCATGTGTTATTGTTTTTAGACCTGCTTGACAGATTTTGTTGTGTTTTAACCGCTAAGCATGTTGGGATCCGTAGTTCTCCACAGTGGTGAATACAATTAGTTCATGGGCGTTTACATGGGCGTGAACAGCCTAATGCCAGCGCGACTGTTGTCCTTTACTGATAACCATGTTATAATAGCATTACAATTCTAAATCCCCAAATAGTGGTTTTGCTTTTCATGTCCCAGAACACCATGGTTATTGTAATCAGTCCGTATTGTGTGTTAGACATATTGTCACTACGGGCTTTATTCCTATGGGAATTTTAATGCAAAAATCCATGTTGATTAGAATTGTACTGTGGGCATGTTGTACAAACATCCCTGTTGGTATTTCTTGCGACAAAACTAATCATAACAACTTTTGTACAAATTACACGATTTTGTCCCCATAGTGGGTATGTTAGGCATCTCCCATAAACATCAGATTTTAGTTGTCATCCTTTTTGTATGTCCTTCTACACAAAAATGTAAATGTTCGTTTGTTCAAAATCGCAAATCTCCGAAAGTACTTCACCGATTGCTTTGAATTTTTGACACAACGTTGGATTCGAACACGCGCGTGTTTTTATATACACAACGTTGGATTCCAATACGCATGTGTTGAATACACGCATGTTTGTAATCGAAAGCCCGAACAGAAACATAAAAATGTCAATGTTCGTTTGTTCAAAATCTTAAATCTCCGAAAGTTGTTCACAGATTGATTTGAAATTTTGACACAACGTTGTATTTGATTAAGCGCGTGTTTATATATACACAACATTGGATTCGAATACAAAAACTACAAGGGATGCATAGAGACAATAGTCTACAAATATTAGGTTGGACAGTTGGTCTCAGGATGGCAGACCGGGAATTGGGTGGAGGGAGGGGGAGGAGTTGGTTCACTTGGCAACATTAAGAAAAGACGCATACAGACAATAGTCTACATATATTAGGATGGACAGTTGGTGTCAGAATGGCAGACCGGGAAGTGGGTGGAGGGACAGACGAGGAGTTGGTTCACTTTGCAACATTAGCGCGTGTTTATATATACACAACGTTGGATTAGAATACACGAGTGTCCAATACATGCGTGTTTTTAATCGAAAGGCCGAACAGACCCTATTGATTTGGTTGCTGCGCAACTACTACAAGGGACGCATAGAGACAATAGTCTACCTATATTAGGATGGACAGTTGGTCTCAGGATGGCAGACCAGGAAGAGGGTGGAGGGAGGGGGGAGGAGTTGGTTCACTTTGCAACATTAAGAAAGGATGCATAGAGACAATAGTCTACATATATTAGCATGGACAGTTTGTGTCAGGATGGCAGACCGGGGAGTGGGTGGAGGTAGGGGGGAGGAGTTGGTTCACTTTGCAACATTAGCACGTGTTTATAGATACACAACGTTGGATTTGAATACTCACGTGTACAATAAGCGTGTGTTTTTAATCAAAAGGCCGAACAGACCCTATCAATTTGCTTGCTGCGCAATAACTACAAGGGACGCATAGAGACATTAATCACAAAAACATATTGTATACCCACAAGCATTGTGAAATTAAACATATTAGAAATGTGCGCTTACTCTTTTCTTTCTCTTCCATTTAACCAGACTGAGCCACAGCAACGCCTGGCCGGGTACAGCTAGTATGTATATATAGACATATGTATAATTTTAAACATATATATATATATATATATATATATATATATATATATATATATATATATATATATATATATATATATATATATATATATATATATATATATATATATATATATATATATAAAATCGCCATTCACAACCGCTTCCACGCAGAATAACGAAAGAGCAGAACCACCATATCCGTGCTTCTTTTCAGTGCTTTATTCGTGCAAAGTTCTAAGCCTACAATCCGCCATGACGCGTTTCGCCTCCACCAACGAGGCTTGATCACATGACGTGTCATAGACATAGACAAGGACATTTATAGCTCCGGATATCTAATGGGAGCAGCTGTTGCCATTTATATATTAGCAGAACAACTCAGCAGAACCCCACAGAGTATCCACAGCACAGAGAGTGTCCACAGCACAAGGTAACTTTTTATTTTTCTTCTCTTACACCATGTGCAATACAAAAGGACGGTCAATATATATATATGTATATGTGAGTGTGTGTATATACGCACACACAGACGCTCTTTGCGACTAACTTTTGTAGCTGATCCCATCAGTTTTATCTGTGGCCCTATGTATGCCCCCCTAAAATTCCCTTCTAGGGTTGCCACTGAATTCCAGATGGAAACCCTGTCTTGCAGGCCTTGTAAGTGCATGCCTATAAAGCATGCTGTCTAACCATGGGCTGTTCTGATGAAGTAGAAGAGAATCGTTTGTAAGAGATGAGCCACAGCCAAGCCAAGGGTTGGGTATAGCTCTAAGCTAAGGATGAAGGCACAAGATGAACCGGCAAAAATCATCTTGTGAATGCTGGCTTCAGTTTTCTCTTCCACTGTCACACTATGGGTGTTTACTTAACCTTCCTTTTGCCCCTTTACTTCTTTTACTACCTCTATCTTGCCATTCTCCATTCCTCCCTTTCACTTTCAATGTCTCCTATCTTTGTCTCCTCTCTTTTTTCTTGCTGTTTCTCCCTCCATCTCCCCCTTTATATTTTCTTCACTATCTCACTTTTTAATCCATGTTTCCCACAACCTCTCTTATCCTCTGACTTCTTCCCTTCATGTTTCTCCTTCTGTTTCTTTTCTCTCTCAACTTTTCATCTACTCACCTCCTCCTTCATACTCTGTTAGCCTCTTTATACCCAGAAAATGAAAGAAGACATCAGAGAAATAGCTGAGTGGGATGAGCACTTCCTGCTGTGTGTACAGTAAGAAGGTCCATTTCTGAAGGAATCTCTGCAGGCTCCCTTGCCATTCTTGTGAAAGGTCTAGTAAAGGTTTGTACAGACAAAGAATTTCTCTTCACCAATATGTCATCAATACATAATTATACCTGAAGGTATTTTCGATGGGAAACAGGAGGCCAATCTCTCATAATTTTAAGTTTCATGCAGTTTTCCGAAGGCCAATTTCAGTGTACCCTGATGACATCCAGTAGGTTCATGTTGGCTACTGGGGCTTAGCATACCTTGTACATGAAGACTGGAGAAGTCAGGGCAGGTGTATTAGAAACGTTTATTGAGTGATAATATAATCATTACAAAAAATAATAAGTTCCCTTGAATGTTGCTCTAAAGTGCGAACATGATCATGAGTAGGTGTTGGGTCACAGAGGTGGATCACTGTGGTACTAAGAAGACCAAATGGCCCAGCTATAGCCCAGTGGTAAAAAGGGTATAATAAAGAGACTCAAGAAAGCAAAAAATGTGCCATAAATACTACAGCAGATTATTCAAAGCAATTGTGTTGGCTCTGAAATAGTAACGGAATGAAAATAGTCAGTCCTCCAGTTCAAGGATTCGACAGACAGCCGAGGCTACTACTTTTATGAGTGTTCAGTTGTGACCGACCGTAATGGATGCCTCAATTTGCCTTGATTGCTTAAGGGCTGGTTGCTGCTTGAACTGACGATAAGCCAGATGGAGGAAAGTTGTAAAGCTGATGTTTAGAGCCGGGTTCTCAGGATTCAACGCGGTGATGATGCCCTGCCTGCATGTTATGTACCCCAATATAGGCCTAGGTAATTGTACTACCTTTTACTTACATATTGTCCTACCATTGTTCTGCATAACAGTTCTGGTGCTGACCCTTAACCTAGTTAGATGCCAAATAAATGTTGTGTGGTTTGCTCCAAAAACTAGCTTTATTTATTATGCATGAGCATTCTTAGTATCACAACAGGAATACTATCTTTTGCATAATAACTCTGTGCAAGGGTCACCACTATCGTCATCCTTGGCCGACATGCCCACAGTACCATGACACATCTAGGTAGAACCCATGATGGTACCTTTCAAGTATATAAGTACCACATCTTCGCTGGGCAAGCCAGAGAAGAACAACTTCCATGTTGACAAAAGTCGCTGGAGTCCCTGCATGCAAACACTTCAGCACGCAGCTGTCTGATATCCCTCACGGGGTGTCCACCTCGAGACCAAGAGGGGGTCCTTCATTCTCTCACATCAGGTAATGGGGTTAGCCCTTTCCAAGGGGAATTCTTGGCTAGACACGTACAAACATGCTAGGTACACTTAGTTACATATAGTTAGGGTTTGCATCATAAGAGTACGCATTATTACTGTCATGTATTTATATGCCTGCATATATTCACTGTTTTAGCACTATGGTGGAATTCTACAGTTTATCGACTCTATTGGTGCTTGTAATCATCTATATCTGTTTCTCTTTTAGCACACATATTTTGCACTAGAACTACGCTGGTTCAATAAATGCTTTTTGAAAACGTCCCCACAGTTTATGCTGTGCATCTCCCTGAGACAAAGTGAGCATGAGTAACTGAGCAAAAAGTACTGTACTGTTTCCACAATCCTGGAGCCGACAGGGTTTTCATGTTTGATAGTTGCCAGAAACTATTCGCTCCTTGATAAGAGGGGCATATATTGGCACTGTGAGCTAGCTGGTCTACAGGCGAACATATCCTGTGGAGGTGTCTAGAATCAGTCTGGACACCAATCCCATATTTATGTTGTCTAAACATAGATATCCTACATAGATTTATAGGAACTACACAAAATGGTGCCCAACGTTGGTTTGGTTCTTATTTAAAGGTCAAATTTGAGTAGTTCAGTTGTGCTATCTTAGAGACCTCTACTCATTTATCTCGAGACGTCTGGAGTGGGAAGGGAGAAATCCACGATAGCTGAATAGGTAGATCCTATTTATTGACTGTAGGTATATTAAAGCTTGAAGGTTTATAGTTCCCTACATTATGCATAAACCTTTATCTCTATTTCCTTGAAAAACCTTTCGAAATGTCTGTCCAAGGTGAGGCTGTTGCAGCATTACATGCAAATGCAGCGGAGGACAGAGAACAGGAAGGTGCAATAAACATCTCAGAAAATGTTAGAAATGCCCTTATTTAAAACTAGCAGATTATGGAGTCTCAGTATTAGGTGGGACTGCTACATTCGTGATTGAGGCACATGAGGCATACAGGACAAAGGTGTTCTATTCTTGAGTCAAGTTCCTACCTGCAGATGCACATACACATACATTTCATTGTATAGTGGATGAAATACCAGACAAATACAATCCCTATGAGGACTTAGAAGTCCTGTTAACATACCAGGAACATACAAACTGGTTTAAAGGCGCCCTCCCACAGAAAAGTGAGACTCTGTCCGCTCAGCAGAGACGGAGCAACTTGGCCGGTCCTAGCTGCTTACACACTGCATCCAGAAATTGACACATTACCCGTGGCAGACTTATGTCCACTTCACAAAAAAATAATAAAACTTTTTACAAACCTGATACAGTTCGTTATGAAAACACTCACACTTCAACCTGAAATGTTTATTCCAGTAGGTCAACTACAAGGGACTGCAACTAAATTCACCCCACAAACTCTGAACACGGTTATGGGAAGAATGCCCACCAAACATGCGCAATTGCAATTCTGGATAGCACAGAAAACAGCACAGCTAAAGGCAGTGTTTCCACACACAGGCCTACAGAAAAACAGTTTTCGCTGTCATCTATACCTGGACTCATGGCACCCCTTCAATAGCAGTGATACCAGAGGTATTAAGACAAATACAGAATGAGTACGGGGCAGACCCTGCCCTGAACCTAGGGATGAAATTAATAGGCAATTTTTCCCAGGTATCTACTATTATGTAGGTGAACATAAAAGGGAAGGCAGCAGCGGTGACTATATGCAGACACCTGAGGGAATGCACTCCTGTACAACAGGAGCCAGAATTACCTAAAATTATCGAAGAAACCTATGCTTCATTAGGTAGAGATCAATTGGGATCTAGACCTATGAAACCACAATTAATGGATAATCCTGAAAATGATAACCCCTAAGCAAACACCTGATTCTTCTAAAAAGAACAAATAGGACAGTAAACAACAACAAAAGTAGACAGAATGCATCACAATCACAGGATGGGTCTCCTAAACAGGAGCCCTCTGACAGGAGGTATGACCTTAGGAACCATGATAACATTAAAAAACCTGACAGGTATCAGGATACTGATACACGTTCCTCTTGCTCCTTTCAGGGTTCACCTAAAAACTCAGAGAGGAAATGACGATCAGAACACAGGTCAGAAGAGCGAGTCAAGCCAAGAGACACACTTCAGACAACATTATCAAAAAAGAAGATGAACCCAAGAGTAAACCTCAATTTAAAAAGAAGAAAGTAGCTGGCCTTAAAGTAAGAAATGCCCAGGCTACTAAGGACTCAACTTCTGAACGGGTAATGGGCTCTGACAATGCTAGACATCACCCCAGAAGTAACAGTAGCTCGCCGGAACATGATGGAATTTCAGCAGCATTGAAGGAGTATATGATGGTGGAAACACCTGATGCAAGGGTAAGCGTCCCACATCAGTTACATGAAATAACACTTCAGATGGAGGGGGACTAACCAAGGAAAGTGAAAGGTCTCTTTTGGGCGAACCTGACTTATGGATATAATATCCTTTTGGATTGGCCACCTGAGTTCGTTATGGACTGCCCAAAAGGAGAAATAATAATTTTAACGGCTTTCTCTGACCTTGTTCCAGAATCATTAAAACATTCATACGCTCAGGAGTGGGCGGTAGCACTAGCTCCTGCATTATACCGCAATCATGTAGATTGGGATGCTGAGTCATCTTACCATGTAATACCATTAAAAACTACTCCAACTCCACAGAGACAGTACACAATAAAACGTGATGTGAAAAAACAAGTCAGGGAGATCTTAGATCAACTTAAATACCAGGGTGTTACCGAGAATTGCACCTCTTCCATGAATAATCCTTTGTTTCAAGTAATGAAACCAAACAATTCATAGTTTTAGACTACAGGCATTTGAACACATGCACGAAAACATTTGCAGTACAAAATGCACACAGTTATTAATGCATAACATTGTGCGGAAAAAATACAAAACAACACTAGGTATCTCAAATGGATCATTCTGCCAAAATATAGTGCCTGAGAGCAGATATTTGACAGCATTTTCGGCCCTCGCTTCTCAACATCCATTCAGTAGTTGCCCCAAGGGTATAAGAATAGCCCTATGTTGTTCTCAGCAAGAGTATCAGAGTTACTTCAAAGTTTTAATGAGGAGGCAATGTCCTCTGTAGATGATATTTATCTGACGGATAATTAACTATTGGATCGTTCGGCAAGGGTGAACAACATCATTCTGGGGTTTGCCTCTGAAGGATACAAATGTAACTTTAAAAAAACAAAAATTGCCCACCTCAATGTCCTATTTTTACGATATGAGCTCTTAACTGAATTTGAAAAATCTATAGCCCATTTAGGATTCCATATTTAGGCAGAATATACAATTTGGATTACACAGAAAAAATAGAACCTTTCTACAATTTAAATAGACCTGATTTTTCAGTTCAACATTGAACAAAGGAACGCACAGAAATTCTCAGTTCGTTACAAGTTGACATGATAACTTCGAAACACTTACACACATTTGTAAACATTTGGTGATCTGTGTAATCGCGGGTCAATCTGGGTACACTTACCTAACCTTCAATGAAGGCGAAACTGTACCCATTGCATGCAAATCACATTTGTACACAAATGCTGAGATGCGTTTTGCATCGACAGAAAATTTTTTGACAGCAGTACAGACTGCTGTAGTGATAAAAAAAGCATTGGCTCAGGGGAAACAAATAATTGTCGTAACTCCAGTACCTACCTTAGAGGCTGTTACTAAAGCAAGCTTTCCAAACGCTAAAGCACTGCATCTGCGATGGATACAATGGGCTAATTCTCTCACTGCAACAGATGTACACTACAAATTTGAGTCTACATTAAAAACACAAGCATTTTTGCAGTACGAACAAGAATATCCTCTTTAGAATTAATTTATGCCTCTTGATCAGTATGAATATATTATTTACACTGATGTTTCTGCTCAACCTGCCGTAGGAAGTAATACAGGGCTGCATGCGTGATTGTAAAAGGAAGAATGTGGGATGGTAAGTTCAGTCCCAGCAATACGCAGACACAGTCCCTAGGAGATTGCACGGCACATCCGGCAGAACTAAAAGCCATGGTACTGGTGCTAAAAAATATGGATCGAGAATTCCCCACACTTATTGTATGCGATTCATTTTATTGTATCCAGTCATATAATTGAATATCGTCACTACTGGGGCCAGAATGGGTTTAAAGATTCAAAAGGTTGCACAATAAAGCACAAATTACTTTGGGAACAAGTGACAGAGCTGAAAAAGGGCTTGCCACTGGCTCAAGTGATTCATACGCTTTGGCTGATGAAGCCTTTAAGGCGACAGTGCAAACTGCTGCTGTTGCTGCAATCACTCATTCTAGCATGAGGATAGATGGATAATGGAAGCTGCCATTGCTTCGCGTAAAAACAGCTCAGCCTTGCCAAAAGGTTTTCCACTCAAGTACTCCTACATGTTAGATGCACAAAATATTCTGTATGCTCAAATTCCAGGAGTGGGGGATAGAGTAATACCAAACAGGCTTAATTCTACCCACACACGAGGGTGTGGGTTCAGCGCACGCAGGTTTACTGCAACAGTTTCACTACTGAAACAACGTTATTGGTGGCCGTATCTTACCAAATAGACCAAAAGATTTGTCCTTAAGTGCGACATCTGTCAGCAGATGAAGGGTTTGGTCCCAGTGCTCGGCTGACGCTAGAACTGTTATAAAGGATTTGCGAGTCTTTATAGTGACATGCACAATTGGCACATTACATTCTGACCATGGTCCTGCGTTCAGCTCTCGGGCTTACAAGGAAGCCATGGAAAGTTTGGGTGTTGCATTGTGGTACTTCTCTCCGTATCATTCCAAGGGAAATTCAATTGTGGAGAGGAAAAATCGGGACTTAAGGCAATCCTTAACAACAAGGGTATTAGATGCGGGTAGTTCTTGGGTCAATCACCTATATGGGGTCCAGAGAGCACTTATTACCATGCCAAGGAGGTCCCTAGGAGGCCATTCTCCATATGAGGTCCTGTTTGGGACTAGAATGTGGGCACCTGACATCGATTGTGGCAGCACAGAAGCAGATGGAAAAGCTTTTGACATCAACGATCGTTTGCCTGTTTTACGCAAACCTAATGAATTCCTAGCATTACAAAGCAACGTCCAAGTAAAACGTGAGAAGTAGGCCTGGCATATGCTGTCCACTAATACAAGTGGGCACCCTGTACCAGTCCAAACAACCCTTATGGTGATGTAAGAGGTCAAAAATAACCTTAGAAAGCTATCCAAGTTGTAGCTGTGGAGAGCAGCCTATAGGCTTAGACTTGAAGGAATGTTAAGCAGCTTGTTTTACCAAAATCTAACCTTATAGTATTGGTTGAATGAAAGGAGAACCACACAGTAATTATAAAATATGTATTTATTGTTATAACACATTCCAAGTATGACAAAGTATCTTCTACATGAAGATACTCACAAAGCACACAATGCTGTAGCACAGAAACAATCGTAAATAGCACTAATACACAGTGGGCTCCAGGGGGAGACCAAACCATATACTAAAATAGTGGTATAAGAACCATGACTCGAGTCAAGACAGTGTCTAGAGGATGTAGAATCACTGGGACCCCAAGGAACCACCCACGGTGAGTAAGAAGGGAATAAATGGAGGACGGGTGCAGTGTGAGAACATGAACCCGTGTGCCGTACAATTCTTTGGGAGAGTCGCTGTTTGCAGTTTTAAAGTTTAAGGACCTTTCTGAGTAGACTTTGAAGAAACCCTGTGGAACTTAGGAGGTTGGGGAGCCATCCCACCAGTGGCTACCGTAGTACCAGTGTTACCTATCCCATGGAAGCCGGGTGCATAGGTCTGAAGTGGTGTCAGAAACCGCAGTCGATCTCTATGGAGGACCTTGAAGAAAAGTCACTGCTAGGAAGAAGAAAAATGGCCATCGGAATCCAAAGGGGGATTCTTGTTGAAGAGTACCTGAAAGCAGAGGGGACAGAGATTGGGTCACTCTGGAGTGACCCGGGGCTCGGTAGACAAATGCCCACCGATGTTGGGTGCCTCAGGTGCATTGAGGGAGTTCTTGACTCTGCAGCCACCGGGACAAGGAGACAATGAGGACGACCAGGAGCTGGATATGAGCTGTTGCAAGAAGGATGTTGAGTGCTGAGGGGCCGGTGTCCGGCTGAAGCACCAACTAGCCTTGGCAGCGGCGACACCCGAAGATGGCCGAGAAAGGTTACGGTTCAAACCAGCAAGGACCAGGAGACTCACCAAACACTGGGGAGTCAGGGCAAGCCTGAAGTAACTAGGGGAGCCCAAGGAAAGCAAAGATAACCCTCAGAAGGACCCACAGGCTGGAGTCACGAGGGGACCTTGAGCAGTTTGACAAAGCGACAGCCCGCGGAGCACTCAGGCCGAAGTTCTTTGGTTGAAATGATGCTAGAGATTGGTGCTACTCGGAGCCCAGTGCACGGGTTTTGGAAACGTCAACAAGAGTATGCACATGCAAAAGTATGCAGTGCACAGGGGTACGGGTATTGCTGCCCCAGAAGGATTCTGATCTCAAACTTGGTGAGAGGCCAGCTCAGACCTCGAGGGACTTGGAAACCCACCTCCTGTGTTGCTGGAGCCTTCAGAGTCCATAGGAGCTCAGGAGCAGCAGACCGGTCTATTGTGATGTGGTGCCTGCGGTTGCAGGGGAGTGATTCCTTCACTCCAAGGGAGATGTCTTCAGTTGTCCTTGATGCTCCCTCCACAGGTCCTGCACGGAGGCTGTATGGTGCACGGGCACAGGCAATGCTTTGGAGGGACTAGGAGAGGAAGTCTGACCCAAACAAAGTCCAGGGAAGTCCAGATTGTCCAGACGGTCGCAGTTCTGTGGTTTCTGGTTCAGAATCTTTTCAATGTCAAATCTAGGGTCCTACAGCCAGGTAAGCCCTTTTGTACCCAAGGGAGAGGGTTGGAGAGATTCAGGCGACCCTCCCAGGCGAGGGTCTCAGGGGGTAGGTTACTCCCATGTCATTTGTCCAGTTTCGCGCCAGAGAAGGAGCCGACGGCTCCCAGGACTGGTTTGAACTGGACTATGCCCAAGGACACCAAATGGGCCCTTCATACAGACTTTCGGTCGCTGGCAAGCGCACCCACACAGGCCTAATACACTAAATCCTGTCTTGGAGGTGGTCACACCTGCCTGTGACAGGATGCCTATTGTTCTGCCTTCCTCTGCTCGGGCTTGGCTCAGCAGCATGAGTGCGGAAATGTGTCTCTGGTCGGCAGAAACCCTTTTGGACTGCCCGGAACTAGAAGGCTGGTACTGGGAACACCAGGGACGTCACAAAGCTCGTTTCTGAGGGGTGGAATCATACCTCCCACACTGGATACTGGTGTGGGGGAATGTTTCCACAATGTTTGATTCCAAACACGATAGGGTTACTTTCAGCCGTATTAGAGATGGTCATCATGCAGACGCATAATGCCACTCTATATGTTGTAAATGGTTGCAGCACTAACAACCCGGGAGAATGGTCTCCATAGGCTGCAGGGGTGTCCTGCTCATACAGTGGCACCATCTCACTTAGAACCAAGCACCCTGCCTTCAGGATTGTCCAGGCCTGCTATAGGGGTGACTTATAGGTTTTAAGTGTATTGACCCTTAGATATAGGAAACCTATATCTCAAGTAAGTGGTGCATGCACCAACTTACACAGGCTGCAATGGCAGGCCTGTAGTTCCATTTTGCATGGTCTCTCATGGGTGGCTTAATACATGCTTCATCCCAAGGGAGGACTCTGGGGTACCTATGCCCTGGGTACATGGGGACCATATACTAGGGACTGACAAGGGTACTTTAGTATCCAATCTAGAGTGTACCTAAGTACATGACATAACAGTTTAGGGAGAAAGCAGATAGACTGGGGTCCTGATTAGCAGGATCCCAGTCAGACTAGTCAAAAACAGTGTAACATGAAGCAAAAAGTGGGGGTAATCTTAAGAAGCAGATCCTACTTTTCTACACAGCCTACCCCCCACCCCCAAACATAAGGAGATGAGACTAACCTTGCCCAGGCTTCATTTTCTAAGTTGAAAGATCTGGTGATACAATCTGCATTGGCATGGTTACTCCCAGGTCTATGTTCCACTGTATAGTCCATCCCCTGTAGGGAAATGGACCACCTCAAAAGTCAAAAGTTTGGGGGTTTCACCCTTAATCTGTTTTAGCCATAGAAGGGGGTTATGGTCTTTTTGAACAATGAAGTGAGTGCCAAACAAGTATGACCTGAGGTTCGCCAGGCCCTAAACTACAGCAAAGGCTTCCTTCTCTATAGCTGACCAATGTTTCTCTCTAGGGCTCAACCTTCTGCTGATAAAAGCTACTGGCTAATCCTGACCCTCTGCATTAAATTGTGACAACACAGCCCCTTCCCCCAACTCATATGCATCTGTTTGGACAATAAATTGCTTGGAGTTGTCAGGACTTTGCAGAATTGGAGCAATGCACATGGCCTGCTTGTGATCATCAAATGCCTTCCTTATAGCTAACTGTCCACTGAACCTTCTTGGGCATTCTTTTTGATGTGAGATCATTCAAGGGAGTCACTATTGACCCATATCATGTACCAAATCTCCTGTAATACCCAGTCATGCCCAAGAAAGCTCTGACCTGAGTCTGGGTAGTTGGAGCAACCCAGTCCATGATGGACTGGCTTTTGTTCTGTAATTGATGAACCTGGCTTCCACCCACAAGGTGGCCCAGGTACACAACCTTGCTCTGCCCTATCTGGCACTTAATAGCCTTCATAGTGAGGCCTGCCTTCTGCAGAGCCTACAACATATTCTTCAGGTGGACCAGGTGATCCTCCCAGGTGGAGCTAAAGGCAGCTATATCATCAAGATATGCTGCACTATAGGCTTCCAGACCTGTAAGGAATTTATTCACCAGACTTTGGAATGCCGCAGGTGCAATCTTCAAACCAAAGGGCATTACAATAAATAGATAATGCCCACTACGGGTTGGGAATGCTGTTTTTGGTTTGACATCCGCAGCTAGTCTGATTTGCCAATAGCCAGCAGTTAGATCAAATGTAATCAAGAACTTGGCTGAGGCCAAAGTGTCAATAAGCTCATCTGCCCTAGGAATTGGATGAGCATCAGTCCTAGTGACTGCATTGAGTCCCCTGTAGTCAGCACAAAACCTCATCTCCCTTTTACCACCCTGGGTGTGAGTTGTTGGTACCAAGACCACTGTAGCCCAAGGGCTATCTGTGGGCTCAATTACTCCCAACACTAGCATCTTTTGGACCTCAGTCCTAATGCAGTTTCTGACATGGTCAGGATGCCTGTAAATCTTAGTTTTAACAGGTATACTTTCACTTGTGTCCACTTCATTGGTGCAGCAGGTGGTCTGAATAGGAGTCTGACAGAACATGTGTCGATTGAGGACCTTCCTACAATCAATGTGTTACTGGTCAGTGAGGCTGCCTGTCAAAACAGCACCATCAACTGACCCATCATTAGGGTTCTGTGAGAGGAAGTCAGAGAGTGGGTCACTTTCTTCCTCCTGACCCTCATCAGGTGCCATTAGCAAGCCCATGTCAGCCCTGTCTGTCGGGGTTCTCCTAATGGGGGGGGGGGGGCAAGTTCCACAGAAGCGAAGATGAAAGTCCTCCACACTTCCAAAAAGCAACGACAAGAGTGGGATATATACACACTCAATGCCAACTGCTCCCAAAAAGTGTGGGGGGAATAATCCGAGGAGTGTACCAACTCTCCCCCAGCTGGATGTTGTAGCTGCAGACTTGGAGACAGGAGAAGGCTGCAAAAAATACACAGTGCTTCTAAACTACAATGAAACAACCAGAATTATATACATGTGTTCAACATGAAGTTCCACTTACCCCTCGATAGTGGCAGTCAGACCTTGAATGAAGTGTCACCAGGAAACTCCAGAGTGGAAAATACGCCAGGGAAGTTATGTACCCCAACAGCAGCAGCGGACTCACACAGAAAAGGGGTTACAGCAAGAACGTGTGAGGATATGAGTTTCACCCGACATTCAGAGCAACAGCAGAGGAGTAAAACTCAGTACCAGGGGAATTCCTACCGGCTCAATGCACCAAAGATAGAGCGGGGAGGAAACGTTCTAAACTATGAGTTGAGCAAACCACGTCCGGCTCTTAAACTAAAGACAGAGCGGAACGGGTGTACACAAAACACAAACACGAATGAGAAGCTCAGCCCAACTCTTAAGCTAAAGACAGAGTGGGAAGGGGCTCTCAATTAGACAAAAATGTTACAGACTCACTCGAGACAAGAGGAAATGCTGTCCGGCTCGTAAACTAAAGACGGAGCGGAACGAGCACCTCACTAGACATACACACAATATGACAACACTCACGAACACAGGGGAATGCCAGGTAAAGATGATAGAGTCGTAACCCAGAATAGGGCGGAACCCGGAAGTGAAGGATTGCAGTGTCAAGACAGGCCACCCTTCACGAGAGGGAGAGGGTGTGTGCAAACTAAGAAAACAATCTAGTCAAAATTTAGGCAGAGCACAGTCAAGGGAAATAGGGAATAGACAACAAGGTACAGAAGTTCTCTCCAAAAGGATGGCCAGGAATCAAATATCGGGAACTGGAACAGGAATAAACCGAGAAACAAATGCTCCGGTAGCTTCCACGAAGTACGAAGAGCGAAAGCTAGGTAAAGGGGGCGTGGTCACATTAGAATCAGTAAGCCAAGCGTGGGGTCACGTAAGAGACGTCCTTTTACGCATGTCAGGGAGCGTCTCAAAAGTGCACGTCAGGGTTAAAAAGGAACACAATGCTGAACACACGCTACAGAGAGTCTGCAATGCCGACCACCCCTAACACTGTCACTGTCAATGTATGGCTGGAGCCTGTTCACATAGAGTACCCTATGGGTGCTCCTTGGAGTACCAAGGTCTACCAGGTAGGTGACTTCTCCATTCTGCTCTAGTATGGTATGGGGTCCACTCCATTTGTCTTGGAGGGCGGCTGGGGCCACAGGCTCCAGCACCCAAACCTTCTGTCCTGGCTGGTAAACAGCCAAGACACCCTTTTGGTCATGGCAAGCTTTTTGCAATTCTTGACTTGCCTCAAGGTTTTTACTTACTTTCTTCATGTACTCAGCCATCCTAGAGCGGAGACCAAGTACATTAGTCCACTATGTCTTGTTTGGGAGGTTTGAGAGGTAGCTCCCATCCCTCCTTCACTAAACGCAAGGGAACCCTAAATGGATGCCCAAACAAAAGTTTTAACGGGCTGTAGCCAACCCCCTTTTGTGGGACCTCTCTGTAGGCAAAGAGAAGGCAAGGCAGTAGGACATCCCATTTTCACCTAAGCTTTTCTGGGATGCCCATGAACATGCCCTTGGGAGTTTTATTGAACCTTTCAACCAACCCATTGCATTGTGGGTGATAGGGTGTGGTAAACTTGTAGTTCACTCCACACTCCATCAACATTGCAGTAATGTAACTTGACACCTCTGTCAGTTAAGACCTCCATAGGGAAACCCACTCTGGGCAGGACTCTGGACTGGACAGGACGGCCCTGGCCACGACAGGAGCTGTGGTGGTACTAAGGGATATGGCCTTTGGATACCTAGTGGCATGGTCTACCACCACCAGTATATAACTGTATCAAAATGCTGTAGGTGGGTTCATGGAACCAATGATATAAATCCCAGCCCTCTCAAAGGGAACCCCCACCACGGGTAGTGGTATAAGGGGGGACCTTTGTGGTACCAGCTGACTTACCACTGGCTTGACAAGTGGTACTGGAGCGACTAAACTCCTTTGTGTCCTCCGACATGTGAGGCCAGTGAAAGTGAGGGACAAGCCTGTTCCAAGTCTTACTTTGGCCTAGGTGTCCTGCTAAGGGAATGTCATGTGCTAGGGTAGGAAGCCCCTAAACTTCAGAGGTGTGACCAACCACCTGTTGGCACCAGGCTTGGGGTCTCTACACTCTGAATATAGGAGTACCTCATTCCAAAATATCTTGTGAGATCCACTGACACTCCCAGTAGCCTCAGCAGCAGCTTGTTGTATGAGGGGTTCAAGAGAGGGGTCGGTTTGCTGCTCCAAACTCGTCTGCCATGGAAGGGCCCCTGTCCCCAAGAACTCAACCTGATCAGGTTGCAGTTCCTCTGAGACAGTTCCTTCGCAGGGACTGAGATCATCTCCCTCAAGAGATGCATCCTCACACTGAGTCGGGGGCAAAGACACAGCCTTACCCTTCCTGCTCATTCTCTTGAAAGGTCCTTGGTTCATTGCTCCAGGAACCAAGGCCTGTTCAGTGTTAGCCAGCTTGGCCTGTGACCTGGTCACAGCAAACACATCTGCAGTGATGTCCAGCATTGCTGTATGAGTCCCTAACTCTACCTCAGCGCTGGCTGAAGTTTCCAAATCATTGCCCAACAAACACTCCACTGGAAGGTCTGAGCTAACCACAACTTATTTAGGGCCAGTTACCCCTCCCCAGCTGAAATTAACAACTGCCAAGGAATGATTAGTCATGACATATGTGGGTTACCAGGAGATATTCTGATCTTCTAGAAAATTTCCTGGTTGAACCGAATGCTGCCAGTGACCACAATCCTCTAACAGCCTCACTAAAAATTAAGGCCTCGAAGGGGATGGCTGTGGACTGTCCTATAAAAGATAACTGTAATCAAGGGGTACGGTTGAAATGGGATACTTTGGATCATGTAAAATTTGAGGAGATTTTAATTAAGTCTAACTTAACTGATGTGATGATCTGTTTAACTTATTTAGCTCCCCGGAATCCATTATAGGGAGTTTTGAAATTATATGTGAAGATGTGGCAAAAAATCTGCTGAGACCAGTAAAAAAAAATTAATCGCCCCGAACATAAATGGTTTGATTCGGAGTGCTCAATGGCAAATAGAGCCTTAAAAACAGCTTTAAGCGAAGTACCACAGGATAGGGTCTTGATTAAGGAAGTTAGACGGTCCTACAAAAACACAATAGAGCGTAGAAAAGAAGAATTGAGATGCCAGGCCTGGGAAGATTTAGAGAAGGCAGGAATGCTAAGAGACTCCAGGTCCTTTTGGGAGGTGATTAATCGTCCACTCTTCACGGATGTAAGCAGGAACGTGGAATCATACATAATGGGTTCATCTTGGGAGTCGCATTTTATGAAGATTTTTAACCCAAATGATATTAGTCCACAGGTCAGCCAGCCAGATATATTTTTTAATCCTGAATCCGCCCGGCAATTAAGTGCATCCCTAACTTTAGGCGAAGTGGAGGAGGCTCTTAGAATGGGCATTGCCTCTAAGGCCCCAGGCCCAGATGGGGTACCTTTGGACCTTATTAAAAGAAATCCGGCACTTTGGGGCCCTGTACTATTAAATGTCTTTAGAGCCGTTATAACTGGCCAGATCTCACAATCTTGGAAGAAAGCTGTGGTAGTGCCAATATTCAAAAATGGAAATAGAAAAGATCCGACCTGTTACAGGCCGATTTCCCTTATAGATGGCACATGTTAGGTGATGGGGAGGGTGATTCTGGCACGCTTGGAGTTATGGGCTGATAATGCTGAACTAATAACACATACTCAATATGGGTTTAGGAAAGGAATGGGAACTGTCGAACAGTGCCTCAACTTGTCGATGATCATGGGCAAGTACAGGAAGGCTAGGGGAGCGTTGATCCCCCTGGCTTTCATGGACTTGTCAAGTGCCTTCAACACGGTGTGCAGGAGCAAGTTGTGGGCACTGATGGAAGATATGGGCTTTGAGGAACCACTTGTCACTCTCCTCTGCAGACTACATGCTTCCACTTCTGTAGTCATCCGGTATGGCCCAGGGGGAGAGAAGACAAAGCCCATCGTGTCGACAGAGGGGGTCCGGCAAGGCTGCATCCTAGCCCCGTTTTTATTTTTGGTTTATACAAATGGGCTGGAGCAGTTTCTGTTAAACAAACATTTGGACTTCCCGAGAATAGCAGGTGCCCAAGTACCTTTATTGTCGTATGCTGACGATACGGTCATGATGGCCTTGACTACCAACAGCCTCCAAGGATGTTTGGATACTTTCACCGAATATATGACGTCACTAGATTTGAAGGTGAATTATAAGAAATCCTTTGTCATGGTATGCTGGCCCAAATCAACGAAAATACACAGTAGATGGGATAGCTATTGAGAAGGTAAAAAACTTTAGTTATCTGTGTTTAATTCGAACCTAAATTGGGACCAACTTTTAGTATCTTGGGTGCAACAAGCTTCAAGAGTTACTGAGGGGCTGTTTCGATTTGCGGTCAAACTTGGTCATAAGCCTGTTGCAGAGCTGATAACCCTATACAAATCAAAATGTCTGTCAGGAGCAACTTATGGTGCAGGAGTATGGGGATATCAAAAGAGTACACAGATCCAAATAATTGAGAACAAATTTTTGAAGAGACTCTTATTGATCCCGTCTAGTTCGCCTACCTCATTTTGTCACTCAGAGGTGGGCATGGATTATATTACAGATACAATACACATGGCACCCCTGTTTTTATTGGGGAAAATCTGGTCTTCAGAGGAACTTAATTTCTCCTGACTTGTCTTAAAAGATTGCATGAATCTAGACAATGCACTGGCGGTACCCTGGTTACGCTATGTTAAACAAACCTTTTATAAAATAGGGTTAGAAGATTTTTATGACAAACCTGAGTGTATACCCCTAAACATGAAAATGTCCATAAAAGAAGCTTTTGTATCTGAGCTGAATATATCTTCTAGGTCCTCAGATAGATCGGACCCCCCTTTTTTAAAACAGCAACAATTTAATTTGTCTTTTAGCTTACAGGGAAATGCACGTTTTTTAATGACTAGATTTCGTTTAGGCACACTGCACTTTCTTGTGGCTTTTCCAAAACTGGTGAGGTGGTGTGAGAGGCTACCCCCCTGTCCTTGTAACAACATAGCCCAACAAAATACTATGCACCTAATGTTATTTTGCACATTATATAAAGACCCTAGGGTGCGTTTTCTTAAACCAATCTTAAACGAAAATTGTTTCCGATCCCATAGAGAGGGTTTTAATTATTTACATTCCCTAGCAAACGCTTCCATTTGTAGCTCTGTGCTTAGTTTTATAAAAATTGTTTTTATAATAAGGAAATGATATGCAATGTAAAAGTACATAATTGGGTGTTTTATTGTCTGCAAAAGATATTATTTATGTTTTTTTTGTTGTAAATATTGTTTTATTTTATGATTGTATGTCTTCCTTGTGAACTTTTATGATTCATCTGGAATCGAATAAATGTTTCTGACTGACTGAATGACTGACTGACTGACTAGTCCTGACATTGTTAGCATTGGTAACTTGGTACATTGCTCCAAATATGATTTGGTTAGGGCCCACAAGGACCTCTGTCACTATAGTGACACTTGCACCTGTGTCCCGGTATGCTATGGTCTCCTTACCATTGATCAAAGGCTGCTGTCTGTTTTTGCCCAGGTATTGGGACTAAAACATAAGGTGGCAAGATCCATGCCACCATCACAGACTAGTACAGCCTGAGCTGGAGTTCTGACTAGGCCAGAATCCATCTCAGAGCCCAAGGTTAACCCTACTAACCCCTTGTTCCCTGTACCACCACCTGTACTTGTGCTAGGTTTGCAGTTGCCTTAGGGGCAGTGGTGGTAGGAGGATTTTCCTTGGCTTTTGGACAATCAACATCTTTTGTCCAATGGGTCTTTACCTTACACAAGTAACACCAAGGTTTCTTTTTTCCTTTACCTTTGTTGGATTGTGAACCCCCCCCCCCCCATGCAGGTTTTTGGGGCCCTGATGAAGACTTTTGATTTTTACCTTTGTCCCCACCCTTATCTGAAGTTTTAGTATCTTGCTTCTCTGGTCACCTCTATTGTTCTGGTTTTTCAGCTTCACCCTGGTTCTGACCCACTTATCTGCTTTCTTCTCCAATTATTTTTTATTTATAATTCTTTTTATTAAACATTCATCGGTTCAAGAAAACATTACAGAGGAATCAAACCATCCATGCACTGCAATGACACTGAATGAATCATGGTACACCATTACATGGAGAGGGAATGTCATGGGGAAAGTGGATCATCATGTTCAATACAGTGAAGTGGCGAACATATTTCTCCCCGGTATGTATTCCAAGGGCCCCAAACACGGGACCACTTTTTGGAGCAGCCCCAGGCCAAGTACACCGTCTTCTCCTTGTACATACACCAGTTGAGATAGTTTTCCCAAGCTTCTATTGTAGATGGTTGAGTTGCGCCCCTTAGCTGTGCAATATTTAGTTTTGCAAGCATGAGTCCTAGTGTGGCCCATTGTGTCTGATAAGTGTTCAGGTCAGTTGGTTCCCAAATGTTTAGTACGCATCTGCTCGCCTCTGGGTGGAGACTAACAGAGAGTACTAAGTTTATGATGTTGTGTACCCTGCTCCAGAAGGAGTTTATGGAAGCACACTCCCAGATTATGTGTATAAATGTTCCCAAGTGCCCACAACGCCTCCTGCACTCCCCACCGTCCACTCTCCCCATATGTATCAGACGAGGACCTATAATGTACACTTCTCGCCAAGAAGGGGGACTAGGGGGCTGTTTAACGTGATGAACCGGGCCTGTCGGCGCAGGGCACGCCTGAAATCTTCGAGTTCACCTGCCTTGTTGCACAGAGACACAGAATACTCTGTTGGAGTAGAAAGACTAAGTTTATTAGCTGCAGCTAGGCACAGTTGTCCAAGAAGTACACCAAGTAGGTTCTCAGGAGACTGCCCATTTTACTAAGGCAAGACGTCTCCTTTTATACCCAATATTCACATTATAAATGTACACCCACTGCACAAAATTCTAGCCAATAAGGTACATTTTCAAACAAGTATCACATAGCAAAAACTCAATTTACAGTATCCCAACCCAAAAGTTAATTATTAGAAATGTCCCAAATTCAATCTCCACAAGCCAGATAAACCTATAATTGAAAGCATAACCCATGAAATGAAGAAACATATAAAAGAAACAGTAACAGATGCTGAACAAGATAAGGCATGTGCAAGAAAACTAAAAGTTAACGATGTCCTGAACATTGATTGGCAATCTCAGACAAAGATCGATCAGGGAAATTGGCTTTGCGAGGTCAGTTTCATGTGAAGAGGTCAGTTTCAGGTGAAGAGGTCAGTTTCTTATTATTCATTTCAGAGTAAAAAAAACCTAGTTAATGTGTACATGAACTAAGAAGGCCAGGCCACTATGTTTGCTAGGCTACCTTCACAGGCCTACGTGAGGGCAACACGAAATGGTGGCCCAGAACAAAATGGAGTCAGACTCGAGAATTACAGAACCTCAGACTCTCCTTTTGCCATTACGTAGGCAATAACCTAAGACTCATGTTAATCTGAATCTAGGTCTATATCGATATTCATTAGGTCATCAAGGTGTTGCTGTAGCATCATTTTATTATTCTCTACTTCTGTCGGGACAGGTCTCCGAACACACATAGTAGCACAAAGACTACAAATCGCGGGACCACACTGGATACAAAGACAACAAGAGAAAAGGATTGCTAAAACTATACCAAGGAATGTCAGAATCTTCCATCCCCATTTGGACAGCAGTCCCCAAAACCATCCCGTCAATAACCAGTCTCCTTCGTCTACATGGATAGACTCAGAGATCTTATGCAACCTAGAGATGGCTTGGTACACTGTAGGGGCATTATCTGGTATGTAAACACAGCAACTGGATGCAATCAATTTACATACTCCTCCTCGATCTGCAAGTATGATGTCTAATACCATACGGTTCTGCAAAGTCATAAGGCGGTCCGCTTGAAGCTCAGCTGTAACATTACTAAGAGCACCTGCTGTCTCATTAATAGTAGCTTCAACAACGCGGACAAGCTGTCGAATATGCCTACTATTGATCATAGGACCCCAAAAGGGCAGGAAGCCCTTGAAGAAATCTCCTACTTCGTGTGCTGCAGTATCTTCCTGATTGAAGACACCTCTACCATATCTCATTCTATGATAGTCTGAAGCAGTAGTGCATGTAGGGGGAAGCAAAAACGCCACATAACATGTTCCTGAAAAATCAGGTGGCAACCATGTGTAGGCTCTGTCATGACAACCAAAATATGTGCCTTTAGCTGGCACAAACGGTGGAGAAGTCCGAGATGAATAGACATAAGCTTGAGCACACACACTCTTACCGAGCTGAGCTTTCGGATTCCGACTATTACCTTGCAAACAAAAATGGCCTTGTGGGGTACAATCCAAGTAGGGGGAGACCTTTTTCGTCTCTCCTTCTCTGTCAAGCTGGTACTATATCCAGTCACGTTCCAACCAACGTAAGCCTGCACCTCATCCTTAGGGATAGCATTATATGAATCAATATCTCGGATCATAGCTACTATTCCCCTTATCAAGGCACTATTGCTGGAGTTATCTTTAAGGGAACGTAAGGGGCGTACCTCATTTGCATAGATAAACATGGTCTGAAAAGCCCACACAGACCCATTAAAAGAAAAAGGCAAAACCAAATATGGCATACCTTTATCTGTCGTATGAGGCATAAGACCACAAACCCAACAATTAGTGGTATTTACTACTAACTGATGCTGATGCAACAACTGTATGAACGAGTTGTTGACAAATTCTGATCTCCTTGTTTGTTCATGTTCAGGCAACGTATAAACCTGGTGCAAAGAAACAGTAGTGAAAGAAAGCATAGGTTGGGAGGTGGGTGCAGATGTCTGTTGTGTAACATAGACAATCCAACACCACAAGCTAATGTGATACTTAAAAACATCAAAAAGCACAATATCATAAAACATTTGCTATGTATCAATGTACAAAATCTTGTCTTAAGATCTATTCTCTCAACATCTCTTTCAGTTACAACAGACTCCATCCTCTAACATGCTGCTCTCCGCAATTTTCCTTCTTCACTCAAGTGTGCGTCCAGGCGTCCTAGACGTCCCTAGAACCGCAGACCTTTTGTCAATACGCGGGCCACCCCTTAAGTCTTATACTGCGACCCTGCAGCTGAACCCGGATGGTGGTTCAAAAAAGAAAAAGAAAAATAGTCTCTTGTCTGAAAGAGTGTAATCCCCCAAAAAATTCAGATTTTATTTGTCCTTTTTAGACCTTAAGTTGTAGTGTTCTTTACCAGGCACAGTTTGATCCTGAAAGAGTGTCTCTGGATTAGTTGTGTTCAATCTCAGATGTGGTGGGACAGCTTCTTGCAAGACGTCATCATCTTCTTTCTCAGACTGAGTCCATTCCAGGTGTGCATCGCCAAAAGGTACAAACCGGGGGACCCTCTCTCCTTCACAATCCCCTATACCTTCGTGAACCCACTGATCATAAGGCAAAGGCAAGGGTACCCTTTTGCAATGCACACCATGGATCCAATTCTTTTTCCCAACAACTTTCACGGCCGTACGTGTCGTCAGTAGAACCTGTCTCGGCTCTCGCCAGCGAGGCTCCAAATTCCTCTTCCTTTGAAAAATTTTAAGGCACACCCAGTCGCCAGGTTTGAGGGTGTGCCCAGGATCCGAGGAAGCCTGCGGCAAGGTGTCTTGTACCTGCTGATGGAGCACACGCAATTTAGTGGTGAGGTCATGCAAATAGTCAATCAACATTGGGTATTCTATGTCAGAGTACTTTTTAGGCCTAGGGACACCCCAGACATTAGCCGGGCGTCCAAATACAATATCATATGGGTTAAGTCCCACATGAGAATGAACAGCTGTTCGAGTTGACAAGAGGGCTAACAGTAAAGCATCGGGCCAGGCAAGACCCGTGCTGGCTTGTATCTTTGCAAGTTTAAGCTTGAGAGTGCCATTATAGCACTCTACCAAACCCGCTGACTGAGGGTGGTTTGTCGCCTGGAATTTCTGCTTAATACCAAGACCTGCACATACTTTCTGCATGATTTGACCCACAAATTCACTTCCATTGTCACTCCAGACAATTCGAGGTAAACCAAACCTCGGGAAGTATTCTTTCAGAAGCACCTTAACTGTAGACAAGGCAGTATTATCCTTTAGGGGGTAGGCCTCTATCCATCTAGAAAAGGCATACACCACCACAAGGACGTACTTTAAGTTGTTGCATCTCTCCATGTGAAGGTAGTCTATCTGCAATACCTCAAAAGGATACGTTGGAGGAGCAAAATGGCCTGCTGGGGTTGGTGACCCTCTTCCTGGGTTGTGCATCAAACAAACAATGCAATGTTTAACAAGATTGTATGCACATTTAGGAATCCCTGCATTCTGTCATACCGGAGCCAAAAGCTTGCATATTCCTTTCGCACTGATGTGGGCTGGACCATGCGCCATAGTTACTACTGGAAGTACATAGGTGTCTGGTAACAGCCAACGTTGGTGTTCCAACAATTCTATCCAACACCCCGTCGCATCCAACATTCCCGTACCATCTCTCCACTTACTCAATTCTTTCTCTGTAGCCTCTACCTGAATCATTTTCACACTTTCTATTGTGTCCTCACACATTCCTCCTTGGCTGACCCATCTAGCAGGTCCAGCAACATACATATGACTCGTCACATCTCTCGCTGTCTCTTTCGCTATCTGATCCACAAAAGCGTTTCCTTCACCCACATCATCAGTGATCCTCTTATGCACACTACACTTCACAATTGCTATCTGAGTGGGTAAAGCAAGTGATTCCAAAAGGTCATTCACTAACTGAGCATGCTTTATTTTAGTACCGTGGGAGGTAAAGAATCCTCTTTCTCTCCAAAGGCGGCCAAAACTATGGGCCACCCCAAATGCATACTGGCTATCAGTGAACATATTCACTCTCTTCCCTTTAGCCAATACACAAGCTCTAGTCAGAGCTATCAATTCAGCTGCTTGGGCTGAATTCTGCCTAATGCGTGCTATCTCTAGAACTGTATGCAAAGTGGTAACAGCATAGGCTGCAGTCGATTCACCATTGGGGAGACTGAAGCAAGAACCATCCACCCATAGGATCCCATCCGGTTCTAGGAGCGGCGTATCTTTTAAATCAATCCTATTTTTTGTCTCCTCCTCTGTACGGAGAAGACAATCATGTTGCTCTTGAATGTCTTTCTCTACTGGGATCGGTAACAGTGTAGCTGGATTTAGGGTATTACATCGCTTGATGTGCACGTGACTAGCCAAGAGCGTCAGCTCATACCCAGATAAGCGGGCGCTCGTAAGGTGCTGAGTTTTTGTCCTGTTTAGAATTGTATCCACTGCATGTGGCACCATGACAATAAGCGTATTGTCTAGCACCAATCCAGCAGATTGGCGAATAGCAACTGCTGCTGCTGTTGTAGCTTTCAGACAACTAGGTAATGCTTTAGCTACAGGGTCTAAAGTAGCCGAAAAATAAGCACACAGGCGTTGCTTGTCACCAAATTGTTGTGTCAAAACTGACAACGCGCAACCTTCTCTCTCGTGCACATAAAGTGTGAAAGGTTTGCTGTAATCCGGAGTACCCAACACAGGAGCAGAACACAAGGAAGTATGCAAATCAGTAAATGTTTTCTGGCATTCCTCTGTCCAAGGGAGAGGTGGGGGTGTATTTTTAAGGGTACGTGCTAACAAAGGTTTCGCTAACAAAGAAAAATTCGGAATCCATTGTCTACAAGAGGAGGTAATGCCCAAAAAGGCACGCACCTCTCTCTGTGTGCATGGTACAGACATTTGTGCAATCGCTTGGATTCTTTCTGGGGTCAATCGCCGTCCCTCCTTCGACAAGAGATGACCTAAGTAGGTAACCAAACCATATGATGAAGGTCAGACAAGTGATGCAACAATGAAACAGTAACTTGTTTACAAATTTCTTCAGAATCAGCAGCAACCAACAGATCATCTACGTACTAAATAAGGGTGGCACTTGGAGGCAAAGTGAAAGCATCAAGCTGAGTTTTCAAAGCCTGACTATAAATGGAGGGACTTTCACAATAGCCTTGAGGTGCACGCTTGAACCGAAAGCTTCGGCCTCCTAAAGAGAAACCAAAAATATCCCTACTTTCCTCAGCAATGGGAATGCTAAAGAAAGCATTCTTAAGGTCAATGACCGAAAACCAGGCAGCCGAAGCAGGTATCATTGTCAATAAAGCAGTGATATCTAGGACGACAGGAAACCGGGAGGTCAACAATCTTGTTGACCTCCCGGAGATCGATCACAAAACGATAATTAGGTGGCTGGGAAGAGTTAGTACGTTTAAGGACAGGCAGAACAGGACTATTGCACACATTTTCTCTAGTCTCTTAAACCACACCTTTCTCAACCAAATCATAAATGATAGCCATCAACGCTCTCTTACCATCACTCGAAATTCTGTACTGAGGAATGCAAGGTAACCTAACATTGGACTTGAGGGTGACAACATAGGGTGGAATCTGCAAGAGACCAACATCATTGGGGCCTGTAGCTCAAAGAGTGTCAGGCAGGGAACGTAATTCAGAAGGGAGTTGGTCTCTAGACAAATATGTCGGGGAGGTCAATGTCTTACCTAAAGTAAGATGTACACCAGAAGGAGAACAATGCAGAGTCGCATACAATCTTTTTAACAAGTCCAACCCCAACAAATTCTCAACACAACCAGTCGTTAAAATAAGCGGAGCCTCCAAATCATAAGGACCAATGGAGATAGGCAAAGGACAAGAAACTGGGTTACGAACTGGGGCGCCAGAAAATCCTACAGAAACATTTGTTAAGCCAGACAAAGGTGCCCCAGGGAGTTTAGAGTGGATGATAGAACTCTTCGTTGCACCAGTTTCCAAGAGAAATGGTTCTGACACACCAAGCGTAACGACTTGAAAATAAGGCCCATTTTGGTCCACTGGAACTGAAACGACTCCCTCACTTTGTCTATGGCTGTCCTAGCTAGAGAAACCCTGATTCTCATCTTCCATATAATAATCGTCATTATAATAATGGGCAGACTGAGTATTTTGCTGATCAAAATAGCTCATGGAATTTTGAGGCGGAAAGGAACGTTGATCCTGGGACATGGTGTTTCGCCCCCTCCGCCTAGATGTCGACTGGAAGCCACCTCAGCCTCGCGGCCCAGGCGTACCACCAGCACGCTGCAATAAAACTGGGCAATTATTCTTAAAGTGACCTTCTTCTTTACAATAGGTACATTGATTAGGACCCAGTGGAGGCCGTGGAACAAAGGGCTCAGGTTTCTGCACCAATTTCTGAAACTGGGGAGTCGGCTGAAACTGGCCCTGAGCAGGACGAGGAGGATAAGCCTGTTGCAAAAGAACCTTCGTTTTTAGCTCTTTAGTCTTTTTATCCAATTTGTCCTTCTCTTCCTTATCCCTATTTTCATAATATTGGGCAGTAGCCAATATCTGGGCAGAAGAAGAGACAGCCCATGAACTTTCGGAATCTTTTAATTTATTAGAGAGTTCAGGAAGAAAATTAAATACAAATGTTTCTACAAACAATCGTTGGCCACCTTCCGTGCTCATATCCTGACCACTATGATCAATGAATGTTTCCTCAAACCTAGTGAAGAAATCAGACATACTCTCGTCTTTCTTTTGTTTGCATGCTGCTAACTTGTCCCAATTCACCCGCAAAGGAGGCCTCACAGTTTTCATTAAATTAATAATCCTACTAGGTAGTTCTGCAACTAACTGTTCGGGTTTGGCACCTCCTACCTGCCGACCATCTGCAGTAGTAATATTAACCAACGTATCTCCTAACTCTGGCGCGTGATCCTCGTGACGGATCTTCGCCCGCAAGGGTTGAGGAACTACATTACCCATCAACATATCTATATCAGGTAAATTCATAATACAAGCATCAACAGTCTGAGACAATTCTTTGTAATAACCCGCAGGGTTCTTACGGGGGTCAGGTAAGGACTGCTTAAGGGCCAGAAACTCAGATCTCTTCCAAGGTACATGTACCCTTATACGTTGGAAGTGAGCTGGTATAGGCTGATTACCATCCTGGGCTCCAACCGCTTCTCTCCACACTGGGGGAACCTCTCGCATAGGGTAATGTTTCAGTTTGCGCCTAACAGAAGGATCAGGTTCAGACAAGGACCGGGAAAAGAACATTGATCTAAAAGTGGTAAGTGTCCATACAGCATTCTCAACCTCAGGACCCACAATAATTCCCTTATCAAAATCAGTCCTAATATCCAGAAAACCCTTGGGAGCTAAACCCAATCCTGTATCCTCCCATTCCTGACCTAGAATGTCACACATGGCATTGAAAACGAATCTTTGTACAGGGGCATCCCACTGCTCAAAAGTATTCATGATATCTCGAACAGTATATTCGAGATCACTCAAGATCCTCTTGCGAGCAAGACCCATTAACGCATCTCGTTCTTGGGAATCTGGGAGTGAGCTTCGTGTCTGCCTACGGGGAAGAACAGGAGTCAAACTTACTGATCCAAAGAAAGGAGATAAAATGCCAGAAACGGTATCAATCATCCGTTTACGAACAGAAGCAGAAGGCGACAAACAAACAGGGGATAAGGCATGAGATGGAGCAGGAGAGGAAGCAACAGATAGAAGAGAAGTCGAGGGCAAAGAAGGCTGAGGCAAAGGAGTCGGAGGCAGAGGAACTGGAAACAAGGGAGCAGAAGGCAAAGGAAATGGCTGGAGTGGTAGTGCCACAAAAGGCTGTGGTTGAGGTGCAGGAGCTGGAGCTGGTGGGAGAATAACAGGTTGCTGGACGGGTAACAAAAGCGGGGGTGCATTGGCACCTTGTACATAGGGCGGGGGCGATCTTAACAAGTAAGACATCAAAGGATCCTTCTCAGGATCAACATCGGTATTTGGAGGAGAAGTTGGCAGAACCGGGTAACATTTATCAATCGCCATGCGATGTTGCCTATCTGAAACCTCTATTGCATAATCTATTTCATCATCTTTAAACTGTTGGGCAGCCTGCATAACAGTCATGCCTCTTTCTTTCCTATCTCTTTTTGCCTGTTTAATTTCTTTCTATTTGGTTTCCTTGCGCCAAAGGCGAAAAGAGTCAAACATAGCCGGCCGGGCTTTTCTTTTAAACAAAGTAGCTTCTAAGGGCCAGATGTAGGTAAAATAGATTTACCGATTTTTAATTACTGAATTTTATCGATTCGGTAATTAAAAATCGGTAAATCTAAGGGGTGGATATGTAGGTATTCCAGATGTGCTGGAATCCGATTCGGTAAATACCGAATCGGTAATGCCCATTCATTCCTATGTGTTACAAAAACACGGGTTTACCCAATGAGTCACTGGGACCTGGGTGAATGAGTGATATAAACAAAGTGGTCCCAGGTACTACAAATAGATATTAGCTTCAATGATTTCGAAGACTAAGTATCACAACATTGTTTTTAATCACAACGTGTACAGTTGAACAAAATTCATAAAATACATCAACAATTGATCACAGTAAATGCCCCTGGGGGAATGGGAAGGGAAGGTAGTGAGTGAGAGGTGAGGACACTATATAAACAATAAAACACTGGTCATTATAACCTCAATAAAAATATACTAATAATTTGTTACAGTAAACTGAATATAACAATTCATAAAACAATTACTCCAATGAACTCATGCCTCATCAGAACAGAATCACAAATGATATATCAAGAAAGGCTGAGCAAGAAAGGAAAGTGTCGACGTTTCGACCCCAATCAATGCAGGTGTACGGTGGAACCTTGCTAGAGGGTCTTCATCAGGACGAGGGTGGACAAGGGGCAGGAAATCTCTGAGATAAGAACACTAGCCTGGGATGATTGCCGTGCAGTGACGTTTCAGTAAACTGTATCCGTTTTCTGATGTACTGGGCTCTGATTGGGATGATGTAAGGTGCACGATAGTTTCACAATCTTAAAAAACGTCCGATTCCTTGGAACATGGTTTTCGAGTTCCCAGGGTAAGGTTAACTGGACAGTATAAGGTCTTCAACCTTGGTTTCAGCCGCTTCGGTCAGCCCGATATCTTAGGAATTGAATTTCCGAGCTCCTTGGAGTTTTTTTTTGAAAGACTCAAAGTTGAAAAGACAGCCGCGTAAATCGGTCCAGTATCTGAGCCCGATGATTCTCAAGACTCGTAAAAAGTGTCACTGAGGTCAACGCTAGGAGCTCGGAAATTCAATTCCTAAGATATCGGGCTGACCGAAGCGGCTGAAACCAAGGTTTAAGACCTTAGACTGTCCAAGTTAACCTTATCCTGGGAACTCGAAAACCATGTTCTTTGCTTTGGTGCCCATAGGAATGAATGGGCATTACCGATTCGGTATTTACCGAATCGGTAAATACCGATTTTCACAAGGGTGCAGGGGGTGTCACTTTGACACCCTCTGGCACCCCCAAAACAGGCTCGGGTGCCATGTGGCAGGCATACATGCCCTAAGGGCAGGTCTGCCTGTCACATGGCATA
Source organism: Lissotriton vulgaris (assembly GCF_964263255.1). NCBI lineage: Eukaryota > Metazoa > Chordata > Amphibia > Caudata > Salamandridae > Lissotriton > Lissotriton vulgaris. The sequence goes on along the minus strand of NC_141691.1, from coordinate 838,615,975 downwards.
GGTGTGCATGCACACATGTGCATGCACACCGGAATCGGTATTTTACCATCAAATTGGATTTGATGGTAAAATACAGATTGGGGAAGGCCTCTGGGACTCTGAAGAGTCCCACCTACATCTGGGTGCCTCAGAATCGGTAAAATTACCGAATTTTTATTTTACCGAATCGGTAAAATTACCGAATCGGTAATTTTACCGATTAGGTAAAATAATGCCCCCTACATACCTGTCACCCATTTACCGATCGGTAACGGCCAAAAATACCGATTTTTGGCCATTACCGACCGACCTACATCTGGCCCCAGATTGTCTAAAATATCAGGCTCAAAACTACCATTATGCGGCCACTGTAAAATACCATCTTCCTTCGTATAGCGGACCCACACTTTATTAAAGGTGATGGGACCCACACCATGTTTAGAATAGAGCTCATAAGTAGGAGTTCCAACCGGAGGAATTGGACAAGAGTCCTCCTGTCGGGAGTCCATATCGCAACAAAAACAACACCATTTTTTAAACTTACTGAAACCAGGTATCGTTACTTCACTGGCTTCCTACAAACAACAAGGGGATAACCAAAACAGCACAAACGTACTCACCCCTTGGCTTCAATTATTGCAATATTTGAATCAAAGAACCCAAAAACAAAGAAGTGGGCGCTACCCATGAATACTTAACCAAATGTCTTCTTACGCCAACAGAGGTCCGTCTTACGTCTCGCAATACCAGTCATCACCAAAAGGGACCAAGGCAGGACAGCAGTCAGGACAGCGGTCACCAGCAGCCATTGGAAAGGAGAAGCCACACTTCAAAAGACTACTTTTCGACATACAGGGGTCGCTGGTGTGGGGGCGCCTCCTCTGGAATTTTCCTGCGGGGCTCCTCACGATCCTTGGGCTCAACCGCTACCTCTGAAGCCGCCCCACGTTGGTCTGCCAATTGAAGAACCGGGCCTTTGGGCCTGGCGGCTCAGAGCACGCCTGAAATCTTTGAGTTCACCTGCCTTGTTGCACAGAGACACAGAATACTCTGTTGGCGTAGAAAGACTAAGGGCCCGATGTAGGTAATATTTATTTACCACTTCTTAAATACCGAATGATACCGAATCTGTATTTAAGAAGTGGTAAAATAGAGGGGGGGGGATGTAGGTAATTCTGACTCGGTAAATACCGAATCGGTAAGATTCGGTATTTACCGATTCTGTAAATACCGAATCGGTAATGCCCATTGATTCCAATGGGCATTGAAGCCCATAGGAATCAATGGGCATTACCAAATCGGTATTTACCGATTCGGTAAATACCGATTTCAGCAAGGGTGCAGGGGGTGTCACTTTGACACCCTCTAGCACCCCAATTCCGGACTTGTGTGCCATGTGGCACACATACATGCCCTAAGGGCATGTCTGTTTGTCACATTGCACAGGTGTGCATGCACTGTGCATGCACACCTGAATTCGGTATTTTACCACCCAATAGGATTGGGTGGTAAAATACAGATTCTGAAGGGCCTGTGGCACTCTTAGGAGTGCCACCTACATGTGGATTCACCGAATCGGTAAATATACTGATTCGGTATTTTACAGATTCTGTAAATTGACCGATTCGGTAAATTTACAGAATCGGTAAAACATAGGGCCCTACATCTGAAAACCCATTTACCGGCCGGTAAATGGCCACCTACATCGGGCCCTAAGTTTATTAGCTGCAGCTAAGCACAGTTGTCCAAGAAGTACACCGAGTAGGTTCTCAGGAGACCACCCATTTTACTAAGGCAAGACGTCTCCTTTTATACCCAATATTCACATTATAAATGTACTCCCACTGCGCAAAATTCTAGCCAATAAGGTACATTTTCAAACAAAGTATCACATGGCAAAAACTCAATTTACAGTATCCCAACCCAAAAGTTAATTATTAGAAATGTCCCAAATTCAATCTCCACAAGCCGGACAAACCTATAATTGAAAGCATAACCCATGAAATGAAGAAACATAAAAAAGAAACAGTAACAGATGCTGAACAAGATAAGGCATGTGCAAGAAAACTAAAAGTTAACGATGTCCTGAACATTGATTGGCAATCTCAGACAAAGATCGATCAGGGAAATTGGCTTTGCGAGGTCAGTTTCATGTGAAGAGGTCAGTTTCAGGTGAAGAGGTCAGTTTCTTATAATCCATTTCAGAGTAAAAAAAAAACCTAGTTAATGTGTACATGAATTAAGAAGGCCAGGCCACTTTGTTCGCCAGGCTACCTTCACAGGCCTACGTGAGGGTAACACGAAATGGTGGCACAGAACAAAATGGAGTCAGACTCGAGAATTACAGAACCTCAAAAGAGGTCCAGCAACCTTGCCCTATCTGGTCAATAACGCCAAAAAGTGGGTGCTGTTCCTCTATTCGTGAAGCCTAAGCAGTAAGCGTGTACCATCCGTTAAAGAACGATGGTGGTATAGATGGGATACTAGGAGGTATCGGGAAACACAGGGAATCCCGCTCTTGCGGAACTAGGGTCCTCACACACCCAGCAAGCTAGGTGTCATGCTTCATCATCTGGACCTGCTCCTCATTGGATCGGCGCTGCAATACCCAACGGGCACCCGCGAAGGGGCTCTTTGTCGGAGATCTTTTGTTTCTTTGCCGTTTGATGAAGTGGGGGTGTGTGGCCCGTGAAAGTGTAGATACAGTGAAGTGTAGTGAGTGCGTTCTTTAAAAAAGGTTGGATATTCCAAAGGATAATTTTATTCAGGTTGGTTATCTGCCTTATTAAAAAATGTGTGAAGAGTGGCAGCTCCCCTGACATGATGATTCAGTTGAAGCTATGCTCATCTCTCTGTGGTCAACATGTTTCTTGCCTCGTGGTTATAAAATACCATGGCAATTCATCAGGACCTAAGAAGTGAAAATCTATCTACACTTTGTGGTGCTGCTAAATGCTAACTCCCTCTACGGAAGGGCTCTACCTCCAGATTTTCCAGTAGTGCTTGATGAGGACATAGGGAGAAATAAAATGGATGGAAACAGGGCGTGAGTTTATCACAAACAATATGTACCTATCCCTATAAAGATCAGTCTGTGTATTCATACAGCCTCCTATTAGATGCTATAAAAACAAGAAATGGAAAGCAAACACGGACACTGACTTCCTGAAAGTGCACCGTGATTAGCGTGGAAAAGGGGCAAGGATTCAACCCCAAGTGCAGATTAATATATATACAGGTGGCCCACTGTACATCAGGTAATCCTGGTGGAGATCCACCATACAGAAGAAGACTCATCTCTTTGTCAAAGACTCATGTCCAGGGTGCGTGGTTCGTGGGTTTCAACAATCCAACTTTCCACACAAGCAGGCACCACAGAGTGGTGGGGGGCATACTGAGAAGCCACAGAGAAACTCACCTCCCTGTAGTCATAGTAATGCCTCAGCCGGTGCGGCGCGTCAGAAAGACACCTCGGGGGATGGTGTCCTGCGAATTAAAATAAAATGCGCACATGGCATAGGTAGCGTGTTGGACCAAGAACCTCTGTGTATTTCATAGCGAACTGCCCCTCCAATCGTACGGACAGTTGTCAACATAGAACCTCTGCTCCACTGGGCAGAGCCGACCCACAAGTACTGGCGGCACCCCAGCATCATGCGCGCTTGAGGCTATTCATGGGGATGAAATGGCGGCCCTCATACTCACACAGCATGGCACCAGGGAACTCAACTGAGTGTGGGGGGCCGGTATATGGCAGCGGAGAACGTGGCCATGAAGACAAATAGCTCAACGCACAGAAAGTGGCGCGTCATGCTAAAAATGTGGTCTGTCCTGTAATCAACGGTAACCGCCCATAACAGGTACTTACATGTCCGACGCGGGATCACCGTGATTCACCTACCCTCTGCGACTGCACCGGGATGGTGGAGAGTGACTCCCGAGCAGGAATAAGACCTGTTTCCGGGTCACGTGCAGGCTGATGGGGGCGGGCAGAGTATGGACCATGGGACCTGGAATCATACCCAGTAAACTAGAGCACCCTAGCGGCATGTAGCGGCGACAATGTTGGGGTGAGCCAGGGGGTCTCTTGAGTAATCATAGCCGGCGTCATAAGCCTCGAAAAAGTGTGTAGCGGGGTGTTAATCAAGGGGGGTGGCACTCTAGCGTGAACAGGGTTGGTGAAGTAAGGCTCACAGTTAAATAATCGGAGTGTGATTCATTGTACGGGTATTATACAGTATTGTACTCCCTCTGCAGCTCGACAAAAGGCCTGACCGCACCCTTCCCCCAAACATCTTTGATACGTGAAATTCTGATGAGGTCCCACCTATCAAACCCTTTTGACCTCCATAAACCGCCAAGCCTCTCAGAGTTTCAAAGTGGAGTCGCTAATGTCAACCTGTTACCCTACCCAAGTGCGTTAGTAGCATCATGCCAAATCTGGACGGAGTGTTTGGTGGGGCCTGTTAGTGTGTATCGTTTTGGCCGTGAGTATAGTGCCCTGCCATAGTTCCCTCCGGGGAAGAGCTATCTATCCATGGCATAGCTGGGATCATCAGGGCGGCCGTAGATGCCATGACTGATGGCTGCTAGGTGGGCTACCCAGTAATACTTTTGGATATCGGGAAGGCTGATGCCCCCGTCGTACCAGTTCAGTGTCAGCTTATTCAGAGCTATACACGGCCTCCCTTCCCACAGCAGAGCTCTCTGAAGGCCATCTACGTTCTTGAAGTATTGTGCAGGGACGGGGTCTAGGGTGTTGTGTAGGGCATAGAGGAACCTGGGTAATGACATCATTTTAAACAGGGATGCCCTACCCAACAGAGAGAGGGGGAGTGATTTCCAATGGGCGATGTCCCTCCTGAGCCTTTGCAAGGGTGGAAGAATATTTTGAGTATATCGGAGCAAGGGGTCAAGGGAGACAAAGATCCCCAAATACTTGAAGCCAACAGTGGTAATCTTTATTGGGCAGTTCCTGGCGGGATGGGTTGGTCCCCTTTGAGAACGTATAGAAGGGATTTACCCCAGTTGACGGAAAAGCTAGAAAATCTGCCAAAGATAGCCAGTATGTATAGAACCTCTATCAGGGATCTCCGAGGGGTGACCAGGTAGAGCAATATATCATCAGCATTGAGTGAGATGCGGTCTTCCCAATCAGGCGACCATCTAAACCCTCGTATCATTGGGTCCGTATCATTGGGTCTCTGCGGATCCAGGCCGCAAGTGGTTCTAGAGCGAGAGCAAAGACAAGAGGCTAAAGTGGGCATCCCTGGCGAGTCCCCCGGCTGAGTTGAAACGTGGCTGAAAGTTTGTTGTTGACCACCTCCTGAGCCAAAGGTTCACTGTACAAAAGACGGACCCACTGGATATATTTTGGCCCGAACCCCAGCTTAGTCAACACTGCCCAGAGATAGGACCATTCAATAGTGTTGAACGCCATGGTTGCGTCTAGGGACACAAGCACAGTTGGCTTTTGGATGGTAGGCACTCTGCCCACCACGCTGTGTACTCTGCGCAAGTTCAGGGCTGTGTTTCTGTGGGGCATGAAGCCCGATTGATCCGGGTGGACCAGAGTATCGATCACTTTAACCAGGCGAGTAACCAAAAGTTTGGCCAAAATTTTGGGCTCAGCATTTAGGAGGGAAATAGGCCTGTACGAGGCGCAGTCAGTCTTGGGTTTAACTTCTTTATGTATTGCGACTATAGTGGCAATCCTCTGCTCTCTGGACAACGTTCCTCTCTCCCTGGATTCCTCAAACATGGATTTCAAATATGATGCCAAGTTTGTACAGCTCAATGGGAAGTCCATTGGGCCCAAGGACCTTCCCGGAGTTTAAGGATCGGATTGCTTGCGCTATCTCATCCATTGTCAGATCACTATCCATATATGTACGGTCCTCCAATGTAAGTTGGGAATGCCTAATGTCACGCAACAAGTCTTGGGAGTACTCTTCGGTGTGCGAGCAGACAGTCATGTAAACAGTACAAAAATGATTGGCGAAGCTATCCTCTATTTCCTGTGGCTCTGTAAGCGAAGCTTTAAGTTCCGGAACCAGCCTGCTCACCCATCCCTTTTTGTCAAGCCACGCTATAAGTCTCCCTGCCTTGTTACCCAGGTCATAGATCCTGCCCATTTGCTCCCTGCCCAGAGCGTTGGCCCTACCAGTCACTAAGGCCTTGTATTCATGCTGTTTCAGGTTCAGCAAATGGAGCTTTTCAGGCGTCACTCCGATTCCAACTCACCCTCCAGTCTGTGAATTTCAGCCTCAATGTCCAAGACTTCTTTGTGTTTCACTTTCTTCGTTCCAGATATTAAAGACAAGGCCTGACCACAGATTACGGTCTTAAAAGCTTCCCATAATGACTGGGATGAGGACACATACCCCTCATTGTCCAAAAAATAGTTATCTATGGATTTAAGGAGGTCTTTGCAGATTTTTGGGTTTTGTAAATACCATGGGTTAATGGGGGCTAGTCTCCCCACTGCGTTCTGATTGAGGACTATGTGTATCCATATCGGCGAATGATCAGATATGCCCCTAGCCAGATGCCTAATTTCGTGTATGTAGGAAACTTATGCTGCTGGGAGAGGCATTAATCTAGGTGGGAGAGTCTTTGGTGGGCCCCAGAATGGAAGGTGTACTGTGCTTGATCTAGAGGATATGTTCTCCACCCATCCACCAACCCCATGGCGTCTAGGAAGTCAGGCGGACAGTGTGAGGAAGGGCCTACCTCCCACGGGGATAGCAATCAAGCAAGCCTGAAACTACTGCATTCAAATCACCCCCTAGGATTAATAGGCCATCTGGAATGGTGAGTAGGACAGAGCCCAAGTCCGCAAAGGTGGTGTTCTGCAGTCCTGGTGGTATGTATATAGACATAAGAGTGAAGAGGCATCCCTCCCTCATGCCCGACACCCCAATGTACCTGCCTCGATCATCCATCCACGTGGTGCTCACAGCAAGGGGAAATTAATTCTTCACCATGATACCTACGCCCCGTGAGCCGGATGTGAATCCTGCATGTGCCACCATCTTATACCCCCATCTGTATCTCGCCTTACATGAATTTCCGATTAGGTGTGTCTCTTGTAATAGGACAACGTCTGGGGCCTGCTGTTTAATGTACTGAAGCACCACACTGCGTTTAATAATGTCCCCAAGACCATTAACATTCCAATTCAATATCTTAAGAGTTTTGTCTCCCTATGTACCCATTTGGTTAGTGCAAAGATATCAACATCCTCCCACATATAATCAACAGCAAGTACCGATGTGAGAACCTTAAAAACATATGAACATTAACCCTCAACCCATCAACCCCCCACCCTGCTTCCCTGCACTCTGGGCGACAAACTGCCCATATAAAACTCTGCAGAGTGCCTGTCGTCCTGTAGTTGAACTAAAAGTAGAAAGTGTAGGGACGTGACGTACCGCCTCCCTGTCCCCACTGCATAATGACCACAGGGATGCGTCCTCACAGTAGGGCCTCTGAGTGTGTCCCAGTCATATCAGCCATGGGGCTGGAGGGCATTGTCTTCTGCAGCAGAGTGATCACAAGTGGCACGGTCAGTACGGAATTCAAGCCAGTACGCTGCTTCCTCGGTTGTTCAAAGAACCAGGTTCTTCCCTCCGCTTCCACATGAAAGTGTGCTGGAAATAACATGGAGTATTTAAGCTTCTTGTCTCTGAGCTTCTGTTTTACAGCGATGAAGGACCTTCTCTGTTTTTGGACTCGTTGTGAAAAGTCCAGAAAGAAGTAGATGTCTGCATTCTCGTAGCGGAGGGCAGCCCCCGTCCTGGCATTTAGGGGAATTACATCCCTGTGCCTGAAATATAGCACTCTCGCCTATATCGGGCGCGGGGGCCCCCGGCTTGGGACGCCCTCCGGGTACTCTGTGCGCCTTCTGGATAATGAAGAACTTTTTGTGGCCCCTAAGGTCGTAGGTGCTGCAGAATGAGGTCTTCCACAAAGAGGTCAGGAGACTGCCCCTCAACCTTTTCCAGTACTCCTAAGATACGTAGGTTATTACGATGTAGACATCCCTCATAATCATCCAGCTTGAGTTCAGTAAATTTACAAAAAGAGTGTATGTCCTGAATTTCCCCTTGGAGTTGGGCAACATCTCCCACCAGGCTAGAGGTAGTAATGTCCACCTGTTTGACTTTTTCCTTAAGTGTGGTGAGATCAGCTCGGGTCAGGTTGACGTCAATAGCAATGGTGTCCATTTTATGTTCCAGAGAAGTCTTGACGCTGGAGATTGCGTCCATAACATCTTTAAGTGACAGTTCTTGATGCGTCTCCTCCGGGATCACTAGTAGAACTACCCCTCGATTGATGGCTCTGGAGCATGTCTTTAGGGAGGGTATAGCAGTCAAGTTTATTCAATTGCACCGTCTTGGGCCCTTTTTCACCTGCTGTTTTGCCCCTCTCCATTGCTGTCTCAAGCGGACTTCGGGGACTCTTGATACATTTGCCCCCAGCTCGGGTCCCCACCACAGTTCACTCTAGGGCACCGTCAAACCCCAGTCCCCAACCTCAAGACACCAGAAGAATCGATGTAGGGGTGCGAGGAGTGGCGACACCACCACAGGGTGGACCACCAGCGTCAAGTCTGTGTTGTAGTAGCAATTCCGGCAATGGGACCCAGTCAGATATATTCCAGCAGAAGCCAGGTTCACCACCCACCGGGGTGCGCTTGTTATTGAGGATATATGGGCCCTTATTCAGCCGCCCACTGAGCCCCAGGCTGCACAGGAATAGGTCAGGCTTTATGAACATACGCCACATCTGTATCCTGAGGAAAATGGGGAAGGGGTGCCACTCCATTAACTGCCTTGGAGACCCTCCACCTCCTCACCTCGCTCCCGGTGCACTGGAGAGGCAAAGGCCGATTGCGCCTCCCCATCCGGCCCTCGACTCGAATGGTGCATGCGGGCTGCAGCGTCATTCTTGGTGAATCGCCGGGTGCCGCAAGTAATCATGAGCTCTTCCGCAGGTCGGGTCTGTTATCTGGAAGGTCCCGGCAGGCGCTCAGCTCCCAGTGTACAGGCGTGACCAAGGCCGGCGCCGCAGGGCTCCACAGCGGCCTGATGCATAAATTGAGTCCCAGGCTTCACCTGCTCGGTAGGCCGACACTTTGCGGTACTCGCAATCGCTCTGTTTGGCAGGCGTAGGCAATTGGAGGCAGCGCAAGTTGTTCCGCTTGCCTTCCCACAAGTTTCCCGACCTCAGGGAACCGGATACATGTGGCGGATCGTTGTGGGGAGGACAGATACTACGGAGCTAGAGGTTTAGGCATCTCGCTCTGGGTCTTGGCAAACGCCCCTCTTCCCCAATTCTTGGGGGAAAGTCAGATCAAAGTCAACCAGCTACTGATGCATCAACTGATTTTGGCAATTATTAAGGATCTGCTCTCTCATAATCAAATTGTGCAATCCCTTGAAATCAAGGTACTATCCACAAAGTCTATCCAATCTTGATTCTGTGTCTTCTGGTTGTCTCTGAACTTAATTCTGTACTGTTCAGTGGTTAAGACAAAACTGTCAATGAGATTACTCTACAAGATTGAATAGTTGTCAGCATCCTCTTCTCTAACAGTGAGGAGCTTATCTCTACCTTTTTCAGCAAAGGAGAGCCACAAGATAGCTGTCCATTGCTCTCGAGGGACCCTCTAAACTTTACAGGCCCTATACAAAAGAGTTATCCATTTATGGATGTCATCCCCAACATGGTAGGGAGGGACAATCTTGTTCAGGTTCCTATTATCAAAGGAATGTTCCTTAATTCTAGGGACACTGTTGCTGCCACATGGGACTCTAGTCCCATTTGTTTTCTAGCTCTCTTGACTTCTAGGGACTCTTTTTCAACGGCCAATTGCTCTTGCCTGAGCCTAAGCCTAGCTTTCTCTAGTTCAAGAAATTGGTATTCCCTGTCAAAAGAGTAGTCCCTCCTGCTAGATACAGAGGTCCCTACAGACTGTCCTGAGTGATTAGTCTCTGCAGAGGGAGATCTAGATCTCCTTAGGAAACTCTGCACTCTTCAAGGAGGGGTGAGGAGGGGGCCTTCCTAGCGTTCTCCATCACCTCCCTGAAGATCTGGATTACCCAGGTGGGACGCATCTTGGTTCCACTGGTCAGGTATCTTCATTCCCTGCCCCACCCACTCTACCCTGTTCATCTGACACAGAAGTCTTCCTAAGGTCATCTAACAGTAACACCTCTATTAGACATTGAGTGTTGGCACATCTCCTTGTCTAAATCTTTCTAGAGGCACACAGGGCTTTCAATTCTTGGAATGAAAGCTCACTGTATCTAGAGGGCAGAGAGCCACTGACATCTCCTTTAGTAGACATACTAAGTGTGGTGAGGTGTTACACTACCTAACCTAGTCTAGTGGGAACTAAACTCTCTGAGGTTGGAAAAAGGGTGTGCTAGACCCTTGACGTACCTAACCCTAAGTTCAGTAGAACTTACTTATTCTAAGACAGTTTAGTGGTTTTCAGTTAACCAATAAAAAGATGTATATGGTATAACAATACAGGATTGAATCCCAACATCTGCACACCAATGTGAGAAGTTGACCTTGTATATGCTGTCCACTAATTAAAGTGGGCCTCCTGAACTAGTCCAGACCACCCTTTGGTGATTTAAGAGGTCAAAGATAACCTTAGAAAGCTATCCAAGTGGTAGCTATGGAGAGCAGCCTTCAGGCTTAGTCTTGAAGGAATGTTAAGCAGCTTGTTTTTTTACCAAAATGTAACCTAATAGTATTGGTTAAATGAAAGGAGAACAACATAGTAGTTGGAAAATATGTATTTATTGTTATAAGAGACTCTAAGTACAACACAGTATCTTCTGCACGAAGATACTCAAAAAGCACACAATACTGTAGCACAGGAAATTCGTAGCTAGCACTAGTACACAGTGGGCTCCAGGGGGAGGCCAAACCATATACTAAAATAGTGGTATAAGAACCACAATTCAAGTCAAGACAGTGTCTAGAGGATGTAGACTTGCTGGCATCCCAAGGAACCACCCAAGGTGAGTAAGTAGGGACCCCATGGAGGACGGGTGCAGTGTGGGAACACGACCGCGTGCACCGTACAGTTCTATGGGAGAGTCGCAGTTGCAGTTTTAAAGTTTAAGGACCCTTCTGAGTTGACTTTGAAGAAACCCAGTGGAACTTAGGAGGTTGGAGAGCCATCCCACCAGTGGATCTGGTAGTACCAGAGTTACCTATCCCAGGGAAACCGGTGCATAGGTCTGAAGTGACATCGGAAACCACTGTCAATCTCTATGGAGGACCTCGAAGAAGAGCCACTGCTGGGAAGAAGAAAAGTGTCAGTCAGAATTCAAAGATGGATTCTTGTTGAAGAGTACCTGAAAGCAGAGGGGACAGAGTCTATGTCACTCAGGAGTGACCAGGGGCTCAGTAGACGAATGTCCTCCGATGTCAGGTGCTTCAGGTGCGTTGAGAGGGTTCTTGACTCTGCAGCGACCGGTACCAGGAGATGTCGAGGACAACCAGGAGCCCGATACAAGCTGTCCCACAGAGGATGCGAGTGCTGAGGAGTCAGTGTCTGGCTGGAGCACCAACAAGCCTTGGCAGCGGCAACCCACAAAGATGGTCAAGAAAGGTTACGGTTCAGACCAGCAAGGTCTAGGAGACTCACCAAACACAGAAGAGTCAGGGCAAGCCTGGAGCAACCAGAAGAGCCCAAGAAAAGCAAAGATGCCCCTGGGGAGGACCCACAGGCCGGAGGCACAGGAGTCGTGGGGGACCTCAAGCAGTTTCACAAAGCAACAGCCGACGGAGCACTTAGTGCAAGGAGACCAAATTTCTTTTGTGAAAGTGTTGCCAGAGGTTGGGATGACTCGGAGCCCAGTGCACTTGTTTTGGAAACGTCAACAAGCATATGCACTTGCAAAAGTACACGGTGCACAGGGGTACGGGAATTGCAGCCCCCACAAGGGATTCTGACCTCAAACATGGTGAGAGGGCAGCTCGAAGCTCGAGGGACTAGGAAACCCACCTCCTGTTTTGCTGGAGCTTTTGGAGTCTGTAGTAGCTGAGGAGCAGCAGATCGGTCAGTCATGATGTGGTGCCTCCGGTTGCAGGGGAGTGACTCCTTCACTCCAAGGGAGATTTCTTCGATCATCCTTGATGCTCCACAGGCCCTGCACGGAGCCTGTATGGTGCACAGGCACAGACTATGCTTTGGACGGATTGGGCCCAAACATAGGCCAGCGAAGTCCAGAGTGTCCAGACGGTCGAAGTTCAGTGGTTTCTGGTTTAGAATGTTGTCCACATCAAATCTAGGGTCCCACAGCCAGGTAAGCCCTTTTGTACCCACGGGAGAGGGTTGGACAGATTTAGGGGACCCTCCCAAGGGACGGTCTGGACAGGGGGGAGATACTCCCATGTCCTTTTTCCTGTTTTGCGCCAGAGCAGGAGCCAACGGCTCCCAAGACTGGTTTCAACTGGACTATGCACAGGGACATCAAATGTGCCCCTCATGCAGACTTTTGGTCACTGGCAAGCACTCTCACCCAGGCCTAATAAACTAAATCCTGTTTGGGAAGTGGTCACACCTCCCTGTGACAGGATGCCTATTGTTCTGCCTTCCACTGCTCGAGCTTGGCTCAGCATCAGGAGGGCAGAAATGTATCTCTGGTTGGCAGCAACCCTTTTGGGCTCTACGGGACTAGGAGGCTGGTACCGGGAACACCAGGGACCTCACAAAACTTGTTTCTGATGGGTGGAATCATACCTCCCACACCAATTACTGGTGTGGGGTTATGATTCCACAATGTTTGATACCAAACACGATAGCATTACTTTCAGCCGTTTTAGAGTTTGTCATCATGCAGTCGCATAATGCCACTCTATATGTCGTAAATGCCTGTAGCACTAACAACCCGGGAGAATAGATTCCGTAGGTTGCAGGGGTGTCCTGCTCATGCAGTGGCACCCTCTCACTTAGAACCAAGCACCCTGCCTTCAGAATTGTCAAGGCCTTCTATAGGGGTGACTTATAGGTTTTAAGTCTAGTGACCCTTAGATATCGGAAACCTATATCTTAAGTAAGTGGTGCATGCACCAACTTACACAGGCTGCAATGGCAGGCCTATTGTTCCATTTTGCATGGCCTCTTGCTGGTGGCAGAATACATGCTTCAGCCCATGGGAGGCCTCTGGGGTGCCTATGCCCTGGGTACATGGGTACCATATACTAGAGACTGGCAATGGTAACCCAGTATCCAATCTGGAGTGTACCTAAGTACATGACATAACAGTTTAGGGAGAAAGCAGATAGACTGGGTCCTGAGTAGCAGGATCCGAGTCAGACTAGTCAATAACAGTGTAGCATGAAGCAAAAAGTGGGGGTAACCATAAGCAGCAGATCCTACTTTCCTACCGTTCCAAAGATCGAGGATCCGGTCAGAGAAGAAATTGTGGACAAAAAAGAATTTGGGCCCTAATACAGAACACTTGTACCTGTCCTGGCTGTAGAATCAACAAGAACAGTACTTCTTCCGCCTCTTGCCGGCAAGAAAGAAAAGAGATTTGTCTCCATTGATCTGATCAAACCGCACTATGTGGCCAATACTGAATAGCAGGACATGTGGGCTCCTGGGTAGCCACCGATCTCCTCTTCCTACCATACAGGAAGTTCAGACTGAAAGATTAATAACATTTGAAGATTCTACTCTACAAAGTAATAGAGTTACCAACAATGACATGAAACACATACCTGTTGAGATTGAACAGCCTAATACTGACATCTATATCAATCTGCCTCTACAGGAGACTTCAGTCAGTTCAACAAACCCTGCTGAGCTACCAAAGATAGATCAAACTGCATCTGGGTATTTAATTGATTTTTACACCTTTTCTCTGAATCTAAGTGAACACCGTCACCGCCAGCTCCAGTTTCCCGCAAAAAACAATGTCACGATTTCTACCTTTGGCTGAAAGAAACTTACTTTGTTTCACCCTGGCTATATCACTGGATAACAATTGGTCTACTGTTCCTAATCCTCTGGCTAGGTGAAGTGACTGTCTTTTTCTTGCTCCTGAATGGACATTATCTCTCAGAACGCTATGCAGTACAACATGTGAACTCGATCCAGAAACCACATACATCATCTCATCGTGAATAAAGAGACCTGTCCTTTGTGAACCTTACAGCTCCACCAGTTCCTGAAGGAATAGTTTGGGATAGGGTTTCATATAACGTATTTGGTCCCACTGAAGTTTAAAGAATTCCACATTCATTTAAAATTGATTTGCATGATATCATCACCTCCAGTACATTCTCTGATGATTGGGACTTTAAAACAGTGAAAAGTATGCTGTCTGATTTAGAACAATGTGCTGCATTTTCTCAAAATGAATTGAATGATGAGACGTCTGATTTTGATATCATGTACTGTTACCAACACTATGGTCATAATTTTTTGCAAAAAAAAGCAAGTATCCCACGTAATGTTTTCACAGACCACCAATGGGAAGGTTGCACAACACCGCCAAAAGGCAGTTCACAAACGTTTGAACAAAAGTTTGCTTATTTTTCTGGGTTTAACACATCAGACCCACGTTTGTGTTATTGTAAGCTTGTACCTACACCTGCAAAGAAAAATATGCTTACTAAAACGCAACAGATGTACTCTGCATCCTTTATTTCCCAAATGTCTGAACAGGGTTTCGACTTATGGAGAGAAACTATAGACATAAAATCAGTCTGGGGGCAGAAGAATGGCAGGTTTAGGGAACTGATGCATTATTTAGAGCGTGCCTCATACCACAGCAAATTATCTTCCTGAACGAAACTGTGCAACACACTTCCTGTCTTGGGTTAACCAAGATAAAGGACTTGAACACACCTCGGACTCCCTCACCTACACACTTTGAGGGATGGCAGAATTACACACAACATAGTGAGGATACACTTAATGACATTTTGTGTGATGGTTCATACAATTCATCAAACCCCAATTGGATGGGATGGTTGGTTTGGCCTATAGACACAAATAGGTGTCAGTCGAGATTCAGGGGTACAACCAAAGAGTTTTGTATCCATAGGCCTGACCAACGCTATGTACAACGAGAACATCCGGGGGTGGTGACATCCTACAGTGTTGGAAAGTTATGCCTAGAGTGGCTGAAAACCTCAACACTGTCCCAGGTGAAACAACACTTGTCCTTACTATCAGACGACATGGATCTTAGGGATTTCTTTTTAGGTTCCCATAAGCCATGTGAGACATGCTTCCTATAAGCTATTTACAATGAAGTATGGAAAATCTCTCAACAGGAGGCTGCTGAGAGACTGCGTGAAATTTACAGGGTTAACTTAGGAAAGGCTTTAGCAGTGGATGACAATGGCATGACCACACTAACATCCAGGATTTATTCACTGGGCACCATTGTGTCTTTTGCAATTGATATAATCAAACAGGATATGTCTATTTTACAGCATGGGCAATCGCAATTGCTGTCCTTTCTATTGCTGAGATGGATGCTACAATCCTTACAGTCTGGTCACGTGCCCTGGTGGTATATCAACAGCACGTCTCTGTTTTCTGCTATCTAACAGAAAGACAGACTACAATGGTACTTAGAAATGCTAAATATAAATTGCTGCACATTGAAAAATTGGACTAATACCTTTCACTGTGGCAGAGTCACCGTCCACAGAATGGTTAATCCATTGCGACATTACATTGCCTGTGACAACCTTCCAATTTCAATATTTTCTACAGTACCTCCAGGTGGCAGGTAAGAAGCGTTGGGTAAGGAATACATCCATGAATCTTGGGAATTACCATACGTATTTAGATGCAGGAGTAGGCACACTGAAGCCTTTCTCAGCGGTTCAGACTTCGAGAATTTGCTAAGTGTGTCTCTCGTTTGTCATGATATTATGCTTTATGGAGCCTATAATGCTTCGGTTGCAAACGTATCCTGTCACTTAAAAGGTTCCCCATCTGCAGCTATTCATCCGGTTTTTACTACTCTCGAATGGAAGTTATTTAATGCTGAATGATCAAGGTTGTTGTCGGATGCTGCTAGGCATTGCACATCTTGTCACAGTAAGTTCCAGGGCTGCTTTTTGTATGCATGTATTGTTTCCACCGACCCACACAGTCAGGGAGGCGTTGCTATGGCCTTCGTTGAATGTTTCCGTTATACAGTTTGAGCCTCTGAGCAGACTGAAAGCTATGCTTTTACAGAAGTATGTGGCCTTAACCTCAGCCCCAGAGACTTTTGAACTTAAGGTTGCAAGGTCCTCAGCTGCGATACAGCCACTAGTATGAACTAACTTCCCAGTCCATTTCAGGGAAATGGTACATAGTATCTTTAACATATGTGATACAACAGGAATTGTACACCTGTTTAAGATCATAGGTTCTGGACTGTTGAACACCTTTCAGTAGTGATTCCAGCTTTCATACACTCTGTGTTAGGAAGTGTTTTTGGAGGGCTTCCGCGGATCCTGCTTCTGATAGTGGGTATCCTGATTATAATTTTCATGCTATACAATGGACGTCCCAAATAGATGGAAAATCGCTCTTGGAGCGACGTTGCTGTGAACGCATGTTACGCCATCTGGGCATACCTCGGCTTCGGGAGCTAAGCAAGCATTGGTGCCTATCCTTCAGATCAGTCTGGGATGACTACGTCTTCCCTGTACTCCGCTGCCTATTCTGTGGATACAAATGTGTATTGGACCTCTGTCTAAAACTTCCATTGGTTGTGCCTCCGGACATGGATGTACTGCTGGACCCGTTAAAGGCCCACTTAGTGCAGTGTCCTCGGCATATTCCAATGTTGATGTCGGCATTATGAGAGCCACCATAGGATGCTTCAGCTCCTGTTGGAATAGACATTGGCTCTACTGCAAGGACATAGGCTTCGGATATTTCAAATGCTTCCTCAGCATCGGCTGTGGGAACCGGAAAAGATCACCTTTGCTCTGTTGACCTGAGCCAAGAGGTGTTATAGGAATTGTCACCTGCGAAAGCAAGCAGCAGTGATGTTCCGTCTCCCACACAGGACACATAAACATTTGGCTCTCCTTGTGATGGGAACAATTCAGCCTCTTTTCCAAAACAACCCAAATTGGACTTCAACAACAATTTTATTTTATTTTTTCACATTCTTGCTCCATCTGAGCACTATGGCTTTCAGGCATGCTCAGTTGGCCTAACTGTGTATGGACTACTTAGAGGACTTATTAAGCTTTTTAGCAGGTTGCACCATTTTTACACATATCATACTTTTTAGATGTTTTATACTCATATTTTAGCAATGTTTTTATGCTTTTTTTACAGGAACATTTTTTAGCATATGTTAGTATATTGTCTAGTCAGATGAGGAGTGGGTGTTATGAACCCCAATGTACCCCAATATAGGCCTAGGTAATTGTCCTACCATTGTTCTACATAACGCTTCTGGTGCTTGTCTTTTACCCAGTTAGGTGCTGAATAAATGTTGTGTGGTTTTCTCCGCAAACTAGCCTAATTTATTATGCAGGAGGATTATTAGTATCACAGCAGGATCCCCATCTTCTGCATAATAATTCTGTACAAGGGTCACCCCTATCATCATCCTCTTCGCAGCACCTCCCAAGTCGCACTTCCCCGCACAGACCGAGGGGGATAATCTTCGTAGAATGGACCTCCCAGGTTGCTCATCCTCACATGAGCTGCGGGGACTCCAACTCCACAACTTTGCTGTCCTTTTTAAAACACAGCATGGGGTCGCACTGTTGAGCATAAGATCTGGGCACACTTGGACTGTGAGGTGGCTTTCCAGTAGCACTTCAATACGTGGGCTTTGGGGACTTGTCGCACTTAACAACACAGAGATCTCTTCAAGGTGCAGCTCCCTAGACGCTGTTCACCACACAGACTGAGGAGAACTCCTCTTCATTAATGCGGTTCAAGAAATGGACCTCTTCCTTGTTGCTCTAGTGGGGAACACCTCTTAGTGGTGACACATTCCCACGATTACAACAGACCGGTAGATGGAAAGCTTAGCAGGAACTGGCACGCCAGGGTTGGGACCGACCGGTCTTGTGGTCACTGATGGGGCTCAGGGCTGCCAGCTTGCTGTACACGCCAAACTTAGTTACAAGCGGTGCTTCTCCAAGTTCTTCTTCAATTTCAGGTTACTTTAGGCTTCATAGTTTTAGTTTCCATTTGAGTAGCACACGCTGGTTCTCCTTGGTAAATCATTGCCAGAATCTTGTAATCAAACAAAGACCCAACTCCAGGGTAACTTCAGGTAGTATTTATTAAGGTAGTAAGTTCAGGATAAAAGATACAGAGATCCCCATCTGGAGCAGCCTTCCTGCTGCTCAGCCCATACTCCAACTGACAGCCTCACTCATTCAACAGTCCACAGCATTATCACGCACCAATATTCCACACCACACTCACACTGGCTGAGCAGCAGGTATAACAGAACTACAGGACATGCAGGTCCGGACTCCCAGTTTGTTCAACTCAGGCCTCAACTTTGTTCTGCACAGGGCCAACAGAGCTGGACAAATACATACAACATGCTTCAGAGATTTGTCTGATTTGTCACAGCCCCTACACGCAAGGTCAACTGAGTAGTGCTGCCAGGAAGGTAGGTGTTTCAAGAAGAGCCACTCGCCCAGTTTGAGGGCCAAACATCTTTGTTTCAGATATAGGGGGTATGAGCAGGCCAAGTGTGGCAGTGGAGGGGCCAGCTTGTAGGAATTAATTACTGCCCATGCATGCTTACGTTTGGCTAGAGTCTCTCTAGCTAACATTCTGAAGCACAGATGAATTTGCTTCTTGGTGCTTCGTTTGAATGCTTTTTTGGCAGTATTGAGAGATCACAGGTCTCTTGCTGATAGTTGTAACAAGCATTTGTTGTAGTACCAACTGTGTGACCTATTGAGGTTATTGGCACTCATGTCAATCCATAAAAGGCATAGGTTGATAAAGGGCCCCGAGCTATGCAGGGCATAGTATACAAGGCCTAGCTCGTCGGATCTGTGCAGCAGACAACGTTTTTGGCAACCGGAGCACCCTTTTATAGATTTTGATCACATGTTGGTTAAGAGCAATGTTGAACTTGCAAGAGAGATCTCATGCATGTACGACAAGGAGGCACCTATCTTGGCTCGCATCACTTCCAGCATTGGAGCTATACTGGGACTGGTCAGACTTATGTGGAACTTGGTGAGGCTAACTATGAGAGCCATGGCTTTCATGGCAGTTTCATTGCGATGTTCAGTTAGTGTGCCCCTTGGATCGATAAGGATTCCCAGGTGCCTGTAGATGTTGCCAGCTGGAATTTGGACATTGTTATACAACCAGCCACCACCTCTATAGAACTTTCTGCAAAATATAACCACTTGGGTTTTCTTTAGGTTTACCTCCAATTTATTCATGGTGGTGTAATAGTGTAGAGTGTTTAACAGCCGTTGCAGTCTGACTCTTGTAATGCTTAAGAGGACGAGGTCATTGTGGCCCCCGCATATGAAAAGTTGTTAATCTCAGCTCCGCCGATACTGGGGGAGACTGTTTGTTGCATCCAGCTCTACTGACAGATCGGATAAAAAGATTAAAAAGCAGGGGGGCTAACACACATTCCTGTTTCACTCCCCTTGACGAAGCAATTTTTCTGGATAGGTGCTATCCGGTGCCGATCTTTATTTGAATCCTGGTGTTGGTGTGGAGCTAGATGATTGGCTCCATTAATTTGGCAGGTATTCCCCATTTGGTTAGCTTGGTTAGCTTGGCCCAATGAGACTCCCTTGGTACATGGTCAAATGCTGCTTTGAAATCCACAAGGCAGCAAAAGAGTGCCATAGAGACTGTGTTCGCTTGGTCGATAAAAATGGCTAGAGCAAGGAAGTTGGTCAGTGTGCCTGAGTTAGCCACAAAAACATTTGATTTTTGGGTATCAGTCCTTTTGAGTTAGCCCACGTCTTCAGGTCTTCCAGCAGCAAGCCAGCTAAGAACTTCACCTTATTGTCCAGTAATGCAATCAGCCTGTAGTTACTTGGAGCTGATCTTGAGCTAGACTTATAAATAGGCTGGATAATCGTGCTCGCCAAGAGTCGGTATGGTTGAACTATGTAAAGAGTAACCAAACAGGCTGGCTAGCTGCTTGGACAAGAAGGGTATACTCTCATTTCTTTCATAACACTTTTTTATTAAGTCGTAAATTAAATAATCACATTCTTTACAATAGAATATAATATAGATTGATCAATAAGATAACATTCAAGCAGGTGACTTCCGTATGATATTTATAATACAAAAAAGATCATCATTTCTGGTCTGTGAACATCAGCCCCTAACTTTACAACCGACTGTGTCGCATGCTGTATAGTAGTCCACGTATCATAACCATAAAGCCAAATCACACATAGAGTAGTTCTTTGTATCCTCGCTCTCTTCACGATGCATTCTAAGAATGTTCCAACATCAGTAGTTCGTGGTGAAGGAGGTTCCAATATGAGACCCCTGAACTCTGCCCAAAGTTTCCTGATTTTGGGGTGCTTTTGCAGGCAGCCTGTGCTTTAAAACATAGGCTGTTCCTGACTCATATACCAATGAAGACCTGCCTTCCACGCTCCTAGTTTAGGCGGGCCGACTCTTTCCATGCCCTAGCTATATCTCTTTTTGCCAGGGTAAGGCCCAAGAATGTTATAGATGTTTCCCCCTATTTCTTCAGTGATATGCAGTAGGGCAAGCTTAGGATACAGAAGTATTTCCCATCCCAGCACCTCTGATAAACAGTTTGTGACCCCCCTCCAAAATCTACTAAGTGCAGTGCATTCCCAGATAGTATGTATAAGCGTGCCTTCTGCACTGCCACATTGTAGACATGTAAATGTAAATGCCAGCATTTGTATAGTGCACAGCTACCTCCGGAGAGGTGTCCCGGCGCTGGGGGCTGTCGGGAAGATTAAGCAAGCTATTGCCCAGACACATGGTGCGGGCTAACCTGCCGCCAGAGCCGGGGATCGAACTGTGAACCCTGTGGTCCGGAGTCTGTCACCCTGGCTGCTGCGCCACAACTCTTCCACATGCAGGGGAATCTACCAGCCACGCCATTCATAGCCTATATCTGGTCAAATAAGCACAATGTATATATTTAAACTGGCTAAGTCTGAGGTGAGAAGCTATTGCGGGCCCCTCGGGGATTCTAGGGCCTCTGTCCAGTCATCACTATCAAGGGGACCAAGGTCTGTCTGCCATTTTTCTCGGAGTGAATCTAAGGTCGTGGAGAGGTTTGTCACTAGAGCTTGATATATCTTTGCAGTTTTTGTGGTCCTCCAATTCACCCATAAATACCTTTGCCTCTATCGGATTAAACTCAGGGAGAGATTCCAAATGTGCAACATATGGGGTTAGGGCATGCCGTAGTTGCAAGTATTTGTAGATGAATGTGCGGCATAGCAAATTCATTCTTGAGCTGCTGGAAGGATCTCATGGTGGTGCCTCACATCGCATCTCCCAATGTGGAAATGCCGATGGCGTCCCTGTGTCTAAATCCCGGTGAGGTTGACGCCTGCGGCATAAGGCGGCTCTGCCAGAGGGGTGTCTCCCTCATCAGCCGTTTCCACCACCCCATCCTGCGCATCGATTCCTTCCAAACTCTGAAAACTACACATGTGGCAGGCAGAAATCGTCATAGCTCTTTTGGGGTATGTAAAAGCATATCATTTAGCAGCCATTTTTCCAGCAGGTATGTCGGGTCCTTGCTATTTCTAAGAGGTGAGATACTGATTTATATGTTTGAATGTCAGGGGGCGCCATCCCTCCACAATATGTCGATTGAAAGCAAGTTTTAAGCTCAACTCTAGCGGCTTGATCATTCCATAGGAAGCAGCTTAGTCTTGAACTGAGCTGATGGAACCAGGCGGACGATAACTGAAAGGGGTGGTTCTGCAGCTGATAAAGAAGGTGGGGGAGGGACAACATCTTAAATATCGGCGATCTTCCCAGTATAGTTAAGGGCATTCGCGCCCAGGACTCCATCTCGGCCTGTGTGCGTGTCCAGATGGGGACAATGTTTTTATTCCATGACACCGATTGGGAGGACGAGAGGTAGACCCTAAGGTACTTAAACCCGGTTGTGGCTAGCGTTACTTCTCCCACCCAGGTGCCCATTTTTTTTTTTTTTTTTAAACTTTATTATGTAAAGAAAGGACAGTTACAGACCCACAACCAGGGAGGCTGGTCAGTCGAGCATAATAACATCAACATCAAATTACACAGCTCATCAGCCGACAACCCGGGGGTACGGCAGCGATGCTTCATTATTACGTACAGGCCTGTGGTATAGCTAGGATCCGCGAAAGGTTTCACATTTTATATTTTATTTAAATAAAACCACTAACAGAAACACAGAAAAGAAAAAACGAGGCATGGCTATGTATAATCTGGTAATTCCCTATGGCAGTGGGAGACGGGTGAAAAACGTATGTCAATGAGAATGAGGATAAATATCGGGGAGGGCAGGGGGGGGAAACCTGATAGCAACTAATACAATGCAATCAACAAGAGCTGAGTAAAGGGAACGCACGATCAAGGAAGAAGGAGCGGATCCGGAAGGTCGGTGAATGGGGGGGTACAAATCTCACCACAGTATGCATTCCATTGTCTCCATATCCTACCCCATTTCTTGGGTCTGCCGCGGGAAACATACACAACTTTCTCTCTGAACATGGACCAGTCCATATTCTCCTTCCAGCGCAGGAGCGTCGGTGGCCTTGGGGATTCCCATAACTGGGCTATGTCACGTTTAGCAACCATATTACCCAGTGTGACCCATTGAGTCTGAGCAACAGTGCAATCATTCGGTTCCCAAACATTCAACAGACAGCGCCTGGCTTCAGGCAACAACACCACACCCGTCACTTCACCCATAACCACATGCACTCGGCGCCAAAATGCCGCCACCTCCGGGCATTCCCAGAGGACATGCAAAAAAAGTAGCTAGCATACCACATCCGCGCCTACACAACCCGTCCACAGAGAAACCCATATGCATCAGTCGTGGGCCCGTGACATACACCCAATGTAATATTTTAAGTTGCACCTGTCTGAGACGCGCCGGAATCGCAACCTCCTTAGGAGAAGAAATCGCCGCCTGCCAATCCTCATCATCCAGTTCTAATCCGTCCCCGGTCCAGATAGTCTGCAACTGCAAAAGGAGATCCGAGCAGTCATTGATAAGTTTCTTGTAAATGAGAGATATAGTGCTATCGGGGACGTACCCGTCAAGCACCCTATCCTCAAGAGGGGAGGCCTCCGGAATAGAAGCGTCAGCCGGAAAAACCGAGTGAATCGCATGACGGACCTGGAGGTACCGGAAATACTCTCTATCACTCAATTTATATTCTCGCTGTAGTGCCTCGAAGGTCTTGACTGCACCCTTGGCCCAGAGGTCACCCACCCTGCTGATACCAATGAGGTCCCAGCTGGCGAAACCCTTCGATATCCACAGACTACCTAGCGCTTCCGAGGCATACAATGGGGTAGACTTCGTCAACCTATCCGTCCATCTAGTGGCAGCGGTCGCGCTTCCCCAAACTCGCACAGCCACCGCCGTAGGGCCCGTGAGATGCTTGTGGTCGGCTCTGGAATAGAATGCCCGATTGTAATCTCCCCCAGGGAGTTGCCATCTGTCCATCTCAAAACCCGGATTAGGGACGGGGCCATACATGGTGTGGTTCACAGCACTCAACTGGGAGGCCCAGTAGTAGCACTTGATGTCGGGCAGTGCGATACCTTCATCATACCAGGGCAAAGTCAATTTTGCCAGTGCAATGCGTGGTCGCCCACCCCAAACCAACCGCCTCTGCAAGCCCTCGATCTCTCGGAAGTAGCTAGCAGGTACCAAATCAAGTGCATTTTGAATGGTATATAAAAAGCGAGGGAGAGACATCATTTTAAACAGGGCCGCCCTTCCCAAAGGGGATAGCGGCAGGCCACACCACGCCGCAACATCCGAACGAATCCAGGAAAGCGGAGGCAGCAAATTCCGCTCATAGCGGGTCTTGGGGTCCAGTGAAATGTAGATCCCCAAGTATTTGAAACCGTCCCTAGAAACCGGTATCGGACAATGGCGAGGAAGAAGAAGCTCATCGTCCGTGAGTGGATAAATACAGGATTTAGCCTAATTAATAACCAGACCGGAATTCCTCCCAAAGGAACGCAGCACGTCGAACAGAACTCCCAGCGACTTACGAGGAGAGGTAAGGTACAGCAATATATCATCCGCATAGAGCGATATACGGTCCTCTAAATCAGCCGACCAGCGGATGCCTTTAAGCGATGGTTCCCAACGCAGCCATGCAGCCAGGGGCTCAAGGGCAAGTGCGAAGAGGAGCGGCGACAAGGGACATCCCTGTCGCGTTCCCCGCCCAAGGGTAAAGGGCTCGGAAGCCCTGCCGTTAACCACCACCTGTGCCAGCGGCTACTCATACAAGAGTCTAACCCAGCCAATGAATTTAGGGCTGAACCCAAACTTGGCGAGAACAGCCCACAAATATGGCCATTCGACCGTGTCGAAGGCCATCGAGGCATCAAGGGAAACCAAAATGGCCGGTTCCCGAAGAGACCCCGCCCTTGCCAAGACGCCATGGAGGCGACGTAGGTTGAGCGCGGTGTTTCGGTGGGGTATAAACCCAGATTGGTCCGGATAGATCAAGTCTGCTATCACCGTAACCAACCGATTCGCCAGTAGTTTAGCAAGAATCTTGGGCTCGACGTTTAAAAGCGAGATCGGCCGGAATGATGAGCATTGGTCACGGGGTTTGCCGTCTTTATGAATGACAACAATGGATGCCAGTCTCTGATCATGAGGAAGAGAGCCGAGATCTCGTGATGACAAAAACATCTTACGGAGATACGGTGCCATTTTGTCAGGACAGAGTTTATACAATTCTACCGGTATGCCGTTGGGGCCCGAGGCCTTCCCGGACCGAAGTGAACGGATAGCGAGCGCTACTTCATCGGTGGAAAAATCCGCCTCCATAAGCTCAATGTCAGAGTCCGACAGGCCAGGCAGAGTGATATCTCGGAGCAAAAGATGCGAATCCTCTTCCGGTAGATCCGAGACCGGCGCATAAACCGCCTGAAAGTGACGGGCAAATGTTCGGACTATGTCAGTCGGGTCCACCACTCTAACACCATCCACACTCTCAACAACAGGCACCACTCTGTTCAATCTATCCCTTTTATCCAGCCATGCAATCAACTTTCCCGCCTTATCACCCACATCATACAGGCGCCCCTGTTGCTCACGGTGCATCGCCTTAGCGGCATCAGTGACCAGGGTCTTATAATCAAATTGTTTCAGGGCCAGGGAATGCAACACCTCCAGAGTGTCCCCAGTCCCAACCTGTCCTTCCAAAGCAGTGATCTCGTTTTCTAGTTCCACCACCGCGGCATTTCTACGCCTCCTTTCGCTGGCAATGAGGGACAGGGCCTGACCACGAATCACCGGCTTGTAGGCCTCCCACAATGTAACCGGGGAGGAAACCGATCCATCATTCTCAGCGAAATAGTAATCCATACATTTCACTATCTCTGACCTGATTTTAGGATTACGGAGGTGCCAGGGGTTAATCGGGGCGACTCGGCCCTCGGCGCCCAGTTGCACATCAATCGTTAGCAAAAGCGGAGAGTGATCAGAGATCCCCCTGGCCAAATGCCTAACCCCCCGTACCGAGACCATCTGTGCCGCTGGCATAAGAATATAATCTAATCTCGAGAGGCTCTTGTGCGCACCCGAGTAGAAGGTGTACTGGAGCTGACCTGGGTGTAGCTGCCGCCAGCAGTCAGCTAGTCCCAACATATCCAGCAGCTTCCCGAGCCAGAGCTGTGCCGCAGGCAAAGTCCTGGGGGGACTGCGATCCACATCACCACTAACCACTGAATTAAAATCGCCGCCACCACCAACATGTCGCCCGGGAGCCCCAGGATCACATCACCCAGATCAGCAAACGTGGCAGACTGCAGGCCAGGGGGAACACATACAGACAAAAAGGAGACAGTTTTCCCTTCCCACCGCCCCGTAATGGCCGCATAGCGGCCCCTGTCGTCTCGCACAATATCATCTATCTCCAGTGGGAGGGAAGTACGTACCATGACCCCCACCCCTCTCGAGCCAGAGGTGAACCCCGAGTGTGCTACCATACGGTAACCACGTCTGTTTAGTGCACGGCATGCATTACCCACCAAGTGTGTCTCCTGAAGCAAAATCACATCTGGGGTATAACGTTTCAAATATTGCAAGACAACGCCCCGCTTTATTCTATCTCCGAGACCATTAACGTTCCAACTCAGCATCCTAAGCTCCCCCCCCCCCCCATCCCGGCATTGAACACCCAGCCCCCCACGCCCGGGAAGAAGCACACAGAATCGACAACAGGAAATGTAGCAGCCTCGATCAAAACAAGGAGAAAAGGACCCCCCACCACCCCCGTAAACCCCGAAAAACACCACCCCTACCCTGCACCCCTGCATTAGACCAAAAAGCCGCCCCAACTTGCAGTGTGCCTGTCGCCCCATGAAACTAACCTACGAAAAGAGAGAGAAAGCCCCCAGAGGAGGAAGAGGAAACCCGAATCCCCCCACCCCCGGGTACCCACAGTAGTAGCAAGTCTATGAAAAAGCCACTGCTAGAGGTCCAAAGTAACCAGTTCGCCGCTGCAGACTCACTCCTCCTGTTTAGCTGGGCCGCCCTCGGCCCCTTCAGGGCCCTCGCCGCCCTTACGATGTGATGGCAAAGTGTCTAACCAGTCACTGGCCACTTCGGGGCGATCGAAGAAGAAGGCCCGCTCCTCATACTCAATCCTCAACCGGGCAGGAAAAAGCATGGCATATTTTAGACCAATATCCCTGAGTCGTCTCTTCACCCCGGTAAAACCCATGCACTGTTTCTGAACTGCCTGGGTGAAGTCTGGGTAAAAACTGACCGAGGCATTGTCAAATTTGGTAGGACCCGTGGTCCTCGAAGCTTGCAGGATAGCATCTCGGTCACGGAAATTAAAAATCCTGGCAATGATGGGTCTCGGCGCGGCTCCCAGCTTCGGCTTCCCGCCGGGAACTCTATGGGCCCGTTCCACTGTGAAAAAGTTACTGAGGCCCTTAGGCGCAAGATGTTTAAGGACCAGATCTTCCACCAGAAGGTCTGTGGAGACGTCTGGCGGGGTCTCCGGAACCCCCACAATACGAACGTTGTTGCGCCTGGCCCGGCCCTCAAAATCCTCCAGCCGGCGGGCAAACTGGTCGTTGGAAGTACGAAGCGTGCGAACCTCGGCCTGAAGGTCTGAGACATCAGTGATCAAACTCGCAGTTTTGATGTCCAGAGATTTGACCCGTTCGTTTGTCTTACCCAGGTCAGCTCTGATGAGATTAACCTCAATCGCCACCGTATCGATCTTGGCAGCAAGAGTCTCGTACTGATGGCCCATGTCGGTCCGAACACTGGTAATGGTGCCCATGATGTCTCCCAGTGTCGGTTCCTCCGACGGCGGGGTACCGTCCACGGTCCCTTCAAGAGCCTTACTCGCTCCACCTGGGGACCCTTTCGGGCGGGTAAAGCGCTCTATAGTCTGGGTTTGGATGAGGCCCCCACGATGCGTGCCCTTGGTGTTCCATTTTTCGGCATCCAGCTTGCCCGCCATAGTGGGTTTCGAACTCCCACGGAGTCGTTGCAATCTGGTCAAAATGATCACGCTTTCGATGAATCTCAAGGGCAAGAGGGCTAAAAACCAGAGCAGATTCAGGATCCGTAGCAGGGACGAGAAGATGAATGGGGCAGCCGTAGAGCGTTGCGACAATGGCCCAAAACAAAACCGAAAGCACCACAGGGGCTGTGGGCGTGCCCAACTGGCCATTGTTGTTGACTTGCCACCTGGGTACCTCGGTGACTCAAGGCCGGGGATGGTCTACGATGTAGGCCACAAACTTCAGGATGCAGCAAGTCCTGATCACGGCGTCCGATTTCAGTTCTGAAAAAGTCCTCAGAATCAGCAGGGCATAGTCAACAAGTACCCATCGATCAAGTCAGGATTTGTGGCAGGATAGATGCGGGAGGCAAAGAGGGTCTCAGGAGCCCTGTGCTCACGCGTCCATCTTGGATCCGCGCGAAGCTCCTCCCCCAGGTGCCCATTTTCGAGCCTACGCGGAGAGGTCACAATATCGACTTCCCAGCATTCATAAGCAGTCCCAAATGTTGTCCAAATATCTGCATAATGCAGAGCAGTCGAGGTCCCGTCTGATGCGGTTCCATTAGTAAAAGAAGGATATCATCCGCTTACAGGGTGATCGATCTTAAATCCCTCCCGGCCATTCAAATCCCTCAACCTGGGCATCGATTTGGACACACGAGGTTAGCGGTTCCATTGCTAATACAAATAAATAAGGGGATGGGGGCAACCCTGTCGGGTACTACGTCCTATAGGGAAGGGGTCAGGGACCGCACCCGCCACTCTAACTGAGGCCGTGAGGTCGGTATATAGTAGTCGAATGTAGGACATGCGTTGCAGCCCTATATTTAGGCGCTGCGGGAGGGCAAATAGGTACGTCCACTTCAGCGAATCGAATGCCCTATCTCTGTCGGCCAGCAGCAGTGCAGCCGGGCCTTCAAGATGATCAATCGCTGCTAATGCATTATGGGCCCGCCGGATGTTGTGTCGAGTCTCTCGACAAGGCATAAAACCTGCCTGGTCAGGATGAACCAGTTCTGACATATAGGGAAGGATGCGATTAGCAAGGGCTTTGGCCAATAGTTTTGCCACTACATCCAGTAGCGATATAGGGCAATATGATGAGTGTTGGTATGGAGGTTGGATGGGCTTAGGGAATACCGTGATTTGTGCATGCCGCCAGTCCGGCGGGGTCTCCCCTCACAAGAGCCACATGTAATGCCGCAAGATAATGAGTAATGAACTGGGATTGAAACAGCTTATAAAACTCGCATGGGAAGCTGTTTGGGCCCCGGGGCTTTGCCTGTGCGTAAGTCGGCAAGGGCTGCGCTCAGTTCTTGACCATCAGAGCGGCATCTAATTCTGCTTGTGCCTTGTCTGAAATGGTTTTAGGGGGGTAGATCGTCAAGATATTGATGGATCAAGGGTTCCAGCAGAGTGTCTTTGGGGGTATATAACTGCATAGTAGGTTGCGAAGCTGGATGCATTTTGGGAAGGGTCAGTGAGTGTTTGGCCATCGTCGCCTAGGATACCAGGTTTTGTTATTGGGTGGAGGGCCTGTTGGCATAGACAATGCAGGAGAGAGCTCGACTTATCTCCCCACTTGTATATTCTGCTGTGCGATGCCAGCTAAGCCTGCCTGGCCTCGTCCCGCAGTGTGTTAGCATGTGCTTGTTGCATGAGAAGAAGTTAGCAGCGAATCTGACCGCCATCTATTCCCCTACTCCTCCGCTCCAAGTCTAACAACTGACTCTCGGTCTGGAGCAATACCCACCGGCATTTCTTTCCGC
Organism: Lissotriton vulgaris; assembly: GCF_964263255.1. Classification (NCBI taxonomy): domain Eukaryota; kingdom Metazoa; phylum Chordata; class Amphibia; order Caudata; family Salamandridae; genus Lissotriton; species Lissotriton vulgaris. The sequence goes on along the minus strand of NC_141691.1, from coordinate 838,586,486 downwards.
TGGGCCGTGCAATAGGATATATCAGCACCCCTGAGGGTTGGCTTCACAGCTTCCCAGATGACCTCAGTGGAGTGTGCCGTGACTATGGGTATATTCTTTTTAAAGAGGGCCTGTGCCCAGAGTCCCTCATGTCTGGCTTTAGTTAGAATTTTGACCAGCTTTGTGGGGGAGGTGGAGATTAATTCCATTTGATTTTTCTTTACTCCTTGCAGATTGTCCTGACTCTCCGGGGTAGGATTTATCACTAGGGATGCCTTCAACTCATCCGCCTGGAAGTGCCCGGCCAGAAATGATGCCCATTCCTGCTCAGCGATATTTGTGCTCCCCAAGTTGGATTTCCATTGGTTTGGTTATTTGCTAACCCCCAGAATGGGCAGGTACTCAGAAATGGAGTGCATGATAGGACCGACGGTATCAGCATGAAAAGATGAGATGATTTCTTTACCAGTGCTCTGCTGCTGAATCTGCCCATGTGTACTGTCCAATTCATCCTTCCCCAACCCACCCACTGACTCGACCTCATTATTACACAGAGTCTTCTTCAGAGTTTATTTACTCAATTATAGCCAAAAGATCACTGATAAGAACCATGCATCGTGAGCATGACCCATAAATCACTGGTAAGCATCATAAACCACTGCCACAGATCACAGACAGGACTATAATTGTTACTCAACATTTGATTGTACACTGGGTGTGCAGCTCCATTGGGATGAAGTCAGCAGAGTCTAGACTTCCCTTCCTACTGATGTTTGACCTCCCACATTCAGGCCATGTCTGGGCTGCAAGTGCCGGGTCTGCTTTGGGACTATCCCTTTGCTTCCTCAGTTGCCTTCTCCTAGTGTCCCTGCCATTAGGCATCCAAAAGCTTACCAGTATGGTGGTAACCATATCCTGCTTTAGGCCTTCGGACCGCCTCAGGGGGTTCTTAAAACAGTTTAATGCTGCAGCTTCCAAAGCATGAATGAGTCTGATGTCCCACTCCAGTCTCTTTGGGTTTTCAGTTGGGTCATCCCCTTTCCTTGCATTGTCCACTCTGAAATGCATGACACATTCATGCTGCTGGGCTTTTGCACATTTTGCCAATGGGCTGGCCTGGGGCAGTTGGCTTTGATGGAGTAAGGATTCGCACATAAAGCGACTTGCTCTCTCTCATGAACCTCATTAACCTGTAATAGTATTAACCAATCCTGTTTGTTATTAATATTACACTTTTACAGTACACGCGGGTGTCCCAGAGACGCTTGCCTATGTGTCTAATTAATCCTAACTCTGCTTGGATACTACAGAATGGCCGCTTCGCAGAAATTCAGTCTGCGCATGCGTCGGTCATACCCATGTGATGTGACGCACTCGCAGTTTTGGAGGGAGAGTTCGCTCATGCGCATTGTAGCATAAATGGCCGCTTGTCTCTAAACACGCTTTCTGCTTGCCCATGCTGCTTTGCATTTCTATCTATTTCCGCTTAATCTTTAACCGCTGTAGTTATTATGAAGTAAGGGGTGCAGAGTAGATTATCATGGTGTACAGTGTATTCATTTTTTCTGTGTTTCTAATTTGTTTTCGCTTACTTTTCATGTACCGCACATTTGGGGCCTGGGAGTGGGGAACGGCGCCATCTTTGAAACCTCCTACAACCCTGTCACGTGAAGAGGGAAAAGCCGAACCGCGCAGAAGCAAGCCCAAGCCAGCTGGCTCCTGAAGCTGAGATGCGCCTGAGAACATCTTCCATGCACTGGGAAGAGAATTCGGCTGTACCTAAAATTGTTACAAATGTATATTCTTATGTGTGCTCTATTGTTTTACACCTTTCTCATACCCTGGGAACTGGAATATAAGGGGTGGGTACTGAAAAATAAATATTAAGTATGGGAACCCAGAATGAATTTTAGGTGGTGACTATGACCTAACCACCTCTCCTGACCAATCGTAAGTTGGGACCTTGCCACTTGCAACATTTGTGGGTGGTCTCGGGACCCAAAAAGGGTATATCTAGCCTAGTTTAGTTAGGGAAAATTGTCCGACTTGTCTGAATAGCTGACCTGTCACCGACCCCACGACTCTATAGGTGATTGATACAGAGAGCTGCGGAGCGCTCTGTCCGAAATTTCCACAAACTCCAAGGGGTGGAAATAGTCTTAAGTGCTGGCGGAGCACTTTGCTGGGAGATTCGAGAACCCAATCGGGGTTACTGGCGGATTCCGTGCAGTGAGGGGGTAGTGCAGGCGTTGCATCCGAAGCTGCAGGTGTTGGTCGAGCCTTTTGGTGAGCCCAGTCCTGACCCAAATCCTGAGGGGTATCCTGTCCTGGTTGTCCGTGAGCTCTACCTGCTCACCTACTGGCATCCTAAATCCAGGGTCCTTGTCCTCGTCTATTCCTGAAGCTGACCCGTGGCCAGGGTTAGTCCTCATTCCTGTCCTAGGTAAATATACCCGTGGGTGTCCGTCTACTATTCTTTCCTTCCTGCTCTTTAATAAAGCCTCTATGCCCATGATATTCTCTCTGTTCTCTCTAATATTGCTTATGCAAACTGTTCATTAGTATGTTCCATTTTTCCCTTTCCTGTAGGGCATATTGAAACTGTTTTTGCTTAAATAAAGTGTGATGAATATTATTGATGTGTAGGATCTAAGTTAGATAGACTAAGATTAGGGTTTGAATCACTTATAGGCTTTAGGAATTCACTGACTAATGTGTTTTAAACTTACCTTCCCTAGTTTAAGCTTGAAACTGAATAGCATGTTCCCTGTTACCCTTACCTAATAGAGTCCCATTCGCACTCAAAGGTGTTTTCCCTTATTCATGGTTATATCATTCTTCTAATCCTGATTATTGATGTTTTGATTTGCATCTGCCTTATACTCTTGTCACTTTGAATTTTACTTCTTATATAAAAACTCTTAAACCCTTCAGGTGTCTGTGGTCTTTTGAAGACTTACAAAGTGTTGTTTAATGAAAAGAATGAATGTTTAGAATTTTGTTGTCACCTATCCTCTAACAGCTCCTGATTCATTAGGAAGAGTAAGCACCTGTGGTAAGTCAGGTGCCATGGTAATAGTGTTACAGAAAACACATATAAAATACTGATAGTAGCGTGTAAACTCGCCCGACTCACAAAATTGTATTTCAATCACGTCATGGGCCCCAGTGCGTGAAAATCTGGCAAACTCAGAGCCGGGTGACCTGCGCGCTCTATCAGTATTTTTCTGGTAGCAGAGATATGGTTAGGACTAGTTAAGATAGGTAGATAAGATAGTTGCTGTTGAACCGTGAAAAATAAATGTTCTGCTGAATAATTTTTGCTGCTGTAATAAGGATTGTTATTGCATTTAAATGTCATAGAATAAGTTCATTATATTTCATGAAATATTAAGTATATATTACTAACCAATTGTGAGTGATTGTTTTCATGTTGTGGGGATCCCCGGGGAAAAGAAATAGCAAGTGGTGAGTAGAATCCACTTGGCTGTGAGGTCACTGGCTAGGAGGGAGATTAGTGCATGGTTAGGCAGAACTGGAAGCGCTAATTAGGATTTTCATAAATTCATTGATGTATAAATGATAGCTACCCAAACCTTGGTGAAACTCCTGTTGTGATATCACCTAGAAAGGGTCACAGACGGCAGGAGTAATAGGGTCTTTGGAGCTTGAATGATAGCAAGGGAGGACATTGGCGAAAATTGACTTAGTATATATCCCGGAAAGAAGTGGATTAGTCAAAAGAATAGCAGGTTCTCTATTGCTTGTGTGGAGAAGGATAGGCAGAAGAGATCTATCCGTAGTGAATGAAAAGTAGACAAAAGTGGTTTACTTGCAGTAAAAGAAAAACCCTCTTTCTTTTTAAAAGCCTCAAGCACAGTGGCAAACGTTTTACGTTGTTAACTAAAATCTGTATTTGCACTTTAAGAAAAATTCAAAGTTTCCGTTACCTTGTGAAGGAGGGAGTCAGTCGCAAGGCTGCACTGACGTCACTCCGTGCCGCGCTGGTATTGGTTGAACCAGCGGGTGTGTAGCGAAGCCTGAATTGTAAGGGAGGGGTGAGTGCCGCAGAGTGAGACTGCGTCTCACGAAGGGGCCGCGCACCCATTGGTTGATAGAATTTGCAACCTCAGTGCTGATTGGTTGCCGTAAGCTGAAAGACGCGCTAGCATTGGAAGTTCATGAGTAAACAAAATTAATCAATCCGAGCTTGAGGATAGTTTGGAGAGGTGTATGTGGTATCCCGAATTCTTACCTAATCCTCAAAACCTAGGTTTTCATAAGGAGCAGATGCTAAGAGGTAGACCTTACAATATGTACGGAGGAAAGAGAAAATTGACTCTTGCAGAAAAGATCAAGAATTATTTCAAGAAAGACAAACCCATTAGAACTAGGGAGGGTGTGATCATTCCACCTCCTAATACTCCCGCATCCTTTATGATGTTTGACAAAGGATACCATACTTGTGTGTGGTTAGAAAATTGGGTAAAGTACACTGAAGATGACGGAGTCCTAGCATTTCCCCTCGATGGTACTTTTAATGGTGGAATCCTGTTTAACTTGAGAACCCGAATGAATGAATTACACCCCCGACCCAGATTAACGGAGTACGAAGCTTTAGAGGAATGGGAGATTGAGGCTCTAGAGCGAGACAGACCCCGAATGGATAAGGGAGTGAGCAAGTGGTATCTAAAATTACAGCGAGAAACAAAAGAGCAGAAGATGAAGCAGTGGAGACAGAATATGATGGTTGAGGGACTGTTCCCGATGCTTGGGGTAACCGAACAAGCAGAAGGAAAAAAGGCAGAGAAAACTCGACACCTAATGACCATGGGGGATTCAGAAGATGAGTATCTGGAGGATTTGTTGATGAAAAATCCACCTCCTTATGCTGAAGCTTCAGGAACTCTAAGTTCGAAAAATCCTTTTTTCACCATCCCAGAAGTAGAAGGGCCAGCGAGACAGATGTAACTGGTACTAGTAGCAGACCCAGTAATAGCGATGACTTTTGCAGACCTAGTACAGCAGTCCCAAATTACCGACCTTTTGGTGAGGATAGATCAGGGTCAGCCATCCCCACTGCCCCGAATATATACCCTCCTTTGGTGCCCCAAATAATGCATGATAACTCGTCAGAAAGAGTTTGACAAGAATGAGAAAGGGATGCCCTGATTAAGCAGCGAAATGATCTAATTCAGACTATAGCTCAGATACATCCCAGTCCTGACGCCCTGACAATCCCTGTAACTATTGGTCCTGCTATACCCCTTTACGGGGATAGGCAGGCTAGTCCTAAAACTCCAGTCATTACTCCAATCCCAGCACCCCCAAGACAAGAGCCACTCATCGTTGATGATCAGGCAAGCGAATGTGAGTCTGTAATCTCCCTAATGGATCTGCCCATAAGGGAGCCTGGGAACAGTGAATCTCGGGCAGGGAGTCAGGCTAAGGCAAGGGAAGTCCTAATCGAAACAACATCAGGGATCCGGAGTGCCACAGTGGTGACTCCAGAGGAACTAGATAGATGGACTAAAGAAATGGACCGAGGAACTTCACCGCTCAAACCTTTGGACATTTACAGGCTAAGGGTAGAAATGGAGGAATTAATGGCCGGAAATGTGGGATTAGACAGATTAAATACTCTTAATGAAGAAGAGTTGCTGTTTGTCAGCAAAAGCCTTACCCGGAATACTAGAGTGCTCCATGAAAAACTAATGGACACTGCTGCGGATATGGGAATTGATGTAAGTCGATCCAAAGTCTTGCAGAAACCCTACAGAGAGGAATTCTCAGACAAAGATTTAGAGAACATGAATGTGTCAGGGAAGAAAACTCAGATAAAGGAATTGCTGAACATACTGCAGAAATGGGGAGATCTAGATAAATGGAAAGCCAGGTGGGCAAAGAAAAAGGAAGATAGTAGGGTAAAACCAAAAGCTTCTGAATACGTGTTAAAAGAAGTAGGTCAAGCAGAAAAACTGTGTCCCATGAGAGAAGTGCCAGGTGGGAAATATGTACATGTCCTGTGGTCACGACAAGACATTGTGTCTTTTACCAATGATTTCCCAAAATTAAGAGAGAAACCAGTTGAGTGGTACAGACAGGTTGAGCGTTTTGTGAAGGTTCAAAAGTGTCTCTGGAAGGACCTGGATGGGTTCTTTGACATTGTAGTACCTGTAGATTTATGGACTGAGTGCAAAATTGCCATCGATTGGCCCAGTGACGAATATGAGAGGGACTCCAAAACGGGAGCTCCCTCGCCAGAAGTAATGAGAAAATATGATAGGGTGATACAATACCTAAAAGAAAAGGTGTCAGCAAAAGAAACTGATTGGACTCGAATAGATACAACCACCCAAAATCGTGATGAAACAGTGCACTCCTATTATGAAAGGCTGCTACAGGTATTCAAGACCTACAGTGGAATCGATAATATTGAAATGAAGGATATGACTCATTTCATTTATCGATTTGTGTTGGGTTTGAGACCGGAAATATCCCAGTGGATTAAGACAATAAAATCTGTTGGCAGGGAAAGCCCATAGATGATGTCCTCAAGTACGCTAAGTACTGCGAAGATGAAATGGAGAACAAAAAGAAGGCCCTGAAGGAAAAGGTGATGTGGGCACAAGTAAAATTGGCCGAGCAACAAGAGAAACAGTTAAGCAAATTGAATAGTAATACTCCAAACACTAACTCTGGGGGGGGGAGGGAAACCTCGAGTAAAAATGAGTAAAGAAGAGGCTAAGAAGAAGTTCCCCTGTAACGGGTGCGGGCAGATAGGGCACTGGAGAGACGAGTGTCCACGTTTGCAGGCTGGTAATGCCCCCATAAATGGTTTAAATCCACAGGTGCAGAAAGAGGGGCCACAAAAGAATCAGCAACAGGTAAATCCACCTCCATTGCCTCGAGCTCCTAGACCTAATTATAAGAGTCAGGCTCAACAGAATGAGAGGGTTGAAGTATGGGAAGGACAGAATGAGAGAAATCCAGCAACTTCACAATTCCTGTTAAATGATACATTCCTCTGTGATGAACCATACTGACGGGGCCTGAGGGGGGAGGAAGGGGAGTGCGTTCTTGGCGCCTCCCTACCGGTAGACAAGACAGGGCCTTACATTGAAGGAAAGGTTGAAGGAAATGATGTCACCTTTCTGTTGGACACTGGTGCTACCCGTTCGACTGTGAGAACAGCGGACGTTCCTAACCTACCCCTCTCGGGAGAAGCAATCCAAGTAGTGGGCGTATCAAACCAGATAATTAGTACTCCTGTAACTGAACCAATGGAGATTTCCATAGGGAATTTCAAAGAAATGCACAGATTTGTTGTTTGCGACTCCAGTCCGGTAAACCTACTGTGACGAGATTTGCTGTGCAAGATGAACTGTACCATCTTCTGCACACCAAAAGGCGTCGAAATTCAGACCCCAGATGAAGACGGCCTGTACAAATTAATGTTGCTAAGGCCTAATGCAGCAGTTAAAGCTCTGACAATCCATGACTTACCTGAAGAACTCCAAATAAGGGTGATACCAGAGGTATGGGATTTCACCGGGAGAGATGTAGGATTAATGGCAAATGTAGACCCAGTTAAAATAGCCTTTAAACCCAATGCTACTTACCCAAAAACTAGACAGTATAAAATGAGTGCAGAAGTAAAAGCTGGAGTTGCCCAGGAGGTAAACCGGTTGCTAGAGGCAAACATAATACAGGAAGTAATGAGCAGTCCTTGTAATTCACCCATAATTGGAATTAAAAAGCCTAGCGGAAAGTACAGGGTAGTGCAGGACCTGCGAAAGGTAAACCAGATTGTTGTACCTTGTTGTCCCATTGTGCCAAACCCTGCAGTGATCCTGTATCAGATTCCTCGGAATGTAGAATGGTTCACTGTCATAGATTTGTGCCACGCATTCTTTTCCATCCCATTGCATCCAGACAGCAAATTTCTTTTCTCATTTGAGTTTGACAGTCATGTCTACGTCTGGAATCGTGTCCCTCAGGGGTATACAGAAAGCCCCTCAATATTTAATCAGATTCTAAAAAGATGCCTTGAATCCTTAGTCCTACCAAAAGAGTCTGTCTTGGTTCAGTTCATAGACGACCTTCTAGTGGCGTCTAAAAGTCAAAGCGACTGTGTTACTGATACCATTGCCCTGCTGAATCATTTGAGTAAAGGAGGACATAAAGTATCACCTGACAAATTACAGTTTTGTAAAAATTCAGTGAAGTATCTGGGACACCAGATAGAAAAAGGTATCCGAAGGGTCACTTCAGAAAGAATTAGGATAATTCGAGATATGGAATTACCCAGAACCCAGAAGGAAGTCAGAATGTTCCTAGGAGTTGTGGGATACTGCAGACAGTGGATTGTGGGATTTGCTGTTCTAGCCAAACCTTTGATAAAGATGACCAAGAAAGGGGCAGATGATCCAGTTAGTTGGGATGATGAAAGCATGACAGCCTGGATAAAATTACGAAATTGCCTGTGCTCTGCTCCTGCACTGGGAATGCCTGATTACTCCAAGAACTTTGAATTATTCTGTGACACCCGAGACAATTGTGCACTCTCAGTCCTAACACAAAAACATGGTCTGACTAGACGTCCAGTGGCCTACTTTTCAGCCACTCTGGACCCAGTGGCTGCTGGGCTTCCCGGGTGTCTGAAGGCAGTAGCTGCTACCTGCACGAGTCTGGAGCAGAGTGAAAACATTGTCATGGGACATCCTGTAAGGGTTTATGTTCCACATTCAGTTGTGATTCTGTTAACCCGAACCAAGACCCAGTATCTCACTCCTAGTCGGCTGACTAAGTATGAGAGAATTCTTATTGGTGCAGAAAATGTGATAATTTCCAGATGCAATATTTTAAACCCTGCAACCCTGCTGCCCCTCACCCAGAATGCAGAAGTGGAGGGTGAGATTGAGCATAATTGCATTGACTTAACTGAGTTTAGCACAAAACCACGTCCTGATATAAAAGAAACGGCCCTTCCCATAGAGGACCTAGTGATGTTTGTGGATGGCTCCTGTTTGAGACATGAGGATGGCGGGTTGAGTGCTGCCTATGCTGTAGTCACACTGGAAACGACCCTAGAAGCATCCTATCTAAGTGAAATAAAGTCAGCCCAAGTGGCCGAGCTAATCGCATTGGCCAGAGCTTGCAAGCAAGGGAAAAATAAACGAGTAACCGTATACACTGACAGTCAATATGGTTACGGGGTTGTTCATGACTTCGGCCAGCTATGGTTACAAAGAGAATTCATGACTTCCTCAGGTACCCCCATCAGAAATGGAAAAGTGGTGCAAACCCTACTGGAAGCAATCCAGTTGCCCAAAGAATTGGCAGTAGTCAAATGTGCTGCTCACAAGTCTGGTAATGACGATGTGACAGCCGGAAACAGATATGCTGACCAAATTGCCCAGTATTGTGCCCGATACAAAATGTCCCTAAAAATCAAATTATGGGGGGGTGGAAACAGCTGCCAACTTATGGTGTTTGAGAATGTATCTACCTGGAGGGAACTGAGAGAGTTGCAGCAAGCAGCAGAGGAGGAGGAAAAACAAAGATGGGAGACTGAGGAATGTCAGCTCAGGGAAAGAGATGGTGTTGTGGTTGATAAGACGGGTGTGCCTGTGTTACCAGATAGCATGGCTGCCCCAATGACCAGGATGATTCATGGAGATACCCATATTGGGAGGGATGCAATGTGCCGAATGTTTCACCAAGTGTTCTATAACTCAAGGTTCAGAAACATTGCGGATGGGCTTTGCCAGAGGTGCCTGGTGTGTCAGCAGTTCAACGCAGGAAAGAGGACTGTGGTAGAGCAAAGTACAATTGGAAAGGCAGAAGGTCCTTTTGTCAGACTACAGGCATACTTTATTCAGTTGCCCATGTGTAAAGGATACAAATATGTCTTGGTAATAGTTTGTCTATTCTCAAGGTGGGTGGAAGCATACCCAGCAAAGAAAAATGATGCCCTTACTGTAGCCAAATTGTTACTCAGGGAGCTAATACCTCGGTACAGTTTTCCAGAGACAATTGAAACAGACAGAGGTGGGCACTTTGCCAACGAAATCCTAAAAGAGCTCTATACAGCATTCAAGATTGAGCCCAAGCTACACTGTGCATATCGTCCAGAGGCTTCTGGAATAGTCGAACAAGTGAATGGCACTATAAAGTCAAGATTGGCCAAAATGTGTAATTCCACAAAATTTAACTGGATAGAAGCTTTACCCCTTGTCTTGATGGGATTGAGAAGTATTCCAAACCGAAAGACAGGCCTGAGCCCCCATGAAGTACTAATGGGAAGAGTGATGGGACAGGCATGGGTACCTGGACACAAACTACTGAGTATTTCTGATGATTTGGTGCTAGAATACTGCAGGCAGCTGGGTGACCAAGTGCGTTCTACCTTTCACCAGATTGGGGAGACTGCTGTCGAATGGCCAACCACTCCAGCCCATAAACTGAAACCTGGAGATTGGGTGGTGTTGAAGAAGCACACCCTGAAGAGTTGTCTTGGACCAAAGTGGGGAAAGCCAAGGCAAGTGATCCTTGTAACTACCACTGCTGTAAAGTGTGCTGGCGTGCCGAAGTGGATTCATGCCAGCCATACCAAGAAGGTAACCGAAGAAGTGGCGGCTGAGGCTGAAGGTGGTGCAGCTGAGGAGACTCCAGATGAGGGTCCGGATCTAGCTGACGTAATACTACCGAGCACCAGTCAAGACGAATGGTTACCGGCTGACGACCTGATTCTTGATCCAATAAGAACCAGAAAGTATTCCTACCTAGATAGAGAGTGGGATAGTGAGGACGAGACAGGGCTAGAAGAAGAAGGTCAGGTTATCGAGATTCACGTCAGACCTGATCAGGAAATAGGTCAAGTAGGGACAGACCAAGTCATCGACACTCCTCCAAAGACTCCAGAGACTGAAAAGGGACAGATAGTGATTAAAGCCGAAGTTCATGCGGAAGAAAATCAAGGGTTCGAAGTGCATGAACAGGAACAGATAGACATAGACGAACGTGTTCAGGAAGCAGAGTCCAAACCAGTTGAAAATCAAAATCTAATACCAAATATACCTGAACAAGGCCAGCTTAGAAACCAGGCAGAAGAAACTGATGAAAGACCTGGAACTAATCAGACAGGAAGGGAAAAGGACACTGCCAAAACAATAGTGCCACAACAGAGCGAAAATAAAAGAGTTCACGAAGAAGGTCAAGTTTCCTCGACCACTAAAAGGCTCAAGAAGAAAAGTGAACCGAGATACATAAAGAGGCTGAAACTAAGATTGAAAACAGTAGAGGAAAAAATAGAAGACCGAAAAAGAGCTGCTAGTGAAAGACAGAAAGAAGGAGCTCAGCAAAACAGACGCAGTACCATAGTGAAAAGACTAAATAAAAACTATCGGAGTCCTAAATGGACCTATTTGGTGTTGGAAGAGATCGATGACCCTGAAGAGAGTGACAGAAGCGATCAAGATTCGATCGAGGATCAGAGTTCTGAGGTAGAAGACCCACCTTGAAAAGTGAAACTGCGTAAGCCTTTTGTATTAAGAAACAAAGAGGGGTTGGAAAGCCACCTGTAAGCAAAAAAATGTCTGATTCAAATGTAAATGGAAGACCTAGAGGGAATTGTTGTAAAACTTGCTGTAAGATATGCTTATGCAGCGTAGCAATAGTTATAGTAGTATGGATAGGACTAACAGTCTTTATACCTTTTATGATAAGTAAAGATACTAACCTGTACCCTACTAAACCGATGACCCCAGATTCAGAAGTTGTACATACTGAAGAAACACCACGAAGTGTAGAAACACGTGACAATTCAGTTAGCCTGAGACAAACACGACCTGACTTAGAAGCACCAGATGAGGAAGGACTACATTTTCACAAAATGAGAAACAGATCACATTTAAATGTCTTTGCAAATCTTTTAGTGCATTACGTAGAAGCTATGGAAATAGAAGATTGTTATGTTTGCATGAAGCTACCTACTTCAGTAGCTGAAGGCGTGACCTATCATCATTTACCCCTGACCTATGGAATTTCCTGTAGTATATTAGCAAGCTTATTTTATAGAAGCACTTTACAGTACTACTATTCAAACACTGACGTGATTTTTTCTGAACTGCCTATTCGGGGACACCTGAATATTGTGCATGTCAGAAGCGAAGTGACTCGTTACATGGGAGAATACTTTCTGACTATAGGTGACATAGATTTGAATGAAGCTCGAAGAGATAATTTGACTTGTTCATTGCATGAGCAAGAGAAAATGTTTTTGAAAATGGCAGAAAAGAGAAGGGAGAGTTTCCAAAGAAATGCCAATGATAAGAAACAGAAAACTCCTAAATGTGCTGAAAACATGGAAGGCACCTCAAATGGCGAAGCAAATCCTGCACTGTTGTTGGATTTTGAACGAAAAGGGAAACTCTGTCTTCATAGAGAGAAGACTAGTTATTATAACAATGTATTCATCGGTTCCAGTGAATGCGAACACAATTACAAGGTAATTGGAGGTTGGGGTTTCAAAAATGGGTCAGAACCTGTGTTTCCTGGAATTTACTATATATGTGGAAACAAGGGTTATTTCAAATTACTGGATCACTGGTATGGAAGCTGCTATTTTGGCATTGTCTCCCCCAAAATATACCATGTGAACAACGCCGCTGGAAGCAATGAAAATACTAATGGTTTAGTGCGTAGTAGACGTGAAAGTGTAGGAGAAATTATAGGTGATATATTTAGTGCACTGATACCTGGAGTGGGAGTGGTTCTGAATACTCACCCTATCTGCAAATTGTCTACAGTAGTGGATCGGTTATCAACTGACACTGCTGCTGGATTTCTGCTGGTCAATACTGAAATGGTTGCGATCAGATCAATGGTTTTACAGAATCGCCTTGCTCTTGATACCTTATTGGCAAAAGAGGGCGGAGTCTGCAGAATGCTGAAGGCGCAACATTGTTGCACCTACATTCCTGATAAAAGTGTAGAAATAAAGAAATATGTACAAAACATAACTAATTTGGAAAAAGAACTCAAACCACTGGAGGTTGATAGTGCCTGGAAGAGACTAACTGATGGTCTCTCCTCTGTAGGTAGTTGGTTTACTAACATAGGTCGCAGCCTTGTAGGGAAAATACTGATGCCAATAGCTGGAATAAGTCTGATTGTGTTCATAATAGTAATTTGCTGCAAATGTCAAAAGTGTAGAAAGAAGTATACAGTAAATAAGAAAGGAGTCAAGAGAAATATTGACGAACTTGAGTTAGAAGAGTTAAGAAACCAGATATATAAGAAAGCCAAGAGTTTCCATCCTAATAAGGATGCTGAAAAGAGGCTCAACAACAAATTTGTTGAAATAGAAATGAGTGAGATGTGAGAAAAACGAAGTTGGCATCTGTTTCCATTAATATTGATGATAGTAAATATCATCAAAGAGGGAATTGATGGAGTAAGGATTCGCACATAAAGCGACTTGCTCTCTCTCATGAACCTCGTTAACCTGTAATAGTATTAACCAATCCTGTTTGTTATTAATATTACACTTTTACAGTACACGCGGGTGTCCCAGAGACGCTTGCCTATGTGTCTAATTAATCCTAACTCCGCTTGCATACTACAGAATGGCCGCTTCGCAGAAATTCAGTCTGCGCATGCGTCGGTCATACCCATGTGATGTGACGCACTCGCAGTTTTGGAGGGAGAGTTCGCTCATGCGCATTGTAGCATAAATGGCCGCTTGTCTCTAAACACGCTTTCTGCTTGCCCATGCTGCTTTGCATTTCTATCTATTTCCGCTTAATCTTTAACCGCTGTAGTTATTATGAAGTAAGGGGTGCAGAGTAGATTATCATGGTGTACAGTGTATTCATTTTTTCTGTGTTTCTAATTTGTTTTCGCTTACTTTTCATGTACCGCGTATTTGGGGCCTGGGAGTGGGGAACGGCGCCATCTTTGAAACCTCCTACAACCCTGTCACGTGAAGAGGGAAAAGCCGAACCGCGCTGAAGCAAGCCCAAGCCAGCTGGCTCCTGAAGCTGAGATGTGCCTGAGAACATCTTCCATGCACTGGGAAGAGAATTCGGCTGTACCTAAAATTGTTACAAATGTATATTCTTATGTGTGCTCTATTGTTTTACACCTTTCTCATACCCTGGGAACTGGAATGTAAGGGGTGGGTACTGAAAAATAAATATTAAGTATGGGAACCCAGAATTTTAGGTGATGACTATGACCTAACCACCTCTCCTGACCAAGTTGGGACCTTGTCACTTGCAACATTTGTGGGTGGTCTGGGGACCCAAAAAGGGTATATCTAGCCTAGTTTAGTTAGGGAAAATTGTCCGACTTGTCTGAATAGCTGACCTGTCACCGACCCCACGACTCTATAGGTGATTGATACAGAGAGCTGCGGGGCGCTCTGTCGGAAATTTCCACAAACTCCAAGGGGTGGAAATAGTCTTAAGTGCTGGCGGAGCACTTTGCTGGGAGATTCTTGAACCCAATCGGGGTTACTGGCGGATTCCGTGCAGTGAGGGGGTAGCGCAGGCGTTGCATCCGAAGCTGCAGGTGTTGGTCGTGCCCTTTGGTGAGCCCAGTCCTGACCCAAATCCTGAGGGGTATCCTGTCCTGGTTGTCCGTGAGCTGTACCTGCTCACCTACTGGCATCCTAAATCCTTGAGGGTCCTTGTCCTCGTCTATTCCTGAAGCTGACCCGTGGCCAGGGTTAGTCCTCATTCCTGTCCTAGGTAAATATACCCGTGGGTGTCCGTCTACTATCCTTTCCTTCCTGCTCTTTAATAAAGCCTCTATGCCCATGATATTCTCTCTGTTCTCTCTAATATTGCCTATGCAAACTGTTCATTAGTATGTTCCATTTTTCCCTTTCCTGTAGGGCATATTGAAACTGTTTTTGCTTAAATAAAGTGTGATGAATATTATTGATGTGTAGGATCTAAGTTAGATAGACTAAGATTAGGGTTTGAATCACTTATAGGCTTTAGGAATTCACTGACTAATGTGTTTTAAACTTACCTTCCCTAGTTTAAGCTTGAAACTGAATAGCATGTTCCCTGTTACCCTTACCCAATAGAGTCCCATTCGCACTCAAAGGTGTTTGCCCTTATTCATGGTTATATCATTCTTGTAATCCTGATTATTGATGTTTTGATTTGCATCTGCCTTATACTCTTGTCACTTTGAATTTTACTTCTTATATAAAAACTCTTAAACCCTTCAGGTGTCTGTGGTCTTTTGAAGACTTACAAAGTGTTGTTTAATGAAAAGAATAAATGTTTAGAATGTTGTTGTCACCTATCCTCTAACAGCTCCTGATTCATTAGGAAGAGTAAGTACCTGTGGTAAGTCAGGTGCCATGGTAATAGTGTTACAGAAAACACATATAAAATACTGATAGCAGCGTGTAAACTCGCCCGACTCACAAAATTGTATTTCAATCACGTCATGGCCCGAGTGCGTGAAAATCTGGCAAACTCAGAGCCGGGTGACCTGCGCGCTCTATCAGCTTCTTTGCGCCATCCTGTCGCCTCCTCCCTTTGTTCTTTGGCCTTCCTCCCCACTGTGTTCTATCTGCCAGGCAGAAATGGGGGGGGGGGGCAATCCTCGGGCTTTGCTAGCCCACTGACTGGCAGCCTTTCTTGGTTGGCCCCTTAGCCATAGAGCGCGTTTGGTTCAGCCTCTAAGAGCCTGCTATGCTGGCCACGCCTGCCATGGCCGACTGGGAACAGCAACCAGCCCTGGCATTCTGCTCGACTGGCCCTGGTAGCGGGGGGGGGGGGTGCTAATGAGAAGCACTGCTCCCACTGCACTGCATCCATTACAGGGGGCCAATATTGCAGCACTGCTGCAAAAGTGGCCCCCAGTGGACAAAACTGGCCCTACAGGTCCAAAACTGGCCCTCATCCTTCCGGCCCACCGTAAAAATACCTAGTGCCCGCTACGGCCAGTCCAGCCCTGATGCCTGCGCTCATTCTCTCTTCCCTTCAGGTGTTAATACATGGTCAGAGGGCAGGTGCAATATTGAAGGCACCTTTAACATTGTCCTTCCTTTCAAATGCCTCCTGCTGCGTCCATTCCTTTGGTAGCTCCAGCAGGGGTGTGTGGGGCTCTTTATGGGCCTTTTCTGTCTGCAATTGGCAGCTAAAATCTCATTACTAAAACTTCAAAGGAATACAGGGTCAATGGAAGAGCCAGTGGGAGCAAGGAAGAACGAAAAGTGGGTACAGAGTAAAGGGAATGAAGAAGGGAATATTGAGTGGAAAAAAGGGGTGAAAAGAAGAAACGGTCAAAGAAAGATAGGGGGAGTGCTAGGAATGATGGATGAATATATGGGTAGATTGATGAGTGAGTGGAAGGAGAAAGGGTGGCCCCAGTGAAAGGATGGCAGAGTCAAGGGAAATTTGAGTGTGGATGGGTGACTTTATTGATGGATGGGTATGTCAAAGGATGTATGTATGTATGTATGCATAGCTGATGGATGTGTGAACGGCTGGATGGATGGAATGGCCTAGGGATGGAATGAGAAAAGATTGAATGATTGATGAAAGAATGAATAGATGACAGAATGTAAAGCTAAAATAGTGGCTATCACCGGGCCGAGGAAGGGTGAAAGGGTGAATGGCTAGATGTTTGGATGGAAGAGACAAGGGAGCTCTTTTAGGGAGGGGGGGCTGACTTGCTTTGCTTGATTGGTGCCATCAGAGCTCCGGTTCAAAGTAAAGTGTGCATTTTCTAGCTACTCTCTTGCCTTCCACTTCCTACCAGACTATATGGGAAAGGGAAGAGAGTTATCAAGTGCAAAAAGCCCTGTCCAGTCCCTCGTCTGCACATAATGGGTTAATTAATTGTGCAGTGCACAGTGAACAATGAGGCCAGCGTCCATTCACAGAAACAGTAATGTGAGTAACAGTTCCTCTTTTCATCACAAGGGGCGTAACTTGATGAATATGATTGGGGGTGAGCTTCAGATTTTCCGCAACCATGCTGGGCCATCGTGTTAATACACATTATATGATAAGCAGAAAAAGTGGGGGCTGAAGGGGCATTGGAAAGAAAGAGGAGTACAGATTGCTAGGGGTACCTAAAACACAATATTTTATAAAGTAATCAGCATTTTTTAAAGCTTTCAAAACACAAGAGAGAGAGGGTTGGGTTTGTGTCAGTGTGGACATGTTAACGTTCCAGGTGAAATCCGACAGACACTCCACATCACCCGACTGAAGGCACTTGTATCCAACTGTTTACTGCAGAATACAATGTCTAGGTGGGTGTAGCATTTTGTTGAAATACAGAACAGCTTCAGCCTGGATACCAGCCTGTCATGGGGCTGTATGACACCCAAACGAAAATGTGAAAAGCCCATTCAACTGTGATGCGACTGAAGGCTCCTAAAACACTCCTGACCTCTATTCCTAACGTGGGGTGTCTGCGAAGGGCAAGTGTTGAAAAATCCGCCAGCGGGCAGGCCTCCTCAAAAACAGTAGCTGCTGCGCTGTTGCAGGAGGGTAGACGCATTCCCCTGGATATTAAAAGATTTTAGAGCGAGTCTGAGGCAAAGCCTAACCAACAATATCACACGCCCACGCCGAAATCTGCTCACCGTGTACCCCACAATCTCAGACCCTCACGAGGGGCACGTACTAATCTGTTCAGTGGTAATTCTTCTGTTTGTTTTCTCCAAAACCAAAATATGTACAACATGTGAGCATAGCTCTTCCCTGCTTGGTCCCTCACTAAGGGCCTTATTATTATGAAGGCCTTACGCCAACGTTGCATCACTTTTCAGTGTCACTGCGGGGGCGTAATCAATGCGCCGTACTGCGCCCTATTTACAAAGTGATGCATCTAGGCAGATGCATCACTTTGTAAATGCCTGCGCTACATTATACCTGCATCGGGTATAATGTATGCAGGATGGGCGTTCCCACGTAAAAAGGCTCGTAGAAGTTATGCTGTGAAATCTGTGAGAGTTCACTGCACCACTTCTATGACTTGACTGCGTCAAATCCTTACGCCTGTTTCAAGCAGGCATGAGGAGTGACACAGGGCCTTTCACATGGGACTCGCCCATGTGTAATGACACCATTGCTGCAGTTGCGTCAGTTGACTGACACATTCCAGCAATACATCATTACTGCGCCACCAGATATGTCACGATTCCTGAGGTATCTGGTCGATCTGGTCGGAGTGCCGTAGTGTACATATGGCACATCCATGGTGTCACAAGAAGGGCACAATGAAAAGTGTTGCATCGCAGTTTTTCCCCAGCAATGCAAAACTTTTGATAAATGAGGCCCTAGATTCACGGGTGAGTACGCTTGGGACCTGTGCCAAGTGCCCCAGCCAACAGAAGCGCCTAAACCAGCACAAGCCCACCATGTCTACTGCCTCTTCACTACTTGGTCCACAGGACAGGCCCTTGGAATCGGATCACTGTTCGCCACACATGCCACTTGCCCCGCGTATCCCTGTAGGAATGCTTCCAGTCAGTGTTCTCTGTCCACTGAGGTGTGTCTCCTGCTCCCATCGCCCCCTGTAGTGCAGGCCCCTACCTCAGGTGCTTCCATCCAGCCCAAGGCAATGAATTATATCAGTGAGCTATATTACACTCAGGGACCCCTCATTCCATTTTGCAGGGAGTCGAGGGGAAAACATATTTATTGTTACTTCACTGCTCCCCTCAATCCCTATGAAACCACTGAAACCTCGAGCAAGTCTTGAGCCGAAGCCTGGCTCCGGCTCAACTCGAGGTCCTGTTGGAACCTCAAGTCTGTAAGGAGCCCTGATTTCATATGGCTTCTACCTTCCTCCCTCTGCCCCTTCCTGTATCAGGGCTTTAAGTCAGCCGGGTCCTGCTTTGCTCAGCACCGGCAGTTCTAAAAAGCAGGTGCAGAGACAGGTCTCTATCGGGCTCTCCATTTTTGCCCTCAGGTTGAAAAAAATAAATCTTAACTCTGCAACAGTACCACCCTTCACTGACTTTGTGGCTTTGAGGTAACTTCAAAGAAACAGTCTCATCACTTTAGAACTGAAGCATTTTCAATGTTCTATACAACAAAGCCATAGTTGTTGCTTTTTTATCTTATGCAACTAACAGCCATTGGCATAGCGAATAACCGTGAATTGTAGGTGTAATGTTACTTGTTGTATTATATATCTGTATGCAAGGACAAGCAGCAAAATACTAGACGGGAAGCACACTATGCTAGGCACAGATTTTTACCTTGCATAATTTTAGGCCACACCATTTATTACATCAACCAGGTCCCTTTGAGTGACCCCATAGTTTTTTTCATTCCACTTAAAGCCCTGCCCTGTACCATGGATGTGGCGTTAGGGCCAGAGCTGTGGACTTTTAACTTGGCAAACCAGGTTTGAGTCTTGACATCACTTCATCTATTTATCTCTCTAAACAATGAATGGTGGATTTACGTAATGCGGGTGCTCATGTAAAGTGCTCTAGTACCTTCGGGTTGTGTTCCTGCTATATAAAAACTGCAGAAAAGTGCACAAAAAGGTAAAAACAAATCCTTACTATAGGGAAAGACAAAAAGATACCCATTTGCTTGCTTATTTGTACAAAGTAAAACCAGAAACCTGGAAAAATTGCGGCTTCCCCGCTCAAACTGTATGATCTTAAGTAAATATTTTATTTCACTGTTAATAAAGTACTTCTCAGTGCAATGCTAAAATGGGACATGTTAATGTCGAAGCTTCGACGTGCTAAAGAAATAAACTTTTTTGAATTTCAAAGAGACGTTATCTTTTTTTTTTTTTTTTTTAAATTTTTGAAAACCTTTATTTCACAAGAGCACACAGCTATTCAGCCTAACATCCCGGAGGCAAGGCAGCATAATAGGCAGAGCATAGTAGTGCAAGTCAGGTACGGCAGGAAATTATAGGTTTATTTTATAATTTTATAACAATAGGAAGAAGACGCCAAATGGCGCCGAAGAGTGGCAATGGGAGAAGAATACAGCAAGGAATAGAAGGCCGGGAGGAGAAAGAGACCAGCAGCTCAGAAGTACAGAAGAGTGGAGGATGATATGAGGGGGGGGGAAAAACAGGATCAATCCGGTATCGTACACAGTCGGTGTCATAGGTCACAGTGACAGGTGCTCATCCAATGAAACAGGCTCGGGCGGCAGACACACATCACCCCGGTAAGAGTTCCAAGCACCCCACACCCTGTTCCATTTGTTAGGTTTACCCCTGGCAACATAGACAGTCTTCTCCCGGAACATACACCAATCCATGTTGGCCTTCCATTGTACCACCAGGGGTGCCGTGTTGGCCCCCCACCTTTGAGCGATGTCTCTCTTGGCCACCATATTGCCTAGGGTCACCCACTGAGTTTGGGCTGTGTTGTGATCTGTTGGCTCCCAAATGTTGAGGAGGCACCTACGAGCTTCAGCCGCAATCCCCACTCCCAACACTTCGCTCATGACCCTGTGAATCCTCCTCCAGTAGGACGCTATGGCCGGACATTCCCACAAGATGTGTAAGAAGGTAGCGAGGGCACCACAGCCTCGACGACAGAGGCCGTCGGGTGAGTAACCCATGTGTATAAGGCGGGGGCCAGTAACGTATACCCTGTGCAGGATCTTAAATTGGACCAGACGAAGCCGAGATGAGATGGCAACCTCCTTAGGGGAGGACACTGCACTCTGCCAGTCCTCCTCGTCGATTTCCAGGCCATCCGCCACCCACTGGTCTTGCAACCCAAGGAGAAGGTCAGTGCGAACATTAATTAGTTTTTTGTAGGACAGTGAGATTGCGCTATCGGGCATATGGCCGTCCAGCACTCTGTCCTCCAGCGGTGAGCTTTCCGGGATATCCTCCCCAGGGGTCATAGCAGAAAGCAAGGCATGCCTCAGCTGGGCATATCGGAAGAACTCCGAGGCACCCAGCTGGTACTCAGTCTGTAGCTGGGGGAAGGTCTTGATAGTCCCTTTGGAAATCACAGTGATGCCAATGAGGTCCCATTTGTCAAAGCCCTTGGTGTGCCATAGTCTGCCCAACATATCGGATTCATACAAAGGAGTGAAGCTGGTCAGTCTGCCCTGCCATCCCTGCACCTTGGTGATCGTACGCCAAATAGAGACTGCCGTCCTCGTGGGACCGGACATACGCCGATCCAGGGATCTGGAGTAAAGTGCTCGGTAATAATTACCACCACTCATAAGCCACCTGTCCATAGCGTAGCCGGGGCTATTCACCGGCCCGTAAAACCCGTGATTGAGGGCTGCAAGCTGGGAGGCCCAATAATACCTACGAACATCCGGTAGTGCTATGCCCCTGTCGTACCACGGGAGCGTGAGCTTCGTGATCGCCACCCGAGGGCGGCCATCCCAAAGTAGGGCCCGCTGAAGACTCTCAACTTCCCCGAAACATCGGGCCGGTACCGGGTCTTGGGTGTTTTGTAGGGCATACAGAAATCTGGGCAAGGACATCATTTTAAACAGGGCCGCTCGGCCAAGCAGGGAGAGCGGGAGCTTACGCCAACCCTCCACGTCGCGTCGAAGGCGCTGCAGTGGGGGGAGCAAGTTCTGGTCGTATCGAACCTTCGGGTTCCCAGAGATGTAGATCCCTAGGTACTTGAAGCCCTGTGTGGCCACCTGAATATTGCAGCCTCTGGGGAGGCGCGGCGTGTCCCCTTTCAATACGTATAGGGAGGACTTGGCCCAATTGATAATCAGGCCAGAGTATCTCCCAAAGTGTCTGAGCACGTCACAGGCAACAATGAGAGACTTGTACGGGGACGTCAGATATAGGAGGATGTCGTCCGCGTACAGGGAGATACGGTCCTCGAAGTCAGGTGCCCAGGTGATACCATGGAGGTCAGGGTGGAAGCGCAGTGTGGCCGCCAAGGGCTCGAGAGCCAGGGCAAAAAGGAGAGGCGACAGGGGGCAACCCTGCCTGGTACCCCTGTGAAGGACAAAAGACGTCGACAGGCGACCATTCACGGATACATTAGCCATTGGGCTGGCATAAAGGAGTTTCACCCAGCTGAGGAAGACCGGGCCAAAACCGAACTTAGCTAACACTGCCCAGAGGTAATTCCACTCGATGGAGTCAAACGCCATGGTGGCATCGAGGGATGCCAGCACAGCTGGCTCCGTAAGAGTGTGTGCCCTAGCCACGGCGCCGTGAAGCCGTCTCAAATTTAGGGCAGTGTTGCGGTGCGGAATAAAGCCCGACTGGTCCGGGTGCACCAAGTCGCCAATAACCCCAACCAGTCGGTTGGCAAGCAATTTGGCGAGGACCTTGGGTTCGGTGTTCAGGAGGGAGATAGGCCGATATGAACGACACACATCCCTTGGTTTACCGTCTTTGTGGATGACCACAATAGTGGCCACCCTCTGGTCAAGGGGGAGAACGCCGGCTTCTCGCGCCTCCAGGAACATAGTACGGAGATGCGGGGAGACCACATCAGGCCGTATCTTGTAAAGCTCAGCCGGGATTCCGTTGGGACCCGGCGCCTTGCCAGATCTCAAGGAGCGAATCGCAAGGGCAATCTCGTCAGAAGATATGTCCCTGTCCAGATCATCGCGATCCGCCTCAGAGAGACAGGGAAGATCCACAGTCGAAAGAAGTTCTGCCGAGTCGGCCTCTGAGCAATCAGAAGTGGAGGTGTAAACACCCCTGAAATAGTCGGCAAAAGACTCGGCAATGGCGGAGGGGTCAGTGACAGGGGTTCCATCTGCCCCCAGGATCTCAGGTACAACCCGACTGGCCAACTCCCTCCTGTCCAACCAGGCCAACAGCCTGCCAGCCTTGTCTCCCACGTCATAGATACGGCCCTGCTGTTCCCTAGCCAGGGTCTGGGCGGCATTCGTATTGAGATCTCGGTACTCCAGTTGCTTTAGGGAAAGCGCCTGGAGGAGGTCTGGGTTAGGTTCAGGATCCAGTTGGGCTTCGAGGTTCAAGATCTCTTCCTCGATACAAAGGAGATCGGCATCTCTATTCCGACGGGCCTCCGCTATTAGAGCGAATGCCGCGCCTCTCAGGACGGTCTTGAACGCCTCCCATAGGGTCGCGGCCGACCCAACCGAACCCTCATTCTCGGAGAAGTAAAGGTCTATAGCCTTGGCCAGTAGGGCACGGGTCTTTGGGTTACGAAAGTACCAAGGATTGACCGTTGCCGGTCGCACCGACAGGGCGATATCGAAGTCAAAGGAGACCAGGAGCGGCGAGTGATCAGAAACTCCTCGCGCCAGAAAACGAGCCTCAGCCACGGCCGTAGCGTGAGCTGCCAAGGTAAGGATGTAGTCTATACGGGACAAGCTGCCATATGCGCTGGACAGGAAGGAGTACTGACAAAGCGTGGGGTGCAAGAGTCTCCAACTATCTACAAGGCCCATTGAATCTATAAACGAGGGCAACCACAGTTGAGAGTGGCGAAGGTCTCTAGACGGTTGCCGGTCCAGAGTGCCAGAGCAGACCGAATTGAAGTCACCCCCAACAATAAATAAGCCGTCAGGCAGAGCTAAAATGGCGCCACCAAGGTCCTGGAACGTGCTGGTCTGTAGGCCAGGCGGGACGTAAACCGAAAGTAGGATGAGGGCCCTCCCCTCCCACCGCCCCGCCACCGCTGCGTAGCGTCCCCTATCATCTATCGTAGTGACGTCAATCTCCAGCGGAAGGGAAGCTCGGACAAGAACGCCCGCCCCCCGAGAGCCTGAAGTGAACCCTGAGTGTGCCACCATCTTGTACCCCTTGCGATTGAGCGCCTTACATGAGTTCCCAATCAAATGTGTTTCCTGTAGAAAAACCACATCAGGCATGTGACGCTTGAGCATTTGAAGCACAATTCCCCGTTTGATTCGGTCACCCAACCCATTGACATTCCAACTGACAACTTTTAGTTTCCTACCCCCCATCATCGTGGCACCCTCCCCCACCCGGCCCGAGAGACCCTTGCAGAATCAAAAGTGCAACAATATACATCACCCATTGCCAAAAGAAAGAAAACAAAATCACACTAAGAGACATTCGAACTTGTCCCAAAACACCCCCCACCCTGCACCCCTGCATCAGACTAAAAAGCCCCCCCAACCAGCAGTGTGCCTGTCGCCCCATTAACTAGTCTACAAAAAGCCCCAAGAGAAGTAAGGATTCCCCGCGGACACCTCCCGCCGCCCCCCATGAAACGACAGGAGCTCAAATTGCTATTACACTGAAAAAGGGACGAATGTCACATTTAGCAGGACCACCAACCGCCAGTGTCCTCGTAGTAGAGCCAGTTCTCACAAATCAGCGCCACCAGCAGCGCCCCCTTCGCTGTTCTCCCGGTCGTCGTTACGCTGTGGTAGGGTGTCGAGCCATTCGCTTACGTTGTCCGGAAAGTCAAAGAACAATGCACGGCCTTCGTGCTCGACCCGCAGCTTGGCCGGGAACATCATCGAATACTTGAGTAACATGTCCCTCAGTCGCCGTTTCACTCCCCCGTAGCTCTGGCGTTGTCTCTGTACCGCCCTGGTAAAGTCAGGGTAAAAGTGCACCTCAGAGTTCTGGTACTGTAACGGTCCGTGCCTCCTGGACGCCTGTAAAATTGCGTCCCGATCCCTGAAGTTGAGGAACCTAGCAATGATGGGTCGAGGTGCCGCGCCCGACTTTGGCGGGCCACCTGGTACCCGATGTGCTCGCTCCACCGAGAAGAATTTGCTCAACCCGGGGGGAGTAAGATGGTTCTGTATCAGGTCCTCAACGAACAGGTCTGCCGATGCCTCTTCCGACCCTTCCGGAACGCCAATGATGCGGACATTCTGTCGCCTGGCACGACCTTCATAGTCATCCAGTCTCCTGGAGAATTGGTCAGAGGCGAGCCGTAGGGTCCGGACCTCGGTTTGCAGGTCCGAGACGTCGGTGGTAAGGCTCGAGGTTTTTAGGTCCAGCGATTTCACCCGATCGTTGGTTTTACCCAGGTCGGCCCTGATGAGGGTGAGATCCACCGCCAATGTGTCCACTTTGTGGGTCAAGACCTCGTGCTGTTTCTGTATTTCAGCTCGGAGGCCCGAGATGGCCCCCATAATGTCACTGAGGGTGGGCTCGGACCCGTCTGGCGAGCCCGATGAGGAGATGTCCCTAGCAGAGGCCCCCGGTGCAGGCGAAGTGCGTAGTTGAGCATATCTATCAATCCTGTTCTGCTGCACTTGGGACTTGCCACAAACTCCTCTGTTCGATGTCTTGTCCGGGTCGCCCTTGCCCGCCATGTTGGGTCCGATGAGACCGTGGGGCCACCACACACAGCTCCGAGCCTAAGGTGCGCCGAGCCGAGGTTGTAGAACAGATGTGGAGCACAGTCCAGTGGTAGGAGACACAGCAGTATCGGAAATTCCGCCCGTGGGGATCACCACCCAGCACTACGCATCCCAAGCATGCGGAGTGACGGAGACCGAGGAGACAATGGCGCTTCCTTGGCAAGGGACATCACACGACGTAGCTCAGCGTAGGAACCTCCGATTCGAAAGCGGGAGGCAGGCTCCGCATCAGCAGTCGGAATCCACCTACGTGGAACAGGATTTCGAGCAGGATTATTGCGGAGGGTCGGAGGGTCTACGGAGCTCCGAGCTTACGCGGCCATCTTGCTTGCCCGCGAAGCTCCTCCGCTAAAAGAGACGTTATCATATTTTACGTGATGTTTGGTCTATGTCTAATGTAGCTGATATTTTAGGGGTCGGCTTCTGCAGCTGCTCTAAAATCCGAGCCACACTCTTGGCTCGGCTCTCGCCATTAATTTAGTGGCTCACCCACCTCCAGGCCTTATCACACATTCTTAAAACTGCTCTGCGTGCAGCTAATGCAGGGTTGACCAGAGCCAGGGACTCCTTGTATTTTGATGAAGAAATGCAAAAAGGCTGTTGGCCACCCCTCGTCCACTCCACCCAGGGTGGCTTTGATATATATCTATATATTTATATATACTTCTAAAACTTTCTTACACAAGAGCATAGGTGGGTACTCCAGACCAGTCAAAAAATTATTTTCTTTTCTTAAATCTCCAACACCATACCTGTCCTGACGCGTTTCGGCTGTTCCAGCCTTTGTCAAAGTCACATTGTATTAGAAGTCAATCAATCATTTTTAAAGGCACAGTCAACCATGGACATAAAAGAATAACATCCATTACCCTCTGTGTCATAATCCTCTCGAGACTGTGTTTTTTAGATACCTATTGCATATTCATATATGTTCCTGTTTCTACAATCATTTTCGTTGTTTACTTTATTCGATAAAAAAATGTCATCATAAAAGTGTTCAATTTATACAGTACATTAAAAATGAAAGAATAAAAGAGTAGGGGCCCACCAATCCTATATAAAAATACATCATCCCAAACTACTCAATTGTGTTTAAAATTACTAAGATATAAATGTCCAGCACATTAAAAAGATAAAAATGCAAGGACCCACCAATCCTATGTAAACATACAACATCACATACTACTTAATTTATACAATTACTAAAATATACAATAGACCGTTGTCATGAGAACCATTAAAAGGCACATCCTGCCTTGGGTCCAACTGGCGGTTGGGTAGGGTGGGGGGTGGGCTTGGACCTCCTTATATGTGTCTGCCACGCACTTCCCAAATATTTAGCTACCCCACACACCATAGCAACGGAGGACGTATCAGTACAGAGGACCCGTAGGGCCATTTTATGACATCTAAGGCCCAACCCTATATACCGGGCAGGCAAAGAAAAAATGAGCCACAGACTCGTTGGGGGCTGCACAACCGGGACAGGCTTTTTGTAGAACACCTGAATCTTTCCACCCAGAAGAAAAGTCATTCACCGGTATGGTCCAGAGCCTCAGTTTTAGGTAAAGTGATCTGTCCAGTGGTTTCTCTATATAATCAAGGAAGGGTTCAAGTTTTCTTGTCCATTTGATCTCAAGGAAACGTTGGGAGAGAGGCCCCCCTTCAATTCTGCGTATGGCCATCTCCTGTACCCAGTCCCAATAGAGCTTCTTGATCACTACCTTGGGAGGCGGTGTTTGGCTCAACCATGCTTCACTTAAGCCCAGTTGCACAACCAGCTGTCTCAGGTTGCACAACCACTTAATCTTATTGCCTGTGTTGAGGAGAATAAGTTCATCTAGAACTGCAGCATAATTATGGAGCTCCTGGGTCCTTCTCAGATGCACCCAAAAGAGTAGTGGGCGCAGATGCACTATATCTTTTATGGGGCGCCTGCCTAGGTCTAACCGTAATGGAATTAATGGGGTGGAGACTGGGAGGGCCACCAGGTCTCTCATGAACTTATTTTCAGACGTGGCTAACTCTGATATATTCTCAAACCCCCACAACTCGGAACCATATAATGCTGCCGGCAATACTTGACCATCATAAATTGCAAGAGTCGGTGCCACAGGTTTACTAAACGACTCCCGCTGTTCCCTTAGAACCACCCCTGAGACACTTTTGTGGTTTAATAACATTTTGGCCAAGTGGTCTTTCCATTTCATCCGGCTGTTTACCATTACACCCAGATAGTCAAAGGAATCGACCAACTCCAAGGGGACGCCGTTAAGTGAAACATTATTCCTGAATCTCTTGGAAGGTGAAAGGGCCATAAGCTTTGTTTTAGAGGTATTTATGGTGAGGCCTCTATCAATGCAAAACACACTAAAGCGGTCCAGGAGTTTTTGAAGACCTGTGGGTGTTTTAGAGATCAAGATGGTGTCATCCGCGAAGAGTAGAGTGGGTGTTTTTTCCCCCGCCAGGGATGGCGCATCTGCCGCTTCCTCCCCCAGATGATCCACCACTCCATTCACAAAGAGGGAGAATAGGGTCGGTGCCATAACACATCCCTGGCGGACTCCACTCCTCACGGGCACCCTTTCTGTCAGTTGTCCCTGGGTGCCCCATCTGATCCTCGCATAATTCCCCTCGTGTAGCTTCACAATAAGACCCAAAAGTGACCCTGGGAAGCCCACCTTCCCCAATATATCCCACAGCCTTGCACGAGGGACCAGGTCGAATGCTGTCTTAAGATCTATGAATGTCAGATAGAGGCTACCCTTGTTGATGGTCACAGCTTTCCAATAGATCGAAAAAAAGCGGAAGACCTGGTCCATCGTGCCCACCTTCTGGCGAAACCCTGCTTGGAAGTGAGAGAGAACATGCTCCTCTTCCATCCAGACACCCACCCTAGAAATGATGACCCTGCCAACCACCTTCTGGATCACGTCAATCAGACTGATCGGTCTGTAATTGGCAGGGTCATCTCTTGCGCCCTTTTTGTACACTGTTACCACCTCTGCTCCCTTCCATGAATCTGGCACAGGATAACCCTTAGAGATCAAGTTCATTATAGGGCAATTAGTTTGCCCCATTCATCAGGGTCATTCAAAAGAAGGTCCCCTGGTATCCCGTCGGGCCAGCTGCCTTCCTAGGGGTCAGATGTCTAATGGCCACTCTTACTTCGCAGGGCAGAAATGGTTCTTCGAGCTCCGCCAGGGTTTGGGTCCTGAAATCTGAATCTGCGAGAGGTGAATCTAATACTTCTCTCCCATCATACAGCGCAGAGAAGTGGGAATACCATTGTTGTTCCATTATGTGGTTTGCGATAGATGGTACACTTTGCTGCCTAGCCTTGTTAATCAGATCCCAGAACAACATGGCATTCTTCATGTTGGCAGCGGATTTAAGATCCTGCCAGTGTTGTTCCTCCCACTCACGTTTAGCCAGCACTATCGCCCTTGCATAATCCTTCCTAGCCGCTCTAACTAGTGAGGGATTCTTTTTAAGCAAGGCGACAGTTAACTCCTTCCGTTTCGCCTTGCACTGGTCTGAATACCATGGATTACTGGAGGTGGCCGGTTTAATGTTCCCTCTACCCGTTTTGCCCTGGACTAGGAAGTATTGTCCTATCTCCTCTATCGTATTCTTGTGAGCCAAGGAAAAAGGCGGCCCCTGGTCACTGCCATTTCTCAGATTGAGGTCCTCCAACTCTGCTGTCAGTTCTACTACATGCGCACTAATCCTCTCAAGATTCCCTTCCTGTAGTTGAACTTTATCCCATTTCAACCTGCGGTTACCATTGCAAGGGACAACCTCGCTAGTTATCTTCAAGGAGGCTTTGTTCCCACTTCCCTTTGATTTACCCCACCTTATCTTCATACATAGGGGGTTATGGTCGCTGTCCTGCGAAGGTATGACCTCCATATCTATTAGGTCAGGCCACAGTGTAACATCCAGTAGGATGTAGTCAATTCTGGACGGGCCGTTAAGCCTATTAAAGGTCATTGCTCCATCACGGTCAGAGGTTGTTCCACCATTTAATGCTCTTAAATTAAATTCCATGGCCAGGGCATTGTTCTGTATTGCCCTAGCTGACCATTTTCTAATTGGAGCTAGTGAGAGGGCTGGGATAGACCATCTAGAGTCCTCCTCCTCTATACCCAGGGGATCATCCCTAGATAGGGGTTCAAATGTACAATAGAAATCCCCTCCCACTAAAATTTTAGAAGTTGTGGGACATTTGGCTAATATCTGTTCTAGGATCGCAAATGTATCTGAGGTTGTGTCCCCGGGAGTCCCTCTAGAATAGATATTAAGAAGGTCTATCCTACTCCCCTTGCTGTGTCCTGGGAAGGAGACATGTAAGATATCCCTGGTCACTGTTTCGTGGATGGTGATGTCCCAGTTCAATCCAATTTTTACCCAGATGTGAAGTCCACCCGCCGGTCTACCCTTGCAACAGCTTGATGCGGGCACGAAGAAGGTTGCATAACCGGATTTGTGCACTGAGAGCAGGCTCCAGGTTTCTTGGAACATGCATACATCGAACTTCTCGATGAACACATTCCATTCTGGTAGAAGCAACTTTTTTTGCAACCCAGCCACGTTCCAAGATAACAAATGAATAACCCTGTGGCCTATAACAGACAAGTCTGAGATGATTCCATTATTCCCACCCTGCTCGCAGGAATCAGGCTCACTAGTATCTTCTAAGGAACTAACTAATTCCAGGGGTAAATTGATATCACCGATACCCCTTGGGATCTTTGTTTGTGGGGTAGCAACAGCCCCGCAGCTATCATAGAAATGGGGAGCTATAGGGTCCACTTTCCCAGTCGCACAGTTGGTCGCAGCTATAGGGATCGTATTCCCCCTGTTTGAGAGTCTTGGTGGTAGTTCATGTCAATCCACCATGTCCAGGCAGCTAAACCTGTTCATGATCGGGAAGCCCCCCAGTTGTCCCTAAAAACTGGCTCTGTGGGAGGGTGCTCCCCCCAAGGCCCCTGATTCCAACCCCAATCATGATGCCCTACTCTATGCCTGTTGGTGTTAACTCTAGGGTCCCGAGTGGGCCCACTCATTGGGGGGTTGAAAAAGGACAGTCGTCTAGTGGCTATACCCTCAAATCTATCTTGTGTGTCCCATGCACAAACTTGAGCCCCAGTGTGTGGCTCCGCAAAATTAATTATCACACAATCTCCCTTGACAGATTTCCTCTGATGCCCCAGCCATGCCACCCTCCTCACTATCAAGATCTTGCTTCTGCGATGTGGGGGTAAGGGCCGGTTTTTGGTTAAGCCAGTATCGGACCTTATTATGGAGCGACCAGTTGGTTTCCTCATGGGGGGCCTCCAATTCTGGGGCCCCCGTCATAACCACCACGTAAGGTGTGGCCTCCGGGGGGAGGTTCACCACTCTTCCTCTGGCCGCTACTCTACCATTTTTGTTTCCCATTGGCGGCGTGTTGTGTACCCTGGGTGGAGTGGCCCCTTCACCGGGAAGATCGAGGCCTGGGTTGGATATACCTCCCTTTTCCACTTTCTTTTCAACAACTGGGGCTGGATTAGGCTTGGTGTTAGCCGCTAATAAAACAGGTTTTTTAGGAGCTTGTACATTAGCTTTTTTACTGCTTGGTGTGTTGCTCCCAACTTTCTGGGCCCCTGGGATTTTTTGGTAGATAGACTTGGAACAGAGATCAGCTAGTTGCTTTTCCATGTGGGATAACCTTTTCTCTATAGGAGAGAGATAACATTTAAAGAGCTCTTCTAATTGCAACAAAATTTGGGTGTCAACCGCTTCCCTACTAGCAATTCTCCCAACCGGGCTAGTTGGACCTTCTAAATTCCCTGCAGTCCCAGACTTTGTTATAACATCACTGACCTGGAGGTCCTGGTTTATGTTTGGTTTAGGGGTGACAACCCTGGTAGTTTTTTTCAGATGTCGTCCCATTCCTCTCAGGTTT
Organism: Lissotriton vulgaris; assembly: GCF_964263255.1. Classification (NCBI taxonomy): domain Eukaryota; kingdom Metazoa; phylum Chordata; class Amphibia; order Caudata; family Salamandridae; genus Lissotriton; species Lissotriton vulgaris. The sequence goes on along the minus strand of NC_141691.1, from coordinate 838,555,268 downwards.
TTTTTTTTGTTTTTTAGGGATGGCGCCCTCCCTCCTGCCCCTCAGTGCAGTAACGCTCATTTTTTAATTTTTTAATTTTTTAATTTATACTCTTTTTTTTAATAACATTTATAAAATTATTTTACTTATAAAAAAGCCAGCTTATCATTTCATTACTTCTTATACATCATACTTGAACGTTGGACCCTTGGAGGTTGATGAAGCAAACTCTTGGGCCAGTGCCCTAATTAATATGGTAAAGAGAATCGTACTGACAGGGTATTGTAGGAAGCCTCGGCTTAGACAGAGCATTCAGATCTCCCCAAATACATGCCATAAATCATGAATTATAAAAGCTATTACACAAGAAAGTTATAGTTACTAATTTGATAATGAATCTGACACAATGTAAATCAATCACTATATAGTATTTCTGCATATTTAGGTATATCCATATCAAATACATTATAAAAAGAATCCTTCTATATATACAAATACAATAAATAGCTATAAATGTATAAAACATGTGAAATGTCTAAAGTGTCTGAGTGCAACATTTCGCCAATAAACGGCACCTCAATTTAACATTAGAATCCTAAATTTGCCCATATATAGCACCTCAATTTAACATTAGAATTCTAAATGCCTAAAGTGCCTAAGTGTAAGTGGAGACTGTCTGTCTGTCTGTCTCTGTCTGTCTGTCTGTCTCTGTCTGTCTGTCCGTCCGTCCATCCATCCACACACAAACATGATGAGTGCGGTGGCAGAAGCAACATCAAAGCTCGACTCGATCTTGGCTCTAAAGAACAACAGGTCGCCTGGCTGAGCCAGAGATCTGGCTCGAGCCTTCAGTGGCTCGCCCACCTTTGCCCTGACGTCACAGTCAGAGTTTGTGACGTTCAGGCTCAGCAGAGCCGGAGATTCCAATGGGTGTCTTAGACAAGAGCCTTAGGCGACGGTGGAGGAGGCGCGCGAGAGGACTCCGGAAAGCAGCTTCGCTGGTTCAACCCCCGCTTCATTCCATGGGTGATCAAGAGACAGGTGAGAGAGGCGAGAGTGCAGGGGGTATGGAAAAAGGGGACATACGACACGTGGTTTACAGAACAGGGTCAGGGAGAAGAATCGAAGCAAGCAGGGCTGAACATAGTGAGCGTCGAAGAGGGAGGGGTTATCTGGCACAGAGGAAACGTTCATGGTTTTACTCTGTTTGATTTGGGTTAACAGTAAATAGTCAATTTTAGAGAGACTACCCCTATTTCTTCCCAATGCACCTGATTACTGACGTATTTTGCCTTGTCCCACGGTAGGGCAAGTTAAAAGCGCTAATAAACGAGCAGAGTCACAGGAAACACTGGGGAACGTCATGGTGTACAAGTAATTACTATAAATTAACAGTCAGATTATTAGTCGTTGATGAGATGCGTTGCAACACTCCCTGCAATGGTGACCTGCGTGGCACATTTGAGGTTTACATGTCATTTCCACTGAACACACTACTGCCGGTCAGTTTGTTGGAAGCTTTAGTGGGGACAGGGGCAAAGAGACTTTTGAGAGCCCCGCTCCTTCGGTTTGTAATCTAAGGACCACCTTGTAATGTTCACTGGTTAAAAGAAAACAGGCTGGATGTAGCCCCCCCTATGGCTAACCTACTATCAGTCAAGGGTCTTTAAACCCGGCTCCAGCGCCTCGAGGCTCCCGCCTCGCTCCCCTCTCTCTCCAATCCACTGCCTTTCTCTCTTTCTCTGCTTCTTTCACGTGTTGTGTCCTTGTTCCACTGCGTTCACTCGTTTTTCATCATCGCTGCTTTCTCTCATTTGTCATAATTTTTGCCTCGTTTTTGTGCCTCGTTTTTGTCTTTCTCTCATTTTATACCAATGTTCTTCATTGCTCTCATCCGACCGTTTCCCAATACTATTGTCCGTTTGGTGCCTGATGTTGCCTTTCTCTTATTTTGTGCTGATGTTTTTATTGCTTTCACCCTTTCTCTTTTGCCTGGTATTTTGCCCTTGTTTCAGCCTTCCTCTCATTTAGTGCTGATTTTTTTTTTATTGTTTTCACCCTTTCGCTTTGGTATTTGCCTTGTGTAGTGCCATTGTTTCTGCCTTTCTCTATTTTGTGCCCAGGTTTTCATTGCTTTCACACATTTTACTTTGCGTTTTGCCTTGTATTGCGCCCGTGATGCTGCATTTTTCTCATTTTGTACCTGTGTTTTTCATTGCTTTCTCCTTTTTTGTTTGCTTTTTGCCCTGCATTATGCCCTTGTTTTTGGTCTTCATTTCGTTTTGTGCCAGTTGTTTTCATTGCTTTCACTCGCTATTCTTTGCCTTGTTTAGTGCCCTTGTTTCTACCTTTCGCTCAGTCAATGCTTTCACACGTTTTCTTTGCATTTTATCCCTTTTTGTGCCCTATTGTCACTGCTCCTGCCCTTTCTGCACCCCCACTCTCCCTCATCAATGCTCCTTACCTGCACCTTTTCCCGCACCTACCACCTGTAGGAAAGTGGGTTTCTGTTGCAGTAACCCACCCATTTTTTGCCAGACTACTAATGCACTTTTACTTGGTGTGTCCTGGGTCCCTGTAAATCAGGTAGCCAGGGCCTGTGTTCTATCCCCAAAACTAACCCAATTGGCATCTCGGCCAGGTCAGTCCCTGGTGAATATTACCACAGGTAACCAGGGCACTGTGACCAGAGAAGGCCTCTAAGAGCTGCAACACTTATTGTGCCACCCTTAGAGGTCCTGTCCTACTACACTCACTCACTGCCTTTGCAGGCTGCGTATTTTGGTGCAAAATAAAGTGAAGAGTCAACATGGCAAACTTCTCTGTGTGCCCTGCCTACATCCCACTGCCATGGCATGGGTCAGTCACCCCTCTAACTGGGTGCACTATACCAGTGGTGAGGGTAAAGGGGCATGAGCCCTGTACCCCTACACTGTCTAAGTCCATTCTTAGACATTGTAAGTGAAGTGCTGCCATTAAGTGTATATGATGCTGGGAGTTTGTCATTACGAACTCCACAGCACCAGAATGGTTACACTGAAAACTGAGAAGTTTGGTATCAAACTTCTCACCACATTAAACCCACACTGATGCCAGTGTGGGATTTAATGAAAAATTCACACAGAGGGGATCTTAGAGATGCCCCCTGAAAACTAACCCACCACTAGTGTCCAGGCTTAGTGGCTGCTTTCTACTGCCACTACCAGACATGTTTCTGGACCTCTGGGTCAGGAGCCTGCTGCTCTCTGAAACCTGAAACAATGCACATCCTGGGACGAGGTGCCAATCCTCCTTCCCCAGGATGGGTAGGGTTCACAAAGGGGAAGCTTCAAAGGCTTACCGCCTTTGTGAGCTTCGCCATGCCAGTTGCAGCTTTCAGCAACTGGTCCCCACTGGTTCTGACTCCCACTTTTGGCAGGAGAATCAGCGGGAAAAACAAGTGAGGAAGAGAGGTGTGCCCACCTCTGCCAACTCCCATACTTCAGGTGGGGGAGGCGAGGTGAAGCACAACTCTCAGTCCATGCCATCTTGAAAATGGGGGGACTAAGGCAACCAGGGAAAGGATCATGCCCCCCTCCCACTGGAGGGTGGCATAATGGGGGGTGTACTTACCCCAGGGGAGGGACCCATTGGCCCCTGCCTTGTACCTACCTGTAAAACCCCTAAATCTATTATTTAGGGGCACTCCTGAACCTTGCTTCCTCAGATCCAGACTAGAAACAAGAAGAAAAGAAGAAGAAGGACCGAACAGCCGTACAGCAGCTAACAAGAGGAAGACGCCCACTGACTTGGCCCCCAGCCCTACCTGCCTGTATCCCCTTCGAACCTGCTCCTGTGAAATCTCAGTGTGTCATGCAGCCAGCAACCTCAAAACCCCTGGAGGACCTGCCTGCCTTCACTCCCAAAGACTGCTTCTTCCGAGAAACACCAGATTTGTTCAACTTCAACTTCTGTCAGCTGCCGGAAACCGCAAATCCGCCCCACTCAGCACCCGCCGTCCACGGCCCGAGCTCGAGTGGGCAAACACCACGAGGAGGTCACCCTGGTGATCCTGAGCCGAGATCCGGTGACCCCTGACCTGCCTCAAGCCTCCAGCCGATGCCTGGAGTCTAAATCCAGAAGGCCCCCCTAACTGCGACTAGGAGCTGGTAAGAAGATCTGAACCCGAAAGGCCCCCCTGCACTCGACGGCCCACGGCCTTGTGTGCCCAAACCGACAGGTGCCTAACTAACCCCTAACTTCCCAACTTACCTCTCGAAGTGGTGGTCGCACCCAGAAGTCCTTCGTCTCCCTGCCTGCAGTGCTTTTGCAAACCAGCGGTTCTCCATTGGAAACAACAGGGCATCCGACCTCGAACAGCACCCTGCATCCGGCCGCCCTAGTGTCACTGAGGGTGCACTCTTGGTGCTCATTTGTTTACCCATTTGCTCTGAGCTAAAGTCCAGGGGGCAGATTTACGTTTCAAATCAGCAGGGATGCGCTAGGAAAGATGCGTCACTCAAGTTTACCATTGCGCAACCACAGATACGCCGCATTTACAATGCGGCGCATCATGGCGCAAGGATAAACAGATGCGTGTCTCATCTGCCGGCGTAAGGTTGGTGCAGTGCTGGAGTTGCGTCACCGGCACGACGCAACTCCAGCACTGTGCCAACCCTGCCTAAATCCAACATGGTGCGTCAAGCCTTACGCCTGCTTCAAGCAGGCTCACGGTTTTCACGCAACATAGCTGTAAAAGTGACTCAGTGAAATCTTGTAGATTTCACTGCGTCACTTTTACATGACGTTCCGGCGAGGGGCTGCCCATCCTGCGCCGGAACGCCCACATGAAACCTGACTCAGGTTTCATGTAGCTCAGGGCTTTACAATGTGTCGCATCTCCCTAGATGCGCCACGTTGTAAATAGGGCGCAACGGGGTGCATGGTTTACACCGCAACGGCGGCGTAACAGTGACACAAGGGGCTTGTAAATCTGTCCCCAGGAGCTTTGCTCCCGCAACCCAGTGGCCTGCTTGCCAGCAGCCACCAACCGGAGGCCCCCTATCCCCCATTGGAAAACATTGAGCCTCAGCACTCTGCACCCGGCCGCCCTAGTGCCCCTGAGGGATGTAACAAGAGTGCATCCTTGACTGTGGGGGAACCCTTGTTCTAACCCCAGAATCTTAACTCCAAAGACCGATTACTTACCTAAAAAACGATAACCATATTTTCCTCCATGGGATAGCACTGACACTTTTTCCTAAAAAAAATCTGTGTGGAGTTTTGAAAACTAAAGAAATGCTTTAAAATTGTACGATTTAACAAAAACGCTTTTACTCACCTGTTTACAGGAAATGCCCCAGTGCTACATCCGGGCATACAGCACTGAGTAAGATAAGTAATACAAAAGTAACTTACCTACTATTTTACTGAAAATCTCATTCAAGTCTATGTACTATATTTACAAGTGATTGCATTTCTCTGAAACAATACTGTAAGTCAAGCCATAGTACATTTGCAATTGAACTGTATTACAATCAGCATTTACTACTGTAAAGAATGTATTGCTTACCTACGCCAGGCTTGCTTGGTTCTAGAAATAAAATAACTAAAAGAATATTTTTATATAAAAACAATTGGTCTGAAGTTCAGTCTTTGAGTGTGTGAATTCATTTTCTGACTGAGTGTGTACAACAAATGTTTAACACTGTCCTCTGACACTGCCTTACTGCTCGACCACACTACTACAAATAGAGAGTAAGGTTCTATCTAATTTTACCCCTGCCTACCTTTGGGGTTCCACTGGACTCTGTGCACACTATACCTCACTTTGGTATAGTATATACAGAGCCAGCTTCCTACACCAACTGCACCCCTTCCCAGCCTCAGCATACCGTCTCCCAGAACCTACTAAATGGCAGCTGCAGTGCGGACGTGCCCCTGGCTTGACAAATGCCAGCTCATCCGTTCCTGGACCGTACCCACCACCAGAAACCCTGGTTCCCCATGCCCACCACTACCACTCTGCACTCCTCCATGCCCCCACCTCTGGCTGCCACTTGCTGTGCTGCTGCCTCACCCCACTCTACAATACGAAAGGAGCCTTCATTGACACCTTCTGCCACTTTACCTGCACAACCACTCACCCTACACCCAACACAACCACACCAACAGTGCATAATACCCCACACACCCAAGCACCCATAAACAAAACTCACCCGCACACCAATCCTTGGTCTCATGAATGCTCCTCAGCACCCATGCACTGCAAATCCATCAGGAAGATCTCATCCCCGCTGGATGGTCCCGACTTGGACATCCTTTTTCTTACTTACACATTGCTGATTAAAGCATCGACATCAGATATCACCATAGCCGCCCGAAAGTTACAATATCATCAGGCAAGACCACCAACATAGACCTGGAAGAGGAATTGTCTTCCTATTCAGCTACGCCACCAGCACAGAAGCCGAAACTGACTACATGGAACACCTCAACTTTAAACTGCAAATTCACAACCAACTTTACCCTAGACGTTACCCCGGTCTACCAACCCCCAGCAGCCGAGGCTAACTTCACCAGCATCTTGCCGGTCTTTGTCGCTCCACTAGTCATCTTCTCCTGCACCTACATCCTCCTAGGAGGGTTCAAGTTTCTCCTCGAAGACCTGGCCGACCCCAACTCAATCGCACTTCTTGAAAGCCGCAGATATCTTGGACTCACCCAAAACGTATCAGCCCCCACCCATGATGTTCAAACACATCCTGGACCCCTTTTTTTTACCTCATTCAACTATGTCACAATCAATGCACCCACTTCTGTCACCTAGACTGACTACGCCAGCATCAGCAGAAGAACCACCACAACAGGCACAGAACGCTGACACTGGAACAACATATCTAAGGTGGATTGTGCTTTCACTCTTGACAAAACGCAACCAAAGCATACAGGTCACTTATCCAGCAACATCAACACCATTAACAAGTGGATCACTGCCTGTGCTGATCCTTGGCTCTTCGGAAAAGAAGCCAATTAGCAAGAACACAATGCAGGTTGGCTGGTACACTGGAGAACTCAGAATGATTAAATGCCACTGCAAACAGCTAGAATGGAGGTGGAGAGCAAGCCAAGAAGAATCTGACACTGAAATATTAAGATCCACCCAGAGATGCCACCACCAGCACATCCGTGAATCCTGAAGGAAGACCTCTCCAATAGCAGCAAATACATTTTTGCCATCATCAAGAACTTCACCACACCAGGAGCAACCACCAGCGACATCACCACAACCCAAGAACAATGAAACAACCTCTAAAAATTCATCTGCAACAAAATCACAACCATTTACACAAACTTCGATCCACACCCATAACCCATCAACTTTGCAAGTCATTTGGTATCGAACAAAGGCAACATCCTGACAACATTCAACATTGAACCCCGTCACCACTGAGGAAACAACAGCATCCATGAAGAGCATTCACTCAGGGGCGTGTCAGACCCTTGACCCTACCTTGCCTTTGACAAAGGTTCAACTCCCAGTTATCAAAGCTCTTAATCCCATCTTCAACACCTCTGTTGACAGAGCACCCTTCTTGGAAGCATACATCCATCAACGCCTGTCTGAAGCATCCCTCAGCAGTCCCATTCATACTTGCGAATAAAAGACCAAGCTCCCTTCTACCAAATGTGGCCAAGGTCATAGAAAAATCCATCAACATATGCCTTGCCAAAAACCTTGCCAACAACCAGCTCCTTGACATCAAGCAACCAGGCTTCAGACCTAACCACAGTACAGAGACTGCCCTCTTGACAGAACAGACAACACCCAGATGATCCTTGACAGAGGAGAAACCACATCCCTTATGCTACTTGATATTTCTGTAGCCTTCGACAGAGTCTCCCACTCGATCCTTATCAGACAACTTCACAAGGACCTGCCCTCCAATGTATCTGCACCTTTCTCATGAGAACACACACAGCATAATCCTCAGGAGTTTAGAAACTAATTTGTGGAGTTGTACAGGGCTCCTCACTCAGCCAGACCCTCTTCAACATCTACATGACACAGCTGGCAGACGTCATGGAAACATACAACATCAACATACTCATCTACCCCAACAATGCACAACTGACATTGTCCCCATACAACATCAACATACTCATCTACGCCAACAACACACAACTGACATTGCCCCGTGGACAAAATACCCATCACCAGGAACAACTTTAACTCAGGCATGACAGAAGTGGTCTCCTGGATGAAGTCCAACTGGCCCAAACTAAACAAGGACAAAAATGAATTGACGATCTTTGGAAAAGATACCTCGCGGTGGTACTCCACAGTGTGGCCACAGTAATTGTGTTCTATTAACTGCTTGTTTTCTCTGAGGTTGGGGGTGTCACATGATTGAGACTGTGTAAATTGGTCTCAGACTATCCTATTTGGTGTTTGTATTAAAAGCAATTCAAGTCACAGGCATGACTACCACCCCAGAAGATGGTCGCCTAACCTGTGTGCTCTGCACAGACTGCTTGCTTATCTTTCCTGCAATGTATTGCCCACACATCACAACAGGAAGATGGATGGGTATGTGCTTTTAAATACCCACTGTCCCTAAAACATCTGTCAGGTACAAGTAGCTATGCCAACAGCACCATGCCGATCTACTGACAGCATGACAGCGTGAGCCTCTCAGTCTCAAAACTGCGGTCTACTAGCTAGCAAGCTCAGCTAGCAACTAGTAACCAACACCAGATAGCTAAACTATGTTCAACTGTCACCCAAGAATATGCCAACGCTGGGACACTCCTGATCTCTGGATCAATGGATCCTCCTTACAAGAGAGGTATTACCAGCTTCTGCCTTCACACATTGGTGAATGGCAGCCCGACGCTTGGCGTCATTCCACCAACTGCGGCCATCATACCAACTCGGAGTTTCCGGTTGCCACTTAGAAATGTACGTAGGTGAAACTCAGCTCCAACATCTGGAGGTATCTCACAAGCGGGGACTGTGACCACAGAGTTGCTGGATCCAACTTGCCAAATTATGATAATTCATTACAACAGTGGCCCACCAATCACAGTTCACCTGCTGTTCCGAGTGCAACAAGGCCTAATCCCACTGCAACAAGGTGGATTCTGACAAGCAGTGGTGGTCTCTGACAAGCAGTGGTGGTCTCCGACACACACCTGCCCACTGCCAGCCACTAAACTGCCAAATGAATGGCCTATAAAATGACAAAATACTAATACTATTAAGACTAGACCTTACCCAAAGTGCAAAGCCAAAGACATCCCCAAAGCCAAAACCAAAATCATACCAAAGTCATCATCAGCTCCAGGGTGCTCCCAATGCATGATTACTCAAGGTAAGATGCTCTTCTTATCTATTAACACCATGTTAGCATTCACATTGGATGCAATGAAGACAATGTGATATAAATAATGTACCATCCTAAGTTTTCAAGTCCTATTGTCCTCATAATACCTTCTTATATAATCAACTAAAGTCTACATGAGAAGACATCTGACTCTGCATGCGAGTAAGCACAAGCTAATAGATGCGTAAATTACTTAACAGAGACATCAAAGAAATAACTATTATATCTTAGAGTCACTCAGGGTCATCAAGGAGCTCCTAAGAGCCTCTAAGATATCCTTTGAACAAATTAGCCACCTAGTAGCTTCTAGGGATCACTTGGAGGCATCCAGAAGCCCTAACTCGCACCAAAAGACACCTAGTGACACCTAGAAGCAGGATGTGGCACGAAAATACATCAAAAGGCACCGAAAGGCACTAGAAAGATCTTAAAGACTCCTAAAGTCGCCTATAACTGGGAGCAAGGACAAAGGCTAAGCCAAAACAAAAGATAATGACATAACTAAGACCGAGCAAAGACAAAGGCTAGGGCAAGATTCATCTAATGTAAAGGGGCATGAAGACGGCGAAGGCGGACTCTGAAAAAAAAGAGACTAAAGATTCCAAAGAGATCAGAACTGGCCAAAAAGAACAACACCATACCCACATATTCTGGATTCATCAGTTGAGAGCAAAAGTGACAATTTCTTGTAAATAATCCAGCAAAAATTGAACCCCCTTCATGACCTAGCACAATCTACAAAAACAAGTACGGACCTAATGTAAATAGACCTATCTGCAATGAGAAAGGACCTTGGGTACCCCGGTTGAATGGTGGAAGCCAAACCCAGAATTAGCTTGCTGGAAGACATGAAACTAAAATCTGCATTGCCTGGGAAGTAGTTAAAATTTGAATTTCACAAGACTATTCCAATGATACTGTGGAACTACCGAAATTCTTACTATTGAAAAGGAAAATTCTGAAGGATTTGTCAATTAATGTTTCCTTTGCAGGTGCAGCCTGTCTATATATTTTGCACATTAGAATGGTTTTGGTATTTGATGACACCAAGAGCCCCAAGAACTTCATCTCATCTGTCATGGACTCGTAGAAGAGCGACTGACTAACTGAATTTCTCACTACCTCCATGCCTTTTATTTATTTATTTATTTCATTTTTATAGCGCTACAGCTACCCAACAAAGGGTTTCCCGGCGCTGAAGATCCAGTGCATTGAGAAGTTCAGGTTTTAGATATTAAACAGCCAAGTTTTTAAGGCCTTCCTGAATTTCAAGTGGTTGGTTTCCTGCCTAAGGGTTAATGGAAGGGTGTTCCAAAGGGAGGGTCCGAGGTATGAAAAAGATTTGCCACCCATTCTCGCCAGCCTGATTTTAGGAATCACAAAGTGGTTGGCTGTAGCTGAGTGGAGGGTACGGGCAGGACGGTAAGGATGTATAAGATTTTGCAGATACTTGGGTGCCTTGTTAGTTGCGATCCTGTGCATAATACATAAGGATTTGAATTTAACCCGATTCTCGATTTTCAGCCAGTGCAGTTCGCGGATATACTTGGTGGTAGGTGTGGAGATAGGAATTTTCCACAGTAATCTTGCGGCAGCATTTTGCACTGTCTGTAGTCGTCGGGTTGTGGCCTTATTAGCCCCCAGGTATAGCACGTTGGCATAGTCAAGCCTGGAGGTTATCAGAGCATTGATGACCGTTTTTTGGGTATTTTTGGGCAGCATCCAACAGATTTTTTTCAACCACTTTAAAATCGCGAAGCATGTGGCTGATGTCTTTGCAGCTTGCTGGTTGAGATTAAGTGATTCATCAATGATGACTCCTAGGTTGCGGGCTGATTTGACTGGAGTCGGGGGGGTGCCCATCACATCAGGCCAGTGTTGGGGTCCCCAAAGTTCTTTATTCTTACCCAATACAAGTAGCTCTGTTTTCTCGCCATTAAGTTTGAGAAAGATTTTTCTCATCCACTCTGCAATGTTGGTAAGGCCGAGCTTTAATGATGAGATGTTGTTGGAATCAGAGGATGATAGAGAGAAAATAAGCTGAGAATCGTCAGCATAAGAGAACATGAGTAGTCCAGTCTCTTCTATCATTTTGGCCAGTGGACTCATGTAAATATTAAAGAGCAGTGGGCTCAATATAGAGCCCTGTGGCACTCCATGTTTAAGGATCATAGTGTCAGAGCAGGCGGATTGGTAGAAAACTTGGAAAGTGCGTTGTTCTAATAGAGATTTAATCCAAGTGCATGCAGCGCCTCTGATACCGGTAGCGTAAAGTGTTTGCTCAAGTACAGCATGTGACACAGCATCAAATGCTGCACTAAGATCCAGTAACAGCAGGGCAACCGCTTCTATCCGGTCCAACATTAAACGGATGTTCCCAGTTACACCTAACAGGGTCGTCTCTGTAGAGAATCCTGTGCGGAATCTTGACTGGTGAAGGGGAAGTAGATCATGGGTGTAATGAAATCAGTGAGGACTCTGTGAACATGTTTTTCTAATATTTTCGCAAAGGTTGGTAACAAGGAGATAGGTCTAAAGTTGGATGGCAAGTTGGGATCTGTTCCTGCTTTTTTCAGCAAGGGGTGAATCATTGCATGTTTCCACTGCTTCGGTACGGTTTCTTCCTGTAATGATTTATTAAGAAGATTGGTAATTGTCTCCAGGGCACCATTATTAAGTTTTTTCAGGACAGAGCAAGGTAATGGATCATTTGGAGAGCCTGATTTGATGGAATTTAATAGTTTACGAACCAGGTCTAAGTCTAGCAGCAGCCATTTGTCTAGAGTAGCTGGAGATGTTACGTGAGAGGGGAATGTACAGGAGGACAGCTCTCTTTTCACCGGGATGATGGGGGCTGAAATATTAGTTTCACGGCCAATGTCAGTAGAAGGCAAAATCACCTTGGTGTTGGCAATTTCCTTTGTGATTTGTTCTATGCCCTGGTATATCTTGTCCACTTTCTCTACAAAGAAAGCTGCAAGAGAGTCACATTGTGATTTATTTAGATCTGGTGGAGATTGTGAAGTGAGGGAGCCTGCTAGTTCTCTTACAGTTTTAAAGAGTGCTTTGGACTGGCATAGGGCTTCAGTAATTTTAGTGCAAGCATGTTCAGCTTTAGCTTTTGCGCATAGCCTCTGGTAGTTTGAGAGTTTGTTTTTATAAGCCAATTTGGCATCAGGGCAGTAGGATTTCCTCCAGTGACGTTCTGTAGTCTTGCATGAGCTTTTTTTCCTGTTTCAAGGTCTCTGTGAAGCAAGGAGCAGGGGGGCGATGGAAATTTTGTTTTAATTTAGTTTTGGGCAGAACGGAATCAATGGCTTTTATAAGCCAAGTTTGGACTGACGTTGAGAGCTCTCGTACTGTTGATTTTGTACAAGGGAGATGGCCCTCAAGAAAGGAGTTGAGGTTATCTATATCAAGCTTTTTCCATTTTCTGACTAATTGCGTAGGAACGGATGTTCTATCCCCGTTAGAGAATTTTACCAGAAGGGAAAATTTAGTCAGGAAATGGTCGGACCAGGGCACTGGGAGTGCCGTGAGTATAGATATGTCATTTGAGTTGGAGAAGATGGGATCCAGCAGATGCCCGGCTCTATGTGTGGGGCCGGAGTTCTTTAAAGTCAGATTAAGGGATGCTAGATCCGTTTTGAAATCATTGACTATTGAGCAATCATCTTTCTCCAGGTGAAGATTCATGTCTCCTAAAATAGTAAAGCTAGCCATTTTCATAACTAGAGGTCCAATAAGTTCAACAAAGTTAGGTATCCATTTAGAGGCGGTTCCTGGTGGCCTATAGATAAGAGCTCCTGAGAAAGTAAAGTTCGGTGTAAGTAAAAGTTTAAAAGTTGCGCCTTCACAGCCCTCACATGGGAGTTTATTGAATTCGCAGTTGTAACGGTTTTTAAAAATAATTGCAATCCCTCCCCCTGGTGGTTTTTCACGATCAAGTCTGACAATAGCATACGTTTCAGGGAGTGCCATAGCTAAGTCAGGTCCAGAGCTGTCTTGGAGCCAGGTTTCTGTTAGAAAAACGGCATCGGGAACCTCATCCAAAAGTAAATTGAAGATTTCAGATCGATGCTTAGGTAATGAGCGGCAGTTAATACTAAAGAATAAGAACTGTTCTGAGTTCATCTTAGCATTGTTTGTAGGTTTTCTAACCTGTAGGGCTTTTATTGGTACGTGGTCAGTAGATAAATGGCAACATTGGCATGTAGTTTTCTCTAGATCAGGTTCTATAGTCCTGCATAGAGGATGACGAGTGGGTCGTAGGGATAGTAAAAAGTCAGATGAATATTTTAGGCGAGAGTGGCCGATAGTATTAGCTAATACCGTTTTTTTAGAGGGACATTTTACGTATTCCCTGATACCTGATGGAGATGGCACCATATTTAATTGGCTCGTCCAGGGCACGTCCGAGGCGCGGACGGGCGCAGATGGGTTGACTCTGGTGTGACTCCGGCGCTGAGGAGGCGCGTCCGCATACGCGACCGCTAGCGCGGAGATCGACCGTTTCCTTAAGTACAGGAGACTGGAGCGCTCTCACCGCTCTCGCCCCCTCACCCAATATGGCCGCCGTAGAATATGTTTACTCTGCACCTCGATCTTCAGCCCTAAAGTCGGCTGGGATCGTCAAAACAAGGTGAAAATGGTGCCTAGTAGGTGCCAGGTGTGCTGAGTGCAAGCAGTGTGGAAATTCAGCAATTTAGGAATTAAAATTCGGCCTTTTTTGTAAGAACAGACACGTTGCACGCAGTAGCTCTAAATTGCTCCTAGCGTGATCAGAGAACAAACAAAGTAGTGGCAAAGCGCTGGAATCACGCGCCTGCCTCCTAGGGGCTCCTTAAGTACCCTTTCTGGGTGTGCGTTTCACTTGATGTAGTTGTTGTAATTGATGCCCAAGGCCACCCTGACTTTCTATCCTTTTTTTTGGCTTATAAATCATAGACCAGCTACACGGGTGTAATGACCAACTGATGTTGAAATGTCTCAACAAGCATTTGTTTATACTGGTTTTGTCCTTTCAGTTGGTGCTCTACTTGTATCCATGACATTGTTTAAACACTTTACTCATTTGGACCGCATAACATCACATCACAAAGGCTACGTACCTGCACTTAATCTCATAGTCTTGTAAACACTTCACACCAATAGCCCACATCTACAAAAAAATCAAAATTCTTTTATATCTTTTTCAAATAGTTTACACATGTATTACGACCTGTAAATCCGCTCTCACACTCATCCTCATGCTCACAACCATTCTACACCTACATTAAAACCCACACTTATACATGTGAGAAAATGGGTTGTTGGTTGACTGTGGTGTAAGCCCTGGTCAAGTAGCAACCACAATCCTTGTTAGGGTAAGGCACAAGCAAACCCCAAATTAACATGTGGTCACCCACTTGGTAGCTTGGCACAGAGCAGTCAGGCTTAACTCGCGGGAATGTGTAAAGTGTTTATGCAACATTTCAAATAGTAAAATGGTAAAAACACACCACAAAAGGAGCCCACAACAGATTTGTAAAAATGCTGTAATTTATAATAAATAAAACAAGACCAAAACAACAAAGATCTAATGACTAGAACCAGAGTAATTAATTTTTGAAGAATAAACTGCAAAATAGCGCCTAAAAGCATAAAGCGTCAACCAAGGATATCTGTTCGCGCTGGACTGGAACAAAGTGAAAAATTTGGGCCGACTGTGATGGAACGTGTGCTGGCTACAGGGACCCAGGTAAGCCAGCTGAACAGAGTATCTTAATTTCTAGTTGCAAAGCTTTGTGTGGATTGGCATTGAAGATGCACCACATAGCCGAAGCGATGCATCAGTTCCGAGATGTGGCGAGGCTGCAGTGCGAGGTCCTGTTGTATTGTCATTGAGGATCCCGTCGACTGGGCTTGCAATATGAAGTCCTGGCATCAGGGATGCAGCATGCAGTGGGTGATGTGCCAGTTCCGAAGAGCTGTGAGGCCGTAATGCGGAGACCGTCTTCGTCGTCAAGACTGCTGTCAACAAGAGAAGCAAGGACCTAAGCGGTGGATGCACCACAGTGTTGGGGCGATGCATCTGTTCCGTGGACTACGGAGTTGATGCAGGTCTTTGCGAGGTTTTCATTTCACACAGCAGTGGAGATGCATTAGTCCTCCTCAGGGATGCGCCACTAAGCAGAGGAGATGAGTTGGTTCTGCTTGGGGATGCGCCTCTCAGCAAAGCAGATGTGTTGATTCCACTGGCAAGCATCAGGGGTCCAAGACCGGCATGACACCACTTGGCAGTGTAGACTCACAGATGGCAGAGTCCAGGTACAGGGGCAAATTTGTTGGACGCCTGTTATGTCCATGAGGCTTCAGAGCAGGAGGCTGGCCAACCAGCCCTTTGAGTCACTCTGGGTTCTGGGTTCCAGAGATGCAAGTGCAGTCCTTCTCACCCAGGCAAAAGGGTAGCAGATCAGCATATCAGGGCAGCAGTTCCTTCAGAGCAGCAGTCCAGCAGAGTGGCAGTACTACAGCAGTCATTCATCCTGGCGGACTCTCCACAGGTCCAGAAGTGTACTGAAGTGGTGGTGTCTGAGGTCCTTCTTTTACACACAGTTGTGCCTTTGAAATATCTAGAGGCATGCCTTTCAGATGCACATATGCCCTGCCTACCCTTCTCTGGCTCCATACTAACTACAGGGGGTATGCAGCACTTTGTGTGGAGACAGGACACAGCCTATTCAGGTGTAAATGAGGCTGTGCCAGCTACTTCCTCCGATCCTGCCAGTTATGGCCCATTCAGTCATCCCTAAGCTCCCATTGTGTGCTGCTGCCTAGGAGGAATACACAAAGCCTAGAACCCTTCTTCCTAGTCAGGGTAAGGGGGATGCACTTCTAAAATAACTCCTGCTCTCCCCCTTGGTAGCTTGATACAAGCAGACAGGCTAATCTCTGAGGCAGTATGTAAAGCATATAACCAACAGTAATACAGTGAAAACACTACACAAGGACACCACACCCATTTAGAAAAATATCCAATAGTTTTATATATCAAAAACAAGACCAAAACAACAAACATCCAACATACAGTGCTTTAAAAATATGCACTTTGCTTGAATACTTGAAAAAAACAGTTCCTTGAAGTCTGTAGCTCCAGACGGTGCTACAGCAGTGCTGTAAACAACAGAATCCATCAGTTCCGTCTGACCCTGTCAGTCAGGGGTGTCAAAAGACTCCTAAACAGTGTCTTTTGTGTTGCGGCTGACACCTTGGTGTGGGCCGGTCGTGGCAACCGTCGCGGTGGGAAGTGGAGCGGTGCAGCGTGCGGTGCCCTCAAGTCGTGGTGAGGGCAGCAGCTTGGTGACGGTCGTCCAGCGGCGTCGGTGAGACCAGGGCTGCGGTGCCAAGTGAAAGCAGTGCTCGTTGCTGTGCTGTCAGATCACAGTGAAGGTGACAGAGCCTGTGGAGGGAAGCTGGCGTTGGTCGTTCTGTTTGCCGTGTGGGATGGGGCGGTGCGTAGTGGGACTTACGAGCTGTGCCCCTAAGCCACAATGCGGTCTTGGAGGTCTTGGTCAGAATGCAGCAAGGGCGTCGGTGAGACCAAGGCGGCAAAGTAAAGTGAAGTGGTGCAAAGTGCAGTGCCCACAGGTCACGGTGCAAGCAGCGGTGCGGTGGTGTTAGTCGTAGTTGGTGAGACCAGGGTTGTGGTGCGAGATGCAGCGGTGCCCTCTGCAGTGCCTTCAGGACACAAAGCCAGCGACGGAGTCATTGTTTTTCTCTTTTCTGTGGCAACTGAAACAGTTGTTCTAGTAAGGGTACCCAGAGGTTGGTGAAGTCTTTGCAGTCCCTGAGACTTCAGAACAGGAGGCAAGCTCTACATCAAGCCCTTGGAGATACGCAGCACAAGTAAAGAAGTGCAGTCCAGTTCTTTCACTGCCCAAGGCAGAAGTTGCAACTGCAGGCCAACCCAACAAAGCAAAGGGGCAGTACTCCTCCTGGCAGCTCTTCCAGCTCTTCTTCTGAGCAGGTTCATTGATTCCAGTGAGTTCTAAAGTTCTAGGGTCTGGGCCCCAATATTTATGCTCAAAATTCCTTTGTTCTCTCAAGCAGAGTATCTGAGCTTAGTCCAAACCAGTTTCATCCGCTCTGGCCCAGCTTCCCAGTAGGAGGAGGAGACAGCATTGTCCAAGACAGGCAGGGCCTATTCAGGTGCAAGGGAAATCTCCCCCCCCCCACTCTAAATGCAGACCAAGTCTGTTCAGGTGCTAGTGAAAACTCTTCCCACTGCTCTGAATGCACCCATGTCTATTCAGCCCAGCCCTGACTCATTCAGGAAAGGCAGGACACACATCAACCCCCCGTGGCCGTCTGAGAGAATGCATATCCCAGCCCCTGTCATTCAAAAGCCATACAGTCAATCCACAAACCAGCAGATGCACACTGGATGGCTAAGCGAGAATATATCCATTTTTTAAAAGTGGTATTTTCAAGCACAGAACATAAAAATCATTTTTACTAAAAGATGCATTTTTACATTCTGACTCCAGGCATACTAAACTCCATTTCCCTATCTTGTTCCAATCGGAAGTTATGCTTATAAGATGTTATAAACTAACTCCTATTCTATCCTAAGGGACAGATAGCTTTTCAATATTGAAAAACTAAATTGGTAGTATTTCACTATCAGGACATGGCACACACCTCAGGACATATCCTACCTTTCACACACAGTGCACCCTGCCCACAGGGCTACCTTTGGACTACCTTAGGGTTGACTCGCATGTAAAAAAGGGAAGGTTAGGGCCTGGCAAATGGGTGCACTTGCCAGGTCGGCATGGCAGTTCCAAACTGCATGCAGACACTGCAGTGGCAGGTCTGAGTTACATTTACAGGCTGCTCATGTGGGTGGCACAATCAGTGCTGCAGGCCCACTAGCAGCATTTGATTTACAGGCCTTGGACATACACAGTGCATTGTACTTGGGACTTACCAGTAAATCAAATATGCCAATCATGGAAACACTAATCCATGAAATAATTTACCTGGAGAGCATATGCAATTTAGCACTGAAAGGCCGGGGAAGTGCCCAGAGTCCTAAAGCCAACAAAAACAGGGTCAAAAGCAGGGGGGCCAGAAGCAAAAAGTCTGGGGGTAAACCAGCTGAAAAAGCCAAGTCTAACAACCATAAGTTAGGATTTTAAATTAGGATTCCAGAGACACCAAACTTGAACCATTCATCTCTTCCCATTTGAACATCCCACTTATAAAATGTAATAAGGCAACTCCAATGTTATCCAATAGGAGAGATAGGCCTTGCAGTAGTGAAAAATGGATGTAAGAGTTTTTTACTACCAGGACATGTAAAACATAGAAGTACATGTCCGAATTTCTAAATACATTGCACCCTGCCCTCCGGGATGTCCAGGGCCTACCCTAGGGGTGACTTATATGTATTAAAAAGGAAGGTTTGAACTTGGTAAAAGGTTTATTTTATCTGGGCGAAATGGCAGGTCAGACTGCACACACAGGCTCTGCAATTGCAGTCCTGAGACACGTGTAAAGGGCTACATAAGTAGGTGGTACAATTAGTGCTGCAGGCCCACTAGTAGCATTTAATTTATAGGTCCTGGGCACTTATGGCAACATATTACTAGGGACTAATAAGTAAATTAAATATGCCAAACGGCTATTGGTCAATCTTACCATGTGTAGAGGAGAGAGCACATGCACTTTAGCACTGGTTAGTCCGTGGTAAAGTGCTCAGAGTCCTAAGGCCCACAAAAACAAATTCAGCAGAAAGTGGTGTGTAAAGGCAAAAGGTTTTCATTTGACCCTGCAGAGAGGGCCAGGTCCAACAATACACGTTCTACGTTCAGACACCTAATCAAAGATACTTCTGATTGACAAACTCAATGAACCTATTTATAACTAATGAATTAGTATATTAACTAAAATGCAGTTTGATGTATTGATCGAGTTGACTGCTGATTAATTGCTGACTATTTACTTCCTGATTATTGGTTTGTTAATTAATTGTTGATTAATTGCAGATCAATTCCTATTTTATTGTTCATTATTCAATAGACTACGATATTGATCTGGCTGATTGGTTAGAGATTAATTGAAGACTAATTGCTTGCTGATTGTTTGTTGGTTGATTACTTATTGATCAATTGCTGTTTGCTAATCAGTTGCAGTTTTATTGCACGTTACTTGCTTATTAATTCTTCATTAGTTGCTCATTGCACCACGCATCCACAATGCAGGCTGGCTGCTAAAGCATCAGGGTTCAGTGGATGGATCAGCTACTCAGGGATCCCACTGTGGTTTGTACACATCTGGGAGATGGGGAGGGATTGAGCATGGGGCCCTAATGACCGTTTGTGGGATTGCAAATTTGCTGGTTATTGTGGTGCATTCGATTGAGTTTACCTCACCGTTTAGCCCCTTCTTCTATACTATTTCATCTATGTCTACCCGTAGGCTTACTTTTGTCTCTGTTCTCTTCCTACTCAGGACTGGACCTATAGTCAATCCACTGGCAGCAAGAGGATGACCATCCTCTGTAGCTAGGCCAACGGCTAAACTAGCTAGAGCCACTCATAGACTTACAAATTGACCAACAGCACAAAAAATACTTTGTTTGGGGGCATGTCATATTTATTGATTTTCAGAGGATTGACAAACATTCCAGCATGTTGCCACATGCACAACAGTTGTTTATTGAATTTCACAGGATTGACATACATTCCAGCATGTTGCCACATGCACAACAGTTGTGTATCTCTGTTCCAGGAACAGTACATGTGGGAAAGAAAACAACATCCCAAACTCCCTGTCCCCCGGTGCTGCTCATAAATCCGTACTGTAGTATTATTGCCTTTAAATATATTTCCTCCCCGGAAGCAATTGGTCTTGTCTCTAGTGTCCACATCTGTGATCCATTTACTTTCCCTTTCCATGTCTGCATTCCCAATTCCCCAACATCAGTTTCATCTGCCATCATAGCATGCAGGTCAAACAGTATCTGTGTCCATGAAGCCAAATCATCTCCCAGGTGCTCGTCTTTCCTCACATGTTTCATTCTGATTTCTTCCACCACTGCCCAGTCAGACATTTCAAAAAATCAATCCGGGGGGCTGTGTTACCATCCACTTAATGGCAATACGCCTTTATGCAAGTAGCAAACCCAACATTAAAAATTTACGACGTTTATTTTTCAATGGAGCTGGTATCAATCCCAACAATACAACTTTCTGGTGGCATGGCATCTCCCACCCAGTTGCCTCACTGAGGTTCTGCATGCCTTCTTCCCAGTAGTGAGTCAACGAGGAACAGCTCCACACCACATGCACAAAATCCACAGCAGGGACACCACATCTAGCACACCGATTCAACGTGTAAGGTGGGGCGTGAGATATGCCTGGTGAAAGGAATTATATTGTATCAATTTAAAGCGCGCAATAGTGCTTACCCTATGTACACCCATGTAAAGGTTCTCCCAATCCTTTATGGACAGGTTCTCTCCCAGCACTTCCTCCCATTTCACCTGTGCTTTTGGCACTTTTCTTGATAATTCCCGCTCAGCGCCCAATAATAAATGTAAGATCAGTCTGCTATCTCCTGCCATTTCCAGCAGAGTTGTTAGCACCCACGAGGGCAAAGACTCTTATAAAAAACACTGCCATATTTTACGCGCTGTTGCTGATATCTTGGCATGTTGTAAACATTGGCATGTGCCCAACGTGAATGAATCTACAGCATCGTCTCGCATTATAAATTGGCAGCGGAGGTATAAATCTCCCAGCACATCGCATCCTCCATCTTTCCATTTCTGTACAGACATGACCTCCCCTATCTTTGCAAACAGTTTTACTCCCTTAGTGGCATATCAAGTGCATAAGGCGTGCAACATAATATCTTTGTGACCACTTGTTCCCATACACGTCCCACATCAAATACGGTAAATGCGCCAGTACGCGGGCTCCACATGTAAGCAGTTCAGGTAGTGTAAAGTGTTCACGAGAATCCTCCAGCAGTCTCTTCTCCCAATTGTTCTCCTCGTCCAGCCAGTAAAATGCATGTTTAAGGTGTGCTACTAAATAATAAAGTTCTACATTGGGCAGCGCAATTCGTCCTGGATCCGATATCTGTTTCAGCATTGGTAACCCAATCCGTTTTCTTTTAGCAGCCCATAGTAGATCCACTATTAGACATTTTGGGAATCTTGTACAATGTACCTTGCAGGTTGTACAGGCAATGTGGCAATACTATCATCTTAACGAGTGCTTCCCTGCCCATCAGCGACCAAGGAGAGGTCTCTCCTGAAACTTAGCGATGCTCTCAAGCCCTCCAAAACTCTGCCAATATTTAGGTCAAAAGGTTTTTTTTGACTAGGCAATCTTGAGTCCCAAATAACGTATTCCTCCTACCCCCCCCCCCCCCCCCCCCCCATAGAAGCCCCAATACCGGGAGTGCCTCCGGCCGCATTGCGGTCAGACCACCAACTGAAAATAACTGAAATTTGTGGGCATTTACAAAAAGACCGGACACTGTCCCAAAGGCCCCTAAAAGACATAAGAGCTCTGGAACCGATTCCCCTGGATTATGCATGTATACCAGGACATCATCGGCATACAAGGATACAATATGTGTCGTCTCGTCCAAATAGATCCCCCAGGGTTTCAGAGTGCAGTGCAATAGCACCGCCATGGGCTCCATGGTTGGTGTAAATAGTCGGGCGACAGGGGACACCCCTGTCGGGTTTTTACAATGTAATTGGCAACGAAAAGACTGGCCCGTAAAGCAAAGACAACCTTTCATGCCAGTCCTTGCATCAAGTAATGCCTGATATCAGGATGCTACAGCTGAACACGAAAGTCATAAATTACCCAGTGAAAAGCCAGAAAACTTTAGATTATTGTCACAAATTGAAGAGAGACATAGTATTCCTGCAGCAAGCAAGGATAGGTGGCAGCGAGGCAATGCAAGTGCCCAACAAATGGGTTAACAACTTTGTTACCTCTCCAGCCCAGAAAAAGAAACATTGTCTAATTGCACTGATAGCTAGTAACTCTGGCCTAAAAATCCTAACAGAATGAGACTGAACACTGTGAACATTTATGCCCCAACAAATGACAAGGCTAAATTCTGGACCCAATTGTACAAAAATCTGGAGTACCCTCGGATTCAAATATTGTCTTTGGTGGTAACCTCAACCTTCACTGCAATGATGTAACAAGAAGGCTATCAAGATAAATATATTTTTAGACTAACCAGTCACACAATCAGCTTCTAAACATCTGCAACACTCATAACTAAATAACATTTAGAGACTTTCTACCCCAACGGAGAAGGAATTCACCTTTTGTTATAAACCCCACCATTTTGTCTCTAGCGTTGGTAGTTTTTAAGTGGATGAAGCATATACTTGCAAGGCATATACTTGGAATGCCTCAGAACCTACCCTTGAACCTATACTCATTTCGGACCATGATTGTGTCACACTCCTATACAACTTAACAGAACCGGAGGAAAACAACAAAATAAAGAGAGTGAGCAGCGTATTTACTATGGACAAAACACTCATAGAGTGGATTGGGAAATCAATTTACGAATTCCTTGAAAGAAACCCATGCAAAGGTCAAAATCTAATGGGATGCCCTTAAAGCTTACATAAGTCGTACAACGATCAATTTCATGGCTAAGAAAAATAAAGCTGACAGGTTGAAACTTGATAGTTTAGAAAATAAGGTTAGATCCCTGGAAAAAAGATGAATCCAAAACGAAAATAAATACACCCTAGGTAAACCTGAGTCTCTAAAATGAGATATAACAGAATTATGAGCCCACTTCCTCATTACAAGAGGTGAAGACCGAAGGTTCCTTGGCTAAAATAAACCCGGAAAACTAAAGCAAAGTAAAACAAGGAACAAAATCTGAGCTATTAAAGTTCACAGAACACATCATCTAACGTGAAAGAAATTAGGTTAGAATTTGTAAAATTCTACTACACACTTTACTCAAAGAGTAATTTCTCCAAATACAATGATGACTTAGACTAGCTTAAAAAAATCTGCAATACCCAAAGTAAATACTGAAGCTGGAACAATGTCGGACACAGGAGACTTCCCAGCCTCCTTTTATCAAAGCATGACATCTTAATACACCTGCTTAAAAATCTATATGTTTAGGAGCAGTAACTGGCACAGCCTGTTTTTAACTATCATTGTCATCCCAAAAGAAAGGAAAGACCCCACAGAACACAAGACTTCAGGCTGGTATCTTTATCAATGCAGACTGCAAGATTTACACAGAAATCCTGGACAATAGACTTCAAACTTGTCATAGATAAATCATCTTCCCACCCCAAACATGCTTCATCAAAGGCAGCCAAGCTGCTTTGAAGTAGGTAAAAAATTCACACAGCTGGCTCAAGCTCTCTTTGACAAACCTGCTGCAAGAATCAATATCAATGGCAACCTATTAGACTCCTTTGCAATACAACAAGGCAAGGGTGTCCCGTCTTACCCCTACTTGTATATTAAAACCCTCCTCACTGCAATATGAGAAACCAACAAAAGAAAGGGGATCCCTTTTAAATCTGGCCGAAGAAAAATATGCAGCCTATGCAGACGACATCTTAATTGTTTCTGAGAGATCTAATGAAGCAGCAATCCTACACTCAATAGAAAAATTTGACAAACGTGTCGCGCTACACTTTGAAAAACAAATTAGAATACTTCCGTTTAATAATCTTTGCAATTCCTCTGTAATCAAATCTACTGGCCTAGGATGGGAATATAGGGAAAGTACCACAATCGAATACTTAAGTTTCTGGTTTAGAAAAAAATCTCAAGGACTCCATAAGTTATAATGAAAACAAAACTATTGATACATTCAAGAACCTCTTATCGAACTGGTCCCAAAAATGTATTACCTGGTGGGGTAGACTTGAGACAACTAAAAGGATGATTTGACCACTTATACATTTTTTACTAGGTATGTCCCCCCCTTCCCATTTCTAACGTCTTCTTCAACTAAATAAACAGTCTTAACTTCAACTGTACTTGGTCCTCAAAAATATAAGAATTGCTCTTAAGAAATTAATACCTCCCAAAAGTATAGGTGGGTAAACTAGCAGACGTTTGCAGATTCCAAGCATCCTTTCTGGCCTGACAAGGCTTCCTTTGGTTCTCAGAAACACAGTAAAATACTCCCTCCTGGTTAAAAATTTTGAAAAATGTTATTCTCCTCTCCTCTTTCATCCCCTCTTTCTTTATCTCCCTTTTCTCTCTCTCATTTCTTTTTCTTCCTATATCCTCCTCTTTCCTCACCCTCTCCTCTCTCTCCTCTCCCCCGTACCGTCTTTATCTTTTACAGGTTTGTACTGTAGGCAATGGTTCCATATATTCCAATACATTGCCCATTTCCAACTAGCGATGTACACCAACCTCCACTCACACAAATATTCATGCCACTGTAACTTGGTAAACCCTGTGTCCTATAATTTTATATTGTTTGTCAAAATGAATGGGGCCTACAGCAGTAAGCTATGATTATTTTTGTATTCTTATGTTGTACTTGTTTTGCTTTCTTCCCTTTTGTTTGTACTTGAAAACCTTAATAAAATTATAACAAAAAAGCTATCAACGAGAATTGACATGTTGTATATTTTTTTAAGTGTTTCAGAAATTTGAATTCAAAGAAGACGAAAGTCAAAAGTGTATGACTTTTGGTGAAATCAGTAAATCAGAGGAGAATGTTTGCACCCAAGAGCTGTTGATAATCACACCTGAGGAAGAGCTCAGTTCCCTCGGTAGCGGCTTTCAAGATTTGCCCAATGGTGACTCTTTACTTGAGTATGAAAGGAGTGTTCTCACCTCAGAGTTATCTCAGGTACGACTCTTACATAGCATTATTGTACATGGTGCAGACTAAGACAACTGGTGGGTCATTTTTGTGTTTGGTCAGTTGCTAAAGGATGCTTTAAACAGACTATAACTCAAGCAACTGACTAGCAGTGGGGAAAAACATAGTTTAATATCGCCTATTTAAAGCAGCTTTGACTCATAATTGTTCCTACTAGTCCATATTGAGGTTTGTTGCTCGGATTTGATGCTCAGACCTTCTACACTATTCATTTGATATAATCGTTGCAGTCCAGAGGTCATTGTAGATTTATAATGCTTTACATATGTAAGCTGCTGTTACTCATTCAAGTGGATGAAAAGCTGCATTGTATGTGGCTATTTGCAGTTTCTTTGCATGCTAAAACCACCAGTTTTAACGAAGCTCCTGTCAGTTACTGGCCATCCACAAAAGATGTTTGGCTCCCAGTATGCGGCACCTTACAGACAAATATTGCCGTTTTGAGTTCCTCTTGTTTTTTCTAATGACACTTTATTGCTGCATAATTTGATCACTGCACACGATTTTCTTCAATTTGAGTACATTTACTTTTTTTCTTTTATCTTTTTAACTAATTTATTTTTGTCCACTTTGACTATTTGAATTTAAACTGTATAATTTTTAAGTCGACATCTTGTGGACATTCGCAAACCTTCCCTGGGAATGCATTCTGCCATTTGCTTACCATTGGCTTTGTGGTTTGTAACTCACATTTGCTTGCTTTCTACCTGCTGACTCTATATGATTCATGCTGCCCAGCTTTAGTTCCTCCCCTTCATTACCCAAACCATATTCACTGTATTCTTTCACCACTGCTGGATTTCTGTAAACAGGCCTTTAAATCTTGTTCTTATCTTGTCACATTTGCTGTGCATTCATAGACAGAGGTCAAATGCCAGGCTCTGTCTTCCATGGAGCTTTCTTTGACTTCAAAGTGAGAGGATTTATTTGACAATCATGTTTGCTACTATGGATGTTCTTGAGGAAGGCGGTCCCCTGTTCAGAATATATCAGAATTAGAAAGGCACAAATGAAGCACATTTTTGGGTAATTCTGAATTGAAGTGGAAACAAATATTTTGTAATCCGATCAAAACAAATCAATATACTAGGTGATGACATTTCCACCCATTATCATTTGCGCACTGTATATTTGTATCTGTAAAACTGTATGTCTGTGCAATTGTAATGGTAATTTCAATATAAATTGTGTTGTCTTTAGTGGCAATATGCTACTACACCATGCATACCCCACTCCACTCTATTCTGCACCACCCACACCTCTGCAGTCTACTCTGCTACACTCCACACTATGCCACTCCACACCATTCCACACTGCTCTCTACTCTGTACAACTCCACTGTACACCACTTCACTGTATGCCTCTCTACTCTACATCACTCTACTCTATGTCAATGCACTCTACCCCATCACTTCTCTACTATGCATCACTGACTGTTCCCACTGCATGCTACACCACTTCACTCTGTACCACTCTACTCTGCAACACTGAACTCTACACTTTATGCCACTGCACTATACACCACTGCACTCTACACCATTGTACTCTACATCAGTGCACTCAAACCAATTCACTCTAAGACACTCTAATCTACTCTGCACCACTGCACTCTAAGACACTGCACTCTACGACATTGTACTCTATTTTGAAACAATCCACATTATGCCACTCTAGTCCACTCTGCACCATTCCACTCCACTGCAATCTATCCTGCACCTCTCCATTCCATGCCACTCTATTCTATGCTGCTGCCCTCTACGCTACTTCACTCAATGCTAATGCACTCTACAACACTTTTTCCTCAAAACCAATACACTCTACGCCACTGCATTCTATGCCAATCTACTCTGCACCACTGCACTGTACATCACTATAGTCTACTCTGCAACTCTGTCAGTGCACTCTACACCACTCTACTCAACACCATTGCACTCTACGTCACTTTACTCTGCACCTCTCTACTCCACTGCACTCTACACCAATGCACTCCACCATTCTGTTCCACACTACTGCACTCTACAACACTCTACTTTGCAACACTGCACTCTCCTCCACTGAAATCTGCCCCCCTCTGCTCATCACCAATCTACTGCACACCACTCTATTGCACTCTATGCCAATCCACTCTACACCACTACACTCAATGCTTCTCTAATCTACCATGCACCACTCTACTCAAAGCCTCTCTATTCTACTCTGCACCACTCTAATCTATGCCAGTGCACTCTACCCCACTCTACTATGCACCACTGCACTCTTCGCCACTACACTCTACACCGCTCCAGTCTAGGCTGCCCACACTGCTCTGCAACACTCCACACTGCACCACTCCACTCTATTCTGCAACACTGCACTGTATGCCACTGCACTCTACGCCATGCACTCTACGTCACAACTCTATGGTACTGCACTCTACCTTGCACCACTCCCCACTCCACTCTACACCACTCCACTCTACTCTGAAGCAATCTACTCTATGCCACTACACCCTACTCCACTCTGCACCACTCCAATTCTATGCCTCTGCACTCTACACCACTCTACTCTACTCAGTACCATGCTACACTACTGTGCTCTCTGCCACTACTCTATGCCATTGCACTATACACTGCACCACTCCACTCTAAGCCACTTCACTCTACATTGAAACAACATACTCTATGCCACTGCCTTCTATGCCACTATACTCTCTACCACTCTACTCCACACTATGCCACTCCACTCTACGCCACTGCACTCTAAGCCACTCTACCCTAAACCACTGCACTCCTCCCCACTTCACTCAAGACCAATGTACTCTGCCCCACTGCATTGTATGCCAACTACTCTGCACCACTGCACACTATGCCACTATACTCTGCTCTGCATGCAACACTCTACATCACTGCATGCTACACCACTGCATTCTATGGCACTGCACTCTACGCTTCGCCACTGTCCACCACTCTACTCTACTTTGTACCACTCTACTCTACACCATTGCACTCTATTCTGTGTCACTGCACTGTCAGTGCACACTATGCCACTGTAGACTACTCTATACCACTCAACTCTACGTCATGCTACTGCACTCTACCCACTACAGTCTGTGCAACTACACTCTTCATCCTTTCATGCCACTCTAATCTATGCTGCAACACTGCACTCCAAACCACTGCACTCTACACCATTCTACTCTATGCCACTGCAATATACCCTGCACCACTCCACTGTGTACCACAAGCCCGAGCTCACATAAAATATAATTGGCATGTGTGCAGTAAAATATAGAACATAACAATAGTATATGACAGTCTGTCTTTAATGTTCTTGCTTCTGTTGGTCCAGCCAACACGTTTGTAGTCGCACGGGAGTGGCCCACGACTTTCTCAGGGCTAGTAGACCTTCTGTTAGAACAGTCAGCCTTTGAACCGGTTATAATTCCGTCCTGGCCAAGAGGGAAGGGATAATAGTTAAATTCCGTTCGCTTCTACTTTTCGTTCCCTTGGTAATTGCTAATCCGCGTGAGTGTTCGTGCCATGCGCGTCGGACCAAATCTGTCCCAGCATCCACAGTAAGAGGAATAACACTCTCGTGCTCAGACGTGTTTCCGCATATGGATGCCGGTGAACAGATGCGGAAACACGTCCGAGAACAAGAGTGTTATTCCTCTTACTGTGGATGCTGGGACTGATTTGGTCCGTCACGCATGGCACTAACACTCGCACGGATTTGCAATTTCCGAAGGAAGGAAAACTAGAAGCGAACAGAACTTTACTATTATCCCTGCCCTCTTGGCCGGAATTATAACCGGTTCAAAGGCTGACTGTTCTAACAGAAGGTCTATTAGCCCTGATGAAGTTGTGGGTCACTCCCGGGCGACGAAACACGTGTTGGCTGGACCAACAGAAGCAAGAACATTAAAGACAAACTTTCATATACTATTGTTATGTTCTATATTTTACTGCATAAATGGCAATTATATTTTATGTGTGCTCAGGCTTGTGGTAAATAGTTGTGTGATCCCCTTGGGTCACTTCTGCTGAAGGGTGGATGACCCTTCTTCCTTTGAGCACCAACAGATTTACATATTGTATACTACGATACTGGAATTAGTAAGCGCCACTATCACAGGGGGGAATTTCATCCTATCTAGGTATCCACCTGTGTGCCACTGCACTCTACTCTGAACCAATCTGTTGTACGTCACTGCACTCTACACCAATGCAATCTACTCTGCATCACTCTTCTCTACACCACTGTACTTTATGCCACCGCACACTACCCTGCACAACTCCACTCTACACCACTTATCTTTACTCTGAAACAATCTGCCCTATGCCACTGCACTCTACACCACTGCAATCTACTCTGCACAACACTTCTTTCACCACTGCACTCTATGCCACTTTAATCTATGTCACTTTACTCAAAACCAATGCACTCTATGCCACTGCAGGCTATCCCACTTCATGCTATTTCACTATACACTTTTGAACTCTATGTCACTGCACTCTACACCACTCTTTTCTACTCTGCACCATTCACTCTATGACACTCCACTCTACGCCACTGTCTTTTAGCCCACTAACATTTAGCCATGCTAATCAGCAGCCACACTGGTGTACAACATGGATAAAACATATTGTCACAGCCAATAGCTTTTGCATAGGCGGGATCCATTTACTTTGCCAATACTTGTTTTGGTTAGATGTTGCACATGTATTATATATAGTTTCTTTGACGGAGGCTTGCTTCTTGTGCAAAGCTATCATGCTACCTTGGAAAAGCCAGGAATTCCGAGTTACCCCTGGCAGATAAGGACCATCAATCCATAAGTATTTGGACAATACCAAAATATATTTGAAGTTTTTCGAGCAGTGACATTGACCTTCCTAATGACTTCCTCTCCACCATCCAATCCATTTGACAGCATGTTTGAAGCTCAGGACCTTACCAAACGTGTCTGTGTTCATCATTTGCCACATCAAGCAAGCATAATAACAAACACCACCTTTTCTTCAACTATTTCTTTAGAACAATAGGGCAACCAGCCGTGGAACGCCAATAGGTCCACCTGGAGGGGGAGCCAGGTGGAGCTATTGGCGTTCCACGGCCGGTTGAATGCAAGACAATGCTACGATTGAGGGAAACGAATTCCAGCATTTGAATACGAAATGGAAACATCATGGGTTCACAACCTGTAAGTCAAAAAACGTGGTATATGCGATAATATGCCTGTGCAATAAGATCTACATTGGAAAAATTAACCAACAGGTCAATTTGAGAATCAGCCAGCACAGGTCACGTATAAAAAAGAAAGTCTTGTCAGCTCCTATGGTTGAGCATTTCGTGGAGAAAGGGCACAACGAGAATGATTTCAAATGGTCTATTTTATTTACCATTAATCAGAAGAAATGCCAAACAGATGTGGACAGAGTCTTGTTACAGAAGGAGGCATATCTCATTCTAAAATTCAATAGCACATTAACAGGGCTAAATAACCTATCAGAGATATCACGCCTGTGAGTAACGTAATTCTTTTTCATTAGATGTCTGATAATTTCAGTAGTTTGCCTTTTCTTTGGGGCGTCTGAATACTCAGTCGAGCAACTTATGACAATACCTAACTGTTGTGATAGCCTTGTAATTAGAGCTAAGAGAGTGCTTGGTTGGTTTCCATGCTCATTGCCATGCGAAGAAACTCTGCCGTGTTTGGTTCAAAAGATTTTGCTTAGAAACCTAGCACCTGTGTCTAAATGGCACATGTTCAGCTAGATAGAAATAGAGCCTCAAAGTTGAGAGATGAGGGGGACAATAAAGATTTGAAAGGGCCTCTTTAACTATTAGAAACTACGAGTCCCATAATGCCCGGCCAGATCCACGAGGGAGTAATTATGGGCGGTCTAAGATGGCCCCTGCAACACCAGACTCGCGCGATTTCGTCTTGGTGGAGGTCCTGCGAACAGGTACTTGGCGCTCAGTTGTGCGATACAGCGGGATGCACAAGCAATAATCGCGCTATGCGTGCTGATAATGCGCTCTAGCTTACTAAAGATTCTTGTATTTGCATTTTTAGACGAAAGAGTGAGGAAACGCGCTCTTTGCTAAAAGGAGTCACAAGTGGACTTACATATTTCAGTAACATCCGCGCTGAGAGCGCTTTGAGAGAGGGCGTAGTGAAGATTGATTAATGACATTCGTCCCGTTTCTTTGAAAACAAGGTACGGGCTCTTAAAAACCTCTGGGTCACGTGTTTGAGCATATTCTTGAAAATAAAGACTCTAATATGGCAGTTTTCCTTTACTAGATTCCGCTTTTTAAATTGAATATAAGTGGAGTAACAACTGTGACTGAGACTTTTGAATCCCCGACAAGTGAGGCAGGATACAATTGTTTTCCTCACCTTAATAAGATTCAAACACGCATAGCAAGTAATGCTACAAAGTAGCCTTCATTTCCC
The DNA here is from genome assembly GCF_964263255.1 of Lissotriton vulgaris. Classification (NCBI taxonomy): domain Eukaryota; kingdom Metazoa; phylum Chordata; class Amphibia; order Caudata; family Salamandridae; genus Lissotriton; species Lissotriton vulgaris. The sequence continues at coordinate 838,523,570 of NC_141691.1, read as the reverse complement.
ATTGTAGGTTGTAACGTCCCTAATTCTAATAGAATAATACAACTGAATACGGAATATTGTTTGCCTAGGCTTGAAGACATCGTAAGGGTCAGGTCTCAGATACTAACAGGTATTTTTTATAAAAATATTTGGTGGTGCAACGTGAATAAGAGGAAAGAATGAGGAATGCAGTTAAATAATGAAAACTTTATTGTTTTTCTGCATTTGATACAGACAAGTGACAAAGCCCTGATGAAAGTCCAGGAACTGGTTTCCTTGGACTAGAAACGCGTCGGCACATCTGAAGGAACTATTAATAACATCAAGCATTTCAACTGGCTGCGGCCAGTTGTTAACCTCATAGATGCTATTAAACATTCCTCCCCAGTGCTGCGCTGTCCATTGGAACTAGTGCTGAATGGACGTCCAATGGTCGTGGGCAGCACTGGGGAGGTAGTGCTGCCGGCGGCCAATGCACCGAGGCAGCACTTAAGGGGTTAAGTTGTTTTGCAACTTAAAAGTGTTGCTCTTTCTTTTTGACTTTGTCCTTTTCTTCTTGTTTATGGATATAGATTAGCTCTATTCAAACATTTCAATCAATTCTTTTTTATGTTGTGTATTATGTGTAGAATGTATGATAACTCTATATAAGAAATGTACATATTGTTGTTTTGTAAATAGTTTTGTATGGGTATAATTGAAATATATTGAATGTATTTTTTCCTTTTCTGTATAATTCATATGAAAATAATTGAACAATATTGAAGTAAAAAGGTATAAATAAAATACCAGGTCAAACTTAAAATTTTTCGTTTGCCCTATTGTTGTAAAGAAATAGTTGAAGAAAAGGTGGGTTCAGGCAATTTGTGTTTGTTATTATATGATAAGGGTCCAGCCTACCCCACCCCTTACATGGACCTAACTCCTTAGCTTTTCAAAACATCAAGCAAGCAAGCACAAGTTCGGGTTTTACTTTATGCAAAGAACTGCAGCTACTTCGCTTGGCAACTACATCTGTAGAGTTCCATATAGACCCAAACCTTGTCATCACAACCAACAGTACAGAGATTTTTTGTACTCCTATCCTTGCTCTGCAGAGTCAATCAATTTCTTGAAGAATTTGATTTCAGGACATGCAAGCGTTAGTCACTGTGTACCTCAATGGAATTGTGTACGCTGTTAAATCTAATTTATTACCAACTGTATCATCAATTCGTTTTAAACACTTCTAATTGCATCTCTTCAAAATTATAGTCTATTCAATTGAAATTAATTGAGTTAGCACTTCTGTGAAAAGCAAAAGTTTGATTTTTTTACCATACAGACTAAAAAGATGGTAACAATCAACAACGCACCTTAAATTAGACCCATCTCTAATGGTGACACTAAACAAATGAAGTCAAATGGGACTAACCCTTTACCTTTAACCCCATTTCCCAAATCCTTAACACTATATCATTTACCCTTTGCCCTTAACCATAACCTTATAAATTCAACTTATACCCTTAACCATATAGTATGTACCCTAACTCCTGTACCACATACGCTCAACCTCATACCTCCAAACGTTTAACCCTATACCCTTTATAAGGGCCTTTCAGTATGCGGCAACACATTTCGCCACAGTTTTAGAAATCTTTGATATGCATAAGCTATATAGTTTTTTAATGTTAAAATGTACAAATTATGAGGCAGATGATTGATTACGTGGCAAATGCGTCAAATCCATAATTATGCGGAAAACGCTGCAGAATTTCATAATTCCAATGGCTCTGCATATACCTTACACCTTCTGTCCTTAACCCCTAATACTTAACCCTTAACCCCTTTCACACTGTCCTTACTTCGATATATTTTAGGACCAAACATTCAGAAGTGTTCCTTTGTTGAAATATTTATCATTAGAACGAATAATTTGGAAGTCAAGCAATGCTGTTCTCACCATCATCCCAGATTCCCTTCTGATACTCCCGAAGACCATCTAGCAACCATGCAGTGATAGGACTGATCAATGAAACTGAAGAAGTACAACAGTATGACACTATGGATGTCGTTTAGCTGTGGTCAAGTTCAGCAGCTGCTACCCTTGGCTTGCCCACCGGTACCTTTGGAATTGCTCTTGCTACACCCTGGTCTCAGGAGGCATGAAGGTAGTGTCAGGAACAGAAAGTAAACAGAGGTCAATCCTATGATGTCAAAAATCATGTGATGTAATTTCGGCTACCCCTGACATTTTGTTGAACTGACATCCATGTACCATGCACAAACTTGAGAAAACTACTGCTTCCTCAGACTATCTACATTAACATTCAAGTCTACGGCATCTCTTCCAAGGTGATGTACACTAACACTGAAACAAGAAGAGAGAGGTCCCACCTCCAATGGGACAGAACACCTAGCCAGACTTTCAAGTAAAAAAACTTCACCTTGGAATCTCAGTATCACACAGTCAAACATTCGTAAAAACCTTGTCATTCTAGAATTTGTTAACTCCCAGTTATACCCCCAGAACAGACACAATTACATACCACAAAGGTATTGGGTTGTGAAGAACTTTAATCACACATATATTAAAAACATGTCCAATTACTTTTCAATCTGAAATTATGGAACACAACACACCATATTATCAATTAATAAATTAACGATCAGGACATGGATTGAGGTGTCGACTACTGGGGCGGCCTGGCCTGAAATACAAAGGATCAGGGGTTCAAAACCTAATGGGGACCCCACATACATAGAAATTCTTTCATGGTGGAATATATATTCTTGAGAATTGTTTAATGGCATATTGGCTGTACATAATATGAATGCCCTGAAAAATTTCACTGGGGTGAATGAAACGCGTTGGCTTTGTTTTGGCTGTAACATTTTGATTTGGGTGACTGTTGTGAAAGTAAAATAAAGACTACCCTTTATCTTGAACTTGATCTTGAACTTGATCTTGAACTTATCAATTCTTTATCTTGAACTTGATCTTGAACTTATCAATTCTGGCTTCACACTTAGCAAGCATTTGCAATGCAATAGGTCTCGCACTTGTGAGAGTTTAAGCTTTTGGCATTTTAAATGACAGTGCCTTTTATTTATCTTTTTTTCATAACGAACATCTAAATAAAAGGCATGGTCATTTAAAATGCCAGTAGCTCAAACTTTTCTAAATGCGAGATCTTGGGTGCCGTTATCCCAGACAGCTTGGTAATTGAAAGCAGGCATGGTGTAGTGAAAGTCGCAGGAAAGTATATCATGCCTGCAGTAGGAGAAAGGCATTAAAGAAAACAGTAAAAAACAAACAGATGGGTAAATATTTCACCTCAATCCTAAATATCTCTCCTTCTCCCCTCTCTCGATGTATTGAGACTGAACTTTTTTGTCTGATGCCCGATGGAGCTACCTGGTTTAGCTATAGGTGAGATGGGCCGTGGATTCCCTCCTTGGTCATCACCTACCCAGTCGGTCTTTAGACAGACTTCTTTTCGTCTCTCTGTATTGTCTCTTCCCTTATCCTTCCCTTTTCACCTCCCCTGCCCCCTCCACTACTTTTCTCTCTCCTTTCTCTCCTCTCCTAGCCGTATTACCTATTTTTTGGAGATTTATTGTGTAATTGTTGAACTTTATCTGTTACATTGTTTATTCTCATGTAAAGCGCTCTGATACCTCTTGGTCTAGCCAGCGCTATATAAAACTCTTTAAATAAAATAAATAAATAAAATAAAGAAGATATGGAATAGTCTTAATTTTGATTTGAACTTCCTTGCATCAGTATTCTCTGTTGTTCTTCTAGATTGCGGCCATATGGCACACCATTGAACAGCGTCTGTTTATAATGTGTGCACATCATGTTCTTGTAATCACTAAATGTGGGATAAAGGGGAGGTGCTGTTCCTTTGCACTCGGTGCTCAGTGAATGCAATTGTATCATAACTGGATGGTGTCAAGGACAGGACTTTGTGAAGGTCTCACTAGGTTCTTTATCCTTATGAGTAAAGGCCCACTTCTCCCAGTAGCCCACTGTATTTAATATACGGAAGTATCTATTTACTCGGCTGCTGGCCAAATAGTATAACATCTCTGCTATTTCCCGAGCTGCCAGCAAAATAATATATAATCTCTGCTGGTTAGCCAGTCATAGACCAAATAGTAGAGAAGATGTACAATCTGACCAGCGGCCAGATAGAAAGTGTAAAGAAGGTCTTTTTTTGGCAGTCCAAAAAGAATAAATGGACTCCAGGCAATGAAAGTTTGGTGGCCATCTTATAATAGGAATGCAACATATGTGAAGTATTTAAAAGTATGTGCACATACAAATGTACAATTATTTGTAAAAATGTAAGTGCATGAATTAAGCTAAGATGTCTAAAAATGAAAAAAAAACTTCAAATTAATTTTGAATAAAACCATTTATGTTTTTTTAATATTTAAATAAGACAGGTAGAAATCAAACAGAAGCTTCAGGATATTGCACACAGATATTTTGCACTATAGTCAAGCAGAACAAGCAGCAACAAACAGATGGAGGGACATGTACTGTAGTTAATTGGTGCTTGGGAGCACAGTGCTTTGGGGCACTTGCAGGGAACAATTGTGTGAGACACTGTAATGGGGCTTTAGTGGAATTTGGAAATGAAAGGAGACAGGTAAGTAATGCATCTGGGTAATTCAGAGAAGGCGTTCTCTTTACTGCCTGTGAATAAACACACTTTTTCATACCATTCACCCAGCAGAGTAGGTTTAGGGAATTGATGCTTATTGGTTCCATGTTTTGAGCAGCCCCTTCAGCCACACTGACATTTTCGTCACCTGCACAATGCAGTTTTGGTAGTTTTGATTTTTTTTTGTCACGCCAACAACCCGGAGGCAGGCCGCTATATCGATGAGTGCCACACAGAAATCAATTAAATCAGGAGGAATCTTACAACAAATCGAGTGATGTGACACTAGGAGAGACATGCAATACAGTTGAGGGCATGTACCAAATCAGTGCAACAATAGCAAGGTAAGTGGTCTCACATTTTTGGGTGCCGTAGATCTTCCAAATTTACCCCAAACTCACGGTGCTGCCTCGCCACCCTGCGGAGTGCAACAGACCGTAGCCTGGTGAAACGGTAGCCTGAATAAAACATGTCTACGGGCACCTTTTTCTCCCACCCCTCCACAACAACCAAAGAAAAAGGAAAAAAACGATGAACTGTGGTGCAGAGCTGAAGAATCAAACATACATCACACCACGCATACACAGGGTCGTGCGCACTCGGGCTGGGCAACTGTACAAGGATGGCAACCGACGACAGGGGCAATGGCGGGACGGCTCCCAGGCATCTCCCGCGGGGAAAAAGGGGGGGAAGGGGGAGCCGAGCAAAACCTTGGGTCGCATGGTCACGGAGGGGTACATAGTGCTAAGTCGGACGAACCCATAGAATTCTCAAAGGAAGGCGGTCGTAGACCGTATCGCAGCCATTAAGCAAAGCCGCTCAAGCAGGAACCACCTGGCCAGAGGGGCTAAGTACACGGTCTCAAGACTTTACCCCATATCGTCAGAAACTCCCACGTCAGGTGAGTCCTCGGAAGCTACAGCATCCGCACGTTCTCTAGTCCACTGTAGGAAGGGCTCCCAAATGTCGTTGGCTCTGGAAGCGGTGGGCATCGTTTCCCAGTAATGTGTGAGCTGTGCATTACCATATGTCACATCCGAAACCCACGCTGTAAGCGTAGGCAAGGCCCTGCGACCCCAGTGTATTGCCACTTGTTGTTTGGCGTAGAGGAGTAGCAACGCATGCAGTTTCCTATAACAAGGTTCCGTGTCACGGACATATCCCAACAAGCCCAGAAGCGGGGAAGGCGTATCAGTTCTTTGCAAGATTTGGTTAATGGCAGTGAAGATGTCCGACCAGTACTCTTCAAGTCTAGGGCAGCTCCACGCCACATGGAGGAAGGACGCATCCACCCCGCCACACTTCCAGCATGATGCATCGGCTCGGATGCCCATGCGATGTAGCAGTATTGGCTTGCGGTAGTACCGGTGCAAGAACTTAAAATGTACTAACCGTAGCCGATAATTCGGAGACAACGCTGTAAGTTGTTTACAGCAGTATTCCCACATCTCATCAGACAGGGGGTCGTCCAGGTCAGCGTTCCAAGCCTGCTTGGCCGTAGGCACAGTTATCGGGGCCTGCTCTTGCATGCAGTTGTATAATCTAGACACCAGTTTTTTGGGGGAGGGTCTCGAGAGTAAATTTTGGAGGGCAGCAAGTTGTGGCGGCTCCTCGGGGAACTGGGGCCATATCTTCTTACATGATTCCCTGAGGGAGTGGTACAGAAGCGCGTCCGAGAAGGATTCAGATTGGCCTTCATCGCAGGCGCCCAACTCACCGAAGGACCCATTGGGATATATGTCCGCAAAGGTATTCAAACGTCACCCACGGATGCTGAGGGCGTCGCCCCTAGCACTTAGGCAAGGCAGCATCGGGTTGCCTCGTAGTGGGATTGCCGGCGCATAAAGCAGAGGAAGTTTCGCTCTATTACATAATTCGCGCCAGGACCAGCGAATCATTTCCACTGTGTCCACATCTTTCGAAGGGCGCGAGACTTTGCCGTACAGTGCCACGCGTAGCGGCGACGGGGCCACAGCGGCCAACTCCACCGCAAGATGCGGTTGATAAGGAGTGGGGAAGACCCAGAAATGCAAAAATTGCGCCTGCGCGCAGAGCGAGTATAACTTCAGATCGGGTGCCCCAAGGCCACCTTGTCGCAATGGGAGCGTCAGCAGGGCCCAAGAAGTTCTCGCCTGTCCTCCGGCCCACACCAGAGTCAGAAGTAGGGACCGGAAGCGTGCGGGAAAGTGCGCTGTCATGGGCAGTGGAATATTGACGAACAGATACAAAAATTTAGGGAGAATCACCATTTTTGCCAGTGCTATCCTCGCCACCAGGGAGAGAGGAAGCTTGTTCCAGACCTCTACCCTCCCCTCCAGCCAGTCAACCGCTCTGCCAAAGTTGAGGGACCACAATTCCTGTACGTCACGACTGATCCATATACCTAGGTATTTAACAGCGTCAGTTTCCCAACGCAGGGGATAGTCCGAGGGTGGCTGACTGGTTGCGTCGGTTAGGGGAAATGCAACGGATTTGGACCAATTTATGGATACTCCCGCCAGACCCTCAAAACGCACGAATTCGCGGAGCAATGGGTTCATGTTATCCGTGGGGTTAATGACGTACAGCGTGACGTCGTCCGCATATAAGGAAATCAGCAGACTACGCGAGCTAAATCCAATCCCCCTCGCCGTGTGGTGCTGGCGAACCCTGGCCGCTAGCGGCTCCATCGCAATAGCAAAAAGAAGAGGAGACAGCGGGCACCCCTGTCTGGTTCCTCTAGTGATGGCGAAGGGCTGAGATATGAGACCATTCACACTCACCGAGCCCTGGGCGTATCATACAGTAGTCTGATGAGAGTTATAAAGTTTCGGCTAAATCCCATCCTGCCCAGAATCCTGAACAAGTAAGGCCACTCCAAGGAGTCGAATGCTTTGGTGGCGTCAAGGAACACCACCGCAGCCTAAACAGAGGGGTGTAGATAATGCAGGATAGAGAAGATGGTTCTAAGGTTGTGTGAGGTGGCGCGGCCAGGAATAAACCCCGACTGATCGGGGAGTGCGATGATCGGTAATAACGGCTGTAGTTTGTCCGCGATGACCTTAGCATACATTTTAGCATCCACATTTATGAGAGATAGGGGACGATAGGAGTCAAGGAACAGGCCGTCTTTGTCAGGCTTCAACAGGGTGATAATTAAGGCCTCACGCATCGAGTCTGGGAGTGAGTTCCGTTCAAGGGCCTCAACAAACACAGAGTGTAGTTTCGGCGCTAATTCTTCCGCGTACGTCTTATAAAATGTCGTTGTTAGGCCATCAGGTCCAGGGGCTTTGTTAGCTGGCATGCTTTTAATTACTTGAATTATATCTTGAACTGTAACGGGGAGGTCCATATACTGTCTGTGGTGATCGTTGAACCAGACCAGGGCAATGGAGTCTAGGAAACTGTCCAGGGAAGCAGGGACTGTGGGTTGTCTAGATGTGTAGAGGGACGTGGTAAAATTCAGTGAAGGCGTGCAGCACCGCCTCCTGGCCTATAACCAGGGACCCCTCACTGTTGTGAATAGTGTGTATGTAGTGTGTTTGCGTCCGAGGGGCTATCAACCTAGCTAGAGTCCTACTCGGTCTGTCCCCTTCACCGTATCTGCGGGACTCGGCCTGTTTCCCCAGGAATTTCACCTCCCGCTGTGCCTCCTCGTGAAAGACTAGCAGCTTGGCCTTGAGGCGACCAGCAATCTCTAAAGTGGGGTTCTGGCAGAAGGCCTGATCTAGGTCTTTCAGCTCGCGTTCCAGCTGGGTTAGTGTCCCACGGATGGTACGCAGTACCCCGGCCTGTCTCGCTATGCATTTGCCCCGGATCACCGCTTTAAAAGCGTCCCATACAATGGCCTCTTAGGAGGCTGAACCCTCGTTTTCTTCAAAATATTTAACAATATCAGCCCTGATTTCTTCAGTGAACACTAAATCTGTAAGGGCGTGAGGGGGCAGGCGCCATGTAAATGCTCTATTTATGGCATTTGGTATGCACAACTCCAACATGCAGGGGGCGTGATCTGAAAGTGATCTAGCCTGGATGTCAACCTCCGCCACCCACGTCGCCACTTCCGGCGACACCAGCCAGAAGTCCAGGCGGGACCAAGCAGCATGATGGCACGTGATACAAGTCCCCGTTCTCACGTCTGGGTGTCGAACTCTCCACACATCTGACAGTAACCCCTCCTCCATCACATCAATTACAGCCTGACGCGCTCTAGCATGCGTGGGTCTACTCACACCCTTCCGGTCCAGTTCGTCATCCAGCACAACATTGAAGTCTCCTCCCACAACAATCAATTGGCAATCGAGCAATGTTATTTGTGCCCAGACGTTTATAAAGAAGTCTGGATCATCCACATTCGGACCATAAATGGCAGCCAGTACCAGCGGCCTCCCTTGCAATGATCCATGCACTATAACGTACCGTCCATCTTTATCCAGCACACAAGTGTGTTCTCGCCAATCCAACCCTCCACGAACAAGAATGGCCACCCCTATAGCATAGTTAGAGTAAATTGCGGAGTATACATGTGACCACCTAGAATGCTTCAATCTGGGCGACGGGGCAGTGTTAATGTGAGTTTCTTGAAGAAAACAAATGTCCACATTATTTCTGGCTAGCATACCATGCATCAACTTAGCTTTCTTATAATCCCCAAGGCCCCGAATATTCCAGGTCCACAGTTTAACCCCCCCCCATATCTGAATCTTGGCAGAAGTACCAGGGCTCCCACCCCGCCCACCCCCACAGTCCCCTTGAGTCCCGCACACAGTACGCACCGCAACCCTCTGCGCAAATAAGAAGACATCTGACAGTCCGCAATGCACCATTTCAGAACTAGAAACAACAAACCTTGTAACACCCCCCACCTCCCCCCACCCTCACCAACCCCCCAATCAGGTTGTGACAAACCCCACCCAGAGGCACGCATAGCGTGTTGAAAAACAATAAACATAAACAGCGGGAGACACCCCATGGGGGCGTGGTGCACCCGGCCTACACCCCTGTATTCGCAGGGTGGCTGCATACAAGTGGGGAGCTCCTGACCCTCTAGGGTAGCCCCTCCGAGGGGTCGACTACCGACACACCAGCAATACCCGTGGAATGTGTAGGGCACAAGCAGCTTCAGATACGCAACAGGGTTTACATTCAGGGCACACCCCCCTTATGAACTGAACCAAGCACAGCAGCAAACAGTGCAGGGGGGGTCGGATCACCCACGCAAAGTGTGAAATATGCAATCAAATTGTGGCACAGCTTATACATCAACAGCCCGCTCAGTCATTATCACTTAGCTGTTCAGAGGCATCCCCCAGTCTCGGCGATTTCCGTCTCGCCCCTGGACCGCAAATGTGTTTTGCAAACTTTAGCGCAGATTGCGCATCTGCGAAGAAGTGTGTGGTGCTGTCGTGGATCACCTTTAGCTTCGCCGGATACAAAAGGGAGTATTGTACACCAGCCTGCATCAACAGTCTCTTGTCTGGTATGAATTCCTTTCGGGCCGCTTGTACCAGGGGGGTAAAGTCAGGGTAGAAGGAGATGTTGTTCCCTTTGTGCGTGATCTTACCCTTCTCTCTGGCAAGGCGCAGGATGACGTCCCTATCCTGGAAATTCAGTAATTTAGCAAGAATAGGACGAGGCGGTGTTCCTACCGGTGGTTTCTTCCCAAGGGATCTATGCGCTCTCTCAACCGTGAAGACCGTCGATAGGTCTGGGTCGAATAATTCGTGCAATAGGTCCGCCACAAACACCTCCATTCTGCCAGTGTTCGCCGTCTCCGGAATTCCCGTGATGCGAATGTTAGACCTTCGGGAGCGTGCTTCCAAATCGTCCGACTTAGCTCGCAGGGCCTCCAGTTCCCTCTCAAGGCCCGTGATGTGTTGCTTGGCCTGTTGTTGGAATTCGCAGCATTCAGTTTGTCTGTTCTCCAGGCAGTCTAATCTAGTTTCATGGGCGTCCACTTTGGTCTTCACCGATTCCTGCTGCAAGGACATGGCATCCAGTTTGGTGTCAATGCTCTTAAGGCTTGATCTGACTTCCATTATCAGTGCCCCAAAGTCAATATCTGCAGTAGCCCCTTGCGATGATGACTCATCCCCCTCCTTCTCAGCCACATTTTGTTTAGTTTGGCGTCTGTTCTCAAAATTGAGCTTGGGCTGCTTTGCGTCATTCTTCCCCATCTTGGTGTCGATGGTGCGACACCCGGCCGGTACACGATCAGCGAGGCTCAGTGGGCTTTATCTGGGATGACTAGCAGGGCAATGTAGCAGCAGCAGCAGAGTGAGGGGGGTCAGAGGTGGACAGGACAGCCAGGCCTCTCAGTCCTCCCACGTGTGGCTCCGCAGGGCTTCCCACCTCCAGCGGTGTGTAGTGCCGTGAGCAGCTCGGTCCCAAAATGGCGGAGTCACCAAAATCCTCAGCGCGCCAGTGCAGTCCCAAGTGTGGCACTCGCCAGTGTTACGTCAAGGAGCAGGGGCACTCAGCTAGGCGGCAGGTTGTTGTGAGCGGTAGGAAAATGCCGCAGGTGGAGGCTGTGTTAGCGTCCCGTTTCGAAGAGCTAGAGCACCCGCCTCATCTACAGGGTGCGCATGTGGGGGGCACTGGTGGATCGTCTCCCCCCCCCCCAGATCCGCTCCGTCCCTCTTTCCTCGCAAGCGGCCGAAATAATCTCAGGCCTCGGCTCTCGAGCAGATTTCTAGGAGCTCCACTCCCCAGACACCAGCCTCGGCAATATGGCGGATCCGCCTCGGGAGCTCTGCCGAAGTCCACTTTCTAGGAGGGAGCTGCCGGGCTGCCCGCACTCGCTGGATCTATCGAGCCTCAGGACACTGCTCCAGAGCAGCGATGACTCACCGGTGTGTCATGGGACAACGGCGCTCCCGGTGTTAGGTCTGCGCGCCCCCTCTCACAGGGCACCCAGAGGCCTCCCAGTCCGCGGGCTTTAGTAGTCTCTGTCGCCCGGGATAGGTCACCTCGGCCGTGGATCGCGGGGTTGGTGTAGCCCGGTCAAATGTTCAACGGTCTCAGCTTCGCGACCCGACGTCCGATGTGCCCCAAAACCTGGTCGCAGGATCAGCTGGGTGTCCGACGTCGACCCACGGTCAGATCAGGGGCCCTCAAGTCCTCGGAGCAGGATAAAGTCAGGATAAGATGATGCAGCTGGCGGAGCTCACTCACAGAGCGGCCATTTCGCTGCCTGGCTAGCCACGCTCCCCCGGTAGTTTTGATTTTTAATGTGTTAAGCAGTAATTTAAGGGGGAAATGTCCTGTCTCTAATGGGCCCTCATTTATAAACTTGACGGTGCTTACCTCAGCAAATAAAATCTGAAAGGCTTGAAGGCTGTACATGACTAAAGTAATTGTGGAGGGGACACAGAGAAAAGAAGCAGTAGGAGTAGGAGGATGAACAGTAGGGCAATAAGTGCCAAGAGGCGGATCACTAGGAGTGTTAGGATGACCAGGCCCACCAGGACCAGGATAAGAAAAACCAGGCCCAGGGAATCCAAATCTATAAGGACCAGGGTTACCAATGCCGAAGCATCCAGGAACAAGACAGTGTAAAACAGCACTGGGTACCAGGACCAGGAGGGCCAGGAGAATGTGTAACGGGGTAACTTGACCCAGTGGGTGGGAACTAAAAAAACTGAAGGACCAGAGGTAGAAGGAACAGAAGGCATTGAACCATAATGGCTAGAAGGGCTATGAGGGACTGTGTGCCCAGACCAGGATCAGAGGGATGAGTACAACAAGGACCAGGAGCAGCAGACTAAAGCAGACCAGGAGAGCAATGGAGAGAAGGACCAGTGCCAGGAGGACCAATAACACAGACATCAGATCAAGAAGGACCAAAGGGCAAAGGGCTAGAAGTAAAAGGACCAGGACCAGGAAGACCACAATCAAAAAGGATCACACCAGCACGATCTGGAGACCTTAGATTAGATTGACCAGGGAGTTATAAAGGACAAGAAAGTCTAGGTCCAGTGGGACCAGGATCAGACGTTCCAGGAGTGTCAGACTCAGGGGATCCTAAACCAGAGTGACAAGAACAACATGAACCAAGGTGATCCCTAGGAACTAAGAGGACCAGTGCCAGAGGGATGAGGAAGGCCAGATTCAATAGGACCATTACCCGGAGGACCATCATAGAGGGGCCCATGGTCGGATGGACAAGAACAATGTAGAATAGGCAAGCCAGGAGACCAGGGAGAGTAGGAGTAGGATGGGGCAGGAGTACTGGAGACAAGGAGGACCAGGGAGAGCAAGGCCAGTGAAACATGCCTCAGAAGACCTGATACATGAAGGCCAGACAAAGCAGTACCAAAACTAAGACCAGGACTACATGGGCCAAGGAGACCAGTAGCAGAAGGATTAAGAACAGACAAACAAGAGGGCTGGATAAACCAGGGGAGTTGTACCAAGAGGACTGATGGACGTGAATCAGGGTGAGGAGGATGAAAAGGTCCAGGACCTGAAGTCTGTGAAACAGGATAACAAGATCCAAATGACTAGGGGCAGAAGTACATGGGAATGACAACCAGTGAAACCTGGAAGTATAGGGCCAGGAAGTTCTTAGACTAGCATGAACCAGAGTTCAAGGAACATATGAACTAGGAAAGACAGGGATGATCTGTGACAGGACCAGTTTTTGCGGAGCCAAGCTAGCAAGGAGGATGAGGGTCAGGAGGATCAGGACCATACTGAAGAGAACTAAGAAGATCAGGACAGGATACTAGGATAAGCATTACAGGGATTAAGAAGACCGAGTCGGGCAGTATCAAGGGCACTTGGAGGACTAGAGCATGAGGACTAGGTAAACTAAAAGGATCATGACAAGGCTGGAAACAGGGCTAAGAGAGTCATGAAGATCAGGAGACCAGGACACGGATTACCACATGGGGCAGAACAATCATTACAAGTAGAAGGACCAGTTTGAGGAGTATCTGAGGTAAGAAGGGCAACCAGCATCTGATAGACCAACTGGAATGGACAGTGGTGGGCTGGAGGAGGACTATGACCAAAGTGACCAGACTCAGGAGGACCCGAACAAGGAGAACCTGTACCAAGAGGAAATGGGTCAATGGCAGCAGTACCAGCAGGACTAATTGGACAAGGAACAGATCCAGGAGAACAAGGACAACCCAAACCAGGAGGACAAAGACTAAGAGTGCCAGAACATGAGAAGAAACATGAACCATGACATGTAGTACCAGGGCTTGGAGGTAGACGTGAGGAAAACCAGGACAAGGTGATGATGACCAAATGGACCACAAAGAAACAGGGCCAGATGGGCCAAGATTGGGGGAACTAGACAGAGCCATGATGGCCCTAAGGCAAAATTGGTGATAAGTACAATTGGGCAAGAAGGACTCAGAGGACCAGGCCCGAGGTGGACAAGACTAAGATAGCAGGTGGGGGAGGTCCAGAAAAACTAGATCCAGGAGAACCCAATCTTAAGGGAACAGGACCAAGAGGGTAAGGGACAACGGCCACAGAATATAAAGAAGGATAAGGACTATGAAAAACAAGAATAGCATTGCCCTGGCCAGGAGTGCGAGACAGCTGAGACCAGGGACACATTCAGCCAGAGTCAGACAGAAAAGTCCTAAGAGGACCAGGAAACAAAGGGCTAAGGGGACCAGGAAGATCAGGGCAAAGAAGTCCTTTAGTACCAGGACCTGTCAGGACTGAGCAGACTTCTGGTAAGGTGCCATCCTTAGCCCCTACCTACAAGATTAAAAGGTTTCAATCTGTGCTTCGTTCCTCCATTAGTTGGAGTCAAAGGGTTGCCAAAGTTCTACACTGTCCAGAATAGCCAGAACACAACCAACATGAGAGCGCACATTGAAAGGTTAGCGTTCTAGTGTATCAATCCTTCCTACCCACTTTCAGCCATTTCGTGTGCGAGCATATTGATTGCTGCGCACTTCAACTGTGGAATTTCCTGAGGTGGATGTCTTCTTCAGTAGCTCGTCAATACCACTCTTAGAAGGTCAGGAGAGTTATCAGTCATTTCTTCCCGACTTTTCAAGCACTGAATTCCGTCTCAGTGAAGTTCGAGACTTCATTCAGGTACCATTTCTCCTATCGTCTTTTCCCAGAGCTCCGTTTTCTGGTGTTCTGCTCTGGAGCCAGGTAAGCGTTTTGTCCTTATTGGTTTGTTCGCATTCACTGCGATAATGCCCGCATTTTTCCTGCACTCGTGAAACTCGGCAATTCAGAGTCAGAGTTATACTTGGGGTTTGTGTAGGCGCTTAAAGGGGTAGCGCCTTTCTAAAAAGACATTCAGAGACTTTTCTAATTCTGGAGTTATTCGATTTTGGTGCCAGAGAGTATTTATGTTTTTTCACATACCTAAAGACTCCACTTGCATGTGCAACTAATCAGTTCTTTGGACTCACTAGCTCCTTACTGCGTAGAGCTGCTGAGACTGTTCTTTTCTCCTAATTCAGTCAGGACTTGGTCTTCAAGTAGACAGACATCTATATATATTTACTTATCTCCGTTTACCGTGAAGCCAGCTTACGAGTTGGAGAACCTGCAAAAAAGAGAAAGAAAGCACAAGACTGTTAATTTTGCTGGTTATTTCAAAACTCTGCTCAATCTAGAGTTCTTCAAAATAGTTTCATATCCAGCACACAGAGAGGCCAAAATCCACACACATTCAGGTAAAGCTTAGTCTTGGGGAACACCTTGAATTACCTGGTAGTTAGAACTGTTGTTACCATCTGTATATTGTTTCAGGTGAACCCACTCTTTTTTGAAGAATAGCAGTGAAGACACCAGTGAGGCAGTCTCTCTTGTTTGTTTTCCCATTCCCCTTCCCCCCTTATCTCTGAGTCCAGAGTCCTCTGGGTAAGAGGTATAGGGGAGTTGGAAAATTTTCTTCGTAGAACATCTTCAGTCGTTTGCTCCCACGGAATCGGGAATTCCATGTACTGCTTCTTGACAGATTGAAGTGCCTTCAATTACCTTCCGTCCGGGCGTAATGGCTGAGGGTTTTGATGTTAAGACCCTGGCCTCTAGCTTAGAGGGGTTGCAGAAGCAATTAAGTGAGACTAGAGAGGAGGTGAGAAAGTCAAATCAGGAGGCTAGTTATTTACGTCAGAGGATAGATGTACTCACTGTTAGTCCCAGTCCCAATTTTGGGGGACAAAAGCCACAAACTTTCACTCCTTCACCTTCTTCCTCTGAATTAACTACTCAAGTAGTTCATGCCATGTCTCCAACCACACCTTTGGTCCCCCCAGAGAGATTTCAGGGCGATCCACATAAGGCACCGGTCTTTATTACACAGTGTTCCTTACATTTTTTGTGTAAGTCCATTATATTTAAGGAAGACCAATCTAAAGTGGCGTTCATGCTGTCTTATCTGAGTAGAGATGCTGCGGCATTATCCATACCATTGGTTTCTACTAATGATCCAGTTTTATATAATTTTGAAGAGTTTAAAGCTGAATTTTTGTGAATCTTTGATCGAAGAACCATCTCACAGACCAGAGATAATGAGTTTCTGGATTTGAAACAAGGAAACAGAGAGTTGGTGGCTTACTTGGCACAATTTAATACATTGATAGTGGAAACCAATTGGCCAGAGGCTAAGAGGGCAGCCATTTTTATAGGGGTCTGAAAGATGAGCTGAAAGATGGACTGGCTCAGATTCCTTAAAGAACAACAGATGTGCCTGAGTTAATAGATCTTGTTCTTCAAATTAATCAGCGACAATCTGAAAGACAAAGTGAACGTCGGAAAGAAACAAGGTAAATCCCACCCAGATTTGATCGGATTCGAACTGAAGGAGTCGAGACTAATGAGGGAGTTACTAATGAAGAACCCATGCAAATTGGCACAGTCCGAGGTCCCCTTAGCAAAGAGGAAAGAGAAAAAAGACTTTTGGGCAAGCTGTGTATGTATTTTGGTGGGTCGGGCCATTTTGTAAAGGAATGCCCTAAAAAGCCAAAGACCAATCAGTGGATAAAAAACAAGCTCCACCAGAAGACGGTTTTGCTCTGGTCAGAGCTGCTAAGGAGACAACTCCAAATCCTCAATTATTGGCAAATACCTTGCAATCTTCTGCCCCTCATTTAGTCATTTCCCATCAGATATCCTTTGGAGACGCTAGGATGGAAGAAGTTGCTGTCATGATTGACTCTGGGGCAACTGGAAATTTTTGTGACATTCAGTTTGCTAAGACTGTGGTTTTTCAGTTTGTGAAAAAGCTGAAACTAGAACCAGTTCAGCAGTGGATGGTACCAACATTTCCTCTGGTCCAATTGCTTTTGATACTGAAGTGATAACTGTGTTGGGCCCAGTAGAACATCGAAGTTACATAAGTTTTAATTTAATTGAGGCCCCACAGTTTCAGTTAATTCTCGGGTTGCCCTGGCTCACAGAACATGACCCACGAATTGACTGGGCAAAACGATCTGTAGAATTGAGTTCAGATTATTGTTTGGAACACTGTTTTCATCCAAATCCTAAAGAGAAAGAGCCGTCTCTGTCATCTTGCCTGGCAAATCAAACCCAGATGATCTGTACAGTGGAAGTTCCAGAAAAACCAGAAGAGTATCAAGACTTGAAATCGGTGTTCAATGAAAGAGAAGCTCAGAAACTCCCTCCCCATCGAGTATACGACTGCAAAAATGATTTGGGGCCGGGACCGTCTTTACCATGTAGTCGTATCTATGCCCTATCGGAGTCAGAGAACCAGCATTTAAAGGAATATCTGGATCAGAATGTATCCAGTGGGTTTATTCAACCGTCAAAGTCCCCTGTCTCCTCTCCTCTTTTTTTATCCCTAAGAAGGATGGAAGTATGAGGACTTGTATTGATTATCGAGCATTAAACCTAGTCACAAAGAAAAATCGATACCCGCTACCACTCATTTCTGAACTTCTGGATCCAGTTAGGGATGCTGATATTTTTACCAAATTGGATTTGAGAGGGGCCTACCATCTGGTTCGCATGGTAGAAGGAGATGAGTGGAAGACGGTGTTTCGAACGAGGTTCGGTCTATTCGAATACCAAGTCATGCCTATTGGCTTGTGCAACGCCCCGGCTGCCTTTCAGCACTTTGTGAATGACATTCTTCAAGAGTTCTTGAATTGTTTTGCAGTTGTTCATATTGACAACATTCTCATTTTTTCCAAGAGTTTTGAAGAACATATTCATCATGTACGAGTCATACTGGAACATTTATTGGAAACCCAGTTGTTTGTCAAGTTAGAAAAATGTGTTTTTCATTCCACCAGGGTAGACTTTTTGAGTTTTATACTCTCTCCAGAAGGAATTTCCATGGATGACACCAAACTGAAGGCAATCAAGGATTGGCCAGCTCTTAAATCCGTCAAGGAAATACAAAGCTTTTTGGGCTTTGCCAATTTCTATAGGCGATTCATTCAAACTTTTTCAGAAAAAGTGAGCCCCATCACGCGTTTGCTCATTAAGAATTAAAATTTTGTTTGGGGAAAAGAAACTGAGGAAGCCTTTCAACTATTAAAAGAAACCTTCATCACTGCTCCGATTCTGCAACATCCTGATCTGAATGAACCTTTCTATGTGGAAGTAGATGCATCAAATTTAGCCATTGGAGGAATCCTTTCGCAACGACAGAAGAACACCGGTCAACTTCATCTGGTCGCTTATCATTCTCGGAAATTATCGGCTGCTGAGGTCAATTATTCCATCACCGATAAGAAATTATTAGCAGTTAAAGATGCGTTTCAAGAGTGGCGACATTATTTGTTAGGGGCAAAACATGTACTCGCAGTCTTTACGGATCACCGTAATTTGCAGTTCCTGAAATCAGCCCTAACTCTTACACCAAGACAACTAAGGTGGTCAATCTTTTTTGCAGATTATGATTTTGTCCTAACCTTCAAGCCCGGAGCAGCTAATGGAAAGGCCAACGCTCTTTCGCGTTTTAATGTTGGAGGAGAGCCGGAAGTCAAGATTGAGAGTTATATCATTCCTAAAGAAAAGATCGTGGCTACCTCAGTGGATGACGAATTGGGAGACAGGATCAGAGAAGAACTCCGGAAAGGAGATTTTGAGAATTGGAAGTTGGAAGGGCCTGGTCGAGAGATCAAGGATGGGAAACCATTCTTTCAAGGAAAGCTTTTTGTACCAGGTGAAGATCTAAGAAAAGAGGTTATTCATTTGTTTAATGATCATCAATTGGCCAGGCACAAGGGAGTAACAAAGACTCTTGAACTTTTGAAGCAAACTTTTGATCGGCCCGGCATGGACACTCAGGTGAGGCAGTATGTTGCCACTTGTGAACACTGTATTAAGGGCAAGAGTGTTAGACAGTCACCTCAAGGTCTCCTCATGCCATTGCATGTTGCCCCTTATCCATGGCATACTGTATCCATGGATTTCATTGTAGATCTGCCATCCAGTCAGGGAAATTCAGTAATTTGGGTGGTGGTCGACCAATTTACAAAGATGAGTCATTTTGTTCCTCTAAAAAATCTTCCTAATGCTTCTCAATTGGCCACCTTGTTTATTCAACACATTGTAAAGTTGCATGGGATACCTAATGTGGTAATTTCGGACCGTGATCCGCAGTTTGTGTCCTGTTTTTGGAGATCATTTTTGAAAGGATTAGGGGTTGACTCTCGTCTGTCCAGCAGTTATCTACCAGAGACGGGTGGACAAACGGAGAGAGTGAATCAGGATCTTGAGCTGTATCTAGGTTTGTATTTGATGGAACAAGAGGGTGAGTGGCCTTCCTTACTTAGTACAGCGGAGATTGCGTATAACAACTCTGTTCATTCAGCCACTGGTTATTCACCTTTCTTTTTGAATTCTGGCAGACATCCCAATATGTTAATTGGAAGGGTAGATGTTGAGGTTCCTGCAGCTGGGAAAGTCATTCAGAATTTGCAAAAGGCTTATCGACTAACCTCAGCAAATCTTACCAATGCTAAGGAAGCTTACAAGAAACAGGCTGACAAGAGTCGAAGAGATGGTCCAACCTTTGAGCTGGAGATCAGGTTTGGATTTCAACTCGTCATATGCGACTGAGTGGGAATCGAAAGTTTCAACCAAGATTTGTAGGTCCTTATCCAGTAGTAGGGATGGTGAATGCAGTGAGTGTCAGAGTAGAGCTTCCTAGTAAACTAAAGATCCATCCTACTTTCCATGTCTCGTTGATTACACAAAATCCTCCAAATCTCAGACAAGTTCTTCCTCCTGCTCCCATCCAGGTTCAATCTGAAGACAAGTTTGAAGTAAAAAGAATCTTAGATTTCAAGAGGAAGGGAGGTAGATTATTATTTTATTTGGTGGATTGGAAAGGGTTTGGTCCAGAAGAAAGATCCTGGGAACCTAGCTACAATGCTCATGCCCCAGGATTAGTGTAAGAATTTCACAAGACACATCCACAGAAGCCTAGAGAGGGGTTTTGGTGGGGGGTACTGTCAGGACTGAGCAGACTTCTGGTAAAGTGCTGTCCTTAACCCCTACCTACAAGATTAAAAGGTTCCAATCGGTGCTTCGTTCCTCCATTAGTTGGAGTCAAAGGGTTGCCAAAGTTCTACACTGTCAAGAATAGCCAGAACACAAACAACATGAGAGCTCGCATTGACAGGTTTGCGTTCTAGTGTATCAATCCTTCCTACGCGCTTTCAGCCATTCCGTGCGCGAGCATATTGAATGCTGCGCACTTCAACTGTGGAATTTCCTGAGGCGGACGTCTTCCTCAGTAGCTCGTCAAGACCACTCTTAGAAGGCCAGGAGAGTTACCAGTCATTTCTTCCAGACTTTTCAAGCACTGAATTCCGTATCGCTTCGCGAGTAGGATGTTCAGTGAAGTTCAGGACTTCATTCAGGTACCATTTCTCCTATCGTCTTTTCCCGGAGCTCCGTTTTCTGGTGTTCAGCTCTGGAGCCGGGTAAGCATTTTGGCCTTATTGGTTTGTTCGCATTCACCGCGATAATGTCCTCATTTTCCATGCACTTGTGAAACTCCGCAATTCAGAGTCAGAGTTATACTTGGGGGTTTGTGTTTGTGTAGGCGCTTAACGGGGCAGCGTCTTTCCAAAAAGACATTCAGAGACTTTTCTAATTCTGAAGTCATCCGATTTAGGTGCCATAGAGTATTTTTGTTTTTTCACATACCTAAAGACTCCACTTGCATGTGCAACTAATCAGCTCTTTGGACTCACTAACTCCTAACTGCGCAGAGCTGCTGAGATTGTTCTTTTCTCCTAATTCAGTCAGGACCTGGTCTTCAAGTAGATAGAAATATATATATATATATATATATATATATATATATATATATATATATATATATATATATATATATATATATATATATATATATATATATATATTCAATGAAAAAACCATAGGTTATAGGCCATATATAGTTAGAAATTAGCATTTACAAAACCTTATTTTACTCGCATAAAACCATTGAAATTCCATATATAGTTAGCTAACTATAAGCGCTAACTATATATCGCGCACCCGCAATCCACTGCTGATGATGTCACATATTACATCATTCATGACATGGTCAGTGACATCACTGATGACATCACTGATGACATCTCAAATGACATCACTGATGACAACTCAAATGATATCAATGATGACATCTCAAATGACATCACTGATGACAACTCAAATGACATCACTGATGACATCTCATTTGTCATCACTGATCACATCACTCATGTGATAATACAATGAACCTCTTCAGACTCTAATATAACCTTACATACACTCAGTATAAACAGACACTCACAGACTGTCACTCATCCATGGACTTACTCACACACCTAGTCAGTCATGCAAAGAATCAATCACACCTCCATTTCCTCAACTATACAGTTATACACATCTTACTTATTCAAACATATAATAACACATATTTACTCTCTTATATAATCCCTGATACAAGCTCACAGTGATCGATACAGCCACTCACACATTCACTGGCTCTTATGTTCAGTTATTTATATATCTCAACTCTCACATGTATTGTGTTTTACATACGTACTTACTTGCACATGTAGCAATGAGAAATCCATTCACTCACCAACACACCCATGCACAGTCAACCGCTCATATAGCTGTTTCCACATGCACTCTTGAACTCATACTCCTAGTGAATCAACTGCTTACACATCTATGCACAGAGTCACGCACCTCCCAGCCACCCACACACACACTCAGCCTCCCATTCAAATATTTGGGCAACCAATCAATAACCCATATGGCTACTCTTATAGCTACTGATCAACACATGCAGCAGCTTACACAACAACAAACATACTGATGCACGAATTAAGACAGTTTAGTCACTAACCCATGTACTCAGTGAGACACATTTAATCACTCACTCATACAGTCAGTCATGCACCTACTAAATTCTTCATCCAGACACTTATACATCCACTCATTCTTCAATATGTGAAACATATTTTAACTTTACAGAAACATACAGTCACTGGATGTTGTAATCAGTGATGTCATCAGTGATGTCACTGACCATGTCATGAATGATGTAATATGTGACATCATCAGCAGTGGATTGCGGGTGCGCGATATATAGTTAGCGCTTATAGTTAGCTAACTATATATGGAATTTCAATGGTTTTATGCGAGTAAAATAAGGTTTTGTAAATGCTAATTCCTAACTATATATGGCCTATAACCTATGGTTTTTTCATTGAATTTTCAAGGTTTTGTAAATGCAAATTCCTAACTATATATCCACTATAACCTATGGTTTTTTCTGTGAATTTCATTGTTTTTTTAATAGCAAATATGAAAAGCTTTAAAATGTCAAGTACGTGATAGATAAAAACATTTTCGTATTTATGCACGCTGATGTGCTTTGAACGCTGCCCCCCCCCCCCTCCCCTCTTTTGCCTTTGTTAGTACTCTCTCTTTGCAGATACAGAAGGGTAGTTAACGCAGGCCTTTACCCCCGTTGTAATCCGTCGTACCTCCTTGTCTCTCCATTTGATTGATTGTTGTCCAAGCATTTACTGTTTTAGAATTGGTTCTCTTTGGATCATTCTCTATTTACAAACAAGCACAAAGTCGCAATACTCTGTTTAGTCTTTGCAGATAGTGAAAAATCGTGTAAAAAAATAAAAGTAATCGAGCAAAATCAGTAGGCCACTAATTGGATCTCTTTTTGACCTCGCTAAAATAGAAATATTAGGAACAACCCTTCTTGAGAAATACGAAAATAGTGAGATGAACTGAGCTCCACACCATGAGGGCTGCAAGACAGCTCGGCTCCATCACCCATCCCGCACAAAATAATGACAAACCCTATGCAAATATTAAAAATATAGACAACACACCAGCAAAGAAATAGGGTAAAACATTTTATTAAAAAACTATTTACATAACGTTGGTTTATAAGATGATGTCAGTAGTGGACCGATGTGTGAATAGATCGAAAACAGCACAAGGCTCCAAGATCCGGATAGCAAGCTCCTGGATGTTGGGTGCCATAGTTTAGAGTTCTGAATTTCAGCCTTTTTCAATGCCTGTGCTTTGTTGAATCAAAATGGCGGCTTGACACAAAGCTGACTCAAGCGTTGTTACTGATGCTATGCAGACCAAAACTGGTTTTCAGTTTGTACATTTTTCTAGATTTTTCAATCCAAGTTTGGTTGACTTTGTAGAACGATGGCTTCAGATTTTCAACATACGGTGTGGTGGCGCTGACTGGGAGGGGGCGCTTCGCTCCTGCCCCCTCCCCAAGTAAGATTTTCATACGTGAAAGTACGTTAATGGTTTTGGTCCCCGAGATGCTTCGATGTCACTACCATTCTCAAATAGCATAAGTTCTGGATGTTGGGTGCCATAGTTAAGAGTTCTGAGCAGCGCTTGTAACACTGTCTGAAGCTTATTTCCTCCTACTGCAGCTTCACTATTCTCAAAGTAAGTGAGTGTCGTTTGTGGACCTGACTGCATTAGAAAACAATATGATATGTTACCTTCCTAAACAGCTTGACGGAGGCCCCTGAGGGGCGCTGTGATGGCCATGGACTCGGAGAAGACGCTTGGCTCCGACACCCTCCCCAAGTCTTATAGCACTGGTGTAGCCTGAGATCGCCCCCGACATAGGCGGCCGGCTCCCGGGGTCCGGCGGTACTTTTTGCCTTTTGATGACTCTTCAATTCTGGACCTTGTCCCACAATCCGTTTGACCTGAAGACAAGCTGTAGTGAGGCGCCCCTTTATCGTTTTAGTTGCCATTCCGCCCGCTTTTGCTACACTGTGCCTCTTCCGCCATTCAGCTGTTTTCCGCCCGCTCTTGCGACTACAGCGTCTCGCTCACCATGTAGTTGAGATGCGCCCGCTCTAGCGGTGCAGCGATAGGCGGCTGCCACAGGACTCTCAAAATGGCGGCCGGCTCTTCGGTTTTGGGCCTGGTCCACTGAAATGGCCCTGGGACACCTTGGAACTCGGACGCTTGTCTGCTAGGGCTTGGATCCCATTCTCGAAAAGCGTCCCCTCAGCCGTGAAGATTCTACAAAAGTCTTGGGGGCCTCCGACTCCCGCAGGCTTCTGGTGGGGAGCGGCTGCCATGATTGCTCGTGGAATGGCCACGACGGAGCTACGAGATGGTAGTGGTCTCATGCTGACGCCAGCTTTAGTCTGAAACATCCAGAAACACTGTAGACTACCAATTCGATCAGTTCCGGTAGCGCCCCAACATGACCCGGAAGAGAAGAACTTGCCCTCCCCTCTTTGACTGATGGTTCTTGTTGCCTGTCCCCTCTGTTGTCATTTAACAGAACTTTTTGGACTGCTGAAAGGGGTTGTGTTCTGAACGCTGGTTGGTGGAGACATTTAGACTATATTCTTGACCTACGTTGTCGCGTAATGCGTTTTATGACACGCCGCGTTAGCGCACCCGGAAGTGATCCGAGGCGCGGCGCGCAGCGCGTAACGTAAGCATAACAGGTCATGTGACTTGTTAATAAAACTTTTCATTGGTTCATTTTACTTTTGTTAATTTAATGATGAAAAGCTTGGTCATATGACCTAAAAATTACGCTTTTTATTATTTTCGAACAATATTTTTTTTTCAAACATATGTTATAATATTCCAGGCTAATGTACTTTCCCGGAAAATTTACAACTGTCTGGCAAGTAAAATATATTCCTTTTTCGAGAAAAAGGGCGTTTCTTCCTTCCATGACGGAGCCGTTGAGTAAAAGAGATTCGGCCTGCTGTCTTAGTCGCCGATACGCCTGATTATCAGATTCTTATCGATCACTTTATGTTGCAGACATGAAAAACACAACTGCCCTTGACCATTTATCTTTACTGCGTTCCTACATATTATACCTTTTATCCGTCATGTAATTGGACTGCTTTATTTCACTTGCCTTTTACTGATTCGAAAACAGTCACTAAAAGTAAAAACTTTACAAATGAAAATACTACTACCGTGTTTTGTTTTAAAAACCTTTATTGTGAAAATGTCAGTATACAAATACGGGCCTATAACCACGTGGGCCGGCCACGGAGCAAACTCAAATCGTATATGATGAGGAGACATTTACACTGTAGAAGAACGTAACGAGCGGGCCATTAGGTGACAAGAACAAAGGTGTCTAACAGTTGCGGTATCGGTGGACGTACATTTTGTAATTAAAATACGACAGGGCCACTTACAATAACATTTTCTAGATATACATTTGCGGGCAAAGAGTTACGAGTCCCATTTATACCGGCGCCATTTTGGGCGAGGCCGGGCAGGTCCAAGATATAGTCAAAATGTCTCCACCAACCATCGGCCAGACCAGAACCCCTTTCGGCCCTTTATGTTACAAGATGATGTCTTCCATTCAGAAAATATTGGTGGCAGCATTTTGAAAGGAAACAGAAACAGCCGTTCTCCTAGTGAGTTTCACATTGTTACATTTAGGAAGAATGTTGAAGAGTAGTATGTGGAAAATCTGAAGCCATTTTTCTACAAACTCTCAATCAGACTTGGATGGAAAAAAAAACCTG
Source organism: Lissotriton vulgaris (assembly GCF_964263255.1). NCBI lineage: Eukaryota > Metazoa > Chordata > Amphibia > Caudata > Salamandridae > Lissotriton > Lissotriton vulgaris. The sequence goes on along the minus strand of NC_141691.1, from coordinate 838,497,964 downwards.
AAGAATGTACAAACTGAAAACCAATTTTTGTCTGTATAGCACCAACAGTAACGCTTGAGTCAGCTTTGTGTCAAGCCGCCATTTTCATTCAATCAATAGCGTCCCCCTGCACACATTCAGGGACCTGGTCGTGTCTTCAGATGAAACGCATTGTAGGAAAAGAAGCAGAAAGGAAAAGGAAAAAAGTTCCGCCGGACCTAGTGAAGCTGCAGCAGGTGCAAATAAGCTTCAGACAGTCTTACAAGCACTGCTCAGAACTCTCAACTGAGGCACTCAACATCCAGGACTTGCCATTCGGATCTTGGCGCCTTGTATTTTTGTTTTGTTTTTGATGGAAGGGAAAGAACAAAAAACAGACATTGAAAAAGGCTCAACAGTGCAGGGCGCCTTGTGCTGGTTCCGACCTATTCACACATCGGTCCGCTACTGACATCACCTCATAAACCAACGGGGCACCCCACGCCGACTTTCGGCGCAGCATTGTAGGATGGACACACCAGTGCGGCAATTTGATGGATACCACCTCGGTGCCATCCAGATCTCGGCGCGTTCATTCATTCAATAGCGTCCCCCTGCACACATTCAGGGACCTGGTCGTGTCTTCAGAAGAAACGCATTGTAGGAAAAGAAGCAGAAAGGAAAAAGCAACAAGTTCCGCCGGACCTAGTGAAGCTGCAGCAGGTGCAAATAAGCTTCAGACAGTTCTACAAGCACTGCTCAGAAATCTCAACTGAGGCACTCAACATCCAGGACTTGCCATTCGGATCTTGGCGCCTTGTGCTGGTTCCGACCTATTCACACATCAGTCCACTACTGACATCACCTCATAAGCCAACGGGGCACCCCACGCCGACTTCCGGCGCAGCATTGTAGGATGGCCACACCAGTGCAGCCACTTGCTGGACACCACCTCGGTGCCATCCGGATCTCAGCGCGTTCGAGTCACTGTGCCGGAAGAGTGACCGGAACTCAGCTGAACACGCCGTCTTTCGGCGCAGCATTGTAGGATGGCCACACCAGTACGGCAATTTGCTGGACACCACCTCGGCGCCATCCGGATCTCGGCGCGTTCGAGTCACTGTACCGCAACAGTGACCGCAATTCAGCTGGACACGCCGTCTTTCGGCGCAGCATTGTAGGATGGCCACACCAGTGCGGCAATTTGCTGGACACCACCTCGGTGCCATCCGGATCTCGGCGCGTTGTGCTGCCTTCGGCCTATTCGCACATCGGTCCGCTACTGACGCCGCCTCACGTGCCAACGGATTTTCTACGCTTTTTGTAGCCCTATGTCGCATAACAGGTCATGTGACTTGTTTATAAAACTTTTCATTGGTTCATTTTACTTTTGGTTTCCTAAAGATGGAAGGCTTGGTCATATGACCTAAAAATAACATTTTTCATTGGTTTAGAACATTTTTTTTTCCCAAACGATGAAAGCCCCACCTTGTTTCTGGATCATTCAGACTGAAGCTGGCGTCAGCATGAGAGCACCACCATCTCGTGGCTCCGTCGTGGTCATTCCGCGAGCAATCATGGCAGCCGCTCCCCACCGAAAGCCTGCGGGAGTCGGGAGCCCCCAAGACTTTTATACAATCTTCACGGCTGAGGGGACGCTTTTCGAGAATGGAGCCCAAGCCCTAGCAGGCAAGCATCCGACTTCCAAGGTGTCCCAGGGCCATTTCAGTGGACCAGGCCCAAAACCGAAGAGCCGTCCGCCATTTTAAGAGTCATGTGGCAGCCGCCTATCGCTGCACCGCAAGAGTGGGAACAACTCAACTACATGGTGAGCGAGACGCTGTAGTCGCAAGAGCGGGCGGTAAACAGCTGAATGGCCGCCACCTGGGGAGGCCCGTTCACGCCGCCTCCCCCCCCCCCCCCCCGGGCCGCCGCACGCCAATTTTCGGAGCAGCATTGTAGGATACCAAAACCAGTGCGGCAGTTTACTGGACATCACCTGGGTGCCTGTCGTACATGTTGTGTCAGCCATGTGACACTGGACACAGACCGCTACTGACGAGGCCTCCCCCCGCACCACCCGGGACGCCCCACGCTGTTTTTCTGTGCTGCATTGTAGGATCCCTAAACCAGTGCGGCACCCAGGCGACATCACCTGGGTGCCGTCCAGAACTCTGCACGTTGTGCTGCCTTGGGACTATTCGCACAACAGACCGCTACTGACGAGGCCTCCCCCCGCCCCACCCGGGACGCCCCACGCCAATTTTCGGAGCAGCATTGTAGGATCCCTAAACCAGTGCGGCACCCAGGCGACATCACCTGGGTGCCGTCCAGAACTCTGCACGTTGTGCTGCCTTGGGACTATTCGCACAAAAGACAGCTTCTAACCATTGTTGCTTTTTGTGTTAATAAATGTTTAAATGTTTTTAGTTTTTGTTCTGTTCATTATCGTTAAAAGTTAATAAAGTTTTATAACCTTACTTTGTTGGAGTGTTATCTATTTTTTGAAAAACGGGTGAATGGGGCCTTGAATCGGGTTATTGTCATGTGTGGGCTTTGGAAGTGTGCTGCTGCAGGATCGGACATTTCAAACTCAAATGCACGTTCTTTTTCTTACCTTTCCGAAGCATGGAGCGCAATAGCAGGCAGAGAAAGGGTGATGCACGTGTTGAACACTACCTGACCTGGCAAGTTGCTGGCAGTGCCCCCCCGCCCGCTCCTGAAAGAGGGCACACACACACCGCCGCCCCGAGTACTTCAGAAATCTTTAAAAGACCATGCGCTTGTTCATGAGGCTTAAATGGTTTATCACCTCTTCTAGAACCCCTACATCGACCCTCTGACGTTTCATGGAAAAATTACCATGTAACACAATACCAAGCCCTATCAGCTGAAACCCCCAAGGAATCGTGGGGCATATTATCAAGGGGGTTTATCTCCGCTTTTTTGGCTTTAAAAACCATGAAAGCGGAGATAAAATTATTTCCCTATTATCAAGCTGTCGCTAACACCAGTTAGTGACACCTAAAAGGAGATAGCGACCATCTTGGGCCCGGCTTTGCATGTCAGTGATACTTATCACTAATGACATGCAAAGTGGCGTGCCAAGATGTTAGCGACTGGAAACAGTCCCTAACATCGCTACCTTCTATTACCAACTTTTGGAGATATTCGCACTAAGCGCGAATATCTCCAAAAGCTAACACCTGCCCTGAGCAGTTCTTAGCCATGTTATCCAATGGGAGGTGGATAACATGGCTAAGAGCATTAGGTCGATAATACATGAATATCGCTGACTTTTCTGCGATAATAGCAAGGTTTATCTGCGATAAAAATCGCCGATGTGCGGCGATAATTTTTGTCTCTAAACAAGTTATAGACAAAAATTATCGCTAGTTGTTAGTAATATGCCCCCGGGTTTTTGCTTGCAGAAATCGGGAGGCGGGAGACTAGCACTGAAATCAGTACTCACACGCCTGAATCAGGAGAATTGGCATGTCTGAATTCTCTACAGCTGGGGCCATAAACTACATCCGCAGGGGTAGGTGATAGCCTGGGACCAGCCTGGCATCTAAAATGGCTGCCGTGCACGACAAAATTGTGGCATTCGAAAAAAGGCAAGATGGCGCAGCCGCTGGAAGAGATATATCAACATATATCAGCCTCCTCAGCCACCCTCAGGAAACATAGGGGATTAGGATATGTCTCCCGCACCCCCTTATACCTAGTACTTTAATTAACGAAGCACAAAATGGCGAATTCCCGTTTCGCTACCAGTTTGCGGCCCAGTTCGCGGCCCGTGAAGCGCTTCTACCGTGAAAAATCATTTTTTTTTTATTTTCCCCACGGGACCCTTTAATAACCCCAACAACATTCCTAGGGGGTCAAGAGGGGGATACCTTGCCCCCTTTCATTAAATTCCCCCTTAGTTTTTCACCTTTTCTTCTCTCTCGATCCTACCGAGAGACAAGATGGCGGCCGCTCCGGACTGTCACGCAGCAAAAAAAAAAAAAAAGCTCACGCACAGCCGCTGGAAGAGATGTATCAACATATATCAGCCTCCTCACCCACCCTCAGGAAACATAGGGGATTAGGATACGTCTCCCGTACCCACTTATAACTAGTAATTTAATTTACGAAGCACAAAATGGCGAATTCCCGTTTCGCTACCAGTTCGCGGCCGCGCTTCTACCGTGAAAAATCATTTTTTTTTTATTTTCCCCACGGGACCCTTTAATAACCCCAACAACATTCCTAGGAGGTCAAGAGGGGGATACCTTGCCCCCTTTCCTTAAATTCCCCCTTCGTTTTCCACCTCTTCTTCTCTCTCGATCCTACCGAGAGACAAGATGGCGTCCGCTCCGGACTGTTTAGAATGTTGACAGACACCGGAGAGCCAATCAGCTTTCTGCGCGCAAAGTTCCGATAAGCGAAAAGTAAGCGGACCGGATCGCTGCCCAGAGCGCTGTTACAGATATATATCTTGGTTTGAACGTTAATTTCTCAAAAACTACTGGAGCACATATATTGAGACCTAGCAAAGGCACATCGGGCTAACAGTCCCTACAATTTTGCCAAGTTTCGTGCAAATCCATTCAGCCGTTCGAGCTAAAAGTGAGTCCAACCGCCCTATGGAAAACTCAATGCAAAAAACGCGTTTTGGGACCCCCCTTTTTTCTCAGCCCCCCCTTGACGAAACCCCACCAAATTTTCAGGAGCTGCTCAGAAACAAAATGTGCCATTTTCCTGAAAATTTCAGCCGATTCCATCCACAAACGCCAAAGTTATTAGACATAGAATTTTCAAAAGTCCCATAGGGAAAAAATTCTAACTATATATACCTACTGGCGAACGCCAGTAGGTAATATATATATATATATATATTTACCTCCGTTCCCCGTGAAGCCAGCTTCCCAGTTGGAGAACCTGCAAAAAGAGAAAGAAAGCACACGACTGTTAATATTGCTGGTTATTTCAAAACTCTGCTCAATCTAGAGTTATTCAGAATAGTTTCATATCCAGCACAGAGAGAGGCTAAAATCCACACACATTCAGGTAAAGATTAGTCTTAGGGAACACCTTGAATTGCCTGGTAATTAGAACTGTTGTAACCATCTGTTTATTGTTTTAGATGACCCCACTCTATTCTGAAGAATACCAGTGAAGACACAGGTGCGGCAGTCTCTCTTGTTTGTTTTCCCATTCTCCTTTCCACCTCATCTCTTAGTCCAGAGTCCTCTGGGTTAGAAGTGTAGGGGAGCTGGGAAATTTTCTTTGTAGAACATCTTCAGTCGTTCGCTCCCACGGAATCAGGAATTCCAGGTACTGCTTCTTGACAGGACCAGGTTGAGGAGTGAAAAGAGGACCAGGGACATCTGGAGAACAGGATGGTCACAGCGTAGAGGTCCAGGTCACAGGGAACAGGTTGTCCAGGACCAGGAGGACCATATAAAGGAAGACCATGATAAGTTTGTGTAGCAGCACAAGGACAAGCAGCAGGAAGACTGTGGCCAAGAGGATCAGGACCAGATCCATGGAGATAAGATCAAGGCAAATAGGATTGCAGACCAGAATAAGCAAGGAAGACGAGGAAGTCAGTACCAAGAATACCAGGGGGACCATGACCATAAGAACAGGGCCCAGAGTACCAAGTGGAGCAGAAAGTCCAGGACCGGGGAGTAGGAGGAACAGGGTGAGGAAGATCAGGAGGGCCAGAGCAGCCAGAGATAGAAAGACTAATGGGACTGGACCTGGATGTCCAAAAGGACCAACATGACAAGGATCAGAAGGGTGAAAACAAAGGGACCAGAACCAAGAGGGCACAGACCAATGGGTGCAGTGCCAGAAGGACCATGAGGACAAGGCACAGGACCAGCAGAACAAGGATGATCCAGTGCAGGAAGACAAGAGGTAAGAGAGAAGAGGCGAGATAGACTGAAAGAGCCAGCAGGACCAGGAACTGATGTACTGGAAATCAGATGAGCAGGGTGGATCAGAAGTAATAGGTTAAATGGCTGCGAGTCAAGTGGATCAGGAAATAAAAGAGAGAGCCAGGAGAAGGGGGCCGGAAAGCACCATGATGGCCAGAAGACCAGAACCAAAAGAATTAGGCATGCAAAGACCCATATAAGGTGGACCAGAAATAAAATGATCAAGTCTAGTGGGCACAAAACCCGGAAGAGAACATGGACTATAAGGACCATGAATAAGAAGACCATGTCTAGGAGTGAAAGTAGGACGACTAGGAGAAAATACCCTGAAGAATAAAGAGGAGAGAGCCAGGCGACCAAGTCAACAGGAAAAGAGCTAAGAGGACCAGGATAATGAGGACAAGTGATACCACAACCAAGGAGGAAAGTAAGATCAATTCACAGAGACCCTTAGTATCAGGACCTGGCATACCAGGACATGCAGGACCAGGATGAGGAAGGACTTCAAGCACTAGCACAATAGGGGGGCGATGGAGGCTCCAGATAGATAATATCAGATGAACCCCAGATCTTTGCTTTGATGTTCCGTGTGTGTATGTGAGGTGGGTATGTAGCAAGGGGCAGACTTACTACGACATCATGCAATGCAAGGCAGCAAGACAACTTGCTGTCCTGCGTTGCATGACAAGGAGAGAGCAGAAATGTGCCATATCTACTAAGATGTGATGTATTTCTGCTCTCTCCCTGCAGAAAGGTACATGGGTGTCTGCATTACAAGTAGGATTGTTTTTGTGCGGAATGGGCACCACCCTGTACAAATACAATCCTTTGAGACATTTCCTTCTTTCTATGTGTGCTGTAGATTTCAGCATGCATCAAAAGGAGCAATACAGATATTTTCGTGTGTTATGCCTCACTTGGGAAAACATACAATTTTGATGCAATCCCAGGCTTACTCACCTAAGTAAATCTGGGACTCTATTAATGTCCATACGTGGCTCAACGAGAACGCCCATGCCCCATCCATGGAACGCCTTCTCAACACAGGGTAACACAAGGCAGAGATTTGCACTGCACAGCGAACTCAGTATTTACTCAGCTGAGCAGAGCCACTCAAGGTGGCTTTGCATGGCTTAGTAACTCAAATTTAAGGGCTGTGCTGCCTTGTGTTGCCTTGCCCGATGCAAGGGCAACACAAGCCCTTAGTACATCTTCCCCACAAGTGCATAGTAGTAAGACTCATTGTGTGATGAAAGTCTTAATATGTGGATTAGTGGGATGCCTTTTGAATGATGTGATGGAACGTAGATATCGTTTCCCTACAGACAGAGAGTGCATTGACTGCATCTCTGTGGATAGAGGGCGGAGACCAAGAACTGAAGTGAGGGACAATAGAGAAAAGTCAACAACCAATAAGATCTGTCAGGTCCTTTTTAGCAAGGGGCTGCTGATTTAGTTCTTTGTAGGAGAGTAGGATCTGCTTCTTATGGTTACCCCTACTTTTTGCTGATGTTTCACTGTTTTTCGACTTTAGTCTGGCTGGAGCCCTGCTATCCAGGACCCCAGCCTAGCTGCTTCCTCTCTAAATTGATTGCAAGTACTTTAGGTACACTCTAGTTTGGTTACTGGGGTACCCTTATGAGTCCATAGTATATAGTACCTTAGGTACCTAGGGCATAGTTACCCCAGAGGCCTACCAGGGGCTGCAGCATGAATTATGCCACCCCTGGGAAGCCTTCCAAAATGACACCACAGGACTGCTACTGCAGCCGGGGTAAGGTGGTGCATGCACCCCATACTTAGATATAGGTTACCTATATCTAGCTTAAATCACTACACATATAAACCTATCAGTCACCCCTATGGCAGGCCTTATCAATTCTGAAGGCAGGGTGCTGGGTTTTGTGTGAGAGGGTGCCAATGCACGAGCAGGGCCCCTCTGCAGCCTTCGGAATCTATTCTCTGGGGCTGTTCTGTGATGCAGCCAGACCATATACTCTTAACTGCATTATAACCTCGCGGTAAATGCTAACTTTGGAATGGCTACACAGAAACATGTCGTGTTTGCTGTCAAACACTTTGGAATCATACCCCCCCCCCGCCAATCCTGGCGGCAGGGATGTGATTCCACCCTTCTAGAGGGAGAGACATGTCCACACCCATACACGCGGTACCAGTTTAAAAGAGCCCTAGCATCACAAAATGGATGCCACAGACACAAGTCTGGCCTCCTTCTGCTGGATGAAACTGCCGACAGAGAGGCCTGGACAGTAGGTTTCCTGTCACAGGGAGGTGTAACCGGCTGGGGAGGCCTGGACAATAGGTTTCCTGTCACAGGGAGGTGTAACCACCTCCCAGACAGGCTTTATTGTAGTGGGGCTGGGTGGGTGCACTCCAAGAGTGCTTTGAAGTCTGCACTGGGGGCACATTTGGTGTCCATGTGCATAGCCCAGTTCAAACCAACCAGTTGCAGTGGCTACTAGCCCCTGCTCTGGTGTGAAACTGGACAAAGAAAATGGGTGTAGCCACCCCTCTTTCCAAACCCTCCCATAGGTGGGTCCCCAGAGTATGTCCAACCCCTTCCTTGGGTATAAGAAAGGAACCCCTGGCTACAGGACTTTAGATTACACCTGGACGAAATTCTGATACTGAATCTGGGAACTTAGACAATCTGCACGACGCTGGATGACTGAAGAATCTCCCTTGAAGTAAAGGAGTTACTCCTCTGCTTGGCAGGCACCAAAGACGCATCTGACCGTTTTGCATCTCCAAAACTCCCTCCGGACTCTGAAGTTTTTGCAGCACAGGAGGTAGATTTCCAGACTTCCCCGACGTTGACCTGAGTCCCCAGCAAAGCTGAGACCCATAGCCTTCGTGGGCAACATGGAACTGGAACCCCTGGACCCTGGGCACATTTGCAAGTACATTAGCTTCTCAATGTTTTTGAGGCTGTGCATTGGGTTACTTGTAGCCCATACCCTAAGCACCTTTTCCACCAAATATTGCTGGCCTACATTCCACGAGTGTTCAGAGAGCTGGCTCTTTGTGTTTTTGCTTGAGGTACCTTCGCAATCTCTGGTCTGTTGACTGGTGGGTCGCTGAGAAGGCAACTTTGAATTTCATTGGGTTTCTCTGGTTGCTCCAGACATGCCCTGACTCTCCACCACTTGGTGAGTCCCTCGGACCTTTCTGGTCCGCACCTAAGCATCTTTTCTCTTTCTGCGTGGGTTGTTGTTGCCAAGGCTTGTTGGGTCCAATCCTGTCACTGACACCGCAGCACTTGACATCCTTTAGGGTACAGCTCAAATCCAGCTCCTGGTTGTCGTTGACGCCTCCTGGTCCTCGTGGCTGCAAAGTCAAGCTTCACCTCTTCAACCTGAAAATACCCGACATCTGTGGGCATTCGTCTATCGTGACCCTGGTCACTGGCAAGTGACCCAGATTCTGTCCCCTCTGCTTTCAGGTTCCTCACATCTTTGATCCAGGCTTGGATCACACCGGACACTCCTCTTCTTGACGGCAGCAGCACTTTGCAGCAGATCGCCACTGAAATCAACGACGATTCCCGACACCAAAAGACACCTATGCACCCGGCTTCCCTGGGTGAGGTAACTCGAGTACTCTGGTGCTCCCGTGGATGTTCACCCTAGAACCCGTCAAGTCTAAAGGAGTTTGCTCAAACTCCTCTCCTAAGTGCCCTTATCTTTAAATTTCCAACAGCGACTTTTCCCATAGAAGCTAACGGGGATTCTCGGCTGTGTTCTCACACTGCACGTGACCCCCGTGGGTCCCCTGTGTTACTACCTTGGGTGGTTCCTTGTGGTTTCAGCGATTCTACAGGCTCTAGGCCTTGTGTCTAGTCAAGTTGTGGTTCTTATACCACTTTCTTAATATATAGTTTGGTTCGCCCCTAGGGCCTAACATATATTGTGCTAATTTACTGTGATATATTAAGTGTAACGTATGTGCTTTGACCTCTAGCCTCATAAAGAGACTAGTAGGGTGTGTTTAGAATAAATTCCTATATTTTAAACAAGCTGCTTTACATTCCTTCAAGACTGAGCCTGAAGGCTGCTCTCCATAGCTACCACTAGGATAGCTTTCAAATAAGGTTGTCTTTAACCTATCACCTCTAAGGGGTTGTTTGGACTGGTGCAAGGTGCCCACTATAACTAGTGGACAGCATATGCCAGGCCAACTTCTCACATTCTTCCTGAGTGGCGACATTGAGCAAATGGTAAAAGTAAGCGGTAGGTAATAGGTTTTTGTTGTTAAAGTTTCAAAGCAGGGCTGCCCTTTCATCTCTGCCTAATGACTACTCAGAAAGGCTGATGACTGCCAGGTGCTGAGATCTTATGCTTCATTGTATCCCTATTTTGGATACTTCTGCTTGAAGCCAGTGCTATTGCTGACGCTGTGAGAGACATCACCTAGCACAAAGGCTGTATCTGAGCGACAGCCAGAAAATTATGTTTGAAAGGGAAAGACCCCAAATCAGTTCAGAAACGTCAATAGTGGTTCCACATTACCTGTCTGAAAAATGTGTATACAAATGGAAATGTGACATGATCAATCAGTAGATCACAAGAATGAAGGTGACAAAATGTCTCTGTTTATTCACTGTCTTATTTCTCACAATGTTTGTGAGAAAAAACAAAAAACCCTGAATAGTAAACACATATTTACTAATGACCCAGCGGGACACTAACCTGTGGACAATTATCACTAATACACACACATTCGGACCCATTAAACCATTCTCACTTACAATATTCGGTCGATGAAACCTCACTGGAGATCAATTTTTAAAGTTTTTCTATATGTCCGATTTGCCTACAAATGTAAGCATATTTATTCACTAAGCCTTTTCTTACACCTGGATCTATTTTAGTTGATTAGAATTGATGATTTAATTGAGTAGTATTTACCTGGTTTATTCATTAAATGCAAAACCAGAGGGGATGAACGACGGAGTGTTGAACATTACCAGCACTCACCCCCAGTCAAGTGATCTAGGTTTAATCCATCATCCTTCTTTAGCTCACTCCGCCTCCCCAGTTCAGACATGGCCATATGCAAATCAGTCTGACCCTGTGACTCATGGGAACAGTCCAGCCCGAACTGCCAAGCCATGTCTTCCCTGGACTGCAAACAAGCATCCTGCTACCGGTTTCTGGCTAATCAGCCGTCATCAGCCAGGCTAGCTTGAATCCAGTGGCAAAGTGAGCAAGGGACCCACGTCTGGGCATACCCTGCCAACTTAAGGCGAACAAAGCAAAACCAAAGGGGATGATGGACGGAGCGCTGAAACTTTCCAGACACCCCCCAGTCACAATATGAGTAATTTATTACGATAATATATGAGATGATTTATCCAGCAAGTTGTTTACGTGCAAATCCTTGCTCCATCTATCCCCTCTCTTTTGGCATTTATGCCATCAACAACTATCCATACCCAAATCAAATGCCAACCTTAGCATGTCACCATTCCCTTCTCTATCATATCCATTTCTATTTAATCTTTTCCTTTCATGTTCTTCATTTTCTTATGTAATTCTCAGCTTAATTCTTCAAGTCTAAGTTCTTCGTATTTCCTTTTCTTTCCCTGTTTATTTACGTTATATTTTCTTCTCCTTTTTACACATTTGCACAAGATTATTATTACCAAACTTATCATAGTTACTCCAAGTATAAGTAGTATTACTTTAGCTACAACTCCTTTACGAATATTAGCAAACCATGATCCTATTGATGTTAGACTATTCGTTAATTTCTTCCATACACTATTAACTTTCAGTGGTTTTATTTCTTCTTCCAAATTTGTAATATTCTTAATGTATTTCCCAATTTCTATACTTTTGTCAGGTATGTAAGTACAACAATGTTGTGCTTTCAGCATTTTACAGACTCCACCCACTTTTACCAATAGAATATCAAGGGCAAGTTAATTTTGCAAAACCAATGATCTGATTGCAACTAACGCGGTATTGATCATTAGAAACCCTCCAGCAGTATCAGTTGATAAGAAATCAACTACTGTGGATAATTAATAGATTCTTCTTGTATCTAGAATTACTCCCACTGAAGGTATCAGTGCACTAAATATATCTCCTACTATTTTTCTCAAAACTAGCTCTTTTACTACATATTAGTTCATTATTGTTTTTAGTTGCTTCCAGTGATTCTTTTCACATGGTAAACTTTAGAAAATACTATTACAAAATAGCAATTCCCATACCATCTTTCAGTTAGCTTAAAATAAGCTTTTTTTCCCACATTTGTACTAGATTCCAGGAAATACTGGATCCGTTCCTCCTTTTAGTCCCCATCCCCCAATAATCAAGAAAGTGTGTTCACATTCACTGGAACCAATAAATACATTGTTATAGTCCGTTTTAAACCTGTGGAGACAAATCTTCCCTTTCTTTTCGAAATCTAGTGCCATTGCAGGCTGAGCCTTGCCAGGTGAATAAACTTTTGCTTTTTCCGCCTAAGATGGGATTTTAGTTTTCTTTTCATTGGCCTTCTTCTGGAAATCTTGTCTCCTTTCTTCTACTAAATTCAAAAATATATTTTCTTCTTCTTTTAGTGAACATGTTAAATTATGCTTGTGAGCTTCTGCTATATCTATTGCATTTTGCGCAAAAAACAATTCTCCTATAAACTGTGCAGCTAATCTATTGAGCACTGGATTCATATTCTTTCTAAACAAACTTCTGAAAATATCACATCTAGGTTTGAATAATAATACTGCAATTTTCCTGTTTTATAGAACAGACTTGTGAATACACTACTGGTGAGTATTGATTTAGATTCCGTGTAAATTTCCTGATTCATGCCCTTATAAAGGTGCAATTCACATTGCCCTTATATAGTCATAGAAACCCAGTCCTTATTTAGGCATAGACCATGCTACCCAAATATAGGCCTTGCTACTTACATCCGTTCATCTACGTCACGATGAGTTCTAGGAAAACTAGACTCTTAAGCCACTGGGACTTTCCCCTTGCTTGAATATTGATTTCCCCAAGATCTCATTTATTATGCATGAACATCTATTCCTTAGGGGTTCATTCATGAGGTTCATATGCCCGACTTTAATTCAAAACTGACATTCCTAAACACCTTCAAGGTATCAATATAACTTCACTTGCTGTGACAAGGCACGGTGCGGTTCGACTACCTACTTGCAGGACTCGGCTCGCCACAGCAAGTCCTGAAGGAAGTCATCTCCCCAACTGATGCACTGACCATCCTCCTCGCCGAGAATCCAGCTCCAGTGTTTCTGACTCCCCTTGCGGGCTGTTAGAGAATCGAGTCCTGGGAAAGAGATACCAAACTCTCTCATTCTAAGGTATGGTGCTGATTAGAACCTAGAGAAACCTTTGGTAACTCTTGGCATAACTAAAGACAGCACCTATTTCTTCCCTCATACTAGACTTAGGTTAGGTACACTGGGGTAGGATTATTTTAGAAGCACCAGTTGAGTATTTTAGCCTGTGTTATTTATGTATGTATTTTTATATATGTCATAGCTATGGACCATGCTATTACAGTATTATTTTATATTACTGTTAACGCTGTACGCATTATACTTCACATTCTGTCTTACAATTGTAGCAGTTCATATCTTTTGCATGAGAAAGAAGACTGTTCAATAAACCCTTTTTATTGAAACACCAGTCTCTCTATTTCTGTGCAAACTCTGTAGAAATGAACCATGCATGACTCACTGAGTGAAACGGTTATCTATTGTTTTCACGACTCTGAAGATATTGTTCCGACTCTAAGGGAAACAAAGTTGTCATATTTATGCGGTTGTCAGAGACTAATCCCTTCTTGTTCATTCATGAAAATTCCTAGTGTCCTCTGAGTTAGCTGGCACACACAAGTAATTAAGTTTAATGTACTCGATAGAGACATACTGACCGTAATCCTATGTCAAATCTATAGTGTATATTATTCCAATGCGCAGAGCCTAGTAGGGATATAGGAACTATACTACACTACATGATATGCGATAGGTTAATGGTAGATGGTGGTAGGTGATACCTTCTGCTACTGAAGCTTGTAATTGTATACATACATAGCAACCACTATCCTCCATAGTGTCTACATATTCAAATAATAGCTTTGTGAAAACATTTAAATCTGTGTTATTATCTGTTACTATATGATGTGTTTCTAACACATCTGATGCTTCTAGTTCTACTCTATTTCCTTTCATGTTAGCTAGTCTTCCATCTGTAACTGTAGTATTTTTCTTTTCTATACTCATCAAATATGTATTGCTATTGTTAATCCTAGCCATACTATAATCACTAATAGGATACTACATATACATATTCTACAACATTTCTTTAAACAATTTCATTTTGGTCTTTCAGCAACTCTTTTTTTAGCCATTTTAAGAAAATCACTCTTTCAGAAAATGTTTACTTCTCTTAATTCATCTTCAAGGAGGTCTCACCACTCCCTCACTTTGATCTGCAATTATTTCTTCATCACTGTCTTCATTTAAATTTAAATTTTCAAGGTCTTCGAGAATAATGTAAGTCCATTTAGGTCCTTTGAATTTCTTGTTCAATGTTCTTAGTCTCTGACTCCTTCGCTTGGGTTTCTCGTTCTGTCCTGATTGACTTGATCAGGTTCTTCATCAATAGTCTTTAGGTGATACCTCAATCTTTTAACATATCTGGGCCAATTATCACCTTTTCTAACTCTTTTGGGTTGCACTGTATTTTCACTTTCTTCATCACTTTCTAGTATTCTTTTATTTGTATTTTGTTGGGGCACAACTTGGTTTTCTTCGTCTCCTGAATCCCTCTCTGGTTGAACGAATTCAGGACTTTTTGAAGTACTACCCTTCACCTGAACATGTTCTGCCTTATCTAAGTGACCCTGTGCAGTGTCTTCTTTAACTTGTTCTTCTCCCTGTTCTTGTTTCCCCATTCTTTTCTGGTTCTGCTCATGTTTTTCTTCTTCAGATCTGTGAAAATATTTGCTAAACTCAGTCTGTGTGTATTTTTCTATCCCTATCTATTCCTGCTCGGAATCTTCACAATCTCGTATTCTGTTTCCTGAACTTGATCTTCTGTATTTATTTGGTCCTCACTAGCCCCTAGCTTCTCTGTTTTCGTTCTGCTCCTTGTTCTTATTTATGCACCCGGTAAGTCGATTGCTGGAGCCCAATCCTCCTGACTGGTGCATGTTTTTTCTTGATCAGCTACTTCAAAGTTTGTTATTCTAGGCTCTTCAGCTGCACAAACTTCTGCACCTTCAACTTCGATTTCTTGTTGTTGAATTCCCTCATCAAGAGCTTGTACTCTTTTTCTATGGCTGGCATGCTGGCATCCTGTTAGGCAATCCTGCACATGTCACTGCTGTCGCTGTAACCAGTATGACCTGTTTTGGGGTACTCCACCTGAGGGCTAGACACGTCTCTCGGCTGTGATTCTTCACTACCACCCAGTCACCTGAATTTAGATCATGTGCTTGATCCAGCTGCCTGGCCTCTGCGTCTTCTCCAACCTGGTGAGAGACAGAACACACTAGGTCAGCCAATCTTTTAAAATAGTCCAATACCAGATCATCATTTAAGCTTAACAATCTGTGTCCAGGTATGAACGCTAGTCTCATTGTTCTTCCCATGAGTACTTCATGGGGGGACTCAACCCAGCATTTCTGTCTGGATTGTTTCTGAGTCCCATCAGAACAAGAGGCAATGCATCTGGCCAACACAGTAATGTGGATGGACACCCCTTTGCCAATCTTGATTTTATTGTGTCATTTAATTGTTTCACTATACCAGAAGCCTCTGGGCGGTAAGCACAGTTCAACTTTTGTTCAATCTTGAATGCTTCACAGATCAATTGAATGATTTCATTATTAAAGTGAGAACCTCTATCTGATTCCACCGTTACTGGAAAACCAAAACGTGGAATAAGCTCCCTCAACAACAATTTTGCAACTGTTATACTGTCATTTATCCTGGTCGGGTATGCTTCCACCTATTGTGAGAACAAACACACTATAAAATACAAAAGAACCCAGGGGTCTAGAGTCACAACAATTCTATGCTCTCTAAAGACTGTATTTCTCAATTCTGTCTATATAGTACAAAAGTGAATAATATACCAGTCCTTATTAGTTGTGTACAAACCAACGCAGAAGACCACTAGCAACGGTAGGTGAGACCCAAGATCCAGATAATGGATTACCATCAAAGTTCTTGTTAGTGACCTAATTTTATCATCTGGCCATCCACAGTACAGGGCTGGAGCGTCTCTAGATCATTTGAGACTAATTCCAGTACCGTCTGGTAGGACTGGGGTCAGACCCACAGTCACATGTCGACCATGCGTGGGATCACTAAATGGAAAAAGTGCAGTGCAAAATGTGAAGATGTGAAAAAGTGATATTAAAAAGAATAGTATACTTGATAAATGCTGTAAAGGTTGCTGTGCCTATGAATACCAGAACTTCCTGGTCAGGTAATAAAGTCAGCATAGGCATGTAACAGGACTCACCTCTCCGTCGTTGCCCGAACTGAATCTGAGGTTTGGGGGAGGCGATGCCTTAGAGAAGTGTCCGGTTATTTGTAGAAAAAGGAGTTGCCAATTATCCTATTAGCACTCGTTTCTGTTCTTTTGCGTGTGGAAGGGGCTCGGTTAGTGTCAGCCAATCGGATACTTAAAAGACTGGGCTTCGCGTTTTTCCGTGAGATATCCCGAAGGCTCATTAGCTATGATTTATGTTGTTATCTCATCAAGCTATGTGTGCCTAGCGGTTTTGTCAGGTGAAAGCAGCGATGCGTTGAAAGATCGCAATCGCTTAAACCGGGACTGGAAGCGGTGTATTGCTGCTCCTTCTGTGTGAATACAATGCGTCTTCTCGCGAGAGGTGGCTACTCCTGCGAGACCTCCTTAGAACTACAGAAAACCGGGGACTGTAGTTCGTACTATTCTTCCTTCAGTTCCGAAATTATCGGCATGAGAAAGACAAGATTTAAACGCTGTAAGACAGCGTATTACCATAAAAGCTGTTGCATTCTAGTTGGAAATTATTTTAAAATAACCTGGCCATAAAAATAGAAATGGCGTAATGTAATTAGAGTACCCGTATTTCGAGATTAGTAGCCAGGTATATCGCCAGCCATAGATGTTATATTTATTTCTTTGGCTGTATAGGCATCAATGGGACAGCTAAACCTATTGACACATATTAGTTTAATTGGGATAGTGTATTTACGACTCTAGTGATAGTCAATGATGTAGTCAATGGAGCGAGTCTGAACGAGATCGACCAGACCGAACAAAACAAAACAAAAGCAGTCTCAATTTATTGGATCTGTGGGGATGTTTGTACATCCCTTGTACAAAGGAAACAAAGTCTCTCTAAAAGGAAACAAAGTCTCTCAAATAGAGTGTGAACACCCGGTGCAAGGTCTAGATTGGTACAGGATATTTTAACTCTTCTCCTGATACATTACATCATAAGTACAGATATGGCAGCTAATAACAACCGTGAGGCACTACTAGAAGTCGGCGTAGTAAAACCACCTCTAGACCGACTAACACTGGTGACAACCTATAACACGAAATCTAACCAGTTACAACGTATAGTGAGACAGAACTGGAAAATCTTAAACTTTGGCAGTGAAAAAATTGAACCTCCTCTATTCTCCTTCAAACGATCTACCAACCTGCGAGATCGGTTGAGACACACACGGCCTAGAGAAGCACCTAAAAGACCCCTTGGTACACTCTGGGATACTGCAGCAGTTATTGGTCATCACCCGTGTGGCAATTGCAATGTTTGCCCACAAACCACAAAAACAACCCAAATTGATATAGGTACTGACCGCCCTTGGATCTTGAAAAATTTTACAAATTGTAACACCTCACATGTAATTTATTTAATTACATGTCCCTGTCATGAAAAATATGTAGGGATGACTACAAGAAAAGTACGCACTAGGATGCTAGAGCACAAAAGCGCTTTTCGTTGTAGGAAGAATGTCTCGAAACTCACAAAACACTTCATCGAACACAATCACAATGAGACTGACTTCTCTTGGATAATCCTGGAGAAGCCCTTCATACCCTCACATATTGGAGATAGATCGCAATTTCTATTTGTTAAAGAACAAAAATGGATTTTTAAATTATCCTCAGATTCTCAAGGTCTAAATGATGATATTCCTTGGACCACGCTATGATCCATTATTCCAGAACATATAGAAAGATCATATCTGTACTTATGATGTAATGTATCAGGAGAAGAGTTAAAATATCCTGTACCAATCTAGACCTTGCACCGGGTGTTCACACTCTATTTGAGAGACTTTGTTTCCTTTTAGAGAGACTTTGTTTCCTTTGTACAAGGGATGTACAAACATCCCCACAGATCCAATAAATTGAGACTGCTTTTGTTTTGTTCGGTCTGGTCGATCTCGTTCAGACTCGCACCATTGACTACATCATTGACTATCACTAGAGTCGTAAATACACTATCCCAATTAAACTAATATGTGCCAATAGGTTTAGCTGTCCCATTGATGCCTATACAGCCAAAGAAATAAATATAACATCTATGGCTGGCGAAATACCTGGCTACTAATCTCGAAATACGGGTACTCTAATTACATTACGCCATTTCTATTTTTATGGCCAGGTTATTTTAAAATAATTTCCAACTAGAATGCGACAGCTTTTATGGTAATACGCTGTCTTACAGCGTTTAAATCTTGTCTTTCTCATGCCGATAATTTCGGAACTGAAGGAAGAATAGTACGAACTACAGTCCCCGGTTTTCTGTAGTTCTAAGGAGGTCTCGCGGGAGTAGCCACCTCTCGCGAGAAGACGCATTGTATTCAAACAGAAGGAGCAGCAATACACCACTTCCAGTCCCGGTTTAAGCGATTGCGATCTTTCAATGCATCGCTGCTTTCACCTGACAAAACCGCTAGGCACACATAGCTTGATGAGATAACAACATAAATCATAGCTAATGAGCCTTCGGGATATCTCGCGGAAAAACGCGAAGCCCAGTCTTTTAAGTATCCGATTGGCTGACACTAACCGAGCCCCTTCCACACGCAAAAGAACAGAAACGAGTGCTAATAGGATAATTGGCAACTCCTTTTTCTACAAATAACCCGACACTTCTCTAAGGCATCGCCTCCCCCAAACCTCAGATTCAGTTCGGGGCAACGACGGAGAGGTGAGTCCTGTTACATGCCTATGCTGACTTTATTACCTGACCAGGAAGTTCTGGTATTCATAGGCACAGCAACCTTTACAGCATTTATCAAGTATACAGTCCAGTTGCTCTAGGGTGAGCAAGGAGGGTTAGAGGTTGCAAAGACTTTACCTCTTAGTTAAGACATTCCTAGGGGACCTTTATAAGATAGAAAAGCACAGTTTTGTTTTTGGATCTGATTTTAGGTTCTCCTCTCTTTTTCTTATTCTTAGAGCGTGGCCTCCCTTACTCTGAGCTTGGTCCAGGTGAGGTGAGGTGCCTTCCCCTATCAAGAAGGGTGAGTAATGGAACCCTTGTAGTCCTTTCATATTAATATCAAGAGGTACATTTCCAATGTAATTATACCACTGTGCAATTTGTGTTTTAGGTGATTGATACACCAGCTCACATGGAGGACTAAAAGAATGTATATCCTTTATATTGTCACTGTTTTGTTAGTCATTAATAAGAGCACATTATCACTTGCAGTAGCAATAATATATAAGAACAGAGGCCCTGATGAATGCCTAGAGAGTGAATCCCCGCCGAGGCAGAAACATGTTGGCCCCTTAACAGTCATTTGTTTATACTGTGATGTTGCACTGTTCTGGTTTTTAATAGAAAGAGACTTACAGACATTAAAGTTTTCTTACTGTAATTCCTCTATTCTTTTTAATATCACTTTTTCACATCTTCACATTTTGCACTGCACTTTTTCCATTTAGTGATCCCACGCATGGTCGACATGTGACTGTGGGTCTGACCCCAGTCCTACCAGACGGTACTGGAATTAGTCTCAAATGATCTAGAGACGCTCCAGCCCTGTACTGTGGATGGCCAGATGATAAAATTAGGTCACTAACAAGAACTTTGATGGTAATCCATTATCTGGATCTTGGGTCTCACCTACCGTTGCTAGTGGTCTTCTGCGTTGGTTTGTACACAACTAATAAGGACTGGTATATTATCCACTTTTGTACTATATAGACAGAATTGAGAAATACAGTCTTTAGAGAGCATAGAATTGTTGTGACTCTAGTCCCATGGGTTCTTTTGTATTTATTAATGTGCAAGGGGACTTGAACCTAGGCAGGTCTTTAAATTCCCTTAGACCCTCCAACCCCTGTTTTGTTTTCATTAGTTTGAGCAGCTGCTGGCTGCGGGTCTTCCTTCATTTAACTACACTAACTAGGTAGTTATCTAATTACGGTTGCCGAATTAGTTGTTGTCTCTGCACCCTTACTCTCCCAGTTCCCCGACACGGTTTTTGGACTAATTCACTTGATCTTGATCTTATCATTATGGCAGAACGTCAGAGACGAACCTTTGATGATTCAGTCTCACAAATTATCCTAGATAACATGCCTAGCATTTTAGAGTCTTTACCCGGTCCGTCCTCGGTTCCCACCGATGATTGGGCCAAAGCCCTTTCATTAAAAAAGTCATATTCACGTACAGCAGTACACGGAATTATAATGGCCGAATATCTCAGAGCTAGTTGTGCCCCACCCGGGTTGATTGTTAGAAATGCCCCAAGACTTTTTCTGACGGACAAGGCATTCCTCAAGGACTGGTCCTTAATAGCTTGGCGTTGTACCAGGGACAGGTTCATTTTAATAATCAGCACCGCCAAGAGGGTAGCTGATGCTATCCTCATAGAAATCCAGGTCCTTGAAGGGCAAATTAGAACCACCATTGCACCAGCAGTGTTCAAAAAACAATAGGAAGAATGCAACAAAAACAACAAAGAATTTAATGATTCCATTCTGAAGTCAAAAGTGGATAAATTCAAAAAAGATTTAGAGAAATTTAAAATGGAGGTCGACTCGTATATCCTTACACCAGCGACTCCTACAAAGCACCTGAATTTAGAAAGAATGGCAGATACTAGGGGTCTAGTTACTCAGGGTCTAGCAATGATTCAGGGAGCGACACAGACACGGCTGGTCCTCCTTTCCATCCAGGTAGAGGGCAAGGTCGCCCAATACGTTTCCAACAACAAAGAGGCCACCAATATCAACAACCATGGTGGCCACCCATGCCATGGGGTCACCCAGGGCCCTACCAATACCCCTTACAACCTCCAGCAGGACCCTTCCCAGGCTACCAAAATTTCAATAGTCCTCCTTTTTTAGGGTTTGGTCAACGCCGTTCAAGAGGCAAAAGAAGAAACAACATACAAACCCAGGTACAATGGGAAGACCAAACGGGACCTCACACAGGGACGCGGAGCCAAACGAGAGGGACTCCCCGTCCTTGACTCGTATTGACCAACCCAGCCTAGTATTCAACCTCAGCAGCATGACCCTCTCAACTTTGGAAGAGGCAGTCTTGAATAAAGGCTTGGGATATGTCTTCACAGACAATGGAGACCCCTTCAAACTTCAGGTGGAACTACATAACTTCTTTCGCAAACTGCGTTTGCATTATTTCTTTAGAGACAAAGAAGCCATGAGTGATGAGACAGTTGACAGAAACACTGGACTTAGGATTAAGTCCAATTTTCTCCCTCCCATCCACTCCATACCACCCCAAGTGGCGGTTTTCGAAAGGGCCATGAAGGAGGAAGTAAAGAAACTATGGCACACACCAACCAGAGTGTTCAAAAATCTATCTAACATCGAAGAGAGAGCACTAAAATCTTTGTCACAAGATCCCCTAATTACTATTAAGCCAGCAGACAAAGGGGGCTCAATAGTGGTACAGGACACTTCGGTGTACCGCATAGAATGCCTCCGCCAACTCAACGACAGGAATTCATATGCTCCCCTGGAAGTAGACCCTACTGATAGACTCAAGCATGAGATCAAGATCCTAGTTGAAGAAGCTCTTAATAAAGGTTGGATCACTACACATGAAGCACAGTTTTTGCAAACAGAGAATCCAACAATGCCTTACTTTTACACCCTACCAAAAGTCCAAAAGACACAAAGACCACCACCAGGGCGACCAATAATATCAGGTCAGGGGCCTCTTCTAGAGCCCCTATCGGCATTCGTGGATTTCTTTCTGAGGCCCTTGGTGCAGATGATGCCGACTTATCTTCAGGACACCAAGGATATACTACGAGCTATCCCAGACATTGAATTCAATGTAGAGACTGACGTCCTGGTCTCGCTAGACGTAGAGTCACTCTACACCTCCATCCCGCAGGATGAGACTCTTGATACCATCATGCGGATTCTGGAAGAGGCGAACCTGGAATCTATAGCACCTGTGCCTTTCATTATGTCCTTAGCGAAAATAGCTATGAAAGAGAATTTCTTTAAATTTGAGAACACCATATACTTACAGATCTCAGGCACCAGCATGGGGAGCATTTTTGCTCCCAGCCTGGCGAATCTATACGTCCATGCTTTTGAGCAAGAGTGTGTACTGACTCCTAACAACCCTTTCAAGTCATACATCCACTGGTGGAAACGCTACATAGATGATATCCTCGTCATTTGGCGAGGGGACCAACAATCGATTGTGGCATTCCACCAGTGGTTAAATAATCAGAATCGTTTTCTAAGGTTCACAGTGGAAAGCAACAAAGAAAGAATTTCTTTCCTGGATTTGTCCATTTTCGTTGCCACCACTGGCCTCGAAACTGAGCTCTACAAGAAACCACTGGCCAGAAACTCTTTGCTTTTGTACGGGAGCCAACATCCGAAGTCACTAAGGGACAATTTGCCCTATGGGCAATTTCTACGGGTACGTCGGAATTGCTCCACATCCACTACCTTTCAAAAACACGCCGAGGGCCTATCTAAACAACTTCAGGCACGGCACTATCCCAAGAAGCTGATTTCTCGCTCTTGGAAACGGGCAGCTAATAACCACCGTGAGGCACTACTAGAAGTCGGCGTAGTAAAACCACCTCTAGAACGACTAACACTGGTGACAACCTATAACACGAAATCCAACCAGTTACAACGTATAGTGAGACAGAACTGGAAAATCTTAAACTTTGGCAGTGAAAAAATTGAACCTCCTCTATTCTCCTTCAAAGGATCTACCAACCTGCGAGATCGGTTGATACACACACGGCCTAGAGAAGCACCTAAAAGACCCCTTGGTACACTCTGGGATACTGCAGCAGTTATTGGTCATCACCCGTGTGGCAATTGCACAGTTTGCCCACAAACCACAAAAACAACCCAAATTGATATAGGTACTGACCGCCCTTGGATCTTGAAAAATTTTACAAATTGTAACACCTCACATGTAATTTATTTAATTACATGTCCCTGTCATGAAAAATATGTAGGGATGACTACAAGAAAAGTACGCACTAGGATGCTAGAGCACAAAAGCGCTTTTCGTTGTAGGAAGAATGTCTCGAAACTCACAAAACACTTAATCGAACACAATCACAATGAGACTGACTTCTCTTGGATAATCCTGGAGAAGCCCTTCATACCCTCACATATTGGAGATAGATCGCAATTTCTATTTGTTAAAGAACAAAAATGGATTTTTAAATTATCCTCAGATTCTCAAGGTCTAAATGATGATATTCCTTGGACCACGCTATGATCCATTATTCCAGAACATATAGAAAGACCATATCTGTACTTATGAAGTAATGTATCAGGAGAAGAGTTAAAATGTCCTGTACCAATCTAGACCTTGCACCGGGTGTTCACACTCTATTTGAGAGACTTTGTTTCCTTTTAGAGAGACTTTGTTTCCTTTGTACAAGGGATGTACAAACATCCCCACAGATCCAATAAATTGAGACTGCTTTTGTTTTGTTTTGTTCGGTCTGGTCGATCTCGTTCAGACTCGCACCATTGACTACATCATTGACTATCACTAGAGTCGTAAAAACACTATCCCAATTAAACTAATATGTGTCAATAGGTTTAGCTGTCCCATTGATGCCTATACAGCCAAAGAAATAAATATAACATCTATGGCTGGCGATATACCTGGCTACTACTCTCGAAATACGGGTACTCTAATTACATTACGCCATTTCTATTTTTATGGCCAGGTTATTTTAAAATAATTTCCAACAAGAATGCGACAGCTTTTATGGTAATACGCTGTCTTACAGCGTTTAAATCTTGTCTTTCTCATGCCGATAATTTCGGAACTGAAGGAAGAATAGTACAAACTACAGTCCCCGGTTTTCTGTAGTTCTAAGGAGGTCTCGCGGGAGTAGCCACCTCCCGCGAGAAGACGCATTGTATTCACACAGAAGGAGCAGCAATACACCGCTTCCAGTCCCGGTTTAAGCGATTGCGATCTTTCAACGCATCGCTGCTTTCACCTGACAAAACCGCTAGGCACACATAGCTTGATGAGATAACAACATAAATCATAGCTAATGAGCCTTCGGGATATCTCGCGGAAAAACGCGAAGCCCAGTCTTTTAAGTATCCGATTGGCTGACACTAACCGAGCCCCTTCCACACGCAAAAGAACAGAAACGAGTGCTAATAGGATAATTGGCAACTCCTTTTTCTACAAATAACCGGACACTTCTCAAAGGCATCGCCTCCCCCAAACCTCAGATTCAGTTCGGGGCAACGACGGAGAGGTGAGTCCTGTTACATGCCTATGCTGACTTTATTACCTGACCAGGAAGTTCTGGTATTCATAGGCACAGCAACCTTTACAGCATTTATCAAGTATACAGTCCAGTTGCTCTAGGGTGAGCAAGGAGGGTTAGAGGTTGCAAAGACTTTACCTCTTAGTTGAGACATTCCTAGGGGACCTTTATAAGATAGAAAAGCACAGTTTTGTTTTTGGATCTGATTTTAGGTTCCCCTCTCTTTTTCTTATTCTTAGAGCGTGGCCTCCCTTACTCTGAGCTTGGTCCAGGTGAGGTGAGGTGCCTTCCCCTATCAAGAAGGGTGAGTAATGGAACCCTTTTAGTCCTTTCATATTAATATCAGGTGGTACATTTCCAATGTAATTATACCACTGTGCAATTTGTGTTTTAGGTGATTGATACACCAGCTGACATGGAGGACTAAAAGAATTTATATCCTTTATATTGTCACTGTTTTGTTAGTTCATGAATAAGAGCACATTATCACTTGCAGTAGCAATTATATATACGAAGAGAGGCCCTGATGAATGCCTAGGGAGTGAATCCCCGCCGAGGCAGAAACATGTTGGCCCCTTAACAGTCATTTGTTTATACTGTGATGTTGCACTGTTCTGGTTTTTAATAGACAGAGACTTACAGACATTAAAGTTTTCTTACTGTAATTCCTCTATTCTTTTTAATATCACTTTTTCACATCTTCACATTTTGCACTGCACTTTTTCCATTTAGTGATCCCACGCATGGTCGACATGTGACTGTGGGTCTGACCCCAGTCCTACCAGACGGTACTGGAATTAGTCTCAAATGATCTAGAGACGCTCCAGCCCTGTACTGTGGATGGCCAGATGATAAAATTAGGTCACTAACAAGAACTTTGATGGTAATCCATTATCTGGATCTTGGGTCTCACCTACCGTTGCTAGTGGTCTTCTGCGTTGGTTTGTACACAACTAATAAGGACTGGTATATTATCCACTTTTGTACTATATAGACAGAATTGAGAAATACAGTCTTTAGAGAGCATAGAATTGTTGTGACTCTAGACCCCTGGGTTCTTTTGTATTTTATTAATGTGCAAGGGGACTTGAACCTAGGCAGGTCTTTAAATTCCCTTAGACCCTCCAACCCCTGTTTTGTTTTCAACAACAAACACACTATGACTAGGATGTATTTTAGTCCAATGCATGGTAGTAACTGAATGAAATCAACTTGCAACCTCACAAATGGTCCCTCTACATTTACAATTCTTCCCCAACTGACCACTGTCTTCCTACCTGGGTTATTCTGTTGACAAATTAAGCACCTCTGGCAAATGCTCTCTCCAACAGTCCTAAACCTTGAGTTGTACCAATCCTGCCTAAAAAGTCTGATCTAAGCATCTCTACCTATATGGGTATCTCAATGGTACATTCTTGCTAATTGTGAGAGTAAACAATCTGGCATGACTGGTCTGCAATCTGGATAAATCCAGACACCATTTTCTTCTCTCCTTTGGCATCCTATTTTGATCCACTCTTCCTTTTCACTTACTTCTACCTCATCTTGTAAATTTCTCACTTCATCCCATGTTTCTAGAGCTGAGTTAAGCATAAGTTGGCATCTGATAACTGTAGTTTCAATTTTCTTGTTCTCTGCCATTTTTGTTTTAACACAGTATTGAGCAAACTGGTCAGCATAACGATTACCTGCAGTCACATAGTCATTTCCTGGCTGATGTGCAGCACATTTGACCACAGCTACTTCTTTTGGCAATTGTATTGCTTCTAAAAGCTTTTTCACATATTGTCCATTTTTGATAGGGGTTCCTGAAGAAGTCATGAAATCCCTTTGCATCCAAAGTTGGCCAAAGTCATGCACAGCGCGTAACCATACTGGCTATCAGTGTAGATGGTTACTCTCCAATTATTCCCAATTTTGCAGGCTTTCATTAAAGCAATCAATTCCGCTATTTGTGCAGAACTGACTCCAGGTAAGTAGGATACTTTGACTATTCCAGCCAATGTACAGATAGCATAAGCAGCACTCAACCCTCCTTCCTCATGCCTCATGCACGAGCCATCTACAAATAGTTCATTTTCACGATTAATCAGGAGTTCTTCCTGTATATCTGGGCAAGGTTTTGTACAATATTCTGTTACATCCAGGCAGTCATGATCAACATCATCCCTCACTTCTTCTCCGTACACATCAGGTAATAAAGTAGCTGCATTTAAAACTATACACCTGATTACTGTTACATTTTCTGCTCCTAAAATAGCTCTCTCATGTTTTGTCATTCGACTTGGAGTGAGATACTGAGTTGGAGTTCTGGTCAGAAGAATTTCAACTGAATGAGGGACGTATACCTTAACAGGATGTCCCATCACAATTGGTTCACTTTGTTCAAGACTTTTGCAAGCAGCAGCTATCGCTTTTAAACAACCAGGTAATGCAGAGGCTCCTGGATCCAAAGTAGCAGAAAAATATGCCACTGTACGTCTCATCAAACCATGTCTTTGGGTCAATACTGATAAAGCACAATTATCTCGTTCACAACAAAGCAATGCAAATTCTTTTGTGTAATCTGGCATTCCCAAAACAGGAGCTTCACATAAACATTTTCTTCATTTTACAAAGGCTCCCATGCTTTCATTATCCCATTTTACAGGATCTACAGGATCTTTTTCTCATTTTCTTGTCATTTGTATCAGTGGGTTGGCAAGTAAAGAAAACCATGCAAGCCATTGTCTACAGTATCCTACAGCACCAAGAAACATTCTAATTTCCTTTTGGGTTTGTGTTAACTTCATATGTTTTATTATTTTGATACTTTCAGGTGTCACCCTCCTTGCTCCTCTTTCTAATTGATGTCCCAAATATTTAACTCTATTTTGGCAAAACTGTAGTTTTTTTGGGGACACCTTGGGCCCTCCATCGACCAAATGATTTAACAATGCAATAGAATCTTGAACATAATCTTCTCGTGTTTTTGAGACCACCAATAAATCATCTATGTATTGGACCAACACTGAACTTCTGGGCATTACTAATGTTTCGATGCAGTAAGGATTTGATTAAAGATTGAAGGAATTTCAGTATCCCCTTGAGGAACACGATTCCACACATAGATACGATTTTCATATTTAAATGAAAAGAGGTATTGGCAATCTGGATGTAATGGGATAGAGAATTCGATTACTGCGAACCATCCTGCATTCCATGGTATTTGATACAGAATTACTGCTGAATTTGGCATTACTGGACAACAAGGTACCACTATATCATTTATCTTTCTTAGGTCTTGTACTATGCTATATTTTGCGATAGGTTTCTTAATGCCAATTATGGGTGAATTACAAGGACTGCTCATTATTTCTTTCAAAATGCCTTGTTGAATCATTCGTTCTATTTCTGCGATGACACCTAATTTAATTTTTGGGCTCATTCTATATTGTCTGGTATTTGGGTAAGTAGCACCTTCTTTTACAGTCACTTTCACTGGGTCCACCTCTGCCATCAATCCTACTTCTTTTCCAGTGAAATCCCATACCATTGGATTTACGGTCAATTTTAATTCATCTGGTAGATCATCTTTTGTCATCATGGAGTACATCTCATCTCCCTCTCTTCCTTGTTTTGCTAGCATCAATTTATAGATACTATCTTCATCAGGGGTTTGGATTGTCACACCATCCGGTGTACAATATATAGTACAATTAATCTTGCATAGTAAATCCCTGCCTAACAAATTTACGGGACTGGAATAGCAAACTACGAACTTGTGCATTTCTCTAAAATTTCCTATACACACTTATATGGGTTTTGTAACTGGGGTTCTGATCTGTCTGTTAGAAACTCCAACTACTTGGATGGCTTCGTCTGAGAGGGGCGGGGTTGGGATGTCTGCTGTTCTCACAGTAGAACAGGTAGCACCAGTGTCCAATAAGACAGTAATATCCTTTCCTTCTATCTTTCAGTCAATATATGGACCTGACTGATCTACCGGTAAGGATGCGCCAAGTACACATTCCTCTTCTTCCCTCCTAAGGCACAGTCATAATTCATCCTCTGATGAACTATTATTCTGCAAAAGAAATTGCGAAGTTACTGAATTTGGCTTACCACTTTCTCCTTGAAATCCAGCATCCACACTTTACTTTACTCTGTTCACTACATTTGGCATGGGGCAGATGGTAACTGATTCTGTGGATTTACAACCAGTTGCAGTTTACTCAATATCACTTCATTCTGCTTCTGTGGATTTAAATTTTGATTTGGGCCATTATTAGTTTGAATATTTTTACACTTGTTTTTCCAATGCCCCAATTTTCCGCGCCCATGTTATGTTATGTTATTAAGTCATTTATTGAGCGCACTAACACTGATTAGTTTCTTGGCGCTGACCCATGACAAGGAAACTTCTTCTTTGCTTCTTCTCTACTCAATTCCCCTCTCGGTTTTCCCCCATTATTTTCATTTGGTCCTGATCCTTTATTTTGTTCGTTATTTAATTTGAGTTCTTGTTGTTCTGCCAATTTTACTTGTGCCCAGATTACTTTTTCTTCTAACTTTTTTCGTCTATTATCTGTTTCCTCTCCACAATATTTTGCAAACTTTAAGACTTCATCTATGGGTTTCATTTGCCAGCACAGCATGTGTATTTGGATCATTTGGTAAATCTCTGGCCCCAATCCAGATACAAACCGATACACAAAATGTCCCATACTTTTATCACAAATATTTTCAAATCCACTATACTGCTTGAACACCTGCAACAGACGCTTGGACAGTCTCATTTATTTCTTGTGTGGTTCTATCTATTTTTATGTAATCTGTTTCTTTTGGAGGAATTTTCCCTTCCAAGAAAGTAATCACCTGGTTATATTTCTTCATTATTTCTTCTGAATGTGCACCTGCTTTCTCATCTCTTGGATACTCATCACTAGGCCAATCCACTGTGATTTTACACTCTGTCCATAAATCAGTTGGTACCACTATGTCAAACAGACCATCCAAATCTTTCAACAAACCTTCGAAACTTTCACAAACCTTTCAACTTGTCTGTACCATTCAACTGGCTTTTCTATTAATTTTGGGAAATCATTTGTAAACAATAAAATATCTTGACTAGTCCATGGAACATGTACATACCCCCCTCCGGGTACTTCTCTCATAGGACCCCATATTTCTGGCTTTTTAGGTTCTCTTAATACATATTCTGATGTGGTTTGCCTGTGCTTCCTCCTTCTTCTTAGTCCACCTTGCCTTCCACCTGTCTAATTCCCCCCACTTTTGTAAAATTGTCATCAGTTTTTTAATCTGTAGTTTCCTTAGTGTTTGTCAGTTAATTATGCTTTGTGAGGTTTCTGCAGTACCTTGGATCTCCCTATTTCAATTCCCATCTCCGAAACAAGTTCTGTTAATTTCTCATGAAATATTTTTACATTTCTGGTTATGTTTCTACATATGAATAATAATTCTTCTTCACAGTACATATTTAATCTGTCTGTTCTCACATTTCCAGCTATCATTCTTCTAACTCTATTTTTAATCTATAAATGTCCAAAATCTGGTTGTGGTACTGTTTTATCCACCCCTTGTGCCCATCTTTCTAATTCTTCTGGTGACACTAGGGTAGCACTTCTAGTTCCTGTGGAAGTTTCCATTCTTATTTCCTTTGAACAACTGGGGGTAAATCTTCTTGGAGTCTCATGTATCTGTTCTCTGATTGGTAAGCCCATGAATGATATTACGAACTCACATTCACTAGCTTGATCTTACATTATTATATTCTCTTTTCTTGGCTCCTTTAAAGGAGTTGCCATAACTGGTGGGTTGGAACAGTTTCTTTTATCCCCATATAATGGGACTACAGGACCTATAGTCACTGGTATGGTTAATGCTTCTGGGTGTATACTCAAATGGGTTATTTTCTGTATTAATTCTTCCTTATTTTTATTTATGGCTTCTCTTTCCCTTTCCTGTAATATTCTTTCATTTAATGAATCAAGCAAAACTTGAGGAACTAATGGGGTTTCTAAAGCTGGAGCGCTCAGTATATTTCTATTGGGTCTTTCCTGGTATGGTGTAGGATTCTTGGTTAAAATGTTTTCCATAAACTCATCTTCAGATTTACCACAACCTGTCATATTTCTAGTTTTCCCAGTACATTTGCCTCCAGATTGCTCATCTGGCATTAATACGGGATACAATCCTTCTGTAACCATTGCCTGTCTCCATTGTTTCATCTGATCTTCACACTTTATATGCAACGTTCTAGGATTTTAATAGGTTTATCCTTCTTGAAATAATTTTAAATTCTTTGCCTGAATGACATTTTATTTTTCTCTACGTACATTTTATAAGTTATTCTTTATATGAATTCTTGTCTAGCAAATCCAAATATTTTCTTTCCCGGGGATTTCCTGATTAAGGTTGGATCGTGGCTCCACATACAAATTTCACTTTAAATTAAGTATAATTTGTGTCTTTGTTTACACTCAGTTTCTCCAATCTTATTGCCGTTTTTATTCTTTAATCCAATCAAATTTACTTTGATAAAATTCCTTTTATCCAATACTAGCGCGGCTTTTAGTGTAACATCAGTTTCCACTCCTCACTACTGACCCCTCCTTTACAATCCTTTGTAACTCACACGCCTGCTGTCTCAACCAATCCCAGCACGGCACTTGATGAGGTCCGCGCTACAACTGACCCCTCCTTTACAATTCCTGTCGTGTTACAAAAACCAGCTGATTCGACCAATCCCAGCGCTGCACTTTGTGACGTCAGCGCAACTCCTGCAGCTGACCCTCCCTTCACAAAGGTAAAACAAAAACGTATTTTCTTTTAATCATTCACCAAAATTTTCATTAATAACAACTTAAAAAATTCGCTACTCTTTCGGTTTCACAAAACCAATGGTTAAATTCTTTTACTACGAGTAAAACCTTCTGCTTACTCTTCATGCACTATGATTAAACCCCTTCTGTTTACTTTTCCCATAAGCTCAGAGGAACCTGCTACTCTTTCAGTGTTACCCTTTCTAGGTGATATAACACCAGAATTTCACCAGCAAACTCTTTGCTAACAATCACTCTCACTGTTTCACAAATTAATTTACAAAATCGACAATTAACCTCACAGTAGGGTGATTTCCATTCATCACTTGCTCTACACTTCCCAGGATTTTCCAGACAACATTAAACAATATACAAACGGATTTGTTAATACTTAACTCTATAACTAATAATCACCAAACTCATCAATAGAAACCATACCTCTGCTACCAGCAAACTGATCCAGCGAGACACCAACCTGTGGACAATTATCACTAATAAACACACATTGAGGCCCATAAACCATACTCACTTACAATATCCGGTTGATGAAACCTCGCTGGGGATCAATTTTTAGGGCTTTTCTCTATGTCCGATTTGCCTACAAATTTAAGCCTATTTAATCACAAAGCCGTTTCTTACTCCTGGATCTATTTTAGTTGATTAGAATTGGTGATTTAATTAACCCCTTCGCTGCTAGGCCTTTTCCCCTCCTGTGCTAAGCCTTTATTTGGTGATTTGGGGTAGTGTGCGCTTAGGCGCCTGTAACTTTTTGACCACATAAGGTATCAATGCCAAATTTGCGTCCTTTTCTTCCAACATCATGTGGATTCTAAAGGTGCCCAGGGTTTGTGGATTCCATTGGAGGGGTCCCAGAAATTAAGCAAAATACAGTGAAATTTTAGTTTTTTTTAGTAAAATGGGAAAAACGGGCTGCAAATGAAAGCCTCTGGGTTTCTCCCTGCAAATGTTATCAAAAAAGGGTTTGTGGGGATGAAATCTCCATTTTCTCAGCTTTTAGGGAATTACAGTCTTTTGTCAGAGAGCCAACATTTTTCACACAATGTTGGCATTTTTCTGGGACATAGCCTATTTTTGCTATTTTTAGAGCTTTCAACCTCCTTCCAGTTAATGGTAGAAATGAGTTTGAAAGCAATAATGGATCCTAAAAAGCTATACATTTTCGAAAAGTAGACAACATTCTAAATTCAGAAAGGGGTCATTTGTCCAAATCCATGGAGGTTTCTTTATAGAAACTAACAGTTAAATATTGGAATAATTGAAAATTAGTTGAAACAAACTGCCTTTTGTCTCAACGTTTTCACCTATAACTTCTTGTAATTTTGACAGTTCTTTAAAAGTAATATACTGTTACATCCATTTGACCTTCCCGGTTATGGGGATATATAGGACTTGTAGTTTCACCAAGAACCCGACGAACCCAGAGCCAAAAACTGAGCAGCAACTTGCAATGGTATTTTATTATTTACTGGGTATAGAGCACTTATTCTTTGGAAATGTATACATGGAAAAATAGATATGAAAGACACCTATGTATTTATGAATTGGGTACAAATTGTAGAGTTTAGAAACAGTATATATTTAAACATTTTCAAAATTGGGAATACTCATACTAGCCTGAGAATTATTGGTCATTTTTCAAAAATATTTTCTTTTTACACAATGTCTTTCATTTGGAAGGGAGAAATGCATGAAAACTCAATAGGTAATAACAGTTGATTTACAAATCTGAATTACCCTAAGTCTCCCAATAAAAACGGTACCTCACTTGTGTGGGTCGGCCTTGTGCCTGCGACAGGAAACGGTGCAAAATGCAACGTGGTCACACCTCAATTTTGCAGTTAAAAATTGACCCTTTTATGGTAAAGTGGCTAGCTGTAGTTTTTGCACCCTAGCTCTGCCGGCACCTAGGGAAACCTAGCAAACCTATACATTTGTAAAAACTACACACCCAGGGGAATTCAGGATGGGGTGACTCGACTGCCTCCCACCAGGTTCTGTTACCCAGAAACCCTTGCAAAGCTCAAAAATTGACAAAATAAATGCATTTTCCTCACTTTTCTGTGGTGGAAAGTTCTGGAATCTGCATGGATCAACAAATTTCCACCCACACAACGTTTCCCCAGGTCTCATGAAAAAAATGGTAGCTCACTTGCCTGGGTCTGCCTAGTGCCTGCGACAGGAAACAGCGCAAAACGCAACATGGTTGCACCTCGATTTTGCAGTGAAAACGTGCCCTTTTTCGGCAAAGAGCCTACCTTTTGTTTTTGAACCCTAGCTCTGCCGGCACCTAGGGAAACCTAGCAAACCTATACATTTTTGAAAACTACACACCCAGGGGAATTCAGGATAGGGTGACTCGACTGCCTCCCACCAGGTTCTGCTACCCAGAATCCCTTGCAAATCTCAAAAATTGACAAAAAAATGCATTTTCCTCACATTTCTGTGGTGAAAAGATCTGAAATCTGCGTGGATCAACAAATTTCCACCCCCCCCCAGCGTTCCCCCAGGTCTCCCAAAAAAATGGTACCTCACTTGCCTGGGTCTGCCTAGTGCCTGCAACAGGAAACAGCGCAAAAGGCAACGTGGTTGCACCTCAATTTTGCAGTGAAAATGGACCATTTTTTGGCAAAGAGCCTTTCTTTCTTGTTTGAACCCTAGCTCTGCCGGCACCTAGGGAAGCCTAGCAAACCTATACATTTTTGAAAACTACACA
This sequence comes from Lissotriton vulgaris, assembly GCF_964263255.1. Taxonomy (NCBI): domain Eukaryota; kingdom Metazoa; phylum Chordata; class Amphibia; order Caudata; family Salamandridae; genus Lissotriton; species Lissotriton vulgaris. Next base: position 838,463,734 of record NC_141691.1, on the reverse strand, counting down.
CCCAGGGGAATTCAGAATGGGGTGACTCGACTGCCTCCCACCAGGTTCTGTTACCCAGAGTCCCTTGCAAAGCTAAAAAATTGACAAAATAAATGCATTTTCCTCACTTTTCTGTGGTGGAAAGTTCTGTAATCTGCGTGGAGCAACAAATTTCCACCCACCTAGCATTCCCCCAGGTGTCCCGAAAAAAATGGTACCTCACTTGCCTGAGTCTGCCTAGTGCCTGCGTCAGGAATCAGCGCAAAACGCAACGTGGTCGCACCTCAATTTTGCAGTGAAAATGGACCCTTTTTTGGCAAACAGCCTACCTTTCGTTTTTGAACCCCAGCTCTGCGGGCTCCTAGGGAAACCTAGCAGACCTATACATTTTTTAAATCTACACACCCAGGGGAATTCAGAATGGGGTGACTTGACTGCCTCCCACCAGGTTCTGCTACCCAGAATCCCTTGCAAATCTCAAAAATTGACAAAAAAATGCATTTTCCTCACATTTCTGTGGTGAAAAGATCTGAAATCTGCGTGGATCAACAAATTTCCACCCCCCCCCAGCGTTCCCCCAGGTCTCCCAAAAAAATGGTACCTCACTTGCCTGGGTCTGCCTAGTGCCTGCAACAGGAAACAGCGCAAAAGGCAACGTGGTTGCACCTCAATTTTGCAGTGAAAATGGACCATTTTTTGGCAAAGAGCCTACCTTTTGTTTTTGAACCCTAGCTCTGCCGGCACCTAGGGAAACCTAGCAAACCTATACATTTTTGAAAACTACACACCCAGGGGAAGTCAGGATGGGGTGATTCGACTGCCTCCCAGCAGGTTATGTTACCCAGAATCCCTTGCAAAGCTACATAATTGACAAAAAAACGCATTTTCCTCACATTTCCGTGGTGGAAAGTTCTGGAATCTGCGTGGATCAACAAATTTCTACCCACCCAGCGTTCCCCCAGGTTTTTTGAAAAAAATGGTACCTCACTTGCCTGGGTCTGCCTAGTGCCTGCGACAGGAAACGGCGCAAAACGCAACATGGTTGCACCTCAATTTTGCAGTGAAAATGGGCCCTTTTTCGGCAAAGAGCCTACCTTTCTTTTTTGAACCCTAGCTCTGCCGGCACCTAGGGAAACCTAGCAAACCTATACATTTTTGAAAACTACACACCCAGGGAAATTCTGGATGGGGTGACTCGACTGCCTCCCACCAGGTTCTGTTACCCAGAATCCGTTGCAAAGCTCAAAAATTGACAAAAAAAATGCATTTTTCTCACATTTCTGTGGTGGAAAATTCAGGAATCTGCGTGGAGCAACAAATTTCCACCCACCCAGCGTTCCCCCGGGTGTCCCAAAAAAAATTGTACCTCACTTGCCTGGGTCTGCCTAGTGCCTGCGACAGGAAACAGCGCAAAACGCAACGTGGTCGCACCTCAATTTTGCAGTGAAAACGTGCCCTTTTTTGGCAAAGAGCCTACCTTTCTTTTTTGAACCCTAGCTCTGCCCGCACCTAGGGAAACCTAGCAAACCTATACAATTTTTAAATCTACACACCCAGGGGAATTCAGAATGGGGTGACATGACTGCCTCCCACCAGGTTGTGTTACCCAGAATCCCTTGCAAAGCTAAAACATTGACAAAATAAATGCATTTTCCTCACTTTTCTGTGCTGGAAAGTTCTGGAATCTGTGTGGATCAACCCATTTCTACCCACCCAGCGTTTCCCCAGGTCTCCCGAAAAAAATGGTACCTCACTTGCCTGGGTCTGCCTAGTGCCTGCGACAGGAAACAGAGAAAAACGCAACGTGGTCGCACCTCAATTTTGCAGTGAAAACGTGCCCTTTTTTGGCAAACAGCCTACCTTTCGTTTTTGAACCCCAGCTCTGCGGGCACCTAGGGAAACCTAGCAGACCTATACATTTTTGAAATCTACACACCCAGGGGAATTCAGAATGGGGTGACTTGACTGCCTCCCACCAGGTTCTGTTACCCTGAATCCCTTGCAAAGCTAAAACATTGACAAAATAAATGCATTTTCCTCACTTTTCTGTGGTGGAAAGTTCTGTAATCTGCGTGGATCAACAAATTTCCACCCACCCATCATTCCCCCAGGTTTCTAAAAAAAAATGGTACCTCACTTGCCTGGGTCTGCCTAGTGCCTGCGACAGGAAACGGCGCAAAACGCAACGTGGTCGCACCTCAATTTTGCAGTGAAAATGGACCCTTTTTTGGCAAAGAGCCTTTCTTTCTTGTTTGAACCCTAGCTCTGCCGGCACCTAGGGAAGCCTAGCAAACCTATACATTTTTGAAAACTACACACCCAGGGGAATTCAGAATGGGGTGACTCGACTGCCTCCCATCAGGTTCTGTTACCCAGAGTCCCTTGCAAAGCTAAAAAATTGACAAAATAAATGCATTTTCCTCACTTTTCTGTGGTGGAAAGTTCTGTAATCTGCGTGGAGCAACAAATTTCCACCCACCTAGCATTCCCCCAGGTGTCCCGAAAAAAATGGTACCTCACTTGCCTGAGTCTGCCTAGTGCCTGCGTCAGGAATCAGCGCAAAACGCAACGTGGTCGCACCTCAATTTTGCAGTGAAAATGGACCCTTTTTTGGCAAACAGCCTACCTTTCGTTTTTGAACCCCAGCTCTGCGGGCTCCTAGGGAAACCTAGCAGACCTATACATTTTTGAAATCTACACACCCAGGGGAATTCAGAATGGGGTGACTTGACTGCCTCCCACCAGGTTCTGTTACCCTGAATCCCTTGCAAAGCTAAAACATTGACAAAATAAATGCATTTTCCTCACTTTTCTGTGGTGGAAAGTTCTGTAATCTGCGTGGATCAACAAATTTCCACCCACCCAGCATTCCCCCAGGTTTCTAAAAAAAAATGGTACCTCACTTGCCTGGGTCTGCCTAGTGCCTGCGACAGGAAACGGCGCAAAACGCAACGTGGTCGCACCTCAATTTTGCAGTGAAAATGGACCCTTTTTTGGCAAAGAGCCTTTCTTTCTTGTTTGAACCCTAGCTCTGCCGGCACCTAGGGAAGCCTAGCAAACCTATACATTTTTGAAAACTACACACCCAGGGGAATTCAGAATGGGGTGACTCGACTGCCTCCCACCAGGTTCTGTTACCAAGAGTCCCTTGCAAAGCTAAAAAATTGACAAAAAAAAATGCATTTTTCTCACATTTCTGTGGTGGAAAATTCTGGAATCTGCGTGGAGCAACAAATTTCCACCCACCTAGCATTCCCCCAGGTGTCCCGAAAAAAATGGTACCTCACTTGCCTGAGTCTGCCTAGTGCCTGCGTCAGGAATCAGCGCAAAACGCAACGTGGTCGCACCTCAATTTTGCAGTGAAAATGGACCCTTTTTTGGCAAACAGCCTACCTTTCGTTTTTGAACCCCAGCTCTGCGGGCACCTAGGGAAACCTAGCAGACCTATACATTTTTGAAATCTACACACCCAGGGGAATTCAGAATGGGGTGACTTGACTGCCTCCCACCAGGTTCTGTTACCCTGAATCCCTTGCAAAGCTAAAACATTGACAAAATAAATGCATTTTCCTCACTTTTCTGTGGTGGAAAGTTCTGTAATCTGCGTGGATCAACAAATTTCCACCCACCCATCATTCCCCCAGGTTTCTAAAAAAAAATGGTACCTCACTTGCCTGGGTCTGCCTAGTGCCTGCGACAGGAAACGGCGCAAAACGCAACGTGGTCGCACCTCAATTTTGCAGTGAAAATGGACCCTTTTTTGGCAAAGAGCCTTTCTTTCTTGTTTGAACCCTAGCTCTGCCGGCACCTAGGGAAGCCTAGCAAACCTATACATTTTTGAAAACTACACACCCAGGGGAATTCAGAATGGGGTGACTCGACTGCCTCCCACCAGGTTCTGTTACCCAGAGTCCCTTGCAAAGCTAAAAAGTTGACAAAATAAATGCATTTTCCTCACTTTTCTGTGGTGGAAAGTTCTGTAATCTGCGTGGAGCAACAAATTTCCACCCACCTAGCATTCCCCCAGGTGTCCCGAAAAAAATGGTACCTCACTTGCCTGAGTCTGCCTAGTGCCTGCGTCAGGAATCAGCGCAAAACGCAACGTGGTCGCACCTCAATTTTGCAGTGAAAATGGACCCTTTTTTGGCAAACAGCCTACCTTTCGTTTTTGAACCCCAGCTCTGCGGGCTCCTAGGGAAACCTAGCAGACCTATACATTTTTGAAATCTACACACCCAGGGGAATTCAGAATGGGGTGACTTGACTGCCTCCCACCAGGTTCTGTTACCCTGAATCCCTTGCAAAGCTAAAACATTGACAAAATAAATGCATTTTCCTCACTTTTCTGTGGTGGAAAGTTCTGTAATCTGCGTGGATCAACAAATTTCCACCCACCCAGCATTCCCCCAGGTTTCTAAAAAAAAATGGTACCTCACTTGCCTGGGTCTGCCTAGTGCCTGCGACAGGAAACGGCGCAAAACGCAACGTGGTCGCACCTCAATTTTGCAGTGAAAATGGACCCTTTTTTGGCAAAGAGCCTTTCTTTCTTGTTTGAACCCTAGCTCTGCCGGCACCTAGGGAAGCCTAGCAAACCTATACATTTTTGAAAACTACACACCCAGGGGAATTCAGAATGGGGTGACTCGACTGCCTCCCACCAGGTTCTGTTACCAAGAGTCCCTTGCAAAGCTAAAAAATTGACAAAAAAAATGCATTTTTCTCACATTTCTGTGGTGGAAAATTCTGGAATCTGCGTGGAGCAACAAATTTCCACCCACCTAGCATTCCCCCAGGTGTCCCGAAAAAAATGGTACCTCACTTGCCTGAGTCTGCCTAGTGCCTGCGTCAGGAATCAGCGCAAAACGCAACGTGGTCGCACCTCAATTTTGCAGTGAAAATGGACCCTTTTTTGGCAAACAGCCTACCTTTCGTTTTTGAACCCCAGCTCTGCGGGCTCCTAGGGAAACCTAGCAGACCTATACATTTTTGAAATCTACACACCCAGGGGAATTCAGAATGGGGTGACTTGACTGCCTCCCACCAGGTTCTGTTACCCTGAATCCCTTGCAAAGCTAAAACATTGACAAAATAAATGCAGTTTCCTCACTTTTCTGTGGTGGAAAGTTCTGTAATCTGCGTGGATCAACAAATTTCCACCCACCCAGCATTCCCCCAGGTTTCTAAAAAAAAATGGTACCTCACTTGCCTGGTTCTGCCTAGTGCCTGCGACAGGAAACGGCGCAAAACGCAACGTGGTCGCACCTCAATTTTGCAGTGAAAATGGACCCTTTTTTGGCAAAGAGCCTTTCTTTCTTTTTTGAACCCTAGCTCTGCCGGCACCTAGGGAAGCCTAGCAAACCTATACATTTTTGAAAACTACACACCCAGGGGAATTCAGAATGGGGTGACTCGACTGCCTCCCACCAGGTTCTGTTACCCAGAGTCCCTTGCAAAGCTAAAAAATTGACAAACAAAATGCATTTTTCTCACATTTCTGTGGTGGGAAATTCTGGAATCTGCGTGGAGCAACAAATCTCCACCCACCTAGCATTCCCCCAGGTGTCCCGAAAAAAATGGTACCTCACTTGCCTGGGTCTGCATAGTGCCTGCGTCAGGAAACAGCGCAAAACGCAACGTGGTCCCACCTCAATTTTGCAGTGAAAATGTGCCCTTTTTTGGCAAAGAGCCTACCTTTCTTTTTTTAACCCTAGCTCTGCCCGCACCTAGGGAAACCTAGCAAACCTATACATTTTTGAAATCTACACACCCAGGGGAATTCAGAATGGGGTGACATGACTGCCTCCCACCAGGTTGTGTTACCCAGAATCCCTTGCAAAGCTAAACAATTGACAAAATAAATGCATTTTCCTCACTTTTCCGTGGTGGAAAGTTCTGGAATCTGCGTGGATCAACACATTTCTACCCACCCAGCGTTTCCCCAGGTCTCCCGAAAAAAATGGTACCTCACTTGCCTGGGTCTGCCTAGTGCCTGTGACAGGAAACAGAGAAAAACGCAATGTGGTCGCACCTCAATTTTGCAGTGAAAAGTGCCCTTTTTTGGCAAAGAGCCTACCTTTCGTTTTTGAACCCTAGCTCTGCAGGTACCTAGGGAAACCTAGCAAACCTATACATTTTTGAAAACTAAACACCCAGGGGAATTCAGAATGGGGTGACTCGGAGTGAGGTATCATTTTACTTGGGAGAACAAGGGGAACGCTGGGTGGTATGACATTTTTGCCGGCACGGAGATCCCACGCAAAAAAGTTTGGAAAAGTGATTTTTTTACCTAATTTTAAGGTTTGCAAGGAATTATGGGTAGGAAGACATCAGGGGACTCACGCATGCCATACCTCCCTGGACTCCCCCGGGTGTCTAGTTTTCAGAACTGTTTGGGTTTGGTAGTTTCCAAAGATGCCTGCCGAGCCCCGGGCCAAAAACTCAGGTGCCCCCCCAAAAAGAAGGTCATTTTGTTATAGGTTATTTAAATTTCTCCACCGTACGATTTGGACCTTTTCCTGTCGCAGCCACTATGCCTACCCACGCACGTGAGGTGCCATTTTTATCGGGAGACCTGGGGGAACGCTGGGTGGGAGGAAATTTGTGTGAGCCCAGTGATGCCACGCTTTCCCTCACAAAAAAAGTGTGAATAAACTGTTTTTTTCTGCTAAAATTGAGTTTTGCAAGGGATTCTGGGTAAAGGAACGTTGGAGGATCCATGCAAGCCATACCTCCTTGGATGTCCCCGGGTGCCTACTTTTCAGAAATGTGTGGGTTTTGTAGGTTTCCCTAGATGGCCGTCTAGAACGGGGCCAAAAACCCAGGTAAGCCCTCTTGCAAAAGCTGGTGGTTGCCCCAAAGCAGAACAGGCTAAAAATGAATTTTTAAAAAATATAGTGTGCAGGATTGACAAATTAAGCAACTCACCTTAGTCACAGGCCTTTGGCCCACCCACACAAGTGAGATATCATTTTACTCGGGAGATCAAGGGGAACACTGGGTGGTAGGACATTTGTGCCGGCACGGAGATCCCACGCAAAAAAGTTTGGAAAAGTGATTTTTTTACCCAATTTTAAGGTTTTCAATGAATTCTGGGTAGGTAGACATTGGGGGACTCACGCATACCATACCTCCTTGGACTCCTTTGGCTGTCTAGTTTTCAGAACTGTTTGGGTTTGGTAGTTTCCAAAGATGCCCGCCGAGCCCCGGGCCAAAAAGTCATGGGAACCCCCTTGCAAAACCAAATTGTTTTGCATGAATTACATTTTCAATTTGAGAGCGTGCGATTCTTGGGACAATATTGCATGGAAATTGTGACAGACATTTTCAAGTTTGCAGGAGATTGTGGATAAAAAAAACAATAGAATTCACCAGAAAGACATGACCATATACTCACATGGTTTAACAATAATATCTAAATGTAGTAAGTTATTTATAGCTATAATGTACACCTTAACAGAGTTACTCAAAAGTCAAACATTCAAGCCCGGCTATCTATTCCTCAAAGACACACACACATACAGGTTGGATTTGGCACGAGGGCGAGTGATGGTTCAGTACATAAAATTTTATGAACAAGATATTTCAACAAAATGAAATGCTCTGTCAATAAATAAATGCATAAAAACCGAACCAGTGACTCGCAACTCGTGAGCTGTAAAGCCACGACAAGGCACCAACCGCTTTACAGGCCATTCACGCACCTTTCATACCTGATACACACCAGACCATTGACACCATCCGGAAGGAAAAGCAACACATTACAACATTCACAAAAAGGTACAAGGTACACCCTACTTCAGAAAGAGAAAAAAGGCAAATATTACTGCACAGCCATCTAATCCACAAGTACACACACATACTGGTTGGATTTGGCACGAGGGTGAGTGATGATTCAGTACATACAATTGTATTCGCAAGTAATTTCACAAAAATGAAATACCCGGCGTATAATTGAAAGTATGATAAACTGAACCACTGACTCACAGCTCGTGAGCTGTAAAGCCACGTCAATGCACCAACCTCTTTACAGGCCATTCATATACCTTTCGTACATGTGACACATACAAAACATTCACACCGCCAGCCGCGGACCCATTACATTACAACACTCACACCAGCAGACAGCGCCATTCAAGGGCCCATCACTTTCACACGCCCACATTTCTGACACTGCAACTACACAAAAGGATGGACTGCGTAGAGTGTCATTCAACTAGCAGTGTGTGTAGTGACCAACAAAAAGTAACTACTCACACACCGCCAGCCGAGCGCCAGTCCACCCACACCACCATCCAAGCACCAGACCATGCACACCGCCAGCCAAACACCACTCAGCGCACACCGACAGCCAAGTACCACTCCACACACACCACCAGCTAAGCACCACTCCACGCACACCGCAAGCCAAGCACCACTCCACACACACCGCCAGCCAAGCACCACTCCGTGCACAGACAGCCAAGTACCACTCCATGCACACCACCAGCCAAGCGCCACTCCACACACACCACCAGCCAAGCGCCACTCCACACACACCGTCAGCCAAGCACCACTCCGTGCACAGACAGCCAAGTATCACTCCACGCACACCACCAGCCAAGTGCCACTCCACACACACCACCAGCCAAGCGCCACTCCACACACACCACCAGCCAAGCACCAATCCAAACACAACACCAGGCAAGCGCAAGAGCACGCACACCGCCAACCAAACACCAGACCACGCACACCGCCAGGACAGCACCACTCCACACAAATAGCCAGCCAAGCACCAGTCCAGGCACACCACCAGCCAAGCACCAATCCAAACACACCAACAGGCAAGCGCAAGACCATGCCCACCGCCAACCAAACACCAGACGACACACACCATCAGCCAAACACCAGTCCACACAGACCACCGGGCAAGCGCCACTCCACACACACCGCCAGCCAAGCTCCAGCCTAGGCACACCACCAGCCAAGCACCAATCCCAACACACCACCAGGCAAGCGCAAGACCACGCACACCGCCAACCAAACAACAGACCACGCACACCACCAGCCAAGCACCTGTCCACAGACACCGCCAGCCAAGCACCAGTCCACAGACACCGCCAGCCAAGCGCCAAACCATGCACACCGTCAGACAATGGACACTACACGAAACCAACATCATACTTTAGTTTTTTTTAAATACAAATAAAAAACTGAAACAAATTGCAAATTGATACAAATCTACTAACACAACAACTAAATCTAAATACACTACACAAATGCCAACTTTGAAACTGAACAATAAGTTTTAAAGAATAGAGACCAGCCTGTTCACTTTACCACTCATGGATGCTCCCCAAAATTATTTTGTGTGTGGTACATTCTAAAACAAGCAGGCACACACATCCCAGGGTTAGAAGGACAGTCGGGGCAGTACATACAAATCTCCTTCCGCAAACCTCTTCGCCAACAGACTCTACATCTCCGACTGGGAAAGTCTTTTGAGGTTGTAGGAGGAATTTGATCAGGAAAGTGGCGATCTTTCAATCTGGCAACATCCTCCATCACTCCAACTCTAGGAACATTTGCCTGTTCCACTAAAACAAGGCTGCCTATTACAGATTCCTGAAACTTTACAAAAGTCATCTTTGACTGAGGACAAGATTGCACGAACACAACAAAAGCATTAAAGGTTGCCAAGTGGAAAAGATGGATAGCCAACTTCTTGTACCAAATGTAAGACTTACGAAGAGCAGCATACGGTTCCAACCTCTGATCTACTCTGTCAACACCACTCATGTGCCTATTATAGTCCATAATGCACACAGGTTTGCGCACTTCTGCAACCTGACCCCAAACAGTCAATGCTTCAGTGCTTTCATCATGTATGGAAGTCAACATGTAGACATCTCTCCTGTCTGAAAACTTCACAGCTAAAAGCTCCTCACAATGCACTGCACTGTCCCCGAGCAAGCTTTTGACAAACAAGTTCTTTTGGGAAACCTTTATGGTTACAGCAGATCGTGCCACAAGCAACAGTGTCCACTTTGGCCAATTCCCTGAACAACCGCACACCAGTGTTGAAGTTATCTACATATAAATGATGGCCTTTGTTAAAAAAATCCTCTACCAAGTTCCCACACAATTTTCTCAGTCACTCCAAAAGTGGACGGACAACCAGGGGGGTTAATCCTGGATCCTTACCGGTGTACACCCTGAAATTAGAGACATATCCAGTCCGACTGTCACTCAGCATATAAAGCTTAATTCCATAGCGTGCCCTCTTACTAGGAATGTATTGCCTAAATACCAAGCGGCCCTTGAACAACACCAAAGACTCATCCACTGCAATTTCCTTCCCAGGATAAAAGATCTCAGAAAATTGATCAACAAAATGATCAAGGACAGGCTGAATCTTGAAAAGACGGTCACAATCAGGGTGATCTCGTGGCAAAGCATCACCATTGTCAACAAAATGCATCATCCGAAGCAGAAGCAAATACCTATCACGACTCATGACTGCCGGAAATATAGCTGTTGCCATCAAGGGACTAGTAGACCAATATGAAGCCATTGATGGTTTCCTAAGCAAGCGCATCAAAAAAGTTAAACCCCAAAACTTTTTCATCTCCTCCAAATTTGTGGGAGTCCACCGGGTAGCTCGAGCGTGGGGCTTAAGGCTGGCACTGTTCTCCCTCAAAAACTGTTCTGAATACAAACTAGTCTGCTCTACAATCTCTGCCAAAAACACATTATCCATAAACAACTTGAAAAATCAATTGGCAAAAAGTTTTCAGTGTTCACCCTACACCCTGGAACACCAGTAAATTCAGTCAATGCCGGCTGCACCATGCCTGGGGCAACCCAGAGGTCAGAACTTTCATCGACAAGTCTTGCAGCCTCAGGCTGCCGCCCAGCTGCCTCTTGTCTCGCTACACCAACTGGAATTCGAGCAGCCCCAGGCTGCCGCCCAGCTGCCTCTTGCAGCACTACACCAACGTTAAGTCTAGCAGCCCCACGCTGCATCCCAGATGCCTCTTGCCGCACTATCGGCACATCAATGTCCTCCTCTACCACAGGCCCTTCATCCACACCAAAAATAGCTTCATCAGCACTCAGGGTATCTTCATCATCAGACGATGCCATGCGCAGAGAAAACTCACTACCAGAATCTTCACCTCCCACCTCTGCCTCAGAATCAGAGTCACTCTCAGCACCATGGTCAGAGGAAGAATGAAAAAGCATTCCAACAACTTGCTGAGCGGTAATCCGGTGGCTAGCCATTATCCTTACAAATAAAGGAGTCTGCACAAACAACTCAACAACCCCAACACTGTGCAAAGTAAGTAAAAAAATGTAAGCCTTTATCACAAATATCTATATTTAGAAAAAAATATACAATTCACTTACAAGAGACAACTACACTCACCAGCACCTACTCTGAAAAGACACAGCAAATAGGCAACGATATCCCACTAGAAAGAAGAAAAAAAACTTACATCTACAGAAGTACACATCAAAACAAATGCAAAACATGTTTTACAATCACAAAAAACAGAAAACAAACATACTCGTATTACTACACACTTTGCAAAATAAACAATTACATTACAATTGAACAAAAAAAGTCTCTTACCAAACACATGCAACTACAGAAACAGCAGAACAACAGAACCACCAGTAACGGAACCGCACACTGCAACAATCTAAAGAGAAAATAAAACAATATACATTAGAATAAACAAAAACAACACACATTACAACAGGCTATGTCACAGGGTATGTCACAAATGGGGTGTCTGTCCCCATGGGGGGCAGAATATAAATCATTATAAACGAGGGCCCCCTGGAAGCAACCCTACAGAGGACAGAGAGGCCAAATAAAGACCCGGCAGAACATACTTTTGAAAACAAATGGGCCCAAGGAAGCAACCCTTGGCCAAGGGGTCGCTCCCTATAAAAAAAAACAATCCCTGGAGTTTAGTGGGCTTTTCTATACCCCCTGGGTCCAGAAACGGTAAAAAAAAACAGCCGATCTGCCCCCGGGGGGGGGGGGGGCAGAACAGTCTACAATTTTTATATTGCCCCCTGGAAGCGACCCTTGCCCAAGGGGTCGCTTCCTTTATAAATATAATATAATCCCTGGTGTCTGGTGGCCTTTTCTGCCCCCCCCCCCGGGTCCAGATCACGCGCTAACATGGGCGATCTGCCCCCAGGGGGGGCAGAAAAGTCTATACTAAATTTATATGCCCCTGGAAGCGACCCTTGACCAAGGGGTCGCTTCCTTTGCTAATATAAACACAATCCCTGGTGTCTAGTGGGCTTTTCTGCACCCCATGGGTCCAGATTCCCCTAAAAAACGGGCAGTCTGCCCCCAGGGGGGCAGAAAAGTCTAAACTAAAATAATATGCCCCAGGAAGCGACCCTTACCCAAGGGGTCGCTTCCTATCAACAAAAATAATAATCCCTGGTGTCTAGTGGGCTTTTCTGCCCCCCCCCTGGGTCCAGATCACGTGCTAAGATGGGCGATCTGCCCCCAGGGGGGGGAAGAAAAGTCTACACTACATTTTTATGCCCCTGGAAGCGACCCTTGCCCAAGGGGTCGATTCCTTTATAAATATAATATAATCCCTGGTGTCTAGTGGCCTTTTCTGCCCCCCCGGGTCCAGATCACGCGCTAACACGGGCGAGCTGCCCCCAGGGGGGGCAGAAAAGTCTATACTAAATTTTTATGCCCCTGGAAGCGACCCTTGACCAAGGGGTCACTTCCTTTGCTAATATAAACACAATCCCTGGTGTCTAGAGGGCTTTTCTGCACCCCCTAAGGTCCAGATGCCCCTAAAAAACGGGCAATCAGCCCCCAGGGGGGGCAGAAAAGTCTAAACTAAAATAATATGCCCCAGGAAGCGACCCTTACCCAAGGGGTCGCTTCCTATCAACAAAAATAATAATCCCTGGTGTCCAGTGGGCTTTTCTGCCCCCCCTGGGTCCAGATCACGCGCTAACATGGGCGATCTGCCCCCAGGGGGGTGCAGAAAAGTCTACACTAAATGTATATGCCCCTGGAAGGGACCCTTGCCCAAGGGGTCGCTTCCTTTACTAATATAAACACAATCCCTGGTGTCTAGTGGGCTTTCCTGCCCCCCCCCTGGGTCCAGATTCCCGTAAAAAATGGTCGATCTGCCCCCAGGGAGGCAGAAAAGTCTAAACAAATATAAAATGCCCCAGGAAGCGACCCTTACCCAAGGGGTCGCTTCCTTTCATCAATAAAAATAATCCCTGGTGTCCAGTGGGCTTTTCTGCCCCCCCGGTCCAGATCACGCGCTAAATCGAGCGATCTGCCCCCAGGGGGGGCAGAAAAGTCTGTTGCAAATTTATGTGCCCCTGGAAGCGACCCTTGCCCAAGGGGTCGCTTCCTTTTCCGAAAACAAACATCCCTGGTGTCTAGTGGGGCATTCCTGGTGCAGGATCGCGACGCTGTGCGCGATCCTGACCACGAATGCCCTGCATTGGGACATCAGGAGAGAGGAAACAGTGTTTTCTCCCCCCTGATGCCTCAAGGCACCGAGAAACGACCCCCACCGCCCCACCAGAGAGCAGGAAACACACCTACCTGCTCGACGCGCTGGAAGCAAATGGCTTCCAGCGCGTCTAGCACTTCCTGATGACGTCGGCGCGCGCAACAGCGCGCTGACGTCACCTGGAAGTGCGGGGGGGCAGCGGAAAGTCTTCCGCTGCCACCCCCACTACTGCCAACACGATCTGTGCCCCAGGGGGGGAGCGCCAGCGCTCCCCCCGAGGGCTGTATTGATGACGGAGCGGTTCCGTCATCAGCACAGCCCAACCGATGCTGAATTGGTAATTACTTTTAATTAGTTTTTTGTAGATATTAATTTATATTTTTTTAAATAATATATGAAGTATTTACTTTCCCTACTGTTGCACTCTCTGAAGTGGGAATAGTAATTTTAACCCCTACGCTATCCAATGCTTTCCCTACTGTTGCACTCTTTGGAGTGGGAATAGTAATTTTGACCCCTACGCTATCCAACGCTTTCCCTACTGTTGCACTCTTTGGACTGGGAATAGTAATTTTAACCCCTACACTATCCAACGCTTTCCCTACTGTTGCACTCTTTGGAGTGGGAATAGTAATTTTTACCCCTACGCTATCCAACGCTTTCCCTACTGTTGCACCCACTGGAGTGGGAATAGTAGTTTTTACCCCTATGCTATCCAACGCTTTCCCTACTGTTGTACTTACTGGAGTGGGAATGGTAATTTTTATCCCTACGCTATCCAACGCTTTCCCTCCTGTTGCACTCTCTGGAGTGGGAATGGTAATTTTTACACTTCCGCTATTGTACGGTAATAATATTAGATATTATTTAATTATATTATGTTACTATATATATATTTTTTAACAAATAGGATTTAATTTTTTTTTTATAACTTTCATTAATTATTTAATTATTATAAGTTAAGTACTTTTAAGTATATTTTAGTAATTAATTTTTAATAATAATTTAATTTAACATTGTTTTTAATAAAGTCGATATTTTTATAAACTATATTTTTTTAAACAATATTTTTTACTCGATATTTTTGTACTTACCTGTTTGTAGATACTAACTCGATATTCTGTCTGTCGATATTTTGTCAACGATATTTTTGATAGTCGATATTATGTCCCTCGATATTATGTCAGTGATCCCGCAGAAGCAAAGCTTTCCCTCCAAGCGTTATGACGTTATACAGTTGACGCATTCGCAGTAAATTTTCCCGCGTTAGCAGCCCTTTTAAGTCGTACTCGGGTTACTTGTTAGTAGACACATAGGCAAGCTTCCCCCTTTTCTTGTAAATGTAAAATTATTGTTTAAAATCAGTATTACAGACGTTATCAGTAATTTATTACGAGGTTATATGAGAGGATTACATTCGAGCAAGTCGCTTATTTGCAAAACCTTGCTTCATCACTAAGGCATATGGCTCCTGAGCTAGACCATAGTAGGTAGGATGGCTGGCGGATGACCTTGACTAAAGTGTGACTATAGGCACCGTCTCTCCCCGGTATACATGTCGCCCTAGGTGGGAGCAACATGAATAGTAGTGTGAAAAATCTTAAGTTACGAAAAGAGCACTCAATATATATATATGCGTTAGTGAGTATGCTTTCACTATTTAGGGTTTATTGGCCAAAAATACCTTGGTCCTGGAGAAAGCCACTGTGACTTAATCTGCACACACCATTGGCTAAAACATGTCGACCAAACATCAGGATGTAGTAGACCACTAATTTCTCAGATCACATCCACCACTGATTATAATTCTACCCCAGGAGTCCATTATTTAAAATTTACCACTCAAGGACGGATATCCTGTAGGTAGTTTTAACAGTTTCACTCACAAATTCACCTTATCACAAGATAAATACCTGCTTCGCTGTAATCAGGCGTCACAGCACACCTAATGTGTATTCGGCATTTTAGGTGGGAACCCGATGATGAAGAATGCCACCTACTCGGTTGATGGGTGAGGGTTTTTTTAAAAATTCTTATCGTTTTCCCTGCGACGTCAGTTGATTGACATGAATTATAGATGTCAGAGAGCATGCTCCATATTTGCTTAAGGTTAAAGGCCGGAGGATATTTGATAAGATCAAGGAAATTACCCCTTCATCAAATTTAGGCTGTTTGGGTTTGTAGATTGCGATACAGACTCTTTTCCTATTAAAAAACAAATTGTAGATAAAATACAATCAATGGATCTAAACATTCAATAGGTATTTTTCGAATGGGAGCATAGAAAGATAAAAACTAACAGTAGGGAGGCACATCATTTTAATTGTGTCCAATCTTCCCTATCAGGATAAAAATAAAGGAGACCATTTTTCTGTAAGGCAGTTAAGCTTAATTTTGAGTTTTTTATTGTTCATTCGAAGAGTTTGTTGGATAGAGTTAGAATGCCATATCCCAAGACTTAATTTTAGTGACTTTCCTTGAAAATCCTATGCCTTTAAACATATCATGAAAATAATATACATTAAGAGCCATGATTTCTGACTTGTCAATATTTAATTTAAAACCAGAAATATTAGAGAAGCAATTTAGTACTTTAAACAATTGGGGAGGGATGACTGAGGATTGTAGACAAACAGCAAAATATCACCAGCTAATCCAGATAATCTTACTTCACCCTGTGGATATTTATAACATGAAATGTGCTGAGATCTGCAAAAGTTCTAGAAAAGGTTCCTTGTCGATTTCCTCTTTGAAGAGAAAAACTAAGAGGATTGTATATTGTTAACAAAAACTGATTTTTTAGGAGACGTGTATAGTACTTATATACATTGCAAAATTATGGGACCTAAACTGTGCCATTGCAGCGCTTTAATAATAAAATCCCAGCCTGCTCTGTCAGAACACTTTCAGGCATCAAGAGAAATAGCGGCCAAGGTTCGTGAAATTTAGACGCACCGTAAAATATTTAAATAAGTTCTTGAGCTATCAGTAATAAAGCGACCATTGACAAAGCCAGATTGTTCAATGCATAGTAATTTCGGGAATACATGTAGTATTGCACTTTGCCTATATTCTAGAGTTCATTTTACAGTTGGTGTTAAAAAGAGAAATGGGTTGATAATTTTTACAGGAAGATAAATCACAATCTTGAAATCAGAGAAAGCACTGCATCCAGAACTGACCCTCCAGCATATCCCAAAAACAGAAAATGATTAAAGAGGGTAAAAAGTTTAGGAAGAACATTTCTGAGAACTGTAAGTAAAATTCTAAAGGGAATCCATCAGGACCAGGAGCTTTTCCTTTTGGAAGGTGAGCAGTAGCAGCAAGAATCTCATCAAGTTCATTTTCATAATCTAGATAGGTCTATTGTTTGATCAGGACATTTCTGAATTGAATTTAAAAAATCCAATGGATCACTAGATGTAATGTCCTCTGGGGTGTAATGATTCTAATAAAAGTTGACAAAACATTATAATAGATCCATATGATTGTGAAAAAGTTACCTTGTGCATCAGATATTGTGGCGAGATGGGATTTTTGCTTTTTATTTTTAAATACTTGGCTGGCATTATCCCTGATTTGTTTTGCCCGCTATAATATTTGCATGCATTCTAATCAGAGTACCAGAAACTTGTTCAATAGACTACTTGTTAAATTGAAGTTTCACTTTAGTCAGTGTTGTTAAAGAAATAATATGATTTAAAGAATAACAGTTATTTCCAAATTTTTGATCAATTGTAAAAGTTCTTTGGATTTTTGAAGTCCTTCTTTTTTTACTACATAATTATTTATGAAACCCCCAGCAGTTACTTTAAACGTGTCCCATACATTTTGAACAGACGAATATGCTATATTAGCAACAAAAAATTCTTCAGCAAACTCTTTAAATTGTTCGATAAATGTTTTGTTGGATGGTAAATGCAGTATTGGAAAAAAACACTTATTTGACTTAGGGCTCCAGAAAGAAAGCTATAAGGGCCAGATGTATCAAGAATTGCTTTTGCGATTTTTAAATAGCAAATTTTACCGATTTCCTATTTTAGAATTGCAAAATGCAATGTATTATGGAGTTGGAATTTTTTTTGCGACCCCTTAATATTCCCTATCAGTGAATCGCAAATTGCGATTCGCTATTAGTAAATGCCTTCCCATTCATCCCTATGGGCCTAAAGACATTCGCAATATGCGATTACCAAATATGTAATCGCAAATTGCGAATGCAATTGCAAGGGTGCCAGGGGAACGAAGGCCCCCCTGATGCACCCCCAAAAAAGTAAGTGTGCACATGTGGCGCACACATGGCACTTATAAAAATGCAATTTTGTAAATTTTTCTGAGGAGTTGCAAATTACCACGAGCTTGAAGTTGGTGGTAAATTACGATTCCTCAATGCAAAGTCGCATTCTGAGAATGCTTCTTGTATTGCATTTAGGGAATCGCAAATTGCGATTCCCTAACTGCATTCGCAAAATAGGTGATCACAAAAATTGCGATTACCTATTTTGCTAATGCCTTTTGGGTTGATACAACCCAAAAGGCTTTTTACCAATCACAAACGGCTGATACAGCAAATCGACCCGTTTGCGAACAGTAAAACCCTTGACACATCTGGCCCTAAATCAGTAGTAACTGGAGCTTGATCTGAAATTAGAATTACTCCAATCTCAGCAGTCAATAAAGATTTAGATAGATTTCTACTAAGAAGGGAATAATCAATTTGTGAAACAGAATGATGTGCAGGGGAGGTGAAAGTATATTCTAAAAGGTTGGGATTAGAAATCCTCCACAGATCCACAAAACCCCCATTAGATATAGAAAATTGAAACAGTTTTTGCATTTTTTTAGAGATGTATTTAGAAGTTGATTTCATATCCAAAAAGGGAATCAAAAATGTGGTTGTCTGCAGAACATGACATTCATTTTCCCAATACAAACTTTCAAAAGGTATGTCATTACCAGTTGGACCATACACATTAAAAATAGAAAAAAAGGATACAATTAATGTTAATATACGTGAATAACCATCTTCCAATATCATCATGTTCAGTAGATATAACATCTAAATGTAATGTCATTATGAAACAAAATGACCACCCCATTCTTTCTCCCATTAGCTGAAGAACAATACACATGACTGACCCAACATGTTCATAAATAATCAATATCCATGTCAGATGGATAAATCACCTGTAAAAACACCATTTTACACTTTATCTTAGATAATTATGAAATCATTGTCTGCCTTTCAATAGGACTATGTAAGCCCTTAACATTCAAAGTAGTACGTAAATTATGTGTCATATGTAGGAGTTATGCAATAGTTAATTAAGACATAAGCCATAAAAGATATAAATAGAGTATAAGCTCTACACATAAATATCAGGAAGATAAACTAGTTGGGGCAAGAAAAATCGCTATATCTGAAAGGAGCAATTGAGGTTCTTCAACAGACACTGCTTGGAGTGACACCTGAATAGTTAGTCACATATTATGATTTAGCGGCATGAAGCCTGAAATTACCAAGGTCAAATATGCGGGAATCAGTCTCATACCTTTATCCATGAACTGAAGTACTATAAGCCTTTGAAGAAACTTCAAAAGTCCACCTCAGGGACATCGTGCTTGATATACTCAGGTGTTCCTGTAGGAAACGTCATGTTTATTTAATATAGGGTGCTGATAAAGAGAAAAAAAATAATTCCATACAAATTCCTGGATGAAGGGACGAGGTAGAAAACCAGTAAATCAGCATGCACTGCATATAAACTGGTGCAGCGCTTTATGGTAAGGAACTGCAAGTGAGAAAGAATAGTAACACCCTTGTTAGCTGACAGGGCTTAAAAACAAATACTCACAGCACCACTCCCAAACAATTCAACTCAAGAAATCCATCAAAGTTGTCAGGTAAGTCTTCATGAAGCCGACAAGTATGTCCCATGAAGAATGGAAGACCGCGGAGCTCCGCGTTCAAGCCGCCATTTTATGAGTGGTCAAGCACGCTCTAAAAATAAAAAAGGCTATTTTGTAAGTTTAGTTATTGTGATATTTTGGCCAATAAAAGACAGGAGCAGTCCATTCAGTTATGAATTCTCTGGTCTCAGCAGCACTGTCACAATTTTATTCTGCTTAGAGCTAAAATTTGAGAGTTAATTCTGGCGCAATTTGTAATTTCAGGATGAGATTGGGGATCTAGTGAAGAAACACAATCCGAAATGTGCATTCTCTGTAGAAGATCCTCTTTTCCTTGAAGAAAGCATCCCTTTCTACCGTGAGATTGACGATCTGCCGTATGGTATGTTATCTTGTCAAATGATATGCAATAGCAGCGTTCATAATTTTTTTTAAATGTTAGCCCATTACATCGGGTGTGTGAAAGAGTATACACAGCCCTACTCTGTCCAGGTAAGTTATAGCTAAAACCACTGAGTGAAAAATAAAATATACAATTCCAATGGGCCTGGTATGACTCGGTACTTGGCCTTTTGGAATTTAAAGGCCACTCGTAATGAAGAGCTTAAGTAAGAAAGCCTTGTTTTAACTTCCTCTAAAAGTTAGTTCCTTATTACCGGACCAAGAACCAAAAATCTTTGAGTTCTGTGGATTTTCAGGAGCATCTGGCTGTGGGCAGGAATGTTTTCCAGTAAAAAACCTGGGCGTTACCATTTAGATATTTAAACACAAGACATGCCCCTTTAAACATGAATTGCTTGGATGCTGAGTGCCAGTGAAGAGAAGGCAAGCCTTGTTTTGTTGCTGACAGATTTCCAATGATTTAGGACTAGAATTGCTGCCATATTCTGAACAAATCCCTCCTCAAGATCGCTATTAAAGACAGAACTGACTGACACTTTTGATCAACTAAGAGCATTTGACAGAGGCACAAGAAAGCAGAAAGGACCACCAAAAATATTTGGGCCTCCGGGCCGAGATAAGAATCCAACACTCCTTGTTTTCTTCCTGTTTTTGGAAACGTGTTGAGAGGGCCTAAAAAGTTCAAAAGGCTAAGAGAGATTGCTTAGCACCCAGAGTTTGACTGGATCCATTAAAAATTATCGCAGTCTTGGCTTTTTTCAGGTTTAGCCCACTGTGGTTCATTCATTGTGCTACTTTGTCCTGCCCTGATTTTAAGATGAGAAACTCATCATCAGGCCTTTGATAGGGAGATAAATCTTTAGTAATTTAACATTATAAAACTTCATATTAAGGCGCATCCTGCTAGAAGACGGGAACATGAAGTGTGGACATGCATCAGGTTTAAACGTAAATGCTCTAGTCTAAACAAACATAAGAAGCAGACAGGGATAGAAAAAAACGCACCACCTGAAATCGTCACTTACGAATTACAAATACAAAAACAAGTTGCCCACTTCAATGATCAGCTGCTTATTGATCAAAATATAAACATAACTTGAAAAGAAGATGAGAGGCGTCCATACTAAAGAGCTGAATGTCAAAGAATTAACAGATAAGTAAATAAACAATCGCAAAGCTTGATTGATGAATTAGTTTCTTTTCTTTAATACATTCATAATTCTATCTTATTTTTTCTCACAAATGTGCAGCCTATTTACAAAAGACATTGCCAGTTAAAAAAACTTTTTAGAGAAGTCCCCACACACGGGTTTCTCATAGATCTTTAAGAGGAGTTAAGTTAAAGGAAAGAAACAAATTCATCAATCAAGATTTGCAATTGTTTATTTACTTACCTGTTAATTCGTTGACATTCAGCTCTTTACTAAGGTTGCCTCTCATCTTGTTTTCAAGTTAAAACATAAACGCATCATTGGTTGTTATGTAGTTTCCAAATTACTTTCAAGGTTCCAACCATCATTCACAAACCTGTTTTTTTTTAGTTCAAAATAAGTTTATTGATTGCATTACAAGGTAGGAATACAAAATATAATTAAAGAGTTATGAGGAAAAACAATAGGGAGAGAGGAAAAGAAGAAAAAACATAGAAATAATATTCAAAATACATTGCAATGTGAAATGAGTAATAGGAAACATAATAAACTAATCATGGGTATCGGAGAGTAAAAAGAAAGGGTACAGTAACTATAAAATGAAAGCAGAATAAATGCAATTATAAGTATGCAGTAAAACATCTTAGCAGAGAATAAGGAATGAAAAAGGAGCATCAAGGGGGTTTGGAAACCTCCTGCTGAGCAGGTTGTGGGCAGAAAGCAAGAGTTGTGCACTTATCTAAATACATCGTAACAGGAAGCCATAACTCAGTACGCTTGGTTGCCAACTGGGCAGGAAAAACAAAAGCAGTATCAAGTCTATGATTGTGACAAACATTATACCACCATGCTTTAAAGGTAATAGTGGAAGAAGACTTCCAATTAACAGTAATTTGTTGAAATGCAACAGCTAGTAATGAATCAACAATACGAACATGGAGATCAATAGTATCCCAACAAGGGGATAAACTACCCAAAAAGATATGAGTAGGGGAAAATGGAACACTAGTGCTAAAAATAGCATTAATTTGTGCCCAAACGTTTAACCAGAAGGCGTGAACATTTTTGCAAAGGAATAACATGTGGAATAAAGTGGCATTAGGCAGAGAGCAAGACCAGCATGTATCTGGAGTGGTAGGGAAATGCTTGTGAAGAGTAGAAGGAGTGTGAAGCAAGCGGTTATATATGAAAAATATAGATTGTGTTAATGATGCAGCCCTGAAAGTTTTACGAATCTTAGTCCAAATCTTGTCCCAAAGAGCTATTGGCCATGATAAGGAAAAATCGTTCTCCCAAAGCTCCTCTATTTTGGATTTTGGTCTGGGAAATGTATGTGTATGAAGGTGTTTGTAAATGACAGAGGCTTTAGGAAGGGCTCGTAAAATAGAATGAAGGCGAGAAATGGGATCAGGTGAAATGGGAGAAGAAGTAGACATGGACAATCTGTTATAAGTTTCCATGACCGTTGATTTAAGGAGGAGGTATTTGGGAGCAAATGAGAGGGGCAAATCAAAAGTGAGACGAAGATCATGAAAAGGCAGAAAGGTAGAATGTGAGAATAATTGTGATATCCAAAGCAAACCTTTTGGTTCTCCAGGATTTCCAGTAAAAGGGCTTACCTCGGAGTAGAAGGTATTTATTGTGCCAAATAGTGGATGAAAGGAAATCGGCACCATTTGCGGGAGGGGGAGGATTTGAGGATAAGAGGAGTTTAAGAGTGAATTTATGAATAGGAGTAGGGATTGAGGAAGGCTTGTGCGAAAAGGAAATGTACTCAGCAAAGGAGAAAGGGGAAAGGAACAGGCGTTCACCCTTCGTCCACAGAGGGCAAGGGGAATCTGGATCTTGGAGCCAAAAGGAAGACTGACGTAATAAAAAAGCCTTATGATAATCCGGAAAGTCTGGAAAATTAACTCCACCTTCAGAAGCGGGCGGATAAGTTTAGCAAGGGACATTCTGGGTTTATTATTATGCCATAAAAAGGAAGACAGGACTGAGTTAATTTTCTTAAAAAACTTAACTGGAATAGAAATGGGGATATTGGAGAGGGTATAAAGAACAATAGGGGAAAGCATCATTTTAATAGTATCTAGGCGACCCCACCAAGACAGATAGAGAGGATGCCACTTAGCTGTAAGGTCGGATCATTTCTGGATACATTTAGTAAGGCAAAGGGAAACGGTTTCAGGAATGGAAGAGGTAATATGTAATCCTAAATATTTAATATGAGAGGAACTCCAGGTGAAGTTGGAGACACTAAAATCCGGTTTAAAGGTGAATTTCGTTAAGGGAAGGATCTCGCATTTCTCATGGTTAAGTTTATAACCAGAAATTGAGGAATAGGTCCGTACTTCCTCCAAGGAAGCGGGGATGGAGACCGTGGGGTTCGAGATGAAAAGTAATATGTCATCTGCATAAGCAACAAGTTTGATGGAGAGATCTTTGGTCTGAAAGCCGTGGATATTGGGATTTTGGCGTAGTCTAGACAAGAAGGGTTCTAAAGCAAGGTTGAAAAGAAAAGGTGAGAGGGGACATCCTTGGCGAACGCCTCTGCCGAGGTCAAAATAAGGAGAAATTTGGCCATTAGCGTAGACTGCAGCTCGTGGACAAGAATACAATAGTGAGATTAGGGAGATAAAATTAGGGCCAAACCCGAACCATCGAAGAGTATGAAAGAGATAAGGCCATTCGACCCTATCAAACGCTTTCTCAGCGTCCAAGGCTATCGCCGCGAGGGGATGCTGAAGGTGGGAGGATTTTGTTAAAATGTTAAATAAAAGTCTGGTATTGTCGGTAATGTAACGACCTTTAACAAAGCCTGATTGTTCCTCACCTAAGAGGTCAGGGAGCAAATGGTCCAATCTTAACGCTAGTGATTTGGCAAAAATTTTATAGTCGATATTGACCAGGGAGATAGGTCTATAGTTTTTGGAATATTGGACGTCTTTTCCGGGTTTGGGTATTAAACAGATGTGTGCATCTGAAAAGGTTCCTGAGGAAGTACCCAATTCAGCAAAAGAGTGGAGAAGGGAGTGGAGCTTTGGAATCAATAATTTGGAAAAGTGGAGATAGAATTCAACGGTAAAACCATCTGGGCCAGGAGCGTTGTTAAGTTTTAGACGTTGGAGGGCAGTGAGCAATTCTTTCTGTGAAATGTCAGATTCTAAGGAGGAGAGGTCACGAGGGAAAGGCGTGGGTGGTTGAATGGTGGAAAAGAAGTGAGTGAGAGACTGAGGAGAAGATTGGGTGTCAGAAGTATATAAGGTCTAGTAAAATTGGGAAAATGTAGCAAAAATATCGGCATCCTTATGTTGTAAGTGTGCATTAGTATCATAAACCGATTCAATGTTCACCTTGTTATGCTTGACCTTTAAGTAATTAGCAAGAATTTTCCCAGCTTTATTTCTACCACCATAGAATTTGGCACTTGACTTAAGCAAATACAAAGATGCATCTTCAGTAGATTTTTCATTAAATTTAAGCTCAGCAGCGACCAGAGCTGTCAGACTATCTGAGGAGTGTGAAGTGAAATAGGCGTGTTCCAATCGCTTAATGTCATGGAGGAGGGAATTATTGAATTGGCGAGCAATCTTGCATTTTTTAGCGACAAAACTAATAATAAAGTCGCGTGCAGTTGCCTTAAAAGTATCCCAGAGATTGTGTTTCGAAACAGGTGGGATATCATTATAAAGAAAGAATTCATCAAAAAAGGTAGTGAAGGCAGTAGAAAACTTGGGATCTAAAAGGAGGGCATTATTAAAACGCCATCTCTTGGGCCCATCAACTTTAGGGATAACCTCAAGGCTAACTACCACAGGGGCATGATCAGAGAGCCATATCGGACCAATTTCCGCCGCTGTGAGCGTTTGAGCTAGATCGTGGGAAACAAAAATATAGTCAATTCTTGATTGCGATCGATGATAGGGCGAATAAAAAGTAAACTCTTGTAGAGTCGGGTTACATAAACGCCAGGAGTCCACAAGCTTATGCTGGGATATAGCTTGGGTAAAAAGTTTATGTGATTTTGTTGGAATATAAGTGGAATCAGACTTTCTGTCCAAAAAAGGGTCAAAAGGGTGGTTACAATCTCCCGCAAGGATGAAATTCTCTTCCATAAATTGGGTGATGCGTGGAGAAAATTCAGCCCAAAAAAGGGGTTCACCATTGGTGGGACCATAAACATTAAGGAGAGAGAGTGGAACACCTCTAAGTGATAGTCTGACATGTGTCCATCTGCCGTTAGTATCTGATTCTTGATGAATGATTGTAAAGGGGAGCGACCTGCGGACTAGAATTGCAACACCATTGCGCTTACCATCATCTTGAGAGTAAAATACTTCACCCACCCAACCTCTTTTCAGCTTAGCAGATTCTGTATGAGAAAGGTGAGTTTCTTGAAGGAATGCAATATCAACATTTAGTTTTGCTAGGTGGGATAAAATGCGCTGTCGTTTAATTGGGGAGTTGATACCTTTAACATTCCAAGAAATTATGTTTGAGGACATAATTCGTACAGTAAAACAATAAATTTGTTACATAAGAAACCCATGATGAAATCAATGAAAATGAGGAAGTCAAGAGAGAAAAAAGAATTGAATATAAGTGCGAGAAAAAAGAGGAAAGTAAGTTGAACAAGAAGAAGACTGTGCATTGAATACAAATGTAGTTATAGAAGAAAAACCCAAGATTAGGAAGGAAGAATTAGAAGGAAAGAAAGCAATATAGAAGAAGAGATGAAAGGGAGAAGAGAAAGTGGCGAAGATGAAAGTATGTGTGAGGAGAAAAAATAGGGGAAAAAATAGCAAGGAATGCGAAAAGATTGATTAAAGGAAAGAGGAAAAAAGAGAAAAAACACAATGTGAAAAGAGATAGGTTATAACCGCATTATTGACATGAAAGCTGAAATACATGAAGGGAAGCAAAAAAAGAAGGGAACAAAGTAACAAAAGGAACAAGCATTTACAATGCAATGGTTTCGCCTTTGGAAAAGTTAGAGTTATTGGCATTGTAAATGACAAAATTTGTATTTATGTGTTGGTTTTGAAAACAGATAAATAAATGGCATTGTCATTTACATTGCCATTAGCTTAATCTCTGCAGTCACCACTCTGCACTCCCTAGTCACTCCCTAGTCACTCTCCACTCCCTAGTCACTCTCCACTCCCTAGTCACTCTCCACTCCCTAGTTACTCTCCACTCCCTAGTCACTCTCCACTCTCATTTTAAGCCTAGATTTTCATGATGTCCACTTTATTGACTGGTCCGAAGTTACAATTAAAATGAGTACATTTCTCACAAGAATTACAAAGGTATGGAGAATTGTAGGCATCAGCAACAGGTACTGGATATCAGTTTGTGCATGAAGAATTCCGGAAAAGAGTAAGTTAAAACGCTACTCTACTGCCACTGAGAACTGTACCTAAACCAATAACGAGCACTGGCAAAGCCAAAGAGTCTGACTTTATTATCCGGCCTTAGCGCTTTTGGCTTTTGCAATGATGGTTTTGTTTGATAGCACTTTATCAGTTTTCTAACCAGGTAAGCCAAAGAATTGTTTTCAACACGTCGGCCATCTAGGAACAGTAAAATAATTAAGGTACGGGGGAAAAAAACATTAGGAAAACCATTAAAAAAAGACCAATCCTGCATATGTACATACAGACAGCATGCTCTGAATACTTTGCTAACTTTACCATTCTTTACCCTTCCCAAGATGACTAACGTGTTATGGAGCCATGAGTGACCTATCTTAGAACGCAAAATAATTAGAAAGAATTTAAAAAAAAAGTATTCAAAGATAACACCCTATGTTTGCACACCGATGAACAGAGTCTTGATTGCCTGCAGGCATTTCTTCAACAGTAAGCCTTGTCAGCCACTAACACATATGAAGTTGTAAGGCAGTGATCTATTTAACACTTTCCAATATGCCTGAACACATGTCTTTTCACTTTACGACTCACTAGTGTGAGGTATTAACTGGACCACTGCTGCTAACTCCAAGCTGCATTTCAAATAATATTGTAATCTTAAATGTAAATTAAGGAGTGAGGCCAAAAAAACGAACCAGTTATGAGGCTTGCAACCGTAGGATTATTGTGGATCGAGGACAGGACTGATGCAGCCTAGAAATCAGGCATGCTGCTTAATAGAGATGCTAGCATGGCAGTGAACAATCTGAAATGTAGAGACTGGAATGGAAATCCCGAATGCCATGGCTCTAAAACAAACACACAAAAACTATCCACTCGATCTATCAATGTTTTTGATTTGAGAAATAAGCTTTCAAGCGGCACCGATTTGGAAAAATGATACGGTGGTACCGTATTCCTTCTCAACTGTAACTCTCACCCCTCTGAAGAGTTAGTTCACTTTAGTCATGCCGACTATATAACGATGGTAAGGTCTGTACTGTGCGGGAACAGACATTCACTCTCATCAAGGTTCAAGGCTGCCGGCACAGCTTATGGGGTTTACTTGGACATGGGGGAGGGGTCCAATTTTTGTAAGCAAGGTGGTACAGATTCCGGTGAGATGATGCCAATCTTACAAGTGTGTCACTTTCACGCCCTTACATAAGTGTGTCTCATATGTGCCTAAAAATAGATTGGAACACCGAGGCTCAGTGTGTGTACAAACACAGGAGGAAACGCAGCACGCACAAGTGGCGCACAGAGGCAGCAAGCAAGCACACCAGAACGCCCGAGGTGTGGAGAGTGACCACACGCTGGACAGCGCAGACACGGAAGAGGCGCCTGCACACCCTGGGAATAGGGGTCCGACACCACAGAGACCAGGACTAAGTGATACCCTCCGTGCGCGAGTGCTGTAAACACGACACCGGGTTGTGACTGGCCTGTGAGCGGTTGCACCTTTGTTCATGCCGGGACCGTTTGACAACCACAACACAACCCGCAAGGGCATAGACGAACTCCGCAGGGTCCTCCTCTCTGCCAGACAATTATTTATTATACCGGGCAATCTACCCTCTCACTCCCAACCCCCAAAATAATAAAACAGGGGGGCGGGAAAGACACGGACAGCGGGAGTGGGGGCGGGAAAGAAACGGATAGCGGGGGGGGGCGGGAAAGGACCGGACAGGAAAGGAAACACTGACCTGGACTTCCTCGGCCGGCGGTCGGCCGCCAAATGGCCCAAACAAACCTCAACCAGCCAAAAAAAAAGCCCCGCCCACCGCCGCATGACGTGGCCAAAAGAGAAAAATTCTCGGGAACGCCCCCGAATCTGGTCCGGCCTTGACGGACAGATACGGCACCCAATGGCTAGCCTCCATTTATGGAGCTAGCCAATGGGAGCCGGGGGACGTTCCTAAAGCACTTATAGTTGACAATGGATTTCGCCTGCGCCGAAAAGCTGCGCAGAGCGCAGCCTTCGGCAGGCGAAACCCAAAAGGGAGAGAACATACCTACAAAAGGAGAAGACAAAAAGGAGGAGGATGAGGAGGGATGGAACCACACGGGTGAGGCAGTACATCCTAGATCATCCAGGCGAGGAACCGGGGAGACAACATCAGACGGGGGAAAGTTCCTGCAGAAATTGAGAAGAGTAACAAAGATTAGTAAAGAAACAACAGAAATTCGAAAACAACAATAGTGAACAACATCTAGACTAATTAGGGGAATGGAGCAAGAGAAGCAAGCACAGGCAAGGCCTAAGCAAGAACATCAGGGGAAACAAAAACAAGAAACAGCAATGTTCAGCTAGGATGAGACGAAGAGGGTCCAGATGAATCCATGGCTGTGGTCTTGTTCGCATTGATGAAACTCTGTAGACGTACTGGATCTTCATATGAGGTCGTCTTGTTATTGTAGGTGACTTTAAACAAGCAGGGATGGTACAGACCATACCTGGCCCCCATAGAACGAAGGACATCTCTCAAGCCTAAAAAGGCCTTCCGACGATTAGCAGTCGCCTTAGCATAGTCCTGAGCAAAGAACAAGGGGGAACCAGACCATGTTAATTTTGGTAAAGCCTTGGCAGCTGCAAGAACCTTCAGGAGGTCAGTATATTCTAGAAAATAGAGAATGACACCTCTTGGTCGCTGTGACATAGAAGGAGATGTAGGTAAGCGACCCAATCGGTGTGCACGCTGAATATTGAGGGTTGTACCTTCTGGCAAGTGAAGCAGCTTGGGAAGAAAGGAACGGAAGTAGGTGACTGCATCCGAGCCCTCAAGACCTTCAACCAAGCCGTAAATACGAAGGTTATTACGTCTGTTTCTGTTTTCCAACTCCTCCACCTGCCTTTGGAGGACACCAACTTGGGAGGTGAGATGGGAAACCACTGATTGCGTCTCCTGAAATGAGGTAACAGACTGTTCGACTGAAGAGACTCTGGCGTCAATTTGCCACCAATTATCTGTAAGAGTCTGAAGCTTGACATTGGTTTCCTCCATAAAAGGACGCAGAGTGCCTATTTCCTCCAGAAAAGGGCGGAAGGATCTAATTTCCTCCAGCAAGAGTTCCATTGAAACAGGTGTAGAGGACTTGAGAGGCGAAGGAGGGTCTTTCTTGAGTCTTTTGGTGTTAGTTTTCCCCGATGTTGGCTGGGATGGATCCATGGCAGTGTCTGAGCCAGATGAAGTGAAAGAATCCTCTAGTTTAGAAAAAGCTGAAAATACTTTGGAATTCTTCACAAAGGCCACCCTGATCGTAGATTTGGAAGTCATGCGTGACGTAGATTTCAGCCGTCCCATATGAAGTATGAGAAATTATGACAGCCTACAGAACACGCAGTACCTATAAAAGACAAGGGGGCTCCAACACAAGTGGATGTGTGTGAGTATATGGTGATGAAGAAGAAATTAGTCTAATGAGGGCACTGCTGGAGGTGACAAAAATTAGTCTAGAAAGATGCCAAAATGAAAAAATATAACCATTTCGTGTTGGTTAAAGACTGGATGGCCACGTGACCATGTCAACAGAACAAGGCTAACAAGCGAAAGCGAAGGCAGGAGCTGTAAATACATGAAGAGCAAGCGAGCAACAAGTCATGGCAAAGGCAATGCAGGCACGTAATCTGCTGCGACCGTAGGGTGAAAATAAAGCTCTGGGAATCAAAAGTCAAAAGTCATAGGAAGAGCCTTATCCACTGAGGGGGTGAAGAAGTCATAAGACGCGAATTATGAGGTCTGAAAGACCAATGACTCGTTAATGAAATAGGATAGGCTTTGTGGGGTACAAAATGGCGGTTTAGCAATAAAAAACTCACCAAAATGCTGGAATGATGAAATATGTCAAGCAAGGATCGCAGAACACGTTATCATGACCAAGGAAAGCCTTTGGTAATCTTCTTATGCCTCAAAGGCTCTGGGCGGCGATTTCCTGTGAGGAATGCGTGCTCGGTAAAAACAGCATCCAAAATGGCGGCCCCCCCCGCCTCCGCTCCGCTCGCGGCACAAAACATCGGAAAAAAGCCTTTAAATGATGAAGGACATCGTTCAGAGTGGAAGCGGAAGCTTCAGGAGCCCATCCGACGTCGTAACATGAGGTATCCGCAGGGGAAGATGACACAGGGTCGAAGTAATCCCCGGTGCCTCACGGAGCCTCACGCAGATGCCGCCATCACCGACGGGCGCCAAGCCACGCCCCCACAAACCTGTTTTGAGCGGTCAAAAGTATTACAAAAAGTGCACGCATTTGCTAGAAGAATATGTGTTTTGGTGACTCAATTGCTGACCTTGGAAACTGGGGATGGGGCTTCTGGTTAGGAGTGGAGCTAACACGAGTGGATAGGATAAAGTAGGTTAAAAACCTTTGTGCCACGCAGGATGAGATGGGGAAACATGTGGTAGTTAGGAATTCATACCTAAACACATTAGGCATTAATACATCCTTTGTGTGTTTTAAATTTGTAGACGTTAAAGACTACTCCATCAGGTGCATTGAGTACCCCCACCCCAAGGTGTTTTGTAGAAATCTAGAGTGAATTACACAAATATGTAAGCATATTAGGTCATTAACAACTTTATATAATTTGAGGACTACGTTAAGGGGAGCCTAAATACCCAAATAGCCACAACCTGCTACTACTGATAAAATGTTCAGTTTAGTACCCACAGACCACATATCCAGCTCTCTTGAAACTTTGGACTCCCAGGCAGGATTTTTTTTTTTTTTTTTTAATTTTTAAAACCTTTATTGAAAACAGAGCACACAGCTATTCAGCCTGACATCCCGGAGGCAAGGCAGCATGGGCAACAGGAGAGAAGTAGTGCCAAACAATCTTAAACATTATCATCGAAGGTTATTTTTATAGTAAGATGAAAGGTTCAACGAAAGGGCGCCCGAGGGCGCGAAAGTGGCAATAGAGGCAATGTGAAGCTGGGCGTCAGGGACAGGCAGGGGAGGAAAGGCAGGGAAGTAAACATCAAGGATAAGATGTCAGGATGGAAGGGAGGAGGGGGGGGAAAGGACCAGGAGAATACAGTATAACAGAGCTCAGTTGGCGCTACAGGTCAAGGTGACACATTGTCATGCAGGCTGACTGATTCAGGTGGCAAGCACACGTCTCCCCTGTACTCATTCCATGCCCCCCAAATTTTATTCCAAGTTTGAGGTCTCCCTCTTGCCACATAGACTGTCTTCTCCCGGAACATGCACCAGTCCATGTTAGCTTTCCACTGTACCAACAGGGGGGCCGCGGACGCACCCCACTTCTGAGCAATGTCCCTTTTGGCCACCATGTTCCCAAGGGTCACCCACCTAGTCTGCGCAACGCTGTGGTCAGAAGGCTCCCATACGTTCAGGAGGCACCTACGAGCTTCCGCGTGGGCAACCACGCCAGTAACCTCCTCCATGACTCGGTGCACTCTCCTCCAGTAGGAGGCTATCACTGGGCATTCCCAAAGGATGTGTAAAAAAGTGGCGAGGGCTCCGCAGCCCCTACGGCAGAGACCGTCAGGCGAGAATCCCATGCGCATTAATCGAGGCCCTGTCATATACACCCGGTGCAGGATCTTGAATTGCACGAGGCGAAGATGGGAGGAAATTGCAACCTCCTTAGGGGAGGAAATAGCGCTTTGCCAATCTTCATCGTCAAGTTCAAGGCCATCCGCCACCCACATGTCCCGCAAGCTAATGAGGAGATCCGTGCGCACGTTGATCAATTTTTTATAGGAAAGGGAGATCGCGCTGTCCGGCATGTGCCCATCCAGTATCCTGTCTTCCAGAGGGGAACTCTCAGGAATGTCGCCGTCCGGCGGTGAGGCCGCGAGCAGCGCATGTCTCAGTTGAGCGTAACGGAAAAACTCTGTCGTACCCAGCTGGTATTCGGTTTGTAACTGGGGGAAGGTCTTAATCGAGCCTCTGGAGAGCATGTCCTCAACCCTGCGGATGCCGATGAGGTCCCACTTATCAAACCCCTTGGTGTGCCATAGTCTACCCAGGATGTCCGAATCAAAGAGGGGAGTGAACCTAGTGAGTCTGCCTTGCCAACCTTGTGCTTTAGTGACCGCCCGCCAGGTGTGGACCGCCGTACGTGTAGGGCCCGTCAACCGCCGGTCGAATGACTTCGAGTATAGGGCCCGATAGTAGTTACCGTCGCCCATCAGCCATCTATCCATGGCATAGCCGGGACTATCCATAGGGCCATAGAACCCGTGGTTGAGGGCAGCAAATTGAGAAGACCAATAGTAACGGCGCACGTCTGGGAGAGCAATGCCACCATCGTACCATGGTAACGTGAGTTTGTGGATGGCAACACGGGGTCGACCATCCCAAAGAAGGGTCCGAAGGAGGCCTTCAAGGTCCCGAAAGTAGCGCGCCGGGACAGGGTCATGGGCGTTTTGCAGGGCGTACAAGAACCTGGGCAGGGACATCATCTTAAACAGCGCGGCACGGCCAAGGAGAGAGAGCGGAAGCTTACGCCAGCTGTCTACATCACGCTGCAGATGCTGGAGAGGAGGGAGTAAGTTGTGGTCGTATCGCAACTTGGAATTACCAGAGATGTAGATGCCCAAGTACTTGAAGCCGCGTGTGGCAATCTGAATGTTACAGCCTCCGGGGAGTCGTGGAGTATCACCTTTAAGGACATACAGGGACGATTTGGCCCAGTTTATAATCAGACCAGAGTACCGTCCGAAGCGCCTGATCACATCACAGGCCACGATAAGGGATCGGCAAGGGGAAGTCAAATAGAGCAAAATATCATCGGCATACAAGGACACCCTGTCTTCAAAGCCAGGGGCCCACGTAATGCCGCGTAAGTCAGGATGCACACGCAATAGGGCTGCGAGCGGTTCAAGGGCCAAGGCGAACAAAAGAGGCGACAGGGGACAACCCTGTCTAGTACCTCGATGCAGGGGGAATGGCGTCGACAGGCGGCCGTTGACCGTGACATTAGCCATCGGATCCGCATACAATAGCTTCACCCAGCTCACAAAGATCGGCCCAAATCCAAGTTTGGACAGCACTGCCCAGAGGTATGGCCACTCGAGAGAATCGAAAGCCATCGTGGCGTCAAGGGACGCGAGGACAGCTGGCTCTTCGAGGGTGTGGGCTCTAGCCATGACACCGTGGAGGCGACGTAAATTGAGAGCGGTGTTTCGGTGGGGGATGAATCCCGACTGGTCAGGGTGCACGAGGTCGCCAATAACACCAATCAGCCGGTTGGCGAGCAACTTGGCAAGGACCTTAGGTTCCACGTTAAGGAGAGAGATAGGACGGTACGATCGACAGACGTCACGTGGTTTACCCTCCTTGTGGATGACCACAATGGTGGCCAGCCGCTGATCCAGGGGGAGACAACCCCTCTCAAAGGATTCCAGGAACATTTTCCGCAAGTGCGGAGACACCGCATCCGGGCGGATTTTATACAGTTCAACCGGTATGCCGTTAGGCCCAGAGGCCTTACCCGTCCGTAGGGAGCGGATCGCCAAAGCAATCTCGTCAGCGGTGATGTCTCTGTCCAAGTCCGCTCTCTCGTCCTCAGAAAGGCAGGGAAGTTCAATATCCGAAAGGAAAGCCGACGAATCCGCCTCCGAAAAGTCCGAAGCAGACTCATAGACTCCCTGGAAGTAACCAGCGAATGAGTCGACAATGGCACTAGGGTCCGTAAGGACCACACCATCGTCTCCCAGGAGTTCAGGTACCACGCGACTAGCCATCTCCCTCCTGTCTAGCCAAGCCAGCAACTTCCCGGCCTTGTCGCCCACATCGTACACACGGCCCTGCTGTTCTCTGGCCAGGGTGAGTGCGGCATTCGCGGCCAAATCGTGGTACTCCGCTTGTTTCAGCGAGAGGGTATGCAAGATAGAGGGGTCCGGCTCGGGCCCCAACTGGGACTCGAGACGCAGGACCTCTTGCTCAACAGTGAGCAGGTCAGAATCCCTAGTCCGGCGGGCCTCAGCGATGAGCGCCTGGGCCTCACCCCGGAGCACCGTCTTAAAGGCCTCCCACAACGTGACGGCCGATCTAACCGAGCCCACGTTTTCGGAAAAATAAAGATCAATGGCTTTGGCCAGGAGAGAGCGGGTCTTGATGTTACGAAAATACCACGGATTGACCGCGGCCGGTCGTTCCGACAGGGCCACCCCAAAGTCGAAAGAGACCCATAGCGGGGAGTGATCAGAGACGCCTCGCGCCAAGAAGCGTGCTTCGGAAACGGCCGATACGTGCGACGCCAATGTGAGGACATAATCGATGCGGGAAAGACTCCCATGTGCACCCGAAAGAAAGGAAAATTGACGGAGCGTAGGATGTAAAAGACGCCAGCCATCTACCAGGCCCATAGACTCGAGAAAGGAGGACAGCCACATCTGTGGGTTCCGTAGGTCCCGGGGCGGTTGGCGATCAAGCAAACCAGAGCAGACCGAGTTAAAGTCACCTCCCACTATTAACCGGCCAGCCGGCATAGACAAGATGGCACCACCAAGGTCCTGAAAGGTACTGGATTGAAGCCCTGGGGGGACATATACAGAAAACAACGTGAGGGAACGCCCTTCCCATCTACCAGCCACTGCAGCGTAACGCCCCCTGTCATTAATCAAAGTGACATTTATCTCTAGGGAAAGGGACGCGCGCATGAGGATACCCGCCCCCCTGGAACCGGAAGAGAACCCCGAATGTGCCACCATTTTGTAGCCTTTGCGATTCAAAGCTTTACATGCGTTTCCCACCAGGTGTGTCTCTTGAAGGAGGACAACATCAGGCATGTGACGTTTGATCAGTTGTATCACCACCCCTCTCTTAATTCGGTCACCCAACCCGTTAACATTCCAACTGAGAATTCGCAACTTTCTACCCCCCATCCCCCCGCAGCCCGCCCCACCCAGTCCCGCAAGACACCCGCATCAAATACAGTTCAGGAGCACAAATGACCCATTGCCACACAAAAGAAAGAAAGGAAAAACCAACAAATAAGATAACTCTCCCCAACATACCCCCCACCCTGCACCCCTGCATCAGACTAAAAAGCCCCCCAACCAGCAGTGTGCCTGTTGCCCCATTAACTACTCTACGAAAGACCCAGAGGAGTAAGGAATCTCCATGAAGACGTCCCGCCACCCACCATAGAATGAAGGATAGACCGTTAATTAACGAGTCACATTTCTGGCAGTCATTCGAGGCAGGGGTAGCATCAGCTCCTTGTTCAGTCCTGCTGTTCCGCTCCGCCCGAGGCGCCCCCAACTTCATCCTCCTGTTCATCCCGATGTGGCGAAACCGTGTCCAACCATTCACTGACATTTTCAGGATAGTCAAAGAAAAGGGCACGTCCCTTATGTTCTACACGGAGTTTCGCGGGGAACATCATCGAGTATTTGAGACCCAAGTCCCTGAGGCGCCTCTTCACTCCCGCGTAGCTCAGGCGTTGGCGCTGTACCAGCCTGGTGAAGTCCGGATAAAAGTGCCCCTCCGCATTCTGGTATTGGAGTGGCCCATGCGATCTGGAAGCTTGCAGGATCGCATCGCGGTCCCTGAAGTTGAGGAGGCGCGCCACAATCGGTCGCGGTGTCGCCCCCGTCTTCGGCGGGCCACCCGGTACCCGGTGGGCACGTTCCACCGAGAAAAAGTTGCTCAGTCCAGAGGGCGCCAAATAGGTTTTAACCAAGTCCTCCACAAACAGGTCCGTCGCGGCATTCTCGGACCCCTCCGGTACACCAACTATGCGGACGTTCTGCCGCCTGGCTCACCCCTCAAAGTCCTCCAGCCGCCTCGAGAATAGATCAGTGGTCATCCGCAAGTTGCGGACCTCAGTCTGTAACTCGGAAACGTCGGAGGTTAGGCTGGAGGTCTTGATGTCGAGCGCCTTCACACGCTCGTTGGTCTTGCCCAAGTCGGCCCTTATAAGGGTAATATCAACGGCCATAGAGTCCACTTTGTGGTTCAGGGTTTCATGCTGTTGCTGCATGTCGGTCCGGAGGCTCGTGATGGCACCCATGATGTCCACGAGGGTGAGGTCCGATCCATCCGGCGGGCTCGTCGATGGGGCCCCTTTAGAAATGGCCCCCGATGTAGGTGGTGATTTGAGATTCACATATCGCTCAATGCGATTCTGCTGGGTTTGCGACTTGCCATGGCCACCCTTGTTCGATGTCCTGTCCGGGTCACCTCAGCCCGCCATGACGGGCACGAGAGAACAAAGGCAAGGTGTTCACAAGTCCGGGTCCGCAGCCGGAAAGCAGGTGGGGCCAAGGAGGCAAGACCCGGGTGTAGAAGGCACAAGTAGGGACACAATCACTCCACCACTGAGGGCGGCAGGCGGGCACTACGCAGTCCGATCATGCGAAGTGGCGAAGTCCGGAGGGACAATGGCACCGTCACGGAGCGGAGTTCAGCTCGACGTAACTTTGCACAGGAACCACATATTTGGACGCCGATTGCAGTCCCCGCCTCAGCAGACCACCAGCAATACAATTCCACCAACGTGGATCAGGATTTCAGGCAGGATAGTTGCGGTGGGTCGGACGGTCCACGGAGCTCCGAGCTTACGCGGCCATCTTGGTCGCCCGCGAAGCTCCTCCTCCAGGATTTGTTTTTTAATTTGCAGCAGTGCAAGCAGTAGACGTGTTAAGTTTACTGTCTGTGTGTATGTTATTATCTATGTGTGTGTGCTTCTGTGCACACATATTTTGCCTTCTTAGGAAGGAGGCAAGATGCTCACTGTCTTACTTTTAGATGGCATAAACCTTCATTGCACATTTTACCAAACAATTGCTTGATTCATATAATATTACCATGCAACCCCGAGTTTTGGTGTCAGATTGGTTTTCCTGTGAGTTAACCGCAATCTGCACACAGGCACATGAGCCCTAAATTCTTAAATTATGAATATGCTATTTGTGCCTCCAGGGGAGTCTTTTCTATGTAGATCTACGACCTTTAGGGAATATTAGGGGGAACTCAGTGTTGAAAGAGGTCTCCTTGTGAGATGAGTGTTGGTGATTCTTGTGGCGAATGACACTTCAGGATACTGACTTTGGTAGGGTTGGAGAGTGTACCTTCGCTTAGTGAAGAGAACCTCTTGAAAGAGACTCACCTCATTACACACACACTCATATATTGGGAGATATTGCAAATAGTGTGGTCATAAGTACAATTTGGTTGCCCTGACAGATTTTACATCATGAGCCGAAACAGATGGTGCAAGTTACAAGGCAAATTGTATTCTCTCTTTCTTGGGTGGGTACCTTGGGCATGGTAATGATAGATATAATAATAAAATATTTTGCTAATATTGTTATTAACACCTTGGCTGCTAGGGAGATTTTCCTCGGGTGCTGAACTCCTTGAATTCCCATTGTTCATGACGAGCTCAGCTCATCATAAGCACACAACCAGTGTACTGCATGACGAGCTGAGCTCGTCATGAGCATGGAAGGGGTTAAGCAATGCACCTAACATTGCACTCAAGTATGAGTAGTAAGTTGCCAACCAACATAAATTAGAAGGTCCCTATTTAAAAGGATAAGATAGGATATAGTTTTATAGAGTGCTTGATTGCCGAAGTGTCTTGGCGCTAGAAGGTGAGATTAAGAGATTGCAGAAGATATACCTAGGCTTAGAGTACTGGAAACAACCATATTTTTTTTTCGTCTTCCTAAAGAGAAGCCCATTCGACAATAATCTCATGGAGATAGGCAGCTGGTTCCACAGTTTAGCTGCGGAATGTGATCAGCTCCTCCCTCCCATCTGGCTTTACGAATTTTGGAAATACAGATGATACCTGCATCAGTGGATCTAAGGTTTCTGGTGGGGGTGTACCAGGATAAGAGCTTCTGCAGATCTGCTGCCCCTCCGCCATATAGTGTCTTATGGACCAAGCATAAGGCTTTAAACTCCGTCCTTTGCTGAATCAAGAGCCAATGTAATGACCTGATGGCAGCATAAGTGGGGTGACCCCTCGGAATGTTTAGCAGTAGCAGGGTAGCAGCATTTTGTATTGACTGCAGTTTTTGTCCTCTGCGCTATATTTATGCCCATATAGAGCGCATAACAATAATCTAATTGCGAGAGGATTAGGGTCACTACTACTGATTTCCTCAGTAAAGAAGGCATGCACATTTACTATTTCCTGTCCTTCCAATGGTGAAGGTGTGCTTGACGCATTGTTATAGATTATGGAGAATCGCTTAAAGGTAGGCAGAGTCAGAATGGGTTTGATGAACATGGTAGGCACAAAGTTTGTTATGAGGGATAGTCATACACAGGAAAAGCACAATGCACGCTAGGATGTATACGTAGGTGAGCTGGCAGAGGTCTCACCAACAATGGGACTGGAGCAGTGCAATCACTTGCCTGACCCACAATAGGTAGTCACGAGGTTCAGTCAAAACAGTTTTTTTTTTAACTTAAACAATCCCATCAAAGTGGGATTTGAGTGTCCTCAGTGGGGCTGGTCAAACCTTTGGAGGCAAACAACAGGCATGTGAGTAGTCGGGTCTCTGGCACAGGGTCGCCTGGTCCTTCCTCATGCTTTTCTTAGTAGACCTGCATGATCTGCACAGTAGTGCTGCAGTGTGATGTACTCCAGGCCAGTAAAATAGGGACACAGCCTATCTCCTACAACACATTGGTTGAATTTTTAATGTAGGGACGCATTGCTGGTAGGGCACGTGTTTGCTCAGGGTGTACTGTACATGCAGCTATCTGAGAGAAAAGCAGGCACATACATAGAAATCTGGTAAAACAGAATGTCTGGACTTCTCTGTAGTAAAACAGACTTTCTGCACTACTCAGTCTTTTCTCCACAGATGTTGCAAGGAGAACGGCGGTTTTCCACTTCTAAGTGCAAGAAGCCATGAATGTATTCTTCTTTGCGAACTACTACATCATCAGTTAACTCAGCTTGCCATTTTAGAACAGAAAGTTCAAACCACATTGGTGCCATTTTGAAGACACAAAGGGCCTTATTGCGAGTTTAGCGATCCTCCTGTACGACTGGAACCTTTGCGCCCACAGCAGTACCACCAAGCCCCTGGTGCACCCACCTTCCGTATTCTGACTTGAATCCAGGGCAGGCCGGCAAGCGGTGCCCCAGCGGTCTCACAGCAGCAACTGTGTTAGGCTTACACGAGAACCTTAACAGCAGACCACAACTGTGACAGTGCCTGCAGCACTTTCCTACATGGTGTGACATGCACCATGTTGCGCATGCTACACCGTGCAGGAACAGGGTTGTAATTCCGGGGGGCACAGCATGTGCCCCCACCACATGCACCCCAGGCACAGAAGCGGCAAAGGCCATGTTGGGCCCTCCCTAGTTGCATCTCTGCCACCCTTTTCATTGCGGGCTCACCGCCATGAAATGGGCGGTGGAAATGCAACTCGGAATATGCTTGGCTGTGCTGCAGCAACACCTCCAGCATGTTCCTGCCACTTTCCACTGTGCCACTGCCAACAGAACCTGGATCCCGGCAGCGGTCCTGTGGCGGTCCAACCGCCACACTTGAAATATGGCTGTCGAACCTGCAGTGTTGGCTGTGGTCGAACTGCCACCATGAATACGGCAATACTAGGACGCCGTACTCTGAATAAGGCCCATAGTCACTAGTCCTAACGTTTCCCTAAATGCAGATAGAGCTCCTTCCTTTACTGCAGTGTGACATGCCCAAAATCTTTCAGGTTAATTTTTGAGTAATTTCTTCTCAGTTCCAAAAAGCCCCTGCCCGTTATTTCCTGTTTAGAGCCTTCATTTCTACTTTGTTTCTTTTTGCTGTTTCAAAGGTTTTTCCAGTCAGTGTACGGGATTAATGTTTCACAGAGGTTGAAGGAGTGCTGTTCCTCTTAGAACAATAGCCCTTGTGTGCTAAATAACGCATTGTACTACACCCTGGCTAAAACTTATGTCATGGAGGTTCCATTTACACTAACTGAAAATAGTTGACCATTTCAGCACAGCCAGAATAGGGATGCCTATTAGCTTGAACAGTTGACTGGATTCAAGTAACATTTTAGTCTCATAAATTAGAATTTTGAAACAAGATCTCACCAAACTAAGGGCCTGATTTATATTTTGGTGGACGACCCGTCGTACCGCCAGGGGTACGGAGTGGACAGACTACTGCCTCCCCATGGCATAGGGCCCACCTGCCAAATTTATAAATGACTGCCAAGCTGGTGGTCATTTATACTGTGTTGATAGGAACCTCCGTCACAGCGGTTCCTGCCAATGCACTGTTTGGTGCAGGGTTGCGTCAGCAGGACGCAGCTTGGAAGCAAACAGTTTTCTTTTTACTTTTCAAAAATAAAATCCCAAAACAGAATTTTCTTTTTGAAAATAAAAAAGGTAATGCTCTCCTTATCATGAGAGTTATCTCTCTTGGCTGTGGGGCCATTATTTGCATTTTACTGTTCCTCACCTCCAGGGTTTGCCTGTTGGTGATGTTACAGACATTATAAAAATGGCTATATTGCCCATCCTGATTGGTTGGGCGGACATATAGCCATTTCTTCGACAACACTTACCCGTCGGACTCTCTGAGAGATTTGGTGACGGTTTGATGGAGTAGTCACTGTTGTAGTAAAACCTATGGTCTGCCCTCGTCTAAATCAGGTGGGCTGACCATTATGTTGGCGGTATGTATACTCCATCACTGTTGCAACGGAATATGCATACCTCCAACATAGAAATCAGACAATCAGTTTGTATTTATGAATTTCAACTATAGTTACGTATAACTTTGGATCATGCTATATGTAGCTGCATCGACAAAGGAGAAATAATTTTTTTTGATCCAATTCAGATGTTATCAGACACTCAAATCTGAAGGCATGTCTGCGTACATGTATTAATAAATCTGAGAATACATCTGAAAAAGATAGTTGTAAAAAAATAATTCTCTCAGAATTAGCTCACTTTGTTGGATGTACTCTTATCCACATACCTAGGAACACTTTCTATAGCAATCTTTCAAGACAAATAATGTATCTGTGTACAGCTCAAAAGAGGTCACTAGTTTTAGGCGACATTTCTGTTACCCGGATGGCTGTACCAAGCTGAAAACTTTGCCTTTTTAAATAGCAGCACACAAGTGCAGAGGCGACAAGGAAGCCTTATTGCCTAGGGTGGTCCCAGACACTGGTCAGACACGCAAAAAAGTTTGAGTGTTGGCACACAAAAGAGGGCAAAGTGATCTTTGTTTACTTCCTGTCTTCAGACTAGTTCCTCCATAGTTAGCCAGCAACTTTAACTGGTTGAAACTTCTCACTCTTGTGCCAGTAAGGCTGCTAGGCAGTAG
Organism: Lissotriton vulgaris; assembly: GCF_964263255.1. Classification (NCBI taxonomy): domain Eukaryota; kingdom Metazoa; phylum Chordata; class Amphibia; order Caudata; family Salamandridae; genus Lissotriton; species Lissotriton vulgaris. Next base: position 838,422,098 of record NC_141691.1, on the reverse strand, counting down.
GGTAATTCCAATCACCTCTCCCTAAGTGACATTCTGTGGTGAATAAGGTAGAAAACGTTAGACCTAGGATGCTGCCTTAGCTTGATACGCAAGGCACTGCTTGAAGACAAGCTGTTCTCATAATGGAATTATTTGTAAGTATTTAGCCCTTATTGTCCTTGCGGGAAGCACTTCTCATGTTAGCTCCATCAGACATACCTATTGATGAAATACACCGAACTCTGTGCCTATCTGTTGCTTAGCAGAGGAGCATCGCCCCACTGCTTTTAACCCCTTCGGTGCTCCTGACGGAATGAGCACCGAAGTTCCCTCGGGTGTCTAGTTTTCAGAAATGTATAGGTTTGGTAGGTTTCCCTAGGTGCCTACAGAGCTAGGGTTCAAAATCTACAGATAGGCACTTTCCAAAAAAAAAGGGTCTGTTTTCACCTGTGAAAATGTGTTGTGTCCACGTTGCGTTTTGGCCCATTTCCTGTCGCGGCCACTAGGCCTACCCACACAAGTGAGGTACCATTTTTCTCGGAAGACTCAGGGGAATGTGGGGTGGGTGGAATTTCGTGGATCCACACAGATTCCGGAACTTTCCACCACAGAAATGTGAGGAAAATGTGTCTTTTTTGACAAATGTTGAGGTTTGCAAGGGATGTTGGGTAACATAACCTGGTGAGAGCCAGTCAAGTCACCCCATCCTGGATCCCCCTGGGTGTCTAGCTTTAAAAAAATTAATAGGTTTGCTAGGTTTCCCTAGTTGCCGGAAGAGCTAGGGTTCAAAATCTACAGCTAGGCACTTTGCAAAAAAAGGGTCTGTTTTCACCTGTGAAAATGTGTTGTGTCCACTTTGCGTTTTGGCTCGTTTCCTGTCACGGCCACTAAGCCTACCCACACAAGTGAGGTACCATTTTTCTTGGAAGACTCAGGGGAATGTGGGGTGGGTGGAATTTCGTCGATCCACACAGATTCCGGAACTTTCCACCACAGAAATGTGAGGAAAATGTGTCTTTTTTGACAAATGTTGAGGTTTGCAAGGGATGTTGGGTAACATAACCTGGTGAGAGCCAGTCAAGTCACCCCATCCTGGATCCCCCTGGGTGTCTAGCTTTAAAAAAATTAATAGGTTTGCTAGGTTTTCCTAGGTGCTGGCAGAGTTAGGTTTCAAAATCTACAGCTAGGCACCTTGCAAAAAAGGGTCAGTTTTCACTGTGAAAATGTGGTGTGTGTCCTTTGCGTTTTGAGCCATTTCTTGTCACGGGCACTAGGCCTACCTTCACAAGTGAGGTACCATTTTTTTTGGGAGACTTAGGGTAACACAGAATTGTAGAGCAACTGTTATTACCTATTGACTTTCAATGCATTTATGCCTTCCAAATGAAAGACTTGTAAAAGAGAAGTTATTTTGAAAATTGACCTATAATTCTCATGCTAGTATGGGTATTTTGGAAATGTGCAAATATCTACTGTTTCTAAACTCTATATTTTGTTCCAATTTCAGAAATACATAGTTGTCTTTCATATCGATTTTTCCATGTATATATTTTCCCAAATTAATTGCTATATACCCAGTACATAATAAAAACAATTGCAAGACGATGCTCAATTATTGGCTCTGGGTTCGTCTGGTTCTTGGTGAACCTACAAGTCCTATATATCCCCAAACCAGAAAGGCCCAGCGGATGTAAAGGTATATTGCTTTCAAATAGCTGTCATAATTAGAAGAAGTTACAGGTGAAAACGTTGACAAAATGGCTGTTTTTTCAACTAATTTAAAATTTTTACCATATTCAACTATTAGTTTCTATAAAGAAACCTTAAAGGATCTACACAAATGACCCCTTGCTGAATTCAAAATTGTGTCTCCTTTTAAAAAATGTATAGGTTTCCAGAATCCATTATTGCTTTCATACCCATTTCTACCATTAACTGGAAGGAGTTTGAAAGCACAACAATGAGCAAAAATAGGCTATGTCCCAGAAAAATGCCAAACTGTGTTTACTGACCATATCCCCATTTTCCCTGAAAGCTGGGAAATTGTGATTTTAGCACCACAACCCCTTTGTTGATACCATTAGCAGGGAAGAAACCAGACACTTTCATCTATAGCTCTTTTTTCCAATTTTTTCAACAACAATTTTTGTTAGCTGTATTTGGGCTAATTTCTGGGTCCCCTTCAGGAGAATCTACAAACCCTGGGTACCTGTAGAATCTCCATGCTGTTGGAAGAAAAGGACACAGATTTGGCGTGGATACCTTATGTAGTCAACATGTTACAGGTGCCTAAGCGCAAACTACCCCAATTCGCCAAAAAAAGGGTTAGCAGGGCGGGAGGGAGGCCTAGCAGCAAAGGGGTTAAGCAGTGTTAGGAAATTAAAAATAAAATGCTAATAACTTGTTGTTATTATCATTTTATTGTTTCCAGATGCTTTGTGGGCAGGCAGGCGGGGCTGCTCTGCTCTGAGAGCAGGGGAGGTATGGTTCGCCCACTCCAAGTGCGCATAACGGCTTGGCTGGCCCTCTTGGGCCAGCCAATTATTTATGTGCACTTTGTTTGTTCTCCACGCAGGCTGCATTACATCCTGCATGGAGAACATGCACAGGCTCCAATTCCCTGGCTGAACACTGAACCAAGGTGCTCAGCTCAATCACAATGCTGCATTGCAGCAGTGTGACTGGTCAGGGGAGTCTGGGTGTGATTTCTGGTTGCTGTTCGGCCAGAGTCCCACAGAAGGTGAGACAGAGCAGAGACACGGGATGCGACAACAAGGTAAGTGTTTTTTTGTTTATTTTTTAAAATTCGCTTTTCTGCTCCAATCCCCCCGCCACCCCGCATCGCCACCCCTGATCTGTGCCGGCCGCCACTGATCTGTTCATAAGAATATGCATAGAAAGTGTTGATGTTTTAGCCATTTAAGAAAGGGCGTCGTCCTATTTTTAAGGTTTGATAGAGAGGGAGCCCAACTTTGCATAGCTCTAATTCTCCTGCCAGGTATTCAGGGTTTAAGGTAGGTAGTATGGTCAAGCCATAGTGATGTGGCCGGCATCAGACTGTCCGTTGAAGGCTATAGGCAAACCCAATTAAAAAATAAGGTTTTGGCTGCTAATTGCAACCATCTCTAGTTAATCCAAACATCAGTTACTGTGTGTGATGACTTCCCAATTACAAATGGATGGATAGTGAGTTTTGCTTCCACCAGAAGTGGAAGCTTCTAAAGTTTTTGGATAGGCACTACAAAAGTGTAGACACACACAGTTTCCTTGCCTCAGCATCTTTGGAATATGGTCATCTAAGAACTTGGTTATTTATCCTGTTTGTATTTGTCATATCTCTAGGTGGACTGTATTGAAAATGGCCTAGATGTATTTGAACACCACATACTTGAGCCTTTTTCTATCCAATGATGGGGCATGAGCTAAGATACATTATCATTCAACAATAGTTACCCTCGATTTTGTTGACCCCCCTTTATTGACTCCAGGATTTAATTGAGAAGCAACATCTCTCTTTTATAAGCCATGGTAGATCATAGTTGATTAATTGGCCTAAAAACGTTTTAAGGTGTAAAGATATTGCAACCTTTATACTTATGAATTTAGGTGCTCATTGTCTTGCTTAGGCTATGGCCCAGGATGATAATGACATTCTGATCCTGTCTTGCTCTACAAGCGAACACTTCAAGGAAGGCATTTTAAAACATCTGCACACTATATACGTCTAGGAGGTAACAGGCTAATCTTCAAGTGTTAACCTAAATCACCCCTGTTCTCCAGCTAGCAGCGGAAATAAAGTGGAGTGAATATGTAGTACCAGAATATCATTATCAAAATATCATTTGACACACATACTCTGTCCTAATTATATTTTAAATAAATATTACACCACTGTGGTTAACACTATAAAATCTGTAGCTCATGGGACAATATTTTTATTAGATTCCCCCCCCCCCCCCCAAACTTCTGTGTATGATATTCGGAGATACAGCTTTGAGTGAAGCTCTTCAGATTAACATTTTAAGTCAGGAGTTGCAGAACAAAGTAAATGATGCCCTATCTCCCCTTGACCATATAGAACAGATGTTACCATAACATTAGAATGATGTCATGTGAAAGGAAAGGAGCAAAAGAGAAGGTTTGATTTCAGATGTCCTTTATTTTTTACTCCTTTGGAGTTATCTTGAATGTGAGTATCATTATACCCTGATAAAAAAGAGATACAGACGCTTTTGTTTTCCATTGCAGACATGGAGCCAATTTGGTGCTATGATGCTTAAACAAAAGGGAGGAATATCTGTTCAGCTATCAGCTTATCCCTCTTACTGTTACTGTCTGAAACAGCACAAGCTAAATATCACAAGCTAAAAAACACGTGGTAAAAATGCCAGCAAAATACATGCAGGAAAACCCTGCCATCGCAAGTTCAGTGGCCCGATGGAATTGTCAGAGAAAGCCTCATCCAACTAAAAAGAGGTGGGAAATGATAGTAATCAAGAAAACCCACCAAAAAGCCTTTTTGCAAGGTTCAGATTGCACATCAAACGTGTTTTATGCAAGCCTATCAATGTACAACAGTGTCATAACTAGTAAAGTAAGGAGCTCCTGAACACAACCCACATACAGATGAGTCCAAACTACTACACAAGCCCATAAAAGCAGGCCACACACAGACTAACAATCTCCAGCTGAGCACTGCATAGTGCTTCACCAGATCCCAGTGCTCATTCATAATGGCATGCTGCTAAAGAGGGGCAAAGTACAAACCTTCAAATTGAAATACCAATTTATAGAGCCTTATAAAGCCCAGGATGCCCAGGACAAAGGTCAGTCCTTGAGCATGTCAGAGTTTCAGGTTTTTAGAACCTGTCATCTAGCTCTACCCATTACTCCCTCTCTCTGCCCCTGACCCCCCTACACTCGAATAGGCTGCACCCTCAGGAGCCACAGGTCGACCCTCTTCCCTCCCCATCCCCTGTGCCCTCCTCTCCCATTCTTTACTCCTCAAAGTATGCACCCCCTTCATCACTTAAACCAGACCTCTAGCTAATCCGCTCCTCGGCCAATCTGCACTATCCAACCTCATCTCCTCCCCCCTTTCCCTACCTGCCACCCCTCTTTTCAGTCCACCTCTCCTCCAACCTTCCCCCCAGTTAACTTTCCTTACGTCCCCCTTATTCCCTCCTCTTCTCCTCTTCTCTTCCCCCTCCTCCCCTCGTTATGTACCTCAATTTCTCCACAAACCCATTGCATCTCTCTCCTTCCCCCAATACTGTGCTACACCCTTTCCCCCTTGGTAACCCTTTCCCTTTCCCTCCCTCGGGCCTAGCAGAACCACTTCCTTTCTTCAACTTCCCTATCTCCCAACCCCCCTCACTCCGCCAGATGCCCGTTCCCTCACAGCCACCTCACCTAGCATACAGGACCTCTCCAACCCCCTCCCCTCGCTTCCTTCCAAACCTCCTTCCTTCCAATATGTCTCCACACATGCCTCCCCTCGCCCTCCGCCGCCTCGCACCTCACCTACCCCACCTAATTATGTCCTTAATTCCTATCCTTCTTGGAACGCCAACAAAGACAACTCTCCTTTCACCTCTGATGCACAAATGCCTGCTCTCAACCACCACCTTTCCCCACCTCTGAACCCTATACCCCAACTCTCCTCCGGTCCCCCCCTTTCCCCCTGCCTTCCACCACCAATTGCATCCCTTCCTGTTTCCATCGAGCCACCCAACATGCCGTGCTCTGCCCTACTCTCTCCGGAAAATAAGCTAGGCTCTCTCATCACCTCTGTCTCCCAACTTTAAGCTACCATTTCATTTCTAAGCTCCAAGATTTCCACTTTTCCATCCACCCCAATTCCTTTGGAAAACCCTCACCTTCCCACGAGATGCACCTCGCCCCCACACCCAATAATAGCCAAGCATAACCTGTCGTCTGCAAACATCACTAACTCAGACAAGCCCTCGAACGTCACCCTTCTCCCACTTTCATCTCCAAGTAGTCCTACTATCTACACTATTCCGACCATCTTCTCTGTCAGAACAACTCATCCACCTAAACCCTCCTGAGCACCCTCGTTTAAGTACAACATCCCTATCACCCCTCATAGCCCAAGTACCCCAGTCACCAAAACAGTCTCGACAGAGCTGCGCTGTCTGCTCCACAACTTCAGATGTGCAATAAAACACAACATCATACTTCACAATAGTGACATGCTCTTCCTCACAAAGACCTGGTTCAATGATACCTCTCACTCTATGTTTGATCTCCTAGTATCCACAGGCTATTCTATATTTAGAAATTACAAAATTGATAAAGTTGGGGGAAGTGTTGCAGTCATCTTTAGAAACTCCCTTCAACTTAAGGCTTTTCCTAACAGCTCCTTCCGCACTTTTGAATGCCTATCCTGTGAACTTCAATTGCACCACCGCTCACCCCTCAGATTCCATGCCATTTACCGCCCGCCTTGTAGCAGCCCCTCGTTTATGGAGGACCTCACTGACTTCATTAGCGACAAATTCTGGCAAAGTGACAATCAGATCTTTGTGGGTGACTTCAATCTCCACTGGGGCTCGTCTCTGCCCTATTGGACCACTTTGGTTAACCTCTCCCTCTGTCAAGGCTCCCTTCCTGTTTCCTTCAAAACTGGGCAGGTCACCCTTCTGCTTAAAAAGCCCACTGCTGATGCGAACGACCTCAACAACTTCCACCCCATCACTAACCTACCTTTTCTTGCGCAAATCACAGAAAGATGTGTAGCGAAACAACTCTCTTGTCATATCAAGGACAATGATCTTCTTGAAAATTTCCAGTCCGGCTTCATTCAAAACTGCAGCACAGAAACCGCCCTGCTGCAAGTGATTGATGATGCGTGGCAGATACTCGATTCTGTGGAGTCTTGTCTTCTTATTCTCCTTGACCTTACTGCAGCCTTTGACATTGTCATAGGAAGACTTGTATTCAATCTTCTGATTAGTCTAATCAAAATAATGAAAGCAAGAACGTAAAAGTCCAGATCAGTCTCTTTTCACTATGGGGTTCCTGGGGGTCAGGATTATAGCCTCCCAGTAGTTTGTCCTCCACTTCCGGCCGGTTGAGCACAGGTTATCAAAAAGAAAAAAAGGAGAAATTAAACAACTGTCACTCAGGGTCCTTTTGGTATTCGTGTGCACTGGGGAAGGTGTGGGGGAAGAACACCCGAACCGTCACCAGCGTCAAACAAAACGTTTGTGGAGTATAACAAAAGAAAAGGAAAACAAAACGTTCATCCCGGGGATTAGGGATTCAGGGTTCTCCTCCCTCCCCTGGGTTTTGGCCACTTGTTGGAGTCCCCCTCTTAAACCAGCCACGCATCCAGGAACGTACCTCTGGAAGCCACGCTCCCCTGTGAGCGTGGCTGGTGGTCTCGTGGTACTGGAGTGGGTCCGGCTCCCGCTCTTGGTTCTTCCCGGGATTACTGCGGTAGGGCTTGGTTGTCTGAGACTCTTCGCAGTACAGCGGGGCTCGGTCGGCGTCTTCTTTCTGCTCCACGATTCTCCAGCTCCTTCTGGACTCGCAGTTTCCCTGGTCCCAGTACGCAACGCTCTCCTCAGCATATGGATTGGTTAAAAAGGTTGCCTCCTCATCTTCCGGTATCCCTATTGGTGCACGTGACCTCGTACGTAGGATGGCAGCTCCTCCAGGAAGTGAGAGGAAGATGGGGGAAAGGGACCGCTGCAAACCTTGCTGAGCTTGTCCCATGGTGACTGAAAAACAAACACAGGAGAGACGTAAGGGGGCAGTTGATCATTCTCCTCCTCATGCATCGTACTCCGGGAGAGCATGTTGTGACACATCCTTGCCTAGGCAGTTCCCGCTCATGGAATTGAGGAACAATTCAGCATTTGCGTTGCAACTACCCTTCCGATGTAGGATCTCAAAGGTGTAAGGTTGAAGGGAAAGGAACCACCCTGGCATTGTTTCCTTTGTTGCGATACAGCCATTGAAGGGGTGCATGGTCAGTGAATAAAAGAAAAGAAGTCCCTTCCAGATAGTACCTCATTGTATCAATTGCCCACTTGACCACCAGGCACTCTTTCCCAATCGTTTGATAGTTTTTCTCACAGGGGAATAATTTGCGACTGATGAAGGCAACCGGGCGTTCAACCCCGTCTTTTGTCACTTGAGAAAGTACAGCACCCAGGCCTGTGTAAGAGGCATCGGTCTGGACAATGAATGGATGATGGAAATCAGGGGATATTAACACGGGACTAGAGGTGATGTTTTTTTTCTGCTCGGAGAAGGCCTGGAGGGCTTGGGAGGGAGGTGATAGGAGGTCTTTTTCTCTAAATCCCTTTCGGAGTAGATCGGTTAAGGGGTCGGCTATCTGGGAGTAGTGGGGGAGGAACCTGCGGTAATATCCGAGCAATCCTAGGAATGCTCGGACCCCTTTCTTTGTTGTGGGAAACGGGGTATTGGTGATGGCCTCGACCTTCTAATGTTGGGGTTCTATCAGCCTGTTCCCTAAGAGATGACCTAGATATCGGACTTTCTGGTATGCGACTCTTGATTTTTTTTGAGTTGATGTGTAACCCAGCAGTTTGGAGGGCCTGAAGGACGTTCTGACAGTGTTTCAAGTGCTGTTCCTAGGTAGGGCTGAAAATAATGATATCGTCGAGGTACACAGATGCATACCCCTGATGTTCTCTTAAGACAATATCCATTAAGCGCTGAAAAGTGGCGGGTGCTCCATGCAGGCCAAATGATAGAACCGTAAATTCATACAGGCCGGTTGGTGTGGAGAAGTCTGTTTTATGTCGATCCTGTGGAGGAAGGAGAACTTGCCAATAACCTTTGGTCAAATCCAAGGTCGTAATATATCTGGCTTCACCCAATTGTTCCACTAGTTCATCTACTCGTGGTAAGGGGTAGGAATCAAACTGGGTGATCGAATTCACTGCCCTAAAGTCAATACAGAATCTTATGCTACCGTCGGGTTTTGGAACCAAGACAATAGGCTAGGATCCACTCGCTCTTGGAGGGTTTTATAATGCCCGAAGCAAGCATGTTTTGTACTTCATTTTCAACAGATGCTCGTCGGGCTGCTGGGATCTTATAAGGTCTTTGTCTTATGACTGTCCCGGGTACAGAAGGGATGGAATGTTCAATTAGGGAGGTCTGCCCGGGGTTATCAGAAAAGATGTCAGAGAAGGAGGAAAGTAAAGTGTCTAGGGTCGCCCTTTGGTCTTTTTGTAGGTCCCTATTTATGTCGAGTAGGGGTAGAGTGCATTTGGTTTTTATTGTGACCATGTTGGGTTTAGGGAGGGGACCCAGCCTTTTTTTTACAGATTTATGTCGAAGATGTGTGTTTTATTTTTGGAGGGGCGAAGTTTGTATGTTGCAAGACCCAATTTCTCTATTATTTCATAGGGTCCCTTCCATTCAGACCGACCTTTGGGGAGAGAGGAGGGTAACAACACCAGGACCCAATCATGGATTTGTAGATGTGGCCACTTTTTGCCTTTATCATAGAACACCTGTTGTTTCCACTGAGCTTTCTCCTGGTTGCTATGTGCGAACTCCCGTAATTTGGACAATCTCGTTCTCAACCCTCTGGAATAGTCAAGTAATGCTTGGGTTTCCTCCGGGGTCTCCTTTTTCCACGCTTCCTTGGTCATCTCGAGGAGAGTACGAGGCTGTCTTCCGTATAGGAGTTTGAACGGAGAGCAGCCCAGACTGCTCTGTTTTTGACAGCGGATGACAAACACGGCTAGAGGCAGTAACTCATCCCAATCTGCTCCGTCTGTTTGAGAGTGGTAAACGGATGTTCTTATTTAGGTTATATCTAAACTCTTCCACACCTGACCCGTCAAACGTGAGACGAAGGCCTACCCTGATCTGTGAGGATTTCGCAGGGAAATCCTACCCGCGAGAAGAGGTCCATCAGTTTCTCACATATAGTCACGGTGTTTGGTGTTCGTAAAATAAAAGCCTCAGGGTATCGGGTGGCATAGTCGATAATGACAAGCACATATTGATTGCCCTTTCGAGATTTAGGTAAAGGACCAATAAGGTCCACACCTATGCGGTCAAACGGTTTCCCTATGATTGGTAAAGGCTGTAAAGGGGTGGTGGGGGCTGATAGCGGTTTTTCCGCTGGCACACTTCACATTCCTGGCAATATTTGGCTATTTGGGCGTGCATGCCTGGCCAATAAAAATGTTCCCTGATGGTCTGGATGGTTTTTTGTGTACCAGTATGTCCTGCTAGGAGATGGATGTGTGCAAAGAACATAACCTGTTCCCTAAATGTTTGGGGAACCAGAAGTTGGGGGGAAGCAGTCAAACTACTTTTTCTATATAGCAGATCGTTTTCTTTTAGGAAAGCTGGATAAGTAGTAATAGGAAGATTCGCCTGCTGCTATGCTACATGGAGAGTAGGGTCATTTCTTTGGGCATAGTGGAAGTTTTTATCCCCTTGCCATGGGGCCTAAGTAAGAAAAACAGGGTTCTTGTGTGTATAATTATTAACCTTCATACTAAGGTATTTCATAAACTCAGGATGGTCAATTCCTAATATGAGTTTCTCGGGTAAATTTGGCAGGACCCCAAAGATGGCCTGGAGATCCCTCCCGTCGGGCATTCTGACTTTTATGGAAGCAGCTGGGTATATTTTAACGTCTCCATGTACGGGCCTCATGGGTATTTGGCGTTGGGTCATAATATTCTCGGGTTTAATCATGGAACTCTGGACGACTGATTATCGGCACCCTGAGTCTTAGAGAGCTCTGATGGGTACCCCATCTATGACCAAACTTACATAGAATCCTGTACCCATTTTTTCAGTATACAGGACATGGTGGGGAAGGTAGTTAACGTCCATAGGTTCGTCAGTGTTCGATTTCTGGGGACAGAAGCGGGCTATATGTCCCCATGCACTGCATTCAAAACACTGAGGTCCGTTTGTAGTAGGCACTATGGGTTTTGATGGACGTATCTTAGTGACTTCAACTGGGGGTCTGCCGGTAACTTTCTGGTCTTGTTTGCCAGTCGTGGGATGCAATTTATTTTTTCCCTCCCATATGGAGGCCCTAGGTTGTGCCCTAGAATAGGTAGTGGCTATTTCTACGTTCTGTTCCATAGAAAGGCTGGTGTGCTGGTGGGCTTCTAGAAACTGCTCTAGGTAAATGAATGACATTATTTCCTCTTTGGTGTGTTCTTGAGGTTTAAACCATATGTCAGCGGCTATCTTCAGTCTGTGGAAGAGAGTTTTAGGTGTATCTCCTGGGTAGCCCTTTTCCCTCCTAAAACGCAACCGGTAAGCTTCTGCATCAAGCCCCAAGTGGTCTAGGATGACCTCCTTTATTTCTGTATAGCTGGCAGTGCCGGTAGGATTGGCTGCTTGATAAGCGGCCTGAGCTTCTCCTGTTAGTAGAGGAGCTAGAAAAAACGGGCACTTGTTTTCAGGCCAACCGGGTGCTCGGGTGGCTCGCTCGAAGTTTTGGAAGAATGAATCGGGGTCATCCCCAGCAACATATTTTTGTAATACAATGTTCGGAAAGGGCGAGGGAGACCCTTGGCGAGGGATTGTCTCTTGGGTGGACTCTTCTTGCGGGTCGGATAGTTTATAGAGGCCTTCCATTTGCTGATTCATAGTCGTAATGAACGGTTCTCGGTCTGCTTGTGCTGATGACATGTGCCTCTCGAGAGCTCCACTCAAATTTCGTCTGACCGGCGATGGGTTGATGTAGAAGGTTTTCCATTTTGTCTTTACAATGGACAGAATCCGACTTCTGACACCATGTGTGGAAAATCAGCCAATGACAGACCAAATATGTGGCATAGGAAGACTTTTATTCAATCTTCTGATTAGTCAAATAAAGATAATGAAAGCAAGAACGTAAAAGTCCAGATCAGTCTCTTTTCACTGTGGGGTTCCTGGGCATCAGGATTATAGCCTCCCAGTAGTTTGTCTTCCACTTCCGGCCATTTCTACGTTCTGTTCCATAGAAAAGGCTGGTGTGCTGGTGGGCTTCTAGAAACTGCTCTAGGTAAATAAATGACAGTATTTCCTCTTTGGTGTGTTCTTGAGGTTTAAACCATTTGTCAGCAGCTGTCATCAGTCTGTGGAAGAGAGTTTTAGGTGTATCTTCTGGGTAGCCCTTTTCCCTCCTAAAACGCACCCGGTAAGCTTCACCATCAAGCCCCAAGAGGTCTAGGATGACCTCCTTTATTTCTGTATAGCTGGCAGTTCTGGTAGGATCGGCTGCTTGATAAGCGGCCTGAGCTTCTCCTGTTAGTAGAGGAGCTAGAAAATACGGGCACTTGTTTTCAGGCCAACCGGATGCTCGGGCGGCTCGCTCGAAGTTTAGGAGGAATGAATCGGGGTCATCCCCAGCAACATATTTTTGTAATACAATGTTCGGAAAGGGGGAGGGAGACCCTTGGCGAGGGATTGTCTCTTGGGTGGGTTCTTCTTTCGGGTCGGATAGTTTATAGAGGCCTTCCATTTGCTGAATCATAGTCGTACTGAACAGTTCTTGGTCTGCTTGTGCTGATGACATGTGCCTCTCGAGAGCCCACTCTAATTTCGTCTGACCGGCGATGGGTTGATGTAGAAGGTTTTCCATTTTGTCTTTACAATGGACAGAATCCGACTTCTGACACCATGTGTGGAAATTCAGCCAATGACAGACCAAATATGTGGGATAGGAAGACTTTTATTCAATCTTCTGATTAGTCAAATAAAGATAATGAAAGCAAGAATGTAAAAGTCCAGATCAGTCTCTTTTCACTGTGGGGTTCCTTGGCGTCAGGATTATAGCCTCCCAGTAGTTTGTCCTCCACTTCCGGCCCGTTGAGCACAGGTTATGAAAAAGAAAAAAGGAGAAAAGAAACAACCGTCACTATGGGTCCTTTTGGTATTTGTGTGCACAGGGGAAGGTGTGGGGGAAGAACACCCAAACCGTCACCAGCGTCGAACGAAACGTTTGTGGAGTATAACATAAGAAAAGGAAAACAAAACGTTTGTCCCGGGGATTAGGGATTCAGGGTTCTCCTCCCTCCCCTGGATTTTGGCCACTTTTGGGAGTCTCCCTCTTAAACCAGCCACGCATCCAGGAACGTACCTATGGAAGCCACGCTCCACTGTGAGCGTGGCTGGCGGTCTAGTGGTACCGGAGTGGGTCCTGCTCTTGGTTCTCCCCGGGATGACTGCAGTGGGGCTTGGGTGTTTCCGACTCTTCGAAGTACAGCGGGGCTTGGTCGACGTCTTCTTTCTGCTCCACGATTCTCCGGCTCCTTCTGGACTTGCAGTATCCGTGGTCCCAGTACGCGACGCTCTCCTCAGCATCTGGATTGGTTAAAAAGGTCGCCTCCTCATCTTCCGGTATCCCTATTGGTGCACGTGACCTCGTTACCTAGGATGGCCGCTCCTCCAGGAAGTGAGAGGAAGATGGGTTAAAGGGACTGCCGCAATCCTGGCTGAGCATGTCCCATGGTGACTGAAAAACAAACACAGGAGAGACGTATGGGGGCCGTTGATCATCCTCCTCCTCATGCATCGTATCCCAGGAGAGCATGTCGTGACACTCTCTGATAGATCCCAAATGATCAAAATAGTGAATAGTCTTTCATCTCCTTTGGCGGTAGGTGAAGGTGTTCCTCAAGGCTCTATACTTGCACTCACATTGTTCAATCTCTATTTAGAACCATTGGGCAATCTCCTAAGCCAATCCGGGATCCACTATCATCTCTATGCGGATGACACTCAAATCTACCGCAAGGTTGCCTCCACTCACGATCTCTACATCTTAAGCTCTCTCTCGACTCCATTCAAAACTGGATGTTAACTCATCAACTGATTCTGAATCCCTCTAAAACTGAATTTCTCCTCCTCTCTTCCTCACTTTCTCCTCACCCGGTTCAATCATGGATGGATCAGATGAATCTACTTAACAATGAACCCATCATTGTCGACAGCGCAAAATCCCTTGGTGACATAATCGACACAAAACTCAATCTACTCTCCCACATAAATTCCATTGCAAAGTCTACTCGATACCAACTGCGCCTTCTTTGGGGGATCCGTCGCTTCTTCCCGGAGAATGACCTTAAAACCCTGGTCCAATCGCTGGTTTTCTCCAGACTGGACTACTGAAACTCTCCTCTTACTGGCCACCCCAAATCCCACTTGTCCCCCCTTAAATCTGTTCTCCATTCAGCATCTCGTTTCATATATGGGGCCAAAAGAAGTCACCACATCACACCCATTTTATCCACCCTCCGTTGACTTCCCATCGAGGCAAGATCTATCTGCAAGACAGCCTGTATCACCCACAAAGCCCTGCACTCCTCCTCTCCTCGCTACCTGACGAATAAACTGAAACTCTCTGGAGGCTCTAGACCATCACATAATGCGGAAAATCTATTGCTTGAACCTCCCACTTTCAAGAAGGAAAGGTTGATGGCCCAATCCTTTTCAGGCAATGCAGTGAGAATCTGGAACTCACTTCCGCCTCAGCTCCGGACCACCACCTCTTCCCAGGCCTGCAAAACTGACCTCAAAGCTCTCCTCCTTCAAAGACACTGCCAAGTTTAATTCACACTCTCTATTATCTGAAGGAAGTCCTTCCATTATAGGAAATTCTGTTCTACATGACTATAGAAGTGCCTTCCCAATGTGTTCTTGTGGTTTGAGAGTCTGCCATTTATTGCAGTATTATACTTCTACTTGTATTGTGTACTCCTTTGTAACATGCACACATCACTTTCCCTCTTGCAATGTATCGATTGCTACCTCTTGTATTTTGTTTGCTTTTGATACATGTACATGCCACCATTGCCTCAGGTAACGTAACGTTTGTTCTTGTGTTTTGAGTATCTGCCATTTAGTGCAGTACTATACCTCTATTTGTACTTTGTACACTTTTGTAACATACACACATGTCACTTTTTTTCCCTCTTGTAACGTATTGTTTGCTACCTCTTGTATTTTGTTTTGACTTGATGCATGCACAATAGTCACTATTGCCTTATGTAACGTAACGTTTGCATTTGTAACATGCTGACTTGTAATTTTTCCTCATGTTTCACTACTGTTCCTATTGTGAAGCGCTCTGACACCTTTGGTTATAGTCTGCGCTATATAAAAATGCATAAAGTAAAATAAATAAAATAGCATTAGACCGTGGTATGGGACCCCTGGGGTCCCTCAAAGCTTACTCAGGAGATCCATGACTGCTTACAAAATTAAATAATATTAGTAGATTAATAAAGTGTAAATAAATGAAGAAGCAAAATGTAAAATTGAAAATTTTAAAACGTTCTGTAAATGTAAAATAATTTGAAATTGAAAGGCTAAAAATTGAGTTAGTATCCTCAGACTGATTTGCGGGACAGGGCAACTACATCAAACAAAATATATGTAGGATGGATTTTCTTAGTTGAATGTAGAAAAGCTCCTACCTTCTCAGTACAATTAAAATTGTGGTATGTTTGTATTTTGTTTTAAATTAAATAAAATATTCAATTTGTGTAGTGTTTTGTGGTTCAGATCATCAAAATTGCTAAGGCTGGGGGTTTTGGCTTCCAGGAACGTCTCGGTGGGGGCCCAGGATTCCAATAATTATATTGTGGGGGTTACCGGATTCCACTAAGGACTAAGTGGGGGTCCACAGAAGTCAAAAGGTTAAGAAACACTGCCATAATTCACTTCCTGTCCCCCCACCCACCCTCGGAGAGGCATGGAGCCAAAGGCTGGATTATAGACTGCCATACTCCCCTCATCAAATTACTCCGAGCCCTGCATTTTTTCACAACTGGTTCCTACCATCATGCAAGATGCCTTTCTCCTTTCAATTCCCAGGCGTAAGGGCTTTTTCGGTGGCTGTTGTGATTCAGAA
Source organism: Lissotriton vulgaris (assembly GCF_964263255.1). Taxonomy (NCBI): domain Eukaryota; kingdom Metazoa; phylum Chordata; class Amphibia; order Caudata; family Salamandridae; genus Lissotriton; species Lissotriton vulgaris. Next base: position 838,406,236 of record NC_141691.1, on the reverse strand, counting down.
AGTCTTTGAAAGCCTGATGTACAGATTTATAACTATGGCTTTTCCTTTACATTATGTACCTGGGCATAAGGGCTAAGGAGTGTCTTGAGAAATGTTGTATTTCTGATATATTATTGACTTGGTGGGACTGGTTAGTGCTAGGTTTTCAGTTTTCTATGTTTGGCTCTGTTTTGGATTGTCATCAGTCTTTTAGTGCCAGGACACTTTTTAGGTATTTTATGGCTTATAAACTGTGATAATAACATAACATAACATGACATAGCATACCATAAAGTACGATGTACACATACGTGCAGCCCATATTTTCTGAGACACTGTCAAAGATCAAGCATTTTACTGCATTTCAGAGTATACACATTATTTTCCCTAAATACCCCTAAAGAGCAGATTCAGTGAAATCTAAATTAATGTGCAGTTCTGGGGTTCCCTTATATCTTGGGAGCCGTAGATTGCTCCTACATACTACTGGTTGCTCAAGGTGCCAGGGAAGACTTGTTGCTCAACCGCAAGATGCAGCACACAATCTGTGTGCTGATGGTTTGTGATGCTATCCTGTGCTTTGCACATTTGTGTGCCAGATATCTGGGCTATTTACATTCCTCTGTGATCCCGAGGAATATTTGCATTCCACAAACCATGGGGGGAAACATCATCAACTCAGGGTATGGGTGTTTGATAAGTATATCATATCCTCCCTTTGTAGTGGCAATTATGCAGTTAAATCACTATTTTGGTGAATGTCGTGGAATGATACAAATAGGCACTTGCATTTTAGTAGTCGTATGAGTGTTTTCATCTCCCAGTGAACTGACTGTGCCTCATATCATGTTTTGAGGTATGTGCTTCCATACTTGTAAATAAACTGAACTGGCATCTGTGCTCCTCCTTGTTGCAATGTGCCAACCTGGTCTCCTCTCCAAGAATGTCCCAGACAAATGTGAAAGTGGACATGGAACATGCAGTGTCACAATATGTCTGCAGGAGAGACTCTTGCCTCTAGACTGCTCATGTGCTGCATCAGCTTAAAAAACACCTTAGCTGTGAGGGCCATATGTTGCATGGAGACAGGTGCAAGGGCAATTGGGTCCACTTTGGATCCAGCGACTCTGTGGCGGTTTGTTGCCAGGCAATTCTAGGGCAGCCCTCTCCTTAGCATCATGACCTTCCTTGGTAATGGAGAGTAACTCCTCTGGCTGCAGATGGTTCAGCACCTCATCGCTTACCTAGATGAACACCACATTGTTGGTGTCAGAGACAGCTGCGGTGATAGCAGATTCAGCCTTTATGGTAGCAGAGGCAGTGATGGTGGTAGCAGAGCCAGCTGTATTAGTAGAGGAAGTAGCTCTACGGGTATCTGTGGTAGCCTTGCCACTGACTGTTGTGGTGGTAGCAGTGGCTGCCCTGCTTCTGACATCAGCGGTGAGTACAGGTGGAGGACAGGTGGAGGGGCACTCATTTCCATCAGATTCCTGTGGCACAGGTATGTACATATCCTTGCGCAGAGAAACTATCTTTCAGACTAATAACTGTAATAATTTTTTTTCTGGATTTGTGGCACCATGAAGGTTCTACCGCCCACTAACCGTCAGGGGCCATCTAGGTGTAATACTTAATGTATATATTTGAGGCAGTGGGGAGCAGATAATAATCATGTTCTTAAACAGTGAAAACCAAATATAATACTTAGGGCCTTATTATGAGTTAGGGGGTCCGACCACCGAAGGACCGTGTCCGTGACAGCTTGGAGACCGCTGCGCCTGTGGCTTTCTGACCGAAGTATTACGAGTTTCTCAAGGGGCTGGTGATGTGGCTACGGTGGTGGTCAATGTATTTCCATATACATCAATGCATGTGTGTACATTCCTACTGCTTTTGTGTCGAATGCACACATGCATGATATATGTGGAAAACCACCACCTACCCATTTCTGGAGACTGACCCATATGTGGGCAGTCCCAGTAATGGGTACATGGCACCAAAGCTCTTCCCTCTATTTTGCCAAAGATGTCATTGTATTCCTCAGGTTCAGATGTTCCTGTGTAGGGGGACCTGGAAAAGTGATCATTGTCAAAATATGCTAGGAAGAACTGGAAAGGGGTGAGTATGCACCCCAAACACTTTGTTCTCACTGACTTTTAGGCAGTGGTCCGACCGCTACAGTCGGCTCATCGGGAAGTCAGCTCGTAGTACTAATGGCGGTGTTGTGTCTCTATACCGCCCAATGGAGCCTGTCTTCCCCCGACAGTGACCCCGACAGTGTGTTGGCGGTGCAGGCAGTCCAGCCGCAGTCTTCTCAAAGCCAATCTGCACAACTCAGAATACAGCAGATGGCTCACTGCCCTCGGATTGCCACTGCCGGGGTGGCAGTCCATGGACCGCTGAACTCATAATACGGCCCTTAATCTAATGTAGCTGAAAAAATATTCAACAAAACAACAGATGCATGATCAAGGTTAAGTCATGATCCTAGCCATCAGATTTTATTTTTTCATTTTTCTTCAAATGCCTAAGTATTGCTGCCTTAGTCATTGGTGGATCTGGCCCTTTTTGCAGGGTTATCCCCACACTTTGTGTCTTCTTCCTTCTATTTTTCAGACGTCTTTTTGTTGGCTTTAGGACTCTGGGCACTTTACCGTTGCTAACCAGTGCTAAAGTGCATATGCTCTCTGTCTAAATTGCATTGACAATTGGTTTATCCATGATTGGCATATTTGATTTACCAGTAAGACCCTAGTAAAGTGCACCAGGTGTGCCCAGGTCCTATAAATCAAATGCTACTGGTGGGCCTGCAGCATTAATTGATCCACCCACATGAGTTGCCTGGTAACCATGCCTCAGACCTGCCACTGTAGTGTCTGTGTGTGCAGTTTAACTGCTATATTGACCTGGCAAGTGCACCCACTTGCCAGGCTCAAACCTTCCCTTTTACTACATGTAGGCCACCCCTAAGGTAGGCCATAGACAGCCCATGGGCAGGGTGGAGTGTATTTAAAAGGGGGGGACATGTACTGGTGTGTTTTACATGTTATAATAGTGAAATACCGCAAATTTAGTTTTTCAGTATTACAAGGACTATCTCTCTCATAGGGAAGCATGGGGATTGACTTGAAATACATTTTAAGTTTAATTTCCCATTGGTAGCTGATAGAGATTTGGATTTTGGGGACTCTGAACTCACAATTTAAAAGTAAATATTTTCGTAAAGTTGGTTTTTAATTTGCATGTTTGAAAATGCCCCTTTTAGAAAGTGGGCATTTTTTGTTGCTTAACCATTCTGTACCTCTACCTGTCTGTAGACTCCACATCTGGGTTAGGATGACAGTTGGGCTCTTGTGCATTCACTCTAGACACTCACACAGAGGGAGCAGAGGTGTGCCTTGCATATCCTGATGGACCATCACCAGGCTGATGGGCAGTCCCGAGCTAGAGTGGTGGAAGGTGTTGCCACTGACTCCTGAATATGGCTGTGCGTGTCCTCACACAAAGCGGCCTCCACCTCCCTGTATTGTTTCTGGAGGCAGGTCAGGGAAAGACAGGGTCTTGTGCACTAAAGACTTTCCTTGAAATGTGCCTACTTCAAAGGCAGAAAGGGGTGACATCTGACTGACACTCTCAAATCAGAACACTTCTGGACTAAAGGACATTCTGCCAGGAAGAAGAACTGGATGCTGTAGGAGGGACTGACAGAATATGGGGATCTGAAAAAGAAAATCCATGCATCGACTCTTAGCACCTGTTTTCTCGACATAACACTGCTGTGCGGCTGAAAAATCAACGTATCTCTGTGGCACGGTGGAAGAATCGAGGCAGGGCCTGCAGGGCGGCTGAAAAGTCACTGCAGCCCATGTCCCAAGCACCATGTCACCGACGTCCGTAGCATCTGCTCTGACCTGCTTTGTGGCTGAAGATTTGATGCATCACCTGCCTCATGGCTGCAAATTCGACGCAACGCCTGCTTCATCGCATCGACACATCGCTTCTGGATTTTCAACGAATTGTCCCTGGGCTCCGATTTCTTCATTGATATCACCCAGCAGTAAGGAACCGAGGCCGCGTGTACGCCGATCAATGCATCACCTCCCTTTCCAGTAGGGAACCAATGCGTCACCTGCCCTGGCAGTAAGGAACTGACGCATCTCCTCCCCCGGCAGTAAGGAACCAATGCATCACCTCCCCTGGGAGTAAGGAATCAACACATCGCTTTCTTTTTCTGGTACCTCACCTCCTCTATTCATGTTTTCCTCTTTAAATTATGACACATGTCAGGCACTTTGTGCTAAAAGTGCACATCCATCGATTCCTTTGACTACAATTGCTTAACATTTGAAAAGTGATATCTTTACTTGTAAATGTCATATTTTTGTTGATTTGGTCTTGATTTCTTCAGATAAATATTAGCTATTTTTCTAAACTGGTGTGGTGTCCGTTGTTAGTGTTTTTACTGTGTTACTTTGTTTGTATGTGCAAATGCTATTCACATTGCCTCTGAGATAGGCCTGACTACTCATGCTGGGCTACCAAGGGGGTGAGCAGGGGTTCTTAGCTGTGTGATACCCTTACCCTGATTAGAGTGAGGTTCCCCACTTGTACAGGGTACATACTGACTGCCACGAGAGACCCTATTTTTAACAGCCATGTTTTCCTACTTGTATTCACTATTCTCAAATGATGTGGCTGTTGAGAAGAAAAAGTATTGATTCGCTTTTCTTAACCAAAAAAGTTCCCGTTCTTGTAGTAGCTGAAGGCCATCTTCTTTCTATCTCATGATCTCAGTCTCCGGCACCTGTGTAGTCCCTTTGTTTCCCTTAAGCCAAATTAAATCCTGTTTGTAAAGTGGTTGCATGGTTGCATGAAGGCCTCCTTGTCGGCCGGTCCTATGATTCACAGATATTTTTCTCTTTTGATAATAAACATTTTCAAACTTCAATTGACTGGTGCACAGTTTTTCTTTGGCACAACCCTGACCAGAGGTCTTAACCTTCAAAACCAGAACTATCATCAATGGTGTGTAAGTCTTTGACACTTTCACGCATTGTTTCAATCTGTTCACAGATACCTACAGCAACACTGGTGATGTAAGTAATGAATTCAGCCCCAATGGTATTACATACAACACCCTTAGCAGCCAGGACAAAATCTACGGCAAGTCCATTTTGTAAAATTACAGTTTGTTAGGCCACTTACTTGGAAGTTATCAGTTCAGGGGCATTCAGAGTTGAATGAGCTACCTCCTCCAACACCTCTATGACTCTATAAATCTCATATATAGAGAGCCAAGTTCCATAGCTTGGGGATAGGATGGAGCAAAATTGATCAGCGTCTCAAATATCACTAGCTGTCACCACCACTATCTAGGGAAGGGGGATGCATAGCAAAATATCTGACGGTATGCACAGCATAAGAACGATAACAGGATCCGGACTAGTCCTTGGGAAGCCCACATAAGGCTTATTGCCGTTCACATAGTAAGTGGCAATCTGCTCAGATGTACTTCTGCGGGTAAACAGTAAATAGGAGGCAAATAGTGTTCTAAGGATCCTATGTTGAGTAAAGACTGGAAAGGATTGGTTCAGTATGTTTAGGTATAGGCATATTGCATTCACTCCGTTCCGGGGAACAACCTTTATAACGCAACTTTTAGCACTCAGTGCTATTACAACGCAGACTTTAAAACGAAAACCAATACAACGCATTACACTGGGGGGGCGCTCTAGGATTGGGAATAGTTTTAATTTACTATCCTACACCTTCCCTAGTGTCCACGGGGACTGGTGTTGGAATAGTAAATTAAAATGTTCACTATCCAGCACCCGACAGTGTAATGCGTTGTAAAACTTGCGTTGTTACAGCATGGGTGGTAAAAGCATACGTTGAAACAACTTACATCCCTCTGTTCCATGTAGACAGGAAATGGCATTTACAATGTGGTCGGCACTACATCTGCCATTACAACACAAGCGTTACCACGCATATGCCTACACCGCACATTGAGGTACAGGCCTATGCCTGGTAAAGGCGGTCAACGCTCTGGACTTGGAGCAACTGGGCGGGGTTGGAGGTATTGGAGACTTCCTGCCCACACTTCCTGCTTCCTTTCTTCCTACCTGTGGCTTGGTGAGTAGTTTGTTTTGTTTTTTTCAGGACTGGGGCCAGGTTTAGGGCTCAGGGCAGGGGGTCCGGGTCATTTTTTGGGTTGGGGCCAGTTTTAGGGCTCAGGGCGGGGTACTGTGGTGTTTTAAGGGCCGGGGTTGGGGTAGTTTTCAGGGCTAGGGGCCGGGTTTTATGGTTCAGGGCGGGGGGCTGGAGTGTAACCATTGCCATGCATATCCCTTTACGAAGCATGCCTTTACAACTAAATTTGTTGTAAAGGCATGTGTGGTAAAGACACTGTTGTGCTAAGACCGCATTGTTAATGCAATGCATGGTTCTGTCATACAACCCATGTAGATATTGCCATTTCTGACTGTACACCAGTCTATGTGTGACAGACGCAAGACGAACCACAGGTACTAAGATCAGTTGATAAAGAAAGGATTTAGATCAGCAAGGGTAACACACGTGCTGTGATTATCATATTCAGGGATGGAGTGCTCATACAGTTGTAGATCATCACATTATTCCCCCTACTTAGAAGGAAATGAGAACCTTGCCATGCCACATTGGATTCAGAGGGCACATGACAGCAGAGCCAACACAAATTATTTTTTTAGGTGTCGATTGAGCGTGTGCTCCATAAATGACAGTGGGCTTTATGCGGCTTACTTTGTTCAGGCCACTATCTGCCCCCTCTTGACATGGCATCCATGGCAATAGAGTGACATGGCAAGGATCAGAGTGAAGACCAAGCAGTGGTGAGAGAGCCCAGGATATTTTCCTTTCTAGCTGCCCTCCTGTCCAGTTGCAGCACATTCTCTTTGAGGAACAGCAACCCGAGCCTGAGTACTTGACCAAAGGCAGGGGTTCATTGATGCTGCCCCACTTGCTCCCCTGTCCACCTACGACTTGCTGGAGCTGAGGATAATGAGAACGAGGCGGACATTATGTTCCCACCACCAGACTCCTCTGCTATTAGCCTCCGGCAGCGCTCAGCTGGCCCCTGGTCACGTAAACCGTTCTCAAGGTCCCTGAAGTTGAGGCAACCAGGACAACATGCAGGGAGGACATCTGACCCCATTCAGAGTTCCCGGATCAAGAAAGTGGCGAGTAAGTGGAAAAGGAGGAGGTGTGGAAGGTGGAGGATCAAGAGATGAGCCCGACGCTGCCCACCTCCATTTTGGTGACTGCCGCAACTCG